>NW_027362762.1:780095818-781323318 GCF_046119375.1 Phyllobates terribilis
TTTTCAGCATCACAAATCTGCAGCAAAACCCAACTCTGGCAGGAAATCAGCTGCGTAAAAAACGCAGGTTTTGCTATGTTTTTTATGTCTCTTTTGGTGCATTTTTCATTTATTTTTTCACTGTCCTTCTGTCTCTATTCATGCATGTACATAAAGTTCTGTGGAAAAAAATCTCATTTTGGTTTTGGCATAGTGGGGTAGGTGAATTGTTCAGTAATAGTTTAAACACTGGCAATGCATTGAGTTTGTATGACACTATTTACTTTCACTCTGTGGGTTCTGCCATTGTTCAATCTCACACCTAGCTCAGCTAATGTTTACACTTTACACATCACTAATTTAATTAAACTCTCCTAATACAAACTACCATCTCAGTGACCAAGACAAGATGGTAAAATCACAAAAATGAATGTGTTTCACGTACTGCTGAACTTGCTTATTTTCACTAAAAAAGCAGCAAAACATGATAGCTATGTTCACACATCATGTTTTTTTCAGCGTTTTTTCACTACCCATTACTTCCAATGGGTGAAAGATGCTGAAAAAACGCTGAAAGAAGTGACAAGATGTGTTAACAGAGAATTCTGGTTTCTCATAGACTTTGCTGGTCCTGCAAAACGCTGCTGAAAATTTGCATAAAAATCTGCACCAAAAAAGCTGAAAAACCCAACATGTGTGAACATAGCCTTAGTCAAGAAAAATGTACCAAATGGAAGTAACGTAATTATTGCAAATGATTATGTTCCTACAATTTTAAATAACTTTATGAACTATGGGCACTAGATTCTGTGATGGGACAATGATCGTAGGAACTAGTCTGATTGCCATATGTGGGGTCAGAAAGGATTTTTCCCCTAATATGGGACACTTAGGATCTGTCTAATGGGGTTTTTGCCGTCCTCTGGATCAGCTTGTTATGTAATAGATTGAACTCAATGGACTTCTGTCTTGTTTCAACCTTAAGCTGTAAAAATAAATCTCTTCCCCACTAATATAGAAATGACAGAACTGTTACTGACATTTAGTAGCTTTCCCTCCTTAAGTCGCCTATATAAAATGCAGAGCAGAGCAAACTCTCTGCTCTAATACTGTTAAATGTTTGAAGACTACTTTGATGGCTTAGCATAAGCCGTTTCATTTTCACCAATCTGAAGTAGGAAGCTTTTTTTCTTTTATCGATATGACTGATTTGTGAGGCTGGCAGAGAAAAAAGAAAATTCTGCGGGTGGTGACATTTACATTTGTTCTCTTTTTGGTAATAGTCTTGGAAATATATTGTAATATCAAATGTAGAAACAACTGAAATGGTAACACTAAAATACATTAATAGAATAATGCCATACAATTCATAATAAAAATATTATTATTATTATTATTATTATTATTATTAAAAGGACTCTGTCACCAGGCTTTTGCTACCCCATCTAAGAGCAGCATAATGTAGAGGCAGAGACCCTGATTACAATGATGTATCACTTACTTTACTGGGTGCTGCAGTTTTGAATGAAAACTGTTTTCTCTGCTGCAGATCTATCAGTTCTCTGAATGCTGAGATCTGTATAACCCCGCCCACACCGCTGATTGGCAGCTTTCTGTGTCCACTGTGCATAAGGAAAAACCTACCAATCAGTGGTGGGGGTGTAGTTGGACTATTTGGCAGCAAGCCAAGTAGTCCTCTAGTGATAATCTCCTTCTGATAAAACAATGATTTTCTAAAAACTACACCAAGCAGGCCAATAAGTGACACATCACTGGAATCAGGGTCTCTGCCACTACATCATACTGCTCTAAGATTGGATAGCAAAAAACGGCTGATAGATTCCCTTTAAAATTAATGTTGGGCATTACTTAATACTTTTCTCTGTTTGTCCACAGCCATTCATATTCAGCCCATGGTGCATATTCTCAGAGCAAGCTGGCCCTTGTGTTATTTACCTATTATGTACAGCATCTGCTGAGTCTAGAAGGCAGTCACGTGACGGCTAATGCTGTGGACCCCGGGGTGGTTAATACTGACCTCTACAAGCATGTATGGAGTCTGGGGAGATTGGTGAAATGGATGACAGGCTGGCTATTTTTAAAGGTAGGTACTTCCAAATTAAAACGTAATTTTACATTTTAATTCTATACCAGTCTTTTTATTCATCAGTCTTGATTGGTTGAGATTGGACTTTTAGGAACAGCTCATATCAGGACAGTGAAGGGTCACAAAGACCTACTGTGTCTTCTTCACTTGACATAGGCATAAAGGCATGGTCCACACAATCAGCTATGCTGGAGACCGCTGCTCATCCGACTCAAGAAAATTATTCATTTCTGTTCTTATTTTACTAAACACTGCAACTAAAATCTTGTAAAAATAACAGCAGGTATAAATACATCATAAGATAAGTTGCCTGGTAAAAGGGGTCAAGAGTTACAGAGTATTTGAACAAAGTTCTCCATTGATTCTGACTCGCCCCCGGGGCCTTACTGTTTGGGGTATATATCACTGTGGCTGGCCCAGGGCGGTCAGTGCACAAAGGGGTATCAATTATTAGTAAAAGTTCAGAGAATTCGTGACGCCACCTGTGGTGTCTGGTGAAGGTCACCAGCGCTGCAACAGTCCTCTGAGGCAGGTGTCACAGGTGGAGCGGGCCTCAGGGCAGTGTAGATAGGTAGATGGTGAGCTGGGCGTTGTGGTGTAGGGGGAGAACGATCGTGCAGCCGGAGTAACGGACAGAGACAGGGGGTTTTGCTTCATTACCTTTACTGGTACAGCTGTTAGGTACGGTCCAGGGTACTCCAAGTGAAGGGCGCATTTTTGGATTTCTCCCCAGGGAGCGGGTATAAGGCCTCCTGATCCATGTCTGCCTCTGTGTAAGCTCCTGGCCAGCCTGCAACTTGGCCTAGCTCATGTGTCCTGCTTTTACTCCACCTGTTGCTCTGAAGTAGGACCTCCGGTTGGTAACCACTTTCCCTGGACGTCGGGGCCTTCGTGGTTCCTGGTCCTGTATGTGTCAAGCTTCAGGTTTGCCAGGGACTTGTAGTCCTCCTGGGATTCCGGTTATCCCTACTGGGTGTAAAGGATCCCTGTAGGCTCGGACCCGGTGTCCGGTTTGTATAACGGGGTGAGCTTACTATGCTCCTCTGACTCCTTTATCACTCCTTCCTTCCTCTCGCCTTCGGCCACGCTCGGGGCCCTCACTAGGCTTCAGTGCTGCTGGAGGCCTAGCTTGCCTCACACAGCAGCCTGCGTGCTGCTCTCACTCTGACTGAGCACACTATAACACTAAACTCCAAAACTAGACTCAGCTGCCTGGCTCCACCTTCCCTTTATATATCCCTATCAGGGCTCCATCTGCTGGTATGAGGTGGAAGGTGGAGGTGTTTGTATGTAGTGAGGGCCTCTTGTGGAGAAATCCATCCATGCACCCTTCTCGGTTCTGTGGCACCATGCGCAGCAGGGCGCCACAATTCTCACCCAAAAATCAAAGGACAGTAAATTCTAACATTGCCGATAAGGAAGTTGAGGAGGCCATACGACGGCTTAAGTGAGATAAAGCCCCAGTGCCTGATCAATTTTCAGCAGCATCTTATAAAAAAATATCTCCCATTTTAAATATGCGTAATGTTAGGCTATCTAACCACACTATGCCACCAGAATTCTTCAATGCGACGATTACCGACATATCCAAGCCAAACACTTCTTGTGAATGATAATCCAATATCCCTCATTAATCTTGATACGAAGATCTTTGTCAGTTTTGGTTAAGAGTAGTGTTGAGCGAACATGCTCGACACTGCTCGGTACTCGCCCGAGCATCACGCTACTCGGGATGTTCGCCGAGCACCGAGCATTTCCGGGTTACTCGGGCGGGAGCTCGGGTCTCCGCCCTGCATGTTTGGCGCTCTTTACAGAGCCAATGAACATGCAGGGATTGCCAGCCAGTCACTGTAATGCCGCAGCCATGTTGTTTGTGGGCATTACAGTGATTGGCTGGCCGCACAGCGTCACCTCGAGTATTTAAAACCGGGCGCCGCCATCTTGGACACAGTCGCTCCGGATCAGACAGTGTAGGGACAGCGCTGCTGATTTAGGGAGAGATATATCCTGCAAAATAGTTAGTGTAGGGTCTGTAAAGGCTGCCAGATCAAACAAACAGTCCTTCTCAGGACTAATATCCATCCCAGGTATATCAGGCAGGCAGGCTGTATACGAGACGCAGTGGTTATACCAGCAAACGCTGCATTACAGTCCTGTGTGCTGCTCCTGTTGCTAAAATTGCTGGACTTAGCTCCAGGTCCCGGGGGCCAGGAAAAATCCTTTTTTTTAATCTAAATCCTCTTTTTTTGTTCCTCCTTCACAATGTACAAATACCCATCTTATTAACCTTTTGGTGCCCCCCCCCCCTCAAAATAAAAAAGTGTGCCTCTGATTTTTCAGACACAAATATATCTGTTGAAAATAGTCTGGTGTAGGCCAGAGAAATACAAGTGTGGTTTTGCAGTTCCACAGTACAAACCTCTGTATTATCCACTTTTGGGCCGTTTGTATCTAAAAAAAACAGTTTGAGTGTGTCGCTCACTGTTCAGCCGCAAATATATATATATTTTAATAAGCCTGGTATACACCAGTAAATTATTACTGTGGTTTTGATGTTCCACGGTAAAACATCTCTATTATCCTGTTTTTGGCATTTTTTGCTGTATAAAAATAATAATAGTGTCTCCCTGATTTTTCAGACACAAATATATCTGTTGAAAATAGTCTGGTGTAGGCCAGAGAGACAGAAGTGTGCTTTTGCTGTTCCACGGTAAAAAATCTCTATTATCCTGCTTTTTGCATTTTTTGCTGTAAAAAAAAAAAAATAGTGTCTCCCTGATTTTTCAGACACAAATGTGGCACCCCAGGGGTCTGGTTTCCACAGTAATAGCAATATTACGTCTGAGAGCAGGTGGGAGGTCTCCTGGTCAGGAATCCTATGCATGCCACACCTCCTGCCCAGTCCTGGGAGGGGAAGAACTTCCCCTATATAAAACTGGGGCTGAGGCAGGGTTAGGAGGAGAGGAAGAAGAGGAGTCCCAGATGTAGACATAGTCTAGTCTGGAGAGGAGCGGCTATAGGAAAGAAAGATCAGGAGCTCAGTGGGAGCAGTGCTAAAAGGAATCAGGGGCTGGAAGCTGTAGAGCTCGCCCTGATTGAAGAGTTCTTACCGGACCCGGAGTCCGAGGCTGTGGGGACTAATCCTTACCCAGCAGCAGAAACCGCCCGGCAGGGGATTTCAGGTCCTCTGGCCAAGAAACCCGAAGGCACGGTCACACGCAAGGGACCAGCACCGCCGTCGTGGAGCGGAAGCTACCAGAAGGCCCCGAGTCACCGGCCATACGGGTGAGCACCACACGGTACACTCAGGGACGTGGGCTACTTTTATCAGCCTCTAGCAAGGTAGCCAGAAGAGTACGATTAGTTGGGGAGGCCTACAACTCCACCTGGCCAGGGGAGATTCCATCTGCTCACGGACTGACCAGGCCCCGATCGCTAGCCAGTACTCCGGGAGGGTCTACCTTTGCCACCAGTAAAGACCCTGAACTACACCGCACCGTCTCTGAGTGTTTCATCATCCACGTCCGCTGCCCTGAGGCCATACCCCTCCCGTTGGGGGTTATACCATCCCCGCTGCACAACCGTATCACCGGCCTCAGCGGTCTGCCCTGCAGCGGCGGTCTCATGACCGCATTCAACGGGTGGCGTAGTCGAACATTCTAACATCTACTGCTAAATACTGCCGCTCAGTTTGACTCCCTGGGCACGGACCGGGTCACCGCCACGAAACTACTACCCCTCTCAGATCCGGCTCCGGGTAGGCCCCCGCGTGCGCAACGCTACTCAGCAAAGGCCCAGGGGCGCGTCAAATTTTGGCGTAGTCGGCAGGATCTCGTGCCCGCAACCACCGGGTACTGCGTGCCTGAAAAAGAGACTTTTCAACTTACCTGTGGTGAAGATTCCCGCCATCCGACGCCATCTTCTACCTTCTTCCCGCCATCCGTGGAGTTTTCCCGCCGTTGGACGCCATCTTCTGCCTTCTTCCCGCCATCCGTGGAGTTTTCCTGCCGTTGGACGCCATCTTGAAGACGCCGCGCGGGAAGAAGAGGGGCGTGGACTCCGAAAAGCCCGCGAGAACTGAAGCCCCGCCTCACGTCCGGACGTTGCGTAAGGTCCTGGAAGGAGCCCAGCAGACGCCGACGTCACAGGAGCGCGACGGAAGGTCCTCGACCCTGACGATCCACTGCGGAGCCGCGGCCTACGGAAGAGGATCATCGCAAGGTAGGCCACGGTCCACTAGGGGGGAGGAAGATGTCGGATACGGAGGAGAGCTTCACTGCCGCAGCCACCGCCAGCGCCACCGCTGCTGCGGTCATGCCTTTCACTATGCCCTATATCCCGGGGGCAGCCTGGCTACCCCAGTACTCAGGGGAGTCACATACCCTGAATGACTTTAGAGAAAAGCTGGATAGCCTCTTCCAGGTGTACCCCCTCACAGAAGAGCAAAAAAGTGAGCATCCTGGTGGCCCAACTAACCGGGGCAGCCCAAAGGGAGGTAAAGTCCTGGCCACCTGGGAGGAGGACTGTCGCAGGGATATTAACCCGGCTGAAGGACACCTTTGATACCCGCACCTCAGCTGAGATTAAGCTTAGATTCTACGGGTGCAAACAACGAGCACATGAGAATATAAGGGACTATGCACTAAACCTACAAGAGGCCCTGAGAGCCATTAAGCAGACCGACCCTGACGGCGTGGGAAACGAGGACAGGCTGTTGACCGAACAATTTATAGAGGGACTATATTGCAATGCCCACCGAACCCAGTTGCGGGCAATGGCCTTACAGGATCCTCATCTGGACTTTGCACAGTTCAAGGACAGAGCCATTCGGGTGCTCCGAGAACCGGCACCGGGTGGCGTTGTGGCCCACAGGCGCCCTACTACCGCTTACCACCAGGAGGCGGCGCCCTTGTCGGCAGGGCCTGTGGGAGCTGATGCGCAGGCTTTGAACAATGACCCGGCTCCAGACCTGCACCATCAGGTCCAAGAGCTAGCTAAAAGCGTAGCTGCGCTAACCCGAACTGTGCAGTCGTTACAGGTTTCTGCTCCAGGGAAGATCCAGCTGGCATCCGGACCGGAGGACATCCCGTGGCGTCGACCAAGGAGGACCCCACCGGCCAGAGGAAGACCCAGCGACCGATACAATGAGGACGGGCAACCCATCTGCCGCCGCTGTAATCAACCCGGACATATGGCAAGGTACTGTCCTTTAAACTGGCACAACCTGGGGTAGAGGGCCAACCCCCAGGAATAAGATCATCAGGCCCATCGAACTGGCGTGACAAATACGTGGGAGGACGTCCAGTCTTGCCTGTGGTACTGGATGGCATTCCTATGAGTGCCCTACTTGACACCGGGTCACAGGTCACCACCATCCCGTACGTGCTCTTTAAGCAGTACTGGAATGACTCGGATATAACCCGCTACCCTGACGACGACTTGAGTATCATCGCCAGCAATGGTCAACCCGTGCCACAGATCGGATTCAAAGAGATGACCATTAAAGTCGGTAGAGTCGAACTGGCAGCACAGGGACTGATCATTGTAGACATTGACAAGCGCGAGAGTCACCCAAAGATAACGCTAGGAACTAATGTGATTGAAAATTGTCTTGCAGAGGTGATTTTCATTTTACAGCAGGTTGCCAAGAACGCCAGCTCCGGCCAGCAGCGAGTGCTCCAAAAAGAGATCCGGGCACTGATGCGGCGGCAACAGGTGGATCTCTCCGGTGGTGAGATTGGAAGCATGAGAATGTGTGACCCTTTCCCTATTGCCATGCCCCCAAAAAGTGAAATGATGATTTGGTGCCGGGCAGCTATTGGTCTAAGAGGTAGAGACTACCAAGCAATGGTAGAACCCGTCTACTCAGACAGTAGGCCCACCATTTTGACAGCACGGGGGGTGGTTGATGTACGCCATGGGAGGGTGCCCGTTCGCATAATAAACATCGGGAAGAGAGAAGTACACCTGCCCCGGTATGCCACGCTAGCTAAATTATTCACCATAAACCAGAATTCTGTACAATCCGTGGAACCCTTGCCTCCATCTCATCCAGAGGAAGGTAACGGCTCTAAGAAAACAATAGAGGACTGGTGTCAGCAACTACATTTGGGAACTGACTCCACTCCCTCACACCAGAAACAGGGAGTCTATCGGGTGGTTCAAGAGTACGAGAGAGTGTTTAGTAAACACCCGTTAGACTTCGGGCGAGTAAAGGGGGTAGAACACCACATCCCCACGGGAGACCATCCTCCCATAAAGGAGAGATACCGACCCGTACCCCCTGCACACTACCAACACGCCAAGGGGATGCTTAGAGACATGAAGGAGGCTGGAGTAATCAGGGATAGCTGTAGCCCCTGGGCAGCTCCACTAGTCTTGGTTAAAAAGAAGGACAACACCATGAGAATGTGTGTAGATTACCGGAAAATCAACCGTATCACACACAAAGATGCGTACCCCTTACCAAGGATAGAGGAGTCTTTGGCTGCTTTAAAATCTGATAACTTCTTCTCCACTTTGGATCTCACTAGCGGGTACTGGCAGGTTCCTGTAGCAGAGGCGGACCGGGAGAAGACCGCATTCACCACCCCGATGGGACTTAGCGAGTTTACCTGCATGCCGTTCGGACTCTGCAACGCACCAGGAACCTTCCAACGGTTGATGGAATGCTGTCTGGGACACCGAAACTTCGAGACGGTCCTGTTATACCTGGACGATGTCATCGTCTACTCCAAGACCTACGAGGACCACCTGAAACACCTGGCAGAAGTGTTCGAAGCCCTGGCAAGTTATGGCCTGAAGGTGGTTCCTGCCAGTCTTACAAAAAGTAAAAATTAACCCTTCCTGCTTCAGATAGATTTGACTTTCCTGACCAGGCCAGATTTTTCAAATCAAGCATGTCACTTTATATGATAATAATTTTGGAATGCTTTTTCCAATCCCAGTGATTCGGAATTTTTTTCATGATGCATTGTATGTTATGTTAATGGTAAATTTAGATCAGTGTTATTTGCATTTACAGTTGAAACCAGAAGTTTACATACACTATATAAAAAGACACATATGCATGGTTTTCTCGATATCTTGACATGAAATCAGAATAAACCGTTCCTGTTTTAGGTCAATTATGATTACCATAATTTTTAATATTTGCCAAATGCCAGAATAATGAGAGCGAGAATGTTTTAAGGCATTTGTATTACTTATTTGGAAATTTGAGAAAAAATTTAAAAAATATAAAATTTTCAAAGTCTTGAATTTCTGTGCTCTTAAATCACATTAAAGTCAAACCACACAAAATAGTTAATAAATTATATTTACCATATATCTACTTTATGTTGCCATCATTTCAAAAGCATCTTTTTATTTTTTAAACAAAAAAAAGGAAAGGAGTCCGCTCACTTACTCAGATATGTGATATGTGATATGGTAGTGCTGTGGAGAAAAATGCAAACAGGTGAAGGAAAGATCCATCATCAAAACATAATCATAAAATCTGTAAATTCTTTATTAAGAAATAAATTAAAACATGGACATGTAGACAGTCACAACCTCATAGGGGGAGATATAGTTAACAGACGCGTTTCATACACACAGGTCCTTAATCATTGCGTGGGCATGATGCACTCCGGGAATTGTTTGTATGGAGCAGACTCACTGGCTGGCAGATAATGACTGCATGTCACAGCAAGGATCTTGCTCGAACAGCTGTGGATGAAGTGGAACTCAGCCCTCAACTTGTAACTTTTTAAATGCTGCTATCAAACTGTGACAGCGGCATTAACATCGCAATGGTATGGGAGTTTGTGATTCTTAGCGTTTATTGGCCCCCCAATTGGTTGTTATGACAGCCGGGGATCTGTTAATGACTCCACTGAATGGCATCATGGAGCCCCTTTGAAAACCAGCCTAGTGGCTGTAGATCTTTATCTAATTAACCACTAAGTCCTTAATTTACAGATTTAATACCTAAAATAATGGGACGTAGCGGTGGAGGAAATCCCCCTTATGAGTTTTTGGTAGGCCAAGAAAAATAGAAATTATAGTGTTCTGGCAATAAACATTTTTTTGTTTTGGTGTTAATGACCCTCATGAGGGGGGTTTCCTCCAACCCTATCTCCCACTATTTCAGGTGCTAGATAATTAAATGAAGGACTTAGTAGCTGGTTGGATGAACATCTACAGCCACTAGTCCTTAGAACCCCAGGTTATGTGAATGATGGTACCATTCTCTCCGTCCCTAGCGATTTTGTATATGTCTTGGTGGAAGGAGAAATTAATTTTCAATAATGATCCATATTTGGATGGCGTGGTTTTATATGGCCACTACGTGGATGATCTACTCTTCGTGTGGTCGCGCCACGTGGATGCCATACCAAACTTTGTCGCCTATCTTAATAACAATAATTATAACTTATGGTTTACTATTTCTTTTCCTAGTCCACAGAGTCCATTCTTGGATATTTGTTTAAATGTTGATGTAATTTCAGGTAAAGTTCACACTTCTCTATACAGGAAACATTATCCTCCAATCATCTAGTTGCCATTCTCAGCTCGTGATCAAGGCAATCCCCTATGGCGATTTATTATTCCTAGACGTATATGTTGTGATGAGAGCTCTTTCCTTCGGGAGGGTGTTGTCGTCGAGAGCAGGCTTTCTACCTGGGTATGCAATAAGCTGCTAATAAAATCTTCTTATAAAAAAAAACTCACACCAAGCCAAGAGATGTGGCGCTGCATAATACTAATAACTATGGGAACAATCATACGACTTCCCCTGTTACATTTAGTACACCATACAGCCTACAATGTAATAATATCAAGTGCATTATTTCCATATACATATCAATTAATCAGGATGCTGTTCAGGGTAAGGTGATACAAAATGGATGCAGATATGTGGCCAGGAGAGGACGGTCACTAGGCAACATTCTCTCACCTTGGCTCTTTTAATGTCAATCTAACAATTCATCCTGGCAATTGTCAAAAGGTTTTTATTGGTGTGCAGGTGCAAATGTCTGCAAATTTGCTGTGAACAAAAATTTTTATTTTTCCCTGTCGTATGATCCAAGTGGCACAATAGAGTCTTTTATCAATTGTGGCTCTCACCATGTGGTCTATCGTATCGAATGTGATGTCTGCAAAATTCATTACATAGGGTGTACAACATGTAAATTGAAAAGATGCATCGCTAAACACATTGCAAATATTATTAGTAAAAATAGTTCATACTCAGGCGCAATACGACACTTTGTCAATACACACAATACTGATACCTCCAGTTTCAGGTTTTATGGTATTGAAAAGGTAGCATTTCCTAAAAGAGGAGGAGGCTGGCAGAAGCAACTCTTGGTATGTGAAGATTTTTGGATTTTAACACTCAATAGAAAATCCCCAAATGATATCAACCTTAACCCCTTTACAACCCAAGGTGGTTTGCACGTTAATGACCAGGCCAATTTTTACAATTCTGACCACTGTCACTTTATGAGGTAATTACTCTGGAACGCTTCAACGGTTCCCCCTGATTCTGAGATTGTTTTTTCGTGACATATTGTACTTCATGATTGTGGTAAAATTTCTTCGGTAACACTTGCGTTTATTTGTGAAAAAAATGGAAATTTGGCAAAAATTTAGAAAATTTTGCAATTTTCAAAATTTTAATTTTTATGCCCTTAAATCAGAGAGATATGTCACACAAAATAGTTAATAAATAACATTTCCCACATGTTTACTTTACATCAGCACAATTTTGGAACCAAATTTTTTTTGGGTTATGGAGCTATAACGGTTAAAAGTTGACCAGTGATTTCTCATTTTCCAACAAAATTTACAAAACCATTTTTCTAGGGACCACATCACATTTGAAGTCACTTTGAGAGGTCTTTATGACAGAAAATACCCAAAAGTGACACCATTCTAAAAACTGCACCCCACAAGGTGCTCAAAACCACATTCAAGAACTTTATTAACCCTTCAGGTGCTTCACAGAAATTTTTGGAATGTGGAAGAAAAAAATTAACATTTAACTTTTTTCACAAAAATGTTACTTTAGACCCAATTTTTTTTATTTTCGCAGGGGTAACAGGAAAAAATGGACCCCAAAATTTGTTGTGCAATTTCCCCTGGGCACGCAGATACCACATATGTGGGGAAAAACCGCTGTTTTGGCGCACGGCAGGGCTCGGAAGGGAAGGAGCGCCATTTGAATTTTCGAC
The DNA here is from genome assembly GCF_046119375.1 of Phyllobates terribilis. NCBI lineage: Eukaryota > Metazoa > Chordata > Amphibia > Anura > Dendrobatidae > Phyllobates > Phyllobates terribilis. Next base: position 780,108,125 of record NW_027362762.1, read on the forward strand.
TGTAAAATTTGCTTGAATAATTAGCGGACGCCATGTTGCGTTTGGAGAGCCGCTGATGTGCCTAAACAGTGGAAACCCCCCACAAGTGACCCCATTTTGGAAACTAGACCCCCCTGGGAACTTATTTAGATGGGTGGTGAGAATTTTGAACCCCCAGGTGCTTCACAAATTAATCCGTTAAAATGAAAAAGTATTTTTTTCTCCACTTTTTCATTTTTACAGATTAATTTGTGAAGCACCTGGGGGTTCCAAGTGATCACTATGCATCTAGATAGGTGCCTTGGGGGGTCTAGTTTCCAAAATAGGGTCACTTGTGGGGGAGCTCCAATGTTTAGGCACACAGGGGCTCTCCAAACGCGACATGGTGTCCGCTAACAAATTGAATGGAAAATCGGCTCAAATTGTTAGCGGACACCATGTTTCGTTTGGAGAGCTCCTGTGTGCCTAAACATTGGAGCTCCCCCACAAGTGACCCCATTTTGGAAACTAGACCCCCCAAGGCACCTATCTAGATGCATAGTGAGCACTTGGAACCCACAGGTGCTTCACAAATTGATTCATAAAAATGAAAAAGTGGAAAAAAAAACACTTTTTTATTTTCACGGATTAATTTGTCAGCACTGCACAGTGAGAAGATTGTTTGGTCGTCCACTGCGCATGACCAAACAATGTTCCTGCTGTCTGGTGACCCGGATGTTATGACGACATCGGGTCGTCATGGCAACACCTGGGAAGCCGCGGCAGACAGCGCTGGAGGCCGGAAGAGGAGGTGAGTATTGCGATCACCTCCCCTTGCCTCCGCAATGCTGCGATCGACTTCGATCGCAGCACTGCGGGGGTTAATGTGCCGGGAGCGGTGCGGGACCGCTCCCTGTACATAGTACCGGGTGTCAGCTGTGACAATCAGCTGACACCCGGCGGCGATCGCGCCCGCCCAGCCTGTGTGCGCGCGCAATCGCCATGACGTACTAATACGGGTCAGGCTCTTACGTCATGGGCTGTAAAGGGGTTAAAGAGGTTGTCCGATCCCAATCGATAAGTCTGCAGTCACTTTGTGTGACTGCAGACTTATGAATCCCCCCAGCACATGCACTGTCCACTGCGGGGATTCGCCAGTTTCTGACCCGGGACCAGAGGGTATGTATGCATTATACACACTCCCTATATACAGTATAAGCCCCCACATACTCCCCTACATACAATATGAACCCCACATAGCCCTCTCAATCAACAACCAAAGGGATCCAGCTATGGGAACCTTATACATGTAAACCATACCAAAAAACCTTAAAAAATGATCTCTTTATTTAGTTTAAAAACCCATATACCTATTTACCTCATAGTCACGTTTCTATGGACAGTGACTACATATATACAGGTGCATCTCACTAAATTAGAATATCATCAGAAAGTTAATTTATTTCAGTTCTTCAATACAAAAAGTGAAACTCATTTTTATATAGAGTTATTACAAACAGAGTGATGTATTTCAAGTCTTTATTTCTGTTAATGTTGATAATTATGGATTACAGCCAATGAAAACTCAAAAGTCATTGTCTCAGTGAATTAAAATAATTAACAAAAGCACCTGCAAAGGCTTCCTAAGCTTTTAAAAGGGTCCCTTAATCTGTTTCAGTAGGCTCCACAATCATGGGAAAGACTGCTGACTTGACAAATGTCCAGAAGGCACACACACTCCACAAGGTCCCAGAGTTCCAATTTTCATTTGGAAATCAAGGTCCCAGAGTCTGGAGGAAGAGTGGAGAGGCACACAATTGAAGCTGCTTGAGGTCTAGTGTGAAATTTCCACAATCAGTGATGGTTTGGGGAGCCATGTCTTCTGCTGGTGTAGGTCCACTGTGTTTTATCAAGACCAAAGTCAGCGCAGCCGTCTACCAGGAAATTTTAGAGCACTTCCTGCTTCCCTCTGCCGACAAGCTTTTTAAGATGGAAATTTCATTCTCCAGCAGGACTTCGCTCCTGTCCACACTGCCAAAAGTACCAATACCTGGTTTAAAAAGAACAGTATCACTGTGCTTGATTGGCCAGCAAACTCGCCTGACCTTAACCACATAGAGAATCTATGGGGTATTGTCAAGAGGAAGATGAGACACCAGATCCAACAATGCAGAAGAGCTGAAGGCTGCTATCAAAGCAACCTGGGCTTCCATAACACCTCAGCAGTGCCACACCGCATTGATGCAGTAATTGATGCAAAAGGAGTCTTGACCGAGTATTGAGTGCATTTACTGAACATACATTTCAGTAGGCCAACATTTCGGATTTAAAAACATTTTTCAAGCTGTTGTTATAAAGTATTCTAATTTACTGAGATAATGACTTTTGTGTTTTCATTGGCTGTAAGCCATAATCATCAACATTAACAGAAATAAACACTTGAAATAGATCACTCTGTTTGTAATGACTCTATATAATATATGAGTTTCACTTTTTGTATTGAAGAACTGAAATAAATTAACTTTTTGATGATATTCTAATTTAGCGAGATGCACCTGTGTGTACAAATATATACACTGCTCAAAAAATAAAGGGAACACTCAAATAACACATCCTAGATCTGAATGAATGAAATATTCTCATTGAATACTTTGTTCGGTTCAAAGTTGAATGTGCCGACAACAAAATCACACAAAAATCATCAATTGAAATCAAATTTATTAACCAATGGAGGCCTGGATTTGGAGTCACCCCCAAAATTAAAGTGCAAAAAACACACTACAGGCTGATCCAACTTTGATGTAATGTCCTTTAAAACAAGTCAAAATGAGGCTCAGTATTGTGTGTGGCCTCCATGTGCCTGTATGACCTCCCTACAATGCCTGGGCATGCTCTTGATGAGGTTGCGGATGGTCTCCTGTGGGATCTCCTCCCAGACCTGGACTAAAGCATCCGCCAACTCCTGGACAGTCTGCGGTGTTGGTGGATGGAGCGAGACATGATGTCCCAGATGTGCTCAATCAGATTCAGGTCTGGGGAACGGGTGGGCCAGTCCATAGCTTCAATGTCTTCATCTTGCAGGAACTGCTGACACACTCCAGCCACATGAGGTCTGACATTGTCCTGTATTAGGAGGAACCCAGGACCAACCGCACCAGCATATGGTCTCACAAGGGGTCTGAGGATCTCGCCTAATGGCAGTCAGGCTGCCTCTGGCGAGCACATGGAGGCCTTCCAAAGAAATGCCCCACCACACCATTACTGACCCACTGCCAAACCGGTCATGATGAAGGATGTTGCAGGCAGCAGATTGCCGTCCACAACGTCTCCAGACTTTGTCACATCTGTCACATGTGCTCAGTGTGAACCTGCTTTCATCTGTGAAGAGCACAGGGCGCCAGTGGCAACTTTGCCAATCCTGGTGTACTGTGGCAAATGCCCAGCGTCCTGCATGGTGTTGGGCTGTGAGCACAACCTCCATCTGTGGACGTCGGGCCCTCATACCACCCCCATTTGTCGCCTGCTGGAGGTCATTTTGCAGGGCTCTGGCAGTGCTCCTCCTGTTCCTCCTTGCACAAAGGCAGAGGTAGCGATCCTCCTGCTGGGTTGTTGCCCTTCTACGGCCCCCTCCACGTCTCCTGGTTTACTGGCCTGTTTCCTGGTAGCGCCTCCAGCCTCTGGACACTACGCTGACAGACACAGCAAAACTTCTTGCCACAGCTCGCATTGATGTGCCGTCCTGGATGAGCTGCACTACCTGAGCAACTTCTGTGGGTTGTAGAGTCCGTCTCATGCTACCACGAGTGTGAAAGCACAACCAACATTCAAAAGTGACCAAAACATCAGCCAGAAAGCATTGGTACTGAGATGTGGTCTGTGGTTCCCACCTGCAGAAACACTCCTTTATTGAGTGTGTCTTGATAATTTCCAATAATTCCCATCTATTGTCTATTCCATTTGCACAACAGCATGTGAAATTGATTGTCAATCAGTGTTGCTTCCTAAGAGGACAGTTTGATTTCACAGAAGTTTGATTCACTTGGAGTTATAGTCTGTTGTTTAAGTGTTCCCTTTATTTTATTGAGGACTGTGTGTATATATATATATATATATATATATATATATATATATATATATATATATATATATATATATATATATACAGTACAGACCAAAACTTCGGACACACCTTCTCATTTAAAGATTTTTCTGTATTTTCATGACTATGAAAATTGTACATTCACACTGAAGGCATCAAAACTATGAATTAACACATGTGGAATTACATAGTTAACAAAAAAGTGTGAAACAACTGAAAATATGTCTTATATTCTAGGTTCTTCAAAGTAGCCACCTTTTGCTTTGATGACTACTTTGCACACTCTTGGCATTCTTTTGATGAGCTTCAAGAGGTAGTCACCAGAAATGGTTTTTACTTCACAGGTGTGCCCTGTCAGGTTTAATAAGTGGGATTTCTTGCCTTATAAATGGGGTTGGGACCATCAGTTGTGCTGTGCAGAAGTCTGGTGGATACACAGCTGATAGTCCTACTGAATAGACTGTTAGAATTTGTACTATGGCAAGAGAAAAGCAGCTAAGTAAAGAAAAACAAGTGGCCATCATTACTTTAAGAAATGAAGGTCAGTCAGTGTGAAAAATTAGGAAAACTTTGAAAGTGTCCCCAAGTGCAGTTGCAAAAACCATCAAGTGCTAGAAAGAAACTGGCTCACATGAGGACCGTCCCAGGAAAGGAAGACCAAGAGTCACCTCTGCTTCTGAGGATAAGTTTATCCGAGTCACCAGCCTCAGAAATCGCAGGTTAACAGCAGCTCAGATTAGAGACCAGGTTAATGCCACACAGAGCTCTAGCAGCAGACACATCTCTACAACAACTGTTAAGAGGAGACTTTGTGCAGCAGGCCTTCATGGTAAAATAGCTGCTCGGAAACCACTGCTAAGGACAGGCAACAAGCAGAAGAGACTTGTTTGGGCTAAAGAACACAAGGAATGGACATTAGACCAGTGGAAATCTGTGCTTTGGTCTGATGAGTCCAAATTTGAGATCTTTGGTTCCAACCACCATGTCTTTGTGTGATGCAGAAAAGCTGAACGGATGGACTCTACATGCCTGGTTCCCACCGTGAAGCATGGAGGTGTGATGGTGTGGGGGTGCTTTGCTGGTGACACTGTTGGGGATTTATTCAAAATTGAAGGCATACTGAACCAGCATGGCTACCACAGCATCTTGTAGCGGCATGCTATTCCATCCGGTTTGCGTTTAGTTGGACCATCATTTATTTTTCAACAGGACAATGACCCCAACACACCTCCAGGCTGTGTAATGGCTATTTGACCAAGAAGGAGAGTGATGGGGTGCTACGCCAGATGACCTGGCCTCCACAGTCACCAGACCTGAACCCAATCGAGATGGTTTGGGGTGAGCTGGACTGCAGAGTGAAGACAAAAGGGCCAACAAGTGCTAAGCATCTCTGGGAACTCCTTCAAGATTTTTGGAAGACCATTTCTGGTGACTACTTCTTGAAGCTCATGAAGAGAATGCCAAGAGTGTGCAAAGCAGTCATCAAAGCAAAAGGTGGCTTCTTTGAATAACCTAGAATATAAGACATATTTTCAGTTGATTCACACTTTTTTGTTAAGCATATAATTCCACATGTGTTAATTCATAGTTTTGATGTCTTCAGTGTGAATGTACAATTTTAAAAGTCATGAAAATACAGAAAAATCTTTAAATGAGAAGGTGTGTCCAAACTTTTGGTCTGTACTGTATATATAACTTATATGGCCTGAACAGCATCTTCTTCTGACTGATTTCCCATCTCTTTTGGTCAATCAGGGATTCATCGAGGAATTCCTTCAATCAGGACAATAAAAGGAGACCATAAGCCATACTGCAATGAGGATAACAGCTCACAGACCCAGACAATATGCCTCCACATGGCACCTACATACAATATGAGCCTCCACACAAACCCTATACACAGTATGAACCCCCATATAGCCTCCCATATATAGTATGAGCCCGCACATAGCCTCCTGTATACAGTATGAGCCCGTACATAGCTCCCTATATACAGTATGAGCCCACACACAGCTCCCTATATACAGTATGAGCCCACACATAGCTGTCCATATGAAGTATGAGCCTGCACATAGCTCCCTTTATACAGTATGAGCCCGCACATAGCTCCCTATATACTGTATGAGCCCCCACATAGCCTCCTATATATAGTATGAACCCCCACATAGCTCCCTATATACAGTATGAACCCCAAAATAGCATATATACAGTATGAACCCCCATATAGCCTCATATATACTGAGCCTCACAAAGCCTCCTATATACAGTACGAGCCCCCACATAGCCTTCTATATACAGTATGAGTTCGCCCACAGCTCTCTATATACAGTATGAGCCCTCACTTAGCACCCTATATACAGTATGAGCCCGCACATAGCTTCCTATATACAGTATGAGCCCGCACATAGCTGTCCATATACAGTATGAGCCTGCACATAGCTCCCTTTTTATAGTATGAGCCCGCACATAGCTCCCTTTATACAGTATGAGCCCACACAAAGCTCTCTATATACAGTATGAGCCCGCACATAGCGCCCTATATACTGCCCAGATTGCCCTCATTATAATCCGCTTATGAGCATAATGTAGGAAAAGAGATTGTGATTCCAGCAATGAATCACTCAGTTTACTGGGTGAAGCAGTTGTGATGCTATCAGAGCTTTAAGATGTAGCATGTTGCGGAGCTCAGAAAGCTAATCGTGCCCAAACTACAGCTTTCTGTGTACATTGTATACTGACAGTAAGTTGCTAACCAGTGCTGGGGGCTGGGTTGGACAAAGATGCACACGATCTGTAATCCTCTAGTGATAATACTCATTGTATTGAAACAGTACACAACCTAATAAGTGACACATAGCTGAAATTAGTGTCTTAGACCGCATGCTGCTCTCGGATTACATAGCAAAATCCTGGTGGCAGATTGCCTTTAAGCACAATCCTATTGGTGTAGAACTGAGTGACTATTTGCCTCAATAGCGATATTAATTGTACTAACCACCATCTACAGAAGTCTCCTTACATTTCGTAACTTTGTTGTGGTATACATATATATTGCTGTATAATACTCGAATAAACTAATCTTGGAACCATTTTGACTTATGCTTTGTAATTGAAGCAGATCCACTATATCACTTGCTGACTGAAGCAAGACTGGATTATTCGTGCTCCCAAATATTAATTGCATAGAAGTTAATATAAACTGTAGAACATGAACTGAGTCACCATATTCCATGCCTTTGTGTTGCAGAGCATAGCAGGAAGAAATTTGCAAATAAATCATTGTACAGTATGGCGTCGTGAGTCTAAAAGTGTGACTTGCAGTGTATGGAAAATTAGACTTTGTTGTAGCAGCAGGGAAGCGTCTGTTGTACTCGGCATCCTGCACTGTTAAGAAATGATCAAAACTGAAAATTTGATTTCATTATGTTGTGATTATTAGTTTTTTTTTTACGATTAGTTATTGACTATATAGCCATAAAGTACCGTAACTCTCTGCTATATTTAAAGGAATGATCCGATAACAAATGATCACTTGTCAACATAGTGCTTGGCTATCTTTGTCACTGCCATGGACTTTTAATATGGCGGCAGGGCGCAGCTCTTGACTTTAACTCTGGGACCCATCTGTCAAACCCCCACTGATTTGACAGAGATTACCTTTCCAGTGACCATTGATACTTTTGATATAACTAGAATATTACTTTTGAACACTCCCTTCTGAAGTCTGGAGGTTTTATATCATGTCATTGGGTAAATGTGTGCAAAGGATAGGCGCAGTAATAAACAATTTAGGGTGATTACCAACCAATCAGATTACAGCTCTCACTGGTAAATTGTAAAATGTAAGTAAGTGGGTTTTCTGGTTACAACAGCAATATCTTCACCTTTCTTTTTAGTACTAAAGTTTTTATAAACACATTCCAAATTAGATCATTTTCAATTTTTCTTTTTATTAAAACAGTGGTCAAAGAAATAAATATTGATTTGCTCTTTAACATTCAGTTGTAATCATTTGGAAAATGCGCCTGTGTCTATACATTACTGGTATATATGTGTTATGTCTCACCCAGGGTTTTTTTTTTTATTCTTTTTCAACACATCCACCTGAAGTGGCGGAGCAGGTAGTCGCACACTGCCAGGCTTCTCTTGTACACAGGGGATGTAGTGATTTCGCTTTGACTCCTTCTGTCAGTAATATCTAGACATCAGTTTCTTTTTTTCATCTTCAGCTGTCTAGTTTTGTTAATGCGGTAGCCTTAGCAGCCTATTTAGATGTGTGCATTGAAGAGGATCTGGCTTGTCTGTTTTAGCAAGGACGTGTACCCCTCATGAAATAATTCTAAAGTGAATTTGGACTCTGCATTCTGCTACACCTTATTTTTCCCCTAGGATATGTATAAATCAATTGACAACTGGATATCAACGTTTCCTCACAGTAATATAACCTAGAATAAAAAAAAATGAATGTATAACTTGCAGTAAGTAAATAGATAGTAGTACCACATGTAAAAAACATAGGACACTTAGTAGATATTTAAAAAAAAAAAGCGTAAAAGTCATCCCACCCCGACAAAGTGCACCCGACCAGGATGTTTCTTAACTCTAGTAACTCACCTCGCTACGTGACCTCAAAATAGGGGCAGCGAAGGACCTGGGCATGACTATGTTTTACATCTGCTTGTAGGAAGTTAAATAAAAAGTGCACAGCCCAAAGGTGGGGAACACCCCCCCCCCCCCCCCAAATGTACAAAGGACTAAATCAAAACCAAAAACAGGGGCCAGCACAGCTGGTGATATAAGTGTAATGTGTAGGTGCACATTACACTGTTGCCAATAACAGACAAATATAACCTATGAATGTATACCCTGCGGTAAATAAATAGTAGTATTACATGTATTATTATTACTTACGTGACATTCTTTCTCAAAAAAGCGTAAAAGCCATCCTACTGCGACAAAGTGTACCCAATCAGGATGGTCTTTAACTCTAGTAACTCAACTCGCTATGCGCCAGCAGACCTCTAAATAGATGGGGCAGATAAGGACCTGGGCATGACTTTGCTTTACATCTGCCTTTGAAAAAGTGGGGAACACAGACCCAAATGTACAAACAACTGAAACAAAACCGAAAAGGTGGGCCAGCATACCTGGTGACAGAGCCGGCTCCAGGTTTTCGTGGTCCCCAGGCGAAAGAGTCTCAGTGGGCCTCTTTAACAAATACCACGATTCATGACGCACAGATACGGCAGAGAAATATAGGTATAGTACAAGGCCAAAGATTTCACTTACTTCTTACATTACATGAATGATATCTATTATAAATTCTACAATACCATACTACAGAGGGGATTTATGCAAGTTAAAACCTTATGTTCCAGTTCTTGTAACCTACCCCCACCCTCAATTCCAGTCCGCATTTTAATCTTAGCTGAACTCCCTGCAAGGAAAAAACTGCAGGCATTGAATATAAAAAGTTTTTAATGGAAAACTTTTTAACGTAAACATTGGAAAACATTAACGCAGAACTCTTGTAAAAGTGAAAAAACTGAATGAACTACAAAATGGGTTGCAGCATCACATCACATCAGTTCTGTATTTTGAATTCGCTCCAGGTTGGGTTTGTAATACTGATGCAAAACACTGACCCCAATAGTCAATGCCCAGCCTCATCCTTTACATATATCACCTCCCCCAAGTCCTAGCCTGCCCCCTCCTTCGCATATATCACCCCCCACTTCATCCTTTTGCTTACAGCCAGAATAGGTGAGAGCACTGTGAGAGAAACTTATAGCCACCACAAGCCCAGGACGATGGCGCGCTGCTGCTTGAGGTTAGGCGTGAGGGTGTCCTCCCTGCTATTTCCTAGTTCTAATCTCAAGCCCCCTGCCACTGCCGCACGTCCATAAGGAAGAAGTGATGAGCGGCAGCAGTAGGATGGGTCTGCCCCCAAGAGCAGAGCCGGACCCAGCGAAAAATGGATAACGGCGACTAGCAAGTGGCAAGCGTTGCGGACGGTGTCCCCAATGGCATGTCCAGGACCCCAGCACTTACCTGGGTGCGCCTGATGGTGATGCTGGCCCTGCCTGGTGATATAAGTAATGTGTAGGTGCACATTCACACTATGGCCATTAACAGACAAATGTAATCTAGAATAAAAACAATAAATGTATACCCTGCAATAAGTAAATAGATAGTAGTAATACATGTGTGGAGCCCCTGAGGGTTCAGTCGCCACAGAGGTACTGCACCTCACCCAGAAGTGTGGTATCTCCTTCTCTCCGGTAAAGAGGGAGTGCTGCCCGGAACCCCAACACCCACATTCAACACTACACTACTCCAGGCCGGCTGGAAGGACAAGATGCATTATGTACCTGCTGAGCCCTGTCCCTGGCTGGAGTGGGGGGAACCAAAGGTAGGGGGAACCAGTAGTGGGTGTGGGTGGAGGAAGTAGAGTAGGGGAGCACCATCATAGGAGGTATATAAAGGGAGGCCATCTTAGGGTGGCAGGTCAGTCAGTAAGAGAAGTGAGTGAGGACAGTCAGTTAGGGAGCAGAGTCTCGTTAGGAGCTCTGCTCCACAAGTTGGGGCCTAGTGATAGAGGCCCAGGAGGGGAGCAGAGGAGGAAGGCTCCGTTCTATAGAAGGGATCCCAGGGGGTACGGCGATTGCAGGACTGCACCCGTACGCCCCGAATCTGCCAAGTGTCAGAGGGATCAGGCCGCAAGAAGGGGACTGGCCCCTGGACCAGCCGTGTTACTCCAGGTCTCGGCTAGAAAAAACGGAGGCTTCTGACTTTTATAGTGCAGTTGCCACAGCCTCATCCTAGTCACCGTGAGGGTCAAGTAGGTCCAGGAACTCCAGGTTGCCCAGAGGGACTTCAGAGCACCCGAGTGGGACTGTGTATGGGGAAGCGCAGGACAGGAGGGAGAAGACCCAGCGTGAGAAGTCGGTCTAGTGAGGAACATAAGAAAGCGGGGTTCCGTCAAGTGCTCCTGACCTACCTGAGGAAGAGCTGAACCCTCGTTCTGGTAGACACAGCGTGACGTGGGAGGCTGGCATCCACGTAGTGTACCTGTGGAACTTACATGAGAACTGTGAGTAAAAACTCGGATGACTGCACTGCCTCCGTCAGTTATTTCAGCTGCGCCATCTCTCCCTCTTCACTACAACGCCCAGCATCACCACCATCTGCATCTACACTGCCCCGGGGGCCCGCTCCGCCTGTGGGGAGCAGAAACATCCCAGCTGCCATCCCATTACCCCCGGAGGACTGCAGCAGCGCTGGTAACCCTTACCGGGTACCACAGGTGGCATCACGAACACTTCCTAAAACTACAAACCCCATATAAATAACATTCCCCTTTTTGTTGACCGCCCTGGGCCACGGACCGGGCCAGCCGCCGTGATATATCCCTTTTCTCAGCATCCACCGGCCCGGCACCGAGTACCCCACTGCTCTGGTGGCGCGTCACATGTAAAATAAAACACTACTTAGTTGACATTTCTTTATCATAAAAATCATTCCACCTTAATAAGCTGTACCCAGTCAGGATGATCCCGAACTTTAGCACTTCACTTCACTATGTGTCATCAGGCCTCAAAATAGACTGGGGGCTGAGAAGGAGATAGTTATTACTTTGTTATACACCCTCGCACTAGCTGAAACTATTCGATTAGTCCTGATAGTGTTAGGTTGTATAGGGACACCATTGATAAGAGAATTGCAATGTCCAGTCATTACATTTGCATATTTTAAGTAAGAATAATAGAGGAAAAGCACAATTTAGTGTTTGAAGAAAAGCTATCCCAGAATTGTTCATTTAGGGGCAACACGGGTATTAAAAGAAACCTATAACAGGTCTGGCTCCTGAAGCTTCCACAATTGCTGTTGAAGTTGTGGCCGGTCAAGTGGAGTCTATTCACATTGGCAATCCTGTAATGGATGGCTGAGCCTAATCCACCAAAGCAGCTCTCCTTGTGGCTAATAGAGGTCATAGAGTTTATGGGTAGATGTTGTCTACTTCTGACAACCACTTTAGTAAAATGGCCACCGAGTCAGATTATCCAGAAAGGATCTTTAAACATGTCTACAAAACACTCATAAACTTGTCTTCATTCAGTCTGTGATTACATATATATACAGTATGTATATGAAAGGAGAACACAGTAGATGATTCTGTTCACTTCTGAACATCTTGGTACGTATCGTAAAGAAACAGATTGCAGCATTCGGGCTCCACATGTTCAGTCGGAGTCTTTGAATGCCTGAGATCTTTTTGGCTTTCCATCTGCTCCAGATTTTACTAACTTTGCCGCAACAGCATAAATGCTGAACCCCCTGTGGACACTGAATGCAAAGACGATGACACAGATGGGGATTGGTAACATAAGGTCAAGGAATACCTGAAGGTCACAGTCCTCTACTGAAATGACCTTCATGGAAACCTTTTTGTAGTTTCAGTGACTACTGTGAGAAAAATCTCCTTTATGTCTTGATCATTCCTGTGATTTATGATGTGTTGTTCAGATTGATTTATTTGGGGTCCCATGGCTTTTCTTCCTTGTGACATATTTGAAGTATGTTTCATCTTTTCCAATGCATTGCATCAGCTACAGTGAATTGAGAGGAATAGGCGGCTTCTTCTCCGCTGATTACTCAGCTCTTTTACATTTAGTCAGCTGTAGACAAGCATGTGGAAAATCATCAAATTTTAAACCTTACTGTCATCTATATTTATCTGTGTGTCATTTGTATGTCCATTTTTTGCATCTGTATGACATCCATACAACATCCATTTTTATACAGCAGTTAATTCCAAATACAATTTCCTATGTTAATAATTGTAACGTATCAGTAAAAATCGCATGCAATACAAATTATCTGATCTGTGGGATATGATTTTATTTTGCACCCTTAGGCCACGGCCCCACGGTATTTGGTCAGTATTCGGTCAGTATTTTTTCTCAGGAGTGGGAGGCAAAACCAGGAGTGGGTGACAAATGCAGAATTGGTAACTTGTTTCTATTATACCTTTTCTCTGATTGTTCCTCACCTGGTTTTGGCTCCCACTCCTGAGAAAAAACACTGACCGAATACTGATAGTGGGGCCGTGGCCTTAGACTTGAATAGGCAGGTCTCATTCAAAATACAGGAGAGATTGCTGCATGCTGTCATTTTATCCCAAGGACACTCGGTCCGTGCGTAAAAACGGTCATGTCATCAGCTATATTGAATGACATTGGTCAGTGTGCTGTCTGTGCTCTCCCATTTTAATACGGACATATAATCCGCTCATCTGAATGAATACATTGGGACATTACTTAAATGCTGTACAATCATGTAATGCTTTAAATTATTAACCTCTTATTTTTGGCCTTGAGAGTTCAGTTATTATTTCCATCACTGTGTTCCAAATGTCATGACTTTTAAATTTGTCTGTCCATATAGCCGTATTAGGGCTTGAATTTTTGCTTGAGAAGTTGTTTTTTTAATAGCACTGTTTTGGGGGCACATGTAAAGTATAGAAAAACTTTAAGGACCAGGCTTAATTTGGTCTTAGAGAGAAGCTTGTTTAAACCAAGTTTTGGTGTTAACTGTATCTTTATTTTTTAGTTTTTGGCAATGTTTTTTTCCACTTTACATATCTATCTATCTATCTATCTATCTATCTATCTATCTATCATCTCTCTGTGTCACATATATATATATATATATATGAATATATATATATCCTTCTATTTATCATTCTATCTATATATATCGATATATTTACATATACATCTAGATAGACATAGATAAATCTTTCAATTTTCACTCAGGCTTCTGGGGCTTGTTTAGACTTTAACTTCCTGTTGTTGCAGGAAACAACACATGTATATCACCACAATGGTCAGAGTCTAATCCTATCTTTTGTATTAGAGTATCTAATGAGCCATGGGGCAGGCAGGGATAGAAGAGGGCCCCTGTATAAGAACAGTATGTGGTTTCTTTGCAGTCCAATAGTTCTTAAAAATATACCCCTTTATGTGTTAGTTTGGAGGTGGAAGTGGGCCTCTTACCTCTTGGATTCCCGTGTGGCTGCACCAATAGTATTTCTGCCCCTGAATGAGTCTATGCAAAGGTCATTGTAAAAGAAATGGAATCAGGGTTAGCTATATCATTGTCTTTTGTGAATGAAGGACCCTGTGTTATGAGATGTTACTTGTCATTGTAATCCTACCTCTGATAATAGGAACCTGCTTAAACTCTTCCTGAAAGGACAGGAACTATGAGTCTATAAAAGCCCCAGTGAGCAGTGTGAAAATTTCAAGATAATTACTGTTTTTTTAAATAAACATTGCAAAACTAAAAAATCTAAAAAAAAATTGTGTTTTTCACAATATATTAGGCTTTGATCTATCACTGACCCGCAGGACATTGTTAGGCCTCTGTTTGCCATACCAACTATCATCTCTATCACCATCATGCTGTGGTAAACCAATGAAATGAGAGAGGCAGTTGTCAAACTCCTTACCTGCAGAGGTCATTATTGACCATGGAATGTAAGGCGTTAATTAAGCTTAAGCCTCTACACACACTGATATCACTCATTTCCTTCTGCTGTATCTCTGTTAGCAGTGGGGAATGAACTCTGTTAAACAGCGGGAGCCCAAAGATCACAATGGTGTGCAGTCATTGGGTTTTCATGTCTTAATGGAAAGTTGCCCATTAATTAGGAAGCGAAAACACAATACTGTGACAGCATGTGGTTAATATTCTTTTTGGGGGAAAGGAAAAAAAATCTCACCATTTTTTTTTTCTATAAACAACGTTCCCTGCAGTATAAAAAAAAATAAAAAAAACTTGTGAATAAATAATATTCTGGGGTCATTGTCGTATAAATGTACAGTATTTAGTTTTTCATGTTTTCCAACTTTTGCACAATATAAACCTATTTTTACATTGTTTTTGTGTTGGCACATTCTGAAGCCCTTAATTGTACAGGGTTAGCAATGTGTTACTTTGTTACTTTTCAGTGTGGGTGGTTACAATTGATGGAATACCAATTACGTGTATTTTTAAGGGAAAAAAAATCTTTTTTTTCCCTTTTGGATTTTTTGTATTGTTAAACATTTTATTTTATGTCTTTTTCTTAAATTTTTATAGGCGCTCTGGGGAACGTGGTCATGCTATCATTTGAAAGCTTCATTAATACTCTGTAATACTTCTCCTTAACTAAAAGTTAAGTAAAGTAAACTGGAGTTAAACATGTCCACAACTTTTCTCAGTTTGCAGAATTCCCTCATGTTTCTGAAACAAACAAGAGAAAGATGTCTTGTAGAGAACATAACCGTGGGCTGGGGCTCATTCAATGGGTGGGGTTTGATGTATTTTGTCTTCTGTTGCAGACAGCATAATGAAAGGGGTCTTAGTGCAGCCAGTTGTCTTACAGCCAGATGCAAGATAGTGAGAAGAAGCAACAAGACAATAGAGCCCGGAAATATATATTTTGTTTATTCTGGTGCTTTGTAACTTTTTATACTTTTGCTTTGCAATCTGCTGCCTAATAATTCTGTTTCAGAACTACTGTACTTTATATCCTTTACTCCTTCTGCCTACATGCTTATTCCAAGTACTGTTTGTGTTTTCTCAATTGGATTGTTCTCAGTGGATAAATCTCTATGGAAAAGGATGTGCTATAGGTTAAAAACACATTCCAATGGCTTTTTGACCCTGACCACATTTCTCGAGAAAATTGCAATGTATCGACAGTATGTAACCTTGGCATTTGTAGATGAAATTTACAAGAAATAGATAAGGCAAGGCTGCATAGCTTGGTTTTTGTAGAGAAATTCCATTGCATTAATATTACATCGTTCTGCTTCACTTTCTTTACCACCACCCATGTGGGAAAACTTCCTTTATAGTTTTCTCAACTTTCATGTAGACATTAAAGCCTTGCCTTCAGTCTTGCCGGCACAAGGAGCTCTAGGTTCTTGAATCTCCTGAGCTCTTGGCACACTGCTGTTCAGTATCACGAGTCAAAGTTTGGAATGTAAAAAAGAGGTGTAAAGGCAGAATACAGAATGAGCTCTAGCATGGTCTCCTTGGTATTTTCTAGCAAATTAAACCTTATAAAACTCCCTAAAGAGAAAGAATTAGAAAAATTGTGTTTAAAAGGATGGAAGTATTGTTATGGGAAATAAAGTGCAGCCATGCAGGACCACAACTTGAAGAAACGACATCTAAGAAGAAAATGTTTCCAAATTTCTTACAGAGGTCTCACAAGCAATGTCGTGTAGAACTAATCGGGAGACGCAGTACTCTCCCTTGGCAATGTGTTTGGATAATATGTTCTGCCGGGTCAACACAAGAAATAAGAATGCACAGAGGACACCGCCACATGAACAGGGATCTGCCTAAAGCACGACAGATGAGATCTAAAATGTGGGAGAAAAAAAGAAGCATGCCAACCATGGGATCACTTACAAAATACACTACTTATTGATAAATATCTAGACAAGAAGCAGACCATATACAAAATTAAAAACAATTAAAACAGCCAAAGGGCTACATATATCCAAACTGCGACATGCCCATGATGAAGCTAATGTTTAACCACTTCTCACCAGAGCCTGTTTTTGCCTTCGTGACCAGGCCAATTTTTTCAATTCTGACCACTGTCACTTTATGAAGTAATTACTCTGGAACGCTTCAACGGATCCCCCTGATTCTGAGAATGTTTATTCGTGACATATTGTACTTCATGATAGTGGTAAAATGTATTCGATATCACTTGCGCTTATTTGTGAAAAAATCGTAAATTTGGCGAAAATTTTGAAAATTTTGCAATTTTCAAACTTTGAATTTTCATGCCCTTAAATCAGAGAGATATGTCACACAAAATAGTTAATAAACAACATTTCCCACATGTCTACTTTACATCAGCACAATTTTGGAACCCAAATTTTTTTTTGTTAGGGAGCTATAAGGGTTAAAAGTTGACCAGCGATTTCTCATTTTTCCAACAAAATTTACAAAAACATTTTTTTATGGACCACATCATATTTGACGTCACTTTGAGGGGTCTTTATGACAGAAAATACCCAAAACTGACACCATTCTAAAAACTGCACCCCTCAAGGTGCTCAAAACCACATTCAAGAACTTTATTAACCCTTCAGGTGCTTCACAGGAATTTTTGGAATGTGGAAGAAAAAAATTTACATTTAACTTTTTTCACAAAAATGTTACTTTAGACCCAATTTTTTTTATTTTCACAGGGGTAACAAGAAAAAATGGACCCCAAAATTTTTTGTGCAATTTCTCTTGAGCGCGCTGATACCCCATATGTGAGGGAAAACCACTGTTTGGGCGCACTGCAGGGTTCGGAAGGGAAGGAGCGCCATTAGACTTTTTGAATGTAAAATTTGTCTGAATAATTAGCAGACGCCATGTTGCGTTTGGAGAGCTCCTGATGTTCCTAAACAGTGGAAACCCCCCATAAGTGACACCATTTTGGAAACTAGACCCCTTAGGGAACTTGTCTAGATGTGTGGTGAGCACCTTGAACCCCAAGGTGCTTCACAGAAGTTTATAATATTGAGCGGTAAAAATAAAATTTTCACATTTACCCACAAAAACGTTTTTCATCCCTTAATTTTGCATTATCATAAGGGTAATAGGAAAGATTGCACCATGAAATTTGTTGTGCAATTTCTCCGGAACACGCTGATACCCCATATGTGGAGGCAAACCACTGTTTGGGCGCACGGCAGGGTTTGGAAGGGAAGGAGCGCTATTTGACTTTTTGAATGTAAAATTTGTTTGAATAATTAGCGGATGCCATGTTGCATTTGGGGAGCCCCTGATGTGCCTAAACAGTGGAAACCCCCCACAAGTGACACCATTTTGGAAACTAGACCCCTTAGGGAACTTATCTAGATGTGTGGTGAGCACCTTGCACCCCCAGCCGCTTCACAGAAGTTTATAATATTGAGCCGTAGAAATAAAATTTTCACATTTTTCCCACAAAAAATGTTTTTCATTCCCTAATTTTGCATTATCATAAGGGTAACAGGATAAATTGCACCATGAAATTTGTTGTGCAATTTCTCCTGAACACGCCGATACCCCATATGTGGGGGAAAACCACTGCTTTGGTGTACGGCAGGGTTCGGAAGAGAAAGGAGCGCTATGTTAGCTGGGATAGGTTGCAGACACCATGTCACATTTGAAGAGTCGCTGACATGCCGAAACAGCAGAAACCCCCACAAGTGACCCCATTTTGTAAACTACACCTCTCAAGGAATTCATCTAGGGAAGTAGTGAGTATTTTTTAATTTTTAAATTTATACCATTGGGCAGTGAAAAAAGCATAATTATATTTTTACCACAAAAAAATGTTTTACCCTCAGATTTTACATTTTCACACAGGGCAATGGGTAAAAATGGTGCCGAAATGTGTCACACAATTTCTTCTAAAAGTGGCAATACCCCATATGTGGCTGTATCGTACCGCTCAGCCATACGGCGAGATATGGGGGGGACGGAGCGCTATTTGACAATTGGAGAACAAATTATTGTAGAATAGGCATTTGGATTTGGGAGCACAAAATTTTCTGAATTTCTTTTGGGGGGCAAGGGCCATTTCGCTTTTCCAGAGCCTTTCTGCTACCAGTAACTTAGAAGTCCCTTATATTTTTAACAGATGACGGACCTGAGTGGGGACTAGCTTTTTTTGAGGACTGAGTTGAAGCTTTTATTGGGAACATTTTACGTAACATTTATCCAGCGCTCTAGGCTGAGCACTTACATCGGGGTTTCCATCTAAATTTCCAAGTGATGTAATTCAGATGAAACCCCTGCGGGATCCATTCACTGTAATGAGGCAGCAGAGTTACTCTGGACTCCGTCTGGCCTCTGTTTAGCGGTGTCCTTTTTTTCAGAAGTGCACAAAACTGTGGCCAACCGCACTTTTATGCACGCCTAAAACAAATGACACCGTGGGATCCCAGGCCAGACTGCATCCACAGTGCCTAAATCTGCCTCATTACAGGTAATCTTCCGTCATGGGTTCCGGCTGAATCACATATTTCAGAGATTTACACGGAAACTCTGGGGTAAGTGCTCAGCGCAGAGCGCAGGATAAATGTAAGGCTCTGCACCTTACTGCGATCTTTGGGAGACATAATAAACAAATCAGTAGCAGGTGAAGAATTGGTTTTATTTATTTTTTACGCCGTTCCTAGTGTGATATAACTGATTAGATTACTTTATTCTTCGGGTCGGTGCGATTACAGATACCAGATTTATATTGGGTTTTTATGACTGACAGCTGTCACACACTAAAAGATGCTTTTTTTTTGCAAAATCTAGTTTTTGCATCACCATATTTTGAGAGCTATAATTTTTCCAGATTTTGGCCGACAGAGTCATGTGATGGCTTGTTTTTTGCGGGACGAGTTGACATTTTTATTAGTACCATTTTTGGGTACGTGACGTTTTTTGATCGCTTTCTATTCCGTTTTTTGGGAGGTAAAATTAACAAAAACCAACAATTCAGGAATTGTTTTTTGAGGGGTTTTTTTATGCCGTTCTGCGTGTGGTAAAAGTGATCAGGCAGCGTTATTCTTCGGGTCAGTACGTTTACAGCGATACTAAACTTACTGTATATTTTTTTATGTTTTGGCGCTTTTACACAATAAAACCATTTTATAGAAAAAATATTTTTTTTGCATTGCTTTATTCTGAGAGGTATAACTTTTTTATTTTTTCGGCTGATGGAGCTGTATGGCAGCTTGTTTTTTGCAGAACAAGATGACGTTTTCAGCGGTACCATTTTTATTTCCATTTTGCTTTTTGATCGCATTTTTTTCCACTTTTTGTTTGGTGATATGAGGAAAAAGCATAGTTTTTTGCTCCGTTTTTTATTTATTTTAATTATGGTGTGCACAGAAGGAGTTAATTAGTGTGACAGTTTTATAGCTTGGGTTGTTTCGGACGCGGTGATTCCAAATATGTGTACTTTTTTTATTTTTGCATAAATATACGGAATTATCGGTTTAATATTTTATTTATTTATTTTTATTTATTTTGTAATTTTTTTTAACAGTTTAAAAACATTTTTTTTTTACTTTTTTACTTAGTCCCTGTATGGGACATTAATTTTTATTTTTCTGATCACTGATCTCATGTAATGTAATAGACCTGTATTACATTACATGAGATCTTCCCTGACTGTTTCACAGTCAGTCTCCTGCCTGGCTTCAGCCCAGGCAGCGCGGACGTTTATCTACAGTGGGCGGTCGGGAAGCGGTTAACCTCTAATGATTGCCAAAATCAGATACACTGGACTCAAAAATCAGAAAGAAACAAACCAATTTCCCAAAGGTGTACTGATATGGAAACTTGATATTGCAATATTCTAGCTAATATAGCAATGCTAGCTAAAATAGTAATGGACATACTGTATAGTGATACAGTTATATGAAAAAGTTTGGGCACCCCTATTAATCTTAAGCTTAATGTTTTTTAAAAATTGGTGTTTTTGCAACAGCTATTTCAGTTTGATATATGTAATAACTGTTGGACACAGTAATGTTTCTGCCTTGAAATTAGGTTTATTGTACTAACAGAAAATGTGCAATCTGCATTCAAACAAAATTTGACAGGTGCATAAGTATGGGCACCTGTCACGCTGTCTCTGTATACTGGAGGTAGGGGGCCTAAGCTGACCCTAAGCTGGGGCCCTGACTAATCCCTCAACCTGGAGGTACTGTTAAAGGTACAGAGGTCCAGGCCGCCAGCGTAACCCCTACCTCCTGAAGATCCCTGCACCTCAGTAATCTAGTCCTGAGAAGGACCCCGATCACAACCAAAGGGAACAAGAAATAATATGCCCAAACACAGTATTTAGACGAACGAGACAGTACAAGGGAAAAACCAAAACCACCTTGCATACAAACAACTTCTCAACTACAACAGAGGGAAAACCAACGGGAAAGGAGATAAATGATAAAGCGAGGAAAGGGAAAAAACACTTCCAAGTACACTTATCTCAGCAACTCCAAACACCACGATCCGCTCTGTCAGTCTGAATGAAATGCTTTCACCGACACCTCCCAAACAGACCAGCAGGTATATGAAGGAGTCTCACTACAGAAGTATTGATTGCAGCTGGGCGAGGCTGGACCTCATCTAGCCCAGAGAGAGAGAGAGAATTAACTCCCTCACTGCCGAGAAACACAAAGCACCAACAAGTCAGCTGCGAGAAGTCAGGCTGTGTACTCGTGACGATCTTCGTGGCAACACACCCGTGACAGCACCTCACCAGAAAAGTGACATTAATATTTAGTAGATCCTCCTTTTGCAAAAATAACAGCCTCTAGTCGCTTCCTGTAGCTTTTAATGAGTTCCTGGATCCTGGATGAAGGTATTTTTGACCATTCCTCTTTACTAAACAATTCCAGTTCAGTTAAGTTTGATGGTCGCCGAGCATGGATAGCCTCTTCAAATGATCCCACAGATGTTCAATAATATTCACGTCTGGGGACTGTGATGGCCATTCCAGAACATTGTAATTGTTCCTCTGCATGAATGCCTGAGTAGATTTGGAGCGGTGTTTTGGATCATTGTCTTGCTGAAAGGCAGAAACATTACTGTGTCCAACAGTTATTACATATATCAAACTGAAATAGCTGTTGCAAAAACACCAATTTTTGGTGTTTTTTTGTTTTGTTTTTTACCACGTTCACTAAATGCTAAAACTGTCCTGCCATTACGGTTTTCCAGGTCATTACAGGTTTGTAGACACCAAACATGTATATGTTCTTTTTATTTAAGTGGTGAAAAAAAATCCAA
Organism: Phyllobates terribilis; assembly: GCF_046119375.1. Lineage (NCBI taxonomy): Eukaryota > Metazoa > Chordata > Amphibia > Anura > Dendrobatidae > Phyllobates > Phyllobates terribilis. The sequence goes on from NW_027362762.1 coordinate 780,130,023, forward strand.
CGTTTGGAAACAAAATATGGGGCCATTTTTCAAGACCCGTAGGGTCTCCATTTTTCGGGACCTGGGGCCTGGGGAGGGCTTATTTTTTGCGCACCGAGCTGATGTTTTTATTCATACCATTTTGTGGTAGATACAATGTTTTATCGCCTGTTATTGCATTTTATTGCAATATTGCAATGACCGAAAAATCGGAATTCTGGTGTTTTGATTTTTTTCTTCGTTGCGCCATTTACCGATTGGATTAATTCTTTTTATAGTTTGATAGATCGGGCGTTTCTGAACACAGCGATACCAAATATGTGATCACCTGTCAAGTACCTGAAAAGATGCGGGCTCAATGCTAGAGCTCGCATCAAAGGGAGGGAGTCGACCTATGATACATAGGTATGTCATAGGTCGTAAAGGGGTTAAAGAGGACCTGTTAGCAGCTCAAAAGTGGCCACTTTGTCCTCTTATTTTATTCCTGCGGCTTCCTTGGGTATTCTTTTTTTGTTTTGTTTTTTTTTAATTTGTCATACTGTTCTAGAGATGTGAACATTTTAATGGTCATTATCAAAGGAACAGTACTCATAGTGTAAATTTTCAGAGCATCCAAAAGACAACCCTCCAGAAAATGCTTAGAGCAACACCCCCTTGGAAAAGACTATAAAATTAGCACCAAATAAAAAGAAACATATCTCCAGAACCATATGGCAGATTAAAAAAAAAAGAAAATGGAATGTTCAGGGAAGCATTAAGCAAAAATGGCCACTTTTGACACTGTGCAGCTTTCTAGTTGTGCCAAGACAAGTTGCTCCCAAGTAGTGATGGGCAGACCTGTGAATGTTCGGTCCTGCGGGTTTGGCCAAATATCTATTAAATGTTTGGTTCGGGTACCTGAACAGTACTCGAACCCAGACCTTTGAATGGGGGCCCGAACATCTGTGGTTTCCCGTGTTGTCATCTGCTTAACAGCGTGGGAAACAGGGACTCTGATTGGCAGAAAGATCGCTACCGCTGGTCAGAGCGCTGCGGGATCACGCTGTCAGATGACACGTGAGCCCGCAGCTGTGACTTTTATTGGCATTAAAAATCTCACTGCTGGTCACAGGCGTCGGTTGATGAGAGTACTACTCCCATCAGCCTACGCTTGCTGTCACTGGTAACAGCAAGAGCAGGCTCCACTGATGGCAGTAGTCCTCAACCAACGCCTGTCCTTAAAGTAAAGAAAAAAAAAAGTTAAAATTAATAAATATTGAAATAAAAATAAACAACAGTTATACTCACCTGAATGCCTAATCCCTGACACCCTTCCTGACAACCCTGATGACTGAATTACACTTTCAGCTAGACAATGCCCCATGCCACAAGGTCGTGTAGTCATGAATTTGTACCAGTGACATGACAGTGAGTTTTCCTTGCTTCCCTGGTCTTCACAATACCTAGATGTTAATCCTATAGAGCAGGGGTCCCCAACCTGTGGCTTGCAGTCCCATAAATCATGGCTTGTGGTTGTTTGCCAGCTTGGTGCATTAGCTCCAGATCTAGCAAACAGGTATGAAGAGCACATCTCAAAATGGTGAATTTTGTGAGTACCCATGCACAGAAGACCAGATCTGGAAGCACATATACAGGTTTTAGATGTTTAGAGATAATTTAAGTATGGAACGCTGGAGACAGGATGATACTACCTGTCAGAGGAAATGCTTGAAGCTGAATACGACAGTGTGTTGGAAGTGCTTGATGGTGGAATACTGAATGGGGTATTGTTGGAACTCCTGGATCTTGGTATACTGCTTGGGGGCCATTTCTGTGGAAAAGGTTTGGTTATCATTATTCCCATAATGGGGGCTTTGGTTGCCACTATTGTGAGGGGGAGGAGGGAACTGGATGTGGCTCACAAACCTCTCACGTAGCTGAATGTGGCTCATGACCCTCTCTCAGAGCGGAATGTGGCGCTCAAGGTCAGAAAGGTTGGGGACCACTGCTATAGAGCATCTCTAGAGCAAAGTAGATTGGGCTGTTCAGAGCTTGTCAATACCTTAAGCTAATTTATGGCAACTGTGAGAAGCTATCCTTTTCACCCCGGCTAATATTCTTGAATGTTGATTTCAACACCTGGTAGAATCTATGTAACAACAAATTTCTTTGGTTCTAAAGGCCAAAAAGATAAGTTCTAATAGATGGGTATCTGCAATAAAGTGGCCATTCAATCTATATTACAATGTATAGAAGTAGAAAGCAGAACAGCTAACACAAGAATTTATGGCAAAACAATGCAAATGTTATTGTACCTCCAGTGATGCCAATAGTTGTTGTTTTGAACCTATTCCCTCTTTTTTCAAACTATGGAAAAGTCAGAACTAGTAATGTGCATATTATGACTTATGTTTTTACTTAATTGTAGACTGTTTTTTTTTAGGGGTTGGGCAACCCCTTCAAAAAAAGTCGCTACTTGTTCTTAATCTATTTTCTTTATATATCTTAATTAGTGATGAGCGAGCACTAAAATGCTCGGGTGCTCGTTGCTCGGGTCGAGCAAATCGTAATGCTCGGGTGCTCAACCTGAGTAATGAGCCCAATGTAAGTCAATGGGAAACTCAAGCATTTTTCCAGTGGCCCCCCGGTGCCTAAAAATTGGTCAAATCGATGGAAACAGTGCTCAAATGACATGGTAACAGCATGGGGAAGACCCCTGAAAGCATCTCTGACTCCCAAGTCACTGCTCTGAACAATGTTGTCAGAGTATTACACCGCTTTTATGGACTGACAATAAAACATACAAAAACAAAGCCAAAATGGATTTTCCTGGAAAAAATGTTAAGAAACATTCTTTCCATGGTAATGACTTGTATATAAGGCAAAATAAATAAACGAAAACAAAAATGCTCCTCCACACCTTGGGCTATGTTCACACGTAGAGTTTTTGATGCGTTTTTGCACTTTTGCATTTCTTTCAATGGTAAAAAATACATTCACCAGTAAATGTAATTTTAACATTTTACTACCTTATCTGGCCATGTGGTGTGTGAGACATGATAAGACACATCCAGAATGAACACTCATTTCCAGCTGATAATACAATCTAGCACCTGTCTCTATTTTAAAAACCGCTAACAGCGGTATCAATAGGGAATAGAATTTTTTTTCAGCACAGAGTCTAATACAATAATCTCTGACTAGATGCCTGTATGACGCTATCCCAACTGCTATAGGTCACCCATACATAAATCTCAGATAAGAGAGGTACTATAGTACAATAAAAATAGAATTTAACTGACTCCGAAGAGTTTTTTTTAAGTACGTTGCACCACCAAACTGTGAAAGAACGCAAGCAACCCTGTCTGCTTTCATCAATTTCTAATTACAGATCAGCGTTAAAAATTCTGAATTAGTCAATGAGTGCACGGAAAATATCAAGTAATGCACTGTGGAAGAGATGTATTCAATGACAATGAGCAACACTCATCTCCAGCTGATGATACCTTGCACCTGTCCCTATTGTAAATGCAGCTAACAGCGGTATCAATAGGGAATAGAATATTTTTTTTTTCCGTAGCAGAACGCAGTATAAAGGCAATAATATCTGGCTGGATTGGTGTAATACGCTATCCATACTGCGATAGCTCCCCCTTAAACAAATTTCAGATAAGAGAGGTAATATTGTAGAATTTTGAATAGATTTGAATTGACCTTCTCATAATTAAGGAGTGGGTCTCCTATACTGTTATTAAGTATATGTTATAATATCTCCAGTGGCACTAAAAACCATCTCTTACAAAACGCTAGCGGCCAGGACCTCCAAGGCGTAGAGAGACAGTTCATGCCACATGTCCAGCTTGGATACCCAATAGTTGTAAGGCACAGAGGAATCACGGAGGACGCTGGTACGGTCACCAAGGTAGTCCTTCAGCATCTTCCAAAACTTTTCCCTCCTTGTCACAGTAACCGTGCATCAGGGCCTAGGTGCTGGGAGGGTCTGAAAAAACTGTCCCAGACCTTTGACAGCATTACCCTGCCTCTGCTGCATCTGTTTTGTTTCTCCCTCGCATGTACTCTTTGGTTGTCCAAGAAACTGTGACCTCTGCCTCCAGCATTGTCAGATGTGATTTTATTTTTAATAATTCTTCAACAAGGGCTATCTGGTACTGCAACATACAACATAGGAGTGGGTCTCTTATACCGTTATTGCATATGCAGCAAGTTCAAGAGCTGCTCAATATTAGGACGCACTCCAATACCACTTTGAATAGACGTAGTGAAGGGCCTCAGTATTTTTTTTTCCCTTCTTAAAGAGTGGTACTCTTATACTGTTATTGCGTATGCAGCAAGTTCAAGGGGTGCCAAAAATTAGAATGCACTCCAATACCCCTTTGAAGACACATAGTGGAGGGCCTCATTAAAAAAATGTCCCCATTATAAAGGAGTGGGTCTCCTATACTGTTATTGCGTATGCCGTGACTGCAAAGGCTGCCAAAAATTAGGACGCACTCTAATACCCCTTTGAAGAGACGTAGAGGAGGGCCTCATTCAAAAATTTTTTCCCATTATTAATGAGTGGGTCTCCTATACTTGCAATGCCCATGCACTAAGTGCATGGGCTGAAAAACATTTACCCGTGAGGATATACATGAACATACTTTATAACATACAGAGTGTTAGAGGTAGGCCTTGAAAAATAGTTCCTACGGGCATCATAAACACACTTAAAAAAATGATGTGGGTGTTGCCTGATGGTCACCCTGTTGATATGGTTTTGGAGGATGAGGAGAAGGAGGAGGGTGACATTAAATAGACAAAATCATGAAGTGTATACCCATGTCTGGGTGTGAAGAGGTGCATGGGAATAGACCTCCCAAAAATAACCACTGGATTTGCCTTTATGTTCCGCTGCTATCATCCCGTGGTGTCGAGAAGTTTGGCCCAATCCAGCCATTGTTCATTTTGATGAGAGTCATCCTGTCAGCATTTTCAGTTGACAGGCGGATGCGCCTATCAGTTGTAATACCCCTTGCAGCACTAAAAACCCGCTCTGACAAAACACCAGCGGCAGTGCAGGCCAGGACCTCCAAGGTGTAGAGAGACAGTTCATGTCACGTGTGCAGCTTGGATACCCAAACTTATAAGGCACAGAGGAATCAGAGGGCGCTGGTATAGTCGGCAGCGTATTCCTTTATCATCTTCCAAAACTTTTCCCTCCTTGTCAGAGTACCCCACGCATCGTGGCCTGGGCGCTGGGAGGGGCTGAGAAAACTGTTCCAGACCTTTGACAGTGTTTCCCTGCCTCTACTGCATCTGGTTTGTGTCTCCCTTGCCTGTACTACTTGGTTGTCCATAAAGTCAGCCATGTGTGACAGACTGCCAACAGCAAAGACTTCCCTGTCCTGACCAAAAGCACGACTATCCATGCTATCCTCCTCGTGGTCCTCTTCCTCATTTTCCCTCGCCTCAGACCATCTACGTTGAACAGACGGTATGAATGTTGTGTGGGTAGTACCGTCTGTAGTGCCGGAAACCAGCTCCTGTTCCTCCTCATCCTTTTCCTCCTCATTATCACCCAATCTGCGTTGAGATGAGATGAGGCTGGGCTGTGCAGCATCACCCTGTATAGTTCCTTGCTCCCTCTCATCGTGCTCCACCTGCAATGCCTTCTCTCTCTTTAATTGTGAGCAGCGAGCATTTCAGTAAACAGAGAAATGGGATGTTGACGCTAATTATGGCTTTATCGCCGCTCACCATCTTAGTGGAGTCCTCAAAGTTTTCAACAACTTCCCTGTGCTGCTCACAAATCCTTCCCAACATATGCAACATTAAGTTCCAACGCGTGGTGACATCGCACATCAGTCGGTGAGCTGGAAGCTGCAAACGCTGCTGAAGCACGGTGAGGGCGGAAGCTGTAGCTGACTTTCTGAATTGGGCACACACGCGGTGCAAGCAGATCTGGGTAGGTTTTGAGAAACCGCTGAACCACTAGGTTGAGCACATGGGCCAGGCATGATACATGTGCGAGGTTGCCAAGCTTAAGAGCCGCCACCAGGTTCCAGCCATTGTCACACACGACCTAGCCTGGCTGTAGGTTCAGCGGTGAGAGCCACAGATCTGCCTGCTCTGTTACAGCTTTCAGCAACTCTGCAGTGGTGTGCAATTTATCACCTAAGCATATTTGCTTCAGCACAGCCTGTTGCCACTTGGCCGAGGCAGTGCTGCAGTGCTTCCAGCTTCCGACTGATGTGGTCATTTCGGAGATGGAGGCTGAAGAGGAGGAGGAGGTGCAGGAGTTGTAGAATATGGGGGCAACCCTGATAGACCCAGGGCCCGCAATCCTCGGCGTCAGGAGTACTTGCTCCGTCCCAGTGTCCGACTGAGTCCCGGCTTCCACAATATTAATCCAGTGTGCCGTCAGTGAGATGTGCCGTCAGTGAGATGTACTGTCCCTGGCCACAAGCACTTGTCCACGTGTTCCTGGTTAGGTGGACCTTCCCAGTAAGAGTTGTTGAGGGCACGGGTAATGTTCTGGGACTCGTGCTTGTGTAAGGTGGGGACGGCACACCGGGAGAAATAGTGGCGGCTGGGGACCAAGTACCGAGGGACGGCCGCTGCCTTGAGGTTGCGGAAAGTTTGCGTCTCCACGAGCCTAAAAGGCAACATTTCCAGTGCAAGCAATTGAGAAATGTGTCAGTTTAGCATTGTGGACTGTGGGTGGTTGGCTGCATATTTGCACTTGCATTCAAAGGACTGGTGTGGGGACAACTGAATGCTGCGCTGGGACGTGAATGTGGTTGCTGACGGTGATGGTTGGAAGTGTGCAACGACAGGTGCAGGGTGGGAGACATCTTCACCTGCATCATGGACAGAGGCTTGGCGTGCACATGCAAAAGGCAAAGAGGCAATGGTGTTGGACCCTGGCGTTCGGCCCAACTAGTCGGGTGCTTTGCTGTCATGTGCCTGAGCATGCTGTTGATGGTCAGGCTGGTGGTTTTGCAAATGGCTTTTTTTGGGGTAACTGGACAGTCTTTAAAAAAGAGCCAGACTCGGAAAAACCTAGCAGTTGGACTGACAACTTTCTTCTTATTGGTGTTTTGGGCAAGAATTGCCCGCCTTGTGTCTGGGGCCACCCCACTGCTTGTTCCTGCCTGTTGTGGTGCTATGCCTCCCTCCCCCTCTGTGCTGCTGTCCTCGCTATGCATGTCACCTTGCCAGGTGGGTCAGTGACTTCATCGTCCACCACCTCGTCTTCCACGTATGCACCCTGGGCCTCTTCCTGACTTGCTGGCAATTGTGTCTCATCATCATCCGCCTCTTGCGACAGTAATTGCACTTTCCCACCATCACCTTCTTGTGACCGTGGCTGCTAAAATATTTGGGCATGGCTACATTCGATCTCCTCTTGCACCGCTTGAAGCGGACCGAGCAGGAGGCCAGAATCTATAAATGGAAATGTGAACAGCTCTTCAGAGTGTCCAAGTGTGGGATCACTTGTCTCTGGGCACTCGGCATGGTGGGAGGAAGGAGGATCAGGGTGAGGAATATGTGGTCCAGACTCACGGCTGCTAAGACTAGACTGTGTGGAAGACAGGATGGTGGTGGTGGCAAACTGACTGGAAGCATTATCTGCTGTCCAACCAACATCCTTTTCACACTGCTCTGTTTTCAAGAGTGGTGTTCTGCGGCCCCCTAGAAAGTGGGACAGGAAGGTAGGTCGATATGATGTGGATGTTTGTTGTGCTCCCACAGCAGGTACAGTTTCATCTTGCCCATGGCCTCGGCCTCTGCATGCGCCATCAGCATCATGTCCACTTTCCCATCCCTTACCATGCGCCTTGCCCATTTTAAATGGAGTATAATCTTTTGCAGCTACAAAAAAAATGTCAGGATTAATACCGCAGTATTTGATCATGTCTGATGACCAATTTTTTTTAGGCAGTGTCGGTATAGCGATGCTATTGGTCAGCGAACAAGTGTGGATATAGTTTGGACACACAAGTAGCAGACTTTATATAGAGTATAATATTTTGCAGCTTGCAAAAAAAATCTGAATTAATACTGCATTATTTGATCACGTCTGATGACCAATTTTTTTGCACAGTGACGGTGTAGCGATGCTATAGGTCAGCAAACAAGTGTGGATATATTTTGACACACAAGTAGCAGACTTTAAATGGAGTATAGTCTTTTTGCAGATTGCAAAAAAAACAGGATTAATACTGCAGTAATATTTGACCACCTGAGATGATGGACAAGTTTCTCTTCTTCCACAATACAGGAAAGCCAAAATTTCAGGATTATTACCACAGTAATATCGGATCACGCCTGATGACCAAGGTTTTAGGCAGTGGCCTATTAGTATGGTATTGGACCAAATGTGAATAGATTTGAACAACACACAACTGGGAGACTTTAAATGGAGTATAATACTTGGCACGCTCCCATAAATGTCACGGTTATTACCGCAGTAATATCGGATCACGTCTGATGATGGACAAGTTTCTCTGCTTCCACAATACAGCAATGCGAATAAAATCAACCAAATCTACTAGTATGCTGCTAAAAAGCAAATAGAGCAGTAAAAATGGTGTATGATATTGCTTGTCACCAAAATTAGCAGGATTAAGAGCAAAAAGAATATTATCAGCCCTGATATCTAGGGCTATTGATAGGAGTTCCAGCAGCAGAAAGAAAGTGCAATGGACCCTATTCTGTATTATGCTAGCTCTCCACAAACTCTGCCTAACTAATGCTTATCAGCAGGATTAATATTCATCAGACTGAGCCCTTACAAGGGCTATTAGTGTAGATTAATAATAGTGGTGTGGAATCTCTGTTTAAAATAACCGCTGCAGCTCTCCCTACTCTGCCTGTTTGACCGGTAGACTGTGATGAGCATAGGGTCCCGGGTCTTATATAGACATGATGACGATATGCGACCAAGCCAATCACTGTAATACCAGAACCAACATGGCTATGGCATTACAGAGACTGTCAGACAACCCCTGCATGTTAATTGGCTGCCTAAAATGCGCCCAACATGCGGGCGAACATTCCCACCCGAACATTCAAAAGATACTCGCCGAGTAACGAGCATCTTGAGCACTGTGATGCTCGGGCAAGTAAAGAATAGTGGTGAGCATGCTCGCTCAACACTAATCTTAATCTAAGAATGGAAATAATCTTTTATAGATTATATATGAACAGCTAGGGATGGGGCTGAAGAAAATGTAGTAGATACTTTTAAATTGTCTGTAAATTGAAGAATGCAGTGTATCCTTCTTGCCACCTAGTCCTGTGTGATTGGGATTATTCCCGTCTCGCCTTCTACCTGTGTGGAAATTAATTAAAGTCTTGAATCTATTTTGCCAACTTCATTATTTAAATATTAAACAAGAGTAATCCTTTCATGTACATGCATTCGTCCGTGTTAGCTTTTCATTTTAAGCATGCTAGAAATATTTCTTTCAAATAGAATCTTAACAAATAACAGACATAAGGTAATTTATACAGTATTTGCTGGGGGCAAACACCGTGGAGAAGGCTGTGGGAATCCTAAATACACTCTGCCGAGGGCTCGCCTATACATGAGCTCACAGATAAGTGCAAGATGAAATGCTGGAGGAACTTACAATTGCAGTCAGAAATCACCCTAGGGTACATTGAAAATCTAGGTTTATCTTGTTTTTTTATATAAAAGATTGCAGTAATGGATGAAAGATGTATGACTTAAAAATAAAGTGTATATATAAACTTTATAAAATGCAGTATATTTTCAACCAGTATATATAATTTTCTACCATGTTGTAGTCTATCTGGAAGGCCATGTTCTTCCCATCTACTCTACTAATATGTTCCAAATCCATCAAAACTATTCGCCTGGATCAATAGTACCCTGGATACACATAGACTTCATATCCAGCCTATATTACTGAGAGATACACATGTGAAAAATCTGAAACTTGAATCATTCTGCAAATGGCATATCTGGGGGTCTAAAATGAATGGAGAATGCCTAACCTGTATTTTAGGAATTAAAAGTATCCACTAACATGTAAAATATAATTTTACATGTCACAGGTACCCATAGCCTTGAAACCTAAATGGCCCATCCTGTGCATATGCCCAAAATGCTCAATAGGTGCAGATACCACTTATGGGTTCCTCAACTATTGGGGTTGCAGTATTCAAGTGATCCCAATGTGTCAGTTGACAACTATTGTAGTCCCCAAAGGTGTGGCTATGCATTTCTTTAAACTTTTGTACTGAATATGGCTTAAATTTTAAGTCAAAGCACCAACTTTAAAAACAGTAATTGCCATCTTCGGCAATAACAAAATGATCTTTCCTGTATTTTTTAACAAGATACAATCATGTCATAGCATTCCTAAAAAAATCATCCCCCACATTCTGTTATTTAATTTAAATGAAAAAAAAATCCTGCACTTTCCTTTTCTGAATCACAAATCCTTATGCACTCAGATTCTCCGCCTTAATTTTTGCATTACAATTGATCTTCCACCTCTATCTTTCTCTCCTGAATGGCCTATTAATAGAGGAAAAGATGGCTTACTGGATGGCAATTCAAAACTGTTCGTGTACATACAATGCTCTATATAATCTGTGTTCTTTTTTTACTATAAAATACATACCCTTGTAAGCTGGCAGGCTGGGCCATATCACCCTTTGTGTAACTGTAGACCTTCATTTTCTTATTATTGATAGCACTGAATGCTTTTACATCTGCGAATGTCTAATACAGCATTGAAAAATATACAAATAATTTATAAATCTACAGATAAATTATAAATAATATGTATTGTAATAATCCAATAAAGTATTGACAGAAGAAGAATGACTACTACAAGAGTATTGTAAAAGAGCAGTTCAGGTTATTAAATTTACAATCTCTGTAGTAACCCTAAACATTAATTTTATTAGTTGTGTATATTTATTATTATCCTAATTATTTATAAGGCTAATTTAACAGTGCTTTGTCCCATATCTCAGGAGCATTTTAAGGCTCAGTCTACACAGTGACATGGGGTATTACAATGACTCGGACAACCTCAATGCTTTCCTATTCTGAAAAAATTCATCTGACCTTCAAAGATTGCCTTCAACATTTTTGTTGTTGTGGTTGCTCAAGAATTGAGGTAATGCTGGAATTTTACGATTACTTGCAGGCTACTCTATGGTAGCGCCAGAATAATACCTTATATCTAGCTCAGTGAGTTTACTAATGGTGTTTAATGAATGTACTGTGAAGGGAAAGTGACTCGCCCCCTGGGCCGTGGGGCACCCGGAACCGGGCTTCAGTGCGATGCTGGGAGTAGTGGCAACCCGATCCCGTGGCTCAGGGTGGTCAGACCAAATGCAGTGGCAGTCTATTTATAGGGTTTGAATGTCCGACTACGCCACTCGTGGATTGCGGTCAGGTAGGACCGCCGCTGCAAGGCAGACCGCTGAGGCTGATGTAGATGTGCAGCACAGGGATAGGATAACTCCCCACGGGAAGAGTGTAGTCTCCGGGCAGTGTAATAGGATGCTGGGGGTGATGGTGCAGGCGCAGCATAAATCACACAGAGTCAGTGATGCAGTCCAGGGTCTTTTACTCACAGTTGTTATCCTAATCACTTCTGCAGGGAATGACTGTCCACCAGGTGAGGAGCTCGGTCAACCCCCAGGCAATTCAGGAGTATGGCACAGGACCCCCTTCTGTCCTTTCTCTGGCCTCTCGTGCCCCACCAGTGACCACACTTCTGTCCAGCTGCCTCGGGCCTTCTCTTGGTGAAACCTGTCGCCGGTTTCCCTGACCCTATGTGGTGCCTTCCTAGTGGGTGTAGCAGGGGGTCGCACCAATAGATGATCACGACCTCCGGTCTTTGCCTGAGGGATAATTTACCTCCACCAACTTGGGAATCCGGTACCCTTATTCTGCCCGACCCTTCACCCTTCACCCTTTATCTCGTGGGTTCTTAGGGTCCTTTCTGCCTTCTTGTTTCTGGAGCCTTTCTACTCCTCTTTCTCTCCACCTTTCTTCCTTCTCCTTCTCCTCTTCTCCCTTCTGGCTCCGGCCTTCACCCTAGGCCTGCCTCATGGAGCTGAGCTCAGGCTGAGCCACAGCTCCCTGTCAGCCCTCTCTGGCTGAACTCCTTCTCTCTCTCAACTCACTGAACTCCCTCCTAAGATGGCCCCCACCTTTTACTCCATCCTTACCTGGGAGTGGAATATCACAACTCTGGTTAAGGTGCAATACCCCTGTAGCAACCGAACCCTCGGGGCGCTACAATAGGAGCTAAGAGCACACAGGGATAGAAAAATACACGTAATGCAATTGTGGTGTACAATTTAATTGCTGATGTATCAGGTTTGAAAATGGAAGTGATAGTCTGAGTCAGTGAATACTAATCCAAAGATTCTTGTGATAAATAGGGAACTGCTGTACCTGTATAGTTACTCTGTGTAACTGTGAACTGATTTATTTGATACTACAGTAACATCACCTTAATAGCTGCATTTTTTTCACATAGTGAAAGCACGGAAGACTTGTACTAAACCCCTCAGTGCTAATTTTGCAGCTAAAAGCAATTTCTGAATTCAAGGCTTGTGTGTCATTGAAAGTGTGATTCCTTTAATTTTGAGCTAGATATGCAAGCCAATTTTTGTTTCTTAAACCCTTTCTGACATGGTATGTAATAATACGTCCCTGTGTCCTGTGCCTTATGGACCAAGTATGTATTATTACGCACACATGCTGTGCGAGCGTGATTGCAGCAGATTCTGACAGCTGACACCCGCACTGCTCCTGGCACTTTAACCCCCTAAATGCTGCGATCGCAGCATTTAGTAAGTAAGCAGAGGGACAAAAATCCCTCTGCTCTTAGCGCAGGGTCTCCGATCCATCATCGCATGGTCCTGATCGTTGCCATGGTGAACAGATGTCGTCATGATCCAGGTTTCGATGATTCGACATCCGGGTCACCAGGCACCAGCAAGTTAGTTTTATCATGTGCAGTGCATGATCAAAGTAACTTGTATCTGCCGTACTGACAGTTACAAGGCAAAGCAGTAATCCTGCACTGCTATACTTTATAACTATGATCAGACTGCAGAAAGTGAAAGTTCCATAGTGGGACTAAGTAAAAAAAAAATGTAAAAAGTAAAAAAAATGTTGTAAAATATATTTTTTAAATAAATATATTGTACCCATAAATAAATGTTATTATGAAAAAAAAACAAAAACAATAAAAGTACACATATTTGGTATCGTCACGTCCAGAACGACCTGACCTATAAAACTGCCCCACTAGTTAACCCCTTTAGTGAACATAGTAAAAAACTAAATAATAAAAAAAAGCAAAAAACGGTGCTTTATCATCATACCGCCAAACAAAAAATGGAGTAAAATGCGATAAAAAAGGCGAATGTAAATAAAAATGGTACCACTGAAAATATCATCTTGTCCTGCAAAAAACAAGCCACCATACAGCTCCATCAGCTGAAAAATAAAAAAGTTATAGCTCTCAGACTAAAGCGATGCAAAAGTTTCTTTTTTCTACAAAATAGTTTTTATTGTGTAAAAGCGCCAAAACTATCTAAATGTGCTATCACTATAAATGTTCTGACCCGAAGAATAACGGTGCTTTATCAATTTTACCACGCGTGAAACAGCATAAAAAAAATTCCTGAATTGTTGGTTTTTGTTTATTCTGCCTCCCAAAAATCGGAATAGAAAACGATCAAAAAGTGTCACGTTTCTGAAAATGGTACCAATAAAAATGTCAACTTGTCCTGCAGAAAACAAGCCCTTACATGACTCTTGTCGGCCGAGATATGGAAAAATTATAGCTCTCAAAATATGGCAATGCAAAAACTAGTCTTTGCAAAAAATCTTTTTAGTGTGTGACAGCTGCCAAACATAAAAACCCAATATAAATCTGGTATCGCTGTAATCGCACCGACCCGAAGAATAAAGTTGTCTAATCACTTATACCGCACGAGGAATTGCGTAAAAATAAATGAAACCAATTCTTCACCTGCTGCTGATTTGTTCATTCTGCCTCCCAAAGATCGCAGTATGGCTCGTCTCACATTTATCCTGCGCTCTGCGCTGAGCGCTTGCACTGGGGTTTCCATGTAAATCTTAAAATATGTGATTCAAACGGAACCCCGGCGGAAGATTCCCTGTAATGAGGCAGATGGAGGCACCATGGAGGCTGTCTGGCCTGTGATCCCACGGTGTCCGTCTTTTTATTAGGTGTGCGTAAAAGTGCCGTCGGCCACAGTTTTGTGAACCTCTGAAAAAAAGTACACGGCTAAACAGAGGCCAGACAGAGTACAGAGTAACTCTGCTGCCTCATTATAGTGAATGGATCTCTTGGGATAGGGTTAGGATTAGGATTGTGTTAGGGTTAGGGTTGTGTTAGGGTTAATATTAGGGTTAGGATTGTGTTAGGGTTAGTATTAGGGCTGTGTTTGGGTAAGGGTTAGGATAAGGGTTGTGTTAGGGTTAGGATTAGGGTTACGGTTGGGGTTGTGTTAGGGTTATGGTTAGGGTTCTATTGGAGTTGAAGGTTAGGTTTGTGTTAGAATTACGGTTGTGTTGGGGTTGGGATTTTTTCAAAAGTAAAGAAAAAGAATGACGAAGATATGGCAATTAGTGTTGAGCGCAAGTGCTCTCTACTTGAGTTTGCATCGGGTGCTCGAATATGTTTCACGGCTGTTATAAAGCCTAAAAAAACACACGGGGATTTCCTGCTATACACGAGCAATCCCCGCATGTTTTTTTTTTGGGTGTCTAACAACTGTGAAACATGCGGGGTTGGGACTCGAGCAAGTCACTCGAGCACCTGCGATACTTGGTGCATACCAAAGTATGCAAACTCAAGTAGCGAGCACTTGGGCTCGAGACTAATGACAACATATTCAATATGATGACCTAATGTTAATAAATTTTGTGCCGTACCTCTGGGTTCAAAATGTTCACTATACCCCTTGATAAAATCCTTGAGGGGTGTAGTTTCCAAAATAGGGTCACTTGTGGGGCTTTCCACTGTTTAGGCACATCAGGGGCTCTTCAAACGCGACATGGCGTCTCCTCTCGATTCCAGACAATTTTGATTTCAAAAAGTCACACAGTGCTCCTTCCCTTCTGAACCCTGCCTTGCGTACAAACAGTGTTTTTTCCCCAAATATAGGGTACCGGCTTACTCAGGAGAAATTGCACAATGAACAGTTTGGTACAATATCTCCTGTTACCCTTATAAAAATGCAAAATTGGGGGCTGAAAAATTTTTTTGTGGGAAAAATGTTATTTTTATGGCTCAATGTTATAAACTTCTGTGAAGCACCTGGGGGTTCAGGGTGCTCACCACACATATAGATAAGTTACTTGAGGGGTGTAGTTTCCAAAATGGGGTCACTTGTGGGGGTTTTCCACTGTTTAGGCACATCAGGGGCTCCCGACATGGCGTTCGCTAATTATTCAAGAAAATTTTGCATTCAAAAAGTCTAATGGCGCTCTTTCACTTCCGAGCCCTGCCGTGCGCCCATACACGGGTTTCTCCCCCGTATGGGGTATCAAATTTTGTGGTCCATTTTTTCCTGTTACCCTTGCGAAAATAAAAAATTTGGGTCTAAAGTAAAAAATTTTTCAAAAAAGTTAAATGTTCATTGTTTTCTTCCACATTCCAAAAATTCCTGTAAAGCACCTGAAGGGTTAATAAACTTCTTGAATGTGGTTTTGAGCACCTTGAGGGGTGCAGTTTTTAGAATGGTGTCACTTTTGGGTATTAGACTCCTCAAAGTGACTTCAAATGTGATGTGGTACCTAAAAAAAATGGTTTTGTAAATTTTGTCGGAAAAATTAGAAATTGCTGGTCAACTCTTAACCCTTATAACTTCCTAACAAAAGCATCTTTGGTTCCAAATTTGTGCTGATGTAAAGTAGACATGTTGGAAATGTTATTTATTAACTATTTTGTGTGACATATCTCTCTGATTTAATGGCATAAAAATTCAAAGTTTGAAAATTGTGAATTTTTCAAAATTTTTGCCAAATGTCAGATTTTTTCACAAATAAGTGCAAGTCAAATTGAATAAATTTTACCACTATCATGAAGTACAATATGTCACAAAAAAAATCTCAGAATCAGGGGGATCTGCTGAAGCGTTCCAGAGTTATTACCTCATAAAGTGACACTGGTCAGAATTGTAAAAATTGGCCTGGTCATTAACGTGCAAACAACCTTCGAGGGGTAAAGGGGTTAAAGAAATCTCCAAAATCCTGAAATTTGAGCATAACTGTCATTTAAATTTTTATTTCCTAAATCAATAGTACACATGAAAATAAGCAACTTTGTAATATATCTTATCAGAAAAATTACTTTCTTTCTCTGCCAGAAGTGATCAGTCATTATTAAAATTCTCAATTTTGAGGTAATGTCACGGGTGTGTCGCCACGAAGATCGTCGCGATTACACAGCCTGACTTCTCGCAGCTGAGTTTTTGGTGCTTGGTGTTTTTCGGCAGGGAGGGAGTTAATTCTCTCTCTCTGTGCTAGACGAGGCCCAGCCTTGCCCAGCTGCAGTTAATTCTGCAGTATTGGGACTCCTTCAAATACCTGCCGTTCTGATAGGGTAGTTGTCGGTGAAAGCTTTTCATGCAGACTATCAGAGTGATACGTGGTATTGTGGAGTTAGGAGCGAAGTGTACTCGGTGTGGTTTTTTCCCTTCCTCGCTTTATTCTTTATCCCCTTACCCGTTGGTGTTCCCTCCGTTGTAGTGGTGTAAGTTTTTGTATGCCAGGTGGTTTTGGGTTTGCCCCTTGTACTGTCTCATTCGTCTTGTACTGTGTTTGGCATTTACGGTCCTGTCCCCAATTGTTGTGATCGGGGTCCTTCTCAGGACTAGATTACTGAGGTTCAGGGATTCTCAGGAGGTAGGTTTACACTGGCTGCCTGGACCTCTGTACCATCAACAGTACCTCTAGGTAGAGGGATTAGGCAGGGCCTCAGTGTAGGGTCAGCATAGGCCCCTGACCTCCTGAACGCCGAGACAGCGTGACATTTTCACCGACCAACTAAAAGATTCTCTCCAGCCACCATGGATCCAGTAGCCATTATAGCTCGGCAGTTGCAGAGTTTGTCCTTGGAGCTGGCGGACGTTAAGTCCAAGGTTTTGTATCCCCTGGAGCAAGCCGGATCAGAACCCAAAGTAGCTCTCCCTGACAGGTTCACGGGGGGGCGGGACAAGTTTTTTGTTTTCCGGGAGGCATGTAAGTTGTACTTTCGGCTGCAGCCTCGGTCATCGGGGAGTGAAGAACAAAGGGTGGGAATAGTCATCTCGCTCCTTCAAGGGGACGCCCAATCTTGGGCGTTCTCTCTTCCCCCGGGCTCTCCGGCTCTCCGGACAGTGGATGGGTTTTTCTCTGCTCTGGGTCTTGTATATGATGACCCGGATCGGATCTCCCTTGCTGAATCTAAGTTACGTAGGATCCAGCAGGGAGATCGTCCAGCGGAGGAATTCTGTTCAGAGTTCCGTAGGTGAGCCACGGACACCCAGTGGAATGACCCGGCTCTTCGGAGCCAGTTTTGTCAAGGTTTATCTGACAAATTAAAGGATATGTTGGCACAGTATGACTCTCCCGCGTCGCTGGAAGCCGCTATGGCCCTTGCTATTCGCATTGACAGACGGCTTCGGGAGAGGTGCGGGATAACTCCACCCCCTGTGATGACTCCACCTTCTACAAGGGTCCCTTTTATGGAGGTTCCCCTGGTCAGTCCAGAGGAGCCTATGCAGTTAGGAGGGACATCCTTTCGGGGGAGGGGACCGGCGGTGCGCCACAAGACAGGAAGGTGTTTCTTCTGCGGGAGAAAGGGACATTTTATTGGGGGGTGTCCTTCCCGTCCTTCGCAGAGCAAAGAGTCGTCGGAAAACTATTGATCCCAGGTTGTGTGGTGGACGGCAATCTGGGAGTAGGTATTTCATCCCTAGGTTCATCTCAGTTTCTTGTACCGGCGGAGGTGGTGGTGGGTACGAGAACTGAGAGGTTATCTGTTCTTCTGGATAGTGGGGCCGGGGCTAATCTGATGGACGCTCGGTTTGCTCGAGTTCAAGGTATGCGATTGAGTGTGTTGGCTAAACCCATCCCCATATTCTCGATCGACGCCAGGCCTCTCGGTCAGGGAAGTTTTTCGCAAGCGGTGCATAACATAAATCTTCAGGTGGGAGCGATACATAAAGAACTGTTGTCTTGTTACTTGTTGGAGGGTCTTCCTACTCCTATTGTGTTGGGCCTTCCTTGGTTAACTAAGCATAACCCGGTTATTAATTGGCAATCTAGAGAGATAAGCCAATGGAGTGAATTCAGTAAAAAAAACTGTATGAATACGGTCATCGGTACGGTCGCTCCTAGGGTCTTACCCCCATTTCTGGCTGACTTTGAGGATGTGTTCTCGGAAAGAGGGTGTCAGGAACTACCTCCTCATCGCGTGTATGACTGTTCGGTAAAACTGCTTCCTGGGGTCAAGTTACCTAAATCTAGGTTGTATAATTTGTTTGGTCTGGAGAGGCAGGCCATGAAGGATTATATTTCAGAGAGTCTGGCTAAGGGGCATATTAGACCTTCATCTTCCCCGGTGGCCGCGGGGTTCTTCTTTGTGAAGAAGAAAGATGGTGGCCTACGCCCTTGCCTGGATTTCCGTGAACTTAATCGGATTACGGTCCGAGATCCGTATCCGCTCCCACTTACCCCGATCTCTTCAATCAGATCGTGGGCACCAAATGGTTCTCTAAATTGGATCTCAGGGGGGCGTACAATCTGATTAGGATGAAGGAGGGGGATGAGTGGAAGACGGCTTTTAACACCCCGGAGGGACATTATGAGAACCTTGTCATGCCATTTGGTCTGACTAATGCCCCGGCGGTGTTCCAACACTTTGTTAATGACATTTTTCGCTGCCTGGTGGGTCAGTTTGTTGTTATTTATCTGGATGACATCTTAATTTACTCGCCTGATCTTGTGTCTCATCAGGAGCATGTTAGGCAGGTGCTACAGATCTTGCGGGATAATGAACTGTACGCCAAGTGGGAAAAGTGTGTGTTCGCCGTTCAGGAACTCCAGTTTCTAGGCTTCCTGGTGTCAGCGTCTGGTTTTCGTATGGACCCTGGGAAAGTGCGGGCAGTTCTTGAGTGGGATCTGCCAGAGAATCTTAAGGTACTACAACGTTTTCTGGGGTTTGCTAATTATTACCGGAAATTCATTCGTAATTTCTCGTCCATGGTTAAACCTCTCACAGACATGACAAAAAAAGGGACGGATTTTTCTAGGTGGTCTGACAAGACTTGTCAAGCTTTCTCCTCCTTGAAAAAATGTTTTGCCTCGGCACCCATACTCATTCAACCTGATGCGTCACAGCCATTCATTGTAGAGGTAGACGCTTCTGAGGTAGGGGTAGGGGCAGTATTATCACAAGGTTCGTCTCCTGGTAAATGGCGTCCGTGTGCTTTTTTCTCTAAAAAATTGTCGCCCGCTGAGAGGAATTACGATGTCGGCAATAGGGAACTCTTGGCCATTAAGTTAGCTTTTGAGGAGTGGCGCCATTTTTTGGAGGGGGCTATCCATCCGGTCACCGTCATCACCGATCACAAGAACCTGCTATATCTGGAGTCCGCAAAACGTCTGAATCCCAGACAAGCTAGGTGGTCATTGTTTTTTACCAGGTTTAATTTTGTCGTCACATATCGTCCTGGATCAAAAAATGTAAAGGCGGATGCCTTATCTCGTAGTTTCCCTGGGGCCGGGAATACGGATGACCCAGTTCCTATCCTTCAGGAGGGGGTGGTGGTGTCGGCAGTATTCTCTGAGCTTGAGGAGGAAGTATTGGAGGCTCAGGGGGACACCCCTGTTGGACCTCCTGGGAGACTGTTTGTTCCAGATCAGTTGCGACAAAAGGTGATCGAGGCACACCATAACTCAGCTTTGGCAGGACACCCAGGGAGTAAAGCAACTGTGGATCTCCTTTCGCGTCGGTTTTGGTGGGAACTTTTGTTGCGTCCTGTGGGGTTTGTGCGTGCTCTAAGACCCCACGTACCCGTCTGTCTGGGGCTCTCTTACCTTTGAAGATCCCGGAGCGTCCTTGGACTCATCTGTCTATGGACTTTATTACGGATCTCCCGCCATCTTCGGGTAAAACGGTCATACTCGTTGTAGTGGACAGGTTCAGCAAGATGGCACATTTTATCGCTCTTCCTAATGCTAAAACTCTTGCGCAGGTATTCATTGGGGAGATAGTAAGGCTTCACGGTGTACCCTCTGATGTGGTGTCTGATCGGGGGTCTCAGTTTGTGTCCAAATTCTGGAGGGCATTTTGTACACGGCGGGGGATGCATTTATCGTTTTCTTCGGCTTTTCATCCTCAGACCAATGGTCAGACGGAACGTCTGAACCAGAGTTTGGAGACATATCTCCGGTGTTTTGTGTCAGAGAACCAGGAGGACTGGGCTTCTTTCTTACCTCTGGCGGAGTTTGCTCTTAATAATAGGCGGAGTGAGTCCACTGGTAAGTCCCCGTTTTTTGGGGCATATGGTTTTCACCCCCAGTTTTGTACTTTCAGTAGGGGGTTCCTGAGGAGGAACGATTTTCGTCATCACTCGCTTTGATATGGAAAGGGTTGCTGTATAATCTAAGTTCTATGGGGAACCGATACAAACGTATGGCTGATAGGAAGAGAGTGTCTGGTCCGGACCTAAGTGTGAACGATCGGGTATGGTTGTCTACCAAGAATATAAAACTTAAGGTTCCCTCCTGGAAACTGGGTCCCAGGTTCATCGGGCCGTATAGGATCTGCTCTATAATTAATCCCGTGGCATTTCGTCTTGACCTCCCCTCTACTTTTAAAATTCACAACGTGTTCCACAGATCTTTGCTTAAAAGGTATGTGGCGCCGGTGATACCGTCACCTTTACTTCCTCCTCCTGTGGTGGTCAATGGTAACTTGGAGTTTCAGGTATCGAAGGTCATCGATTCACGTTTTAATCGCCGGTCCCTTCAGTACCTGGTTCATTGGAAGGGGTATGGTCCTGAGGAGAGGATGTGGGTTCCTGCGTCGGATATTAACGCAGACCGATTAATTCGGGCCTTCCACACGACTCACCCGGATAAACCTGGCCCTGAGGGTCCAGAGGCCCCTTGTAGAAGGGGGGGTACTGTCACGGGTGTGTCGCCACGAAGATCGTCACGATTACACAGCCTGACTTCTCGCAGCTGAGTTTTTGGTGCTTGGTGTTTTTCAGCAGGGAGGGAGTTAATTCTCTCTCTCTGTGCTAGACGAGGCCCAGCCTCGCCCAGCTGCAGTTAATTCTGCAGTATTGGGACTCCTTCAAATACCTGCCGTTCTGATAGGGTAGTTGTCGGTGAAAGCTTTTCATGCAGACTATCAGAGTGATATGTGGTATTGTGGAGTTAGGAGCGAAGTGTACTCGGTGTGTTTTTTTCCCTTCCTCGCTTTATTTTTTATCCCCTTACCCGCTGGTGTTCCCTCCGTTGTAGTGGTGTAAGTTTTTGTATGCCAGGTGGTTTTGGGTTTGCCCCTTGTACTGTCTTGTTCGTCTTGTACTGTGTTTGGCATTTACGGTCCTGTCCCCAATTGTTGTGATCGGGGTCCTTCTCAGGACTAGATTACTGAGGTTCAGGGATTCTCAGGAGGTAGGTTTACGCTGGCGGCCTGGACCTCTGTACCATCAACAGTACCTCCAGGTAGAGGGATTAGGCAGGGCCTCAGTGTAGGGTCAGCATAGGCCCCTGACCTCCTGAACGCCGAGACAGCGTGACAGGTAATATCTGTATTCAGTGAAGACAGATTGTTATATTATTGAGATAGGAGATGGCAGCTGCTATTGAAGAGATTCTATGTAGACAGGAGGAGGGAGGACCTAATAACTGATTAATTCTAGCAGAGAAAGAAGCACATTTTTCTGATAAAATATGCAACTTTGTAATATATATCTTATGTGTACTATTCAACACAACTGTTTACTAGAGATGAGCGGTGTTCGACTGGAACTGTTCGCCAATCTCAAATTCGAGCTGTTTTGGGCGGTGTTCGAGCCATTCGACGAACCCGAATGATTTGCAAAAAATCCGGCTGTTCGAGGTTATGTTCGATACACCAAAATCGTAACTGGATTTTTTCACAGTAATACTGTTAATCAATGTTAATAGACAGTTTCAGTGTAGAGTGGGCGGGGGGAGGGGCAGGGGATGGATCTCTGCAGAAATAATGCCGATCTCCATTTTTCTTTTTCTTTCCCGCATTTACAGTGGGGAGGTGCAGTCTGTCAGCCTATCAGCAGCGCACACACGCAGCAAAGTGCTTTTTTTTCACACAAGCAAGGGCATGTGTCATTGGCTGTGTATGTTACATGTCCTTGCCCTATAAGACCCAGCCATTTTCCCCATCGCCACCATTTTCTCACTGCTGCAGCTGAGTGTTAGACGGCACCGCTGCTGCTGTGGGCGCTATACTTTGTAACTGTGTGAATTGCAAACGACTTTGCTCTTAAATAGACAGATAGGTTTAGGGAGTAGGGACTAGTTGTAATTGCAGCCCTTTTGAGGGCTAGGTTACAGCAGTTCCTAGCACTTTTTGCCAGGCAGGTCTGTGCCAGTGCTGTGCAAGTGTTTTTTCACAGCATTTGGCTAAATCTAGCTAAACCAATCCTTTTGGGCCTCTAGCAGTGTGTGTTAGTCAGTGGAGTAGCCTATGTGTGTTGTAAGCTACACCACCAATGTATCTAATACCAATTTTTTACTGCACCTAGCCAAGTAAAACCTTTTGGTCCTGTAGCAGTGTCTGTTACTCATTGGAGTAGCCCATCTATACCAAGCTACACCACCTTTGTATTTAATAACAATTTTTTACTGCATCTAGCCCAGTAAATACTTTTGGTCCTGTAGCAGTGTCTGTTACTCAGTGTAGTAGCCCATCTGTACCAAGCTACACCACCTTTGTATTTAATAACAATTTTTTACTGCATCTAGCCCAGTAAATACTTTTGGTCCTGTAGCAGTGTCTGTTACTCATTGTAGTAGCCCATCTGTAGCAAGCTACACCACCTTTGTATTTAATAACAACATTTTTTACTGCATCTAGCCAAGTAAAACCTTTTGGGCCTGTAGCAGTGTCTGCTACTCATTGGAGTAGCCCATGTGTACGGATATGCAGCGATACTAAATAACCAGTGGTGCACAAGCTTATGGCCTCCATATTGGGCAGAACAAGTGCTGACAAAAAAACAGACACTCCTGGAACTCTTCCCAATAGTGGTAGCAATAGAAATATGGGGCGCGTGCCTGGCTAACAAAAAAATACGCTTCATAGCAAAAAACACCAGCCTAGCGCACTGCATTAATAAGATGGCATTATCGTCTCTCCCAGTGCTAGGCCTACTATGCCGGCTAGCATTCCGGTGCCTAAAACACAATGCATGAGTCCGTGCTAGCCACGATGCTGAGGGGTCTAACGCTGCTGCTAACGCTTTATCACAATTCAATTGGCAGATTTTCACAGAGCTCCTCCCCAACGCCCACCCATCGGGCAACAGTTGCCCACCCTCCCTATGGGATCTAGTGGCGAATAGTTGATGCCATTAATCAGAGCGTCAGTTGCCCCGTCGACGTGGCAAGCATACGGTAAGGCATGGGAAGTGTGGACACAACTAGTAGCAGGCAGACGGGTTGACCAATGTGAAAAAGCCAGATTACATGTCACCATAGAATTTCTCCACCAGCTAATGATGAGGGACATATCAGGGGCATCAGCGCAGCGGTGTCTGACCGGAGTAGCATTTCACTTCCAACTACTGAATTGGGGAGATGTGACAAAGAGATTCATCATCAGACAATCCATAAAAGGGTGGAAAAGGGGTCAGCCAAGTCAGGAGTGTAGACGTCCCGTCCCGTGTCACTAAAACTGATTTCTCACATCATATCCCTAACACCATTAACATGACACTCACAATTTGAAGCAACACTACTGTCTACTGCATTTGCGATCGCCTTCTTCAGGGCGCTATGCATAAGCGAATTAGTCCCTCCATCCAAAATTACCACCAGTGGAGGCTTATTACACCAGGACTTAGTCATAGCCAATAATGCAATACGTCTACGCATACGCAAATCGAAAATGGTTCCAGCCGGGCAGGGGCACTTGGGTACTTCTACAACCCACAAACGGTACACTGAGTCGGGTAACAATAGTAAAAACATATATAACCATCAGATCACAAAGTAATTTCTTCCTATCACACATTGATGGAACGCCATTATCAAGATACCAGTTCCAAGCTATATTTAATAAATGCCTAACATCGGCAGGGAACCACCCCAAAGATTACGGGACACACTCATTCCGCATAGGCGCGGCCACGGAAGCAGCAAGAGCAGGACTGTCAGAAACGGAAGTTCAGAGGATAGGGAGATGGTGATCCACGTGTTTGGCGAGATATATAAGACCGGACTTGTTATTCTAACGTGGTTTGTTTCTTTTACAGGTGACACTAAGCCAACAGCGTGGGTGATAGGCCACTCGTGTATATATATTTGGCAGAAAAAAGGGCGAAAGTCCACCCAGGCGGGAGGAAATTAGAGTTTCATAACACATATTTCAACTGGAGAGTTATTAGAGGCCTGCAATGGCCACAGGTACTAATGGAGGTAATCAAGGTAGTGAGAGAGGCAAGAGGCCTGGTCATCTTAGTTATATAGGCCGGGGGAAACGACCTAGGTCATCACAAGAGCGCATAACTAATGGAAATAATGAAACTAGACACTGAGCGCTTCAGAGAATTTTTCACAAAACTAACTATAGTATGGTCAGAGATTGTGCCGATAGCGGTATGGCAAGGTGCGCGAGACATCACGGCCATGGAACGGACAAGGCGGGTAATAAATATTCGGATGGCAAAATTTAGAAGAGACAGAGGCGGTGTAGTGATACGACACCGACAACTGGAAGGAGATAAAGCAGGCCTTATACGGCCCGACGGTGTTCACTTAATGGATATTGGACTGGACTTATTCCTGTCAGGACTCCAGGATGGAGTGGAACAAGCGTTAAGAGTGATGGATGGAGGTCAGAGTCCTGCATACGAGTACGCAGGATCCTCCGTGGCCTGAAAATAGAAAGGACATGTTGGAGAGTTACACTTGTTGGCCAACTTGCCGGTGTGGAGACACAGGGCATGCTGCAACAAGCTGAATTATTTTAGAAATAAAATGCCTTTCTAATGGGATGAGTATAAAGAGTTAATAAAGCTGTGACCGATCCTCACCCATCCAGTTGTAAGAGTTACATTATTGTATTGTCAAGGAAAGGGGGGCGGTAGGGGGGCTGAGCGTCTGGGTTTGGTTGGGGGGTCCCCACAGTCTGCCTAGGCTAGATGCAGTTAAAAATTCTTATTAGATACACAGGCGGTGCATCTTGCTTCACAGCTGGGCTACTATGCCCAAAGTATTGCCTAGGCTAGATGCAGTTAAAAATTCTTATTAGATACACAGGCGGTGTAGCTTGCTTCAGAGCTGGGCTACTACGCTGACTAGCAGACATTGAAGCTTTTGAGCAGACCTCTGAGTAAACAGCTC
Organism: Phyllobates terribilis; assembly: GCF_046119375.1. Taxonomy (NCBI): domain Eukaryota; kingdom Metazoa; phylum Chordata; class Amphibia; order Anura; family Dendrobatidae; genus Phyllobates; species Phyllobates terribilis. Next base: position 780,155,632 of record NW_027362762.1, read on the forward strand.
TTCAGACTCAACCATCTGTGTTACCCCAAGCCATAGTGTATGTAGTTTCTTACGGTTAAAAGGGGGGGGGGGGGGAGCTACCCAACCCACCTGAAATTGACGATGCCAACGTCACGTAAAACACAGCAAAGGGACTCCAAAAAGAGTCTCCATTTTTTCCAAAAATTGTGGCACAGACACCACTTAAGTTGCATCAATTGCCCCAGAGTTGCTTAAAACGGTTGGTGAGGTGATTTTACCAAATCCTCAAGCTTTTAGTCTCCCCAGGATGACACAGGGGTAGAAAAGTCCTTGCGGATCCATGATTTGTTCATCTTTATGAACGTGAGCCTGTCTACATTCTCAGTGGACAGCCGCGTGCGCTTATCTGTCAGCACACCACCAGCAGCGCTGAACACACGTTCAGAGAGGACGCTAGCTGCAGAGCATGACAAGATCTCCAAGGCGTGAATGGCGAGCTCCGGACATTTTTCCAGATTGGAAGCCCAAAATGAGCAAGGGTCCAGTGACACAGTCATGGCTTCGATGTTCACTTGGAGATACTCCTGTACCATCCTCTCTAGGCATTGACTACGTGTCAGACGTCTTGTCTCCTGTGGCCTTGCAAAGGATGGTCTAAAAAAGTGGTGAAACGATTCCACAAAATTGCTGTTACCAGCAAATACTGTGTTACTGTTACGGTTTGAGTGATGAAGACTCGACAGTCCCATGGTTGGCAAGTTAGAACTGTGAGATTCACTACGTGCACCACTGGTGTTTTGTGGAAAAGCACATGTAAGATTCTGCAACAGCCTCTGCTGATACTCCTGCATGCGTGAATCCCTTTCTATGGCAGGAATTATTTCGGCAAATTTACTTTTGTACCGGGGATCTAATAGTGTGGCAACCCAGTAGTCGGGATTACTTAGAATTCTGACAATCCGAGGGTCATGTTGCAGGTAGTGCAGCAAGAAGGAACTCATGTGTCTTGCGCATCCAGAAGAACGAAGATCTTGTTGTGTTGGTAGCGAGGTAAAAATCATGCTTCCTTCCTCTGTCCTCTCCCCCCAACCTCGCACAACAGAAATGTGATCAAGGTCTCCCTCATCTGATGAGTCTTCCATGCCCATCGCCAGTTCGTCCTCCACTTCTTCCTCGGCTCCTGCACCTTCCGCAACAGTTTGGCTGCTACCATGTGCCCTGGTTAATCCCTCTCCCCCACCCTCCCATGCCTGCCGCCTTGGTGCTGCCGACCATCTGGACCTTGGAGATGTTATCCCTTCCGCATACAACTCCTCCTCTACTTCCTCCACCTCCTCTTGTCCCACCACCTGACTCCGAATTCTGTTTAACGTGTGCTCCAGCATGTAAATCACCGGAATAGTAATGCTGATAATGGCATCGTCAGCACTAAACATCTTCGTCGCCATTTCAAAACTGTGCAGAAGGGAGCATAGGTCCCTGATCTGAGACCACTCCTGCAGCGTGATTTGCCCTGCCTCTGGAACTCGTTGGCCCAGGCTATACGTCAGAACGTATTGCACCAGGGCTTGTCGGTGCTGCCACAGTCGCTGCAACATGTGCAGAGTTGAATTCCACCGTGTCGGCACATCGCATTTCAGCCGGTCAACTGGCAGGCCCAACGACTTCTGTAGAGATGTAAGTCGTTGAGCTGCGGGATGCGAACGGCAGAAGTGAGCACACAGCGACCGTGCCCTCTGCAGAAGGCCATCTAGTCTGGGATAGTGGGCTAAAAATTGCTGGACAACCAGGTTCAACACGTGAGCCAAAATAGGCACGTGTGTCACATTGCCCCAGCGAAGGGCCGCACCCAGGTTTGCAGCATTGTCGCACACGGCCTTCCCTGGTTGCAGGTCCAGTGGAGACAACCATTCATGAAACTGGGTCTCCAGAGCTGACCACAACTCCTCAGCTGTGTGACTCACATTTCCCAGACATTTTAAGTAAACACCGCCTGATGCCGTTGAGCCCTGCTGCCAGCATAGTAAGGAGGTGTGCAGGATTCCTTCTGCGCAGTTAGAAAGCAGGTGGCATTACCAGACAGGCTTTGGGTGCAGGTGGAGGACCGAGAGGAGGTTGAGGAGGCAGAAGCAGTGGAGGAACTTCTAGATAAAGAGGATTGACGCACAACTCGTGGGGACGGCAAGACTTGGACTGCAGCCCCTTGTCCTGCTGTCACCATAGTTACCCAGTGCCCAGTCAGCGACATGTAACGCCCCTGTCCATGCCTACTCGTCCAAGTGTCTGTGGTGAAATGCACCCTGTCACACACAGAGTTTCTCAAAGAAGCGGTGATGTTGTGTGCGACATGCTGGTGTAGCGCAGGCATACCTTTCTTTGAGAAGTAGTGCCGACTGGGCATCTAGTACTGGGGCACTGCGACAGACATAAGGTCTTGAAAATCCTCTGTGTCCACCAGGCGGAAAGGCAGCATTTCTGAATACCTAGCCTTTACTAGCTATTAAAATGGGGGACCCGCCCAAAAAAATTACGTGGGGCCCCCCCTATTTTAATAGCTAGCAAAGGCTAGGCAGACAGCTGGGGGCTGATATTAATAGCCCAGGAAGGGTGCCATGAATATTGGCCCCCTCCCAGGCTAGAAACACCAGCCGTCAGCCGCCCCAGAAATGGCGCATCCATAGGATGCGCCAATTCTGGCACTTAGCCTCGCTCTTCCACGCTGCCCTGGTGCGGTGGCAGGGGGTAATAGTGGTGGGGTTCATGTCAGCGCCAGCTGCCATGAAGCCCAGGTTAGTAATGATGGGCGTCTATAAGACACCCCCATTACTAACCTACAAAGTGTTAAAAAGAAAAAACACACACTACACCCAGAAAAAAATAATTTATTTGAAATTAAACACACCATTTTATTTAATTCTTAGTTTACTAAAAAAAAATAGTTACCCGTCCACGTTCCTGCGCTGATCTCCCATGCACAGCTGTCACATCTGGAGATGGTGACGGCTGTGCATGGCTGCTGTAAGCTCACACTACCGGGAACATGTCCGCTCCTGGCAGCGTGAGCCCCCGACTGAGGTCACCGGAGTGCATTCAGTCAGCGCAGCTCCGGAGACCTCCTTTATGGCACTGCTGTACCGTGGGAATTTCTCACGGTACAGCAGGGCCGTAAAGGAGCTAACGGGAGCAGCGCTGCCTGAACTCCGGCGAACCCGCTTATGCAATGACGGGGCTGCTTTACGGCCCCGGCATCCTAGCGGCGGCAGCGGTTCAGAGCGGTCACATTTTATGTGGCTGCTCTAAACTGGAGATCTTCGTGGGACACTCGTGGACTACTATGGAGGGGTAAGGATAAGGTTGTGGTTTATTATTTTATATTTTATTACAGGAGATCGATGGCTTCGGGGAATTAGGTGTCTAGGTGAGTATAGGTGTCGTTTTTTATTTTTTACTTTATTTTAGGTGGCGATCGGCGGGGACAGGTAATGTATAAACTAATTTATTTTAGGTAACCACTGGCCACCAATGAAATGTATTTAAAATTTATTGGGGACCAAAAACAAATATATATGGGGGCCTAAAAGAATAAAAGATGTATAGGGGCAAAAATAACATATTAGGCAGTTTAAATAGCAGGATCAGGCTGATGGGAACTACTGCTCCCATCAAACTGATCCTGCTGGCACGAGTGGACGGGGGACAGACATAGGCCGATGGGAGTAGTAGTGTCACATCGGCCTATGTCTGCCTGCACGCAGACACCCGCAGACATCCCGCACACATCGCGCACACCCGCAGACATCGCACAGACACCACGCACACCCGCAGACATAGCACAGACACCGCACACACCCGCAGACATCGCACAGACACCCCGCACACACTCGCAGACTTCGCACAGACACCGCGCACACACTAATCATGACGGGCTGATGGTCTGGGAGGTGAGGCTGACCTGTGCGGCTGTGGGAAAGTTCATGTGAGTTCATACAATGCAGTCAAGCATGAACTCACATGAACCCTCTGAGGGCACCGCGGCTACTTCAAATGAACAGCTGATCGGCATCACCTGATACCTCAGCTGTTCATTTGAAATAACCGGCGGGAAAGCGCAGCACAGAACGGGAAAGCCGGCGGTGAAGTCTTTTCACTGCCGGCTTCCCCGCCCGGGTCCTTCGCTCCCCGTTCCTTGGTGCTGCTCTCCCCGCCCGGTCCTAACTTACGATCAGGCTGGGGGGAGCGGAGGATCGGGGTGGGAGGCTGCGGGGAAGCAATATGGGGCTGTGTGATTGTTTAAAAGCCGGCGGCTTTTTACCGCCCGCCGGCTTTTAAACAATCAAGAGAATTCTGGGATGGCATTCTGATGACAGGCTGGATCGCAGCTGAGCGCTGCCATCCAGCTTGTCATCCTTCAGAGACACTGCAGAGCGCAGGCATTATGGGAACTTCCGATTCCGGTATTCGATATTGTAAAAGTATCGGAATTAAGTATCGGAATTCCGATACCGCGAATATCGGCCGATACCCGATATTTCAGTATCGAAATGCTCAACACTAGTCATAACTCATGGCCAGAATACAGAGACTGCCGAGGGACCTGACAGACAGCATTGGGACAGATGGGGATAAGCAAGGTGAGTATTACTGATTTTTTTTCTACCATTCTAAGCTTTTGTTAAAAAAAAATTAATAGACTGGATAACACCACCTTTAAACTATATGTCGTGCTCCTCAAACTGTTTCTAAAATGTTTTTTCTATGTAGCAGGGCACATTATCTTATTGAAAGAAGCCACAGACATTAGCATATACATTTACCATTCAGGAATGACTACAGTCATGGCCAAAAGTTTTGAGAATGACACCAAAATTATATTTTCACATGATCTGCTGGCCTCTGGTTTTTATTAGTGTTTGTCTGATGTTTATATCACATACAGAAATATAACTGCAATCATATTATGAGTACCAATAGGTTATATTGACAGTTAGAATGAGTTAATGCAGCAAGTCAATATTTGCAGTGTTGCCCCTTCTTCTTCAAGACCTCTGTAATTCTCCCTGGCATGCTCTCAATCAACTTTTGGACCAAATCCTGACTGATAGCAGTCCATTCTTGCATAATCAATGCTTGCATTTTGCCAGAATTTGTTGGTTTTTGTTTGTCCACCCGTCTCTTGATGAATGACCTCAAGTTCTCAATGGGATTAAGATCTGGGGAGTTTCCAGGCCATGGACCCAAAATCTCTATGTTTTGTTCCATGAGCCATTTAGTTATCACCTTTGCTTTATGGCAAGGTGCTCCATCATGCTGGAAAAGGCATTGTTGGGCGCCAAACTGCTCTTGGACGGTTGGGAGAAGTTGCTCTTGGAGGACATTCTGGTACCATTCTTTATTCATGGCTGTGTTTTTAGGCAAGACTGTGAGTGAGCCGATTCCCTTGGCTGAGAAGCAACCCCACACATGAATGGTTTCAGGATGCTTTACAGTTGGCATGAGACAAGACTGGTGGTAGCGCTCACCTCTTCTTCTCCGAATAAGCTGTTTTCCAGATGTCCCAAACAATCGAAAAGGGGATTCATCAGAGAAAATGACTTTGCCCCAGTCCTTAGCAGTCCACTCCCTGTACCTTTTGCAGAATATCAGTCGGTCCCTGATGTTTTTCTGGAGAGAAGTGGCTTCTTTGCTGCCCTCCTTGAAACCAGCCCTTGCTCAAAGAGTCTCCGCCTCACAGTGCGTGCAGAAGCACTCACACCAGCCTGCTGCCATTCCTGAGCAAGCTCGGCACTGCTGGTAGTCCGATCCCGCAGCTGAAACAGTTTTAAGATACGGTCCTGGCGCTTGCTGGTCTTTCTTGGGTGCCGTGGAGCCTTTTTGACAACAATGGAAGCTCTCTCCTTGAAGTTCTTGATGATGCGATAGATTGTTGACTGTGGTGCAATCTTTGTAGCTGCGATACTCTTCCCTGTTAGGCCATTTTTGTGCAGTGCAATGATGGCTGCACGTGTTTCTTTAGAGATAACCATGGTTAACTGAAGAGAAACAATGATACCAAGAACCAGCCTCCTTTTAAAGTGTCCAGTGATGTCATTCTTACTTAATCATGACTGATTGATCGCCAGCCCTGTCCTCATCAACACCCACACCTGTGTTAATGGATCAATCACTAAAACGATGTTAGCTGCTCCTTTTAAGGCAGGACTGCAATTATGTTGAAATGTGTTTTTGGGGTTAAAGTTCATTTTCTGGGCAAATATTGACTTTGCAAGTACAGTAATTGCTGTTAAGCTGATCACTCTTTGACATTCAGGAGTATATGCAAATTGCCATTACAAAAAATGAAGCAGTAAACTTTTGAAAAATTACTATTTGTCTCATTCTCAATACTTTTGGCCATGACTGTAGTTCTGTAGCAATGTTTACGTGTTGTAGGGATTCGCTCAGGTAGGCATTAGGCAGCGTTCACACGGGCAATGTTTTAGTCCAACTAGGCAAGGTTTATTAGCTTCATAATCGCCGGAGGGACAAGAGTCATACTCCGACACAAAGGTAATCACAACAGGAAAGAACAATACATATGGCTGGTACTCGTCCAATACTCCGGCAAGTATACGTCCAATACTCCGGCAGGTATCTGTCCACCCACACGCAGGTCACTACCAGGTTCCACACTATGGTAGACTGTCCACCTTTAAATGGTCCTTTTTCTCTCTAGGACCAGAAAACTGCTTAGGGCCTCAACTGACTCCCCAGTTACTCCATTCAGAGAATCTCTCCCAGCTACAGCTCACATCTTGGGTGGTTACTCACGAGTTCCAACACACTCGCCTCTGCCTTCAACGTCCAGCAGACTCACTGACTCACCAGCAAAACACGCTGAACTCATTTTCCTGGTTCTTACCGTGAATAAGACTCAGGAAGAGTCGGAACGTTGGTATTTTGTCTCCGGCAGTGCAGTACAGTGAAATAACTCATATTTTTATGAAATGCATCAGCATTTCAGTGTAAAACATAGATGTTGGTAATGCAGAAGCTAGTCTCTGATTTATTCTGTCAGTTGTTCAGGCAGCATGAATCGTGTTACAGGTTCCCTTTAATGTTTGACTGGTTAGTATATAATCACATTTTAAACAGATTGTGTAGCACTGGGCCTATGGAAGGAATATTATGGATGATATTATAATCTTTTGGGTGGTATGTTGATGTATTATGGTTGTGAAGTGAAGATAAAAGATGAAAGCACCAGAAGCAATGCATGAAGAGGAGATCAAACAAAATTGTGACCATGTACTAACTTCAACACCATTGTAGAAACCAGTATGTGGTAGTTTGAATGATTAAAGAACCATTTAACCATTTTCCTGCTTAGTAAAACCAACTCTATGAAGTGTCGTCTTCTGTGATATTCAAAGGCTGGCAAGTATCAGATGAAATAGGCATGGCGGCAGAACATGCACGCTAGCATTTCTCTAGTGACGAAAACTGCCTAAAGTCATTGGCTTATTGACAATCCTATTTAGAAAGGGATATCTCTAAAGTTTTTTTTTGTTTTTATTGAGGTAGATGTTCGTTATCCAGATTAGGCATTGTAAGTGGTTAGCCATACACGGGTTTAATCTTCGCCTTGGCCAAAATAGCAAATGCTTTTGACTGATAACAGAATCTCTTTCTTTTTTTCATTAGCGGATTGAAGAGGAGATCAATTATACCATGGACCTTTCTAAAATTGTGATTAAAACCTGCATTCACTTTTTCTGAGCACGCTTGAATAACTAAATTATAATCAATAAGCAAAGGACAGCTCCAAGGCAAGGAAGCTTGATAAGACAAGTAATTCGACAATTTCCAGGGTTTGTGTTCGACATTTAGCCCCCCTGGTATAATACAGTTCTGTATGAATCAATAGCAGTTATTCTTTTTTATATACTGTCCATAATTTTAGAGATTCCAGGTTTTACAAAGGACGAGTAGCAGTGGCACAGACTGTATTTTTTTTTTTTACATGCAGTTTTAGTATTTTCTGCTTCTACTGATATTAACCATAAAAATGTCTGATTTTGCTTTCTGCTGTCACGTACAATATCTTGCTCTTGCTTGCCATGATATACCGTGTGTACTTTTTTATTCTGGCACAATGTGAATCTTATTGTTCATGATGTTCCTCGCTGGAACAAAGAAAATGAAAATCACTTTGTATTCATACCAGGAGCGGCCGCCAGCGTACGGCAGTTGCATTAGCTCAGCATGTATGCCCAAGAACAGACTACTAAAGTATTGAGTGATATTAAAACAGAGGTCTATATAAATAGAACGAGTCGAGTCAAAGCAAATAAATAATCTCTTTTTTTCCCAATGCATCCTGAAATTGCCTCTTCCACAACCTCATACTGGGAGATTCAGCCAATCCTATGTTACTATGGTGTTACTGGTTCTTCAGAAGGAAAATGTTGGTATTTCATCACAGTATTACTATCTGCTCAAAGATAATAACATGTACTATGATAGGAAACAGTCAGATCACTCATTATCTGACTGCATTCTGTGATCAAACAAATGATGTGACTGCAGCTACTCTCATCCTATATCCCCATGAAGGCTATGGAAACAGAATTTTTTAATATTCTATTGCTTTCTGAATGCAATGTTGATTGAAGGTGTGTTTTTACTGGCAGATAAGGTGGCATTTACACTGGCTGATTATCGTGTGCTTGTTTCCTGATAATCAATCAGTGTACACAGGCTGCTAATCACCCAACCAAAGAGCAAAAATGCTGCTTCATTGGGTGTAATGATCTGTAAGCTTGCTTCAAAATCATTGTGCTGAAAACAACACACAGCCTGTGAGCACAGAATGATCTATTAACAATTGTTCTGTGCCTATAAGAAGTGCAGTTGACCTTTCTAATCAGGCTATTAAAGGGCTTGGCCATTACTTTACAAGTCACTTTTATGCAAACTAACTGGCATATGTAAGCACTTTATTAAATACTTTGCTTTCCCAAATCCTTCGGTAAAATGAGCTACTCTCCTGATCACATTTTCTCTGGCTGAGAATCCTCTGACTTCATGTGATGTCACATCAGTTTCTCCATGAGTTCCGTGCTCTGAGAACTGACTTGTGGGCGTGGCTTGCTTTGTGGGTGAAACTTCATTCATCAGCGCTCACTCTGGTCCTGTTCATGCTGCTGCAGACACAGCTCTCTGCAGACGCGGCCCTCTGCTGACGCGGCTCTCCCTGCAGACGTGGCTCTCTCTGCAGACGCGGCTCTCTCTACAGATGTGGCTCTCCCTACAGACGCGGCCCTCTGCAGACGCGGCCCTCTGCTGACGCGGCTCTCCCTGCAGATGCGGCTCTCCCTGCAGATGCGGCTCTCCCTGCAGACGCGGCTCTCTCTGCAGACGTGGCTCTCTCTGCAGATGTGGCTCTCCCTGCAGACGCGGCTCTCTCTGCAGATGTGGCTCTCCCTGCAGACGCTGCTCTCCCTGCAGACGCGGCTCTCCCTGCAGATATGGCTCTCTCTGCATACGCGGCCCTCTGCAGACGCGGCTCTCCCTGCAGATGCGGCTCTCCCTGCAGACGCGGCTCTCCCTGCAGACGTGGCTCTGTTTGCAGACACGGCTCTGTTTGCAGACACGGCTCTGTTTGCAGACACGGCTCTGTTTGCAGACACGGCTCTCTTTGCAGACACGGCTCTCTTTGCAGACACGGCTCTCTTTGCAGACACGGCTCTCTTTGCAAACACAGCTCTCTTGGTAGATACAGCCTTTCCTTGTGAAAGCAAAAAGAATTTTCCAATTAGGAAAAAAAAAAGTATGAGTAAGTTGACGCGCCCCTGGGCCTTCTGTGTCGTGCGGCATCGCGTGCACGGGGGCTTACCCGGAGCCGGATCAGATGGGGGTAGTAGTCTCGTGGCGGTGACCCGGTCCGTGCCCAGGGAGTCAAACTAAGTGGCGAGTCTATTAGCAGTAGATGTTGGATGACTACGCCACCCGTTGAATGCAGCTTTGGAGCTGCCGCTGCAGGGCAGACCGCTGAGGCCGGTGGAAGGATGGTGCAGCGGGGATGGTATAACCCCCAACGGGAGGGGTATGGCCTCAGGGCAGCCGACGTGGATGATGGGGGTAGCAGGAACCACTCAGAGACGATGCGTGTAGTTCAGGGTCTTTACTGGTGACAAAGATAGACCCTCCCGGAGTACTTGCTAGCGATCGGGGCCTGGTCAGTCCTTGAGCAGATGGGATCTCCCCTGGCTAGGCGGAGTTGTAGGCCTTCCCAGCTAACTGTACTCTTCTGGCTACCTTGCTAGAGGCGGGTAAAAGTAGCCCACGTCCCTGAGTGTACCGTGTGGTGCTCACCCGTATGGCTGGTGACTCGGGGCCTTCTAATGGCTTCCGCTCCACGATGGCGGTGCTGGTCCCACGCGTGTGACCGTGCCTTCGGGTTTCTGGGCCAGAGGACCTGCAATCCCCTGCCGGTCGGTTTCTGCTGCTGGGTAAGGATTAGTCCCCACAGCCTCGGACTCCGGGTCCGGTGATAACTTCTCAGTCAGGGCGAGCTCTGCAGCTGCCAGCCCCTGACTCCTTGTAGCACTGCTCCCACAGAGCTCCTGTTGTTTCTTCCTATGCTGCTTCTCTTCTCTACTCTTGTTCTCTCTCTCTCTTAACCCTGCCTCAGCCCCAGCTTTATATAGGGGAAGTTCTTCCCCTCCCAGGACTGGGCAGGAGGTGTGGCATGCATAAGATCCCTGACCAAGAGACCTCCCACCTGCTCTCAGACATAATATTGCTATTATTGTGGAGACCAGACCCCTGGGGTGCCACATTCCCCCCTAGTGAAATTTAGTACTCCGGGATTTAACATATTTTACAAAAACATAACAGGGTATAACAACAACAATAAAATACAATAAGGAAACACATAAAGATGGTCACGGTGTGTCCGCAACCGGGTGCAGTCTTTGAAGAAAACAAAGGTGTCCATTTCATCAAAACAGGGAGACGTAACCAGGTAGGGGTCTGTCCTGCCCCGAGTCCTTAACAGTCTTTAGTCCGTCCTGGGTTACGCTCCAACTATACACAAAGGATTCCCGGTAAATCCACCAAAGACTCCTGTAAATAACTAGAAACACAAAATTATACACAAGCAACAATAACAGATAAACATTAATAAAATAACTTAAACACTTAGATCCTCCACCGTACGGGCAGCTGGCCTCTAGTGACCCTAGTGGACCTACGAAGCTGGTTGACTGGTCCTGAGCTACAGGGTATAGGAGCTGTCAAGGGTAAACTGGGCAGCCGTCTACGGACCCTTTGGCTCACTAGGGGTATGGCAGGCTCACTATAAGCAGAGGGTTGATCCTCCTGGTCTGCTTGTGTGGAGTCTTCTGCCTCCTGGACCGGCTGTTCTTCCAGCTCTACCGGTTGCTCTGTAAGTACTTGGGATTCTGGTTGGAGGAACGTGAGGACGGGTACCACAACTGCACCATTGACTTGAATCCAGGACCGAGGGAAGTCTCCGAGCACAGTACTAACCATATCTTTCCCTTCCTCTACGGGTCGAGGGTCTTCTTGTTCCTCTTCAGGGTTCCGTAGCTGTTCGGGACACTTCTTCAGGTGATCCCGGGATACAATGGTTGTGGTTTCCCCTCCGTCTTTGCTGATGGTACAGACCTTCGGGTTGTCGTGGCTTGAGGGCAGTACGGTGTACGGGTCCTTCTCCCTCTGGTCGTCCAACTTATGGAGCCGTCTTTTCCTCTTCAAGACCTGCTCTCCGGGCACCAGGGGAACAGCGGGAGCATACTGGTTGTAAGTTTTCTCTTGTCTTTCCCTAGCTTGACAGAGACTACGCTCCACGCTCTCCTGTACTTTCCAGTACTGCTGCTGCCTCTCTGTGTCCCAGTCTGCTTCTGGTGAAGTGTCCTCGGGTGTCAGGACTCCCATCTCCAGGTCAACAGGTAGCTTACCAGGCCTTGCCCTCATCAGGTAAGCCGGGATACAGTTAGTGGAACCTACCGGGATGTGGTTGTATAGGTCCACTAGGTCGGGCAACCTCTCGGGCCACAGACTGCGTTCTTCTAGGGGCAATGTTTTTAGAAGATCTATCACCACCTGGTTCATTTTCTCACAAAGTCCATTAGTTTGCGGATGATAGGGTGTCGTCCTTATCTTCCGGCAGCCATACAGAGTGCAGAATTCTTGGAAGACCTCCGCTTCAAAGGCAGGTCCCTGATCCGTCAACACTTGGTCCGGGTACCCGTGTGGACGGCAGAAATGCTGCTGGAAGGCTCCAGCTGCTGTTCGAGCTGTTAAGTCCTTGACGGGAACGACAACCAAGAACCGGGAGTAGTGATCCACGATGGTTAGTGCGTAGACGTAGCCACTTCTGCTTGGGGTCAGTTTTACATGATCCAAGGCTACCAGTTCCAACGGCTGCCGGGTGACGATGGACTGCAGGGGAGTCTTCTGGCTGGCACGGTCCTTCCTTCTTAGGTTGCACAGGCCACAGTCTCTGCACCACCTCTCGATGGTTCCTCTCATGCCCACCCAATGGAACCGCCCGCGCAGCAGGAACTCCAGCTTCTTCCATCCGAAGTGCCCAGCTCCGTCGTGGTATGCCTCCATCACCATAGCTGCGTCTCTTCTTGGCACCACTACTTGCCAGATTAATTCATGCGTCCGGGAGTTAACCATTCTGCGGCACAACTTCCCCTTATAAAGGAACAGTCGACTCTTCTCAGCCCACAGTTGCTTGGCTTCCTCCGGAGCGTCTGGGTCAAGGCGTGCATCTGGCCGAGTCAGCATCTCCTTTACCAGTCGGACGGCAGGGTCACTGTCTTGCGTCTCCGCCCAGTTGTAATGAGGTAAAGGGTTGAACGTAGCGGATTTACTCCTTACACGGTGGGAATACTGGATAGTCCCATGACAGTGGAATGCGGGGAGTTCAACTTCTTCCAGTCCCTCTGAGTCTTCCCCTACGTCCGGTAGATTTGGCATCCTGGACAGGGCGTCCGCGTTGGTATTGGAGCGTCCTGCCCGGTATTTGATTGTAAACTCATAGTTGGACAAACGGGCCATCCATCTCTGCTCTAGGGCACCGAGTCTTGCTGTGTCCAGGTGTGTCAACGGGTTGTTATCCGTGTACACGGTGAACCGGGAAGAAGCGAGGTAGTGCTTAAAGCGTTCGGTGACTGCCCACACCACTGCCAGGAACTCTAGCTTAAATGAGCTGTAATTTTCAGGGTTTCTTTCGGTGGGTCACAGTTTTCGACTGGCGTAAGCAAGTACCCGTTCCTTCCCCTGCTGAATCTGGGACAGTACGGCTCCTAGCCCGATGTTACTGGCGTCGGTGTAGAGGATAAAGGGCTGGCTATAATCAGGGTATGCCAGGATTTCATCCCCCGTGAGGGCCATCTTCAGCTGGCGGAAGGACTCTTCTTCCAGCTTCTCCCATCTGAAGGGTGGCTTCTGGTTCTTGGCCTTCCTGGACTGGCCTATCAGGAGGTCCTGCATAGGAGCTGCCTTTCTGGTGAAACCGGGAATAAACCTTCGGTAGTAGCCTACCAACCCGAGGAACTGCCTCACTTCCTTTACGCTGGAGGGGCTTGGCCATTCCTTAATTGCGGTGATCTTATCAGGGTCGAGAGCCACTCCGTCAGCACTCACCACATGTCCCAGGTACTGCACCTTTGGCTTCAGGAGGTGACTGTTATGTTCTGCTACTAAAGCTAAGGAAAGAGAGGAGATCTGTCCCTACTATAAGACTCAGCTGAATCCCTACGATGTAACAGGGAACCTGATCCTGCGATCAGACCTGCTAAAGTCCTAATCTAGTCTGTACGAAGACCTATAGATGTGGGGAGGGAATCCCTACAAGTACTAAGGACTGGGAGGAATATGGGACACCTCCTAACAGAAATAGTAGCAGACAGACGAACAAACAAAATAGATAGAACATAGAGGTCCGTAGACCAAGCAAACTAACAGAGGTAGATACAGAGCACAGGCTAGCTAGAAAGTAGATATACAATGAAGTCCAGCAAAGCCAGAAGGGCGGAGCAGGATTAAATAGGCCAACAAAGTCATGTGACCAGCAAAGGAAAAAAAACCTAACAGCAAGGTTCTAACAGTACCCCCCCTTCTAAGAGGATCCTCCGGATCCCCTAGGACCAGGCTTATCAGGAAATCTCCTGTGAAACGCTCTGATAAGTCTGGACGCGGAAACATCATCAGACCTCACCCAAGAGTTATCCTCGGGTCCGAAACCTTTCCAGGCCACAAGATACTGCAAACTACCTCTATACCGTCTAGAGTCAAGGATGCGAGAAATTTCATATTCCCCGTCCTCCACCACCGGAGGAACAGAGGCAGAGGCGTCACATCCGACACAACAGCTTTTTTTAACAGAGAGACATGAAAGACCGGATTAATTCTCCAGGAGGTAGGAACCTCCAACCTAACAGCAGATTGGTTGACAACCTGAAGCACCTTAAAGGGCCCTACAAACTTGGGACCCAATTTCTTAGAAGGAATCCTCAACCGCAGATTCCTAGAGGACAACCAAACCATGTCACCAACAGCGAACAAAACCTCCTGTCGTTTCCTATCAAAGTAGTCTTTAGATTTTCTGTTGGCCTCCTGAAGATTACCACGCACATCCGTCCAAACTCTTTCCAAATCACCGGAAAAATTCTCCTCCTCAGGCACGGCAGATCCCAACTTGGAGAACGACCCAAACGACGGATGTCTCCCAGAACAACAAAAAAAAGGCGAACAACCAGCAGAAGAAGATGTATGATTGTTCAGAGCAAATTCGGCAAGTGGCAGAAACTCAGACCACCCCTCTTGATTGTCTGCCACAAAACAACGCAAGAACTGCTCAACATCCTGGTTTTTCCTTTCTGTCTGGCCATTAGACTCAGGATGATATCCGGACGAAAACGACAAATGAATTCCCAACCTGTCACAAAAGGCACGCCAAAAACGAGCCACGAACTGAGGACCCCTATCAGAAACAATGTCAGTAGGAACGCCATGAAGTCTGACGATTTCCTTGACAAAGGCCTTAGCGAGAGTTTTAGCGCAGGGCAGTTTGACGAAGGGAACCAAGTGACACATCTTGCTAAAACGGTCCACGACCACCCAGATGACAGTAAAACCCTCAGAGGGGGGAAGGTCAGTTATAAAGTCCATAGCCAAATGTGTCCAAGGAGCACTGGGGACCTCCAAAGGACAAAGCAACCCCGCAGCAGGAGTATGTGAGGACTTAGATCTAGCACATATAGTACATTGGCGCACCCACTTAATGACTTCCTTCTGCCATCCAGGCCACCAAAAACTGCGACCCACCAGTCTCTTGGTCTCAGAGATTCCGGGATGACCTGCCAACCGAGATTCGTGACACTCAACAAACAAATCTCTCCTAAAGGTCCCAGGCACAAACAAACTCCCATGAGGAGTGTTAGATGGGGCATTCTCCTGAGCTTTAAGAATCTCATCTTCCAAAACGGAGTCTAAAGCAGCTATCACAACACCTTCTTGTAAAATGTTTTCCTCTTTCTCAGCACCGACTATGGGAGAAAAACTGCGAGATAAGGCATCCGCCTTAACATTCTTAGTACCAGGGATGTAAGTAACGGAGAAATTAAACCGCGAGAAAAACAGTGCCCACCTAGCCTGACGGGCATTCAGGCGCTTGGCAGCATCAAGATATATCAGATTTTTATGATCCGTAAGAACCTGAACGGGAAATTCCGCACCTTCCAAGAAGTGGCGCCAGTGTTCAAATGCGAGTTTAATAGCCAATAATTCCCGATTACCAATATCGTAATTCAGTTCAGTCTCCGAAAATTTTTTTGAAAAAAAGGCACAGGGATGTAATCCATCCCCGTTATCCTGAGACAATACTGCGCCAACCCCCACAGAGGAAGCATCAACCTCAACCAAAAACGGCCTAGTAACATCAGGCTGCATAAGGATGGGAGCAGAGGTGAACCTCTCCTTGAGATACACAAAAGCTTCAATGGCCTCAGAAGACCACTGAACCGCATCAGCACCTTTCCTGGTGAGATCAGTCAGAGGTTTGACAATACTAGAAAAATTTTTTATGAATTTTCTGTAGTAATTGGCGAAACCCAAAAACCTCTGTATCGATTTCAAACCAATAGGCCTAGGCCATTCCTGCACAGCCTGAACCTTAACCGGATCCATCTCAAAACCTTTGCTGGAGATAATGTAGCCCAAAAAACTAATTCTCTGTACAGCGAACTCACATTTCTCCAGCTTAGCAAAAAGCGAATTGTCCATTAATAACTGTAATACCTCACGCACGCTCCGCCAATGAGACTCCAGATCTGGCGAATAAATCAAAATGTCATCCAAATACACAACCACATTTTTACCGATCAAAGGTCTAAGGATGTCATTAATCAGATTCTGAAAAAATGCAGGAGCATTAGTAAGACCAAAAGGCATAACCAGATTCTCAAAATGACCCACAGGAGTGTTAAAAGCAGTCTTCCATTCATCACCCTCCTTCATGCGCAACAGATTGTATGCCCCCTTAAGGTCAATTTTAGAGAACCACTTGGCCCCCATTAACTGGTTAAACAGATCAGGAATCAATGGCAGTGGGTAAGGATTGCGTACCGTAATTTTGTTAATCTCACGAAAATCCAGACAAGGACGTAAACCGCCGTCCTTTTTTTTTACAAAAAAAAATCCAACTGCCACAGGAGACTTAGAGGGCCTAATGTGACCGGCGGCCAAACTTGTCTGTATGTATTCCTCCAAAGCCTTCCTCTCAGGAATAGTAAGGTTAAATAAACGACTTTTAGGAAGAGTCGCTCCAGGGACAAATTCAATAGAACAATCATAGTCTCTATGGGGAGGCAAAACCTGCGATTCCTTCTCAGAAAAAACTCTCCAAAAATCCTGAATAGGAACAGGCAATTCTCCCCTATCCAAAGCTGCAATACGCCCATTACAACACTTGTCATAACATTTATGGCTCCAGGATTTAATTTCACTGGTAGACCAATCCAGTACAGGATTGTGAAATTTTAACCAGGGCAAACCCAATATTACAGGAGAAGGCAAGTTATTCAACACTACCAAATCCAATTTCTCATGGTGAACACCATTAATAGTGAGAGGAAATTCACTGACCTTGAGAGTAATATTCTTCAAAGGGGAGCCATCCACAGAAACCACAGCAATGGGGGATGATAAAGGTTCAGGTTTTAAATTGAGTTTTTCCACGAATCCCCCATCAATTACATTCAGTGTAGACCCGCAATCAACAAACACCCGAAATTCCATTAATTTTTTCTGAGCAATCGTGGAAGCAGCTAAAAATATACCCTTGGAATTTAAACAGGCAATACGGGCGTGACTGACCATTTTTTTTTCTTTCTTCATCCGAAGCTCACAGCCTTTAATCAAATGACCAGATTTTCCACAATAGAAGCACAAGCCTTCCGAAAAACGACGGTCTTTTTCTTGAGAGCGAGGTGCCACCGATCCAATCTCCATCGGTTCACCACTGTTAGTACACACATTATCATAACCAGAAACTGACATAGCAGAGGATTTGCTCTCATTAACCCTAGCACGCAGTCTTCTATCCACCCGTATAGCTAATTGCATAGCCTGTTGCAAATCCTCAGGTGTAGGATAAGCAATTAGCAGGTCTTTAACCCTTTCACTGAGCCCAGCAAGAAATAGACTTTTCAGAGCAGAATCGTTCCACCCTGTTTGAGTGGACCAACGACGAAAATGTGTACAATATTTTTCCACATTACCCGATCCTTGTTTTAGACGTCTCAACTCAGTCTCAGCTGATGCGACACGGTCAGGATCATCATATAATAGTCCCAAAGCAGAAAAAAAACTATCCACTGATCTGAAGCATGAATCACTAGGTTGCAAAGAAAAGGCCCACTCCTGAGGCTCTTTGCGCAAAAGTGACATTATGAACCCTACGCGCTGGGATTCATCCCCAGAGGACTTAGGTCTCAAACGAAAATACAATAAGCAAGCATTTTTAAATGAAAAAAATTCTCGGTGTTCACCAAAAAATAAATCCGGCAAACATACCTTAGGCTCCAAGAAATGTGCTCCAGGACAGTTACTCACGTGCTGACGGAGTTCGGCCACCTCCAGAGAGAGTCCCTGCAGGCGATGAGCCAAATCCTGAACCGACACCATGATGGAACAGAAAAATCTTTCCTTAGAGAATTTGCAGGCTGGACTTACTGTTATGTTCTGCTACTAAAGCTAAGGAAAGAGAGGAGATCTGTCCCTACTATAAGACTCAGCTGAATCCCTACGATGTAACAGGGAACCTGATCCTGCGATCAGACCTGCTAAAGTCCTAATCTAGTCTGTACGAAGACCTATAGATGTGGGGAGGG
This sequence comes from Phyllobates terribilis, assembly GCF_046119375.1. Lineage (NCBI taxonomy): Eukaryota > Metazoa > Chordata > Amphibia > Anura > Dendrobatidae > Phyllobates > Phyllobates terribilis. Next base: position 780,174,003 of record NW_027362762.1, read on the forward strand.
AATCCCTACAAGTACTAAGGACTGGGAGGAATATGGGACACCTCCTAACAGAAATAGTAGCAGACAGACGAACAAACAAAATAGATAGAACATAGAGGTCCGTAGACCAAGCAAACTAACAGAGGTAGATACAGAGCACAGGCTAGCTAGAAAGTAGATATACAATGAAGTCCAGCAAAGCCAGAAGGGCGGAGCAGGATTAAATAGGCCAACAAAGTCATGTGACCAGCAAAGGAAAAAAAAAACTAACAGCAAGGTTCTAACAGTGACACTTAGAGGGTTTCACCTTCAGGCCATAACTTGCCAGGGCTTCGAACACTTCCGCCAGGTGTTTCAGGTGGTCCTCATAAGTCTTGGAATATACGATGACATCGTCCAGGTACAGCAGGACCGTCTCGAAGTTTCTGTGTCCCAGACAGCACTCCATTAATCGTTGGAAGGTTCCTGGTGCATTGCAGAGTCCGAACGGCATACAAGTAAACTCGCTAAGTCCCATCGGGGTGGTGAATGCGGTCTTCTCCCGGTCCGCCTCTGCTACAGGAACCTGCCAGTACCCGCTAGTGAGATCCAAGATAGAGAAGAAGTTAGCAGATTTTAAAGCAGCCAAAGACTCCTCTATCCTTGGTAAGGGGTACGCATCCTTGTGTGTGATTCGGTTGATTTTCCGGTAATCTACACACATTCTCATGGTGTTGTCTTTCTTTTTGACTAAGACTAGTGGGGCTGCCCAGGGGCTACAGCTATCCTTGATTACCCCAGCCTCCTTCATGTCTCTAAGCATCCCCTTGGCGTGTTGGTAGTGCGCAGGGGGTACGGGTCGATACCTCTCTTTTATGGGAGGATGGTCTCCCGTGGGGATGTGGTGTTCCACCCCCTTGAATCGCCCGAAGTCTAACGGGTGTTTACTAAACACTCTCTCGTACTCTTGAACCACCCGATAGACTCCCTGTTTCTGATGGGAGTGGAGTCAGTACCCAAATGTAGTTGCTGACACCAATCCTCCATTATTTTCTTAGAGCCGTTACCTTCCTCCGGGTGAGATGGAGGCAACGGTTCCACAGACTGTATAGAATTTTGGTTGATGGTGTATAATTTGGCTAGCGTGGCATACCGGGGTAGGTACACTTCCCTCTTCCCGATATTTATTATGCGAATGGGCACCCTCCCATGGCGTACATCAACTACCCCCCGGGCTGTCAAAATGGTGGGCCTACTGTCTGAGTAGACTGGCTCTACCATGGCCTGGTAATCTCTACCTCTCAGACCAATAGCTGCCCGGCACCAAATCATCATTTCACTTTTCGGGGGTATGGCAATAGGGAAATGGTCACACATTCTTACACTACCAATCTCACCGCCGGAGAGTTCCACCTGTTGCCGTCGCATCAGTGCCCGGATCTCTTTCTGGAGCACTCGCTGCTGGCCGGAGCTGGTGTTCTTGGCAACCTGCTGTAAAATGAAAATCACCTCTGCAAGACAATTTTCAATCACATTAGTTCCTAGAGTTATCTTTGGGTGACTCTCACGCTTGTCAATGTCTACAATGATCAGTCCCTGTGCTGCCAGTTCGACTCTACCGATTTTAATGGTCATCTCTTTAAATCCGATCTGCGGCACGGGTTGACCATTGCTGGCGATGATACTCAAGTCGTCGTCAGGGTAGCGGGTTATATCCGAGTCATTCCAGTACTGCTTGAAGAGCACGTACGGGATGGTGGTGACCTGTGACCCGGTGTCAAGTAGGGCACTCATAGGAATGCCATCCAGTACCACAGGCAAGACTGGACGTCCTCCCACATATCTGTCGCGCCAGTTCGATGGGCCTGGTGATCTTTTTCCTGGGCGTTGGCCCTCTACCCCAGGTTGTGCCAGTTTAAAGGACAGTACCTTGCCATATGTCCGGGTTGATTGCAGCGGCGGCAGATGGGTTGTCCGTCCTCGTTGTATCGGTCGCTGGGTCTTCCTCTGGCCGGTGGGGTCCTCCTTGGTCGGCGCCACGGGATGTCCTCCGGTCCGGATGCCAGCTGGATCTTCCCTGGAGTGGAAACCTGTAAAGACTGCACAGTTCGGGTTAGCGCAGCAACGCTTTTAGCTAGCTCTTGGACCTGATGGTGCAGGTCTGGAGCCGGGTCATTGTTCAAAGCCTGCGCATCAGCCCCCACAGGCCCTGCCGACAAGGGCGCCGCCTCCTGGTGGTAAGTGATAGCTGGGTGCCTGTGGGTCACAACGCCACCCGGTGCCGGTTCTCGGAGCACCCGGATGGCTCTGTCCTTGAACTGTGCAAAGTCCAGATGAGGATCCTGTAAGGCTATGGCCCGCAACTGGGTTCGGTGGACATTGCAATATAGTCCCTCTATAAATTGTTCGGTCAACAGCCTGTCCTCGTTTCCCACGCTGTCGGGGTCGGTCTGCTTAATGGCTCTCAGGGCCTCTTGTAGATTTAGTGCATAGTCCCTTATACTCTCATGTGCTCGCTGCTTGCACCCATAGAATTTAAGCTTAATCTCGGCTGAGGTGCGGGTATCAAAGGTGTCCCTCAGCCGGGTTAGTATCCCCGCGACAGTCCTCCTCCCAGGTGGCCAGGACTTTACCTCCCTTTGGGCTGCCCCGGTTAGTTGGGCCACCAGGATGCTCACTTTTTGCTCTTCTGTGAGGGGGTACACCTGGAAGAGGCTATCCAGCTTTTCTCTAAAGTCATTCAGGGTATGTGACTCCCCTGAGTATTGGGGTAGCCAGGCTGCTCCCGGGATATAGGGCATGGTAAAAGGCATGACTGCAGCAGCGCTGGCGGGGGTTGAGGCAGTGAAGCTCTCCTCCGTATCCGACATCTTCCTCCCCCCTAGTGGACCGTGGCCTACCTTGCGATGATCCTCTTCCGTAGGCCGCGGCTCCGCAGTGGATCGTCAGGGTTGAGGACCTTCCGTCGCGCTCCTGTGACGTCAGCGTCTGCTGGGCTCCTTCCAGGACCTTACGCGACGTCTGGACGTGAGGCGGGGCTTCAGTTCTCGCGCGCTTTCGGAGTCCACGCCCCTCTTCTTCCCGCGCGGCGTCTTCAAGATGGCGTCCAACGGCGGGAAAACTCCACGGAAGGCGGGAAGAAGGCTGAAAATGGCGCCGGATGGCGGGAATCTTCACCGATGGCGGGAAGAAGGCTGAAGATGGCGCCGGATGGCGGGAATCTTCGCCACAGGTAAGTTTAAAAGTCTCTTTTTCAGGCACGCAGTACCCGGTGGTTGCGGGCACGGAATCCTGCCGACTACGCCAAAAACTGACGCGCCCCTGGGCCTTCTGTGTCGTGCGGCATCGCGTGCACGGGGGCTTACCCGGAGCCGGATCAGATGGGGGTAGTAGTCTCGTGGCGGTGACCCGGTCCGTGCCCAGGGAGTCAAACTAAGTGGCGAGTCTATTAGCAGTAGATGTTGGATGACTACGCCACCCGTTGAATGCAGCTTTGGAGCTGCCGCTGCAGGGGCCTGGTCAGTGTTATGTTCTGCTACCAAAGCTAAGGAAAGAGAGGAGATCTGTCCCTACTATAAGACTCAGCTGAATCCCTACGATGTAACAGGGAACCTGATCCTGCGATCAGACCTGCTAAAGTCCTAATCTAGTCTGTACGGAGACCTATAGATTTGGGGAGGGAATCCCTACAAGTACTAAGGACTGGGAGGAATATGGGACACCTCCTAACAGAAATAGTAGCAGAAAGACGAACAAACAAAATAGATAGAACATAGAGGTCCGTAGACCAAGCAAACTAACAGAGTTAGATACAGAGCACAGGCTAGCTAGAAAGTAGATATACAATGAAGTCCAGCAAAGCCAGAAGGGCGGAGCAGGATTAAATAGGCCAACAAGGTCATGTGACCAGCAAAGGAAAAAAAACCTAACAGCAAGGTTCTAACAGTCAGTCCTTGAGCAGATGGGATCTCCCCTGGCTAGGCGGAGTTGTAGGCCTTCCCAGCTAACTGTACTCTTCTGGCTACCTTGCTAGAGGCGGGTAAAAGTAGCCCACGTCCCTGAGTGTACCGTGTGGTGCTCACCCGTATGGCCGGTGACTCGGGGCCTTCTAATGGCTTCCGCTCCACGATGGCGGTGCTGGTCCCACGCGTGTGACCGTGCCTTCGGGTTTCTGGGCCAGAGGACCTGCAATCCCCTGCCGGTCGGTTTCTGCTGCTGGGTAAGGATTAGTCCCCACAGCCTCGGACTCCGGGTCCGGTGATAACTTCTCAGTCAGGGCGAGCTCTGCAGCTGCCAGCCCCTGACTCCTTGTAGCACTGCTCCCACAGAGCTCCTGTTGTTTCTTCCTATGCTGCTTCTCTTCTCTACTCTTGTTCTCTCTCTCTCTTAACCCTGCCTCAGCCCCAGCTTTATATAGGGGAAGTTCTTCCCCTCCCAGGACTGGGCAGGAGGTGTGGCATGCATAAGATCCCTGACCAAGAGACCTCCCACCTGCTCTCAGACATAATATTGCTATTATTGTGGAGACCAGACCCCTGGGGTGCCACATAATGTACTCCAAAAAAAGAACAAATGGGACAACAAGCTATATACACTGTGTTCCAAATTATTATGCAAATAATATTTTCTCAGATTTTCCCAAATTATCTATATGAATTGCAGTCATTGTAATTTTCCAGTCAAATAACTATTAGAGTACAATTGAAAGGTTTTTGTACAAACTGCCTATGGTAACAGTATATTTAAAAAAAAATAAAAAACTCAAACTGCACTCAAAATGCATGTTCCAAATTATTATGCACAGCAGAGTTTTCAACCTTTTCATTTTAATAAAGAACAAAAAAATGGTCATTTTTGAAATTATAAGCATGAGCAGGTTATTACAAACTGAAATCAAACAGTTTTCAACTCAAAACTTTATTCTAGGTGATGTTACATTTGCACATAGGACCCCTTGTTCGAAAGGAGCTTCTGAACTCTCTCGTCCATTGAATTTGTCAGGTTTTGGATGGTTTCTGCTTTAATTGTTTTGCATGAGGGCAGAATACCCTCCCAGAGCTGTTGCTTAGATGTGAACTGCCTCCCGCCATCATAGACTCTCCTTTTGATGATGCTCCAGAGGTTCTCAATGGGGTTGAGGTCAGGGGAGCATGGGTGCCACACCATAAGTTTGTCCCCTTTTATGCCCATAGCAGCCAGAGATGTAGATGTGTTATGTGCAGCATGAGACGGGACATTATCATGTATGAAATGATCTCGATGGTCCAGATGGATGGAGTGGAGGACGGCTGGTTGATGGACACCCCATGCAAACACGGCTACGGCGCTAACAAGGAGGAGGTGGAGTAATGTTTTGGGCTGGAATCATGGGGAGAGAGATTGTTGGCCCTTTTAGGATCCCTGAAGGAGTAAAGATGAACTCCATAATGTATGTTGAGTTTCTCAAACAGCACTTCCTTCCATGGTTCAAGAAGAAGAACCGTGCATTCCGCAGCAAGATCATTTTCATGCATGATAATGCCCCGTCTCATGCTGCACATAACACATCTGCATCTCTGGCTGATATGGGCATAAAAGGGGACAAACTTATGATGTGGCACCCATGCTCCCCTGACCTCAACCCCATTGAGAACCTCTGGAGCATCATCAAAAGGAGTGTCTATGATGGTGGGAGGCAGTTCACATCTAAACAACAGCTCTGGGAGGGTATTCTGTTCTCATGCAAAACAATTAAAGCAGAAACCATCCAAAACCTGACAAATTCAATGGATGAGAGAGTTCAGAAGCTCCTTTCGAACAAGCGGTCCTATGTGCAAATGTAACATCACCTAGAATAAAGTTTTGAGTTGAAAACTGTTTGATTTCAGTTTGTAATAACCTGCTAATGCTTATAATTTCAAAAATGACAATTTTTTTGTTCTTTATTAAAATGAAAAGGTTGAAAACTCTGCTGTGCATAATAATTTGGAACATGCATTTTGAGTGCAGTTTGAGTGTTTTATTTTTTTAAAAATATACTGTTATCATAGGCAGTTTATACAAAAACCTTTCAATTGTACTCTAATAGTTATTTGACTGGAAAATTACAATGACTGCAATTCATATAGGTAATTTGGGAAAATCTGAGAAAATATTATTTGCATAATAATTTGGAACACAGTGTATATACATATATACACTGCTCAAAAAAATAAAGGGAACACTTAAACAACAGAATATAACTCCAAGTATATCAAACTTCTGTGAAATCAAACTGTCCACTTAGGAAGCAACACTGATTGACAATCAATTTCACATGCTGTTGTGCAAATGGAATAGAGAATAGATGGAAATTATTGGCAATTATCAAGACACCCTCAGTAAAGGAGTGTTTCTGCAGGTGGGGACCACAGACCACATCTCAGTACCAATGCTTTCTGGCTGATGTTTTGGTCACTTTTGAATGTTGGTTGTGCTTTCACACTCATGGCAGCATGAGACGGACTCTAAAACCCACAGAAGCTGCTCAGGTAGTGCAGCTCATCCAGGATGGCACATCAATGCGAGCTGTGACAAGAAAGTGTGCTGTGTCTGTCAGCGTAGTGTCCAGAGGCTGGAGGCGCTACCAGGAGACAGGCCAGTACACCAGGAGATGTGAAGGGGGCCATAGGAGGGCAACAACTCAGCAGCTGGACCGCTACCTCCGCCTTTGTGCAAGGAGAAACAGGAGGAGCACTGTCAGAGCCCTGCAAAATGACCTCCAGCAGGCCACAAATGTGCATGTGTCTGCACAAACGGTTAGAAACTGACTCCATGAGGGTGGTATGAGGGCCCGACGTCCACAGATGGGGGTTGTGCTCACAGCCCAACACCGTGCAGGACGCACGGATGTGTTATTTGAGTGTTCCCTTTATTTTTTTGAGCAGTGTATATATATACCGGTGTGTGTGTATATATATATATATATATATATATATATATACACTGCTCAAAAATGTGATTCACAAAAACCCACTCCCTATGAAAATGGTGGTTTAACCCCCTACACATAACATGCTGGAAGAAATTTGTAGGTTTAGTTCACTGAAGCTAGTAGCTGCAGTGAAACATATCTCCCCTCACATATATCACCAGTGACTCTGTCACAATATGTATGTACATACTCTGCTCTATATCCTGTGTGATGTATGTAAATCTTGCCGTATTCTCTCTATAATATGAATATATTCATATCTCCCCATCCACTAGTCAGTGAGAGGAAGTAGGGGAATAATCTTTATTTCTAGGGCTGGAGTTTTGGTGCTTTGTGCATTAGTTTTATAAAAGTGTCATGTACAGGAGATTGTGCTAAGCCTGTGTGTGGAGCTATGGGATAGAATGTAAGGGGTTTAGGTACAGTTTCAGGGGGTTGTAGTCACTGCTGTCTTGCAGACCGGCACAAGGGATGAAGGGAAATGTAATCAAAAGGGAGCAGAGGAATCTGAAGAGGAAATATTTTCTGTGACAGTAAAGCTGATGCCATGGTCCAGGGAGCGAAGCAGAAAGGTATAAAGCAGCATAAAACTGGCAGAAAAGCTATATGGGGTTCTGTTAGGACATTTTCCTTAAGCACTTATGGCTAAATCAGTAACTGAGTTATGGCAGTAGATAAACACTTAAAACAATCACCGAACAGCTTCTATGTATCCAATTGGTGGTCCTTTATCTAGCTCAGTGCTTTTGGAAAACTGATACAAATCCCTCAGACCGTTTTGCTACTGGTTCTGATGGCTCTTTCTACTTTCCACCTCCCTTCTCTCAATGTTAGAGATGGCAGCAGTGGGGAGAGACCACGGAGTAAAGTATGTCAGGGAGGGCATAGAACACAGGCTTTAGGAAAGGAGGAAAGTGCATGAAGAGGATAGAGCATTGAAGGAAAGCTTGTGCTGATATATGAGCAGCTATACAGCCTATATTACTCAGAGGGACATTTCCACAAGATTAAAATCTGAAACTTGGGTCTGAAATTGAACATATGGAAAAAACTAAATTTTTCCATGACAAAGGTGTTCATAGCCTTCTTTGAACCAAGGGTTCGAAATAAAAAGTCTCATCAAATGTTTGATGGAGTTTAATGCAAAACTTAAAGGGGTTAATAATTATTGTGTAATGAGAAAACATTTCACATTTAATATTTGTGTTTCAAATCATGCATTTTCATGATGCTTGCTGTTGGTATAACAACTAAAGGCTACAATGTTTATAATATATTTATAGCAGCGGCAGATATTCTCAAACTGTAGGAGCATAGGAGTAAGTGGTGTTGAATTGAAGGTGTTGTCTGTTATTTATATACAGACGACCTGTCCTTAGTATATGTCTGTAGTATCAGATCAGTGGTGTTTAAAAACCTGGCACTTCCACTGATCAACTGTTTGTAGCTCCTTCTTCAGTCGGATACACACAGTGTACAAAGCTGGAACAGCACGGCTCCTTACACTGTGTAGTGGCTGCTCTTATGTACTGTAGCTCAGCTCCTCTTTACTTCATTAAGAGCTGGGCTACAGTAGACAAGAGCGGGCAATACACCTTGCCATGCTGTCCCAGCACACACATTCCGCAGTACTCACCTCTGTTTCCCTTTTCTTATTTTATCCCATGACGCTTCCTTCCTGTTTGAGTCTGAGAAGTCTTATCCATTAAATTATAGCTTCTGTAATCAAGGAAATATTAAATGTGAATTCTCTTATCCTTCTGATATCTATAACTTTTCTCATGATTGAAACTGCTATATACTGCAAATTACAGAGTACAAATATACAATTATTATCATAATAGACTTCAAAATGAAAAGGGTATTTTGATGAGGAATATAATGCAAGTTGACCTTTTGTTTAAGTTGGCTCTAATTCTTTACAGTTTTATCTTACTGGTATGAACAGAAATGTGCAAGTCTGTATATGTTAATTGTCCATATCACTAGTTTATGCAATTTCTGATCCCAGCAGACCTTCACAATTACTGCAAGAATGGGGCTGAAGATCCTTTGGCTTTCCCTATTCACAGCAATGTTCTTGGCCAGTCTCTCTGCAGAGAACTACAATATGGCCCTATACTGTGCCTTGAACATTTCTGCATTTTTTCCTGTTACACCCTCGAACTTAAATGTGTTTTATTGGGATTTTATGCGATACAGTATATCAACACAAATAACAAGTATTTGTGAAGTGTAAAGCAAGTGATACATGGTTTTCTAAATATTATAAAAATATAAATCTAAATGTTGTGATGTGCATTTGTATTCAGCCCCCCTGAGTCAATACTTTTTACCACCTTTTTCTGCAATTAATGCTGCAAGTCTTTTGGGGTATGTCTCTACCAGTTTTGCACATCTAGAAGCTGAAATTTTTGCCCATTCTTCTTTACAAACTATGTCTAGCTCAGTGAGATTGGATGGAGAGTGTCTGTGAACAGCAATTTTCAATTCTTGTCGCAGATTCTCAATGGGATTTCGGCCTGAACTGTGACTGGGCCATTCAAACACATGAATATGCTTTGATCTAAACCATCTATTGTAGCTGTGGCAGTATGCTTGGGTCATTATCCTGCTGGAAGGTGAGCCTACTCAACAGTCTCATGTTTTTTGTAGCCTCTAACAGGTTTTCCTCCGGGATTGCCCTGTCATCAGCTCCATCCATCTTCCCATCAACTCTGACCAGCTTCCCTTTCTCTGCTGAAGAGAAGCCTCCCTACAACATGATGCTGCCACCACCATGTTTACATTGGGGATGGTGTTTTCAGGGTGATGTGCAGTGTTAGTTTTCCGCTACGTTTTGGATTTAGCCCAAAAAGTTCTACTTAGGTATAATGTGACCAAAGAAGCATTCTTTCACATGCTAGCTGTGTCCCTTACATGGCTTTTTGCAAACTGCAAACGGAACTTCTTGTTGCTTGCTTTAAAAAATGGCTTAGTTCTTGCCACTCTTCCATAAAGGCCAGACTTGTGGAGTATACGACTAATAGATGTCCTGTAGACAGATTCTCACACCTGAGCTGTGGATCTCTGCCGCTCCTCCAGAGTGACCGTGGACTTCTTGGCTGCTTCTCTAATTAGTGCTTTTCTTTCTTAGGATGTTAGTGCGAGTGGACAGCCATATTATTATTATTATTATTATTTATTATTATAGCGCCATTTATTCCATGGCACCTTACATGTGAAAAAGGATGTATACATAGCAAAAACAATTACAATAATCTTGAACAAAAACGCGACGGCGACTGGTACAGGAGGAGAGAGGACCCTGCCCGCAAGGGCTCACAATCTATTTATGTAGGCTTGCCATTGTGCAGTATTCCTTCCATTTTTGAATGATGGATGGAACAGTGATCCTTGGGATGTTCAGAGCGTGGGATATTTTTTTATTACCAAACGCTGCTTTACTCCTTTCCAGAATTGTATCCCTAAACTGTGTGATGTGTTCCTTGGTTTTTATGATGCTGTTTGATCCCTAATATTCTCAAACAAACCTTCACAGAGCAGCTGTAGGTATACTGAGAATACATTTCACACAGGTGGACTCAATTTACTAATTTTGTGACCAGTCAATTGGTTGCTCGTGCTTTTATTTAAGGGTATCTGACTACAGGAGGTTGAATGCATGTCATCATTTTCAGATTTATATTTTTAAAATAATTTGAAATCCATGCATCATTTCCTTTACACTACACTTTACTTGCTACTTTGTGTTGGTATATCAAATATAATCCCAGTAAAATACATTTAAGTTTGTGGATGTAATGTGAAAAAATGTGGAAAAGTTCAAAGGGTATAAATACTTTTTCAAGGCACTGTAAAAGTGAATGTGCAGTGTACTTGACTCGCCCCCTGGGCCGTGCGGCACTCAGATCCGGGCAATAGGGAAACGGTGGGAGTAGTAGTGGCAACCCGGTTCCGTGGCTCAGGGTGGTCAGGCCAGTGGTAGTCCGTTACGTGCTGATTATTATGTCCGACTACGCCACACGTGGATTGCGGTTATTAGGAACCGCCGCTGCATGCAGACCGCTGGGGCTGATGAGGTGTGCAGCTAGGGTAGTGTGACTCCCCACGGGAAGAGTGCGGCCCCAGGGCAGTATAATGGATGGTGGGAGTGATGGTGGTGAGAGTCCCTGTACCGGTAGTGCTGGAGGCGCGAAGGAGCACACAGACAACAGGTTGCAGTCCAGGGCCTTTACTAAAACAGGTAAACTGACCCATAAACAGTCCCGGCTAGGAGGGGACCTGGATGTCTAAGAGCAATGGGGAAATTGGCCCTGGTCAGGGTGAGGGTATAGGCCTACCGTGCTTTCTGTGCTCCTTCTGGCTATCTCCTCCTTATAGGGTAACAGCCCACGTTTCCGAGCTTTCCGTGTACTCTCGCCTGTATGGCCTGCGACGTGGGTTCCTTTCTGCTCCTGGCCTGGTACGGCTTTACTGGTCCCTTCTGTTGTGGCAGAGCCTCCAGGTTTCTTAGGCCAAGGAACATACAGTCCCCTGCGGACTGGTTATCTGCTGTAGGATGTGGAATCCTCCCAGCCTCAGACACCAAAGTCTGGTAAATTAAGTCCTTTATCTGCCAATACAGGCTCACTTCGCCTCTTGTCTCTGGCTTGTGGCTCTCCTCCTGTCACACTTCCTCTTAGGTGCAATACAACTTTCTGTCCCTGCTGTGCTCCGAGACAAGTCTCAGTACTGAGACAGGTCATCCAGTTCTCCCTAACCCTGCCCCCAGTTCCAGCTTTTATAGGGGCAGCCTGCTCCCCCTACTGGCCTGAGACAGGAGGTACTGCATGCTAATGTTCCCCTGACTAGAGAACCTCCCCCTTGCTCTCAGACACAGCTTTATTACATTTTGTGGCATCCAGGTCAGGGTGACACATACTCTGAGCACAGAAGTACTGTAGACCTAAAGAGGTGAGCTCATCTATTAACTTCAAGAGCACACCTATGCCCAGCTTCATGGCTTCTTGCTTGTTGGGGGGCAATTTTCTCCTGAATATTGACAGTTTGAACTACCGGCATAGTTGTGCTGTTACGCTCTTGGACCAAACTCTACTCCTTTTAAGCCTCCAAGCAAAGCCAGCTTTTCTTCTGCAACATTGGAGGAGCACTTAGGCACTGTAACTGGACTGATGAAGCATGCCAGCTGCAGAGCAGAGCAAGCTTGCGCACCTTGCCTTACTAACTGTATACCTCTGACAGACTAATCTATGCATTGGGTAGCAAACTATAGAATTAAGAATCCCTCCATATTTGAGGATTTATTTTTACAAGCACTTTGCAAGTTTATTTAAAGGAGCACTCCCATCAACATTTTTATTTCCTTAATATATCACAGTCATCATAGTACATAGCAATGTGTACTTACAATTGTTCATTTTGCCTTTCTACATAGTTAATTCTTCTGTTTTCCATTAGGTCTATGACATCACGTGATTAAAAACTGACTAGATGAATCCTTCTAAGCTCTATGTAAAAATAGGAGGTCAATTTTCTCTGCACAAGTCATGAGTCACTGCAAAAGTCTATGGCAGGGGGAGAAATGGAGCAGCTGGGTCAGGAGTTGAAAAGGAGAATGAGTCATACAGAGACAAGAGACTTCCTTTTTCTACATAGAGCAGAGAAAAGAGAAGAATTTGCTTGGTAGAAAGGCAAAATGAGCAATTGTAAGTACACTGTACCATATAATATGATTATTGCAATGTATTAAGAAGATAAAGACTTTGATGGGAGTGCTTCTTTATACAAGATGAGACAACCCGGATAAAAATATAGTACAGTAGAAAAGTATTTTGGTTTATTATGAAAATGATCAGAGCACCATGTTCACGTTTTTTTCGAAGGACTAAAAAGTTAAAAATATTAATGTGTTTTAAAAACATATATATGAAAAAAACAAACAAACCCCTTTCTCTCCATTTAATTGCCCGTTTTTTTATTTTTAAAAATATTTTGGTGCCCATAAAGACCTGAACTATAACATTATCATGTTGTTTAGCCCACATAGTGAACACACTAAATGAAATACGTAAATAACAATGGCAAAATTTCTACCAAGCCAGCAAAAAAAGAAGTCTTCACACAGCTTGGCCAAAAGATAGGAAAAGTTATTGCTCTCAGAATAAAGCAACTTGAAAAATATTTCTTAAAGAAAGGATATTTATTCTTCAAAAGTAGTAAAACCTAAAGAAACTTTATTTTTGGTTATGCTGTAATCACTATGTGGTAGAAAGAAAATGTACATGTTATTTATGCTACATAGTGAACACTATCAAAATGAGAAACCACCAAAAATAGCTGCCTTTTTTAAAAAATGTCTAAAAGTTTTTCAATACATTGTATTTACCCCAAAGTGATGCCATAAAAGAAATACAACTCTTCTTGCCAAAATAATAGCCTAATATGCTATAGTGATGGAAAATGTAAAAGTTGTGACTTTCTAAAGGCAGAAATAGTTGTGTTCTCCCCCTCTTAGGAACATGAACGGCCCGATGAAGTCAATAATATATCCATGGATCATTAGTTCCCTGTATTTCCAAAAGAAAGAATTTTAGTCTTTTACTTTAATTTTCTTAAACCGCTCAATGCAGAGTTTCTGGGTACAAATGAGGAGCTTGAGGAGATTAACTTTTCTGCATATAAAAAGTGCGTAAATAAAAAGATGGGAAATTGGGTGCATTTCTTGAGGAGTTGTTTATATTCGAGTATATGGATACGACTACAAAAAAGATCTCACATTTAATTGTTATTCTAGGTTTACACTATTGTTGTAACCTTAGGCCAGTTTTGTTTTATTGAAAGAACATAAAGGTAAACTTTACTTCAAGGGAATCTGTCAGCAGATTTTTGCTATCTAATTTGACATCAGCATGAGGTAGGAGTTGGAACACTGATTTCAGGGATGTTTCATTTATAAGGCTGTGTGCTGTTGTTTCAATACAATAAATGTTTTATCAGCAGGATATTATCTCTACAGGACTACAGCTCAAGTGCTTCTTGGTCCAACTACACCCCCAGCACTGATTAGCATCTTATTGTCAATAGACAATGTACTCAGAAAGCTGTGGTGTGAACAGGGTTAGTGTCACAGGTTTACCGCGACAGAGAGGAGCAAGAAGACCACAGAGTCTGATTCCTCCCACTCCTGCAATCATTAGAAGCCTTTCGCCTTCAAGTTTACCTTCATTAAGGCTCTCAGCTGTCCTGTGTTAGCCACTCCCCACTCCTATATATACTGGGCTTTGGCAGGCTATCATTGCCAGAGCTAGCTTATGCTGCATGGTTCTAGGAGTGTGGTTGAGAGTGGTTATTTGAGAAGGCGTTTGGTGGATTTCAGCATAGACTGTTGTGTGGTTTAGATTGCGTGTTAATCCTATTCTTTTCCTATTTTGGTTTGTTCCCCATCCTCCACTTCCCGGTGTTAACCTCTGTTGTTTGTGTGCATATATTTGTATAATTTATTTTCCTTTATCCCTGTTTGTATTACTTTGTTAGTCTAGTTTGTATACTACCATATACTGCTACTCCCCACTTCCCTGGGTGGTGGGGGGGCAGACTGAGGGCAGATTGAGGAGCTCAGACAAGTGACCTCGATGTCTTTACCTTCAGAAGTAATTCGGGGAACAGGGCCAGATAGGGCTCCCCTAGCATTAAGGACAAGGTAGAAGCCCCTGGCCCCAGGATACCCGACAACAGAGTCGTGACAATTAGTTTTCTGAGCTCTGCTACATCTAAAAACTCTGATTGGATCACAACTGCTGCACCCAGTAAACTTATTGATACATCGCTGGGTTCAGGTTTTCTTTCTCTATATTATGCCACTTTCAGATAACTTATCAAAAACCTGGTGACAGATTCCCGTTAATGCATATGGGCTCAGCTTCTGGTCATTTCTGTATCCTTATGCACATTTTGACTAATTGGAATAAAATATCTTTCTCTAACACAATGTTCTGTTTTACAACGTTCACACTCTAATTAGGGCCATTTTTTACTTAAATTCTGAAATGAAAGTCATTAGTGGTAAAGCAAAGTGCATAGATTGTTCTGTATGTTAACATGTCATTTTCTGATGACCTAATAGAGCCTAATATGATTTATTCCACCTACCTACACTAATGAATACATTCAGTGTTATTTATTATTTAGAATTCTAATATTAGTTGATTATCGGATTCTGTATGAGGTTGATTTCTGACTGCAGTCCTTTAAGGTTATATTCCCATGAAGAGCTTTTGTTGAGTATTTTTATGTTGCAGATTATCTGCATCTATTAAGTAAAATAGGTTACTTGCGTTTTTTAGTGCGTTTTTATCATGTATTCTTGTCTCTTTTTGGTGTGTCATGTTTGTCGTGCTTTGTTTTTGATACTTCCTGTTATTTGGCTTTGACAAAACTTTACCAATACAGTCATATGTGGATTATATGCGCTTTTTATGTGTTTCCGCTGCGGAAATGCACTAAAAACGCATGTGTTTTTTACTTGCAGATTTTTTGCATCTATTATGTCTGTGGGAAAAATCTGCATATAAAACTCAGTGGACCCGCAATAGAGCTTGACATGTTGCGGATTTGAAACACGCACCGCAGGTCAGTTTACGCGGAGTTAAAACAAAAGCACATTGGGGGCAGGAGATTTCTATAAATCCCATTCACTTTGTTGAAACTGTAAGACGATGCATTTTTGATGACGCAGCTTAAAAATCTCATTGTAGGCACATAGCCTAAAAAGCTAGTGCCAAATTACATCTGGTACCTTATAACCGTGTTCTCTAATTATATTGCTACTGTTTGTGAAAGTCAGACAAAGTGTCCAGGAGCCTTTATTTCTACTAGCAAAAACATTAATAAAAAAATAACACTCTTTTTGGGAGGGTGAGTGTGGAGTAACCCCTTATTCCCTATTTATAACATAACATCCAACCACTGGACCCCCAGTGATTGAGAATGGAACGGAGAGGAGCTGCGGAGGCTTGACCTCTACTCAATTCATTGTCTATGGAACTGTCAAAGAAAGCACGGAGCCTTCCCAGACAACCCCTTTAGGTTCTCGTTATTTCAAATCTAAAACCTTTCAGTTAGCTAAACTAGTTATTTATGATTCATATTATTCCAAGTTATTAAAAAATTAATGTTGGCTAAGATTAAGGACCAATTATGCAAATTCCTCTGGCGACTCCTCTATTTTACAGTACCTGACGTACAGGCGCAGCTGGACTTTTTCCTATAAATCCTGACTCATAAAGATCTCATTAATTAAGTGCAGCTTTGTTAACATATTCTCTTTGAAGGATACTTAGCATTTCTGTCACTTGCTTTGAAGCTCATTTCTGCCTAAAAATATTTCAAGGTGACAGAAAATCACAGAGCTCTGATCTCCGTTTAGAATGTACACAGCAGACTCTACTCACAAACCTTCCAATCACAAAATTATTATTATTATTTATTATTATAGCGCCATTTACCATGGCACTTTACATGTGAAAAGGGGTATACATAGCAAATACAAGTACAATAATCTTGAACACAATGTGACAGCGACTGGTACAGGAGGAGCTAGGACCCTGCCCGCGAGGGCTCACAATCTACAAGGGATGGGTGAGGATACATTAGGTGAGGGTAGAGCTGGTCATGCAGCGGTGGTTACTGCAGGTTGTAGGCTATGGAGCAATATATATGGACAGCACTGGTCTCCACAGGAACATCATCATGTTAGCAGCTCACAAATAACAGCCTTGATAAGATTTTCGAAATGCTAAAACTAAAACCTGTCATGTACGGTAGACCAATTTCTTGTTGCTTATTTACTATGGTACTGTACTTTACCTATTTATGAACATATTTCTTCTATAATTCACTTTCAGAAATGGCTCTGCTCAAAAATATATATGTGTTCATTACATATAATATAATTTTTGCTATTTTTAAATCAATATCTATTTTTTACTAACATTTTGACTTGTATAGTCAAAATAGGTACATAAATCTCATCAGGTTCAATAAATCTATTTAATAATCTATTTAATAATGCATGTATTTTGCAATGCAATCTGGTGACACGTCAGCTTTGGGTTCAATGTCTGTTTGCAAAAACAACTTTTGACATGTTTTAAAAGATGCAGGTTGTCCGGTCATGCTGAAAGCCAATAAAGAATCACTGCCGTTTTGAGAACTGCTGTCCAAAATCTCTTTTTGCAGCATGAAGGGTATTGGAGTATTGCTTTACAGTAAAGTCATCACTAAAGAGTAGTTTCGCTGTAGGTTTAAAATGAGATTTCTTTTTAATAGTAATCAGGAAAATGTCTTTGGCTTCTAGTTGTAATTTGAAAACTGTAATATTTAATCATTAATTTTTCCTTTAAAGATTCTAAAATAAAAAGTGAACTATGAAATAAAAATCACAAAGTGAATTACTTTAAGGGGACCTGTCATTTCAAAAAATGCTATGCGATTAACCTGCAGATATGGGGTTAATCTGCAGGTTAATAGTGTTCTAAAGCCGTGTGGGTGCCATACTCAAAGCCTTATGTAGCACCCCGAGGACTCGGCTGCTACAGGGGTATTGCACCTCAACCAGAGGTGTGGTATTCCACTCCCGGGTAAGGATGGAGTGTGGAACTGAGCTCAGTTAGCTGCATGCACCACATACACCCCATTTCCGGGGGACAGAACAACGGTACTCCCACCAGATAGTTGTGCAGGTACGACAGCGTCTGTCCCTGGCTGGAGTGGGGGGGGGGAGGAACATCCCAGTGGTGTAGGAGCAGAGAGGGGAGGGACTCTGGGCATAGGTAGGAGCCCATTGGCTGCATTGTCACCAGGGCTCGGGTGTCAGAGGGAGTATATAAGGTGGGCACCATCTTGAGACAGGGTCGGTTCTGAGAGAGAGTTCAGCCAGAGAGGGCTGACAGGGAGCTGTGGCTCCGGCTGGGCCCAGCTCCAGAGCCAGGCCTGGAGTGAAGGCCTGAGGCAGAGAGAGGAAGGAGAAGAAGGAACAGGAACACCAAGAGAAGCCCAGAGACGCATGAGTAGAGGGAACCCTGAGATCCCACAAGAGAACAAGAACGGGTGAAGGGTTGGCAGAAAAGGGTACCGGATCCCAAACTGGTAGAGGCTAATTATCCTTAGCCAGGAACCGGAGGTCGTGGACAAGTTTTGGCACGACCCCTCACCATATCCACCAGGAAGGCAAACCACGCATAGGGTCAGGGAAGCCGGGAAAGGTTTCGCCACCAAAAGGCCCGAGGGAGCCGGACATAGGTGGGTCCCTGGTGGGGACGGCCCGTAGGAAGGAAAGAGGGGAGCTCAGGACCACGCTCTGGAACTGCCCGGGAGTTGGCCGAGTCCCGCACCTGGTGGACGCAGCACGGCTCGGGTGGTCACTCTTGGCCGAAGTGACCGGAGCAACACCTGTGAGTAAAAGCCTTGAAACTGCACCACACGTCTCTGAGCTTCCTTGCTGCACCATCACAACCACTATCATCCCCATCTGCTGCCCTGAGGCCATACCCCTCCCGTTGGGGGTTATACCATCCACGCTGCACATCCGTATCACCGGCCTCAGCGGACTGTCCTGCAGCGGCCGCTTCATAGCCGCATTCAACGGGTGGCGTAGTCGAACATTCTAACATCTACTGCTAAAGACTGCCGCTCAGTTTGACTCCCTGGGCACGGACCGGGTCACCGCCACGAGACTACTACCCCCATCTGATCCGGCTCTGGGTAAGCCCCCGTGCGCGCGATGCCGCACGACACAGCAGGCCCAGGGGCGCGTCACTTACACCTGGGAGGAAATGAACTTTATTCCTCCCAGCAGCCTCTGGCTTTCAGTCATAGAGGCATGGCCGGCGCTGCTTCAATCACTGCTCAGTACATAGTGAGGTGCGGCTGTAACAATGCTCACCACTGACGGTAGCATCTCTGCTGAGAAGAATTAAACTTTATTCTTCCTGTTAGTATCTGGCTTTCAGCCTCATCAAAAGACTGTCATTTCCAAACCGAAAGACAAATGTGAACAGATGCAAGCTAACAGAGCCACTCTATATAGGACTAACAAAATAAAGCTGCACTATGAGGCTGGGCGCCCACGTAGCGTTTTTCAAGCGTTTATGCTGCGGAATTTCCGCAGCATAAACGCTTGTGAAACGCTAGGTAATCCGCACCCCATGGTCCCCAAGGGGATTCCGCATGTTCTATGCACATGCTGCGGATTTTTCCGCAGCGTTTATGCTGCGTACAAAAATCCGCAGCATGTCATTTAATTTTGCGGAAGCGCAGTGGAACTCCCGGCTTTGACTTGCATTGAAACGCATAGAAACCGCGACTGTACATTTGTGCAAGCGGCTTCTATGCGTCTCTATGTGCGGATGGTACCCAGTTCTGGAGGAGAGAAGACTCTCATCCGGACCTGGGTACCATTGTACCTGTAAAAAAAGAATAAAATAACAAATAAAGTTTATACTCACCTTTCCGAAGGCTTTTCTCTGAATGCCGGCATCGCTTGAGGACCTGCGGTGACGTCACAGTCATGTGACCGCAGGCCCTTCACCGCTCTGTCTCGCGATATGCTGGCAGCCGGGAACCAGACAGGAACGAGCGCTGCTGCACACACCGGGGCCTCGGGGGTGAGTATAGCTTTATTTGTTTTAATTTTTACGGTTCACACTGTATAAATCCATGCCGTTTGCATGGATTTATATAGTGTGACCTAGTTGTCAAGCACTTTCCAAGTGATGCTATCGCCTGGAAAGCGCTTGTCAATCTGCATGTGGAAACGCATGTGGATCCGCATGTATTCTGCAGGAAAAACGCATGCACAATCTGCATATGTTTTTTCTGCCAGGGAGATGCAGAAATGCTGCAGAAATTTTCTGCTTCATTTCTGCATCGTGGGCACATAGCCTGAGACGCTATAGTATGTAAACATTGAATATATTGTATGAAATTGGAACTGCATTACTGCTAGAATGCAAGTGAAAAAATGAAGGTACTTCGCACATATATTAGCCAATTCATGTGAGCCCAATAGCCAGCGACAAGGTGTACCCCTTTGTTGAGACCCTAAACCTAACATGATGCCTCTCTCACCTAAGAGCCTACAATTATATGGGCAGGTAGGATCAAGGTCTTTTTAAAACTGCCTTAGGCTGATGGGAGGAGACCCAGTAAGAAGGCGCATATAATTATCAAAAGACTCACCCTCACTTCCAAACAGAAAAAGACAAATGTGAACAAATGCAAGCTAAGAGAGACACTCTATATCTGACTAACAAATGAAAGCTGCACTCTGAGACGCTATAATATGTAAACATTCAATACATGAAATTGGATCTGCATTACTGCTGTAGAAAAGAAGTTAAAAAACTAAGGTACTTAGCATATAAATTGGCCAATTCATCTGGCTGTCAGGGAATTCCAGGACGTGGTTACAGCTGCCACTCACTATGTACTGAGCGATGACTGAAGCCGCACCTCTATGAATGAAAGTCGGAGACTGCCGGGAGGAATAAAGTAAATTTTCTCCTGGCAGCCGGGCTATCAGTGTAGCGGCCGTACAGCTTTAGAACGCTATTAACCTGCAGATTGACCCCATATCTGCAGGTTAATAGCACTTTGGGTCATGACAGCTTCCCTTTAAACAAACATATCCCTTTTTGATGGTGGTGTCTCTTTAAATAGAGTATGTCCTTACACCAATGACTTGAAAATGACTGTAAATGAATTGGAACATAGGCTCCAACACGCTACAAGATGTCCAATCAGTCAGTTATTCTCTTGGATTGATGTCAGGATTGGCCGTTCTCTGTACCCAGCAGACCTGAGTGCATGTAACAAATGGAATCATTTTGGCATTTGAGCATAGCAAGCTGTTATGAGGTTGTTGTGGGTTTTTTTCTGGAACAGTTAATAGCCAGCAGCCTGGTGTTCTTTTATTTGTATGGTATGGCTGATTCCATCTTATTCTCCACACTTTCCCTTCACATCCAAGTACTCAGAAAGATTTTCACTTCTGAATGCGGTGCACTACGTTGCATTCTAATAATGTTTTATTACAGAAGTACAGTAAATAATAAGAAAATATTAAGACTCGGTTCTGATCTTTTCTTTAGGGTTATGATGTTTTTGTCTGTTGGATTAACATTGGCTACAACTCAATATTCTTGCCATAAATACCAGAATGCTAAATAAACTTGATGGACCCCTATATATGTCATAGAGATTTATCAGAATTTGTAATTAAAAAAGAAGCCATTATGCCTTAAAGGAGTTAGTCAGGATTATTAAAATATGGCTTCTTGCTGTCAAAAACCGCATCATGCCTGTACATGGTTTGTTTCAGGTTTTGCAGCTCAAACTCATTGAAGTGAATGAGGAAGAGCTATAATATCAGACACAACCTATAGACAGGTGTGGCACTGTTTTTGGAATCTGGAGCAGCTCAGATTATTTTAAGACTAAAAAGAATTCCTCAGTTACCTTTTACTAATATAGCGCCTACAATGCTCCGATAACAAAATTATTTAAAAATAATATAAAAAAAACATTTATAGTTAGCTGGACAAAAAAACTTGAAAAAAACTATAAAACAGGACATGGATGAAAAAAAAGAGGTGGAGGAACAAATCAGTGAGAGATTTACTATATTTTTCGGACTATAAGGCTATGTGCCCCCGATGCAGAAATGCTCCGGATTTTTTCCTGAGCGTTTCTGCATCTCCCTGGCAGAAAAAAATGCATGCGGATTGTACATGCGGATTGTACATGCGGATTGTACATGCGTTTTTCCTGTCAGGGACATGCGGAAGTGAAGCGTTCTACACTTGCATTTCCACATGCGGGTGTCAAGCATTTTCCAAGCGATTTTAGCATCACTTGGAAAGTGCTTGTGACAACTTGGTCACACTATATAAATCCATGCAAACAGTATGGATTTATATACTGTGACCCGAGAGAATGGTTAAAAATAAAAAAATAAACCTTTACTTACCTTCTGATGGCCCCCGAGACTTGCTGCGCTCCTGTGCTGGCTGCCGGCAGATCGCGGTACGCTGTACTGAAGGACCTGCCGTCACATGACTGTGACGTCACCGCAGTTCCTTCAGTCCTGCGCGATCTGTTGGCAGCCAGCACAGGGAAGGAGTCCGGGGGCCATCGGAATGTGAATATAATCTTTATTTTTTATTTTATTCTTTTTTTACAGCTTTTAATGGTACCTGGGTCCGGAGGAGAGTCTCCTGTCCTCCACACCCGGGTACCATCCACACATTAGAACGTGCCAATTACGCAATTACAGATGCAGTCTTGCGGAATTGGCGCATTCTAATGCAAGTCAATGGCGGCGAAAACGCAGCGCTTCCGCAAAATAATTGATAGTGCTGCATTTTTTTCCATAATGATAATCCGCAGCAGAAATTTCCGCAGCATGTGCACAGCACATGCGGATTATCATTGGGGAACATGGCAGACCTTCTACCATGCATTTTTTAAGCGTTTCTGCAGCTTTTTTGCCGCTGCAGAGACGCTTAAAAAACGCACCGTGGGCACATAGCCTAAGACGCACCGGATGATAAGATGCTGCTAGGTTTTAGAGGAGGAAAATAAAAATAAAAATTTGAAGCAAAAAATGTGGTCATGATACACTATTATGGGGGGGGGGTCTGCTGCTGACACTGTTATAGGAGTAATGTCCCCCAATTGTGAACTAATATCCCCCATCCTGGTATATATTTCCCCCCCATCCTGATATACGTGGCCCCCATCCTACTATACATGGCCCCCTTCCCCGTCCTGGCATACATGGCCCCCCATCCTAGTATTCATGGTCCCCATCCCCATCCTGGTATACATGTTCCCCCATCCCCACCCTGGTATACAGTACAGACCAAAAGTTTGGACACACCTTCTCATTTAAAGATTTTTCTGAATTTTCATGACTATGAAAATTGTACATTCACACTGAAGGCATCAAAACTTTGAATTAACACATGTGGAATTATATACTTAACAAAAAAGTGTGAAACAACTGAAAATATGTCTTATATTCTAGGTTCTTCAAAGTAGCCACCTTTTGCTTTGATGACTGCTTTGCACACTCTTGGCATTCTCTTGATGAGCTTCAAGAGGAAGTCACCGGAAATAGTTTTCACTTCACAGGTGTGCCCTGTCAGGTTTAATAAGTGGGATTTCTTGCCTTATAAATGGGGTTGGGACCATCAGTTGTGTTGTGCAGAAGTCTGGTGGATACACAGCTGATAGTCCTACTGAATAGACTGTTAGAATTTGTATTATGGCAAGAAAAATGTAGCTAAGTAAAGAAAAACGAGTGGCCATCATTACTTTAAGAAATGAAGGTCAGTCAGTGCGAAAAATTGGGAAAACTTTGAAAGTGTCCCCAAGTGCAGTTGCAAAAACCATCAAGCGCTACAAACAAACTGGCTCAGATGAGGACCGTCCCAGGAAAGGAAGACCAAGAGTCACCTGTGCTTCTGAGGATAAGTTTATCCGAGTAACCAGCCTCAGAAATCGCAGGTTAACAGCAGCTCAGATTAGAGACCAGGTCAATGCCACACAGAGTTCTAGCAGCAGAAACATCTCTTCAACAACAGTTGAGAGGAGACTTTGTGCAGCAGGCCTTCATGGTAAAATAGCTGCTAGGAAACCACTGGTAAGGACAGGCAACAAGCAGAAGAGACTTGTTTGGGCTAAAGAACACAAGGAATGGACATTAGACCAGTGGACATCTGTGCTTTGGTCTGATGAGTCCAAATTTGAGATCTTTGGTTCCAACCACCGTGTCTTTGTGCGACGCAGAAAAGGTGAACGGATGGACTCTACATGCCTGGTTCCCACCGTGAAGCATGGAGGAGGAGGTGTGATTGTGTGGGGGTGCTTTGCTGGTGACACTGTTGGGGATTTATTCAGAATTGAAGGCATACTGAACCAGCATGGCTACCACAGCATCTTGCAGCGGCATGCTATTCCATCCAGTTTGCGTTTAGCTGGACCATCATTTATTTTTCAACAGGACAATGACCCCAAACACACCTCCAGGCTGTGTAAGGGCTATTTGACCAAGAAGGAGAGTGATGGGGTGCTACGCCAGATGACCTGGCCTCCACAGTCACCAGACCTGAACCCAATCGAGATGGTTTGGGATGAGCTGGACTGCAGAGTGAAGGCAAAAGGGCCAACAAGTGCTAAGCATCTCTGGGAACTCCTTCAAGATTGTTGGAAGACCATTTCCGGTGACTACCTCTTGAAGCTCATCAAGAGAATGCCAAGAGTGTGCAAAGCAGTCATCAAAGCAAAAGATGTCTACTTTGAAGTGCCTGGAATATAAGACATATTTTCAGTTGTTTCACACTTTTTTGTTAAGTATATAATTCCACATGTGTTAATTCATAGTTTTGATGCCTTCAGTGTGAATGTACAATTTTCATAGTCATGAAAATACAGAAAAATCTTTAAATGAGAAGGTGTGTCCAAACTTTTGGTCTGTACTGTACATGCCCCCATCCCCATACTGGTATACATGGCCCCCCATAGTGGTATACATGGCCCCCCATCCCCATTCTGGTATATATGGCACCCCCCTATCCCCATCTTGGTATACACTGCATGCAGAACTATTAGGCAAATGAGTATTTTGATCACATGATATTTTTTATACATGTTGTCCTACTCAAAGCTGCATAGGCTTGAGAACCAACTACCAATTAAGTAAATCTGGTGATGTGCATCTCTGTAATGAGGAGGGGTGTTGACTAATGACATCAACACCCTATATAAGGTGTGCTTAATTATTAGGCAACTTCCTTTCCTTTGGCAAAATGGGCCAGAAGAGAGATTTGACGGGCTCTGAAAAGTCCAAAATTGTGAGATGTCTTGCAGAGGGATGCAGCAGTCTTGAAATTTCCAAACTTTTGAAGCGTGATCACCGAACAATCAAGCGTTTCATGGCAAATAGACAACAGGGTCGCAAGAAGCGTGTTGGCCAAAAAAGGCGCAAAATAACTGCCCATGAATTGAGGAAAATCAAGAGCGAAGCTGCCAAGATGCCATTCGCCACCAGTTTTGCCATATTTCAGAGCTGCAACGTAACTAGAGTATCAAAAAGCACAAGGTGTGCGATACTCAGGGACATGGCCAAGGTAAGGAAGGCTGAAAAACGACCACCTTTGAATAAGAAACATAAGATAAAACGTCAAGAATGGGACAAGAAATATCTTAAGACTGATTTTTCAAAGGTTTTATGGACTGATAAAATGAGAGTGACTCTTGATGGGCCAGATGGATGGGCCAGAGGCTTGATCAGTAAAGGGCAGAGGGCTCCACTCCGACTCAGACGCCAGCAAGGTGGAAGTGGGGTACTGGTATGGGCTGGTATTATCAAAGATGAACTTGTGGGACCTTTTCGGGTTGAGGATGGAGTGAAGGTCAACTCCCAGACCTACTGCCAGTTTCTGGAAGACAACTTCTTCAGGCAGTGGTACAGGAAGAAGTCGGTATCGTTCAAGAAAAACATGATTTTCGTGCAGGACAATGCTCCATCACATGCATCCAACTACTCCACAGCGTGGCTGTCCAGTCTAAAAGAAGAAAAAATAATGACATGGCCCCCTTGTTCACCTGATCTGAACCCCATAGAGAATCTGTGGTCCATCATAAAATGTGAGATCTACAGGGAAGGAAAACAGTACACCTCTCGGAAAAGTGTCTGGGAGGCTGTGGTGGCTGCTGCACGCAATGTTGAATGAAAACAGATCAAGCAACTGACAGAATCTATGGATGGAAGGCTGTTGAGTGTCATCGTAAAGAAAGGTGGCTATATTCATCACTAATTTTTTTTGTTTTTGTTTTTGCATGTCAGAAATGTTTATTTCTAAATTTTGTGCACTGATATTGGTTTACCTGGTGAAAATAAACAAGTGAGATGGGATTATATTTGGTTTTTATTAAGTTGCCTAATAATTCTGCACAGTAATAGTTACCTGCACAAACAGATATCCTCCTAAGATAGCCAAATCGAAAAAAAGCCCACTCCAATTTCCAAAAATATTAAGCTTGGATATTTATGAGTCTTTTGGGTTGATTGAGAACATAGTTGTTGATCAATAATAAAAATAATCCTCTAAAATACAACTTGCCTAATAATTCTGCACACAGAGTATATGGAATCCCCCCATCCCTATCCTGGTATATATGGCACCCTAATGCAGCAAAGATATAAATAATAAAGGATTCTACTCACCTTCCCTCTGCTCCAGCGGTGTTCTGTTCTGATGCCAGGAGCTGACATCAGCTTGTATGCAGCGCATGAAGTCACAGACATGCACCCCCACACGCTGAGGTCAGCTTGCGGAATATTCACTGCTCCCCACACCCATGGGAATGTAGAGCAGTGAATATTAATGCTCTTTAATTGCGAGCACACTGTTAGCCGCAGCCGCGGCTCCTGCAGCTGCTCGGCAATCACATGTGCCCGCTACTAAAGGGTATGAATATTCACTGCTCTCCACGCCCATGGGAGTGGAGAGTAGTGAATATTTATGCTTTTTAGTAGCGGGCACACGTGATTGCCCATCCACTGCAGGAGCCGTGGCTGCGGCTAACAGTGTGCTCGCTATTAAAGAGTATAAATATTAACTGCTCCAAACGCCCATAGTCCCTCCCACCGCCAGCTTCAGTGCATACAGGTGGGTGGGACTATGGGCATGAGGAGCAGTGAATATTTATTTTCTTTAACAGAAGGTACAGTGTTAGCTGCTGCTGGCGGCGCCTGCCTCTTTGACCTGCTCCTCTGCCACTGACGCCCCCTTCCCCCCACCATCCACAGCCGGACAGCCACCCACAACCATGCATCTGGGCTATAAGATACACCCCCCACTTTCTACCAAAATTTTAGAGGAAAAAAGTGTGTCTTATAGTCCGAAAAATACGGTATGTGTTACCAACTAAATTATAATCCAATGTCAGATAAGGCAGAGAAGCGCTAAGGCCAGGTCATGTTGCGTTTGGGTGATTCCTTTTGAAAAGGGCACCAAAGCATTCTTGACAATGCTTTTGTGCCCGCCTAAGAAAGCGGACACTGCTGAAACATACAGTGGGGAAAATAAGTATTTGATACACTGCCGATTTTGCAAGTTTTCCCTCCTACAAAGAATGGAGAGAGCTATAATTTTTATGGTAGGTACACTTCAACTGTGAGAGACAGAATCGAAAAAAAATACAGAAAATCACATTGTATGATTTTTACATAATTAATTTGCATTTTATTGCATGAAAAGCAGAACTTACTACTTGGCACAGAAACCTTTGTTTGCAATTACAGAGGTCACATGTTTCCTGTAGTTCTTTACCAAGTTTGCACACACCTCAGCAGGGATTTTGGCCCACTCCTCCATACAGATCTTCTATAGATCTTTCAAGTTTTGGGTCTGTCGCTGGGCAACATTGAATTTCAGCTCTCTCCAAAGATTTTCTATTGGGTTCAGGTCTGGAGACTGGCTAGGCCACACCAGGACCTTGAAATGCTTCTTACGGAGCCACTCCTTAGTTGTCCTGGCTGTGTGTTTTTGGTCATTGTCATGCTGGAAGACCCAGCCACTACCCATCTTCAACGTTCTTACTGAGGTAAGGAGGTTGTTGGCCAAAATCTTGCGATACACGACCCCATCCATCATCCCTTCAATACAATGCAGTCGTCCTGTCTCCTTTGCAGAAAAGCACCCCCGAAGTATGATTTTTTTCCCCCCACCATGCTTCACGGTTGGGGCGGTGTTCTTGGGGTTGTACTCATCCTTCTTCCTCCAAACATGGCGAGTGGAGTTGCTACTAAAAAGTTCTATTTTGGTCTCATCTGACCACATGACCTTCTCCCATGCCTCCTCTGGATCATCCAGTTGGTCATTTGTCAAACTTGAAATGGGCCTGAACACGTGCTGGAATGAGCAGGGGGCACATTCTGTGCCCTGCAGGATTTTAATCCATGACGGCATAGTGTGTTACTAACTGTAATGTTTGAGACTGTGGTCCCAGCTCTCTTCAGGTCATTGACCAAGTCCTCCTGTGTAGTTCTGGGCTGATTCCTGACCTTTCTCAGAATCATTCTTACACCATGAGGTGAGATCTTGCATGGAGCCCCAGACCAAGAAAGGTTTTCAGTCATCTTGTGTTTCTTCCATTTTCTAATAATTGTGCCAACAATTGTTGCCTTCTCACCAAGCTGCTTGCCTATTGTCCTGTAGCCCATACCAGCCTTGTGCAGGTCTACAATTTTGTCCTGGGTGTTCTTAGCTCTTTGTTCTTGGCCATGTTGGAGAGGTTGGAGTGTGATTGATTGTGTGTGTAGACAGGTGTCTTTTACACAGATAATGAGTTCAAACAGGTGCAATTAATACAGGTAATGAGTGCAAAGTAGGAGGGCTTCTTTAAGAAAAACTTAAAGAGGTTGTACACTACTTTATATTACCCCCCCCAAATGTATCCCCCCGGGGCCCCTAACTTTTTTTGTAATTACCTTACGTTGCAGATAATGCCTGTGAGCTGCGCTATCACTGGCCGCTAACAGGCATCACGTGACCACTGGCTGCAGACGGCTCTGACATCCCCTCATGTCACGACAAGTGCTGGCAGCAGCCAGGGGTCTTTGTCTTCCGCGTTCCAGGTGGATGCCAGGCTGTGGGTGGGGTTACCCCCCCCGCTTCACACCCGGCATCCACTGCGCACTCTGCCTCTCCCCATTCATTGGCAAAGCGCACTTTGGATGCTGGGTGTAACGCCGGGGGGTAACCCCACCCTCAACCCAGCAGCCACCGCGGGGACCCCAGCTCTGAGTCACGCCTCACTATTCGTGATGTCAGCGCGGGGTCACGTGATGCCCGTGAGCGGCCACCGATAGCGCCGCTCACAGGCATTATCAGCAACGTAAGGTATTTACAAAAAGTCTTAGGGGCCCCGGGAGGATACATTGGGGGGGGGGGGGTAATATAAAGTAGTGTACAACTTCTTTATCAGGTCTGTGAGAGCCAGAATTCTTGCTGGTTAGTAGGTAATCAAATGCTTATTTCATGCAATAAAATGCAATTTAATTATTTAAAAATCATACAATGTGATTTTCTGCTTTTTCTTTTTAGATTCTGTCTCTCACAGTTGAAGTGTACCTACGATAAAAATTACAGACCTCTCCATTCTTTGTAGGAAGGAAAAATTGCAAAATCGGCAGTGTATCAAATACTTATTTTCCCCACTGTAGTTCAGACACAGCAAATGGCCCCTTTAGGGATTTTGTCCAAATCCTGTTTTTAGGACCTCAGACGGATACCCCAATAGAGCCAATGATATGTGGCCTAAATGCTATAGGAACATACTTTTATATGGAATTTCAAGCAAAATATAAATGTACAATGAGGCAGTCTAGTGCTCTACTAATCCACCCACATAAACTGTCATGGGCATATAATAAATTAGAGGATGGGTAAGTATAGTAAATAGAAAAATTCAGATAGTTTATACAGATACAGACCTAAAAAGTCTATATCAGTGGGAAGTACTGTGTGTCCTCACCCATCATGGAGTACTGTGTCTTCCAGCTCACCTACACTGGAGTACTGTGTGTATTCCTCCGTACTCACCTTGGAGTACTGTGTGTCCTCCACATTACCCACCCTGGAGTACCAAGTATTCACCTTACCACCCTGGAGTGCTGTATATCCTCCACTTTACCATCCCTAAAGTACCATGTGTCCTCTAGCTTACCCACCCTGGCGTGTTGTGTGTACGTCATCTTAAACACCATGGAGTATTGTATTCTCCTTGTCACCCAACCTGGAGAATTGTGTGTCCTTCACCTTTTCCTCTCAGGAATATTGTGTCCTCACCCTCTCCCACCCTGGAATAACATGTGTATGCCCAATAACCCATCCTGAAGTACTGTGTGCCCTCCCCCATCACCCACCCTGATGTAACATGTGTATGCCCACTAACCCATCCTGGAGTACCGTGTGTCCTCCACCTTACCCACACTGGTGTGCTGTGTGTTGTCCACCTTACCCATCCTAAAGTACCATGTGTCCTCCAGCTTTACCCATCCTGGCATGTTGTGTGTCCTCCACCTTAAACACTCTGGAGTGTTGTATTCTCTTTATCACCCAATATGGAGAATTGTGTGTCCTTCACCTTTTCCACTCTCGACTATTGTGTGTCCTCTCCCCTCACTCACTGTGGAGAACTATGTATGTGCACACTTACCCACCCTGGAGTACTGTGTGTCCTCCACCTTACTCACCCTGGAGTGTTGTGGGTCCTTCGTGTCATATACCCTGGAGTATTGTGGGTCCTTCATGTCATATACCCTGGAGTATTGTGTGCTCTCCACCTCACCCACTCTGGAGAGGTTAGGTAGATGGCGCGCCCCCTGGGCCATGGGGTACTCGGTGCTGGGCTGGTCGTTGCTAGGGGTGATGTCACAGTGGTGGTGACCCGGTCCGTGACCCAGGGCGGTCAGTAAAAAGGGGATTTTATAGTTTTTATGTACAAAGTTCGTGACGCCACCTCTACTATGCGGCTAAAGGGAGCCGCCGCGGCGGAGCAGGTCCTCTGGAGCTGATGTTAGTGCAGCAAAGCTGGTGTGGCTCTCCACAGGTAGAGCTTAGCTCCAGGGCAGTGTAGATGTTATAGGTGATGCTGGGCGTTGTAGTGCAGGGGTTCATGGCGCAGCAGTAATCAGTCCTCAACTTAATGGCGGTTTCCTCTTATCTTTACTGGCGGTGATTATGCAAACCGGGACTAGGGTACTGGCTAGAAGTGGAAATCCAGGCAGCCTGGAAGCAAGTAAGGAATCCACCTCACCAGGTGAAGTTGGAGGCCTTCCCTTTCCACTAATCTCTTTGGCCCTGCTGCTTGTAGCTGTGCAGTGGCCCTCGTCCCTGAGTGCAACGTCTTTGTGCTCACCCGTATGGCAGGCAGCTCGGGCCTTGCTGATGCGTCGCTCCCACTTGGTGGTGCTGGGCCCTGCGGTGCTGCTGAGCCTCCTGGCGTCTGATGGGGCCAGGAGACCTGCAGTCTCCTGCCCTCCGGTTTCTGCTGCTGGGCCTTCAGTGCCTCACAGCCTCGGACTCCCGGTCCGGTTCCTCTGTGTTGGTTCCTTCTGGGGTGAACTGCCACGCAGCTCCACACCCCAGCTCCTCTCTCGTCAACGTCCTCACTTCAACTCCTCACACTAAGTCTAACTAACCCCACCCCAGATCCCAGTTGCCAAGGGGAGGTGCTCCCCTTGCTGGTCTGGAGCCAGGAACGTGTTGCATGTTAGTATACCTGACTAGGAGACCCCTGTTTGCTTCCAGACATGGCATCACCTCTTGTGAGGGAGGCAATGCCACTGTGGCAACTAGACCCCTGGGGCACCACATTCCCCCCTAGTTAACTTCAGTACTCCCGGACTGAGGATACCTTTTAAAATTAACAAATAACAATTCACATTACAAACAGGTTACAAAGTCAAAAATTACAAAAAACAAACTAGAATTGGAAACAGTCATTGCGTTGCTTAGTCTGTACACCACAATCTGGGTAACTGTAATTTGGCTGGTGGGAACCACATCAACCCACTCTGTGCATCGTCCCTGGGCGTGGCTTCAGGGCACTCTTTCGTTGGGCCTGGTCTTCAGCCACACCTGCGGTTTATTTTCTAGGCCGATTAGCAACTATTTTCAATATTGTCCTGACCACACCTAGTCCTGTGGCCCAATTGTCCATAAATTCAACAAATTTGACCGGCTTTGGGCTAGCTTCACGTGGTCCAAGGCTACCAGTTCAAGTGGTTGCTTGGTGATTATGGGCTGCAGGGGAGCCCTCTGGCTATCACGGTCTTTCCTCCTTAGGTTGCATGGACCACATTCCTCATGCCAACCCAGTAGAATCACTCACGTAGCAGGACTTCCAACTTCTTCCACCCGAAGTGTCCGGCTCCATCATGGTATGCTTCTAAAACCATTGGCGCATCCTGCCTTGGGACTACCACCTGCCAGACCAGTTCGTGTGTCCGGGATTTGATACTTCTTCGACACAGCTTTCCCTCGTAGATGAACAGCTTGCCCTTTTCCTTCCACAACTGTGGAAGCATCTGGATCAGGGTGCGAGTCTGCTTGTGTCAGCAACTCCTTTACCAGGTGGACAGCCTGGTCGCTATCTTGCTTTTCTGCTCATCCATGGTGGGGCAATGGGTTGAACGTGGCCTCTCTGTTGGCGGAGCGCTTGTCCCTCACACAGTGGGAGCACTGGGTCACCCCGTGACGATGGAAAGCGGGTAGCTCTATTTCCTCCAGATCTTCCGGGTCTTCCCCCCCATCTGGCAAGTTGGGCTTCCTAGACAGCGCATCAGCATTAGTGTTTTTATGCCCCGCCCGATACTTGATGGTAAACTCGTAGTTAGACAGTTGGGCCATCCATCGTTGCTCTAGGGCACCAAGCTTCCCAGTCTCCAGGTGCGTCAGACTGTAAATCTGGAGGAGGCAAGGTAGTGCTTGAAGCTCTCTGTTACAGCCCAGACTATGGCTAGAAACTCCAACTTAAAGGAACTATAGTTGTCGGGGTTCCTTTCCGTGAGCCGGACCTTCCTGCTGGCATAGGCAATCACTCTCTCTCTGCCTTGCTGTACCTGGGACAGCACCCCTCCCAATCCCACGTTGCTGGCATCAGTATGAAGTATAAAGGGTTGGCCATAGTCGGGGTAGGCCAGGACTTCGTCTCCAGTAAGAGCCATTTTCAGTCGAATGAAAGATTTGTCTTCGGGTTTACCCCATTTGAACGGAGGTTTCGGGTTCTTGGCCTTCTTGGACTGGCCCACTAAGAGGTCCTGCATGGGTGCCGTTATGTTGGTGAAACCCTTGATGAATCTCCTGTAATAGCCTACCAGCCCGAGGAACTGCTGCACTTCCTTGATAGTGGAGGGTTTTGGCCAGTCCTTGATCACGCTGCTACACCTTCGGCGCTTACCACATGACCTAGGTACTGCACCTTGGGCTTCAACAGGTGGCACTTGGACGGCTTTACTTTCAGGCCATAACCATATAGGGCTTCGAACACCTCGGCCAGGTGCTCCAGGTGGTCTTCATATGTCTTTGAGTAGACAATTACATCATCTAGGTACAGCCGGACTGTTTTGAAGTTTTTGTGTCCTAGGCAACACTCCATTAACCGCTGGAAGGTTCCTGGGGCGTTGCAGAGCCCGAATGGCATGCAGTTGAACTCGCTAAGGCCCATTGGTGTTGTAAACGCGGTCTTTTCTCTGTCCGCCTCTGCCACAGGAACCTGCCAATACCCACTGGTGAGATCTAAAGTGGAGAAATAGTTAGCTGATCTCAATGCTGCTAATGATTCCTCAATTCTGGGTAATGGGTAGGCGTCCTTATGTGTAATGCGGTTAATCTGCCTGTAATCAACACACATCCTTATAGTACCATCTTTCTTTCTAACGAGAACTAATGGAGCTGCCCAGGGGCTACAACTATCTCTGATCACCCCAGCCTCCTTCATCTCCCGTAACATTCCTTTGGCACATTGATAGTGCCGGTACCTCTCTTTAATGGGCGGATGATCTCCTGTGGGGATATGATTTTGGACCCCTTTTACCTGCCCAAAGTCTAGTGGGTGTTTGCTGAAGACTCGCTCATATTCTTGGACCACCCGGTATACTCCATGCTTTTGGTGCAAAGGGGTAGAGTCGGTGCCTACTTGTAGCTTCTGACACCAATCCTCCATCTGCCCCTTGGAGCCGTTATCCTCCGCCCGTTTGGATGGAGGCAAGGGTTCCACTGTATTTATTGCATTGTTACTGACAGTGAACAGCTTAGCAAGGGTAGCATACCGGGGTAAATGGACCTCTTTCTCCCCACAATTCAGGATGCGTATCGGTACTCTCCCCTTGCAGACATTGACTACCCCCCTGGCTGTCAAGATGGTGGGCCTACTGTCAGAGTAAACAGGTTCTACCAGGGCCTGATAATCTTGACCCCTGAGACCTATTGCTGCCCGACACGATATTATCATTTCACTTCTAGTGGGCATTGCAATGGGGAATGGATCACTCATCCTGACACTGCCAACTTCTCCACCAGACAGCTCTACCTGTTGTCTTTTCATCAGGGCTCTGATTTCCTTCTGCAGAACTCGCTGCTGACTGGAAATGGCAGTCTCTGCGACCTGTTGCAACAAAATAATAATTTCTCCAAGACAATTTTCTATCACATTGGTGCCTAAGGTTATCATAGGGTGACTTTCTCGGCGATCAATATCAACAATAATCATTACTTGTGATAGCAGTTCTACTCGGCCAACTTTTATGGTCACCTCTTTATAGCCCACCCGAGGCAAAGGCTGACCATTGCTGGCATAGATACTAAGATGTTCATCTGGACGGCGGGTAATGTCTGAATCAGTCCAGTATTGCTTATAAAGGATATATGGCATCGTTGTCACCTGGGACCCAGTGTCCAGCAGTGTGTTCATCGGGATGCCATCAAGCACGACAGGTAGGACCGGTCTTCCTCCCACGTACTTGTCTCGCCAGCTTTGTGGGCCTGGTCGCCTTACTCCTGGGGGTTGGCCCTCTGCCCCAGGGGTTGCTCGTTTAAATTACAGAATCTTGTGTAGTGCCCCGCCTCTTGACAGCGGCGGCAGATGGGTTGTCCATCCTGGTCGTAGCGATTGCTGTTCCTCCCTCTGGTCGGTGGAATTCTTCTCTGTCGCCGCCACGGGACTTCATCTGGACTGGAAGCCAGCTGGATCTTTTCCTTTGGAGACACTTGCATGGCCTGCACGGTTTTAGTTAGTGTAGCCACACTTTTGGTCAGCTCCTAGACCTGAAGGCGCAGGTCTGCAGATGGATCATTATCTAGGGTCTGCGCGTCAGCCTCCACAGGTGCTGGGGGAAAGGACGCCACCTCCCGGTGGTATGTGATAGCTGGACGCCGGAGGGATGCAGTGCCACTTTGGATTGTTTCTCGCAGCACCCGGATGGCTCTGTCTTTAAATTGTGAAAAGTCCAGATCAGGGTTTTGCAGAGCCATAATGCGCAGCTGTGTCCTGTGAGCACCAGACAGGAGCCCCTCAATAAACTGGTCAGTTAGCAATCTGTCCTCATCTCGCACACTGTCAGGGTCTACATGTTTGATGGCCCGCAGCGCCTCCTGCAGGTTTAGAGCATAGTCCCATACACTGTCCTGCACCCTTTGTTTGCACCCGTAGAACTTCATTTTAATTTCTGCTGCGGTGCGGGTGTCAAAGGTATCTTTCAACCGGGCCAGTATTTCCTTGACAGTGCCTTTGTCCCTGCCCGGCCAGGACTTCACCTCTCTCTGGGCTGCACCGATTAGCTGTCCTATGAGGATGCTGACTTTTTGCTCCTCAGACATGGGGTACACTTTAAACAAACTGCGCAGTCTCTTCTCAAAGTCATTCAGGGTGTGCGACTCCCCTGAGTACTGGGGCAACCACGCCTCCCCCGGTATATACGGCATCGATAACGGCATTACAGTGGCGGCTGTGGCTGAATCCTCTCCTCGGTTGGGCATCCTCCTCCCCCCTAGTGAACCTCAGCCAGGTCCTGGGTGTCTGCTGACGTACCAGTATGCTGCTCTGCAGGCGGAAAGATCTCTTACCCGGTGGTTCCGGATCGGGGACTCCTGCGTCCCCTCGGCTGATGGCAAATGACGTGATAACACAGTTCAGTACAGTCTATGGCACACAGGACCCGGTTATACCGGGCTTCATGAATCCTGTTCGTGACGCCAAGTTGACGCGCCCCCTGGGCCGTGGGGTACTCGGTGCCGGGCCGGTCGTTGCTAGTGGTGATGTCACAGTGGCGGTGACCCGGTCCGTGACCCAGGGCGGTCAGTAAAAAGGGGATTTTATAGTTTTTATGTACAAAGTTCGTGACGCCTCCTGTGGTATGTGGCTAAAGGGAGCCGCCGCTGCGGAGCAGGTCCTCTGGAGCTGAAGTTAGTGCAGCAAAGCTGGTGTGGCTCTCTCCACCGGTAGAGCTTAGCTCCAGGGCAGTGTAGATGTTATAGGTGATGCTGGGCGTTGTAGTGCAGGGGTTGGAAGTCCGGGCAGCCTGGAAGAAAGTAAGGAATCCACCTCACCAGGTGAAGTTGGAGGCCTTCCCTTTCCACTAATCTCTTTGGCCCTGCTGCTTGTAGCTGTGCGGTGGCCCTCGTCCCTGAGTGCAACGTCTTTGTGCTCACCCGTATGGCAGGCAGCTCGGGCCTTG
Organism: Phyllobates terribilis; assembly: GCF_046119375.1. Lineage (NCBI taxonomy): Eukaryota > Metazoa > Chordata > Amphibia > Anura > Dendrobatidae > Phyllobates > Phyllobates terribilis. The sequence goes on from NW_027362762.1 coordinate 780,210,221, forward strand.
TTGATGCGTCGCTCCCACGTAGCAGTGCTGGGCTCTGCGGTGCTGCTGAGCCTCCTGGCGTCTGATGGGGCCAGGAGACCTGCAGTCTCCTGCCCTCCGGTTTCTGCTGCTGGGCCTTCAGTGCCCCACAGACTCGGACTCCCGTGTCCGGTTCCTCTTTGTTGGTTCCTTCTGGGGTGAACTGCCGCGCAGCTCCACTCCCCAGCTCCTCTCTCGTCGACGTCCTCACTTCAACTCCTCACACTAAGTCTAACTAACCCCACCCCAGATCCCAGTTGCCAAGGGGAGGTGCTCCCCCTTGCTGGTCTGGAGCCAGGAACGTGTTGCATGTTAGTATACCTGACTAGGGGACCCCTGCTTGCTTCCAGGCATGGCATCACCTCTTGTGAGGGAGGCAATGCCACTGTGGCAACCGGACCCCTGGGGTACCACATAGAGAACACACAGTACTGTCCACTGACACAGACTCTTTAGGTCTGTATTTGTGTGAATGATCTATCTGAATTTTGTATTTACTGTATTTATCCATCTTGTAATTTATTTAAGCCCTTGTGCGGGTGGATCACTAGACTGCCTCATAGTGCATTGATATTAATGATATTCCCTATTTGTGCTTTGCTTTAATGTTTTGAGGCACTCAGACTTCATGATCTAATTAGCTAATATATATCTTATTTCTTCAATCCTCCACCTCTTTTTGTTTTTATCCATGTCCTGTGTGTTTTATATGTTTTTTAGAGGTCTTTTTTATGCAGCTAATTTTAAAAATTGTTTTTGTATTTTATTTATAGTGTCTCTGATCCTGTTCAAATTTTTTGCTTGATTGATGATTCCCCTCTGCTTATAGGTATTAATTATATGTTTTTACTAATACAATTACAGTAGTACAAACCAAAGTAACAAATCAATTTTGTGCTTATTTTTCTTGTGTGAGATTAGGAAAGGGTCATTTTTCCCCAAACCTTGCCACTTTTTGTGTTTGATGTTCCAGGTGACTTGAGATGCTATACTAGACAAAACCCACAGACAAGTGTCGTGCTTTTTCTCGATTTGCCTCTGTTTTGTTGAACAATCAGGAACATATTCAGACTATTCATATGAAACCATGTAACAATAATTCCCACTAAAAATCATTAAGCAACAAATCATTTCTAATTGTATTAACTGCTAAAACTGTGTTAGTGCCAACTAGCAACTGACAAAATACCTAATTAGACAGATAAAACAGATTTACACTGTTATCATAGACTTAAAAATGATCTTGCAGACTACAAAATCACAATTAGATTGGCTTTTTCTTCTCTTGCCATCTTTTTCATGGACAAACCTAAGATGGCGATCTAAAAGCCGTTTTCTGAGCTGCTGTATTGCAATAGAATATTTTATTGCTTTGTCTTCTTGAAAACCAGTGTTTTGGCTCCACAACAAATTTGAATATATGAATGGGAAATGTGTTTATGTTGCTGATGCTAGTAGCTGTACGGATTTTGATTGGTACAACAGGTGTTTTTACTGTACAGTAGGTACGGAAAGTATTCAGACCCCATTAAATTTTTCACTCTTTGTTTCATTGCAGCCATTTGGTAAATTCTGAAAAGTTCATTTTTTTCTCATTAAAGTACACTCTGCACCCCATCTTGACTTAAAAAACAGAAATGTAGACATTTTTGCAAATTTATTAAAAAAGAAAAGCTGAAATATCACATGGTCATAAGTATTCAGACCCTTTGCTCAGACACTTATATTTAAGTCACATGCTGTCCATTTCCTTGTGATCCTCCTTGAGATGGTTCAACTCCTTCATTGGAGTCCAGCTGTGTTTCATTAAACTGATAGGACTTGATTTGGAAAGGCACACACCTGTCTATATAAGACCTCACAGCTCACAGTTCATGTCAGACCAAATGAGAATTATGAGCTCAAAGGAACTGCCCAAGGAGCTCAGAGACAGAATTGTGGCAAGGCACAGATCTGGCCAAGGTACAGAAGAATTTCTGCATTACTCAAGGTTCCTAAGAGCACAGTGGCCATACACAGTGGCCATTAAATGTAAGAAGTTTGGGACCACAAGAAGTCTTCCTAGACCTGGCCGTCCAGCCAAACTGAGCAATCATGGGAGAAGAGCCTTGGTGAGAGAGGTAAAGAAGAACCCCAAGATCACTGTGGCTGAGCTCCAGAGATGCAGTAGGGAGATGGGAGAAAGTGCCACAAAGTCAACTATCACTGCAGCCCTCCACCAGTCGGGCCTTTATGGCAGAGTGGCCCGACGGAAGCCTCTCCTAAGTGCAAGAAATATGAATGCCCGCATAGAGTTTGCTCAAAAACACATGAAGGACTCCCAGACTATGAGAAATAAGATTCTCTGGTCTGATGAGATGGAGATAGAACTTTTTGGTGATAATTCTAAGCGGTATGTGTGGAGAAAACCAGGCACTGCTCATCACCTTTCCAATACAATTCCAACAGTGAAACGAGGTGGCAGCATCATGCTATGGGGGTGTTTTTCATCTGCAGGGACAGGACGACTGGTTGCAATTGAAGAAAACATGAATGTGGCCAAGTACAGAGATATCCTGGATGAAAACCTCTTCCAGAGAGCCTTGGACCTCAGACTTGGCCGAAGGTTCACCTTCCAACAAGACAATGACCCTAAGCACACAGCTAAAATAACAAAGGAGTGGCTTCAGAATAACTGTGACCATTCTTGACTGGCCCAGCCAGAGCCCTGACCTAAACTCAATTGAGCATCTCTGGAGAGACCTGAAAATGGCTGTCCATCAACATTCACCATCCAACCAGACGGAACTGGAGAGTATCTGCAAGGAAGAATGGCAGAGGATCCCCAAATCCAGATGTGAAAAACTTGTTGCATCATTCCCAAGAAGACTCATGGCTGTACTAGCTCACAAGGGTGCTTCTACTCAATACTGAGCAAAGGGTCTGAATACTTATGACCATGTGATATTTCAGTTTTTCTTTTTAAATAAATTTGCAAAAGTTTCTACAGTTCTGTTTTTTTCAGTCAAGATGGGGTGCAGAGTGTACTTTAATGAGAAAAAAAATGAACTTTTTAGAATTTACCAAATGGCTGCAAGGATGAATGCACATTTTACACTAATGGTTGTATGTACTGTTATATGCTTGTTATGGTGCCCTATAGGGTGGACATTCTAAGGAGGGAACAAACAACACGGTGTCCAATGCTGGTGGTCATACTGTACATACACAATAACTTAGACCATTGTGTACTTGGGTGGTGGAGGGACTCCTGCTGCCCTGCGTGTCAACCAATAACATAGTGTACTAAAGGTGACTTCAGCTAACTTTTATTGAACTAATTAGATTGACCCTCAGTTGTAGAATCTAGGGAACACCAGGGAGCGCCATAACAAGTATGTAACTAAGCCGCATTATCTTTTATCTATTATTTTTTTAAATAATGGAGTTTAAAAAAAATGGTGTGTGTGATCTATCGGAGAAATGTATTAGTGCATCGTGGGACAACCTCTTTAGGGCCCAGAAATAAAACATAAGGGATGTTTAAATTACCTGGGAAACAGTAATAATAAAAAGATAGATGGTTTGAAAGCTTTTACAATTTTCTGATCTTTCATCCTTAATATGTTTCTATAGTCTAATGCAAATTCCGATGCTGTGGCTTATGTTTTGTGACTGTACAACATTAACCAGTACTTCTAATGAGAACAGACATTTAATGTATGCAAGGGAGAGTTTCCTGTCTTTGAGTGTTTAGTCTAGGCACAAATTATTACGATCATTCGGAAATGAATTAATTATGTTACTGTATTTAAAGTACATTAGTTCTAGACCCATTTGGCATTTCCTAGTACTGACATCCAGTACACTGACACAACACAAGCTACTCACACTACATTCAGTAGGCACACTAAATACTACACACAGCATAAAGTATACTCGCCACACACTGCATACACTAATCACCAGATACACAACAAACACTGCATACACTATATTCAGTATACACACCAGGGATGTCAAACTCAAATACACAAAGGGACAAAATGAAAAGCTTGGACAAAGTCACGGGTCAACCTTGATATTTATTTAAAAAAAAGTCTACAATTGATGAAGTTTTTTCTTATCATCAACTATAACGATGAACTTTTTCATATAGAAAAAAACTTAAAGGGGTTGTCCCACGAACAAAGTACACTTTACTTCAAAGATCTTAGAATAAAATATTGGAAAAATATATTTTATGTAAGAGTAGTTAAAAGCATATCGCCTAATATGTATAATATAATAATAAATATGTAATAATAAAGGATAAAAAAAAACTTGAATAATACAGACAGTAAAGATGATGGAAACAAAAGTGCCCCGCAAACACAGTATGATACCCCACAGTGAATTCCTTCACAGTACCCTCAAAATGCACAGTATGATGACCCTACTGTAACCCCCACTCCCTCAATCCACCTGACAAAAAAAATTGGTGACCCCTTCACAGTATGATTCTCTAACTGTAATCCCCCTCCATACAGTATAATGGCCACAAAAGGTGCTCCATACAGAATAATGGCCCCACATAGTGCTCCATACAGTATAATGGCCGCACATAGTGCTCCATACAGTATGATGGCCCCACATAGTGCTCCATACCGTATATTGGCCACAAAAAGTGCTCCATACAGTATAATGGCCCCAGATAGTGCTCCATACAGTATAATGGCCTCACATAGTGCTCCATACAGTATAATGGCCCCACATAGTGCTCCATACAGTATAATGGCCTCACATAGTGCTCCATACAGTATAATGGCCCCACATAGTGCCCCATATAGTATATTGGCCACAAAAACTGCTCCATACAGTATAATGGCCCCACATAGTGCTCCATAATAATAATAATTTTTATATAGAGCCGACATATTCCGCAGCACTTTACAATTGAGTAGGGACATATACAGACAATACAAACAATACAATTGAACACATTTCAGCAGTTATAGGAGGTGTGAGGGCCCTGTTCACAAGCTTATTGTCTATAAGTATCCATACAGTATAATGGCCACAAAAAGTGCTCCATACAGTATAGTAGCCCCACATAGTGCTCCATACTGTATAATGTATATACTGTATAATGGCCACAAAAGTGCTCCATACAGTATAATGGCCCCACATAGTGCTCCATACAGTATAATGGCCCCACATAGTGCTCCACACAGTATAATGGCCCAACATAGTGCTCCATACAGTATAATGGGGGTCCCACATAGTGCTCCATACAGTATAATGGGCCCCACATAGTGCTCCATACAGAATAATGGCCCCACATAGTGCTCCATACAGTAAAAATGGGCACCACATAGTGCTCCATACAGTATAACGGGCCCCATATAGTGCTCCATACAGTATAACGTGCTCCATACAGTATAATGGGTCCCACATAGTCCTTAATACAGTATAGCAAGGCCCTGCATTTTCTTCCATACAGTATAATAGCCCCACATAGTGCTCCATACATTATAATCGTCCCACATACTGCTCCATACAATATAATGGCCACAAAAATGATTCCATACAGTATAATGGCCCCACATACTTCTCCATACAATATAATGGCCACAAAAATTATTCCATTCAGTATAATGGCCCCACATACTGCTCCATACAATAAAATGGCCACAAAAATTATTCCATACAGTATAATGGCCCCACATAGTGCTCCATACAGTATAATGGCCCCACATAGTGCTCCATAATAATAATAATAATTTTTATTTATATAGCGCCAACATATTCCACAACACTTAAGTAGAAACATGTACAGACAATAAAAACAATACAATATAACACATTTCAACAGATACAGGAGGGCCCTGCTCGCAAGCTTACAATCTATCCATATAGAGTAAAGTATCCATACATTATAATGGCCACAAAAAGTGCTCCATACAGTATAATGGCCCCACATAGTGCTCCATCTATAATATAACAGGGATGCATGTGTCTGTCTGAAGCCTCGATAGACTGCGCATGCGCGACGCGCAGTCTGGCTCCAGACAGAATCACACATCCGGCCGTTACAGGTAAGAGGTGTGTGTATGGCGCCGGAGATCGCGGTATGCGTAGGCATTGAACTCATACCGCGATCTCCGGCGCCATACTTACATACTGTACTTACCTGACCGGGAGGAGCGTTGCCGCGGCGCCTCTCTTCGCCGGAGACCGGGGCAGGAGTGAGGCGTTGGATCGGCGCATGCACATAGCGCTATCCGGCGCCATTTTACTGAAGACACATTTACAGTGTGTCTTCAGCAAAATGACGCCGGATAGCGCGGTGCTCCGGCGCCACACTCCTCCCCCGGCCTCCTGCAGAACAGGACGCAGCAGCGCTGGAGCACAGAGAAGAAAGGTGAGTATAACTGTTTATTTTTTTGTATGTGTGTACAGTGTGAAAGGGATGAGGGGGCCACACATACCAGGATTGGAGGGTGAGGGGGCCACACATACCAGGATTGGGGGGTGAGGGGGCCACACATACCAGGATTGGGGAGTGAGGGGGCCACACATATCAGGATTGTGGGGTGAGGGGACCATGCATACCAGGATTGTGGGGTGAGGGGATCATGCATACCAGGATGAGGGGTACCACACATACCAGGATTGGGGGGTGAGGGGACCATGCATACCAGAATTGGGGGGTGAGGGGTACCACACATACCAGGATTGGGAGATGAGGGGTACCACACATACCAGGATTGGTGGGTGATCGGACCATGCATACCAGGATTAGGGGGTGAGGGGAACCACACATACCAGGATTGGGGGGTGAGGGAACCATGCATACCAGGACGAGGGGTACCACACATACCATTATTGGGGGATGAGGGGCCCATGCATACCAGGATTGGGGGGTGAGGGGACCATGCACACCAGGATTGGGGGGTGAGGGGACCATGCATACCAGGATTGGGGGGTGAGGGGACCATGCATACCAGTATTGGGGGTTGAGGGGACCATGCATACCAGGATTGGGGGGTGAGGGGTGCCATGCATACCAGAATAGGGATGAGGGGTACCATACATACCAGGATAGGAATGCGGGGTATCATGCATACCAGGATGAGGGATGGGGTGCCATGCATACCAGGATGAGGGGTATCATGCATACCAGAATAAGGATGAGGGGTGCCATGCATACCAGGATAAGGATGAGGGGTGCCATGCATACTAGGATGAGGGATTGGGTGCCATGCATACCAGGTTTCTGGGATGAGGAGGCCATACATACCAGAATTGGGATGAGGGGTGCCATGCATACCAGGATGAGTGGTACCATACATACCAGAATAGGGATGAGGGGTACCGTACATACCAGGATAGGGATGAGGGGTACCATGTATGCCAGGATAGGGATGAGGGGTGCCATGCATACCAGGATTGGGGATGAGGGGTGCCATGCATACCAGGATTGGGGATGAGGGGTGCCATGCATACCGGGATTGAGGATGAGGGGGTGCCATGCATACCAGGATTCGGATGAGGGGCCATGCATACCAGGATATGGATGAGGAGTGCCATACATATCAGGATTGGGAATGAGGGGTGCTTTGCATACCAGGATGTGGGTGAGGGGCCCATGCATACCAGGATGAGGGATACCATACATACCAGGATAATGATGAGCGATGGGGTACCATGCATACCAGGATTGGGATGAGGAGTACGACACATACCAGGATTGGGGGTGAGGGGTGCCACGCATACCAGGATTGGGGTGAGGGGTGCCACGCATACCAGGATTGGGGATGACGGGTGCCATGCATACCAGGATTGGGGGTGAGGGGTGCCATGCATACCAGGATTGGGGGTGAGAGGTGGCATGCATACCAGGATTGGGGGTGAGGGGTGCCATTCATACCAGGATAGGCATGAGGGGTGCCATGCATACCAGGATGGGGATGAGGGGTGCCATGCATACCAGGATAGGATGGTGGGGACAGGATGGGGGCAGCACAAATACCAGGAGGGGGGCAGCACATACCAGCATGGGAGACCATATACCAATAAAAATGCTCGCCACCCGGGCGTAGAACGGGTTCAATAGCTAGTACAGTATAAGTATAATTGGCCCACATAGTGCTCCATACAGTATAAGCATAATGGGCCCACATAGTGCTCCATCCAGTATAATGGGCCCAGATAGTGCTCCATACTGTATAATGGCCCCATGTAGTGCTTCATACAGTATAATGGCCCCAGATAGTGCTCCATACAGTTTAGTGGACCCACATAGTGCTCCATACAGTATAATGGGCACCACATGGTGCTCCATACAGTGTAATGAGTCCCACATAGTCCTCTATACAGTATAATGGGCCCAGATAGTGCTCCATACAGAATAATGGGCCCCACATAGTGCTCCATACAGTATAATGGGCTCAGATAGTGCTCCATACAGTATAATGGCCCCAGATAGTGCTCCATACAGTATAGTGGCCCCTCATAGTGCTCCATACAGTATAATGGGCACCACATAGTGCTCCATACAGTATAATGGCCCCACATAGTGCTCCATACAGTATAACAAGCCCCATATAGTGCTCCATACAGTTTAATGGCCCCAAATAGTGCTCCATATAGTAAATATGGGCCCCACATAGTGCTCCATACAGTATAATGGCACAACATAGTGCTCCATACAATATAACTGGCCCCATATTGCTCCATACAGTATAACAGGCCCCAAATAGTTCTCTATATAGTATAATAGGCCCCACATCTTCAGATCCTCTGCACACCTTGGTTCAGCGGACATGTTGAGACTCTGAGACATCAGACGCAGAGGGGGAATGATGGGAGTGGGAGGGTCAGCTGACGCTCCCTCCCCCATCATTGCTTTCAACTGTATCGACATCTAGGATGCTGATTTATAGTTGAAAGTACAGAAAAAATCCAGCACTCTATTGAGTTGCAGAAAAACTATATCAGATTTATTAGAAAAGCCAATCTTGCGCACAAATTAATTGCCCACCCCTGCAGTATATGGATTAACAAAGAAGCCACTAATCTTTTGATAGGTCTATATATAGGCATTTTTTTTGTATATACACATTCTCTTGTATTCATTGCATTGTATTTATTATCTTTTGACCTGCTATCCGCATTTCCTCTTTGAGGCACCTTTCATACTTCATACCTATGTATTATGATTGTTTTCTAATAAAGAAGTATACTATTTTTTGGACATCCGTGTTCACTTTTTTCTCCATGGATTTATTTAATCTCTGGTATTGTTGTCATGCTCTATTTTCAGAAGTGCTCTCCACTAATTTTCATTACTACCTTGGAAATAGAAACATGACTTCCACCAAACCTATGTAAAAAAATACCCATCTAAGCCAGCAGTGACGTTGGGTATAAATCTTAAATCCTCCTAAAATATCAAGTAAATTATAAATATGCTGATTTGCAACATATCCAGCACATATTAAAGCACCTTAAAGAATAGAACTGGTAAAAAATAAAAACTTCATAGTGTTCTTAGATTCTCATGTGCAGAACATTTGTGAGGCCTTTATCTGCAAAGCGCACGTTTGTCCTGTAGACCGCTTTTTCATAATTTTCCACTGTTATAATAGCAATAAAAAAAGCTTGGTCCCTGAAACTGTTTTTCAAGCTCTAGCTTATATTACACCTTCTAAGATTACAAAGAGAGAGACATACCTGCTTAAATCAGTGCAGATGCTGCTGTGAGCACAGGAATTTGCTGGCTATTAAGAGTTGTCTCAACTACTTAAATGGGTAAAATTGCGAAATGCTCATATAGACAAGTATCTTTGCAGTTTAAATTTTATTAAAAAGCCTCTCCATTCTGAAGAATGCAAGGATTTTTAATTGTACAATTTACTGCTTGTTGTCTAGATTATAAACCACCACTTCAATCTAACAGCACTTGTCTATCTCCTAGGCATTGAGCGGCGTGTTTGAAAGCTCTCCGCTATAGAGCGGGCATGTAGAGCTCTAAAGCTGGCTGGATTGCTTCCCCTACGCTGCTCGGATGCTGCATAGGCAAAGCTGCCTCTATGTGCAGCATGGGAGACCACACTGTTGGGGCCAGCAGTGCAACGATGCTGGTCTGAATTATCAGTCATCAGAAGTAGTGTTGAGCGAATTTATTCGGCATTTCAAATTCGGGTTCATGTTAGGGGTTCCGGCTTGTTCGCGCAAAAAAAATCGGCTTCGCCCATGAACATCCATGATTTGCCACACTGTCACGCAGATTTTTTGGCTCGAACAAGCCGGAACCCCGAACACGAACACGAATTTGAAATGCCGAACAAATTCACTCAACACTAATCAGGAGCCCATTGCTCCCCAGTAAGCAGGAGGCGTGAAGGCAGGGGAGCGATGGGCTCCTGAAGACAGAACATGGAACAAACACAAACCCTTGAAGTTCATAATGTCAAAATATAGACAGCAGTACTATAAGTTAAATTGGTTTTACATTTTTTTTTTAATCCTTGAAAACTGTACACAAGTTATTTAGCAGCAATGGAACCCCCTTTGAAAATATACATTATGTTGTGATGATTGTGTTACTGTTTATTATAGTTTTAGAGTTTTTACTAAACTTATCCTATATTTGTATGATTTATTCTGTTTTCTTTCTGACAAAACCGGGGTGGGGGTGGGGGGTTGGGGACCCTACTAAATGTTATACGCAGTTGATTTCACCAACTCTTATTTGAGTCTTGCTTTCATGAAACACTTTGAAATGTAATCCATTTTTTATAAAGATAGTTCCATCGCTAAGTCTTTAGTCTCCTCATATTGGTAAAATGACCATAGAGATATATTTCCCTTAATGGAATGAAAGCAAAAAAGCAGGTTGTCAAACATTGGAACATTCTGCCAATATGCCAGTAGGTCCATTTGGTATGTCCATTGGACATATTTTGTAGTAGAATGGATAACTGTCTTGATAAATTTGATGCCATGGGCCAAGACTGCAGTCCATGACATTCGATATAGGATAGGATGCATACAGTATATCTGTCTGAACTGATTTCCCATCTGCTACTACTTTTTTTTGTCTTTTTTAACAAATATTACTGTAATGTGTTTAGGCATCTGGTACCGTTTCTACTAAAATTACAAATTCTTTAAGACCTGCTTACTATTGACTATTAAATATTAATACCAACATCAAAACCGCTAAACAGGGCTTCAAATGTTTTTCATTATCTTCTTCTTCTCTGCTACCAAGATTTAGTCATGCAAAATGTAGAAGATGGTAAACAGAATCAGTGGGAAATTCCTATTAAGGGAGATTTAAAAGCCAAAAATAAATGTTTCATGCTTTCCATGGCAGTGCGCACCGTCATACGCTTTAGAACACAACGCGGTGATCAGCGAATGTCATGTAGCAAGTTGTTTTAGGGAATATGTTGCTGTTGGAGGAGACTTGAGCAATGTGACTTTGAATTTTTTCAGAATATTTTATCAAGGACGTCTTGAATCTTCATTGATCGACAGGAGTAATGGAGATATTGACCTGTGGCTTGCAAATCTTTTTGTACCAGTGGAATTTTAATATTGGTTTGGTTTTATAATCTAAATTCTGGGCAGATTCATTTCCTAGGAAATCTTAATATGCAGCAGTCAGGGCAGTTTTTGATGCCGTTCTTGAATTCACTGCATAAATATAGAATGTTTTAGAGCATTTTGGCCAACTATAGTCACCACGAGAGGAAACTTATTTTGCTTATAGAGGAAAACTTCTTATTTGTAGTCACTGTAAGCAGACAATATTTTATCATTTAAAGGGAATGTATATAATCTATATAAATAAAAATGTAAATGTTCTTTTGTTCAAAATCTTAAATGTCCGAAAGTTCTTCACTGATTGCTTTGAAATTTTGACACAACGTTGCATTTGAATACACACATGTTTTTATATAACTTCTATGTTTTTATATACCAGCTGTTGGAAGTAAAAGCAACAGCGCGAGGAGGGTGTTACGAGCTCAGTCCCAGGCTGACTCTCCCCGGCCACCCGGCATTCTCCCCCCCTTAGTGACATCTCAGTCATAAACCCTTCTCCCTCTCCTTCATTCACCCCAGTCACTGCCAGTGCTCTGCTCCTTTCATGTCCCCCGTGGGGGCTGGGGGGAAGATGAATGATGAGACCGTTTCTTCGAGGCCGAAAGACGCTGCTGCTCATCACCACCACCGCCTGAGAGGTGGCGGCCTCTGCTCTCCACCACCACTGCTGCTGTGGCTTCTTCTTTTCCGGCAGGTGAGTCTTATTTCCAACTGCGCAGTAACAAGCGGGGGAGGAAGGGAAGGAGAGAGGGAGGCTGCACGAAGAGGTGCAGGCCACGGCCTCCGCTCTGGGCGCTGAGCTGGGCCCAAGCCTCGCAGCAGTGGGCAGATAGCGAGCGAATGCAAATCTCACTGCGCCACCGGCGGGAGCGGCGCTGTGATCTGGCCGGTACCGGCCCAGGACATGTCAAGCGGATCACCCCCTCCTCCTCTGCCGCCTGCCTTCATCTCTGCGCACCCTCCTGTCACATTCCCTCTGTACTAGGGAATTGCATAACTAGCAATCCCTGACATGACTGGCTCCATTGTGACACCTGACAGCAAGTACCGACCTCTTTAGTGACCTGTGCAGAGTACAGTCCTGCATGGGTCACAGGGTACAGGCTGCCACCCTGTCTGCCTGATGAGCACAAGTATCAACAGCATCAGCATTGTGGAAGAACTGCTCATTCCACTTTGAAATTGCCATTGAACATGCAATTCATTGAAACTCCCACGTGCAACATTTCCAAAGCATCTGGCATGGGAAAAGTATTACAGAAATGTAAACTTATTGTTTGGGATGAATGCACAATGGCGCACAAAAAATCGCTCATTGATCGATCATTGCAAGATTTAAGTGGAAACATCAGACCATTTGGGAATGCATTAATATTGCTTGCAGGAGATTTCAGGCAAACATTACCTGTAATTCCTTGAGCAACACCAGCAGACAAAATAAATGCTTGCCTGAAATACTCTACTTTATGGCAACACATAAAGATGTTAAAATTAACTACAAATATGCGGGTCCAGCTGCAAAACTATCGAGAGCTGAAAAATTTTCACATCAATTTCTGGAAATTGAGAACGGAAAGGTGCTGGTTGATCTGACCTCAGGACGAATTTTATAGCCTCATAACTTCTGCAATTTAGGGACGTCAAAAGAACAATTGGTTGAAAAAATATTTCGCAATATTCACACTAATTATAAAAATCATGATTGGCTGAGTGAACGAGCTATTCTTGCGGCCAAGAATAAAGACGTCTACGAACATAACAATATTATTCAGCCTAACATTCAAAGTCCGTCAACACTGTTGTGGAAGCAGGTGAAGCGGTTAATTATCCAACAGAATTTTTGAATTCACTCAATCTGCCAGGGATGCCACCGCACGTACTGCAATTGAAAATCGGCGTGCCAATTATCATGTTGCGAAATATCAACCAGCCAAAGCTTTGCAACGGCACGCGGCTTGCAGTAAAACAATTAATGAGCAATGTCGTTAAAGCAACAATCTTGACAGGACCTTTCAAAGCTGAAGATGTTCTCATTCCTCGCATTCCTATGATTCCAACAGATATGCCATTTCAATGTAAGAGATTGCAATTCCCAATTCGATTGGCGTTTGCAATCACCATCAACAAGGCTCAGGGCCAATCTTTAGAATTGTGCGGCTTAAATCATGGATTGCTTCTCACATGGACAATTATATGTTGCGTGTTCTAGAGTCGGCAAACCAGACAATCTCTATATTTACACAGACAATGGAACAACAAAAAATATTGTATACCCACAAGCATTGCGAAATTAAATACTTTACAAATGTGCGCTTTCTCTTTTCTTTCTTTTCCATTTAACCAGACTGAGCCGGGTACAGATAGTGTAATATAACAATGGAATAAGAAGAGTTTTTTTTGGTATGCCTTTTTTTTTCATTGATATGGAAATACCGATAATTATTTATTTTTCATATTTTAGAGTATTGGCCAGCAGAGAAACGAATATAAGAACTGAAAAATGGTTACTATAGATTTGGCCTTGTCCCTCCTTCCAGACCTGACATTTTCCCTACCATTGTGGTTACCCAACAGTAAAGTACAGGTGCTTATCACTGATACCGGTGCCTATTGCCGTTGATAACAGCGCAGGATTGGAACATTAGTCAAACATGTGCAATTGCACAGGGGCCCAAGGGGTAAGAAGGACCTACTTCTACCTCCAAATTAGGTGCATTCTGATGAGCTATTGGACTGCAAAGAGCCCATATATTGTTCTTGCACAGGGGCCCTTATTTGTCTGGGCCGCCACAGCGAGAGCCATTGCATCATGTCTTGGCAGCTTCCTGATCTTCTACTCCCTCCTTCCCCCCGTCCCTAGCTCTATTTAGGCTGAGACGTGCACATACCATAGAGCAGGGGTCTCAAACTCAGCTGGGCATATGGGCCGCACACGGAACAACATTTAATTTGGGGGGCCGCATTATTTGCATGACAAAGTGACATTTTTAGTGATACCATTTTATTTTCTATACACCTTTTGAACTGGTCCTCATCTTGTAGACATGGTCTCCCCTTCCGGTCCCCCATATTGCAGACATGGTCACCCATATTGCAGACATGATCTCCCCTTCAGGTCCCCCATATTGCAGACATGTCCCCCATCCAGGTCCCCATGTTGCAGACATGTCCCCCAGGCCGCCCCCCCATACTGCGCACAGGGTTCCCGTCCCCCCATACTGCGCTCAGGGTCCATCCCCCCATACTGTGCTCAGGGTCCCCGTCCCCCCATACTGCACTCAGGGTCCCCGTCCCCCCCCATACTGTGCTCAGGGTCCCGGTCCCCCCATACTGTGCTCAGGGTCCCCATCCCCCCATACTGCGCTCAGGGTCCCCGTCCCCCCATACTGCGCTCAGGGTCCCCGTCCCCCCATACTGCGCTCAGGGTCCCCCCTATACTGAGCACAGGTCCCCTGTGCTGTAATTCACATGACAGAGAAAAAAAAAAAAAGGATTCTCACCTGTCCTCCATTCCCTCGGCATCCTTTCTGCACCTGTGGCCCGCAGGCACATAGACCCCGTAATGATCGCGGCTCTCTCCAGCAGCCGCCGACATCAGCGCTGTAGTGCAGTGTATTGCCGCGCAGAGACCGGCTCTCTGCACAGCAATACCAGTGTCAGCCGCCGGCCTATCAGAGGCCAGCACCTGACATCTGCGCATGGCAGTGACGTCATACGCCGCTGCGCTGGGATGCAGATGTCAGCTGCTGGCCTCTGATAGGCCGGCGGCTGGCACTGGTGTTGCTGTGCAGAGAGCCGGTCTCTGCGCAGCAATACACTGCACTACGGCACTGATGTCGGTGGCTGCTGGAGATAGCCGGGATCATTACGGGGTCTGTGCCTGCGGGTCACAAGAAGCAGCCGGAGGGGCCGCATGCGGCCCGCGGGCCGTGTGTTTGAGACCCCTGCCATAGCGTATGCACAGTTCCCAGCAGATATGGCTCCAGCCTGGTTGTTTTCCTATGATTTGTGTGTGTTGTGCAGCACTGCACAGATACTATTACAAATAGTACCCAAATATTTATTTTAAAAAAATACAGTACAGACCAAAAGTTTGGACACACCTTCTCATTTAAAGATTTTTCTGTATTTTCATGACAATGAAAATTGTACATTCACACTGAAGGCATCAAAACTATGAATTAACACATGTGGAATTATATACTTAACAAAAAAGTGTGAAACAACTGAAAATATGTCTTATATTCTAGGTTATTCAAAGTAGCCACCTTTTGCTTTGATGACTGCTTTGCACACTCTTGGCATTCTCTTGATGAGTTTCAAGAGGTAGTCACTGGAAATGGTCTTCCAACAATCCTGAAGGAGTTCCCAGAGATGTTTAGCACTTGTTGGCCCTTTTGCCTTCACTCTGCGGTCCAGCTCACCCCATAACCATCTCGATTGGGTTCAGATCTGGTGACTGTGGAGGCCAGGTCATCTGGCGTAGCACCCCATCACTCTCCTTTTTGGTCAAATAGCCCTTACACAGTCTGGAGGTGTGTTTGGGGTCATTGTCCTGTTGAAAAATAAATGATGGTCCAGCTAAATGCAAACCGGATGGAACCTAATGCCGCTGCAAGATGTTGTGGTATCCATGCTGGTTCAGTATGCCTTCAATTTTGAATAAATCCCCAACAGTGTCACCAGCAAAGCACCCCCACACCATCACACCTCCTCCTCCATGCTTCACGGTGGGAACCAGGCATGTAGGGTCCATCCGTTCACCTTTTCTGCGTCGCACAAAGACACGGTGGTTGGAACCAAAGATCTCAAATTTGGACTCATCAGACCAAAGCACAAATTTCCACTGATCTAATGTCCATTCCTTGTGTTCTTTAGCCCAAACAAGTCTCTTCTGCTTGGTGCCTGTCCTTAGCAGTGGTTTCCTAGCAGCCATTTTACCATGAAGGCCTGCTGCACAAAGTCTCCTCTTAACAGTTGTTGTAGAGATGTGTCTGCTGCTAGAACTCTGTGTGGCATTGACCTGGTCTCTAATCTGAGCTGCTGTTAACCTGCGATTTCTGAGGCTGATGACTCGGATAAACTTATCCTCAGAAGCAGAGGTGACTCTTGGTCTTCCTTTCCTGGGGCGGTCCTCATGTAAACCAGTTTCTTTGTAGCTCTTGATGGTTTTTGCAACTGCACTTGGGGACACTTTCAAAGTTTTCCCAATTTTTTGAACTGACTGACCTTCATTTCTTAAAGTAATGATGGCCACTCGTTTTTCTTTACTTAGCTTTTTTCTTGCCATAATACAAATTCTAACAGTCTATTCAGTAGGACTATCAGCTGTGTATCCACCAGACTTCTGCAAAACACAACTGATGGTCCCAACCCCATTTATAAGGCAAGAAATCCCACTTATTAAACCTGACAGGGCACACCTGTGAAGTGAAAACCATTTCCGGTGACTACCTCTTTCACACTTTTTTTAGTATATAATTCCACATGTGTTAATTCATAGTTTTGATGCCTTCAGTGTGAATGTACAATTTTCATAGTCATGAAAATACAGAAAAATCTTTAAATGAGAAGGTGTGTCCAAACTTTTGGTCTGTACTGTACATTAACTTCTTTTAAAAACATGATTTTAGAAAGCCCCAAATAATGTTGAAAAAATGTCGCATTTAACTCTGAATATTAAATACTTGGACGATTGGAGCAAAGTATTCATCAAAAGGCATTTTGATAACTAATAAAGCTATATTAAGAAATGATTCAGCCAGAATCTTGAACCTGAAAATTATATAGTGGACATTGACTTTAAAGCGGTGCTACTCCAAACGGGGGGCGGTGATGGTTAGCTGCAGCAAGGGAGGCAGTCTTCGTTGAAATGATTATAAGTTACACAGTCCTTTCTCCGACTGCAGCAATCTCTAATTTAACAACATAAATGACTCATTCTGTTCTTATTTTAATGTGATGCCGAGTTTAGTAAAGAAATAACAAGTAAAATAAGAGATGTTTTTAATTACTTTTAATTTAAATAGATAACGAGGCTCAAATATTATCTTTGTCTGTCTGTTGAGGCCCCAGAAGAAAAAGATTGCGAAGCCCTGTTTTAAAGTCAACATTTATAAAACTTATTTCAACTAGTATATTTATTTTAATTTTTTGACTGCTTTTTCTTTTTGCACTTTCTCTTCTGGAGTTACTTATTATTCATTTAGAATGTCTTACAATTCAGAATTGAAAGTAGATTATCAATAGATCATATCCATTAGAGTTTATGCGATTCAATTATTTGACCCATTCCATTGGCCACGACAGTGATCTGTGGCGACTGCACAGGAGCTGGAATACCGCCTTTTACATTACAGCAGCCACGCCTCTTCTTTTGATTAGCCGGCCAGATGTGACATCACATGTGCGTCCCGCCACAATGATGACGTCATACTAGGCTCGCCAATCAAAAGAAGGGTCACAGATGCCTGCTGGAAAGAAGCAGTACTCCCACTTCTGTACATTGGCCACAGACCACTGTTGTGGCCGATGAAATTGGATATGCAAATAGATAAGCACCAACTATATTCCTTTTTGTTGAAGAGAATCTGTCACCAAGTTTTTGCTGCTGTAGAGAGGCATGGAGTAGAGGCAGAAACCATGATTCTAACACTGGCTAACTGGGCCTCTTTCTATGATTTGATAAACTGCTGCAGCTCTTCTAGTC
Organism: Phyllobates terribilis; assembly: GCF_046119375.1. NCBI lineage: Eukaryota > Metazoa > Chordata > Amphibia > Anura > Dendrobatidae > Phyllobates > Phyllobates terribilis. The sequence continues at coordinate 780,228,525 of NW_027362762.1, forward strand.
CTCTAAAGGATGAGCTCCCTATATGTAGTCCCACTTTGATATTCATGAGCTCTGTCTTACCCCGCCCCACCATTGATTGACAGTAATTGGCCTATGCTCCATGTAGGCATAAAACTGTCAATTAATGCATCATTGAGAGGACTAGCAGGTCTCAGCACATAAAACAGTGATTTTATCAAAACTACTAAATTTAACCCCAATAAATAGCACATCGCTAGGTCTCTGTCCCTATTACGTTGTCCTCAGATTGTGAAACATAAACCAGGTAACATATCCCCTTTAAATGTAATATATTTTTGTAGAATTATGTTGATAAAACCAGTACTGACAGATATTTATTGGTACTAATTATAACCATATTTATTGTATTTTATCACAATACAGAGTGCAGAAGAAGGAGCTGCCACCACAATCTATACATCAGTCTCACCCGACCTTGAAGGAATTGGAGGCTGCTACTTATATAATGGTGAAAGGACCAAATCTGCTGATTTGTCTTATAATATAGAACTTCAGAAGAAACTGTGGACTGAAAGCTGCAAGATGGCCACCCTCCCTGCTTCATCATAAAACTTTCAACCTATCTGTTATTTTATTAGCATTTCACATTCGTTAACTCAAGCCTTTCCAGATGCGACCATTGAGATCTCATATATTAAATGATTCACTTGTGACATTTATCTCTCGGGATTCAATATATTTGTTTAGGTATTAAAATTACTGTCAGAAAAAATGGATCAAATTAAGAATTTTGTAATCATAATATTCAAACCGTGTGTAATATACAAGGTACAATTTCAGTCATTACCATGATTATACACAACTTTGCCTGAAGGATTCTGTCCTTTAATTCTGTGCCATGAATATTAATGGCTAACTGTGAACTGATCAGGCAAGTTGTATTCATGTTTCTTCAGAAGAGTCCTCAATGAATTCATTATGATGCACGGCTTGCTTTGGGTATACGAATATGTTTCATACGAACAGTAGAATTATTCCTTTGACACACATTGCGGCCTTAATAATTTTGATGAGTTCATTAGATATTCACTTGGATGTAATAAGTAATTTCAAAAAGCTTAAGTTCTAATCATAAGAGATTTGAGAATTTCTTATTTTTGAGATTATTAAAAGAAACTTATAGATATTGACACGTACGTACTTCTTTGAACGTCATGTGGTTGGAACAGTAAGGAGTAAGGCTATGTGCCCACGATGCAGAAATGCTCAGGATTCTATGGTTCTATGGTACTCGAGTCTGGAGGAGAGTCTCCTGTCCTCCACACCCGGGTACCATCCGCATATTGAAACGTTTGGATTCCGCATGTACAGATCCACTGATGCGGAATACATGCGTTCCAATGAAAGTCAATGGCGGCGAAAACGCAGCGCTTCCGCAAAATAATTGGTAGTGCTGCGTTTTTTTCTGCAATGATAACCTTCAGCGGAGATTTCTGCAGCATGTGCATAGCACATGCGGATTATCATTGGGGAACATGGCAGGCCTTCTACCGTGCGTTTTTTAAGCGTTTCTGCAGCGTTTTTGCCGCTGCAGAAACGCTTAAAAAATACATCGTGGGCACACAGCCTTAATCTATCTTCACTCAGTCTTGCATTCACCTTCCACTCAGCCTGTGAATTGAGCATAAATCACATCCCAGAACAATCCACACACCCCAGATACACAATGTGACACCACTTACCAAGCATATGGGGTGATGAGACTCCAAAATATACAGTGCTGCCTGACAGTCAAAAGGAAAAACGCTCTTAGAAAGTCTATGGGTTCTTTAAAATAGACAAGGACCAATCTTAGAGTTGTAGGCTTTAAGATAAAAAGTACAGTGCTTGCAAGAAAAATGTGTTAAAAGAGGCAAAATAAGGCAAATTACAAAAATCCAAAACAGTTTCAAAATAAAAAGTAGAAATGTCAGCAAATAATTACAATTTTTCATTCTGTAGATGCTGTTCTGTTTCCATTAGGTTATGAAAATGAAGGATCACACTCAGACTTAGCTGATCCCCACCATGCTGATCCCTTTCATTTGTTCAAATCATCTTTTTATATCCCAAGACCCGGGATCAGGATTTCAGCACAAACTGTCACTTTGTACAGTTTTAGACTTGATATTTCTTTAACAATCAGTTAAAAAAAGCCCTCCCATGAAGTTTTTTTACACTAAATCTGTGTATTCATGAATGTAATGTAATATAGGGTGTGTGTTTGTGTGTTAATATACTCATCTTACACTGCCTTCTGTGGTATCAAGCGCCATTCAGCTCCTCTTCTCAGTGACATCATAGCTTTCAGACTAGCCGGCTCACTCTATTCTCTATGTGTGACCCAGAAGTCTCTTTTACAATGTAAGTCTATGGAGCCTTCTTCTGAGCGTCATTCTGTGGCTCCATAGATTTACATTGTTAAAGCCACTTCCGGGTCACGCAGAGCGTATTGTGACCCGGAGAATCTGAGCTGTGACGTCACTGAGAAGCGGAGCAGAACGGCATTGGATCCCGGAGGAGACAGTGATTATATTAACTCAAAGACACTACACTACATAAACATATACACAGATTTAGTAAAAGGAAACCACTTCATGGGAGGGCTTCTTTAATAAGATGGCAAGTACAATGAATATTCAGCATTTCATTTTCTTGTATTCACCCCTACTAAAGGTGATGTGGGATGTCCAGTTTCGATAACATATGTCTATCTGCCCATATTTTTTAAGCTTTTACCAACCAGACCTAGATGTTATGGATAGCATTCTGTCAAATCCAAGAGATAACCCTCCTTAGCTCCTCCTCCTGGTTTCTGCTAACCCCATAGCATAGCTTGCAATAGTTCAACATTTTATTGGTCTTTTTTTTTTTTTACAAAATTAAGCATATGGATGTCAGACATATCCATATACTATATTTCCCTCTACACCTTCCTTTTTGATTGTGCATGGGCGACCGGCTTACTTGCCATCTCCCAAGCACATCTCTACCACTGCCCACCCCCCCCCCCCACAATGAGAGATATCATCCTAATTACCAATTTAAAAACCATTCTTATTTTAGTTGTGAAATCATACTGCTGTAAAATGAGGCTCAATCTGAGCAGATTCCCATTTTCTCCATTCACTCTGTTGAACCAGCTAAGTGTACTGTATTATGGTCAGAGATCACTGTGAAGTTGCATCCATAGAGGTTTGTCAAGCTGTAATTACTTTCACCTTCACTTGTTCAGGTTTTAGCACCGCATCACCTTGCGGTGTTCTTAGTATTGGACCTCGAGCATAACTATCTAAAAACTGCTTTAATTGCCAGATCTAATAGTTTGAGTCTATCCAGAACATGAGACAGGTACACAGGGTTTTCTTTCCAAGAATTACTAAAAAATGGCTGGGTCATGAAGATTATCAATTGCAAAACCTTCAAGCCCTTCTAGTAGTTGATTGACCAATCACTGAAAAGTGACGGGGGCATTTTTCATACTAAATGGCATGACAAAAAAATTCATACAGTTGCTGCATATGTATTTTTACTATTCCTAACTTCAATCCCACCCACAACAAGGACAGAAGATGATGACCCAGACTGCTGTGTAGGAGTAGTGGGACTTTTCCTATGATCAGGACAAGTGACACTAACCTGCTCCATCTTGTTACATGTTAAACCTCAGAGTGTATCAATAAAAACATGCATAGTCCCCAGGGCCCCAGAAGAAGTAGATGTGTATTGCCCTGGTGATCAGCTGGCAGGAAGAGAGGGGACATTTACTCATTCACTTCCCAGCTGAATCCAGTTAGCTTCTGAGCATCTGACATCCTGTTGGCATCATAAGAGTTTGCAATCTTTCAGCCTGATCAGCAGTTTTTGGCTCTTGATTGCATGCAATTTGTCTTACATCCCTGAGACAGATGTGAAGAAATTGATCCTTAGCCATGAGAGTCGCTAGTTCTTCAGAGTTGGTAAGAGAAAGTCCTCAGATCCACTGACAGAAAGTGGTCCTCAAGTCGTTCATAATATCCACAAAGCTTTCAAAGGATCCCCACTGAAGACTTTGGAATTTTTCCCGCTAAACGAAAATGAGACTTCTTTTATAACTTTGTAGTCCCCAAGGCTACACCTGTTAAATCTGGAGCTAGATACTGTACCCACTGATTATGGGGCATGTGGTATTACTTGTGGAAAAATTTTCAAGTTCCCATCTTTCTCCAACACAGGAACGTTTTCCAAATGGCTTCACCTTCAATCTATATTTTGGGATTGGAATTGTGGAGAGCTGTTACTCTTTTGTAATCGGACAATCTCCAGCTGGAATTCTGCAGCTGCTCTGTTGGCCCGAGCATCCGTTCTCTTAGACCAGGTAGCATCCCTCCCAGCCTGACAGCCTGTTGATAATGTAGAATAAGGTGCAGGCAGGCACATACTACAATCACATGCACCCAACGGTTGCAAGGCCAAATGCAAAGTAAAGTTTGTACACTCTTGAAATTGCAGCTATCAGGAAAAGCTATTTCCACTGCAAAGTCCAATGCTTGTCTCAAATGCAGGGCCGCCATAAGGGCATTACTACCCTTACTGGGGTATGGGGTCCGGTGAGCATAAGCAAGGAGGGGGGGGGCGCTAAATGGCTGAGACACACTGGTAGCGTGTCTCACACAGTCCCAGTGTGTCTCAGCCAGTCCAGGTCCCCCTCTTTTAGGGCAGAGGTGGCACTTTTCTGCTGGGCCGGTGGCATTATGGACCGACTGTATTGCTCCTGTTTGATGTGGCCGCAGTCAGTGCAGCAGACGCAATGCACAAGGTCCTCAGCATTAGTTTTGTGCAGATCCCAGTGCCGTCTCCAGCATTGGCTCCACCTCGGTCTTCTCTCATCCTACTCCTGAACATGACTGCGAGTGACTGGAGCTCAGCAGGAAGAGATTGGAGCCAGAAAGGGTCAGCAATTCTGTGCTCTCACAAATTGATGCTGCCTCCTAGTGGCTAGTGTTTAAGGTGTCTTTTGATATTTGGTTGGTGCTCAGTTGAAGAATAGGGTCATATGGGGACCAATATCTATGGTGAGCAGGGGCGCCGTATCGCTTATAGTTTAGGGTGCCAACCTCTGCGATAGGTAGGGGTGAACACAGGGTGCTATTAGGGACTTTAGAATTTAACATCCCATCACCCTGCTCGATAAATCTTCAGGTTTTTGTATGTTTATAATTGTTAAATTTTCCAAATTTTAACGAGTATTATAATAAATATTTTTAAGGTTTTTTTTTCTTGCTTTTGTTTACTTATTTAGGACCTCCTATACCTATTTGCTCTAGTTTTTATGCTTCATATGATGTCACGGTTGATGCCCCCTCTCACATTAGCTCTTATTTGTCATTTCACTGAATGTTTTAGTTCTGGGTTTCGCCCCCATAAGCTACTACTTGTGATGTCACCGAATATTTTGGTTCTTGGTTTCACCCCCATTAGCTTCTACTTGTGATGTCACTGAATGTAGAAGGTAGCTCTTCAGAACAGAATGACTCTTGATTACCTCTTAGCAATTAAAGGTGGAACTTGTGCTGTTATAGGTGAGGAATGCTGCTCCTAGATAGAAGATGCACATTATTCAATTGAGAGAAACATGGATAAGGTAAAGGAGCTGCAACAAAAAGCTAGATATATCCAAGGAAGGATGGAATCCTTTTTCCTGGATGGGGTCTATCGGAGTTTGGGTAACAATATACCCTCAACTTTGCTAAAGCCCATAGTGATATGATTGATTGTATTGATCTTGATTGCCTGAAAATTATTAATATGATGTGTTTCTCATTGCCCAATAGCTCATCATAATGCACAATTCCATCTGCTTTGGAGGTGGAATGGGCCTCCTTACCTCTTGGTCCATGCGCAGTTGCACAAATTGCACCAATAACACATCCACCCTTGTCCGCTCCTGATTGGAACCATAAGAAGGATGACACTACAGCTACAGAGATGAACGTCTGATAGCCTAGCCTAGCTTGACTATCCACCTCTCCTGAAGACCCTTTCAGCCTTTTGAGACTTGGGTGGAGGACATCATCTCTCAAAATAGGGTCCCATAGCTGCATCCAAACAGTTGAAGCAGCATTCTTAGAAGAGTCAATACCCTTAGAGCACAGAGGGGCGCTCGTTTGCCGAGAAATGCTACTGCGCAAGCACAGTCAGCATCGCCATATTGCTGCAGCCCAATGTTTTTCCTCCTGCAAAATGGTGCCTGTGCGTGCACAGTGTAGCATCGGCGTCTCTGCCTCCTGCCAGGCAGAGACGCCATTCCCCTCACCGCCGCTGTCCCGGTCTGGCGTCTTCCTGCTCCCCTCCTGCTGCTGCTGTGGTGCAAACCGCACGCAGCTTCCCGGGCACTGTGCTTAGGGGGTGCTCCCTCCCTCTTAAAGGGGCCACGCACGGCGTCCTAAACAGTCCCTGGCCAAGGGCCGGAGGACTTCCCCTTTATAAGGCACCTCCTCCAAAATGGAGGTGCCTGTGCAAGGTTGTTGTTTTGTGTGCTAACACTTTCCTCAGCCCTCAGATCCCGCTGCCTGTCAGCCCTGCCCGCCAGTCTGTCTAACAGTTCAGCCCGCCAGTCTGTCTCAGTCCAGCCCGCCAGTCTAACAACCCTTCCCACCAGTCTGTCTATCAGCCGTGCCCGCCAGCCTGCCTACCCGGAGTACCTGCCAGTAACCTGCCGTGCCCGCCGGCCTGCCTTCCTGGAGCACCAGCCGGTTACCTGCCATGCCCGCCAGCTTGCCTACCCGGAGCACCTGTCTGGCTAACCGCTGTACCTGCCTGCTTGCCTACCCGGAGCACCTGCCTGGCTATCAGCCATACCTGCCTGCTTATCTACCTGGACCACCCGCCAGCCTTCCTGCCGTGCTCGTCCGCTGTTCCGGTCAGCTCCTGTGATCTGACACGTGGCAGTCACCTGCTCTCACACAAGGTCGGTCCCAGAATGGCACCTGGTTCACCTGCCCGGTCCCTCCCTGGTTCACGGAGTCGGCTAAGCCGCCGTGTGACCTTGGTCGGTTTGAGTAGGCACTTAGTTACGCCCCTCTGCTCCCTCCTTGCACCGAAGCACAGAGGTTCCACCACCCGGACCCGTAACACACAGTAGCATCTATCGCTTGCCGATAAAAAAATTTGGCTGCAGCAATATGGCACCACCGGCCGCACATGCGCAGTAGCATCTCTCAGCAAATGAGAGATGCTACTGCACATGCACAGGTGGTGGGGCCATTTTGCTGCAAATTTCTTCATTGCAACCACAGAATTACATACAGTACAGACCAAAAGTTTGGACACACCTTCTCATTTAAAGATTTTTCTGTATTTTCATGACTATGAAAATTGTACATTCACACTTAAGGCATCAAAACTATGAATTTAACACATGTGGAATTATATACTTAACAAAAAAGTGTGAAACAACTGAAAATACGTCTTATATTCTAGGTTCTTCAAAGTAGCCACCTTTTGCTTTGATGACTGCTTTGTACACTCTTTGCATTCTCTTGATGAGCTTCAAGAGGTAGTCACCGGAAATGGTGTTCACTTCACAGGTGTGCCCTGTCAGGTTTAATAAGTGGGATTTCTTACCTTATAAATGGTGTTGGGACCATCAGTTGTGTTGTGCAGAAGTCTGGTGGATACACAGCTGATAGTCCTACTGAACAGACTGTTAGAATTTGTATTATGGCAAGAAAAAAGCAATTTGAGTGTGTCTGTGTCTGTTCAGACACCAATATATCTGTTTAAAAGAGTCTGGTGTAGGCCAGAAAAATAGAACTGTGGTTTTGCAGTTCCACGGGTCAAATCTCTGTATTATCCTGCTTTTAGCATTTTTTGCCGTAAAAAAATTCTGTAATAGTGTCTCCCTGACTGGTCGGACACCAATATATCTGTTTGAAAGATTCTGGTGTATGCCACATAACTATAACTGTGGTTTTGCAGTTCCACGGGTCAAATTTCTGTATTATCCTGCTTTTGGCACTTTTTGCCGTAAAAAAAAACCTGTAATAGTGTCTCCCTGACTGGCCAGACACCAATATATCTGTTTAAAAGAGTCTGGTGTAGGCCAGAGAAATAGAACTGTGGTTTTGCAGCTCCACGGGTCAAATCTCTGTGTTATCCTGCTTTTGGCATTTTTTGCCTTAAAAAAAACTGTAATAGTGTCTCCCTGTCTGTTCATTCACAAATATATCTGTTTAAAAGATTCTGGTGTAGGCCAGACAAATAGAACTGTGGTTTTCCTCTTCCACGGTTCTAATCTCCATTTTATTACCCTTTTTCCATTGATAGTGCGAGTGTAAGCTATTTTACTTCATTTACAATGGGCAAGGTGCGTGGCAAGGGAAGTGGAACTGGACGTTCTGGTGATGGTGCGTGTAGAGGACAGGGCCGTGGCCAAGGTGAAAATGTGCCACAACCAACAGCCACATCTTCTCGCTCCCACTTCTTGACCAAATTAATAGGGAAGCACATTACAACACCAGTATTGCGAACTGATCAGTGTGAACAGGTTATTAATTGGATAGCAGATAATACTTCCAGTTACCTGGGCACCACCACCTCCAGTCTGTCTTCCACACGGTCAAGTTTTAGTAGCCGTGAGTCTCGACCACATACTCCTCACCCTGATGCTCCTTCCTCCCACCATGCCGAGTGTCATCAGACAGCAACTGATCCCACACTTTGACACTCTGAATAGCTGTTCACTGGTCCATTTCCATATTTGGGCCCCTCGCCTGCTCCACTTGAAGTGGTGGAAGAGGAGATCCCATGTAGCGGTGCCCAAATATTTGAACAGCCATGGCCAGAGGAAGTCGATGCTGGCAATTTATCACAAGAGGTGGACGATGACGAGACACAATTGCCACGAAGTGAGGAAGAGGATCGTGGTGTGCAAGTGGAAGAGGAGGAGGTGGTGGATGTTCTAGTAACTGACCCAACGTGGCAGGAGGACACGCAGAGCGAGGCCAGCAGCACACAGGGGGAGGGAGGCAAAGTACCCCAACAGGCAGGAAGTAGCAATGTGATGGCCGCACACAGAAGGCGGGCAACCGTTCCCTGTAACACCAACACGAGGGACGTTGCCAGTATAACTAGTAGGTCTTCCAGAGTCTGGAATTTTTTTTAAAAACTCTGCTGATAACCCCAAAAAGGCCATTTGTACCATCTGCCAGGCCAGCATCAGCAGGGGTGACAAAACTACCAGCCTGACCACCACCAGCATGATCAGGCACAAAACACCCGACTTTGTGGGGCGAACCCCAGGGTCCACGACCAGTGTCAGCGAGTGTCACCACTGCTTCTTCCGCTGTTCTGCGTGGAATAGAACCCCCTGTTGTGCGTGCAAGGCAATCCCCTGTCCATACTGCATGCAAAGATGCCCTCTCCTCTCATTCTAAACTTGTTATAGCAGTTTCTCAAGAAACAGCATCAATGTCCACGTCCACGTCTCACCGCAGCGTTCAATTGTCCATATCCCAGAGCTTTGAACGAAAGCGCAAATTCGCAGCCAACGCCCCACAGGCCACAGTCCTAAATTCGCACATTTCACGACTGCTTGCGTTGTAAATGCTGCATTTTAGGCTGGTGGAGACGGAATCCTTCCGCAACCTTATGGTGGTGGCCGTCCCTCGGTACTCAGTGCCCAGCCGACACTATTTTGCCCTGTGTGCCATCCCCGCACTATACAAGCACATGTCCCAAAACATCTGCCGTGCCCTCAACAACGCAGTTACTGGGAGAGTCCACCTGACAACGGACACGTGGACTAGTGCTTGTGGCCAGGGACTGTACATCACCCTGACGGCACACTGGGTAGACATAGTGGAAGCCGGGACCCAGTCGGACCTTGGGACGGAACACATCCTCCCCACACTGAGGATTGCGGGCCCTATGTCTGTCAGAGTTGCCCCCACAGTGTACAGCTCCTATGCATCATCCTCCTCCTCATGTTCAGCCTCCATCTCAGATAGCACCACATCAGTTACAAGCTGGAAGCACTGCAGTACTGCCTCAGCCAAGCGGCAACAGGCTGTGCTGAAACTCATAAGCTTAGGTGATAAACCTCACACTGCTTGTGAGTTGTGGACAGCTGTGAAAGAGCAGGCAGATCTGTGGCTGAGACCGCTGAACCTACATCCAGGCATGGTCATGTGTGACAATGGCCGTAACCTGGTGGCGGCTCTGAGGCGAGATCACACACTTACCATGCCTGGCTCATGTGCTTAGCCTCGTGGTTCAGCGGTTTCTTAAATCGTACCCCGAGTTGCCAGATCTGCTCGTCAAAGTACGCCACCTGTCAGCTCATTTTCGCAATTCGGCTACAGCTTCCGTCACCCTTGCTGTGTCGCAGTAGCGTTTGCAGCTTCCGGCACACCGACTGGTGTGTGATGTCCCCACACGTTGGAACTCTACCTTCCAAATGTTTTAAAGGATTTTTGAGCAGAAGAGAGCAGTTGTGGAGTACCAGCTGCAACAAGGCCATTGATATTCAGGTCAGACTCCACACATAAGACCTCAGGAGTGGACCTGGATGTCTGACATATGTACCATCCTGACCAACTTTGAGGAGTCCACCAAGATGGTGAGTGGCGATGACGCCATCATTAGCATCAGCATCCCTCTTGTCTGTCTTTGCAACGCTCTCTGCAGAGAATTAAAGAGGAGGCATTGCAGCCAGAGTATGATGAGATGGATTAAGAACCCATAATGGGCGATTACACAGAGCCCAGCCTCATCTCATCCCAACGTGCATTGGGGGACAATGAGGGAGAGGAGGAGGAGGAGGAAGAACAGGAGCTGGTATCATGCGCTGTAGACGGTAGTACCTGTACAACTGTCAAACAGTCGGTTCAGCCTGAGTGGCCTGAGGACAGGGGGGAGGAGGAGGAGGAGAAGGAGGAGAGCATGGTCAGTCATCATCTTGGTGATGACACGGAAGTCTTGTTCGTTACCAGTCTGGCACGCATGGCTGACTTTGTTACGCTGCCTTAACCGTGACCCTCGCGTTGGGTGACAGTCATTACTGGTTGGTGACACTTTTAGACCCCCGCTACAAGGAGAACTTTCATTCTCTTATTCCTGAGGTGGAGAGGTCTACAAAAATGGGGCAGTACCAGAAGGCCCTTGCTGCAGAACTATTAAAAAAATTCCCATCTCAACATGCTAGCAGTAGAGGTCACAGTTCATTGACCAACCAAGGCGTACAGGCGAGAGAGACACAACTCCAATCCAGCAGAGGCAGGGGAACACAGTCAACATTCTGGGAGTTTTCTGAGACCCGCCCATCTTACAGGCCCTGAGGCGCCGGGTACTCTCACAAGGAGTGGAAAGTTTCAAAAGATGGTGAGGGAGTACCTTGCCGACCGTACCAGCATCCTCCGTGATTCCTCTGTGCCTTTTAATTATTGGGTATCCAAGCTGGACACTTGGAATGAATTCGCTCTGTACGCCTTGGAGGTCCTGGCCTGCCTTGCCGCTAGCGTGTTATCGGAGCGTGTGTTTAGTGCCGCTGAGGGAATTATAAATGATAAGCGCATTCGCCTGACAACTGACAATGCTGACAAGCTGACCCTTATCAAAATGAACAAGGGCTGGATTGGGCCAGACTTCTCATCACCACCAAATGACAGCTGAGCAACATAAAGTCAAAGCCACTGTTTTATTTCGGGAGGTGTATTCCCATGCACTGCTTCACACCCACACATGGGTATACACTTCCTCATTTCAGCTGTATTTTGCTCTTCTCCTTAACCTCAGACTCCACCACTATACCACCAGGGTGACCGTGGTTCATGTTGCCAGCATTGCAAGTTCCTCCGTCCTAATTTTTGACAGCTTTTGCTTGGAAGGCATAAGCGAAGACTATGGGAGACCCACTCCCTAATAATGGGAATAATGTTTTTAATATTCTGTAGTGCATGGCTCTTGTAAGGTGCATGAAAACCGTCTTGTTAAGCTACTGCGACCTCCAACACTTTTCCCAGGGGCATTAATATTGTCTTTTTATTCTACTGTGACCTCCATGTCTCTTCCAAGGGGCATTAAAACCGTCTTGTTAAGCTACTGCGACCTCCACCACTATTCCAAGGGGCATTAAAACCATCTTGTAAAACTACTGCGACCTCCACCACTATTCCAAGGGGCATTGATATTGTCTTTTTATTCAACTGCGACCTCCACATCTCTTCCAAGGGGCATTAAAACCGTCTTGTTGAGCTACTGCGACCTCCACGTCTCTTCCAAGGGGCATTAAAACCGTCTTGTTAAGCTACTGCGACCTCCACATCTCTTCCAAGGGGCATTAAAACCGTCTTGTCAAGCTACTGTGACCTCCACGTCTCTTCCAAGGGGCATTAAAACTGTATTGTTAAGCTACTGCAACCTCCACCACTTTTGCAAGGGGCATTGATATTGTCTTTTTATTCCACTGCAACCTCCACTTCTCTTCCAAGGGGCATTAAAACTGTCTTGTTAAGCTACTGCGACCTCCACCACTTTTCCAAGGGGCATTGATATTGTCTTTTTATTCCACTGCGACCTCCGTCTCTTCCAAGGGGCATTAAAACCGTCTTGATAAGCTACTGCGACCTCCACGTCTCTTTCAAGGGGCAATAAAATCATCTTGTTCAGCTACTGCGACCTCCAGGTCTCTTGCAAGGGGCATTAAAACCGTCTTGTTAAGCTACTGCGACCTCCACCACTTTTCCAAGGGGCATTGATATTGTCTTTTCATTCCACTGCGACCTCCACGTCTCTTTCAAGGGGCATTAAAACCGTCTTGTTAAGCTACTGCGACCTCCATGTCTCTTCCAAGGGGCATTAAAACCATCCTGTTAAGCTACGGCGACCTCCACCACTTTTCCAAGGGGCATTAAAACAGTCTTGTTAAGCTACTGCGACCTCCATCACTTTTTTAAGGGGCATTGATATTGTCTTTTTATTCCACTGCGACCTCCACCATTCTTCCAAGGGGCATTAAAACCGTCTTGTTAAGCTACTGCGACCTCCACCACTTTTCCCTGGGGCATTAAAACCGTCTTATTAAGCTACTGCAACCTCCACCACTTTTCCAAGGGGCATTGATATTGTCTTTTTATTCCACTGCGACCTCCACGTCTCTTTCAAGGGGCATTAAAACCATCTTATTAAGCTACTGCGGCCTCCACCATTCTTCCAAGGGGCATTAAAACCATCTTGTTAAGCTACTGCGACCTCCACCACTCTTCCAAAGGGCATTAAAACCATCTTGTTAAGCTACTGCGACCTCCACCACTTTTCCCTGGGGCATTAAAACCGTCTTATTAAGCTACTGCGACCTCCACCACTTTTCCCAGGGGCATTGATATTGTATTTTTATTCCACTGCGACCTCCACCACTTTTCCCAGGGGCATTAAAACCGTCTTGTTAAGCTACTGCAACTTCCACCATTCTTCCAAGGGGCATTAAAACCGTCTTGTTAAGCTACTGCGACCTCCACCACTTTTCCAAGGGGCATTGATATTGTCTTTTTATTCCACTGCGTCCTCCACGTCTCTTCCAAGGGGCATTAAACCGTCTTTTTATTCCACTGCAACCTCCACGTCTCTTTCAAGGGGCATTAAAACCATCTTGTTAAGCTACTGCGACCTCCATGTCTCTTCCAAGGGGCATTAAAATCATCTTGTTAAGCTACGGCGACCTCCACCATTTTTCCAAGGGGCATTAAAACAGTCTTGCTAAGCTACTGCGACCTCCATCACTTTTTTAAGGGGCATTGATATTGTCTTTTTATTCCACTGCGACCTCCACCATTCTTCCAAGGGTCATTAAAACCATCTTGTTAAGCTACTGCGACCTCCACCACTTTTCCCAGGGGCATTGATATTGTCTTTTTATTCCAATGCGACGTCCACGTCTCTTCCAAGGGGCATTAAAACCGTCTTGTTAAGCTACTGCGACCTCCACGTCTCTTCCAAGGGGCATTAAAACAGTCTTGTTCAGCTATTGCGACCTCCACGTCTCTTCCAGGGGGCATTAAAACCGTCTTGTTAAGCTACTGCGACCTCCCCGTCTCTTCCAAGGGGCAATTAAACCGTCTTGCTAAGCTACTGCAACCTCCACCACTTTTTCAAGGGGCATTGATATTGTCTTTTTATTCCACTGCTACCTCCACCATTCTTCCAAGGAGCTTTAAACCCCTCTTGTTAAGCTACTGAGACCTCCACCATTCTTCCAAGGGGCATTAAAACCGTCTTGTTAAGCTACTGTGACCTCCACCACTTTTCCCAGGGGCATTGATATTGTCTTTTTATTACACTGTGACCTCCACCACTTTTCCCAGGAGCATTAAAACCGTCTTGTTAAGCTACTGTGACCTCCACTATTCTTCCAAGGGGCATTAAAACCGTCTTGTTAAGCTACTATGACCTCCATCACTTTTCCAAGGGGCAATAAATCCGTCTTGTTAAGCTACTGCGACCTCCACCACTTTTCCCAGGAGCATTGATATTGTCTTTTTATTCCAATGCGACCTCCACCACTTTTCCCAGGGGCATTAAAACCGTCTTGTTAAGCTACTGCGTCCTCCACCATTCTTCCAAGGGGTATTAAAACCGTATTGTTAAGCTACGGCGACCTCCACCATTTTTCCAAGGGGCATTAAAACAGTCTTGTTAAGCTACTGCGACCTCCATCACTTTTTTAAGGGGCATTGATATTGTCTTTATATTCCACTGCGACCTCCACCATTCTTCCAAGGGTCATTAAAACCGTCTTGTTAAGATACTGCGACCTCCACCACTTTTCCCAGGGGCATTAAAACTGTCTTGTTAAGCTACTGCGACCTCCACCACATTTCCCAGGGGCATTGATATTGTCTTTTTATTCCAATGCGACGTCCACGTCTCTTCCAAGGGGCATTAAAACCGTCTTGTTAAGCTACTGCGACCTCCACGTCTCTTCCAAGGGGCATTAAAACCGTCTTGTTCAGCTATTGCGACCTCCACGTCTCTTCCAGGGGGCATTAAAACCGTCTTGTTAAGCTACTGCGACCTCCACGTCTCTTCCAAGGGGCAATTAAACCGTCTTGCTAAGCTACTGCAACCTCCACCACTTTTTCAAGGGGCATTGATATTGTCTTTTTATTCCACTGCTACCTCCACCATTCTTCCAAGGAGCTTTAAACCCCTCTTGTTAAGCTACTGCGACCACCACCATTCTTCCAAGGGGCATTAAAACCGTCTTGTTAAGCTACTGCGACCTCCACCACTTTTCCCAGGGGCATTGATATTGTCTTTTTATTACACTGTGACCTCCACCACTTTTCCCAGGGGCATTAAAACCGTCTTGTTAAGCTACTGTGACCTCCACTATTCTTCCAAGGGGCATTAAAACCGTCTTGTTAAGCTACTATGACCTCCATCACTTTTCCAAGGGGCAATAAATCCGTCTTGTTAAGCTACTGCGACCTCCACCACTTTTCCCAGGGGCATTGATATTGTCTTTTTATTCCAATGCGACCTCCACCACTTTTCCCAGGGGCATTAAAACCGTCTTGTTAAGCTACTGCGTCCTCCACCATTCTTCCAAGGGGTATTAAAACCGTATTGTTAAGCTACTGCGACCTCCACCACTTTTCCAAGGGGCATTAAAACCGTCTTGTTAAGCTAATGCGACCTCCACCACTATTTCAAGGGGCATTGTTATTGTCTTTTTATTCCACTGCGACCTCCACCATTCTTCCAAGGGGCATTAAAACCGTCTTGTTAAACTACTGTGAACTCCACCACTTTTCCAAGGGGCATTGAAATTGTCTTTTTATTCCACTGCGACCTCCACCATTCTTCCAACGGGCATTGCATTTCCTCCTAATTTTAGTCAGCTTTTGCTTTTCAATGCATAGGCGAACACTAAGGGAGACCCACTCCCCAATAATGGGTAGAAGGTTTTTAGTATGCTGTAATCGACGTCTGTTTCAAGGGGCATTGCAGTTCCTCATAATTTTTGGAAAGCCTTCCATTCACTGCTTAGGCCAACAGTGCACAGGAGACCCAGTTGCTATAAATAAAAAAAAAGGTTTAGTTAAGGCCCTCTGACCTCCATGTCACTTCCAAGGGGCATTGGAGTGCCTCGAAATTTTTGGTAGGCATTGCACTCACTGTATGCCCTATAACTGTGTAGCCGAACCGCTCCTTTTGGTACAGAAACATATCCTACAAAACATGTGTGGTTGACTGGCCTGATATTGATGTGAATGGTCCCTGTTCCTCTTGTTCTTTCTCCTTTGCCACCACATCATCCATCATTCATCACCTGAAGCTTTGTTTTAATGGGAGTCATAGAACTGGGATAGTAGCAGGAAAACATCCAGCAATCCTCGGAGGAGGTAGGATATGCGCCAAAATGCTGACCACCTCAGGTATAGCCACTACTACATACATGCGCTTGCATTCCAAGAAAACAAAGCAGACGCTAACTTCTATCATCATCATCATGCTCCTCACCTTGGCACTCTCAACTCCCCAGATGGAGAAGCCAGGGCCCACCGGAGGAGTCTGGTACTCTGGTGGGCTCGTCCAATGCCGCCCTAAAGCAGGCCGGGCTAAGAAAAGTGTGGGGGAACTTCCAAGGGGAGATAGGGGCGGCTGGTGACCGTTTATGGACACCCGGCCTCTCCCAGGTGGCTGGGGACCATGTGTGGACACCCGGCCGCGGGGCGGCTGGGACCGAGTATGGACACCCGGCCACCCCCTGGCGGCTGAGGACCGAGCGTGGACACCCAGCCACCAGGCGGCTGGGAACTGAGTATGGATACCTCGCTGCCAAAGCAGCCATGAGGTAGTGGCCAGCTTCGGCCTCCTCCAAACTAAAAGGCCCCATTTCAAGTGCAAGCTAGCAGTATGGTATTGCAGCCTGGGGGTGGGTGGGTGGCAGGTTGCACACTTACGCTTGCATTCCAAGAAAACAAATCAGATGCTAACTTCTATCATCATCATCATGCTCCTCACCTTGGCACTCTCAACTCCCCTGATGGAGAAGCCAGGGCCCACCGGAGGAGTCTGGTTCTCTGGTGGGCTCGTCCAATGCTGCCCTAAAGCAGGCCAGGCTAAGAAAAGTGTGGGGGAACTTCCAAGGAGAAATAGGGGCGGCTTGGGACCGTTTATGGACACCCGGCCTCCCCCAGGCGGCTGGGGACCGTGTGTGGACACCCAGCCACGGGGCGGCTGGGGACTGAGTATGGATACCTCGCTTCCAAAGCAACCATGAGGTAGTGGCCAGCTTCGGCCTCCTCCAAACTAAAAGGCCCAATTTCAAGTGCAAGCTAGCAGTATGGTATTGCAGCCTGGGGGTGGGTGGGTGGCAGGCTGCA
Source organism: Phyllobates terribilis (assembly GCF_046119375.1). Classification (NCBI taxonomy): domain Eukaryota; kingdom Metazoa; phylum Chordata; class Amphibia; order Anura; family Dendrobatidae; genus Phyllobates; species Phyllobates terribilis. The sequence continues at coordinate 780,245,891 of NW_027362762.1, forward strand.
TACTTGCGCTTGCATTGCAAGGAATGGGGGAGGTACAATTGAACACTGCCCTGGGACAAGGACTTGCACGGGAATAGTTGCAAGTCTGCATCTTCTGATGCGGCAAGGATCACTTCTGATGGGCACACTTTTAAGCAGTGACCTTGGTGTCAGAGATGCTTCCAGGGGTCTTCCCCACGCTGTTCCCATGTCTTTTCAGCACTGTATGTATGTGTCACACAGCACATGGCCAGATAAGATTGTAAAATGTTAAAATGACATTTCCCGGTGAATGCATTTGTCACGGTTGAAAGCAATCCAAAAGTGCAAAAACGCATAAAAAATGCTACTTGTGAACACTGCCCAAGGTGTGGAGGAGTATTTTTGTTTTTGGTTATTTATTTTACCTTATACACAAGTCTTTACCCTGGAAAGGAAGTTCCTTAACATATTTCACAGGAAAACCGTTTCAGTTTCGTTTTTGAACGTTTTATTGTGAGCCCATAAAAGTGGCTTAATACTTCTGACCACGTTGTTGACAGCAGTGACCTGGGGGTCAGAAATGCTTCCTGGGGCGATGCCCATGCTGTCCCCATGTCTTTTGAGCACTGTCACTATCGTTTTGGGCACTTTTTATGCTTTCTACAGACTGCCGGGGGTGCCACCGCAAAAATGCTCGGATCTCCCATAGACTAACATTGCTCTCGTTGCTCGGGTCGAGCGCCCGAGTATCACGGTGAGCTCGGCCCGAGCATCGACCACCCAAGCATTTTTGTGCTCGCTCAACACTATTGTCAATGTTTGTAGTCCGTCCTGGACCACGAGAACCTTTCCAACATCACCAGTGTTTGTTTGATGAAGGTCAATAACGACCGAATGTCACATTTGTATACACATCATTTAATGGACCACTGAATTACAATCATTACTCACCATATTCACCTTGAATGCCAGATTCTCTTTACAATTTGTTAAATAGTCATTTTAAAAAACAAATCTGAACTCAATAGTACACCTGAAATCAAGAAACTTTATAATATACCTCAATTCAAAGGTAAAATCTGGATAGGAGATGACAGTTGTCACTCATAAAGTTATTGGAAACTAGCAGCGGAATGTCTGTATCTGTCTCTCTCTTCTCCCTTCTCCTTTCTTCATAAAATATTATAAGCAACAACTGCCATCTCCTATCTCAATAATGTGAATGTCTGAATACAGATTTTATATCTTTTACCCATGAAATGAAAGATCAATCCAGTGAGGTGGGAAGGAGGATGAAGCACATTTCTCTGATAAGATATATTACAAAGTGGCTTATTTTTATGTGTACTTTTGATTTATGAAATAAAAATTAAAATAACATTTATACTTTAACCCCTTCCCGACCTTGGAAATACTCAGTACGTCCTGGTTGGTACTTATTGACCTTAGACGTACTGAGTACATCAAGGTGATTTTGCATGCACACAGGCTGATTCTGACAGTTGACACCCGGCATGCTCAGTGCCAGGAGCGGTGCCCGCACCGCTCCCAGCACTTTAACTCCCTCCCTCTGCCTGCCAGAGATCGCAGCATTTAGTTGGCAGGCAGAGGAAGAGAAGCCCCTCTGCTCTTGGAGTCGCGGGGGCCCGATCGTTGACATGGTGACCTGATGTCATCATGACTACATTCAGGTCACCAGGCACTAGCAAGTTAGTTAGATCATGTGCAGTGCATGATCTAACTAATTTTTGTCAGTGCAGAACTGACAGTTATAAGGCATAGCAGTGGTCCTACATTGCTATGCCTTATAAGGCTATGTGTCCACGATGCAGAAATGCTCTGGATTTTTCCTGAGCGTTTCTGCATCTCCCTGGCAGAGAAAACTCATGCGGATTGTACATGCGTTTTTCCATGGATGTGAAGCGTTTTTCACTTGCGATTTCGCATGCGGGTTGTCAAGCGCTTTTTCCAAGCAATTTTAGCATCACTTGGAAAAGTGCTTGACAACTTGGTCACACTATATAAATCCATGCAACCGGCATGGATTTATATAGTGTGACCAAGTTAATTATAAAAGAATGGTAAAAAAAAAAAAATAAACATTATACTCACCTTCCGATGGCCCCCGTCTCCTCCGGTGCGTCCGGTGTGTTGGGCGGCTCGCGGTGGTCTAAAAGGACCTTCCATGACGTCATTAAATCATGTGACAGGTCACGCGACCGCCGACATCAGCGGTCGCGTGACCTGTCACATGACTAAATGACGTAATGGAAGGTCCTTTTTGACCATCGTGAGCTGCCGGGGAGTGAGGACGCATTGCTATGGAGACCGCGGGTCATCAGAAGGTGAGTATAATGTTTATTTTTTATTTTAAAATCTTTTTTTTTTACAGGCACTATGGTACCCGGGTCTGGAGGAGAGTCTCCTCTTCCCCAGACCCGGGTACCATCCGCTTAATATCCGCATGTGCACATGTAGTCATGCGGATATTAAGCGATTCAATGCAAGTCAATGGCGGCAAAAACGCTACGCTTAGGCAAAATAATTGTTAGTGCTGTGGATTTTTCCGCAATGATAATCCGCAGCGGAAATTTCCGCAGCATGTGCACATTAAATGCAGATTATCATTGGGGAACATTGCAGACCTTCTACCAAGCGTTTTTTAAGCGTTTCTGTGGCGGAATTGCCGCTGAGGAAACGCTTAAAAAACGCATAGTGGGCACACAGCCTAAATGTGATCAGACAGCAGAAAGTGAAAGTCCCACTAGTGGGACTAAGAAAAAAAAAGTAAAAATATATAAAAAAAAAAATCCGAAAATAATAATGAAATATATATATTTATGTATTGTACTGGTAAATTTTGTAACTTTATGTAAAAAAAAAAAAAAATACACATTTTTAGTATTGCCGCATCCGGAACGACCTGCCACATACAGTGGTGGCCAAAAGTATTGGCACCCCTGCAATTCTGTCAGATAATACTCAGTTTCTTCCTGAAAATGATTGCAATCACAAATTCTTTGGTATTATTATCTTCATTTAATTTGCTTGCAAGGAAAAAACACAAAAGAGAATGAAGCAAAAATCAAATCATTGATCATTTCACATCAAACTCCAAAAATGGGCCAGACAAAAGTATTGGCACCCTCAGCCTAATACTTGGTTGCACAACCTTTAGCCAAAATAACTGCGAACAACCGCTTCCGGTAACCATCAATGAGTTTCTTACAATGCTCTGCTGGAATTGTAGACCATTCTTCTTTGGCAAACTGCTCCAGGTCCCTGATATTTGAAGGGTGCCTTCTCCAAACTGCAATTTGGAGATCTCTCCACAGGTGTTCTATGGGATTCAGGTCAGGACTCATTGCTGGCCACCTTAGAAGTCTCCAGTGCTTTCTCTCAAACCATTTTATAGTGCTTTTGGAAGTGTGTTTTGGGTCATTGTCCTGCTGGAAGACCCATGACCTCTGAGGGAGGCCCAGCATTCTCACACTGGGCCCTACATTATGCTGCAAAATTTGTTGGTAGTCTTCAGACTTCATAATGCCATGCACACGGTCAAGCAGTCCAGTGCCAGAGGCAGCAAAGCAACCCCAAAACATCAGGGAACCTCCGCCATGTTTGACTGTAGGGACCGTGTTCTTTTCTTTGAATGCCTCTTTTTTTTTCCTGTACACTCTATGTTGATGCTTTTTGCCAAAAAGCTCTACTTTTGTCTCATCTGACCAGAGAACATTCTGCCAAAACGTTTTAGGCTTTCTCAGGTAAGTTTTGGCAAACTCCAGCCTGGCTTTTTTATGTCTCGGGGTAAGAAGTGGGGTCTTCCTGGGTATCCTACCATACAGTCCCTTTTCATTCAGACGCCGATGGATAGTACGGGTTCACACTGTTGTACCCTCGGACTGCAGGGCAGCTTGAACTTGTTTGGATGTTAGTCGAGGTTCTTTATCCACCATCCGCACAATCTTGCGTTGAAATCTCTCGTCAATTTTTCTTTTCCGTCCACATCTAGGGAGGTTAGCCACAGTGCCATGGGCTTTAAACTTCTTGATGACGCTGCGCACGGAAGACACAGGAACTTTCAGGTCTTTGGAGATGGACTTGTAGCCTTGAGATTGCTCATGCTTCCTCACAATTTGGTTTCTCAAGTCCTCAGACAGTTCTTTGGTCTTCTTTCTTTTCTCCATGCTCAATGTGGTACACACACGGACACAGGACAGAGGTTGAGTCAACTTTAACCCATGTTAACTGGCTGCAAGTGTGATTTAGTTATTGCCAACACCTGTTAGGTGCCACAGGTAAGTTACAGGTGCTGTTAATTACACGAATTAGACAAGCATCACATGATTTTTCAAAGGGTGCCAATACTTTTGTCCACCCCCTTTTTGAGGTTTGGTGTGGAATTGTATCCAATTTGGCTTTAGGACAATTCTTTTTGTGTTTTTTCATTGAAGACAAATTAAATGAAGATAATAATACCAAAGAATTTGTGATTGCAATCATTTCCAGGAAGAAACTGAGTATTATCTGACAGAATTGCAGGGGTGCCAATACTTTTGGCCACCACTGTAAAACTGTCAAACTAATTAACCCCTTCTGTGAACACAGTAAAAAAAATGCTTTTTCATCATACTGCTAAACAAAAAGAAAACGTTTGGAGGCTGTCAGAAATGCTGAAGGGTGTGCAACCAACAGAAAATAGTATATTTGTATATACATTAGCCTATTGTACAAGAGCAAAAGCTTAAACGTACTGAAAATTATTTCTTCACACAGACATTTATTATTGCCTATGGCTCCTTGTAAGTTTTCTGTCTGCTATAAATTCTTAACGGTCACTGTCATTAGAACAAACTTTGCATACATCAATAGTTCAAGCATATATAAGAAACTTTGTAATATATTTTTTCAGAGAAATTTGCTTCTTTCTACACTTTTAACCCGCTCCCTTACCCACAACCTTCTGAATTCATTATCTGCTGTGAAAAACAGCTTAAATCTATCCATTCTGGTGCAATGAGGAGAACTTGGAACAGTGAGAAACTTTCAAACTTAGGCTTTGTGCCCACTGTGCATTTTTTAAGTGTTTCCGCAGCCGCAATTCCACCGCAGAAACGCTTAAAAAACGCTTGGTAGAAGGTCTGCCATGTTCCCCAATGATAATCCGCATGTGCTGTGCACATGCTGCGGAAATTTACGCTACGGATTATCATTGCGGAAAAATCCGCAGCACTACCAATTATTTTGTGGAATCGCGGCGTTTTTGCCGCCATTGACTTGCATTGGACCGCATGACATACGCATCACTGCATCTGCAGATGCGGATACCATGCGGTTCAATGTGCGGATGGTACCCGGGTTTGGAGAAGAGGAGACTCTCCTCCGGACCCGGGTACCATAGTACCTGTTAAAAAAAGAATAAAATAAAAAATATACATTATACTTACCTTCTGATGGCCCCTGGTGTCCATAGCGATGTATCCTGGCTTGCCGGCAGCTCGCGATGGTCTAAAAAGGACCTGCCATGACGTCATTTAGTCATGTGACGGGTTACGCGACCGCTGACATTGGTGGTCACGTAACCCGTCACATGACTAAATGACGTCATGGCAGGTCCTTTTAGTCCACCGCGAGCTGTTGGCAAGCCAAGACGGATCGGATAAGGACACCGGGGACCATCAGAAGGTAAGTATAATATTTATTTTTTATTTTTTACAACTCTTTTACGGTCATGCCGGTCGCATGGATTTATATAGTGTGACCAAGTTGTCAAGCACTTTCCAAGTGATGCTAAAATCGCTTGGAAAGCGCTTGACAACCCGCATGCGGAAATGCAAGTGAAGAACGCTTCACATCCGCATGTCTCTGGCAGGAAAAACGCATGTAAAATCCGCATGCGTTTTTTCTGCCAGGGAGATGCAGAAACGCTCCATGAAAAATCCGGAGTATTTCTGCTTCGTGGGCACATAGCCTTAGGCAGATAAACAGGTAGATCATGCTGCAGTCCGTGTTTCACTTTACTGCTGGATTCACAGCCACACTGATCAGTACTGCTTAATAATGTCCTCCATGCTGCTACTTCTGTCTATGTGCTACAGAGAAACAAGAGCATGAACCCCTTGTGTCTTTTGTGTGTATTAAATAAGAGACAAATTAGCAGCTAGTCTCCAATCAGTAATCTAAAGAGAGATGAAAATTAGAGGGAGAGCCTGTTGAAGAAAAAACTGGTGAAAAAAGCAGGATACATGTAATAATAGCCAGAAATGGTGGTGTTTCTCATGTACAGTCCTGACAGCAGATTGATTATAGGTACACTTTAAGAAAAGAGTAGGGTGCCAGCATTTGAAGACCAAAAATGAAGCACTGAAATCTGAATATTATGCATATGCTAACTTCTAACCATAATACACTACTGAACATTTAAATTGCAACACCAATACAGAAACATTGTGAAATTATTTAAAATACAGGATTGATAGACATGTTAATAACATGGTATAATTAATAAATGATGCAAAAATGGAAATAACATTTTCAAAACATCTTGATTTGTTCAACATCAAATATGAGTGCCACAAGCAGAAATACATGCACTTACACTTGGAAAAATTGCCGTACCACTGGTTCCACAACTAAATGTTATGTTGAGCGGTTAATGTATCTTCACTGAAGACCAGAGAGGTCCACTTACTGTACATTATGCCACCTCACACCAAAATCCCGGGAGTCGGACCAGTGTGACGCTCCCTTGTGATAGCCTGTTCATGACGTTGCCCTTGTGTTTTCCTATGAAACACCAAAATATATGAAGGCAAAGAGACAACTATAAGACCCAAAGTTGAAAAAATGCCAATACTTTAATGAAATACATATTAAAAATTACATATAATAATCATAAAAGCAAGGCACACCACAGATGAAAAAATGGTGGGATGCCTGGACCCATAGTATGTATAAGCTGAAAGCTATGTCATCCAGATAACCAGCATAAATATATCTTTGGTAATCAATATAAAACATGACATAAAATATCACGAACAACAGAGAAAGAGGTGTATATATAAATATATTTATCACAAAGAATAATAACAGTCCAAAATTAGTAATAATAGGTAAATAACCTCTGTTGATCCATTATCCCAATACAATCACATATACAGGTATATCAATGCACAAAGGGACTATACACAAAAATAAGATATAACCATAGTTACCAAAGAGCTCAGGTCAGAGGTCCAAGCACCCACCACGCACCCGACGCACGTTTCGCACAGGAAATGCTTCGTACAGGGGTGATGGGATGCTGGAATGGGCAAGTATATATAGGGATCCCTAGCTAATGAGGTGGGAATTTGTCATTACATGCACCTGCGTCGTCCTAATTAACTACCCAGACGCTACCTAGCCCGTAATAACTGTTGCCAAGGGTACCTGTATGCTGTTTTACTACCGCAAAGTAGCGTTGTCTCCGTCGCGTGCATCATGCACCGGAGCTTCCGGGTTCAGGCACCGTTGAAAAGAAAGTTCTTCCCGTCACGTGACACAAATGGTCACGTGATTGGGACTGAATCATATGATTCCTGTCTTACCCTATTCAGCGCATGCGCAGTAACCACCTTTACAACCCAGGCAAATACAATTCCCAGAGATACATAAAAGTGGATATAGCGATCCAAAAAGAATAGATCACCACAGAAATAGATAAACAAGAAAAAAGCAAATAGAGTGAAAAAAATAAATAAAATAAGATAGACATAGCGAAAAAAAGGAAAAAAGACAAGTATTCTTTTATTAAAAAAAACACCACCAACATATAAAAGAATACTTGTCTTTTTTCCTTTTTTCCGCTATGTCTATCTTATTTTATTTATTTTTTTCACTCTATTTGCTTTTTTCTTGTTTATCTATTTCTGTGGTGATCTATTCTTTTTGGATCGCTATATCCACTTTTATGTATCTCTGGGAATTGTATTTGCCTGGGTTGTAATGGTGGTTACTGCGCATGCGCTGAATAGGGTAAGACAGGAATCATATGATTCAGTCCCGATCACGTGACCATTTGTGTCACGTGACGGGAAGAACTTTCTTTTCAACGGTGCCTGAACCCGGAAGCTCCAGTGCATGATGCACGCGACGGAGACAACGCTACTTTGCGGTAGTAAAACAGCATACAGGTACCCTTGGCAACAGTTATTACGGGCTAGGTAGCGTCTGGGTAGTTAATTAGGATGATGCAGGTGCATGTAATGACAAATTCCCACCTCATTAGCTAGGGATCCCTATATATACTTACCCATTCCAGCATCCCATCACCCCTGGACGAAGCATTTCCTGTGCGAAACGCGCTTCGGGTGCGTGGTGGGTGCTTGGACCTCTGACCTGAGCTCTTTGGTAACTATGGTTATATCTTATTTTTGTGTATAGTCCCTTTGTGCATTGATATACCTGTATATGTGATTGCATTGGGATAATGGATCAACAGAGGTTATTTACCTATTATTACTAATTTTGGACTGTTATTATTCTTTGTGATAAATATATTTATATATACACCTCTTTCTCTGTTGTTCATGATATTTTATATCATGTTTTATATTGATTACCAAAGATATATTGATGCTGGTTATCTGGATGACATAGCTTTCAGCTTATACATACTATGGGTCCAGGCATCCCACCATTTTTTTCATCTGTGGTGTGCCTTGTTTTTATGATTATTATATGTAATTTTTAATATGTATTTCATTAAAGTATTGGCATTTTTTCAACTTTGGGTCTTATAGTTGTCTCTTTGCCTTCATTTATTTTGGTGTTTCATAGGTTAATTTGGCCCATTTGATTCATTGGTGTTCCTTGTGTTTTCCTGAGAAATCTCTGGTCTAAAACAAAAGTGGAACTCACCTCTGAAAGTATACTTTCATTCTAGCCTCCATTGTTGTCTTTCTCTACACCACAATAACCTGTAAGAATGGTGACGTCAGGTCAATGGAACACCTGTAGCTGTATGACTGGCTTGTAGCCCATTTTAATATGAACACTTTCTGATGGCTTGTGCATGCACTACTTGACATCCAATTTTGCTTCCATTAGATGATGCATCAAACATCGAGCCAGTGGTACCGCCATTTCTTCAAAGTGTCCCAGGAGCCAGTTTTCAACATGAAAATGCCAGGCCACATGTTGCTTGTGTTCCTGTGAGCAGCCTATATGGCCTAAATGTGTTACCATGACCTACAGCATCTCCAAACTTGTCTCACATTGAGCACATCTGGGATGTCATTGGTCAGCAATTGTAAAGGAAGCTGCCAGCAGTGGATCTTGATGATTTGTGTTCTCATAAGTTCTCATTGTGGCAGAACAGTCCTAAAACTACTGTTAATAACCTCATTGGTAGCAACCAAAGCATGTAATGCAAGTGTGTGTATTTCTGTGTGTGGTGCTCATACTTTTTAATTTGAATATTATTAACATGTTAATTGAGAATGTGATTTCCATAATTCCACTACTTTTACTTGTTGGTGCTGCAATTTCAATCTTGAGGAGTTTACCATAGCTTAAATATTGAAATAAGGTTCACACGGGTAAGAATACTTTCACATAAATTGCTTTATTTATCTGTACAGAAAGCTCTTGCCCACCATTATTTAAAATTTTCCCACCATTTACGTAATGGCAGCTAGTGAAAAATGCTATACGTAAGTCATATAATGAGGTCATAGGCAACTGCTAATTAGATATGCAGTGTTCACGTGATGCAGGCACATCGGACTGTTCTATGTCTGCCTGCAATATGGCTGAGAATGTGCAGAAATCACTTCTTCATGTGAGTATAAGGGAGTCATAGGTGCTGAAGAAATGATTACTGCACACTCTTGGTCATAGTGCAGGCAGACTAAATGCTAAAATTGACCTATTATTATGATTCTCCAGATCATTGCGAGTTTGTAGACACCAAACATGTATAGGTTCTTTTTTATTTAAGTGGTGAAAAAAAAAATCTAAAGTTTGCAAAAAAAAAGGCCCCATTTTCCGAGACCCATAGCGTCTCCATTTTTGGGGGTCTTGGGTGAAGGCTTATTTTTTGAACGCTGAGCTTACGTTTTTATTAATACCATTTTGGGGTAGGTACGATCTTTTGATCGCCAGTTATTGCATTTTATTGCAATGTTGCTGTGACCAAAAAAACGTAATTCTGACGTTTTGATTATTTTTCTCATTACACAGTTTACTGATTTGATTAATTATTTTTATATATTGATAGCTCGGGCGATTTTGAACGCGGCAATACCAAATATGTGTATATGTGACTTTATTTTATAGTTTTATTTTGAATGGGGCGAAAGGGGGGTGAGTTGAACTTTTATATTTTTTTAATATTTTTAAAAACATTTTTTTTTACTTTTCACATGCCTCAATAGTCTCCCATGGGAGACTAGAAGCTGTGATCAACCGATCACTTGTGCTACACACAGAAGGGCTTCAGCCCTGCTGTGTATTGCAAAAATGCTCAATTAGTATGTGATCAACCCGGCAATGGCAACCGTAGGGGTCTCCTGCAGACCCTCGGTTGTCATGTCAACCTATCGGCGCCCGTATCACATGACCGCGGGTCGTGGGATTAGTGACGCGTTTCCGGTAAGCGCGAGTTAAATGCCACTGTCAGAGATTGACAGTGGCATTTAACTAGCTAACAGCCCTCGGGTGGATCGTGATTCCACTCGCAGCTGTTAGAGGCACATGACAACTGTACAGATCAGCTGTCATGTGTTCCTTTTGACCTCCTTTCCGACAGTGTATGTCTTTTTTTAGCGGGAAATAATAACATGGTAGACTACACTTTTGTGTACCACAAAATAGATGGAATGGAGTCCAAACTTTCATCCTTTGACTCCGTTTACTTCAGTAATATGAATAGATATACAGTGCTGGCCAAAAGTATTGGCACCCGTGCAATTCTGTCAGATAATACTCAGTTTCTTCCTGAAAATGATTGCAATCACAAATTCTTTGGTATTATTCTCTTCATTTAATTTGCTTGCAAGGAAAAAACACAAAAGAGAATGAAGCAAAAATCAAATCATTGATCATTTCGCACAAAACTCCAAAAAAGAGCCGGACAAAAGTATTGGCACCCTCAGCCTAATACTTGGTTGCACAACCTTTAGCCACAATAACTGCGAACAACCGCTTCCGGTAACCATCAATGAGTTTCTTACAATGCTCTGCTGGAATTGTAGACCATTCTTCTTTGGCAAAATGCTCCAGGTCCCTGATATTTGAAGGGTGCCTTCTCCAAACTGCCATTTTGAGATCTCTCCACAGGTGTTCTATGAGATTTAGGTCTGGACTCATTGCTGGCCACCTTAGAAGTCTCCAGTGCTTTCTCTAAAACCATTTTATAGTGCTTTTGGAAGTGTGTTTTGGGTCATTGTCCTGCTGGAAGACCCATGACCTCTGAAGGAGACCCAGCTTTCTCACACTGGGCCCTACATTATGCTGCAAAATTTGTTGGTAGTCTTCAGACTTCATAATGCCATGCACATGGTCAAGCAGTCCAGTGCCAGAGGCAGCAATGCAACCCCAAAATATCAGGGAACCTCCGCCATGTTTGACTGTAGGGACCGTGTTCTTTTCTTTGAATGCCTCTTTTTTTTCCTGTACACTCTATGTTGATGCTTTTTCCCAAAAAGCTCGACTTTTGTCTCATCTGACCAGAGAAAATTCTTCCAAAACGTTTTAGGCTTTCTCAGGTAAGTTTTGGCAAACTCCAGGATGGCTTTTTTAGGTCTCGGGGTAAGAAGTGGGGTCTTCCTGGGTATCCTACCATACAGTCCCTTTTCATTCAGACGTCGACGGATAGTACGGGTTGACACTGTTGTACCCTCGGACTGCAGGGCAGCTTGAACTTGTTTGGATGTTAGTCGAGGTTCTTTATCCACCATCCGCACAATCTTGCGTTGAAATCTCTTGTCAATTTTTCTTTTCCGTCAACATCTAGGGAGGTTAGCCACAGTGCCATGGGCTTTAAACTTCTTGATGACACTGCGCACGGAAGACACAGGAACATTCAGGTCTTTGGAGATGGACTTGTAGCCTTGAGATTGCTCATGCTTCCTCACAATTTGGTTTCTCAAGTCCTCAGACAGTTCTTTGGTCCTCTTTCTTTTCTCCATGCTCAATGTGGTACACACAAGGACACAGGACACCTGTTAGGTGCCACAGGTAAGTTACAGGTGCTGTTAATTACACGAATTAGACAAGCATCACATGATTTTTCAAAGGGTGCCAATACTTTTGTCCACCCCCTTTTCAGGTTTGGTGTGGAATTATATCCAATTTGGCTTTAGGACAATTCTTTTTGTGTTTTTTTCTTTGAAGACAAATTAAATGAAGATAATAATACCAAAGAATTTGTGATTGCAATCATTTTCTCATGAAGAAACTGAGTATTATCTGACAGAATTGCAGGGGTGCCAATACTTTGGGCCAGCACTGTATTAACAAACATGTCTAAATACAGGTTTTGGGTATAAAGATGTAATCTGTAATCCTCAAACAGTAGGCTCAGTGCAGAGCATTTCTCTAATAATAAAATAGCCTAAAACAAGTTGATGTTGAGGATGTCACATTTTGCACATATCTGAAGGACACAAGCACAATCAGCAAGTATCATGCTCATGTCCTGGCAGGTATGATTGTTTACTTATTTTACTCATATGCCGCCATTAATTCTACAGCGCTTTACAGACATCATAAATGTCCCCATTGGGGCTCACAATCTAAATCTGAATGTCTTTGAAGTATAGGAGGAAGCTCATTCAAACATTGGGAGAACATACAAATTATTTGCAGATATTGGGATTTGAACCTAGGACTAGTGTTGAGCCACCCCCGTAGTGTTCGAGTTCGGTTCGGTTCGTCGAACACCCGTGTGTTCGCCGAACTGTTCGTCGAACTGTTCGTCGAACACCTTCGAACACCGTTAAAACCAATGGCAGGCAAACAAAAACACATAGAAACACATAGAAAACACCTTCAAAGGTGTCCAAAAGCTGACAAACTGCTCAGAAGACATAACTAACACATGGAAAAGTGACAAGTACATATAGTCATGCGAAAATAAAAGAGGTGGAGGAGTAAAAGGAGGGGGAGACACAGATATAGGCATGTCATGCCCTTCTAAAATCCAAAAAGTGAGAAGCCGACACGGCCAGTCCGCTCCTGCCCGTGCCACCTCCGTGTCGCCGGGTTTGTGCCAGAGCCGCGGTGAACCCTGACGGCCAGCCCCCCTCTCCCAATACTGGTGCCTGTCCGCTGGTGGGTCGAGCGAGCCCCCCTGTGGTGGAGGCAGCTCTAAGCTTTTTAATTTAAATTGTCTCTCTAATTTGAATGAATACACTTTAAATCCATTTACAAGGATCTATTGGAGGGCAAGTCTCATGCCAGCAGCTGCGGTAATTCCAGCTCCAGTAGCGTCCACTAAAGCTGCTGCAGTTAAAAAGCTTTTATAAGGATCGAGCTCGGCTGTCCACCGCAAGGCATCCTACTGCCAGTCCCAGCCCCTATGCCTTGGGGTGCCTCCTGATGCTCTTCACTAAGTATCCCATGGTCCCGAAGCATTTCCTTTGAAAAAATTAAGTGTCTAAACTACAGGTGGTGTAGCTTGCTTAACAGCCGGGATAATCCGCTGACTAGCAGACACTGCTACTAGGCACAAAGTATTTCCTGGGCTAGATGCAGTTAAAAATTTGTAATTAGATACTCTCGTTGGATGCTGAGAAAGCATTCCATAGAGTCTCCTGGCACGCCATATATGATTCTCTTAAAAAGCTTGGGGTAGGGGTCTAGGGGACCCTTTTATAGTCAAAATCACGGCCATGTATCGCAATACGTCACCTAGGCTGAAGATAAATGGAACTGTAGCACCCTGAGGGCTCGGTTGCTACAGACGTATTGCACCTCACCCAGAGGTGTGATATCTCACTCTCAGGTAAGGATGGAGTGTGGATCAGGACCTGACACCTGCATGCATTACACCACATTGCCGTGGGGCAGGGCGACCAATATGCCCCTGAGATGGGCACGACAGTCCCTGTCCCTGGCTGGAGTGGGGGGAGGGAACACTGAGGAAGGGGAACCCTGTAGTGCAGGAGCAGGGAGGAAGCAGTTCCTGGGTGCATTGAGAAGGGAGTATAAAAGGTGGGCACCATCTTAGTTCAGTGCAGAGAAGTCTGAGCAGAAGTGGCAGGGAGCAGGGGCTCTGCATGAGCTCTGCTCCGGAGGCGGGCCTAGTAACAGAGGCCCAGGCCTGGAAGAGGGAGAAGGAAGGAAGAGGAGCGGAGAAGGCTCCAGGAACGAGGAATGAAGGGATCCCAGGGGTGCGGACGGGCGAGTCGCCACCGCACGCCCGAATCCACCTGCGTGGAGGGGTCAGGCCAAAGGGGGAGACCGGTCCCCGAACTAGTGGAGGCAGGAAACGACCCTCAGCTAGAAACCGGAGGCTCTGACATTTTATGTGGCGCAGCCCCTCGCTACACCCGCTAGGAAGGCACCACATAGGGTCAGGGAAACTGGCGCCAAGTTTACCAAGAGGAGGCCCGAGGCAGCCGGACAGAAGTGTTGGTAAGAAAGGCCAGACAAAGGACACACAAAGGGGGTCCTGTGAAGTGCTCCAAAGTTATCTGGGAGTTGTCTGAGCCCCTCACCTGGTGAGCACAGTACGACGTGGGCAGCCGTTACCTGCAGACGTGGTCTGGATAATAAGAACTGTGAGTAAAGGCCCTGGACTGCATCACTGACTCCGTGTCGTTACTGCTGCTGCCCTGCACCATCACCCCCATCCTCCGCATACACTGCCCTGAGGCTATACTCCTCCCGTGGGGAGTTATGCTACGCTCTGCTGCACCCACAAGACCAGCCTCAGCGGTCTGCCCTGTAGCGGCGGTTCACTCTGACCGCAATCCACGGGTGGCGTAGTCGGACACTTAAACATCAAAACCACATAAATAGTTCCGCCACTGGTTTGACCGCCCTGAGCCACGGAACCGGGTCGCCGCCACGAAGACTACAACCACCAGCATCCACCAAAAAGGGTCCGGCTCCGGGTGTCCCAAGGCCCAGGGGGTGCGTCAGAACATTTTCATCACCTTTCACAATCACCAATGGGACAAGGCAGGGATGTCCTCTGTCCCCTCTCTTATACATCCTAGTGAAGGAGCACCTGCTCTCATCAATTCGCCATAACCCCAATATTAGGTGGATTGAGGTGGGAGGCACCGAGTACAAGTGCTCTCTATTTGCTGATGATGTCCTAGTATATATCACTCAATCACATATATCCATCCCTGCTGTTATGGCTGAAATAGATCACTTTGTTACATGGTAAAATTTTAAAATCAATGCAGCGAAGTCTGAGGCCCTCGATGTCTCCCTCCCCAAATCCATATAGGATTCCATCCAGTCCAACTTTCCCTTTGCCTGGCCCTCACAGGGTATCAAATACTTAGGAATTCCTATTCATAGAGACCTGTCCCGTCTATGTTATCTTAATTTTGGGCCCTTTATTGAACAATTCCATACAGACCACGGTTGGCAAGTTAGAACTGTAAGATTCACTACGTGAACCACTGGTGTTTTGTGGAAAAGCACATGTACACTGCATTCCAAATTATTATGCAAAAAGTGTTTAGGAGTGATAAGGGAAGAATTTGTTTGTTTGTCAGTTAAACTCATTGATGGTGATGTGTGTCAGGGCTCTTTATATCACTGTAAGCAATTGCAGACACCTGTGCTAATTAGTTTGGCAGGTGTGTCCAATGAAAGGCAAGACTACTTAAGAAGGCTCTCTCACATTATTAAGCAGCCTACATTTTCTGCCAAAATGGGAAAGAAAAAGGATGTGTCGGCTGCTGAGAAGCAACAAATTGTGGAGTGTTTAGGTCAAGGCATGACTACAATCAACATTGTGCGATGATCAGGATGAAGTGTCTTGGCAATCAAGAAGTATGTAGCTGATTCACAGTACACACGTGTGCGTGCTGATAAGGGCAAATTGAGGACTCTTTCCTACAGGCAATTACGTCAGGTTAAAAGAGCAGCGGCAAGAAAGCCTTGTCATAGCAGCAGACAAGTTTTTGAAGCTGCTGGTGCCTCCAACGTCCCCCGAACAACAAGATGCAGGGTCCTTCAGAGGTTTGCAGCTGTGCATACGCCATCCTGTCGACCTCCTCTATCCACTTCACACAAGCAGAAACGGCTCCAGTGGGCCAAACATTACATGAAGACTGATTTCAAAACTGTTTTGTTCACGGATGAGTGCCGTGCAGCGCTCGATGGTCCAGATGGATGGAGTGGAGGATGGCTGGTTGATGGACACCCCACGCAAACACGGCTACAGCGCCAACAAGGAGGAGGTGGAGTAATGTTTTGGGCTGGAATCATGGGGAGAGAGATTGTCGGCCCCTTTAGGATCCCTGAAGGCGCTAAAGATGAACTCCATAATGTATGTGGATTTTCTCAAACAGCACTTCCTGCCATGGTTCAAGAAGAAGAACCGTGTATTTCACAGCAAGATCATTTTTCTGCATGATAATGCACCATCTCATGCTGCACATAAAACATCTGCATCTCTGGCTGATATGGGCATAAAAGGGGACAAACTTATGGTGTGACCCCCATGCTCCCCTGACCTCTACCCCATTCAGAACCTTTGGAGCATCATTAAAAGGAGTGTCTATGATGGCGGGAGGCAGTTCACATCTAAGCAACAGCTCTGGGAGGGTATTCTGTCCTCATGCAAAACAATTGAAGCAGAAACCATCCAAAACCTGACAAATTCAATGGACGAGAGAGTTCAGAAGCTCTTTTCGAACAAGGGGTCCTATGTGAAAATGTAACATCACCTACAATAAAGTTTTGAGTTGAAAACTGTTTGATTTCAGTTTCTAACAACCTGCTAATGCTTATAATTTCAAAAATGACCATTTTTTTGGTCTTTATTAAAATGAAAAGGTTGATCGAAAAGTTTGGGGGATCTAAGAGTGTGGCAACCCAGTAGTCATGATTACTTTGAATTCTGACAATATGAGGGTCATGCTGCAGGTAGTGCAGCAAGAAGGCACTTATGTGTCTTGCGCATCTCGGAGCCCCAAAATTATTTTCCGGGCTAGATGCAGCTAAAAATTATTTTTAATTTTAAATCTGGTGGAGCTTATTATAGATGGCCTAATAGGATCAGTGCTGCACACTGCTACAAAGCCCAAATTATTTTCCAGTCAAGATACAGATAAACATGATTAGTAATTTGAAAGCTTAAAACGGTTGGTAGGGTGATTTTAACCAATCATCAAGCTTTTACTCTCCCCAGGATGACACAGGGGTAGAAAAGTCGTTTCAGATCCATGATTTGTTCATCTTTATGAACGTGAGTCTGTCTACATTATCAGTGGAGAGCCGCGTGCGCTTATCTGTCAGCACACCACCAGCAGCGCTGAACACACGTTCAGACAGAACGCTGGCTGCGGGGCATGACAAGATCTCCAAGGCGTAAGTGGCTAGCTCCGGCCATTTATCCAGATTGGAAGCCCAAAAAGAGCAAGGGTCCAGTGACACAGTCGTGGCTTCAATGTTTACTTGGAGATACTCCTGTACCATCGTCTCTAGGCGTTGACTATGTGTCAGACTTCTTGTCTCCTGTGGCCTTGCAAAGGATGGGCTAAAAAAGTGGTGAAATGATTCCGCAAAATTGATGTTACCAGCAGATACTGTGGTTCTGTTACGGTTTGAGTGCTGAACACTTGACGGTCCCACGGTTGGCAAGTTGGAACTGTGAGATTCACTACGTGCACCACTGGTATTTTGTGGAAAAGCACATGTAAGATTCTGCAACAGTCTCTGCTGATACTCCTGCATGCGTGCATCCCTTTCTATGGCAGGAATAATTTCTGCAAATTTACTTTTGTACCGGAGATCTAACAGTGTGGCAACCCAGTAGTCAGGATTATTTCTAATTCTCACAATTCGAGGGTCATGTTGCAGGTAGTGCAGCAAGAAGGCACTCATGTGTGTTGCGCATCCAGGAGCACCAAGTCCCTGTTGTGTTGGTGGCGAGGTAACAATCATGCTTCCTTCCTCTGTCCTCTCCCCCCAACCTCGCACAACAGAAATGTGATCAAGGTCTCCCTCATCTGATGAGTCTTCCATCAGTTCGTCCTCCACTTCTTCCTGGGCTCCTGCACCTTCCTCACTAGTTTGGCTGCTACCATGCGCCCTGGTAAAACCATCTCCCCCACCCTCACATGCCTGCCGCCTTGGTGCTGCCGACCGTCTGGACCTTGCAGATGTTAGCCATTCCGCATACAACTCCTCCTCCTCTACTTCCTCCACCTCCTCTTGTGCCACCACCTGACTCCGAATTCTGTTTAACATGTGCTCCAGCATGTAAATCACCGGAATAGTCATGCTGATAATGGCATCGTCAGCACTAAACATCTTCGTCGCCATTTCAAAACTGTGCAGAAGGGTGCATAGGTCCCTGATCTGAGACCACTCCTCCAGCGTGATTTGCCCCACCTCTGAATCTCGTTGGCCCAGGCTATACGTCAGAACGTATTGCACCAGGGCTTGTCGGTGCTGCCACAGTCGCTGCAACATGTGCAGAGTTGAATTCCACCGGGTAGGCACATCGCATTTTAGCCGGTGAAGTGGCAGGCCCAACGACTTCTGTAGAGATGTAAGTCGCTGAGCTGCGGGATGCGAACGGCGGAAGTGAGCACACAGCGACCGTGCCCTCTGCAGAAGGCCATCTAGTCTGGGATAGTGGGCTAAAAATTGCTTGACAACCAGGTTCAACACGTGAGCCATACAAGGCACGTGTGTGACATTGCCCCGGCGAAGGGCCGCACCCAGGTTTGCAGCATTGTCGCACACGGCCTTCCCTGGTTTCAGGTCCAGTTGGAGACAACCATTCATGAAATTGGTTCTCCAGAGCTGACCACAACTCCTCAGCTGTGTGACTCACATTTCCCAGACATTTCAAAGTAAAAACCGCCTGATGACGTTGAGCCCTACTGCCAGCATAGTAAGGAGGTGTGCAGGATCCGTTCTGCGCAGTTAGAAAGCTTGTGGCATGACCAGACAGGCTTTGGGTGCAGGTGGAAGACCGAGAGGAGGTTGAGGAGGCAGAAGCAGTGGAGGAACTTTGACATAAAGAGGATTGACGCACAACTCGTGGGGACGGCAAGACTTGGACAGCAGCCCCTTGTCCTGCTGTCACCATAGTTACCCAGTGCCCAGTCAGCGACATGTAACGCCCCTGTCCATGCCTACTCGTCCAAGTGTCTGTGGTGAAATGCACCCTGTCACACACAGAGTTTCTCAAAGAAGCGGTGATGTTGTGTGCGACATGCTGGTGGAGCGCAGGCACACCTTTCTTTGAGAAGTAGTGCCGACTGGGCATCTGGTACTGGGGCACTGCGACGGACATAAGGTCTCGAAAATCCTCTGTGTCCACCAGGCGGAAAGGCAGCATTTCTGTAGCCAAGAGCTTGCAGATGGTGAAATTCAACCTCTTAGCTTTCTCATGGCTAGGAGGAAATGGTCTTTTACTTGTCCACATCTGAGGGACCGAGGGCTGGCTTTTGTGCTTAGACGGGGTTGATAAGGGTGTCCCCGGCAAACTGCCGGTCTGTGAGGAAGATGCAGGCGGACATGTTAGGTTGCCTTGATCCAAAGGTGGTGCTATCGATGTCGGACAGCGCTCAACACCAGCTGGTGTTACCACCTCCAAAGAAAATGATGACCTGCCAATCACGCTGGCTGTTGCGGGTAAAGAGGTGGCAGGTCTGCGCCCCAAAACAGGTGTGACTGCTGTCCCCCCAGTCACAGAGGATGAAGAGGCCGCGGATGCACAAGATATGGCAGACGGTGGTTGGCCCGGCCGGCTAGGCCGCATTGTAGCACACTGAGCTTCCCACTGCAACTTATGCTTCATGTCCATGTGCCGGTTCATGCATGAAGTACTCAAACTATGTATTTTTTGGCCTCTACTTAGCTTTTGCTGACAAATGTTACAGGTAACACGAGTTGGGTCATCTTTATCGATCTGAAAAAATGCCCAGGCTATGCAAGGCTTAGCACCCATGCGACCTGAAGAGCCACCACGACTTGTGGTGAGAGGCAGAGTTGTGTTTGAGGATGCAGTTGTTGACGTGCTTCCAGTACTACGTCTCTGTCCAGGAAGGCGCAACCTGACCTCGTCGTCACTAGCATCTTCCTCCACCTCCTCTGCTGACCTCATCTCTTGGCTGACTGTGGGTTGACAGTAAGTGGGATCTCCAACCTCATCATCATCACCCTGTGTGTTATCACACCCGTCGTCCTCAGAGCCAACCTGTTCCTGCCCTGACAAAAAACTAAAGTTGTCGCTCCAATCAGGTATTTGAGTCTTATCATCGTCTTCCTCATTGTCTCCACCAACAGGAGTTACAGTTTGGGAATGAGGGTCTACATTATGGTCAGAACCTTCTGCGTCTGGTCCTGGATCCGACTCATAAAGATTCTGGGCATCAGTGCAGATCATTTCCTTGTCTGGATTCACAGAAGCGCTGGAGTCGACCTCTGATTCCCAGGCTATAGTATGAGTAAACAGCTCTGCAGACTCAACCATCTGTTCTACCTCATACTCAGACAGGCAGCTGGAGATTTGGGAGCTGTGAGGAAGCAAGTGCGATTTGGGTGACACCTTTGAGGACTGGAGTATTTGTGATGTTGAAGTTGATGTGGAGGAGAGCCCACTTAAAGGAGCACTTGATATCCGTTGAAGCACCTGCTGTTTTTGTGCCTCATCTGGAATTTGTAGCGATTGGCGTGGCCGTAAGAAAGGGATCTTATCACATTGTCCGCTAAAAGAAGTAGACATTTTAGTTTGGCTGGAAGATGGTCTTTCTTCTGCAGATGTTACTGTTGCTTTAACACCTACCCCACGGACACAACCTTTTTTCCCCTTCCCAACACGCCTATTCCCCTTTCCACCAGCAGCAGGCCTTTTTCCACTCATTTTCGTGGTTAACTAATTCACAACTCTGGAGTTGTTTGCACAAAAAAACAATGGATGGTAACCGAGCAGAGCTGAGTGGCCAAACTGTGGTACTAGGCCAAAACTATTGGCTGGGTTAGATGCAGAAAAAAATTATATTCAATTTGCAACCTGATGGAGGTCAGTATAGATGGACTAATACAACAAGTCCCACACACAGCTAGAAGCCCAATATTTTTTCAGAGGTAGATGCAGAAAAAAATATATTCAGTTTGCAACCTGATGGAGGTCAGTATAGATGGACTAATACAACAAGTCCCACACACAGCTAGAAGCCCAAATATTTTTTCAGAGGTACTGTAGATGCAGATAAAAATTATTTTGAATTTGCAACCTGATGGAGGTCAGTATAGATGGACTAATAGAGAAAGTCCGACACACTGCTAGAAGGCCAAATATTTTTTCAGAGCTAGATGCAGATAAAAATTATATTCAGTTTGCAACCTGATGGAGGTCTGTATAGATGGATTAATAGAACAAGACCCACACACAGCTAGAAGCCCAATATTTTTTCAGAGGTAGATGCAGAAAAAAATATATTCAGTTTGCAACCTGATGGAGGTCAGTATAGATGGACTAATACAACAAGTCCCACACACAGCTAGAAGCCCAAATATATTTTCAGAGGTACTGTAGATGCAGATAAAAATTATTTTGAATTTGCAACCTGATGGAGGTCAGTATAGATGGACTAATAGAGAAAGTCCGACACACTGCTAGAAGGCCAAATATTTTTTCAGAGCTAGATGCAGAAAAAAATTAGATTCAGTTTGCAACCTGATGGAGGTTAGTATAGATGGACTAATAGAATGATGCTATGCCCAAAAGATTTTACTTCACTAGGTGCAGTAAAAAAATTGGTATTCTATACACAGGTGGTATATCTTGCAACACAGATAGGCTACTCCACTGACTAACACACTCTGCAATAGGCCAAAAAGGATTAGCTTTGCTAGATTCAGCCAAATGCTGTGAAAAAAACTTGCACAGCACTGGCACAGACCTGCCTGGCAAAAACTGATAGGAACTGATGTAACCTAGTCCTGAAAAGGACTCCAATTACAATTAGTCTTTACTCCCACAACCTATCTATTTAAGAGCACAGACCTGCCTGATAAAAGTCGTAGGAAATGCTGTAACCTAGTCCTTAAAAGGACTGCAATCACAACTATTCCCTACTCCCAAGCTATCTGTATATTTGTGCGAAAATTGGCTTGAAATTAACAAGGTATAGCGCACACAGCAACAGCGGTGCCGTCTAACACGCAGCTGCAGCAGTGAGAAAATGGTGGCGACGGGGAAAATGGCTTGGTCTTATAGGGCAAGGACATGTGACATACACTGCCAATGACACATGCCCTTGCTTGTGTGAAAAAAAGCACTTCGCTCCGTGTGTGCGCTGCTGATAGGCTGACAGATTGCACCTCCCCACTGTAAATGCGGGAAAGAGAAAAAAAAATGGAGATCTTCATTGTTCCTGCAGAGATCCATCCCCTGCCCCTCCCCCCACCCCGCTGTACACTCAAACTGCGTATTAACATTAATTTTCATCATTACTGAGAAAAAATCCAGTTATGATTTTGGTGCACGAACAGTTATCGAACATAACCTCGAACAGCCGAATTTTTCTCAAATTGTTCGTGTTCGCCGAACGGCTCGAACACCGCCCAAAACAGCTCGAATTTGAGATTGGCGAACAGTTCGAGTAGAACAACGCTCATCTCTACCTAGGACCCCTGGGTGGCAAGGCTACAGGGCTAACCACAAAGCCACTGTGCTGCCCATGCTATGATGTGATGTGATTAACATACAAAATGGTGCACAAAAATTAATGGACCTAATTTGAAGAACCTAGAGGAAAACAATAAATTGAGACTTGTTTAAAACCTTGTTTAAGATTCATGTGGATGGTTAAAGGGATTGACCACTACTTGGAAACCTCCTTCTAAATCTCTGTTTCTCCCCCAGTAAAATAACACTTATACTCACCTCTGGTACCACCAGCTTTCTAGCGGTGTTGGGACAGTCTCTCCCGGGGATCATGTGACATTCTTATGTCATATGATCACTGCTGCCCAAAAATACCCTGGCTTCACTCTCCTCTTTTACTGATTGTAATTGACTTCCGGATGAAGTGAGAGCTGAGCCTGCTCTCTCACTTCCCCTGGATGTCTAGATTTGTCCGAAGGAGAGGAGAGGGAAGCCAGTGCTGATTGGCCTCAGTGATCACATGACATAATAATGTCATGTGATCCTCAGGACAGTCGGAGGGGAGTATAAGTGTTATTATTTTACTGGCGGGAATCATAGGGATTCAGAAGGGATTGTCTGAGTACTAGAAAACCCTTTAACAAAAACTAGTGAAAAGATCAGGTAAGTATTAGTAAGAATTCTGTTATATTGAGAGTGCAGATGTTTCTTGGAACAATATTTATGCTTATGTAGAGGAAAATCAACATTGTGATTATATAAATGTCTGCCATAGACATAAATGTAAAAAAACATTAAAAACGTATGGGAAACGAGACAATTTAAATAAATCTCTTGGTCTTTTTTTGCTGCATCCAATTGCATTTTTCCTTTGCATATCTAAGGGCAGATTAACAATTCTGCTAACAAATATTTTAGCAAATATTTTGCAAATCATCTGGATGTAATCTAATCACAAAAAACATGAGCAAAGCTGCCTTAATGACGATTGCTAATTTTCCTATATCCTATAGGTATAATTGACATGGTTGGAAAGAGTTAATAGTTAATTCTCATTTTCCATCTATAATGTAATCTCATGTACATGCTAATTCATCAACCATGACAAATTCAAATGTAAGAAGCCCGTAGCACCAGGAATACATAAAAGCAGAAAACAATTTTCTAAGGTCATACAGGCTATATTTAAATACATTGAATGTATAATTTATGACCACGGAAGAGAACAAATGTAATCTCTGTGCTATAAGATGTGTAACGTTCATGTCTATCACTTGTATCACTTTGCAATGTGGTCCCCTCATGTCAAGTGCCTAACAAGCCACATATTTCCTATTTTATTGATCCGCTCTTGAGCCAACAATTAATTTTGAAACTTCTATAGTTTAAAATCTTATTTACTTTTACTTATTTAGCAATAAAATTTTAGGAGAAAAGCAAAAGTTTAGACTATAAATTCTAATAAGAATTCAATTGCAGGTAGGTCACATATTTCATTAGAAATGTGTCCAACAGACAGTTGACGATAAAAGGGAGTTATGTGGGGCTGCATGAGTGTTCCTAGTGTTGGGGAGCTACATTTAATTGATAGTATCATGATTTCACAGATGTACTGCTCTATATTGAAAGGGAAGATGCTACCATTACAACGTGATTTTGGTAGACGTGCACTTTTCCAACATGATGATGATCCAAACCACACATCTAAGGCCACTGTTGCATTTCTGAAGAAGAACAGGATGAAAGTGATTCAGTGGCCAAGTGTCTCCTGATCTAAACCCAACTGAACACCGATGGGGAATTGTGAAGCAAGAAGTTGAGCTTCACATCCAGCATCCAGGCTCTAAAAGAGATCATTCTTGAAGAATAGAAAAAATAGATGTTGTAATATGTTACCAACTTGTTCATTCCATGCCTACAAGATTTGATGCTTTCCTTAAAAATCATGGAGGTCATACAAAATACTAGATGTAGTAGTTTTTGATGTGGGGTGTATTCATTTTTGTGTCAACTAATTTGAGTAAAACTGAAGATTTTGTTAAGAAAGTTATATTCTTAACCTTACTTTCATGTTATGGGTTAAAAAATGTTCTATGAGACTCAGTCTTGTCAAAATTTTGAAAATTGTTCCTGTAAGAAGTCCAAAAGAGCGATACAAAGTCTGAGAAGACACTGCAGAAAATTCCTCTTTCAAGGAGGGACTGAGGTTTATTAGAGATGCGCAACAGAGCAGATACAGAAGACAGGTTAGTTGAAGCACGCAGACACGCGCAGGTGTGGTGGTGGATGGTCTGACACCAGACTGCAGTATATGGGGCTTTTTATGCATGGTTAGACCAAGCAAACAACATATTGCAACAAGAGGCGTATACATTTTAGAAGAAAGCATACAGTGACACAACATGACAACATTAATGGGTATTGCCTATTAATCTCCATATACCATTTAGCTAATGGCATTAGTTACATAATTCTTTAAATACTGACATTACATACATCACTACTCTTAGCGTACTCACATAATTCTTCAGACATTGACAGTTCTATGGTTCTGGTTTTACAGTATACCAATTCAACATATATACTGCACACTACGATATAAATCACTTATTACCTATCACAGTCCCCTGCAGCTGTTCTAATTAGTCTCCCTGGACTCCATCCATACTTACTAATGGCACTAATGTCATTTTATACCTCCATTCTGGGGAGAGCCTCAGCTCTTTAGCAAAGTTAGTTGATTGTCCAAGATGGCTGCTGGCCACAATATTGCTGTTCTTCATATTATGGTTGACCATTCTCTTACAGTTCTTGTGTTCAGTGAGATATTGATTAAAATGGCCTGAGCAGACTCTTATCAGAGAGGAATTCTGGCCTCTCTTTAGCTCCAAGACACATCCAGTCTGGTGCGCACAGTCTGTTCATTTATGAGCTAACACATTTGCCTCTGCTACATCCAGCAGACTGACTGAACTCCTCAGTCACTCTATTTGGAGAAAGACCCCAGCATGTCACTTTCTCAGCTACAGATCACATCTTGGCTGGTTCTCAGCAGCAGCCCACTCAACTCTATTTCATCCAATAGACTGACACGCCCGCAGGAGACTGCCACTCCATGAGGCTTCCTGGTTCTTACCAAAACCCACGCATGTTTCTAATCAAGACTCTGCATAGCTTGGATTTAACTCTGTCCTTCCCAACTATGCAGCATATCCCTCTTTCCAACACTTGTTAGCTCCAAAACACATCCAGTCTGGTGACCATGATTCGTGCATTCACGAGATAATACATTTTCCTCTGCTACATCCAGCAGATTGACTGACGCCTCAGTCTCTCAATTCAGAGAGAGACCCCAGCACTTCTCTCTCTCAGCTACAGCTCACATCTTGGCTGGCCAGCTTCCCTGAATCTCTACTTTCTGATTCTTAGAGATACCATGCAGGTGCTTCTAATCAAACACTGCGGAGATGGGGTTTAGCCCTGTCCTTCAAAGCTATAATACATATTCCCCCTGCAACCCAAAGCCAAGGGCTGGGTACCATCTGCCAACCCATAATGCCAACAGGGGTCCCGTTACCAAAACTGATTATTGATTTCAAGCTCCTGGGGAACACCATTCAGACATTTTACACAAGGCTGACAACATACAATGCTCTGCCACCTACAGACTACATCACGCACACAGGTTCTGCTGCCTGCACATCACCGTACTGTTCTGCAGACACACAACCTCACACACAGTGCACACTGCACAACCAATGCCGACACATCATAAGGCTGCAAACTCATTGAACTCAGTCCTACACACTACACACTGCTGTACACCACCACACATATTATGTACATCACCATACATGTGACCTTGTGACCACAGCCGACTCTTGGCAGAATACCGGTCTCATGGGCGCTACCATTTCAGCCCAAAAGTTCCATAGCATGCAACAATTTCTTGACCACTCTCACTTTGTGGGACACGGAACCACAATCTATGCATGTGTCGACCTGGGCCATGGGATAGTTCTTGTTGTTGCCATCAATACACCTTACCCCCACCCTAGTGACTAGCACATGCAGAAGTGTGGCCCTTTCCAGGGTCTCCAAACTCCCTTAGTCCCAAGGTCACTTCGCTTGGACACCATTCCACAGTCACCTGGCATTCCTGAGGCCCCTCGCCAGGATGAGGAACAGCACTGCAGGCAGGGCAGGAAAAGTAGGAGTTGCGCCGGCCAATGCTGCAGTCCACCGGCCCCGGCATTGTAGACCCCAGTTCTCCTACAGACAACTCCACTTAAAGAGACAGCTTCCAGTTCTCAGCACTTCACTGAGCTGCACCAGTGATGCTATAAGGCCACGACCCCAGTATCAGTATTCGGTCAGTATTTTTTCTCAGGAGTGGGAGCAAAAACAGGTGAGGAACAGAGAACAGGTATAATAGAAACAAGTCACCAATTCTGCATTCATCCGCCACTCCTGGTTTTGTCTCTCTACAGGTGTATTTAATCAAGACCCTGCAGATCTGGGATTTAACGTTATCCTTCCCAGCTATGCTACAATATGTATATGTGTGTGTATATACAATTGAAACCAGAAGTTTACATATACTATATAAAAAGACACATATGCATGTTTTTCTCAATATCTCACATGAAATCAGAATAAATCTTTCCCGTTTTAGGTCAATTAGGATTACCATAATTTTTAATATATGCCAAATGCCAGAATAATGAGAGAGAGAGAATGTTTTAAGGCATTTTTATTACTTACTGCAAAGTCAAAGTTTACATACATCTCATTAGTATTTGGTACCATTGCCCTTAAACTGAATGAGTTGGGTCAAACATTTGGAATATCCTTCCACAAGCTTCTCACAATAGTTGGTCGGAATTTGGGTCCATTCCTTTTCAGCTTTGCCCATAAAATGTAATTGTCTTTTTTCCCTCTATTCAAAGCTTACAGCATTGTTTTTTAAATTCATAATTCACTTTTCAGACATGTACATAACTATTCTGGCCATATGCAGGAAACTTTGTGTTCCTGCCACTGATGTTCCTTTCCTGGTAAGACACTGGTGTTTTATTCAAGATCTTCCAGTGATGTGTTTCCAGATGGCGCGGCTATTGGCACCTTTTATGACAACACCCCCAGGGATCATTTATGTCAGTGTTTCTTGTATGTGTGCTGTTTCTTTTTTTCATTGATAGCACACTGACACATTATAGTGTACGGGCTACTCATGTAACAAGTTGTTGTTTTTTTTTGCTGAATGGTGTTCCACATTGAACACAAAGACTCAGAGATCATATATTATTCTAATTTGTGCACCAAACTTGCCGATTGAACTTAGAGGGTCAGTAAAAAAAAATGCACAACACACTGATACCACCTGTTTGAAAACCATTTATTTTTATTTTTTTTGCATAGAAAAATATCTGATTATTGAAACATTGGTGGCCAAACACTGATGAAAATTGGCCCTATTTTTGTAGATGAGAACAATCACTGGCGGGTGCATTCAGCCTTACAACTATTTATTTGAAAGGGTGAATTCTATTCAGAAATTTCAACAAAATCATAATTGTTACACAGAGCAAACAAAAATGGGAATGTAAAAATGCCCATAGACTATATTGGGTACATGTTCTACCCCCCTCAAAAACGGTTAGAACACGTATACAAAAATCAGATGTGTGTATGGGTTTTTTGGCCCATATAGGAGAACTGATCTGGCAAACTGTTAATGAGTACCGACTGAGTATACACAAATTGATGGGTGCTCGTATACTTGCTTGATAGCAATAGAACAACCGTTATTCTGATTGTCCTCCACCTATACATCATCTTCCTAATATTGTAGCATAGCTGGGAAGGACAGGGTTAAATCTCATGCTCATCCTTTTATAAGGGGTGATGCACTGCCAATAACAATGATTTTTATGATGGCATATATGATCTGATCACCTGTTAAACAATCATTTTGCTTGTATGATCGCCAGTTCATCTTATGATTGCTGATAATTGGGAATGAACATTCTTACAATTGCTCCTGTAACGACACATTGCTGTAATGGAGCCAGTTTGGGAGATGAATATAGGTTTTTTTATTTTACATAGGGCACTTGCATTTAAGGAGGGTTTGTCCAAGTAGTGCAAATATCATCATTAAACATCTGTGAAAGCTTTGGGTATTATTCCTACTAAGCTGCAATCTTTTCAGAAAGCCCTTGAAACCTTAGATTTTTTTGTAATGAATAATTCCATTAACATTTCATATCATTCAGAACAAGTGAGGCAGAGTCCACATTTGTTATGAAATGAATATAAAATGTGAAGAAAAATACAGAAGAGGTTTTAATTTTCCTACATTGATTTGTATATTGACCTATAGCACATGTTTTTAAAGGATTTTGTTCCATTTAGGTAGACACATTTGACATAATTAGACATTAATCTTATAGTGATGTCTCTAACACACTGTTTCTTTTAAGAAAGTATATGTAATTGTCACATTATCAATATTCAATTATCTATATTTTCATAATTAGCACAAGTACAGCTAGTTTATCATCTGTAGATCTACTATAAGGTACTTACCTTGCCACACTCCTCCCCTCTGCCAGCCGCTACAACTCTAGTATTCTTGGTGCAGCCAGAGATGCACAGTGCACTTGCCCACTTGGTTCCTTAGAGTTCCCGACCATCTGACCACTGCAAAGGTTGACAAAGGTTAGAGAACCAATTAGCAAACCAATCAGGGAGCAAGTTAGACAAGCAATAATTTCCCTATTTAAACGACCTAGCTGTGTAGTCCTCTATATGAATGTCTAAATAGATAAATTTGATTTTTGGATTGAAAGACTCTCTTTAATTACCAAGGTAGCAAAAAATGAGCAATACATCTACTAAAGTTATTTTTACAAGTAATTATTTTTTAGGTATCAATGTGCATCTCGTCTATTAATATATTTAGAAGTTCAAAATTACTTTTCAAATTATTGAGTTTTAGAAAAAATATACAGTGGCTTGTGAAATTATTTACCCCCCTCCTCCCTTGGCATTTTATCTATTTTGTTACATTACAACCTGTGTTTAAATATTTTTGTAACCTTTGTGTGTGATTCATCAGCACTAAATAGTCTAAGTTGGTGAAGTGAAGTGACAAAAATATAGGCATAAATTAAATGTATGGGATCAAATAACTAAAAATTGACATGTACATATGTATTCACCCTTTTGCTATGAAGCCCCTAAAAATTTCTGGTGCAAGCAATTACCTTCATAAGTCACATGCTTAGTGAAAGGAAGCCCACCTGTGTGCAATCTAAGTGTCACATGGTCTGTCAGTGTGTCACCCTGGCCTGGATGCCACAAATGTATAATAAAGCTGTGTCTGAGAGCAAGGGGGAGGTTCTCTGGTCGAGGACCATTAACATGCAATACCTCCTGTCCCAGGCCAGTAGGGGGAGCAGGCTGCCCCTATAAAAGCTGGAACTGGGGGCAGGGTTAGAGGAGAACTAGACAACCTGTCTCTGGATTGAGAGGTGTCCCAGAGCAGGGACAGACAGTTGTGTTGCAGCCTAAGAGGCCGTGTGGCAGTAGGAGAGCCACGAGCCAGGGACAAGAGGCGAAGCAAGCCTGTCCTGGCAGATAGAGAAACTAATCTACCAGACTTTGGTGTCTGAGGCTGTGAGGATTCCAAGTCCTACAGCAAATAACCAGTCCGCAGGGGATTGTATGTTCCCTGGCCTAAGAAGCCCGGAGGTTCCGCCACAGCAGAAGGGACCAGCAAAGCCGTACCAGGCCGGGAGTAGAAAGGGACCCAAGTTGCAAGCCATACGGGCGAGAAGACACGGCAAGCTCAGGAACGTGGGCTATTACACCACGAGGAGGGAAATAGCCAGAAAGAGCGCAGAGAGTACGGTAGGCCTACACCCTCACCCTGATCAGGGCCAGCTTCCCACTTGTTCTCAGACATATAGGCCCCCTCCTAGCCGGGACTGTTTTTGGGTCGTCTCACCTGTTCTAATAAAGACCCTGAACTGTTTAAGAGGCCTCCGTTTCCTGGCTATTGCGGTCGGAGCCATCCCTTCCATCATCCATTATATTCTGCCCTGGGGCCAAACTCCTCCCGTGGGGAGTTGTACTATTCAGTGCTGCACATTTACATCTGCCCCAGCGGTCTGCACTGCAGCGGCGGTTAGCCCTGACCGCAATCCACGGGTGGCGTAGTCGGACATTGCAAAACATATAGAAGACTGCCACTGGTCTGACCACCCTGAGCCACTGACCGGGTTGCCACTACTACCCCCGTTATTGCCCTGTTGTCCGGATCCGAGTGCCCCACGGCCCAGGGGGCGAGTCAGCTTTGGCGTAGTCGACAGGATTGTGACCAACCCGCCACAAACGGGTATTGCGCGCCTGAAAAAGACTGTACGCGTACCTTAAAAAGAGGTTTCCCGCCATCCGGAGCCGTTTCCCGCCATTTTCAGCCATCTCCCACCATCTTCAGCAGCTTCCCGCCATCTTCAGCCGTTTTCCTGCCATCGGACACCATCTGCAGGACGCCGCACGGAAGAAGAGGGGCGTGGACGTCCAAACCGCTCGAGACCCGAAGCTCTGCCCTACGCACCGACGCTGCGCAAGGTCCTGGAAGGGAGAGAGAGCGACGCTGACGTCACCAGGACGCGACGCAAGGTCCTCGTCCGGAGCAGCACCAGCGGAGCCGCGGCCTACAGAAGAGGATCGTCGGAAGGTAGGCCACGCTTAACTAGGGGGGAGGAAGATGTCGGACACGGAGGCGCCCACTACCACCAGCGCAGCTGCAGCAGCAGTGATGCCATTCTCCCTGCCTTACATCCCTGGAGCGGCCTGGCTGCCCAAGTATTCAGGGGAGCCCCATGCACTAACTGACTTTAAGGAAAGGCTGTACAGTTTATTCCAAGTTTACCCCCTGACAGAGAAACAGAAGATCAGCATACTGACAGGGCAGTTAACTGGCGCAGCCCAGCGGGAGGTAAAGTCATGGCCCGCTGAGGAGAAAAGGACCGTAAAGGACATTCTGGCCCGGCTGCGGGGTACCTTTGATACACGTACGTCCGCTGAAATTAAAATGCGGTTCTACGGATTAAAGCAGCGGGCACAGGACAGCATCAGAGACTATGCCCTAAATTTGCAGGAAGCATTGAGAGCCATCAAACAAGCTGACCCTGGCAGCGTGCAGGATACGGATAAGCTACTAACAGAACAGTTCATAGAAGGTCTGCTGTCTAGCGCCCACAGGACCCAGCTGTGCCTCATGTTATTTCAGAACCCTGATCTTACCTTTGCCCAATTCAAGGACAGGGCCATAAGGGTGCTCCGTGAACCCGCAACAAGTGGCGCTATAAACCCCCGGCGCCCTGCTCTCACCTATCACCAGGAGGCAGCGCCCTCCTCTATGGACTCTGTGGGGGCCGATGCACAGGCCCTGAATCAAGCCCCGTCTAAAGATCTGCACCACCAAGTTCAGGAGCTGACCAGGAGCGTCGCTGCATTGACCAGGACCGTCCAGGCGTTACAAGTGGACCCGTCAAGACCCATCGAGTTGGCTTCAAGTCCGGAGGATGTCCCATGGCGTCGACAGAGGAGGACCCCGTCATTCCGAGGGAGGCCCACAGACCACTACACGGAGGATGGACAGCCCATTTGCGGTCGATGCAACCAGCCCGGACACATTTCCAGGTACTGTAATTTAAACGGGTCCAACCTGGGGCAGAGTGCCAACCCCCAGGCATTATATCACCAGGCCCTTACAATTGGCGTAATAAGTACGTTGGGGGGCGCCCGGTTTTACCCGTGGTGCTGGATGGTATCCCCATGAGCGCCTTCCTGGATACCGGGTCGCAAGTAACTACTATCCCTTATGTACTTTTTAAACTTTTTAAGCAGTATTGGACTGATGCTGATATAACACGGTATCCAGACAGTAACTTGAGCATCATCGCCAGTAATGGCTTGCCCGTGCCGCAGATGGGGTTCAAGGAGATGACCATTAAGATTGGTAAAGTTGAACTGCCGGCACAGGGAGTGATTATTGTGGACATTGACCGTCGTGAAAGTCACCCTAAAATAACTGTGGGTACTAACGTGATTGAAAATTGTCTTTCAGAGGTAATTGTAATTCTACAATAGGTGGCAGTGAATGCTAGTTCCAGCCAACAGAGAGTCCTCAACAAAGAGATAAAAGCCCTGATGAGACGGCAGCAGGTAGAACTGTCTGGTGGTGAGATCGGTAGCGTAAGGATGAGTGACCCATTCCCCATTTCCATGCTTCCCAAAAGTGAAATGATGATCTGGTGTCGGACTGCAATCGGGTTGAGAGGTAGAGACTACCAAGCCATGGTAGAACCCGTGTACTCAGACAGCAGGCTCACCATTTTGACAGACCGGGGGGTGGTTGATGTCTGTCATGGGATGGTGCCCGTTCGCATTCTCAACATTGGGGAGAGGGAGGTACACTTACCCAGGTACGCTACACTTGCCAAACTGTTTGCTGTCGAACACAAAGCTATCAGGGCCGTGGAGCCTTTGCCTCCATCTCCTCAGGCGGAGGGTAATGGCTCCCAGAAACAAAAGGAGGACTGGTGCCAGAAACTCCATGTGGGTGCTGACTCCACTCCCCTGCACCAAAAACAAGGAGTCTACCGGGTGGTTCAGGAGTGCGAGAGAATTTTTAGTAAGCACCCGCTAGACTTCGGCCGAGTAAAGGGAGTGGAACACCACATCCCCACGGGGAGCCACCCACCAATAAAAGAGAGGCACAGACCTGTACCCCCTGCACATTATCAGAATGCAAAGGGCATGCTAAGAGAAATTAAAGAAGCTGGGGTCATTAGAGATAGCTGTAGCCCCTGGGCAGCCCCCTTGGTTCTGGTAAAAAAGAAAGACGGCACCATGAGAATGTGCGTGGACTACAGGCAAATCAACCGTATCACCCACAAAGACACATATCCGCTGCCTAGAATAGAGTAGTCTTCCGCCGCACTAAAATCAGCTAACTTCTTTTCTACTTTGGACCTTACCAGCGGGTACTGGCAGGTTCCTGTGGCAGAGGCTGACAAGGAGAAGACCGCCTTCACCACCCCGATGGGACTCAGCGAGTTCAACTGTATGCCCTTCGGGCTCTGCAATGCACTAGGGACCTTCCAGAGGCTGATGGAATGCTGTCTAGGGCACCAAAACTTCGAGACGGTCCTACTTTACCTAGACGA
The DNA here is from genome assembly GCF_046119375.1 of Phyllobates terribilis. Lineage (NCBI taxonomy): Eukaryota > Metazoa > Chordata > Amphibia > Anura > Dendrobatidae > Phyllobates > Phyllobates terribilis. The sequence continues at coordinate 780,279,902 of NW_027362762.1, forward strand.
CGTGATCGTCTATTCGAAGACCTACGATGACCATCTAAAACACCTAGCAGAGGTGTTCGAAGCCCTGGCAGGCTATGGCCTGAAGGTGAAACCATAAAAGTGTCACCTGTTGAAACCGAAGGTTCAGTACCTAGGGCACGTGGTAAGTGCAGAAGGAGTAGCCCCCGACCCTGACAAGGTCACGGTAATCAAGAGCTGGCCAAGCCCCTCAAACATCAAAGAAGTGAGGCAATTTCTCGGGTTGGTAGGCTACTACCGAAGGTTCATCCCCAGGTTCACTAAGATGGCAGCCCCTATGCAGTACCTCCTGATAGGACAGTCTAAGTCCAGAAGCCAAAAGCCACCCTTCAAGTGGGACAATCCGGAAGAGGAGTCCTTCCGCCAGTTGAAGATGGCCCTCACAGGGGATGGGATCCTGGCCTACCCCGAAAATGGCCAGCCTTTTATTCTCCACACAGACGCCAGTAATGTGGGGCTGGGAGCAGTATTGTCGCAAAACCAACAGGGCAGAGAAAGGGTGATCGCGTATGCCAGCCGGAAGCTGAGGCCCACTGAAAGGAACCCGGAGAATTACAGCTCCTTCAAGCTAGAATTCTTGGCAGTGGTGTGGGCCGTCACCGAACGGTTTAAGCATTACCTGGCCTCCGCAAAGTTCACCGTGTACACGGACAACAACCCGTTGACACACCTGGACAATGCAAGACTAGGTGCCCTAGAGCAGCGGTGGATGGCGCGACTCTCGAATTATGACTTCACGATCAAGTACCGGGCAGGCAGAACCAATGCCAACGCTGATGCCCTCTCGAGAATGCCTCACTTACCCGACTGAGGCAAAGACCCAGAAGAGCTGGAGGAGGGAGAACTCCCTGCGTTTCACCGGTATGGAGCCACTCAATACTCCCACCGCGTGAAGGAGGAAGACTTAACAACCGTCATGATCAATCCCCTACCTCACCACAGCTGGGCCAAGACCCAAGATAGTGACCCTACAATCTGCATGGTGAAAGACCTGTTGACCCGAGAAGACGCCCGTCTAGATCCGGATGCTCCAGAGGAAGCCAAGCAGCTATGGAAAGAGAAGAGCAGGCTGTTCCTCTATGAAGGTAAGCTGTGCAGAAGACTCGTCAACCACCGGACGCACGAGCTGACCTGGCAAGGCGTGGTCCCAAGGCGAGATGCAGTTATGGTCCTGGAGGCTTACATGATAGAGCGGGGCACTTCGGCAGGAAGAAACTGGAGTTATTGATAAGAGGCCGGTTCTTCTGGGTCGGCATGAGAGGGGCTGTAGAGAAGTGGTGCAGAGAATGTGGCCCTTGTAACCTAAGGAGGAAGGACCGCACCAGCCAGAAGACACCCTTGAGGCCCATCGTCACCACGCAGCCTCTTGAGCTGGTAGCTCTGGACCATGTCAAATTGGCTCCAAGCCGGTCAGGATACGTTTATGCCCTGACAATCGTGGACCACTATTCCCGATTTCTAGTGGTGGTCCCTGTAAAAGATTTGACAGCTCAAACGGCGGCCAGAGCCTTTCAGCAATACTTCTGCTGCCCACACGGGTATCCGGAACAAGTCCTGACAGACCAGGGTCCAGCGTTCGAGGCTGAAATCTTTCAAGAGTTCTGCAACCTCTATGGCTGTAAGAAGATTCGGACAACGCCTTACCACCCACAAACCAACGGGATGTGTGAGAAAATGAACAATATAGTCATTGATCTCCTGAAGACGTTGCCCCTGGAGGAACGCAGCCTGTGGCCAGAAAAACTGCCAGACCTGATAGACTTATACAACCATATCGCTGGTGAATGCTACAAACTGCACCCCGGCTTACCTGATGCGAGCCAGACCAGGTAAGCTGCCCATAGATCTGGAGATGTGAGTCCTAACACCCGAGGGCACCTCCCCAGATGCGGACTGGGATACGGAAAGGCGACTGCAGTACAAGAAGGTACAGGAGAGTGTGGAGAAGAGCCTGGCCCAGGTGAGAGAAAGGCAAGAGAGACTCTTCAACCAACACGCCCCTGCAGGTCCCCTAGAACCTGGTGAGCAGGTCCTGAAGCGAAAGAGAAGGCTACACAAGTTGGACGACCAGTGGGAAAGGGAACCCTACACCATACTGCAGTCTGATCACAACAACCCAAAGGTGTGCGTGATCACCAAGGATGGAGGAGAAACCACTAATACCGTCTCCAGAGACCACCTAAAAAGGTGCCCCGAGCAACTATGGAATGCAGAAGAGGATCAAAGTGACCTTGAACCCGCAGAGGACAAGGAAGAAATGATCAGCACCGTTCTCGGAGAGTTCCCTCAGTCCTGGACTCGAATAAATGATGCCATAGTGGTACCCGTCCTGCATTTCCTGCAACCAACTCAGCAACAACCTACAACAGGGCGGGAAAGTGAAGAAGAACAAGCAGTTCCAGAGGCAGAAGAACCTGTACCAGCAGCCCAGGAGAATCAACCCTCTGCTGACAGTGAGCCTGCCATGCCTGCAGTAAGTCAAAGGACCCGCAGACAGCTGCCTGCCCTGCCTGTAAGTCTATCCAGTGACTGTACCCTAAATGGTAGTGAAGAAAACCAGGTTAGACCACCACCAGACAGTGGGTTACGCAGGTCAACCAGGAGCACAAAGGGGCAGAAACCCGCTCGCTGGAGAATATAGGGTGCACTAAAACTGTAAATAACCCTGTTGCCAAGTGTTGAAATGTTTGCAAAGTTACCTGCATGATTAGTAATTGTGTATTTCAGATTCTTACAGTTGTCGTACGGACTAAAAGGTTATGAACTTTTAATAACCGGGACTTTGTATGGACTGCGTTCGGAGCCTAACCAAGGAATGAACTAAGACTGTAAAGGACTTGGGGCTAGGACAGACCCCCACCTGGTTAAGGCTCCCCGTTGTGTTGGTGATATGGACACCCGGTCACAGACCACACTGTGACCTTAAGAACTCAACCTGTGCGTCGTTTGTCTTCACTTGCCTTGTAATGTTTTAATGGTCATGCATAAGTATTCTTGTTTTAAGCTTTGTCCCAGAGTACTAAGTTTTACTAGGGGGGAATGTGTCACCCTGGCCTGGATGCCACAAATGTATAATAAAGCTGTGTCTGAGAGCAAGGGGGAAGTTCTCTGGTCGAGGACCATTAGCATGCAATACCTCCTGTCCCAGGCCAGTAGGGGGAGCAGGCTGCCCCTATAAAAGCTGGAACTAGGGGCAGGGTTAGAGGAGAACTGGACAACCTGTCTCTGGATTGAGAGGTGTCCCAGAGCAGGGACAGACAGTTGTGTTGCAGCCTAAGAGGCCGTGTGGCAGTAGGAGAGCCACGAGCCAGGGACAAGAGGCGAAGCAAGCCTGTCCTGGCAGATAGAGAAACTAATCTACCAGACTTTGGTGTCTGAGGCTGTGAGGATTCCAAGTCCTACAGCAAATAACCAGTCCGCAGGGGATTGTATGTTCCCTGGCCTAAGAAGCCCGGAGGTTCCGCCACAGCAGAAGGGACCAGCAAAGCCGTACCAGGCCGGGAGTAGAAAGGGACCCAAGTTGCAAGCCATACGGGCGAGAAGACACGACAAGCTCAGGAACGTGGGCTATTACACCACGAGGAGGGAAATAGCCAGAAAGAGCGCAGAGAGTACGGTAGGCCTACACCCTCACCCTGATCAGGGCCAGCTTCCCACTTGTTCTCAGACATATAGGCCCCCTCCTAGCCGGGACTGTTTTTGGGTCGTCTCACCTGTTCTAATAAAGACCCTGAACTGTTTAAGAGGCCTCCGTTTCCTGGCTATTGCGGTCGGAGCCATCCCTTCCATAATCCATTATATTCTGCCCTGGGGCCATACTCCTCCCGTGGGGAGTTGTACTATTCAGTGCTGCACATTTACATCCGCCCCTGCGATCTGCACTGCAGCGGCGGTTAGCCCTGACCGCAATCCACGGGTGGCGTAGTCGGACATTGCAAAACATATAGAAAACTGCCACTGGTCTGACCACCCTGAGCCACGGACCGGGTTGCCACTACTATCCCCGTTATTGCCCTGTTGTCCGGATCCGAGTGCCCCATGGCCCAGGGGGCGAGTAATCAGTATATACACACCTTTTCTGAAAGGCCACAGAGGATGCAACACCATTAAGCAATAGTCACCACTAACCTGACAACACCATGAAGACCAAGGAGATCTCCAAACAAGTCAATGACAAAGTTATTGAGAAGTCAGGGTTGGATTATAAATAAATATTCCAAACTCTGATGATCCCCGGGAGCACCATCAAATCCATTATCATCAAATGGAAAGAACATGGTACCACAAAAAACCTGACAAGAAAAGGCAGGCCACCAAAACTCTCAGCCCGGGCAAGGAGGGCATTAATCAGAGATGCAGCACAGAGACCAAAGGTAACCCTGAAGGAGCTGCAGAATTCCCAAGCAGAGGCTGGAGTATCTGTTCATACGTCCACAATAAGCCATACACTCCATATAGGTGGCCTTTATGGAAGAGTGCACAGAAAAAAGCCTTTACTTACACACAAAAATTGCAAGGTCCATTTTCAGTGTGTGTGAGATTCCCCAAATGTATAGAGGAAGGTGCTGTGGTCAGATAAGACCAAAATTTTAATTTTTAGCCACCAAGGTGGCAGCAGGGACAGGGAAAATGGTCCAAGTCGAGGGGAAAATGGATGGTGCGAAATACAGAGAATATTCTTGAGCAAAACCTGTTTCAGTCTGTCAGTGATTTGAGACTGGGATGGTAGTTCAGCTTCTAACAAGTCAATGAACCAAAGCATACTGCTAAAGCAACACTCTAGTTGTTGAAGGGGAAACGTGTAAATGTTTTGGAGTGGCCTTGTCAAAGCCCAGACCTTAATCCAATTGAGAATCTATGTTCAGACTTGAAAATTGCTGTTCACTAGAGGAAACCATCTAACTTGAAGGAGCTGGAGCAGTTTTGGTCTTGAGGAATGGGAAAAATCCCAGTGGCAAGATGTAGAAATCTCATAGAGACTTATCCAAAGCGAACTGCAGCTGTAATTGCCACAAAAGGAGGCTCTACAAAATACTGACTTTAGGGGAATAGTTATGCACACTGACGTTTACAGTTATTTTCCTATTTGTTGTTTGCTTCACAATAAAAAGAAAACCAAATGTTTATAGTTGTAGGCATGTTCTTTACATGAACTGATGCAAACCCTCAAAACAAACTGTGAAATTCCAGGTTGTGAGGTAGCAAAATATGTAAAATGACAAGGGGGGGAGGGTGAATACTTTGAATACTTTCGCAAGCCACTGTATGAGATTCACATGTCTTCCCATGGATTGTCATCCCACCAAGGACAACATTTGCCTGGAGTTCGTATGTTCTCCCCATGTTTGCTTGAGTTTCCTCCAGTTTCCTCCCACGCTCCATAGACATACTGATAGGGAAGTTAGATTGTGAGCCCCAATGGGGACAGCGATAATAATGTCTGTAAAGCTGCTATATTAGCAAAAATAATAAGTTAGTTGATAGATCTACAGACAAGCCTAAATATACCCCATTTAGGGGTGAAAATATTTTTCTTCACTTTGTTAATGTTTCATCCATGAAATTCATAGGGCAAAATGATTTGCATATTTCTTATTACCTATTTCTGAGAGTGGCTGTAATGACTCCCCAGCACATTGATTGACAGCCCGTGCAGTGCATGTGTACAGAGCAGGCTGTCAATCAATGTGCCAGGGAGTGATTACAGCCACTCTCATTTAATAGTGAGCTGTGACTGTAACCATTCTCTGCACTGCCCCTATGATTAGAGACGAGCGGTTGATGTGCCTCTCTGTCCACTTCCTCCCTGTCTCCAGATATGGTTGGCTAAATTTGCTTCTTTATCTTCTTTTATGCCTGTGGTTTGATGTCACTATTCTTTACATCATTTTTTAACTCTACTCTATCATGCATCCCATGTGTTTCTATATTCCCTCATCATCCCTTTTAGGCTCTGAAACATAATATTTATTGCACACCCATTCTTGTAATATTTTTGAATTGCATTATATTATTACTATCAGGGGTATTGTTTTTTATTTTTGTACGTTGGACAAATATCTGTACCCATTATTTTGGTTTGAGGACGTGGTTTATTCATGATCATTATCTTGGGCTGAGATATGTTAACATACACACTTTTTGGTGTTTTTAATTGCTTTTAACCCTTTCATGACATGCCCCCTTCATCCCAGAGCCATAACATTTTTATTTTTCTGTCCACATAGACATATGAGGGTTTGTTTTCTGCAGGACTGGTTGTACTTTTGAATGACACCATTCCTTATACGACATAGTGTACTGGAACACAGTAACAAAAATTCCAAGTGGGGATAAATTGTGGAAAAAAATGCAATTCTGATATTGTTTTTTGGGAATTGTTTTTATGGTGTACGTTTAGTGGTAAAAATGACCTTGCAATATGATTTTGCTTGTCAGTTCAATTATGGCGATACCAAACGTGTCCAGTTTTTTATTATTTTAGTGGTGAAGAAAAATCAGAAAACTGCAAAAAAAAACAACAAAGTCTAGGGGTTGAGTCGCCTAACATTATTTTAGCGTTATTTACCTGCAGATTAGCCTATATCTCCAGGTCAATAGCATTTTTGGATATGACAGGTTCCCTTAAATAAAAAAAACTAATATAGTACCGACTGAATCTTAAGGGACTCCAAAACCATGTGCCATTTGACAAATTGGATAAGCAATGCAGCAAAATATTGATAAATCTTGGAAGAAAACCTACTGCATTCTGCAAGGGTCTTGTAAGGGCTTTTAGGGTGTTATTTAATGCACATATTGTATATACCCAGTGCAATGCAAGCATGGATTCAAAAGGACTAGTTAATTTATACTAGCCAACTTGTTCACCTAAATGTAAGCCTTTTGCCTATAAATAATAGCCTGTTTAGTCAAGCTGCCTGAATTTCCATGAGCACAGATGATTGTTAATATAATAGTTCTATGTATATAGAACCACATGATATCTGCAGCACATCTGTTTACACAGGACAATGTGCTGCCGAGAATGATGATTTTTAAGCTTGGTTAAAAAACGTCTCAACCAACAAATGAGCGTTTTGATTTTTCGCTCAGTGATTGCCAGCCTATTTGAGGATTTGTGTAAGAGAAGAAAGAGGAAAAATTTCAAAATCTACATGTTTAATGCTGATAGGCTCAAGGCTGTTATTGAGCCTTCTACTAAATACTGAATGGGGCTAATTGTTTAGTAGGTAATTATGTGGTAAAAAGTTACACTTATTAACAATCTCTTTTGTAGACATTAAAAACAATTAGTAACATACCTCTATATTACCATAACACAGGAGCATAAATTTATATGCGCTATATTATTCAATTAGTCATGTATTAAAATAACCCAATGATCCATAATCTCCAGAGACCCACTGTAGTTCTCAATCAAACTTTGAATTGGGCATTACATAATATAAAAATCAAATATTTTCTATGGATTTAGCATTTTAATCTTTCTTTTATATTGTTTCAGTGTTGTACAGACTCGTGATAGAAAAGAAGCTTTAGATGTGTTATGTCAGAAACCTCCAGCTTATCTGATTAGTGTTCACATTTCAATACTAAAGTTTATCTTCCTAAATAAAGTAAAGCAGGAATATACAGTATTCTATGGCAATTTTGTTTAATATTTTGCAGTGTTGAAGAGCAAAACATTTTTTTCTTTTCCATTTTTCCAAAAATTCCATATGTACATTATGTAGCACTTATCTATTTTTCATGGCAGTAATGCAGTTCCAATTGTCTAAATTTACCATTCTGGCAACCTAGAGTTCAGCTATATAGATTTTTTACAACTGTTTTCTTAGCTGGCATCTATTCACACTAGTTAGGAGGTTCTGGTCAGTTTTTTCTATTTGTAGCAAACATAATCCCAAGACAGTGAGCTTGCTGCTTGGGAGTTATGGTTGAACCACCCAAGGCAATTGTAATATCGAGTAAAAGTCAGTTAGTAGAGGGAGGTAACACAAGAAAATCAGTTTTGGAGAGATTCAGATTGATTGAGGACATGATGTTAGAGACAGCGGGCAGACAATCCCTGGAATTTTGTATTAAGATTGGGGTAATGTCAGGAGAAGAGGTGTATAATTAGGTGTCATCAGCATAGACACGATACTGGAAGCAAAATCTGCTGATGGTTTGTCCACTAGGGGTAGTGTATAGAGAGAAGAGGAGGGGCCCTTGGACTGAACCTTGAGAAACCCGATAGTAAGGGGAAGATTAGAGGACTAAGAGCAGGCAAAACATAGAATGAAGGAATGGTCAGATAGGTAAGAAAAGAACCAATAGAGAATGGTGTCCTTGTGGCCAATAGAGCGGAGCATAGTGAAGGGGAGCTGGTGATCTGCAGTATCGAATGCTGCAGAGAGATCCAGGAGACTCTGTAGGGAATAGTGGCTATTGGATTTCGCTGTTAGTAGATAGTTAGAGACTTTAGTGAGGGCAGTTTCAGAAGAGTGTAAAGAGCGGAAACCAAATTGTAAAGGGTCAAAAAAAGAGTGATCTGAGAGATGGGGAATTAGGCAAGAGTGGACCAAGCGTTCCAGAAGTTTAGAAATGAAGGGAAGATTAGAGACAGGTCTGTAGTTAGCAGGGATCTTTATTTAAGTAAACGGGTTATGTCAGTGTGTTTGAATGAAGAGTGAAAGATACCAGAAGAAAGAGAGAATTTAAATATTTTAGGTAGCTAGTGACAACAGGAGAGAGGGACTGGAGGAGATGTGAGGGAATAGGGTCACTGGTGAAGGTTGTAGGACGAGAAGAAGCAAAGAGCCTGGTAACTTCTTCTGTAAAGGGTTCAAAGGTGGAAACTAAACTCGAGGTGCAGGAGGGAAGGGAAGGGGATCCAAGCTCTGAGGGGAATGTATAAAAATGTGCTGACAGATATAGTTTATTTTGTCTAGGAAATAAGTGGCCAGATCGTCAGTGGTGAGGTTGGTGATGGGGATCTATACTTTAGGGCTCAGTAGGAAGTGGAAAGAGTCAAAGAGTTGTTTTCGGCTGGTGATGTGATGAGAGTGATGTAATAGACTAGTTTAGCCAGATGGAGAGCAGAGTTACAGTCTTGGCCGAAAGTGCTGGCCCCTTGAAATTTTTCCAGAAATTAAGTATTTCTAGCAGAAAATTATTGCAATTGCACATGTTTTGTTATATACATGTTTATTTCCTTTGTGTGCATTGGAATAACACAAAAAATAGAGAAGAAGACAAATTGGATATAATCTCACATAAAATCCCAAAATGGGCCAGACAAGATTGTTGGCACCTTTCCAAAATTGTGGGTAAACAACTTTGTTTCAAGTATGTGATGCTCATTCATACTCACCTGTGGAAAGGAGCAGGTGTGGGCAATATGAAAATCACACCTGAAATCAGATAAAAAAGGGAGAAGTTGATTCAATCTTTGCTTTGTGTGTCTGTGTGTGCCACACTAAGAATGGAGACCAGAAAGAGGAGAATAGAACTGTCTGAGGAATTGAGAACCAAATTTGTACAAAAATATCAACAATTTCAAGGTTACAAGTCCATCTCCAGAGATCTTGATATTCCTCTGTCCATGGTGCGCAACATAATCAAGAAGTTTACAACCTATGGCACTGAAGCTAATCTCCCTGGATGCTGGATGTGGACGGCAGAGAAAAAATTGTTGAAAGGTTGCAATGCAGGATAGTCTTAATGGTGGATAAGCAGCCCCAATCAAGTTCCAAAGAAATTCAAGCTGTCCTGCAGACTCAGGGCGCCTCAGTGTCAGCACGAACTATCTGTCGACATTTGAATTAAATGAAACGCTATGGCAGGGGACCCAGGAGGTCTCCACTGCTGACACAGAGACATAACAAAGCTAGACTGCAGTTTGCCAAAATGTACGTAAGTCAAAATCATTCTGAGAAAGCATCTTGTGAACAGATGAGACCAAGATAAAGCTGTTTGGTAAAGCATATCATTATACTGCTTACTGAAAACAAAATGTGGCCTACAAAGAAAAGAACACAGTACCTACATTCAAGTATGGTGGAGGTTTAAAGATGTTTTGGGGTTGTTTTGTTGCCTCTAGCACTGGGTGCCTTGACTGTGTTTGCAAGGCATCATGAAGTTTGAAGGTGACCAAAGGACTTTGGGTCGCAATGTAATGCCCAGTGTCAGAAAGCTGGGTTTGCATCCTAGGTCATGGGTCTTCCAGTAGGACTATGACCCCAAACATATTTCAAGAAGCACCCAGAAATGGATTAAAACAAAGTGCTGGAGAGTTTTGAAGTGGCCAGCAATGAGTCCGGATCTAAATCCTATTGAACACCTGTGGAAAGATCTGAAAATTGCTTTTGAGAGAAGGCACCCTTCAAATATGAGAGACATGGAGCAGTTTGTAAAAGAAGAGTGGTCCTAAATTCCAGTTGAGAGGTGTTAAGTTGAGGGCCGAGGGTATCAACAATTTTGTCCAGCCGACTTTTAGCGGTTTCTGTGAAATTATGTCCAATTTGCCTCTTTTCTCAGTTTTTTTGTGTTGTTCCAATACACACAAAGGAAATAAACATGTGTGTAACAAAATGTGGCAAAAAAAGGAGATTTGCACCAGCGCTATTTATCCCCTTAAAAGCAGCAAACTCAAACGCACCTTTTGCCTTGGTGCGTACTAGACAAAATCCAGTGAAAGATATATGTTGTACAAAAGCTGAGATGCACTAAGAAGAGGGTGAGACAATTATTCAAAATAATCTATGTTCCATAAGACTATTCAATTAAAGATACAAGATGCAAAAAAATAGCTGATTGAATCACCTCTCTTTACCTTCTTTGCGGTGTATGATGATTTCACTTTACTGCCAATGTTGCAGTTTGTATGGATGCACAGGTGTATAGAATTCTATGTTATCAAACCATCCCATGTCTTGGATTTCCACTGCTAAGTTGCTCTGAATGAGACTGCAAAGATGCAGGAACTCCTTTTGTTACATTGTGTTAGTGTGTGAATTGTAAAGCTCTGCGGAATATGTTGGCGCTGTATAAATAAAAAGATTATTATTATTAAGGATCCTGTTGGAAGTCCTTAGTGCCTTATTATACTTATGGGAGTGTCTGTGTCCAGAGTCAATGCATTGACTATGGACACAGACACTCCAATAAATCTCCAGTCTACCCTGGAAAACACATTGTGAGGAAAGAAACAGACCAACACCCCCATGTGGTCTGGTCTCAGGTCTGGCGGTATGTGAAAATTGTAGCTCACCATACAAGAGAGCAGCAGCAGTGGTGGTGTCTGACTGCTGGATCCACATTTCAGGTTAAGGTTAAGGGAATAAGAAATAAAGAAGCAGTGGATGTAGGGAATTTTGTTACACACTGACCGTGAGTTCCAGATGGCACAATTGAAAGAGACAGGAGAACGCATGAACTGAATGTTGATAAGATTATCAGGGTTTCTATGTGCAGCAGGAAGAGAGTTATAAATTATAGTGGAAGGAGACCTGGGCATAGGGTAGATGTCGCCAGCAACTAGGAGAAAGATAAAAAAGAGAAAAATCCGGTGGTTCAATCATTTATAGGAGTGTTTTGTGTCCTGTATGGTGGTAGTGGATAGTTTGGAGTGATTGAGAAATGCCAGTAGAGTCTAAGCACAACATGGGAAAGGGGAGAAGAGAGAGACTGATGTGGAGAGAGTGCACAGAGTGTGTGAAAGGGTGTTAGATGTGCAAGAAAGCAGCAGCTAGAACATAGATGAAGCAAAGATATATGGAAAATAATGTAATAGAAATGAACAAAAAGTATGTTTGTTGGAATATCTGGCATAGCTTACCTGTCTCCTGCCCTCTCCAAATGCCATGTTAAACTGCAATGCACATAGAAAGATATTGAACATGTGTCCCCCCGCACACATGCTCTCCCTAAGCGAGATCTGAATACTTAGGAAGTATATGCTAGGATCTAGCACCAATTAACCTCAGTAAATATTCAAGAAATTAACGAGACCAGAGAAGGCATTACTAAGCAAGATAAACAATCACCCATGCTGGACAGAAAAGAAAACTTTGAACATTTAAAACAGGCACAAGAACAATTAGTATATACCAAACATGAAATCTGGCAATATGAAGGGGGATGTTCACACTTGACAGATGTTACACACGCAGATCATTGTGTATATACTTGTGTGAAGAGAAGAGAGACGAGTATCAGCTTCATACCGTGTTAAACTGCAATGCACTTTGAAAATATTGCACTTAGATATTGCACACGTGCCCCTCAGCACACGTGCTCTCCCTAAGCCAGATAAAGCCAGAGCATAAAAACCTCATATCTGTGAAACACATTTTGCTGCATCTGAGCAAGGATGGCTTGCCATCATTGATGGAACAATGAATTCTGAATTACAGCAGTAAAATGTCAGGATATTTGTCCATCAGATTCTCAAAAGCTCCCAGGAGACTTTCACGTTCCTTCGTGAAGGCCTCATCAAAGCATTGACCATATTGTCTCCAGACTGATCTCCAGTAATCATTGCATTCAACACAAAAATAGCACAGATTGCTGAAGAAAATAGACCTCCATTCCTGTGTTGCTTTGCACTAGGATAGCCTTTGAGAGCGGTGGTGTGAGATCAACGGAACACCTGTAGCTAGACATTTGACTCATAGCCCAATGTTGTGTAATCACTTTCTGATGGTTTTTATAGACACAGTTTGATGCTTTAGGCTTGGAATTGTCTGTATTTGCAGTACAGAATGGATCACTAGGTACCATTTTTTGAATTTGATGTGATCACATTGGCAAAACCATGAAAAGGACTTCACATGGGAGCGTCACACAGGTCCTGTTCCTAGTATTATAGTGTGAGGTGGCAAAATGTATGTTATGTATGGTAGCCGGATGCCTCCAGTCTTCATTCCAGATACACTAACAGTTCAGCGTAACATTGATTTAGTTGTGGAACTAGTGGTATGGAATTTTCTTCAAAGTGTCCTAAGAGCCATTTTTTCAACACAACATTGCAGCATGTTGCTTGGGCTACTGGAAGCATCCTGTGTGACCTAAATGTGCTACCTTTGCCTGCAGCTTCTCTGGACCGATCTCCCATTGAGCACATCTCATACATCATTGGTCAGCAATTGCAAAGTGTCTGCCAGCGGCCGGACTTGATGATTTTCCCAAGTGCATTCAGCATGGCGGAATATTCCTCACTTATCCCTTATTAACTACTTAAAATGTTAACATTTTGAAGGATGGGTTTCGACTCTTCTGTTTTGTCAAGATTTATATAAGTGATACATTTAACTTAAATTTAGATGCTGCAACTTTGGGAGTACTGTATGCCCTAGGCCAGTGATGGCGAACCTTTTACAGACCGAGTGCCCAAACTGCAACCCAAAACCCACTTATTTATCGCCAAGTGCCAAGACTGGAAATGAACCTTAATACTGAGGTTTTAGTTTAGAAAAAACAACTCATACAGAGAGCAGGCGGGGGGTTAAGAGAGCAAGCGAGGGCAGCATAAAGTAGCCACAAAAAGGAGCAGGGGTATGAGACTGCAGAAATAAAGAATGTGCTCACCCCCATCTTGGTATATGCCCCCAATCCATGTATGTATGCTGCCCCAATCCTTGTGTGTATACTGCCCCCAATCCATGTATGTATGCTGCCCCCAATCCTTGTATGTATGCTGCCCCCAATCCTTGTATGTATGCTGCCCCCAATCCATGTATGTATGTATGCTTACCCCAATCCTTGTATGTATGCTACCCCAATCCATGTATATATGCTGCCCTCGCCAATCCATGTATGTATGCTCCCCCAATCCATGTATATATGCTGCCCTCCCCCAATCCATGTATATATGCCGCCCCCAATCCTTGTATGCACGCTGCCCCCAATCCATATATGTATGCTGCCCCAATCCATATATGTATGCTCCCCCAATCCATGTATATATACTGCCCTCCCCCAATCCATGTGTATATGCTCCTGTTATGATCTGCAACATGTACTAAGGAAAGATAGGGGAAAGCTGTCCCTACAGTAAGACTAAGCTGAATCCCTAGAATGTAGCGGGCTGCCTGGTCCTAGTGAACAGACCCGCCTTAGTCCTTGGCTAGTCTGAACGAAGACCTATAGAATTAAGGGAGGGGTCCCTAAAAGGACTAAGGACTGGGACAAAAATGGGACACCTCCTAAACAGAAGTTGTTGCAGAACACAAAAGACAAACTGACAAAAAGTACTAGAGGTCCCAGAGGACCAAGCGAACTAGACAGAGAAAGGCACAGAAGCACCTGGCTAGAGAGACAGTCAAACACTGAAGTCCAGCACAGCCAGAAGGGCGGAGCTGGAATATAAAGGCAGATGGTCACGTGACCGCAAAACACAAGATATAAAAAACTAACAGAAGGGTTCTAACAGCTCCCCCAATCCATGTATACAGTGCTGGCCAAAAGTATTGGCACCCCTGCAATTCTGTCAGATAATACTCAGTTTCTTCCTGAAAATGATTGCAATCACAAATTCTTTGGTATTATTCTCTTCATTTAATTTGCTTGCAAGGAAAAAACACAAAAGAGAATGAAGCAAAAATCAAATCATTGATCATTTCACACAAAACTCCAAAAAAGAGCCGGACAAAAGTATTGGCACCCTCAGCCTAATACTTGGTTGCACAACCTTTAGCCAAAATAACTGTGAACAACCGCTTCCGGTAACCATCAGTGAGTTTCTTACAATGCTCTGCTGGAATTGTAGACCATTCTTCTTTGGCAAACTGCTCCAGGTCCCTGATATTTGAAGGGTGTCTTCTCCAAACTGCCATTCTGAGATCTCTCCACAGGTGTTCTATGGGATTCAGGTCTGGACTCATTGCTGGCCACCTTAGAAGTCTCCAGTGCTTTCTCTCAAACCATTTTATAGTGCTTTTGGAAGTGTGTTTTGGGTCATTGTCCTGCTGGAAGACCCATGACCTCTGAGGGAGACCCAGCTTTCTCATACTGGGCCCTACATTATGCTGCAAAATTTGTTGGTAGTCTTCAGACTTCATAATGCCATGCACACGGTCAAGCAGTCCAGTGCCAGAGGCAGCAAAGCAACCCCAAAACATCAGGGAACCTCTGCCATGTTTGACTGTAGGGACCATGTTCTTTTCTTTGAATGCCTCTTTTTTTCCCTGTACACTCTATGTTGATGCTTTTTCCCAAAAAGCTCTACTTTTGTTTCATCTGACCAGAGAACATTCTTCCAAAACGTTTTAGGCTTTCTCAGGTAAGTTTTGGCAAACTCCAGCCTGGCTTTTTTATGTCTCGGGGTAAGAAGTGGGTTCTTCCTGGGTATCCTACCATACAGTCCCTTTTCATTCAGACGTTGACGGATAGTACGGGTTGACACTGTTGTACCCTCGGACTGCAGGGCAGCTTGAACTTGTTTGGATGTTAGTCGAGGTTCTTTATCCACCATCCGCACAATCTTGCGTTGAAATCTCTCGTCAATTTTTCTTTTCCGTCCACATCTAGGGAGGTTAGCCACAGTGCCATGGGCTTTAAACTTCTTGATGACACTGCGCACAGAAGACACAGGAACATTCAGGTCTTTGGAGACTTGTAGCCTTGAGATTGCTCATGCTTCCTCACAATTTGGTTTCTCAAGTCCTCAGACAGTTCTTTGGTCTTCTTTCTTTTCTCCATGCTCAATGTGGTACACACAAGGACACAGGACAGAGGTTGAGTCAACTTTAATCCATGTTAACTGGCTGCAAGTGTGATTTAGTTATTGCCAACACTTGTTAGGTGCCACGGGTAAGTTACAGGTGCTGTTAATTACACGAATTAGAGAAGCATCACATGATTTTTCAAAGGGTGCCAATACTTTTGTCCACCCCCTTTTTTAGGTTTGGTGTGGAATTATATCCAATTTGGCTTTAGGACAATTCTTTTTGTGTTTTTTCCATTGAAGACAAATTAAATGAAGAGAATAATACCAAAGAATTTGTGATTGCAATCATTTTCAGGAAGAAACTGAGTATTATCTGACAGAATTGCAGGGGTGCCAATACTTTTGGCCAGCACTGTATATGCCTGCTTCCCTAATCCTTGTATATATGCTGCCCTCCCCCAATCCATGTATATATGCTGCCCCCAATCCTTGTATGTATGCTGCCCCCAATCCATATATGTATGCTGCCCCCAATCCATATATGTATGCTCCCCCAATCCATGTATATATGCTGCCCTCCCCCAATCCATGTATATATGCTGCCCCCAATTTATGTATGTATGCTGCCCACAATCCATGTATGTGTGCTCCCCCATCCATGTATATACAGTGCCTACAAGTAGTATTCAACCCCCTGCAGATTTAGCTGGTTGACACATGCGAAATTAACTTGGCATTGTGACATTTGTACTGTAGATCAGCCTGGAAGTGGGAAATGCACTGCAGCAAATTTTTTTTTTTTTTTTTTAAAACGTTAAAAGTTAATTCAGAGTGTCATTTATTATTCAACCCCTCAAACCACAAGAATTCTGTTTGGTCCCCCTAAAGTATTAAGAAGTAGTTCAGGCACCAAGAATAATGAGCTTCACATGTGTGGATTAAAGATCTCTTTTGCCAGCCTTTTCTGACTATTTAAGACCCTCCCCAAACTTGTGAACAGCACTCAGACATGGTCAACATGGGAAAGACAAAGGAGCATTCCAAGGCCATCAGAGACAATATCGTGGAGGGTCACAAGGCTGGCAAGGGGTACAAAACCCTTTCCAAGGAGTTGGGCCTACCTGTCTCCACTGTTGGGAGCATCATCTGTAAGTGGAAGGCTTATGGAACTATTGTTAGCCTTCCACGGCCAGGACAGCCTTTGAAAGTGTCCTCCCGTGCCGAGGCCAGGCTTGTCCGAAGAGTCAAGGCTAACCCAAGGACAACAAGGAAGGAGCTCCGGGAAGATCTCATGGCAGTGGGGACATTGGTTTCAGTCAATACTATAAGTAACGTACTCCACCGCAATGGTCTCCGTTCCAGACGAGCCCGTAAGGTACCTTTACTTTCAAAGCGTCATGTCAAGGCTCGTCTACAGTTTGCTCATGATCACTTGGAGGACTCTGAGACAGACTGGTTCAAGGTTCTATGGTCTGATGAGACCAAGATCGAGATCTTTGGTGCCAACCACACACGTGACGTTTGGAGACTGGATGGCACTGCATACGACCCCAAGAATACCATCCCTACAGTCAAGCATGGTGGTGGCAGCATCATGCTGTGGGGCTGTTTCTCTGCCAAGGGGCCTGGCCATCTGGTCTGCATCCATGGGAAGATGGATAGCACGGCCTACCTGGAGATTTTGGCTAAGAACCTCTGCTCCTCCATCAAGGATCTTAAGATGGGTCGTAATTTCATCTTCCAACAAGACAACGACCCAAAGCACACAGCCAAGAAAACCAAGGCCTGGTTCAAGAGGGAAAAAGTCAAGGTGTTGGAGTGGCCTAGTCAGTCTCCTGACCTTAACCCAATTGAAAACTTGTGGAAGGAGCTCAAGAATAAAGTCCACATGAGACACCCAAAGAACCTAGATAACTTGGAGAAGATCTGCATGGAGGAGTGGGCCAAGATAACTCCACAGACCTGTGCCGGCCTGATCAGGTCTTATAAAAGACGATTATTAGCTGTAATTGCAAACAAGGGTTATTCCACAAAATATTAAACATAGGGGTTGTATAATAATTGATCCACACTTTTATGTTTAAAATTTAATAAAATTCAACTGAGCAACATAACTTTTTGGTTTGTAAGATTTATGCTTCTGTTCATAAAACCTACTCTCGTTTGCAGTTTGAAGGCTCTAACTTATTTGCATCTTATCAAACCAGCTAAATCTGCAGGGGGTTGAATACTACTTGTAGGCACTGTATGCTGCCCTCCCCCAATCCATGTATACACTACCGTTCAAAAGTTTGGGGTCATTTAGAAATTACATTATTTTTGAAAGAAAAGCACTTTTTTTTCAATGAAGCTAACATTGAATGAATCAGGAATACACTGTATACATTGTTAATGTGGTAAATGACTATTCTAGCTGCAAACGTCTTGTTTTTATTGCAATATCTACATAGGTGTATAGAGGCCCATTTCCAACAACCACCACTCCAGTGTTTTAATGGTACATTGTGTTTGCTAACTGTGTAAGAAGGCTAATGGATGTTTAGTATGTTAGCCCAGCTGAAAATGGTTTGGCTGATTTGAGAAGCTATAAAATTGAACTTCCTTTGAGCTAGTTGAGAATCTGGGGCATTAGATTTGTTTGTTCTATGAAACTCTCAAAATGGCCAGAAAAAGAACTTTCATGTGAAACTCGACAGTCTATTCTTGTTCTTAGAAATGAAGGCTATTCCATGCAAGAAATTGCCAAGAAACTGAAGATTTCCTACAACTATGCACAAAAACATTGCAACTGGTGAGCATAGAAATGGTAGTGGGTGTTCTGGACTGATGAGTGAAAATTTGAAATATTTGGCTGTAAAAGAAGATACATTGTTAGCTGTAGGGATGGAGAGCGCTAAAAAAATGAGAGCTTGCAGAAAACAGTGGAGCATGGTGGAGGGTCTTTGCAAGTTTGGGGCTACATTTCAGCAAATGGAGTAGGGGATTTGGAGAAGATTAATTGTGTTCTCAGTGCTGAGAAATACATAACCATCATGCAATATCATCACGGAGGTTTACTTTGCAGCATTTTTCCACACTAAAAAAATTAAAACTTTTGCACAATACTGTAAATATATTGTTAGTGGCTGTAATAGAAGATGACTATTAGGGCCAACTTTACTTTAAACAGTCTGGCATACAAGAATCGTATATGTACTAAGTATAAGCTTAGTATCTAAAGCAACATTTGCAAAAAAAAATCTTTTAGCAGCTAGTTTTAGGCCTGGAAAGGTGGCTGTGCTTAAATCTGATTTCCCACTTGGTTTAAAAGGGTTGAACATTAGCTTTTAGAAACAGTGCCACACGTGACTATTGTGTTTGGTATTGCAGCTTACCTCCATTAATGAGTTGTCTACTACATGACCATCCCCTTCTCAATCCCTATGTTCTCCCCTTGTAAAAGAATAACATTTATACTCACCTCTGGTGCCGATACCGTTCCAGCAGTGTCCACTTTGGCTCTCTCGGAGATCGCGTCACATTATGTCACGCAATCCCTGCAGCCAATCAGCGCTACTTTTACTCTTCCCACTTTGGATGATTCACATACATCCGGAGGAAGTGAGAGAGCAGCAGATCTCAATTCCTCCAGATTTATATGATTTGTCTGAAAGTGGGGAGAGTGAAGCCAGCGCTGATTGTCTGCAGGGATCATGTGACATAACAATGTGATGAGATCCCTGGGAGAGCTGGTGCCATTCCAACGAGGTGAGTATAAATGTTATTTTACAAGGGGTAAACATAATAGGGATTAAGAAGGGGTTGTCTGAGTAGTGGACAACCCCTTTAAGTTACTGGCGATGAGGTGCAATATCACTCACTGCCTATAGAGAGGTTTTGTACAATGCTTTTGAAAGAAATCAGCCATGCTTAATATTAACTAGAAAACCCCTTTAAGCCATTATGGAACATAGCTAGAGCATACCCCAGTGAAGACAGAAGTGGTGTTTCTAGGAGGATATTTTCATCTCACACAAGTGAGCCCCGTGTCGTGGGTACTTCTTTGTGCTGTGTGTTCATAATACAGTATAGCACAGAAACATAAATATCTAAAATAAGGCACATGGCTTTAAAGTCAACTTGCTCATTTTTTCGAAAGTAATATTTTAATGAAAGTCAAGCAGTAAACAGTTATTTAGATATGGCTGCATCCAGGGGTGACTGCTCACATACACCACTTATTGCATCCTGAGCTGATTGTACCAATTATTTTTTAATTTAAGCCACTTCCTTTGTGAGCGTTATCTAAAGCAGGGAAGAAAAACCGATCTTAGCTGTCTGCAGGTGTTCTGCTTCCACAGTCACTTCTGAGGATGATTTTCCATGCATCGCCTGAATCCGGCTGCTCAGCCTCACAGATGCACTTATTTCTGCTAATGCGATGCACCACTGGAAAGCCTCCAGTCATCTGCAATGCTCTCTCAACAGTAATAAGAAGATTAACACTTTCCGAATTAATAGTATGATATGGAATAGAGTATTACTGTATGTGCTGTCTGTGAATTCATCATTGTGAGCAAATCAGCAAATCAAAATAGAAGGGAAGTGAAGGCATATACAGAATATTTATCAATGCTCACAATCACTTGCCTACTGCCTGATGAGAACATATACATCTGGCTGGTAGGTATATGACTTTACAGCCATATGAATGGTGCTGCAAAATCTAGAAGACCAGAGGCTCACGGACACCTCACAGAAAGGGCAGATAGTATTAACTCCTTGAAAGGTTGCCCCACCATTGCATGTCATATTCAGTGTTTAGATCATAAAAATGAATAAAATTTGCAATTTATGTGCTCATTATGTTAAAAAAAAACCCAAAGAGAAATTACATTTCCTTTCATTGCATGGTGGGTGCAATATCTTGTCTAAAATGGAGAGGTTCATCTATTGAGTTAAAGTGGTGTTCTCAAGTTTAAAAGTTATCCCTTATCTCCATGATAGGTAATAAATTTCTGATCGCTGGAGGTCCGACCACCATGGCCTCTAGCAATCACAAGAACCGTGACTCAGAAGAGCAATGGCTGAATGGAGTGGAGGTCGATCATGCGCACTACTGCTCCATTCATTCTTAATGGAAGCACTGGAGATTGACAAGCACAGCGCTAAGCTGCTCTTCGGTGCTCCTATTATAATGGATGGAGAGGCAGTGCATATGATCAGCCTATGCTCCATTCAGCCATTGTTCTTATCTTAACATGTAATTTTATAGTAAACATTTTAGACTTATTTTTAAAGTTTAACATACTTTTTTCTCTTCTAGAGGGCTTGAAGCAATGATTAATTGATCGCTAGTGCTGTACTGTATAATGTATTGCAATTCATAGAACTTATAGATAATGTTGTCTGTCACGGCTATACTGACAGGTAAACTACTTGGCATGACCTAACAGGCAGTATCTCATGGCAGTCTTGTGGCTTTATGCCCTTTGAATGCTTCATTGGTGACCAAGAAACCTGGCGTAACTCACCTCTTCTAGCTAAGGTGCTAGGCCTTGTTTTTTTCCCATATGGGTGGCTCACTTTTCACTAGTACTAGTCTATAGCGAGTGCTGCCAGAGTACTGAGACGAAGACTAGCACCAAAACGTATGTCGGGGTCTGGTGTCATTCCAGTAAGAGGAGCTGTGTGCTGCTATTTGCATTTTTGTACCCCTTTTCATGCATCTGGGTCTGACTGGCACTATTGCAAATTGATTGATCACTCTGACATTTATACTTTTGTACTTTGCCATGGTAAAAGTTCCCATTGTTCCCTATGTTCCCTATGTTCCCATTAGTATACTTACCAGAAAAACTACTGAGTATTATCTCTTATACATACTCATTAAGTGGGCAATATATATTATTATACCGTCTTTATTTCATCTCCTTTTGCTATGTAATGTTGCCTTGCTCTGTACACTCATTTTAGGTTTGTTTTTAACCTTTGATGTGACCTCTTTGTTATAATTAAATCAAAATTTAAAATTTGTCTACCTCATGACTATATATCCCTTCAGAGTATTGAGATAGTATTGCTCTCACAAACCTTGTGCTTGTCAGGAGTTGCTTCACCTTCCACTTAGCTCAAGCTTCAGCCAGGAACCTAATTATCCCCTGCTTCTCCTAAACTACCAGTATTTATTTCCTCAGTTTTATAAATCCTGGAGCTATTGCACTCTCAATTTTCATGCTATAGGTACCTGTTAGTGGGTTCATCTTAGATTCATCACTACTATTTCTGTGTGTAATCTCATCACTACAAGCAGTAATCAGTTTGCCTATTCATCTCTGCTGTCCTGCAATTAACCATTTGTCTGCTGCAAGCATACATCTGACGCGCCTCCAGGGCAGTGGGGTACTCGGTGTCCGGGCCTATGGATACTGGGGGGGAATATGTCACAGTGGCTGGCCCGGTCCGTGGCCCAGGGCGGTCAACAAAAGGAGGGATAGTTTATATGGGATTTGTAGTTTGATCGTGACACCACCTGTGGTTTCTGGTAATTTGTACCAGTGCTGCTGCAGACCTCTGAGGCAGTTGATAGGCAGCTAGGATGGAACATCTCCCCACAGGTGGAGCGGGCCTCAGGGCAGTGTAGAGTTTGATGGTGGGTGGTGATGCTGGGGCTTGTAGTGCAGTCGGTATGGCGCAGCAGGAGTAACTGACAGAGACAGGGTATTCGCTTCAATACCTTTACTGGTGCAGATGTCAGGTATGGTCCAGGGTACTCGGTAGGAAGGGTGCACTTCAGAACTTCTCCCCAGTGAGCGGGTATAGGGCCTCCTGGTCCATGTCTCCCTCTCTCTAAGCTCCTGGCCAGCCTGCAACTGGGACTAGCTTCTGTGTTGTGTTGCTCTCTTCACCTGTCGCTTGGTAGTAGGACCTTCCGCTGGCAACCACTATCCCTGGGTGCCAGGGCCTTCCTGCTTCCTGGTCCTGTAATGGGTTTATCTTCAGGTCGGCCAGGGACTTGTTGTCCTCCTGGTATGACGGTGATCCCTACTGGGTATAAAGGGACCCTGTAGGGGCGGACCCGGTGTCCGTTTTGTATACTCAGGGTGAGCCTATAATGCTCCTCTGCCCCCTCAACTTCTCTCTCCTCTCCTCTTTTCCTTCGGCCACACTCGGGGCCCTCAGAACACAGCAGCAGACGTGCTGCGTCTTCACTGCTCTCAGTGTCAGCACACTCTAAAACTCTCTTTCTGACTGACTGAACTGCCTGGCTTCACCCTCCATATATATATCCCTAACGGGCTCCCTCTGGTGGTATGAGGTGGAAGGGTGGAGGTGTTTGTATGTAATGAGGGCTTCTTGTGGAGAAGTCCATCCATGCGCCCTTTTGGGTCCTGTGGTACCTGTGAACAGCAGGGTGCCACACATCTTTTGTCTGCTGCATGTCCTGAATTTTCTATACATCTACTGTTCTTTTGTGTATCATCACATCTGGCTGTGCTTCATTTGGTTGGCTCTCTGATCTACGAATTAGAGAAACCACCTCACTAGGTGAGCCTTTATCACCTGGGTACACCTGGGAGTCAGGGAATGCAGCAAAAAAAAAAAATCACAGTGCATATTCCCAGTTATTTTGGAATTAGAGAGCAGCAAACTGAATATTTGTCTCAAGTGAAGGAAAGCCCACCTTTGACTGCAGAATCATACAGTAAGAAGGAAAAACAGGTCATCGTATTATGCTTCAAAAGCACAAGTATATACATTTTGGCCTGTAATATGATTGAATATGTGAGGTTCCATTTCCATAACTAACTTTTACCCAAAACACATTAATTTTAGAACTTTCAGACTCTGTATAACATTTCTTTGTATACCACCATACTTACCAAACATTATTTATGACATCCCAGAAATGCATTAACATAGTTTTCATAATCTGTGTAATATACTGTACATTTCAAACATGCTTGTGTGTCCCAGCCTTTAGTCCTGTGATTATGTTACAAAGCACAAGAGCAATGGGTGTCTCCTAGAGGCTGGAGTTTCTGATCTTTACTGATCCAGATCATTTCTTATAATGTTGGCACAATGGTTGCTTCTCTTACTGTAGGGCTCGGCAAATAGGTTGAAAAATGCTCCCAGCATATGTACG
Organism: Phyllobates terribilis; assembly: GCF_046119375.1. Taxonomy (NCBI): domain Eukaryota; kingdom Metazoa; phylum Chordata; class Amphibia; order Anura; family Dendrobatidae; genus Phyllobates; species Phyllobates terribilis. The sequence goes on from NW_027362762.1 coordinate 780,303,703, forward strand.
TTAAATGTGTTCTAGATTTATAGATCCAAATTCAGTGAAAAGAGTGTCATTTGTGGCATATGTTTGGAATAAAAAAAATACATTATTTTTTGGGGAAAGTTGAATTCCCTACTAGGTGGCCAAGTCATGCATGTTGCCACGTCCCCAAATTTTCCATTCATATTGTATACATAGTAAATTCCATTTGGTGTTTCAATGATTCAAAAGTGTATTAAACTTGAAGGTTTTCAATACATAATTTGTTTTAATTAATATTTAAATACATCAGTTCATAAAGAAAAAGAGAAATCAGTTCACCCTCCTTGTGTTTCAAAATTAGGAAAAAAAAACCACATCTATAATATAACCGGGGATGCGTGTCTCTGTCTGAAGCCTTTATAGACTGTGCATGTGCGACGCGCAGTCTGGCTCCAGACAGAAGACCGCATCCAGCCGTTACAGGAGTGTATGAAGCCGGAGATCACTGAATGCATACCGCGATCTCCGGCGCCATACTTACATACTTACCTGACCGGGAGGAGCATTGCCGCGGTGCCTCTCTTCGCCGGAGACTGGGACAGGAGTGAGGCATCGGATCGGCACATGCGCATAGCGCTATCCGGCACCATTTTACTGAAGACACATTTGCAGTGTGTCTTCAGCAAAATGGCACCGGACAGCTTGGTGCTCCGGCGCCGCACTCCTCCCCCGGCCTCCGGCAGTACAGGACTCAGCAGCGTGTGCCATGCATACCAGGATTGGGGATGAGGGGTGCCATGCATACCAGGATTGGGGATGAGGGGTGCCATGCATACCAGGATTCGGGATGAGGGGTGCCATGCATACCGGGATTGGGGATGAGGGGTGCCATACATACCGGGATTGGGGATGAGGAGTGCCATGCATGCTGGGATTGGGGATGAGGGGTGCCATGCATACCGGGATTGGAGATGAGGGGTACCATGCATACTAGGATGAGGGGCCATGCATACCAGTATAGGGATGAGGAGTGCCATGCATACCAGGATGGGGGTGAGGGGTGCCGTGTATACCAGGATGTGGGTGAGGGGCCCATGCATACCAGGATAGGGATAAGGGATGGGGTACCATGTATACCAGGATAGGAATGAGGAGTACCACACATACCAGGATTGGGGGTGAGGGGTGCCATGCATACCAGGATTGGGGGTGAGGGGTGCCATGGATACCAGGATTGGGGGTAAGGGGTGCCATGCATACCAGGATTGGGGGTGAGGGGTGCCATGCATACCAGGATTGGGGGTGAGGGGTGCCATGCATACCAGGATAGGGATGAGGGGTGTCATGCATACCAGGATGGGGATGAGGGGTGTCATGCATACTAGGATGGGGATGAGGGGTGCCATGCATACCAAGATAGGACGGTGGGGACAGGATGGGGGCAGCACAAATACCAGGAGGGGGGGCAGCACATACCAGCATGGGAGACCATATACCAATAAAAATGCTCGCCACCTGGGTCTAGAACTGGTTCAAAAGCTAGTTAGTATATAGTTCATAAAACAAGATATGAAAAAATCTGTTAGATATTATTGAGTTATAAAATAATTTGGAAATAAATATTACCGATTTTAATTATCCTTATGAGTGCTTGATCTTTTATTGCCTTGGAATATATTATTTGATAGCATAGCTCCTACCAAGGATGAAGAGATATGGAGTGATGGTTGGGGGGGGGGGGGTTAAAGGTGTTGGGGGTGGCAATGTGATTGGTTGCTTTTGGCAATCAGTTTAGGTTTTCAACTTGACAGTTTTCATAAATTCTGCCAAATATTCTAAAGAATTGTGAAAACAAAATTAAAATATTTGTTATTTATTGTTAAAAACCTAGTGGTGCTAAATCAGTGTGAAAAAATCCTACACACCCATTGTTTTCTTACTTGCTCCTTCAGAAGACAGGATAACAAATCAAAATATTATCAAAAAGTTTATGTTCTGGCTCGTTTTTCATTTCCTATCTAAACTGGTTTATTTATAAAGAATGGCTTGGAATCACTGAAATAAAAAATAGATACAGATTTGCAGCTCCCATTGTATTACGAAAGGCCAAACATAGAAATCATACAATTTTCTCCCTTTAATCATAATTGCAAGAACCATACAAACACAATATTGACATATATATATTCATTTATTCATAGACTTTTAGCTATGAATGTGATTGCCAATAAAAAAACTTTCTGGCTGTATATAACATAGGAATATGTGTTTATTACCATTTATATGTTCCAATACCAACATTAATAACTATTGCAAAATGAACACAGGATACATTTTCTACCTGATGTCCTATTATCTTCAAATACTTCACATTTTACTGTATGAATTATCTGTCCTATAAAATTGTCTTCTCATTTGACATTTTCACTTTAAACCTATTTCTAGTTTACAACTTCCACTGTCTGGGAATTACCTAGAAAATGTGTTGATCTCCTGGACTTCCAGATAAGTAGGCATATTTCCTAAAATTCCTAAACTTGGAGTGTCTCAGAGAAAGATACGCCTGGCTGTAATCGTACCGCCAAGCTCTGATTCATTCTGCCCCTGGTTTGGACAGCATTAATCAGCTGACAGGTTCCATTTAAAACTTCCTCAACTGTGTAGCAAGTGGGGGGGTCAATATCTCCAATTTTAATTAATTTTAATGCAGTAGGGTAGAATATGTAGGTAATAAATCTATTAGTGTTTCTCTGCAACGTGCGTATTATACATATATGGCTTTACAGCACCTACTGTGGTAAAGCGACTTTCTCGGCTTTCATAAAGGCAGACACAGGACACACGCCTTGGGTTAACTTCCTGCTGGTTTAATATAAACTCCATCAGGGTTCCACAAAAATAAACACGTCCTCTCCTGAATAACGGGGAAAAAAAAGAAAAAGTATAGCACAGTCCATAAATAAGCGGGGTTTCGCCTGCTTCGGGTAACACAGTGAAGTCCCATCAAACACAATTCCTTCGGTAGAGCTCTCTGGCTTCACCACATACAGCTTGGAGACTTCACTCTCCAGACCACACCCAAGACAAAAAAAATAATGACTGACCATTTAACCTTACTCAGCCACACCCTGAGGAGAGGTAGGGTGAATGACTTCCCTCCCATCTCTATACCATTCACAACAAACCACTCCCTTCAAAATGGTGATTAAACCCTCCAGCATATAGCATGCTTGAGAAAAGTTGTAGTTCAGTTCACTAGGGCTAACAGCCGTGGAGAAACATACCTCCGCTCACATACTTCACCAGTGACTCTGTCACACTACATTATGAACACAATCTGCAGCCCAGGCATGTACACATCATAAACAGTAAATGCACACCCAAATCTGCTACATACATACACAGCTTTTATACACACACACTGCTCTGCTACCCATACATACTGTAGTTCTGATACATATACTCACTCAGCTCAGCTACACACACCTGAGATACTTATATACACACAGTTCAGCTACATCAACACACAGCTCAGCTACATTATCAAAACAGGTAAAAAAACTGTAGGTAAACAAAAGCGCACAAGGCCATCGGGTGATACCCTTTTGGGTACAAGGAAAGTAAAAGGAAGGTGCTCACCTGAGCAGGTTGTGTGCAGGCACAACTAATAAGCTGCTGCTGCCTAATGGCAGGAGGATGATCTCCTTCAGGATAGTTGACCAATTTGGATGATAACACGATATCAGGCTACACTGTTGTAATAAAAAATCGTTAGGACCGAAATGAGTCAAATGGTTTTTATTTCCACAACAACATTGGACTAGTATCTTTTTCAAGTAAAAAAAACAATTGCATGCAGTTGATGCAGTTGTTTTTTTCACCTGTGAAAGACGCTAGTCCAGCGCTGAAGCACGTTGTGGAAATAAAAACTTTTCAACTTATCTTGGTCCTAAGGATTCTTCATTACAGCAGCATAGCCTAATATCGTCTTATCGTCCAAATTGGTCACATTATCAAAAGCTCAACTACAACATTCTCATCTACATCATGAAAAGACACAAACACACAGCTCAACTAAGCCACACTCAGCTCAAATACAACACATGCAGCACAGCTACATCAAAAAAATGCCACACACACACAAAATACATTATTATGGTTTAAAGTTCCTTCCAGACTGATAACATGACTTCAAAGGTCTTTCAACTACTCAGGACGTGCAGCATCCATGCACTGGGGTAGTCTTCTCTTCTACACAGGCAAATAGAGTCATGGCATGCATCAGAAGAGGAATAGGGGCATATGATGAGAACATTGTTCTTCCTCTGTATAAAGTGCTGGTAAGGCCGCACTTAGAATATTGTGCACAGTTCTGGGCTCCGGTGCTCAGGAAAGACATATTGGAGCTAGTGAGGGTACAAAGGAGGGCGACTGAGGTAATAAACGGAATGGAGGGACTAGAATACCCAGAGAGGTTGTCAAAATTAGGCCTATATACGTTGGAAAAGAGAAGGCTTAGGGGAGACCTCATAAACATGTATAAATACATCAAGGGGCAGTACAGAGATCTCTCCCATGACCTGTTTATACCAAGAATGGTGACAAAGACAAGGGGGCACACTATGCGTCTGGAGGAAAGAAGGTTCCTGCACCAGCATAGAAGGGGATTCTTTACGGTCAGAGCCGTGAGACTCTGGAACTCTCTGGGAGAGGAAGTGGTGATGTCCAACTCACTTAATGAGTTCAAGAGAGGCCTGGATGCCTTTCTTGAGAACAATAAAATTACATCTTATGCTTAGTGATAGTTAATTAATCCAGGGATTTAATCTGACTGCCAGATTGGTGTCGGGAAGTGAATTTTTCCTCAATGATTTAAATTGGCCTATATCGCATGTTTGTTTTTTTGTTTTTTTTTGCCTTCCCCTGGATCAACGCTGCGGAATAGCTGCAGTGCACAAGAAATAGGCTGAACTGGATGGACGCTTGTCTTTTTTCGGCCTTATAAACTATGTAACTATGTAACCTGTAAGAGTGGTGGACTGTACTGTCACGTTCCTGCCCCTGAAGACAACAATCGAGTTATGTACATGATGTCATCCGTTTTATACATACAATATGTTGTGTCATGTAAAGTGTGAACTGTGCATTACTGTTTTAGGTGTATTCATTGGTATGGTAATGTGTAATGCATAAGTAATGTTTAGGGGAAAGTATAGAGTAAAATATAGGTTAGGACAAAAGGTAGTGACTATAGGGTTACATAGACTTTGGTAGGCATTATTGGTATAATTAATTGGGTTAATCTACCGTGTGGGACAAGTATTGTTAGTATAATAGGCATAGTGTACAGTAGGAATATAAGGAATGTGAAGTATAAGATAAGTGAAATAATACATAGTGTTGTGAGGGTGATCTGCCCAGTTACATATAGTAGGGACAGACATAGTTAAAGTTGGGACTAGCTCATAATGGGAGGGGAAAGCCCCAGTAAAAGGGAACTACTTACTGTTAGATGGTCAGATAAGGAAGTACTGTAACCAAGATCAAGTTCAAGTGCAGTGGACTGTAGTGCAAGCAAGAATCTATCATTTGGGGCAGTGGGAGGCATAGGCGGATTATAATGAGGGCAATCCGGGCTACCGCCCAGGGCCCCGAGCCTGCAGGGGGCCCGCGGCTCCGGGCAGGGTGTCTAATGCCGGATTGCCCTCATTATATGTGCGGGCCGCAGCGGCACATACCGGTAGCAGTGGCGGGAGGGGGGCCCCGGACCGCTCCCCCAGCAGCGGCCGCCGCTACTTCTTCATCGGCCGGGCCAGCACTGCAGCAGTTAACTTCCCTGTGCTGGCCCGGCCGCGTCACTGCTAGGAGACATGGCCGTGTGCGTGGCCGTGTCTCCTAGCTGTGACGTCACGCAGTGCGCGCCCGGCCTGCACTGCTGCAACGGAGAAGTCAGAGCAGGCAGGAGGAATGGAGCCGGGGGATGGTGAGTCTGTGTGTGTGTATGTGTGTATGTGTGTGTGTGTGTGTGTATATATGTATGTGTGTGTATGTGTATGTGTGTGTAGGCAGATATCATTATGTGATGTCTGTTTATATGTATTTTTGTGTTTCAAATGTGTTTATGCGTGTATGTTTATGTCTGTATATGTTTGTGCGTGTGCGTGACTGCATGCGTGACTGCGTGCGGCCTCCTGCTGAGTATAGTTGGTGCCGTGCGGCCTCCTGCTGTCTCTGGGGGGGTGCCGTGCGGCCTCCCACTATGTATAGATGACTCCGTGCGGCCTCCCGCTGTGTATAGATGGCGCCGTGCGGTCCCCTGCTGTGTATAGATGGCGCCGTGTGGCCCCCTGCTGTGTATAGATGGCGCCGTGTGGCTCCCTGCTGTGTATAGATGGCGCCGTGCTGCCTGCTGCTGTGTATAGATGGTGTCGTGTGGCCCCCTGCTGTGTATAGATGGCGCTGTGCGGCCCCCTGCTGTGCATAGATGGCGCCGTGCGCCCCCCTTCTCTGTATAGATGGCGCCATGCAGCCCCCTCCTGTGTATAGATGGCGCCGTGCGGCCCCCTGCTGTGTATAGATGGCGCTGTGCGGCCCCCTGCTATGTATAGATGGTGCCGTGCAGCCTCCTGCTGTGTATAGATGGCGCAGTGCGGCCCCCTGCTGTGTATAGATGGCGCCGTGTGGCCCCCTGCTGTGTATAGATGGCGCCGTGCGCCCCCCTGCTGTGTATAGATGGCGCCATGCAGCCCCCTCCTGTGTATAGATGGCGCCGTGCGGCCACCTGCTGTGTATAGATAGCGCCGTGCGGCCCCCTGCTGTGCATAGATGGCGCCGTGCGCCCCCCTGCTGTGTATAGATGGCGCCATGCAGCCCCCTCCTGTGTATAGATGGCGCCGTGCGGCCCCCTGCTGTGTATAGATGGCGCTGTGCGGCCCCCTGCTATGTATAGATGGCTACGTGTGGCCTCCTGCTGAGTATAAATGGCGCCGTGCGGCCTCCTGCTGTCTCTGGGGGGGCCAGCGTGCGGCCTCCCACTGTGTATAGATGGCTACGTGCGGCCTCCTGCTGTCTCAGGGGGGGGCACCGTGCGGCCTCCCGCTGTGTATAGATGGCGCCGTGTGGCTTCCTGCTGTGTATAGATGGCTACGTGCGGCCTCCTGCTGAGTATAGATGGCGCCGTGCGGCCTCCTGCTGTCTCTGGGGGGGGGCGCCGTGTGGCCTCCCACTGTGTATAGATGGCGCCATGCGGCCTCCTGCTGTGTATAGATGGCGCCGTGCGGCCTCCCGCTGTGTATAGATGGCTACGTGTGGCCTCCCGTTGTGTATAGATGGCTACGTGCGGCCTCCCGCTGTGTATAGATGGCGCCGTGCGGCCTTCCGCTGTGTATAGATGGCACCGTGCAGCCTCCCTATGTGTATAGATGGCTACGTGTGCTCAATATTGAGTCATACAATTAATGTAAGGCTATGTGCCCACGATACAGAAATGTTCCGGATTTTTTTTGAGCGTTTCTGCATCTCCCTGGCAGAAAAAACGCATGCGGATTGTACATGCGGATTTTACATGCGTATTGTACATGCGTTATCCTGCCAGGGACATGCGGATGTGAAGCGTTCTTCACTTGCATTTCTGCATGCGGGTTATCAAGCGATTTTAGCATCACTTGGAAAGTGCTTGACAACTTGGTTACACTATATAAATCCATGCAACCAGCATGGATTTATATAGTGTGACCGTAAAAGAATGGTAAAAAATAAAAAATATATACTTACCTTCTGATGGCCTGCTGACGTCAGTGGTCGCGTGACCCGTCACATGACTAAATGACGTCACGGCAGGTCCTTTTCAGACCATCGTGAGCTGCCGGCAAGCCAGGACGCATCGGATAAAGACACCGGGGGCCATCAGAAGGTAAGTATAATATTTATTTTTTATTTTATTCTTTTTTTACGGGTTCTATGGTACCCAGGTCAGGAGGAGAGTCTCCTGTCCTCCACACCCGGGTACCATCCGCACATTGAAACGCATGGATTCCACATCTAGAGATGCAGGGATGCGGATTCCATGCGTTCTAATGCAAGTCAATGGCGGCAAAAATGCCGCGCTTCCGCAAAATAATTGGTAATGCTGCGGATTTTTCCGCAATGATAATCCGCAGCGGAAATTTCCTCAGCATGTACACAGCACATGCGGATTACCATTGGAGAACATGGCAGACATTCTACCAAGCGTTTTTTAAGCGCTTCTGCAGCGGAATTGCCGCTGCAGAAACGCTTAAAAAACGCATAGTGGGCACACAGCCTAAAAAAAAATATTATAATTAATATTGTGCCAAATTAATTTCACGTGAACTATCACATGATCTATCACAGGGGATCATGTGACATGTCACGTGATAAATCAGGTGTGTGTGTGTGGGGGGGGGGCCCGAGCCTTCTAAACTGCCCGGGGCCCTTGCTACTCTTAATCCACCCCTGGTGGGAGGCCATACTGGAATCCCTTGTGGACATTTCTGCAATGTCCGGAGTTCAAGGCTTGATACAGGTACTACGAAGAGTGCCTTATCCTCTGGCGTACAGGGGATGATGGATGCGGAACCGCGTGAGGGAAAGGTAAGGATCCCGGGTGCACTGTGGAACTTGATGGGAACTCTCTGGGGATAGTTCAGGAGGAATGGATAGTAATGCTGGACTGTATTAAGGAAAAAGGAATAAGAAGTGTTGTGCCTGATACTGCGGGTTACAATCTGATGAACTTGAACTGTCCAGTAAATTTTCGGTTGTTAAAACAAACTGGGTGTCCCCTGAGTTATAAGCGGTGGCTCCTTAAGATGGAGGCCTGGAGATTACGGAGGCCTGCGGCCTACAAGTGAGTGTGATGGACCCCATGTTTGACAGCACATTGGGACTGGGACATGATTTTCCCATAAAGGGCGTTATGGCGCAGCACCTCGTCCACTGCCCTCGGTCACTTCACACACCGATCAGATTTATCAGTGTCAGCCACAAGGAGAGAGAACAGTTCTCTTAGAGATCAGGAAAGTCGCTGTAACAGCAATCTCCTCGATCACAGTAAGCGGGCTATAAGACACACACCTTTTAGAAAGATTTTTTCATGCTGAAACGTACATCTTATAGTACAAAAAATACAGTATTTCTTTGTAAATATATGACTCAGGAAAAATCTGTATTTGCTAGATAAATGGAAACTTACAGAAGATGCAAGAGCTTGAGTAGCAATTATCTATGACAGTTTTCGGCTTCTAAAAGTAAATATTAAAGGATGTGAATACCTTCGTGGCATTTTTTTAATACATGTACACTGTGTGCCGAATTATTAGGCAAATGAGTATTTTGATCACATGATGCTTTTTATACATGTTGTCCTGCTCCAAACTGCATAGGCTTGAGAGCCAACTCCCAATTAAGTAAATCTGATGATGTGCATCTCTTTAATGAGGAGGGGTGCTGACTAATGACATCAACACCCTATATAAGGTGTGCTTAATTATTAGGCAACTTCCTTTCCTTTGGCAAAATGGGTCAGAAGAGAGATTTGACGGGCTCTGAAAAGTCCAAAATTGTGAGATGTCTTGCAGAGGGATGCAGCAGTCTTGAAATTTCCAAACTTTTGAAGCGTGATCACCGAACAATCAAGCGTTTCATGGCAAATAGCCAACAGGGTCACAAGAAGCGTGTTGGCCAAAAAAGGCGCAAAATAACTGCCCATGAATTGAGGAAAATCAAGCGTGAAGCTGCCAAGATGCCATTTGCCACCAGTTTTGCCATATTTCAGAGCTGCAACGTTACTGGAGTATCAAAAAGCACAAGGTGTGCAATACTCAGGGACATGGCCAAGGTAAGGAAGGCTGAAAAATGACCACCTTTGAACAAGAAACATAAAATAAAATGTCAAGAATGGGCCAAAAAATATCTTAAGACTCATTTTTCAAAGGTTTTATGGACTGATGAAATGAGAGTGACTCTTGATGGGCCGAATGGATGGGCCCGAGGCTGGATCAGTAAAGGGCAGAGAGCTCCACTCTGACTCAGAAGCCAGCAAGGTGGAGGTGGGGTACTGGTATGGGCTGGTATCATCAAAGATGAACTTGTGGGACCTTTTTGGGTTGAGGATGGAGTGAAGCTCAACTCCCAGACCTACTGCCAGTTTCTGGAAGACAACTTCTTCAAGCAGTGGTACAGGAAGAAGTCGGTATTGTTCAAGAAAAACATGATTTTCATGCAGGACAATGCTCCATCACATGCATCCAACTACTCCACAGCGTGGCTGGCCAGTAAAGGTCTAAAGGAAGAAAAAATAATGACATGACCCCCTTGTTCACCTGATCTGAACCCCATAGAGAACCTGTGGTCCATCATAAAATGTGAGATCTACAGGGAGGGAAAACAGTACACCTCTCGGAACAGTGTCTTGGAGGATCTGGTGGCTGCTGCTGCACGCAATGTTGATCGAAAACAGATCAAGCAACCGACCTAATCTATGGATGGAAGGCTGTTGACTGTCATCATAAAGAAAGGTGGCTATATTGATCACTAATTTTTTTGGTTTTTGTTTTTGCATGTCAGAAATGTTTATTTCTGAATTTTGTGCACTGATATTTGTTTACCTGGTGAAAATAAACAAGTGAGATGGGATTATATTTGGTTTTTATTAAGTTGCCTAATAATTTAGCACAGTATTAGTTACCTGCACAAACAGATATCTTCCTAAGATAGCCAAATCTAAAAAAAAACCACTCCAACTTCCAAAAATATTAAGCTTGGATATTTGGGTTGATTGAGAACATAGTTGTTGATCAATAATAAAAATAATCCAGTAAAATACAACTTGCCTAATAATTGTGCACACAGTGTATTTCATGCTAAAAATAGGGTTTTTTAAAATAGGGTTTTATTAACAATTTTGGACAGTTTGGCTTCTACAGTCTCTATGTATTTACTATGTATTTAGAGTATATAGCAGACTGCAAAAGGAATTAACAGTCAAAGCTGTCTAAAAGAAGGGGTTGAAAATGGGTCAGCCACAGCCTTAAAAAGTGAGGACTTATGCCACTTTAACACTACTGTTACTGTATGTTCTGAACTATCCTTTGTTGGTTGCTTTTAGTTATACCTGACTCTATTGCAGTGTAGATACCACCTAGTTACTTAAAGGGATTGCACCAAGAAAAGATATTATCCCCTTCCCATGGGTTAGGGTATAACTTCTTGATCACTGGAAGTCCGGCCACTGGGACTCCAACTGATCTCGAGAATGGGGCTCCATATGAATGAGCAAAAGACTAGCAGTTGCACTTCTGCGCCACTCATTTTTAGTGGGAGCACTGGAGATAGCCAAGTGCTGAAATTAGCTGCCTCATGCTCAACTCTGCTTCATTCATTCTAAATGGAAGAATTGGAAAAAGCCGAATGCAGGACTCAGCTATTTCGAGCGCTCCAATTAAGAATGAATGGAGTGCAGCTGTGCATGCTTGGTCTCCTCTCTATTAAAACAGGGCTCTTCAAAGCCCCGTTCTTAGGATTGGAGGGGATTCTAGTGTTCAGAGCCTCCACATCCAGGGGTTTATCCCTTATCCTGTGAATAGGGAATAACTTATCATCAAAATAAAAGCTTTTTAAGTTGCTTCAAGTCTGCACAAATGATATTATTATGTTATTGTTTGTCATGGCATGTAGTATACTGTTATGACTTACTTGCTGTGTACTGCCATCAATGTACTATTGCTAGGTAGTGCTACTCCTATGATGGTTATATATGCATTATAATGGCATGCTATTGTATAATAATGCCACATATGTTATAGGCATATGAAAAATTGTACTATAAGTTCATTACGTACACCACATTAATTATGCAAATGAATAGTGACATCAGAGCAGACTTGTATATGGGGCTCAAGTAACTGCTACGCTGGGAGCCACTGGGTTGAGGTGATGAGTTCTCAAGTGTCACTCAATAGGTGCGAGGGCTGTGCATTTCCTTTTGGAGTTATTGCACCTAAGTTGCTGGGGGCATGGCTGGATCAGAGGGTCATTGCCATAATCTCATCTGCATACCTGGTTATTCTGAGAGTATATAAGGTGCCTGTTTCCTGCCAGCAGACGTCAGACACACAGATGGAGTAGACAGGTAGAGGCGGCAGCATAGAATCACCTACACACTAGATTGCTAGCCAGTGGGGATGAGTAGAACTTGTACAAATGTATGCCACTGCAAGGTTTTAAAGAGGCAAAGAGGAACATGCAAAAAGATCTAACCTGACTGCAGTTTGTATTGTTTGTCCCAGGTGAAGGAGTTTTGCCCATCTGTAAGTCAGTACAGTCTATAGGGAGAGTGGAGAAGGGGTGCCACCATTTATTTTGTGGCTTGCCACATGTAAGGTAGCGCTATTCATCACGCTGGGGTACTCGCTTCAACGGGTCAATTAAAGCACACATGCAACTTTTTCCGGTAATATGTAGTCCAGCAGTTTATTACACATAAACCGCACATAACATAGTCCATCTCAGTGGCTCGCAGGAATGTTACACATGTATCCTAGAGCCTTTTCAGTGGCAGCTATACCTGCTTGGCTTCAAATATAGACTTCAGCAAGGTACAGCAACAGTATTCACTTATAGCGCCGATTTACCTTTGCCGGGTCTCAGCTGCTTCTATCAGCTCGGTTCTGCCACAGCTGTGGCTTTAAGGCTTCCCAGATGTGGCCTCCAGGCCACATGCCTTGCAAGGCTACTGGTATATCAAACACAGGGATCCAGCCTCTGCCTTCCAGGCTAGTGGAGTCCCACACAGGGACCAGACCTCTTGCCTTCCAAGGCTACTGGTATCCCAAACACAGGGATCCAGCCTCTGCCTTCCAGGCTTCACCAGGTCTCACCAGGCCTCTCTCTCTGTTTCAAAACTACCAGGATTTATATATCCTTCTGTGCACACAGGACCTGTGATGATGTCACAGTCATGTGATCAGTCACCTGAGGGGGAGATAAATGGTCAGCCAGAACACACCCCCTGGACATTTTAGCAATGCAGCAAGCCGCTGCATTACACACACCACAGGAAGTCTGTTCATGCCTGACTGTGAAGAAGAGTGCCATGTCAGGCTGATGTATGTGCATGAGACACTGGTTACTGGGAGGGAAAACCTGCATAAGTCTACAAGTTGCCAGTTAAGTTACAGCAATTTTTTTGCTGACAAGAGGAGTATTTGAGAGATTGACTGTGACAAGCACTGTAAGTGACATAGAGACTGTGCCAAAGTAAAGGAGGAGCAGCTGCAAAGATTTTCAGCAAGCACTGTAAATTGTTGCATGTGCAAACTCATTGTTAAAAATACCAGCTATCTATCCTCCTTAGTTTCCAAACCTGTTGCCTCTTACATGAATATGTAACCAACAAGCCTATTGCCTCTTGTAAGACAATGTAACCAACAAGCTTGTTGCCTCTTTGTGATTAAGACCACAGCCCCACTATCAGTATTTGGTCAGTATTTTTTCTCAGGAGTGGGAGCCAAAACCAGGAGTGGGTGATAATTGCAGAATTGGTGACTTGTTTTTATTATACCTTTTCTCTGATTGTTCCTCATCTGGTTTTGGCTCCCACTCCTGAGAAAAAATTCTGACCGAATACTGACCAAATACTGATAGTGGGGCCGTGGCCTAAGAGCTGTTATTTAAAGGTTACTGTGTATCCCTGCATTCATTACACCATCCTTGAGTGAGTAACCACCCTACCATCATGGGCCTCTATATCCTACATATTTACAGGTACATACAATTCAGAACCACATGCCTCATCCTATCAGTGAGCTCTCTTCTCCTTAACGGGTTATTCCCAACTTCATAGATGTATATTGTAAAAACGAACAATTTTGCACTTTACTGCATTTTAAAATTTGCAGCCATTCTAGAGATCTTAACAATTTTCTTTTTCCTTTTTCATGGCATGTTGCCTTAGAGACCAACCACAACTGTTGTCTGTAACCTGTGCACTGAAGCTGCCCAGTAGGTGACAGTGCGCTCAAGCGATCCTGGCCTGCCTGAAAAGAGTGCTAAAAAGCTTGATAGTAAAAAGAGCTTATAAGCACTGTGCATGATCTGCTGTCTAGCAGCAGTGGTCAATTTCCAAGTGCACATTCTGAAAAGTGTTAATAGTTCAAAACTGCTGAAAAGTGTAATAAGCAATAAATTGCAAAATTGCTTATACTGTACTTACAAGCACTGTTCAACAATACCCTTTTATGAAGATGGGATTAACCTTCTAATGATCTACTAAGCTGAACTATATCCAGTTGAAAACTGAACTTTGATTTGGTCAGAAATCAAATTAGAAGATTATTCAGGAGATTAAGACTGCAGACCACAATGGATAGGGGCTAAGGAAGACAAATGGTCCAAAATTTTTAACAAGGCATTATTGGGAATTACTTTTAGTCTGGAATAAATGCATTTAAAAGGAAAAAAAATGTCCCTAAAGGTACTTATTTTCTTTAGGTATACTTGCCAATTTTTCCATAATGTCTGGTGCAATGGGCCAGCCTTACATGCTGTAATCACACCCCTCAGGGAACTTATCTAGATGTGTGGTAAGCACCTTGAACCCCCAGGTGCTTCACAGAAGTTTATAACATTGAGCCGTAAAAATAAATTTTTCACATTTTTCCCACAAAAATGTTTTTAAGCCCCCAATTTTGCATTTACATAAGGGTAACAGGAGAAATTGCACCATGCAGTTTGTTGTGCAATTTCTCCTGAGTAAGCTGATACACCATATGTGGGGGAAATCTATTGTTTGGGTGCACGGTAGGGTTCAGAAGGGAAGGAGCGTCATTTGACTTTTTGAATGTAAAATTTGCTTGAATAATTAGCAAACGCCATGTTGAATTTGGAGAGCCCCTGATGTGCCTAAACAGTGGAAAATCCCCACATGTGACACCATTTTGGAAACTAGATCCCTCAGGGAAGTTATCTAGATGTGTGGTGAGAACCTTGAGCCCACAGGTGCTACACAGAAGTTTATAACATTGAGCCGTAAAGATACAATTTTCACACTTTTCCCACAAAAATGATCTTTTAGCCCCAAATTTTTTATTTTCACAAGGGTAAGTGGAGAAAATGGACCCCAAAAACTGTTTGCAATTTCTCCTGAGTACGCTGACACCCCATATGTGGGGAAAATACACTGTTTGGGCGCACGGCAGGGTTCAGAAGGAAAAGAGCACTGTGCGACTTTTTAAACGCAAAATTGTCTGGAATCGAGAGCGGACACCATGTCGCGTTTGGAGAGCAACTGATGCGCCTAAACAGTGGAAACCCCCCACAAGTGACCCCATTTTGGAAACTAGATCCCTCAAGGATTTTATCAAGGGGTACAGTGAACATTTTGAACCCAGAGGTACGACACAGAATTTGATAACATTAGGTCATCATATTGAATAAGTTGTCATTGGTCTTGAGCGCAAGTGCTCGCAAGGGTTGTGTTGGGGTTGGGATTTTTTCAAAAGTACAGAAAAAAAAAATGATGATATGGCGACTAGTGTTGAGTGCAAGTGCTCGCTACTTGAGTTTGCATCGGGTACTCGGGTATGCACCATGTACCGCGGGTGCTCAAGTGACATGCTTTTTTTTTGCAAAGACCAAGTTTTGCAATAATTTTTCCATATTTTGGCCGACAGTCATGTATGGGCTTGTTTTTTGCAGGACAAGTTCACATTTTTATTGTTACCATTTTTGCGCACGTGACGTTTTTTGATTGCTTTCTATTCCGATTTTTGGGAGGCAGAATAAACAAAAACCAACAATTCATATATTTTTTTTATGCCGTTCCACGTGTGGTAAAATTGATAAGGCAGCTTTATTCTATGGGTCAGTACATTTACTTGATACTACATTTATATCTTTTTTTATGTTTTGGTGCTTTTACACAATAAAAACTATTTGAAAGAAAAAATTACTTTTTTTTGCATCACTTTAATCTGAGAGCTATAACTTTTTTATTTTTCGACTGATAGAGCTGTATGGCGGTTATTTTTTGCAGGACAAGATGACGTTTTCAGGGGTACCATTTTTATTTACATTCATCTTTATGATCGCGTTTTATTCCATTTTTCCATTTTTTGTTTGGCGGTATGATAAAGCATCATTTTTTCCTTCGTTTTTCATTTTTATTTTTTACCGTGTTCACTAAAAGGGTTATCTAGTGGGAGAGTTTTATAGGTCAGGTCGTTCTGGACATAGAGATACCAAATATGTGAACTTCTATTGTTTTTTTTTTTTTCATAATATAATTTATTTATGGGTACATATATTTTTAACATTTTTATTTTTATTATTTTTCACTTTCTGACACTTTCTTTTACTTTTACACTTTGTCCCACTATGGGACTTTCATTTTTTGCAGGCTGATCGCTTGCATTGCATAGAGATGCGGCAGCATCCTTGTGCTATGTAGGCAGTCAGCTCTGCACTGGCACAAGTAAGGTAGATCATGCACTGCACATGATCTATCTAACTTCCTGATGCCCGGTGATGACATTGGTTCACCATGGAAATGATCGGGACCCTGGATACAAGGTAAGAGGGGCGCTCTTACTTCTGCCTGCCCCAGAAATGCTGCAATCGACTTCAATCGCAGCATTTCGGGAGTTAATGTGCCGGGAGCAGTGCGGGACCGCTCCTGGCACAGAGTACCAGGTGTCAGCTGTAAAAATCAGCTGACATCCGGTGGTGATCGCCGTATAGCCTGTGTGCGGGCACGATCACCTGTGTTAGGTATGTACCTGGTTCATAAGGCCAAGGGCACAGGGACGTACTATTACTGACAATGTCAGTAAGGGGTTAATAGTAAACATTGTTATTAGTATGATTAGTAGGCATTAGGTTCTTGTAGGCGTTCCTCCTGAAAACAATAATTAATGTTCTATATATTTCTGTATATTTGGAATAGGAATATTTCATATTTTTTTCGCAAATCCTAAAGTTCTTCCAAACTGAATTTATTAACATAGGACACATTTGTGATCTAAGTTCGGCCATATTACAGCTATCTGAAATTTTCCTTATATGACCTCTTGTTATATTTATACTCTACAACAAAGGAAGGCCTACTATTGCTATTGTAGAATATTAATGTATTATTTTGTACATGGAAGGGGTAATTAATATTTCCAAATTGGAAGAAAAACCAATGTTTAAATTTTTTTTTTCTGTTTAGGAAAAGCAGAAAAAGAACAGAAAGGTCATTTTCATCAATTCTGTATTAAACTAAAAATGTAGTTATCATGCATATTGTGATATCTACTGACATTTTTGTCCTTTAATGCAAATGCTGCATAAATTGTGCTGAAATGCCAAATGAAAGATTTTTAAAATGTCATCTACAGTAAATGCTTCAGGGTTTAATTGTTGAAAAATGTCCAAAAGAAACCAAGAGTCTATAGTGAAGGAGAAGATAATACTGGATGTGTAAATGAATTAGAAAAGAACAGAAATAGCAAAAATATTCTCAAGCTACTTTTTAGCATAAATTACCACCCAAGAGTAAGTACACGTGTATCACTGCTTTCTGCTTTACTTCTATCCATATTAACCCCTTCACGCTGCAGACAATTTTCATGTTTGCTTTTTAAATTTTTCCTCTTCTTTTTCAAACAGCCATAACCTTGCACTTATTTTTGCACTGACATAAACATATGAGGGCTTGTTCCTTTGAGAGATGGGTTGCAGTTTTGAAAGATACCATTCATTTTACCACATACAGATGCATCTCACTAAATTAGAATATCATCAAAAAGTTAATTTATTTTGGTTCTTCAATACAAAAAGTGAAACTCATATATTATATAGAGTCATTACAAACAGAGTGATCCATTTCTAGTGTTTATTTCTGTTAATGTTGATGATTATGGCTTACAGCCAATGAAAACACAAAAGTCATTATCTCAGTAAATTAGAATACTTTATAACAACAGCTTGAAAAATGTTTTTAAATCCGAAATGTTGGCCTACTGAAATGTATGTTCAGTAAATGCACTCAATACTGATATTCTAATTTAGTGTGATGCACCTGTAAATTAAAATAAAATGGCAAAAAAACTCCAAGTGTGCTGAAATGGTGAAAAAAATCACAGTTCCATCTTTATTTTTGGTGTTTTAATTTTATGGCATTAATTGTGCAGTAAAAAAGACCTGGAAACATGATTTAGGCAAGTACAATTATGGAGAGACCAAAATATAGAGGTTTTTTTGACTATTTTTTGGCTTTAAAAAAAATCTGAAGTTTGTAAAACAATTAAAATTTGTTTTGTGTCACCACTTTCCAAGTCCTGTCACTTTTTTCATATTAACATCAATTTGTGGGGGATCAGCTATGTGTGCCGAGCTCGTGTTTGTTATATTTATATAATTTGGGGTACCGTACATATTATGTTTAGATTGCTTTTTATTGCATTTACTTGTGATATTGCGGTGACTGAAAAAACGCAATTGTGGTTTTTGATTTATTTTTCCTCTTTACAACATTTATTAATTGGCTTAATTCATTTTGTATTTTGATAGAACGACACTTAAGAATGCAGTGATATCAAATAGGTATAATTTTTTTATTTGTTAACATTTCTTTATTATTAACCGGAAAAAAGAGGATCAATTTAACATTTTATAGATTTTTTTTTATTTTTTTCTATAATTTTTAAAACTTTTTTTCTAATTTTTACTTAATTTGTTAGTGAACTTGAACTTGCAATAGTTTGATCAGAGGGTGTTACCAGTGTGAGGCTTGTAGATCAGGACAGCAGACTGTCAGTCATTACTTGGTTCACATAGGTAAACCCCCTTTCATTTAAAATAAGCTCTGGAGGCAGATTCTCAGAGAGATCTATGTCCAGCCCATAGATCTTTACAGCTCATTTACATATTAAGAAAAATGTAGATTTCTCTGGAATAAGACATCGGATTGCAGATATCAATGTATCATTTTATTCAACTATGACCTTCATGCCCATATACTGTAAATAGCTTATGAGGATTGATCCTACTAACAGTTTCACATTAATGTAGCGGTCTAAAATTAATCTATGGGTCTGTATATGCTGTTATTATTAAAGGGGCTCTGTATATATTTAAAGGGGTTTTTCCATGAACAAAAATTCATTTTAATCAATAGATATTGGAATAATAATAACGTCCACAATTGAATGTATTTAAGTAAAATGCTCCTGTGCTGAGATAATCATATTAATGTGCCCCTGCTGTGTACTGTGTAATGGCCTTGTCTGATCATACAGGAACATGGTCTGATCATACCACATCTCCTGGGCAGGGGAGGAAGCAAAAGAGTATACAGACATTTTAGCAGGGGATTGCAGCTGATTCTTTCTTTGAAGTAAAACATTGAAAAGATTATCTCAGCACAGGGACATTTTATTTAAATACATTCAGTTGTAGAACTTATTATTATTCCAAGCTCTATTGATTAAAATCAACTTTCGTTCATGGGAAAATCCCTTTAAGGAGTCTGCTCTGTTATCTTTTATTGATGTAGGGAATAAGAATATATTTAAGCAATCTTTTTTAACATACACCCCTCTAAAAGTTGACTATTATTTTTGTCATGACCCTTTGTTTAGGTAGCACCATAATGGAGAGCTCTGCCAGTTTGACCAAGGCCTGAGTGTGACTGCTAACTTTTCCCCCTTTTTCCCCCTTCATCACTCTGTGGGATATTTTGTGACACAATGCACCTAAAACCAGATAGCATGTACTCTCAAAATTCCTGCATACGTAAATTCACTAGCACACCTAAAACTATTAAAATGTTATTGAAACACAAAATAACACTGAAACTCCCACTGATCTCTAGAACTGGGGTACTGATCTCCCCATTTATCGTTTCTGTACTATTGCATTGAGGACTTTGAATAGGGAAGATTTGTTTTTGAAAACTTAAAGAAATGAATATTGTTGCCACTTAAAGAGTGAGTTATTCTCAAGTTGTCTCTTAAGCAGCTCATAACTCTGCAATCTCCTAACTGTCTTCTTACTTCCCAGTGTCTGGCAGGGCAGGATCTCCACCTTTAGGAACAATTCTGGTGAGTAGTTATACTGTAATATTATAAAAACTATAAAGCTCAGCACAAGTTCTGCTGTAACACATTCAACTACCAGAGGTTTGTTACTGCTACCACTGCTACCATATATATAAAGATAACAGGGCATTTGAAAAAGCACAGAGTTCAGGCCAGTGAAAGCAGGACTGATAATTGCAGCTCATCAGGGGTTGAGAGGAAGGTGGGAGGGAGGCGAGTATCTAACTGTATAGAAATTAATTGTCTGAAGATAAATCAATGGGCTGGAGAGAGCCGACTGAGATGTTAAAAATTAACTCTTCTCCTAAATGTAACTACAGAATAGACTCTGACAGGCTATAGTGGAAACCAGCTGAAAATTATGAAAGAAAGAAGGTTTCATTTCAGGAGAATGACTGAAGATGGAAAAAGCAAGTCAATTGCAAACTTGCTTAGTTTCATACTGTCTAATTACTGCAATTTAATAACTTGAGAATACTCTTTTATGTCCAAAATGTATTTTCTTTGTCTACTCTGCATAACTTCAGTTTCTCTTGCTGCTAAAGAATGTTGCATGCACCTAAGCCACTGCACTGTTTATTAAGTGCAGAACAATTTCTAAAATATGATAGATACAGTTGGCAATTCTGTTTCCTTCTGGAAGAAAAATATTTCTAACTCTTCCATTCAACAAAAATTGCTTTGGGAATACGTGAGAACAAGTAGAGAAATTTCATGAAAGCTGCATTAAAAAGAGCTGTTTCTCTTGGAAAGGATTCAACATTGTTTCGAAAAATAGTGGGGTCCTGTCAAACCTGCATAAATGAAAATATTCCTGCTCATGAAATCAGATGTTTTTACTTTCATTTAAATGTAAATTACAGCTTAAAATATCACTACTTCAAATGCATTACCAGTAAAGACAATATGCAAGGCCAAACAGTTGGAAAAAGATGGAATGGACAATACAGTAATCTAAAGATTACCCTAATCCCTTCCTACCCCATGGCACACTATTAAGTCATGGAACAGGTGCGGGTGCATAGAGCAGGGACGGGAAGTGAGCCCACTATTCAAAGGATATACACAAATGATCAAATTGTGATATACAGCCAGCACCTGCCTCTAACAGCAGTGACCAGGGCTGCTGTTAACCTTTTAACACTGCTGTCAATCTCTGTCAATCAAGAGGTTTCATTGTGGTATTATGTGAATCAAGAGTCTAAATCTGCTCATACACCTTAGGCTTTTTTCACATGTATTTTCTTCATGTGTGTAATTCTGTTCTGTCATAGGAGCTAAACAACAAAAATAACAGCAGTGCCAGATCTGTCTCATCATGGACAGCAACAGCATCTGACAAACACCCAAAAGTAAATAGAGGTCCATCACATTTCTGTCATGGTGTCAGTTGTTTTACTGGACAAAATAGTGCAACATATTGAGCAAGATAGGACATGGTTAAGTCATAGCACTGCAGATCTTGACTAGATGCACCTAGATTTGACTAAGATCCAGGGTCTGTGTTCACTAGAGGCATGTCAGTCTGCTGAATATTGAGCAGAGTCGAGTTTGCTTCTGGTGAGTGACCAGTCATAATGTGAGCAATAACTGAGAGAGAGATGTGCCAGGATCTCTCTCTAAATGGAGACTTCATGGGGCAGCTAGGAAAGCTGAGCAGTCTGTGTGTTGGAGCTGCAGAGAACCATGTGGAAGCTGCAGCCTGTTCAGTGTAAACTGTGCATAGAGTTGAACACGTTTGTTTCGTGCTGGAAGCTGCTGGGGCTCAAGCTGAAGGGAATACCGAGACATGGTAGGAGCGTGCTGTGTATAAAGTTTGTTTAAGGAAAAAGGACTGTAATCTGTTCAGGTGAGCCCGCACTGACATATGTGCCCTGCTAAATGAACTCTTATTTGCTATGATACTTTTAAGCCCAGAAGAGGCTGTTTTGGTTTTGAATTCCTTGGAGTTTAATGAAAGCAATAAAACTGCACCTGTTTGGATCAAACCGCATTGCCTGTGTGAATGCTACCTAATGCCTACCTGAGACAGTGAAACCCTACAACATGTACACACTCAGTTTGGCCAAGAGTGCATGTGTTCTGTATGGAAAGAGAGGAATGAACTATTTATAAGCATCTGTGGTGGAAGCTTATTTCACTCAGAGGAGAAAAAAAATGATAATTTTAATTCAACAAATTCTTCTTTTCCCCAACATAATTTGTTGGAAAAGAGGCCCTCAAATCCAGAAGATGGCTGGCTTTTCACATCAAAATCGGAGGCCAATAGTGATATTCTTGTTGTGGAGTTTCAGGTGGAATGTCAGATTGAAGGGCATGCTTTAAATTAAAGTTCTAGGGTCTGTATAAACATTGTTATAGATACTTTTTATGCACACACTTGGTGGGCACTTCAATGCAGTAGGTGACAGCTGCAGGTGAAGCAAAACAATTAAAGGGAAGTTTTCATCAGAAAATGGCCTATTGTTTAAATTAGATTTATCCTTTGAATTTATTTATTTATTTTTTAAATTGGCTTCCTCCAAACGTGATCACCCCTGCAATCACATACTGTACATGTACATGATACTGTATTAAGGGGGTAATGAGATGAAGAACAGTCTTGTCAGTAGAACATCTAGATTTGGAACCTGAACAATTCCAAGCTCTAAATTTTACCTTAAAGATTTCATAAACTGAATTTTACACAGGAACTCCTCTTTATGTTCATATGTCGGACCTTTAGGCTGTGTGCCCACGATGCGTTTTTAATGCGTTTCCGCAGCGTTTTTGCCGCTGCGGAAACGCATTAAAAACGCATTAAAAACGCATGGTAGAAGGGCAGCAATGTTCCCCAATGATAATCTGCATGTGCTGTGCACATGCTGCGGAAATTTTCGCTGCGGATTATCATTGCAGAAAAAAAGCAGCACTACCAATTATTTTGCGGAAGTGCTGCGTCTTCGCCGCCATTGACTTGCATTAGACTGCATGGATTACGCATCACTGTATATGTAGATGTGTAATCCAAGCGTTCTAATGTGCGGATGGTACCCGGGTGTGGAGGAGTAGAGAGTCTCATCCACACCCAGGTACCATTAAAAAATCTGTAAAAAAAGAATTAAATTAAAAAATAAATGTATATTTACCTTCTGTCGGCCCCCGCAACGCTCCTGCTTGCTTCCCGGCACTTTGCAGTGAATTGAAGGACCTGTGCTGACATCAGAGTCATGTGACGGGTCATGCGACGCTGTCGTCGGCAGGTCTTTCAATTCACTGCTGCCGGCAGCCGGGACCGAGCGAAACAAGCCAGCGCGGGCCTTCGGAGGGTAAGTATACATTTATTTTTTTATTTTTACCACTCTCTCGGGTCACACTATATAAATCCATGCTGTTTGCATGGATTTATATAGTGTGACCTAGTTGTCACAAGCACTTTCCAAGTGATGCTAATCGCTTGGAAAGCGCTTGTCAATCCACATGCGGAAATGTCTGTGAATAACGCTCCATTTCCGCATGTACAATCCGCATGCGTTTTTTTCTGCCAGGGAGATGCATAAACGCTCAGGAAAAAATCCTGAGGATTTCTGCATCGTGGGCACATAGCCTTATGTTTCTGGTCGGCGATGCCCAAAAGGCCCACTTCGACCTCAGTCAGGAGGATGCCCAGGACTACCAGAAGCTCAAAGGTGAGATCCTTGCCCGACTGGGGGTCAATACAAACGGGAGGGCTCAGCGTGTATTTTCATGGGCCTATGTGGAGACCCTACGCGCCCGGTCTCAGGCTTATGACCTCCTGTAGCTGGTAAAGAGTAGTGTTGAGCCACCCCCATAGTGTTCGAGTTCGGCTCGGTTCGTCGAACACCCGTATGTTCGACGAACTGTTCGTCGAACTGTTTGTCGAACACCTTCGAACACCTTTAAAACCAATGGAGGGCAAACAAAAACACATAGCAACACATAGAAAACACATAGAAAACACCTTCAAAGGTGTCCAAAAGCTGACAAACTGCTCAGAAGACACAACTAACACATGGAAAAGTGACAAGTACATATAGTCATGCGAAAAGAAAAGAGGTGGAGGATTAAAAGGAGGGGGAGACACAGATATAGGCATGTCATGCCCTTCTAAAATCAAAAAAGTGAGAAGCCAACAAGGCCAGTCCGTTCCTGCCCGTGCGACCTGCGTGTCGCTGGTTTTGTGCCAGAGCTGCGGTGGACCCTGACGGCCAGCCCCCCTCTCCCAATACAGGTGCCTGTCCGCTGGTGGGTCGAGCGAGCCCCCCTGCGGTGAAGGCAGGTATAAGCTTTTTCATTTAACTTGTCTCTCTAATTTGAATGAGTACACTTTAAATCCTTTTACAAGGATCTATTGGAGGGCAAGTCTGATGCCAGCAGCTGCGGGAATTCCAGCTCCAGTAGCATCCACTAAAGCTGCTGCAGTTAAAAAGCTTTTATAAGGATCGAGCTCGGCGGTCCACCGCAAGGCGTCCTACCGCCAGTCCCAGCCCCTGTGCCTTGGGGTGCCTCCCGATGCTCTTCACTGAGTATCCCGGGGGCCCGAAGCATTTCCTTTGAAAAAATTAAGTGTCCAAACTACAGGTGGTGTAGCTTGCTTAACAGCTGGGATAATCCGCTGACTAGCAGACACTGCTACTAGGCACAAAGAATTTCCTGGGCTAGATGCAGTTAAAAATTTGTAATTAGATACTCTCGTTGGATGCTGAGAAAGCATTCCATAGAGTCTCCTGGCACACCATATATAAATTCTCTTAAAAGCTTGGAGTAGGGGTCTAGGGGACCCTTTTATAGCCCAAATCATGGCCCTGTATCGCAATACGTCACCTAGGCTGAAGATAAATGGAACTGTAGCACCCCGAGGGCTCGGTTGCTACAGAGGTATTGCACCTCACCCAGAGGTGTGATATCTCACTCTCAGGTAAGGATGGAGTGTGGATCAGGACCCCGACACCGGCATGCAATACACCACATTGCCGTGGGGCAAGGCGACCAATATGCCCCTGAGATGGGCACGACAGTCCCTGTCCCTGGCTGGAGTGGGGGGAGGGAACACCGAGGAAGGGGAACTCTGTAGTGCAGGAGCAGGGAGGAAGCAGTTCCTGGGTGCATTGAGAAGGGAGTATAAAAGGTGGGCACCATCTTAGTTCAGTGCAGAGAAGTCTGAGCAGAAGTGACAGGGAACAGGGGCTCTGCATGAGCTCTGCTCCGGAGGCGGGCCTAGTAACAGAGGCCCAGGCCTGGAAGAGGGAGAAGGAAGGAAGAGGAGCGGAGAAGGCTCCAGGAATGAGGAACGAAGGGATCCCAGGGGTGCGGACGGGCGAGTCGCCACCGCACGCCCGAATACACCTGCGTGGAGGGGTCAGGCCAAAGGGGGAGACCGGTCCCCGAAACTAGTGGAGGCGGGAAACGACCCTCAGCTAGAAACCGGAGGCTGTGACATTTTATGTGGCGCAGCCCCTCGCTACACCCGCTAGGAAGGCACCACATAGGGTCAGGGAAACTGGCGCCAAGTTTACCAAGAGTAGGCCCGAGGCAGCCGGACAGAAGCGTGGTCACTGGTGGGGTAAGAAAGGCCAGAGAAAGGACACACAAAGGGGGTCCTGTGAAGCGCTCCAAAGTTATCTGGGAGTTGGCCGAGCCCCTCACCTGGTGAGCAAAGTACGACGTGGGCAGCCGTTACCTGCAGAAGTGGTCTGGATAATAAGAACTGTGAGTAAAGGCCCTGGACTGCATCACTGACTCTGTGTCGTTACTGCTGCTGCCCTGCACCATCACCCCCATCCTCTGCATACACTGCCCTGAAGCTATACTCCTCCCGTGGGAAGTTATACTACGCTCTGCTGCACCCACAACACCAGCCTCAGCGGTCTGCCCTGCAGCGGCAGTTCACTCTGACCGCAATCCACGGGTGGCGTAGTAGGACATTTAAACATCAAAACCACATAAATAGTTCCGCCACTGGTTTGACCGCCCTGAGCCACGGAACCGGGTCGCCGCCACGGAGACTACAACCACCAGCATCCACCAAAAAGGGTCCGACTCCGGGAGTCCCAAGGCCCAGGGGGCGCGTCAGAACATTTTCATCGCCTTTCATAATCACCAATGGGACAAGGCAGGGATGTCCTCTGTCCCCTCTCTTATACATCCTAGTGACGGAGCACCTGCTCTCATCAATTCGCCATAACCCCAATATTAGGTGGATTGAGGTGGGAGGCACCGAGTACAAGTGCTCTGCATTTGCTGATGATGTCCTAGTATATATCACTCAATCACATATATCCATCCCTGCTGTTTTGGCTGAAATAGATCACTTTGTTACATGGTCAAATTTTAAAATCAATGCAGCGAAGTCTGAGGCCCTCGATGTTTCCCTCCCCAAATCCATACAGGATTCCATCCAGTCCAACTTTCCCTTTGCCTGGCCCACACAGGGTATCAAATACTTAGGAATTTGTGTTCATAGAGACCTCTCCCGTCTATGTTATCTTAATTTTGGGCCCTTTATTGAACAACTCCATACAGACCACGGTTGGCAAGTTAGAACTGTAAGATTCACTACGTGAACCACAGGTGTTTTGTGGAAAAGCACATGTACACTGTGTTTCTAATTATTATGCAAAAAGTGTTTAGGACTGATAAGGTAAGAATCTGTTTGTTTGTCAGTTAAACTCATTGATGGTGATGTGTGTCAGGGCTCTTTATATCACTGTAAGCAATTTCAGACACCTGTGCTAATTAGTTTGGCAGGTGTGTACAATGAAAGGCAAGACTACTTAAGAAGGATGTCCCACATTATTAAGCAGCCTACATTTTCTGCCAAAATGGGAAAGAAAAAGGATGTGTCGGCTGCTGAGAAGCAACAAATTGTGGAGTGTTTAGGTCAAGGCATGACTACAATCAACATTACCAAGACACTTCATCCTGATCATCGCACAATCAAGAAGTATGTAGCTGATTCACAGTACACACGTGTGCGTGCTGATAAGGGAAAATTGAGGACTCTTTCCTACAGGCAATTACGTCAGGTTAAAAGAGCAGCGGCAAAATAGCCTTGTCATAGCAGCAGACAAGTTTTTGAAGCTGCTGGTGCCTCCAACGTCCCCCGAACAACAAGATGCAGGGTCCTTCAGAGGTTTGCAGCTGTGCGTAAGCCATCCTGTCGACCTCCTCTATCCACTGCACACAAGCAGAAACTGCTCCAGTGGGCCAAACAATACATGAAGACTGACTTCAAAACTGTTTTGTTCAGCGATGAGTACCGTGCAACGCTCGATGGTCCAGATGGATGGAGTGGAGGATGGCTGGTTGATGGACACCCCATGCAAACATGGCTATGGCGCCAACAAGGAGGAGGTGGAGTAATGTTTTGGGCTGGAATCATGGGGAGAGAGATTGTTGGCCCCTTTAGGACCCCTGAAGGGGTAAAGATGAACTCCATAATGTATGTGGAGTTTCTCAAACAGCACTTCCTGCCATGGTTCAAGAAGAAGAACCGTGTATTCCGCAGCAAGATCATTTTCATGCATGATAATGCACCGTCTCATGCTGCACATAACACATCTGCATCTCTGACTGATATGGGCATAAAAGGGGACAAACTTATGGTGTGACCCCCATGCTCCCCTGACCTCAATCCCATTGAGACCCTCTGGAGCATCATCAAAAGGAGTGTCTATGATGGCGGGAGGCAGTTTACATCTAAGCAACAGCTCTGGGAGGGTATTCTGTCCTCATGCAAAACAATTGAAGCAGAAACCATCCAAAACCTGACAAATTCAATGGACGAGAGAGTTCAGAAGCTCCTTTCGAACAAGGGGTCCTATGTGCAAATGTAACATCACCTAGAATAAAGTTTTGATTTGAAAACTGTTTGATTTGAGTTTGTAATAACCTGCTAATGCTTATAATTTCAAAAATGACCATTTTTTGCTCTTTATTAAAATGAAAAGGTTGATCGAAGAGTATGGGGGATCTAAGAGTGCGGCAACCCAGTAGTCAGGATTATTTCGAATTCTGACAATCTGAGGGTCATGTTGCAGGTAGTGCAGCAAGAAGGCACTCATGTGTCTTGCGCATCTAGGTGCCCCAAAATTATTTTCCGGGCTAGATTCAGCTAAAAATTATTATTAATTTGAAAGCTGGTGGAGCTTAGTATAGATGGCCTAATTGAATCAGTACTGCAAACTGCTACAAGGCCCAAATTAATTTACAGCCAAGATACAGATAAACATGATTAGTAATTTTAAATCTGGTGGAGTTTAGTATAGATGGCCTAATAGAATCAGTACTGCAAACTGCTACAAGGCCCAAATCGTTTTACAGCCTGGATACAGATAAACATGATTAGTAATTTTAAATCTGGTGGAGTTAAGTATAGATAACCTAATAGAATCAGTACTGCAAACTGCTACAAGGCCCAAATTATTTTCCAGCCAAGATACAGATAAACATGATTAGTAATTTGAAAGCTTAAAACGGTTGGTGAGGTGATTTTAACAAATCATCAAGCTTTTACTCTCCCCAGGATGACACAGAGGTAGAAAAGTCCTTTCGGATCCATGATTTGTTCATCTTTAAGAACGTGAGTCGACAGCGCTGAACACACGTTCAGACAGAACGCTGGCTGCGGGGCATGACAAGATTTCCAAGGCGTAAGTGGTGAGCTCCGGCCATTTATCCAGATTGGAAGCCCAAAAAGAGCAAGGGTCCAGTGACACAGTCATGGCTTCAATATTTACTTGGAGAGACTCCTGTAGAGATGAGCGTTGTTCTACTCGAACTGTTCGCCAATCTCAAATTCGAGCTGTTTTGGGCGGTGTTCGAGCCGTTCGGCGAACACGAACAATTTGAGAAAAATTCGGCTGTTCGAGGTTATGTTCGATAACTGTTCGTGCACCAAAATCATAACTGGATTTTTTCTCAGTAATGATGAAAATTAATGTTAATACGCAGTTTGAGTGTACAGCGGGGTGGGGGGAGGGGCAGGGGATGGATCTCTGCAGGAACAATGAAGATCTCCATTTTTTTTTCTCTTTCCCGCATTTACAGTGGGGAGGTGCAATCTGTCAGCCTATCAGCAGCGCACACACGGAGCGAAGTGCTTTTTTTCACACAAGCAAGGGCATGTGTCATTGGCAGTGTATGTCACATGTCCTTGCCCTATAAGACCAAGCCATTTTCCCCGTCGCCACCATTTTCTCACTGCTGCAGCTGCGTGTTAGACGGCACCGCTGTTGCTGTGTGCGCTATACCTTGTTAATTTCAAGCCAATTTTCGCACAAATATACAGATAGCTTGGGAGTAGGGAATAGTTGTGATTGCAGTCCTTTTAAGGACTAGGTTACAGCATTTCCTACGACTTTTATCAGGGAGGTCTGTGCTCTTAAATAGATAGGTTGTGGGAGTAAAGACTAATTGTAATTGGAGTCCTTTTCAGGACTAGGTTACATGAGTTCCTATCAGTTTTTGCCAGGCAGGTCTGTGCCAGTGCTGTGCAAGTTTTTTTCACAGCATTTGGCTGAATCTAGCAAAGCTAATCCTTTTTGGCCTATTGCAGAGTGTGTTAGTCAGTGGAGTAGCCTATCTGTGTTGCAAGATATACCACCTGTGTATAGAATACCAATTTTTTTACTGCACCTAGTGAAGTAAAATCTTTTGGGCATAGCATCATTCTATTAGTCCATCTATACTGACCTCCATCAGGTTGCAAATTAAAACTAATTTTTATCTGCATCTACAGTACCTCTGAAAAAATATTTGGGCTTCTAGCAGTGTGTGGGACTTGTTCTATTAGTCCATCTATACTGACCTCCATCAGGTTGCAAACTGAAT
Source organism: Phyllobates terribilis (assembly GCF_046119375.1). Lineage (NCBI taxonomy): Eukaryota > Metazoa > Chordata > Amphibia > Anura > Dendrobatidae > Phyllobates > Phyllobates terribilis. The sequence goes on from NW_027362762.1 coordinate 780,333,594, forward strand.
ATATTTTTTTCTGCATCTACCTCTGAAAAAATATTGGGCTTCTAGCTGTGTGTGGGTCTTGTTCTATTAATCCATCTATACTGACCTCCATCAGGTTGCAAACTGAATATAATTTTTTTCTGCATCTAGCTCTGAAAAAATATTTGGCCTTCTAGTAGTGTGTCGGACTTTCTCTATTAGTCCATCTATACTGACCTCCATCAGGTTGCAAATTAAAACTAATTTTTATCTGCATCTACAGTACCTCTGAAAAAATATTTGGGCTTCTAGCTGTGTGCGGGACTTGTTGTATTAGTCCATCTATACTGACCTCCATCAGGTTGCAAACTGAATATATTTTTTTCTGCATCTACCACTGAAAAAATATTGGGCTTCTAGCTGTGTGTGGGACTTGTTGTATTAGTCCATCTATACTGACCTCCATCAGGTTGCAAATTAAAACTAATTTTTATCTGCATCTACAGTACCTCTGAAAAAATATTTGGGCTTCTAGCAGTGTGTGGGACTTGTTCTATTAGTCCATCTATACTGACCTCCATCAGGTTGCAAACTGAATATATTTTTTTCTGCATCTACCTCTGAAAAAATATTTGGCCTTCTAGTAGTGTGTTGGACTTTCTCTATTAGTCCATCTATACTGACCTCCATCAGGTTGCAAATTAAAACTAATTTTTATCTGCATCTACAGTACCTCTGAAAAAATATTTGGGCTTCTAGCTGTGTGCGGGACTTGTTGTATTAGTCCATCTATACTGACCTCCATCAGGTTGCAAACTGAATATATTTTTTTCTGCATCTACCTCTGAAAAAATATTTGGCCTTCTAGTAGTGTGTCGGACTTTCTCTATTAGTCCATCTATACTGACCTCCATCAGGTTGCAAATTAAAAATAATTTTTATCTGCATCTACAGTACCTCTGAAAAAATATTTGGGCTTCTAGCAGTGTGTGGGACTTGTTCTATTAGTCCATCTATACTGACCTCCATCAGGTTGCAAACTGAATATATTTTTTCTGCATCTACCTCTGAAAAAATATTTGGCCTTCTAGTAGTGTGTCGGACTTTCTCTATTAGTCCATCTATACTGACCTCCATCAGGTTGCAAATTAAAACTAATTTTTATCTGCATCTACAGTACCTCTGAAAAAATATTTGGGCTTCTAGCAGTGTGTGGGACTTGTTCTATTAGTCCATCTATACTGACCTCCATCAGGTTGCAAACTGAATATATTTTTTTCTGCATCTACCTCTGAAAAAATATTGGGCTTCCAGCTGTGTGTGGGTCTTGTTCTATTAATCCATCTATACTGACCTCCATCAGGTTGCAAACTGAATATATTTTTTTCTGCATCTACCTCTGAAAAAATATTTGGCCTTCTAGTAGTGTGTCGGACTTTCTCTATTAGTCCATCTATACTGACCTCCATCAGGTTGCAAATTAAAACTAATTTTTATCTGCATCTACAGTACCTCTGAAAAAATATTTGGGCTTCTAGCAGTGTGTGGGACTTGTTCTATTAGTCCATCTATACTGACCTCCATCAGGTTGCAAACTGAATATATTTTTTTCTGCATCTACCTCTGAAAAAATATTTGGCCTTCTAGTAGTGTGTCGGACTTTCTCTATTAGTCCATCTATACTGACCTCCATCAGGTTGCAAATTAAAACTAATTTTTATCTGCATCTACAGTACCTCTGAAAAAATATTTGGGCTTCTAGCAGTGTGTGGGACTTGTTCTATTAGTCCATCTATACTGACCTCCATCAGGTTGCAAACTGAATATATTTTTTTCTGCATCTACCTCTGAAAAAATATTGGGCTTCTAGCTGTGTGTGGGTCTTGTTCTATTAATCCATCTATACTGACCTTCATCAGGTTGCAAACTGAATATATTTTTTTCTGCATCTACCTCTGAAAAAATATTTGGCCTTCTAGTAGTGTGTCGGACTTTCTCTTTTAGTCCATCTATACTGACCTCCATCAGGTTGCAAATTAAAACTAATTTTTATCTGCATCTACAGTACCTCTGAAAAAATATTTGGGCTTCTAGCAGTGTGTGGGACTTGTTCTATTAGTCCATCTATACTGACCTCCATCAGGTTGCAAACTGAATATATTTTTTTCTGCATTTACCTCTGAAAAAATATTGGGCTTCTAGCTGTGTGTGGGTCTTGTTCTATTAATCCATCTATACTGACCTCCATCAGGTTGCAAACTGAATATATTTTTTTATGCATCTACCTCTGAAAAAATATTTGGCCTTCTAGTAGTGTGTCGGACTTTCTCTATTAGTCCATCTATACTGACCTCCATCAGGTTGCAAATTAAAACTAATTTTTATCTGCATCTACAGTACCTCTGAAAAAATATTTGGGCTTCTAGCAGTGTGTGGGACTTGTTCTATTAGTCCATCTATACTGACCTCCATCAGGTTGCAAACTGAATATATTTTTTTCTGCATCTACCTCTGAAAAAATATTTGGCCTTCTAGTAGTGTGTCGGACTTTCTCTATTAGTCCATCTATACTGACCTCCATCAGGTTGCAAATTAAAACTAATTTTTATCTGCATCTACAGTACCTCTGAAAAAATATTTGGGCTTCTAGCTGTGTGTGGGACTTGTTGTATTAGTCCATCTATACTGACCTCCATCAGGTTGCAAATTCAAAATAATTTTTTTCTGCATCTAACCCAGCCAATAGTTTTGGCCTAATACCACAGTTTGGCCACTCAGCTCTGCTCGGTTACCATCCATTGTTTTTTTGTGCAAACAACTCCAGAGTTGTGAATTAGTTAACCACCAAAATGAGTGGAAAAAGGCCTGCTGCTGGTAGAAAGGGGAATAGGCGTGTTGGGAAGGGGAAAAAAGGTTGTGTCCGTGGGGTAGGTGTTAAAGCAACAGTAACATCTGCAGAAGAAAGACCATCTTCCAGCCAAACTAAAATGTCTACTTCTTTTAGCGGACAATGTGATAAGATCCCTTTCTTACGGCCACGCCAATCGCTACAAATTCCAGATGAGGCACAAAAACAGCAGGTGCTTCAACGGATATCAAGTGCTCCTTTAAGTGGGCTCTCCTCCACATCAACTTCAACATCACAAATACTCCAGTCCTCAAAGGTGTCACCCAAATCGCACTTGCTTCCTCACAGCTCCCAAATCTCCAGCTGCCCGTCTGAGTATGAGGTAGAACAGATGGTTGAGTCTGCAGAGCTGTTTACTCATACTATAGCCTGGGAATCAGAGGTCGACTCCAGCGCTTCTGTGAATCCAGACGAGGAAATGATCTGCACTGATGCCCAGAATCTTTATGAGTCGGATCCAGGACCAGACGCAGAAGGTTCTGACCATAATGTAGACCCTCATTCCCAAACTGTAACTCCTGTTGGTGGAGACAATGAGGAAGACGATGATAAGACTCAAATACCTGATTGGAGCGACAACTTTAGTTTTTTGTCAGGGCAGGAACAGGTTGGCTCTGAGGACGACGGGTGTGATAACGCACAGGGTGATGATGATGAGGTCGGAGATCCCACTTACTGTCAACCCACAGTCAGCCAAGAGATGAGGTCAGCAGAGGAGGTGGAGGAAGATGCTAGTGACGACGAGGTCAGGTTGCGCCTTCCTGGACAGAGACGTAGTACTGGAAGCACGTCAACAACTGCATCCTCAAACACAACTCTGCCTCTCACCACAAGTCGTGGTGGCTCTTCAGGTCGCATGGGTGCTAAGCCTTGCATAGCCTGGGCATTTTTTCAGATCGATAAAGATGACCCAACTCGTGTTATCTGTAACATTTGTCAGCAAAAGCTAAGTAGAGGCCAAAAAATACATAGTTTGAGTACTTCATGCATGAACCGGCACATGGACATGAAGCATAAGTTGCAGTGGGAAGCTCAGTGTGCTACAATGCGGCCTAGCCGGCCGGGCCAACCACCGTCTGCCATATCTTGTGCATCCGCGGCCTCTTCATCCTCTGTGACTGGGGGGACAGCAGTCACACCTGTTTTGGGACGCAGACCTGCCACCTCTTTACCCGCAACAGCCAGCGTGATTGGCAGGTCATCATTTTCTTTGGAGGTGGTAACACCAGCTGGTGTTGAGCGCTGTCCGACATCGATAGCACCACCTTTGGATGAAGGCAACCTAACATGTCCGCCTGCATCTTCCTCACAGACCGGCAGTTTGCCGGGGACACCCTTATCAACCCCGTCTAAGCACAATAACCAGCCCTCGGTCCCTCAGATGTGGACAAGTAAAAGACCATTTCCTCCTAGCCATGAGAAAGCTAAGAGGTTGAATTTCACCATCTGCAAGCTCTTGGCTACAGAAATGCTGCCTTTCCGCCTGGTGGACACAGAGGATTTTCGAGACCTTATGTCCGTCGCAGTGCCCCAGTACCAGATGCCCAGTCGGCACTACTTCTCAAAGAAAGGTGTGCCTGCGCTCCACCAGCATGTCGCACACAACATCACCGCTTCTTTGAGAAACTCTGTGTGTGACAGGGTGCATTTCACCACAGACACTTGGACGAGTAGGCATGGACAGGGGCGTTACATGTCGCTGACTGGGCACTGGGTAACTATGGTGACAGCAGGACAAGGGGCTGCTGTCCAAGTCTTGCCGTCCCCACGAGTTGTGCGTCAATCCTCTTTATGTCAAAGTTCCTCCACTGCTTCTGCCTCCTCAACCTCCTCTCGGTCTTCCACCTGCACCCAAAGCCTGTCTGGTCATGCCACAAGCTTTCTAATTGCGCAGAAGGGATCCTGCACACCTCCTTACTATGCTGGCAGTAGGGCTCAACGTCATCAGGCGGTTTTTACATTGAAATGTCTGGGAAATGTGAGTCACACAGCTGAGGAGTTGTGGTCAGCTCTGGAGAACCAATTTCATGAATGGTTGTCTCCACTGGACCTGAAACCAGGGAAGGCCGTGTGCGACAATGCTGCAAACCTGGGTGCGGCCCTTCGCCGGGGCAATGTCACACACGTGCCTTGTATGGCTCACGTGTTGAACTTGGTTGTCCAGCAATTTTTAGCCCACTATCCCAGACTAGATGGCCTTCTGCAGAGGGCACGGTCGCTGTGTGCTCACTTCCGCCGTTCGCATCCCGCAGCTCAGCGACTTACATCTCTACAGAAGTCGTTGGGCCTGCCACTTCACCGGCTAAAATGCGATGTGCCTACCCGGTGGAATTCAACTCTGCACATGTTGCAGCGACTGTGGCAGCACCGACAAGCCCTGGTGCAATACGTTCTGACGTATAGCCTGGGCCAACGAGATTCAGAGGTGGGGCAAATCACGCTGGAGGAGTGGTCTCAGATCAGGGACCTATGCACCCTTCTGCACAGTTTTGAAATGGCGACGAAGATGTTTAGTGCTGACGATGCCATTATCAGCATGACTATTCCGGTGATTTACATGCTGGAGCACATGTTAAACAGAATTCGGAGTCAGGTGGTGGCACAAGAGGAGGTGGAGGAAGTAGAGGAGGAGGAGTTGTATGCGGAAGGGCTAACATCTGCAAGGTCCAGAAGGTCGGCAGCACCAAGGCGGCAGGCATGTGAGGGTGGGGGAGATGGTTTTACCAGGGCGCATGGTAGCAGCCAAACTAGTGAGGAAGGTGCAGGAGCCCAGGAAGAAGTGGAGGACGAACTGATGGAAGACTCATCAGATGAGGGAGACCTTGATCACATTTCTGTTGTGCGAAGTTGGGGGGAGAGGACAGAGGAAGGAAGCATGATTGTTACCTCGCCACCAACACAACAGGGACTTGGTGCTCCTGGATGCGCAACACACATGAGTGCCTTCTTGCTGCACTACCTGCAACATGACCCTCGAATTGTGAGAATTAGAAATAATCCTGACTACTGGGTTGCCACACTGTTAGATCCCCGGTACAAAAGTAAATTTGCAGAAATTATTCCTGCCGTAGAAAGGGATGCACGCATGCAGGAGTATCAGCAGAGACTGTTGCAGAATCTTACATGAGCTTTTCCACAAAATACCAGTGGTGCACGTAGTGAATCTCACAGTTCCAACTTGCCAACCGTGGGACCGTCAAGTGTTCAGCACTCAAACCGTAACAGAACCACAGTATCTGCTGGTAACATCAATTTTGCGGAATCATTTCACCACTTTTTTAGCCCATCCTTTGCAAGGCCACAGGAGACAAGAAGTCTGACACATAGTCAACGCCTAGAGACGATGGTACAGGAGTATCTCCAAGTAAACATTGAAGCCACGACTGTGTCACTGGACCCTTGCTCTTTTTGGGCTTCCAATCTGGATAAATGGCCAGAGCTAGCCACTTACGCCTTGGAGATCTTGTCATGCCCCGCAGCCAGCGTTCTGTCTGAACGTGTGTTCAGCGCTGCTGGTGGTGTGCTGACAGATAAGCGCACGCGGCTCTCCACTGATAATGTAGACAGACTCACGTTCATAAAGATGAACAAATCATGGATCCGAAACGACTTTTCTACCCCTGTGTCATCCTGGGGAGAGTAAAAGCTTGATGATTGGTTAAAATCACCCTACCAAACGTTTTAAGCTTTCAAATTACTAATCATGTTTATCTGTATCTTGACTGGAAAATAATTTGGGCTTTGTAGCAGTGTGCAGCACTGATCCTATTAGGCCATCTATAATAAGCTCCACCAGATTTAAAATTAAAAATAATTTTTAGCTGCATCTAGCCCGGAAAATAATTTTGGGGCTCCGAGATGCGCAAGACACATAAGTGCCTTCTTGCTGCACTACCTGCAGCATGACCCTCATATTGTCAGAATTCGAAGTAATCATGACTACTGGGTTGCCACACTCTTAGATCCCCCAAACTTTTCGATCAACCTTTTCATTTTAATAAAGACCAAAAAAATGGTCATTTTTGAAATTATAAGCATTAGCAGGTTGTTAGAAACTGAAATCAAACAGTTTTCAACTCAAAACTTTATTCTAGGTGATGTTACATTTTCACATAGGACCCCTTGTTCGAAAGGAGCTTCTGAACTCTCTCGTCCATTGAATTTGTCAGGTTTTGGATGGTTTCTGCTTCAATTGTTTTGCATGAGGACAGAATACCCTCCCAGAGCTTTTGCTTAGATGTGAACTGCCTCCCGCCATCATAGACACTCCTTTTAATGATGCTCCAAAGGTTCGGAATGGGGTAGAGGTCAGGGGAGCATGGGGGTCACACCATAAGTTTGTCCCCTTTTATGCCCATATCAGCCAGAGATGCAGATGTTTTATGTGCAGCATGAGATGGTGCATTATCATGCAGAAAAATGATCTTGCTGTGAAATACACGGTTCTTCTTCTTGAACCATGGCAGGAAGTGCTGTTTGAGAAAATCCACATACATTATGGAGTTCATCTTTAGCGCCTTCAGGGATCCTAAAGGGGCCGACAATCTCTCTCCCCATGATTCCAGCCCAAAACATTACTCCACCTCCTCCTTGTTGGCGCTGTAGCCGTGTTTGCGTGGGGTGTCCATCAACCAGCCATCCTCCACTCCATCCATCTGGACCATCGAGCGCTGCACGGCACTCATCCGTGAACAAAACAGTTTTGAAATCAGTCTTCATGTAATGTTTGGCCCACTGGAGCCGTTTCTGCTTGTGTGAAGTGGATAGAGGAGGTCGACAGGATGGCGTATGCACAGCTGCAAACCTCTGAAGGACCCTGCATCTTGTTGTTCGGGGGACGTTGGAGGCACAAGCAGCTTCAAAAACTTGTCTGCTGCTATGACAAGGCTTTTTTGCCGCTGCTCTTTCAACCTGACGTAATTGCCTGTAGGAAAGAGTCCTCAATTTGCCCTTATCAGCACGCACACGTGTGTACTGTGAATCAGCTACATACTTCTTGATTGCCAAGACACTTCATCCTGATCATCGCACAATGTTGATTGTAGTCATGCCTTGACCTAAACGCTCCACAATTTGTTGCTTCTCATCAGCCGACACATCCTTTTTCTTTCCCATTTTGGCAGAAAATGTAGGCTGCTTAATAATGTGAGAGAGCCTTCTTAAGTAGTCTTGCCTTTCATTGGACACACCTGCCAAACTAATTAGCACAGGTGTCTGCAATTGCTTACAGTGATATAAAGAGCCCTGACACACATCACCATCAATGAGTTTAACTGACAAACAAATTCTTCCCTTATCACTCCTAAACACTTTTTGCATAATAATTTGGAACGCGGTGTACATGTGCTTTTCCACAAAACACCTGCGGTTCACGTAGTGAATCTTACAGTTCTAACTTGCCAACCGTGGTCTGTATGGAATTGTTCAATAAAGGGCCCAAAATTAAGATAACATAGATGGGAGAGGTCTCTATGAATAGGAATTCCTAAGTATTTGATACCCTGTGAGGGCCAGGCAAAGGGAAAGTTGGACTGGATGGAATCCTATATGGATTTGGGGAGGGAGACATCGAGGGCCTCAGACTTCGCTGCATTGATTTTAAAATTTTACCATGTAACAAAGTGATCTATTTCAGCCATAACAGCATGGATGGATATATGTGATTGAGTGATATATACTAGGACATCATCAGCAAATAGAGAGCACTTGTACTCGGTGCCTCCCACCTCAATCCACCTAATATTGGGGTTATGGCGAATTGATGAGAGCAGGTGCTCCGTCTCTAGGATGTATAAGAGAGGGGACAGAGGACATCCCTGCCTTGTCCCATTGGTGATTGTGAAAGGTGATGAAAATGTTCTGACGTACCCCCTGGGCCTTGGGACACCCGGAGCCGGACCCTTTTTGGTGGATGCTGGTGGTTGTAGTCTTCGTGGCGGCGATCCGGTTCCGTGGCTCAGGGCGGTCAAACCAGTGGCGGAACTATTTATGTGGTTTTGATGTTTAAATGTCCGACTACGCCACCCGTGGATTGCGGTCAGAGTGAACCGCCGCTACAGGGCAGACCGCTGAGGCTGGTCTTGTGGGTGCAGCAGAGCGTAGCATAACTCCCCACGGGAGGAGTATAGCCTCAGGGCAGTGTATGCGGAGGATGGGGGTGATGGTGCAGGGCAGCAGCAGTAACGACACGGAGTCAGTGATGCAGTCCAGGGCCTTTACTCACAGTTCTTATTATCCAGACCACGTCTGCAGGTAACGGCTGCCCACGTCGTACTGTGCTCACCAGGTGAGGGGCTCAGACAACTCCCAGATAACTTTGGAGCACTTCACAGGACCCCCTTTGTGTGTCCTTTATCTGGCCTTTCTTACCAACACTTCTGTCCGGCTGCCTCGGGCCTCCTCTTGGTAAACTTGGCGCCAGTTTCCCTGACCCTATGTGGTGCCTTCCTAGCGGGTGTAGCGAGGGGCTGCGCCACATAAAATGTCAGAGCCTCCGGTTTCTAGCTGAGGGTCGTTTCCTGCCTCCACTAGTTCGGGGACCGGTCTCCCCCTTTGGCCTGACCCCTCCACGCAGGTGGATTCGGGCGTGCGGTGGCGACTCACCCGTCCGCACCCCTGGGATCTCTTCATTCCTCGTTCCTGGAGCCTTCTCCGCTCCTCTTCCTTCCTTCTCCCTCTTGCAGGCCTGGGCCTCTGTTACTAGGCCCGCCTCCGGAGCAGAGCTCATGCAGAGCCCCTGCTCCCTGCCACTTCTGCTCAGACTTCTCTGCACTGAACTAAGATGGTGCCCACCTTTTATACTCCCTTCTCAATGCACCCAGGAACTGCTTCCTCCCTGCTCCTGCACTACAGGGTTCCCCTTCCTCAGTGTTCCCTCCCCCCACTCCAGCCAGGGACAGGGACTGTCGTGCCCATCTCAGGGGCATATTGGTCGCCCTGCCCCACGGCAATGTGGTGTAATGCATGCAGGTGTCGGGTCCTGATCCACACTCCATCCTTACCTGAGAGTGAGATATCACACCTCTGGGTGAGGTGCAATACGTCTGTAGCAACCGAGCCCTCAGGGTGCTACAGTTCCATTTATCTTCAGCCTAGGTGACGTATTGCGATACAGGGCCGTGATTTTGGCTATAAAAGGGTCCCCTAGACCCCTACCCCAAGCTTTTTAAGAGAATCATATATGGCGTGCCAGGAGACTCTATGGAATGCTTTCTCAGCATCCAACGAGAGTATCTAATTACAAATTTTTAACTGCATCTAGCCCAGGAAATACTTTGTGCCTAGTAGCAGTGTCTGCTAGTCAGCGGATTATCCCGGCTGTTAAGCAAGCTACACCACCTGTAGTTTAGACACTTAATTTTTTCAAAGGAAATGCTTCGGGACCATGGGATACTCAGTGAAGAGCATCAGGAGGCACCCCAAGGCATAGGGGCTGGGACTGGCAGTAGGATGCCTTGCGGTGGACAGCCGAGCTCGATCCTTATAAAAGCTTTTTAACTGCAGCAGCTTTAGTGGACGCTACTGGAGCTGGAATTACGCGGCTGCTGGCATGAGACTTGCCCTCCAATAGATCCTTGTAAATGGATTTAAAGTGTATTCATTCAAATTAGAGAGACAATTTAAATTAAAAAGCTTAGAGCTGCCTCCACCACAGGGGGGCTCGCTCGACCCACCAGCGGACAGGCACCAGTATTGGGAGAGGGGGGCTGGCCATCAGGGTTCACCGCGGCTCTGGCACAAACCCGGCGACACGGAGGTGGCACGGGCAGGAGCGGACTGGCCGTATCGGCTTCTCACTTTTTGGATTTTAGAAGGGCATGACATGCCTATATCTCTGTCTCCCCCTCCTTTTACTCCTCCACCTCTTTTATTTTCGCATGACTATATGTACTTGTCACTTTTCCATGTGTTAGTTGTGTCTTCTGAGCAGTTTGTCAGCTTTTGGACACCTTTGAAGGTGTTTTCTATGTGTTTCTATGTGTTTTTGTTTGCCTGCCATTGGTTTTAACGGTGTTCGAAGGTGTTCGACGAACAGTTCGACGAACAGTTCGGCGAACACACGGGTGTTCGACGAACCGAACCGAACTCGAACACTACGGGGGTGGCTCAACACTAGACTCCTGTACCATCGTCTCTAGGTGTTGACTATGTGTCAGACTTCTTGTCTCCTGTGGACTTGCAAAGGATGGGCTAAAAAAGTGGTGAAATGATTCCGCAAAATTGATGTTACCAGCAGATACTGTGTTTCTGTTACGTTTTGAGTGCTGAACACTTGACGGTCCCACGGTTGGCAAGTTGGAACTGTGAGATTCACTACGTGCACCACTGGTATTTTGTGGAAAAGCACATGTAAGATTCTGCAACAGTCTCTGCTGATACTCCTGCATGCGTGCATCTCTTTCTATGACAGGAATAATTTCTGCAAATTTACTTTTGTACCGGGGATCTAACAGTGTGGCAACCCAGTAGTCAGGATTATTTCTAATTCTCAAAATTCGAGGTTCATGTTGCAGGTAGTGCAGCAAGAATGCACTCATGTGTCTTGCGCATTCAGGAGCACCAAGTCCCTGTTGTGTTGGTGGCGAGGTAACAATCATGCTTCCTTCCTCTGCCCTCTCCCCCCAACCTCGCACAACAGAAATGTGATCAAGGTCTCCCTCATCTGATGAGTCTTCCATCAGTTCGTCCTCCACTTCTTCCTGGGCTCCTGCACCTTCCTCACTAGTTTGGCTGCTACCATGCGCCCTGGTAAAACCATCTCCCCCACCCTCACATGCCTGCCGCCTTGGTGCTGCCGACCGTCTGGACCTTGCAGATGTTAGCCCTTCCGCATACAACTCCTCCTTCTCTACTTCCTCCACCTCCTCTTGTCGCACCACCTGACTCCGAATTCTGTTTAACATGTGCTCCAGCACGTAAATCACCGGAATAGTCATGCTGATAATGGCACCGTCAGCACTAAACATCTTAGTCGCCATTTCAAAACTGTGCAGAAGGGTGCATAGGTCCCTGATCTGAGACCACTCCTCCAGCGTGATTTGCCCCACCTCTGGATCTCATTGGCCCAGGCTATACGTCAGAACATATTGCACCAGAGCTTGTCGGTGCTGCCACAGTCGCTGCAACATGTGCAGAGTTGAATTCCACCGGGTAGGCACATCGCATTTTTGCCGGTGAAGTGGCAGGCCCAACGACTTCTGTAGAGATGTAAGTCGCTGAGCTGCAGGATGCGAATGGCGGAAGTGAGCACACAGCGACCATGCCCTCTGCAGAAGGCGATCTAGTCCGGGATAGTGGGCTAAAAATTGCTTGACAACCAGGTTCAACATGTGAGCCATACAAGGCACGTGTGTGACATTGCCCCGGCGAAGGGGCGCACCCAGGTTTACAGCATTGTCGCACACGGCCTTCCCTAGTTTCAGGTCCAGTGGAAACAACCATTCATGAAACTGGTTCTCCAGAGCTGACCACAACTCCTCAGCTGTGTGACTCACATTTCCCAGACATTTCAAAGTAAAAACTGCCTGATGACATTGAGCCCTGCTGCCAGCATAGTAAGGAGGTGTTCAGGATCCCTTCTGCGCAGTTAGAAAGCTTGTGGCATGACCAGACAGGCTTTGGGTGCAGGTGGAGGACCGAGAGGAGGCTGAGGAGGCAGAAGCAGTGGAGGAACTTCTAGATAAAGAGGATTGACGCACAACTCGTGGGGACGGCAAAAATTGGACAGCAGCCCCTTGTCCTGCTGTTACCATAGTTACCCAGTGCCCAGTCAGCGACATGTAACGCCCCTGTCCATGCCTACTCGTCCAAGTGTCTGTGGTGAAATGCACCCTGTCACACACAGAGTTTCTTAAAGAAGCGGTGATGTTGTGTGCGACATGCTGGTGGAGCGCAGGCACACCTTTCTTTGAGAAGTAGTGCCGACTGGGCATCTGGTACTGGGGCACTGCGACGGACATAAGGTCTCGAAAATCCTCTGTGTCCACCAGGCGGAAAGGCAGCATTTCTGTAGCCAAGAGCTTGCAGATGGTGAAATTCAACCTCTTAGCTTTCTCATGGCTAGGAGGAAATGGTCTTTTACTTGTCCACATCTGAGGGACCGAGGGCTGGCTGTTGTGCTTAGACGGGGTTGAGAAGGGTGTCCTCGGCAAACTGCCGGTCTGTGAGGAAGATGCAGGCGGACATGTTAGGTTGCCTTGATCCAAAGGTGGTGCTATCAATGTTGGACAGCGCTGAACACCAGCTCGTGTTTCTACCTCCAAAGAAAATGATGACCTGCCAATCACGCTGGCTGTTGCGGGTAAAGAGGTGGCAGGTCTGCGTCCCAAAACAGGTGTGACTGCTGTCCCCCCAGTCACAGAGGATGAAGAGGCCGCGGATGCACAAGATGTGGCAGACGGTGGTTGGCCCGGCCGGCTAGGCCGCATTGTAGCACAGTGAGCTTCCCACTGCAACTTATGCTTCATATCCATGTGCCGGTTCATGCATGAAGTACTCAAACTATGTATTTTTTGGCCTCTACTTAGTTTTTGCTGACAAATGTTACAGATAACAGGAGTTGGGTCATCTTTATCGATCTGAAAAAATGCCCAGGCTATGCAAGGCTTAGCACCCATGCGACCTGAAGAGCCACCACGACTTGTGGTCAGAGGCAGAGTTGTGTTTGAGGATGCAGTTGTTGACGTACTTCCAGTACTACGTCTCTGTCCAGGAAGGCGCAACCTGACCTCGCCGTCACTAGCATCCTCCTCCACCTCCTCTGCTGACCTCATCTCTTGGCTGACTGTGGGTTGACAGTAAGTGGGATCTCCATCATCACCCTGTGTGTTATCACACCCGTCGTCCTCAGAGCCAACCTCTTCCTGCCCTGACAAAAAACTCAAGTTGTAGATCCAATAAGGTATTTGAGTCTCATCATCGTCTTCCTCATTGTCTCCACCAACAGGAGTTACAGTTTGGGAACGAGGGTCGACATTATGGTCAGTACCTTCTGCGTCTGGTCCTGGATCCGACTCATAAAGATTCTGGGCATCAGTGCAGATCATTTCCTCGTCTGGATTCAGAGAAGCTCTGGAGCCGACCTCTGATTCCCAGGCTATAGTATGAGTAAACAGCTCTGCAGACTCAACCATCTGTTCTACCCCATACTCAGACGGGCAGCTGGAGACTTGGGAGCTGTGAGGAAGCAAGTGCGATTGGGGTGACACCTCTGAGGACTGGAGTATTTGTGATGTTGAAGTTGAGGTGGAGGAGAGCCCACTTAAAGGAGCACTTGATATCCATTGAAGCACCTGCTGTTTTTGTGCCTCATCTGGAATTTGTAGCGATTGGCGTGGCCATAAGAAAGGGATCTTATCACATTGTCCGCTAAAAGAAGTCAACATCTTAGCTTGGCTGGAAGATGGTCTTTCTTCTGCAGATGTTACTGTTGCTTTAACACCTACCCCACGGACACAACCTTTTTTTCCCTTCCCAACACGCCTATTCCCCTTTCCACCAGCAGCAGGCCTTTTTCCACTCATTTTGGTGGTTAACTAATTCACAACTCTGGAGTTGTTTGCACAAAAAACAATGGATGAGAACCGATCAAAGCTGAGTGGCCAAACTGTGGTATTAGCCCAAAAGAATTGGCTGGGTTAGATGCAGATAAAAATTATTTTGAACTTGCAACCTGGTGGAGTTTAGTATAGATGGACTAATAGAACAAGTCCCACACACTGCTACAAGCCGAAACCCAAATATTTTTTCAGAGCTAGATGCAGATAAAAATTATATAGAATTTGCAACCTGGTGGAGGTTAGTATAGATGGACTAATAGAACAAGTCCCACACACTGCTACAAGCCAAAATATTTTTTCAGAGCTAGATGCAGAAAAAAATTATATTGAATTTGCAACCTCATGGAGATTAGTATAGATGGACCAATAGAACAAGTCCCACACACTGCTACAAGCCGAAGTCCAAATATTTTTTCAGGGCTAGATGCAGATAAAAATTATATTGAATTTGCAAACTGGTGGAGGTTAGTATAGATGGACTAATAGAACAAGTCCCACACACTGCTACAAGCCAAAATATTTTTTCAGAGCTAGATGCAGAAAAAAATTATACTGCATTTGCAACCTGGTGGAGGTTAGTATAGATGGACTAATAGAACAAGTCCCACACACTGCTACAAGCCAAAATATTTTTTCAGCGCTAGATGCAGATAAAAATTATATTGAATTTGCAACCTGGTGGAGGTTAGTATAGATGGACTAATAGAACAAGTCCCACACTCTGCTACAAGAAAAAATATTTTTTCAGAGCTAGATGCAGAAAAAAATTATACTGCATTTGCAACCTGGTGGAGGTTAGTATAGATGGACTAATAGAACAAGTCCCACACACTGCTACAAGCCGAAATATTTTTTCAGAGCTAGATGCCGAAAAAAATTATATTAAATTTGCAACCTGGTGGAGGTTAGTACAGATGGACTAATAGAACAAGTCCCACACACTGCTACAAGCCGAAATATTTTTTCAGAGCTAGATGCAGAAAAAAATTATATTGAATTTGCAAACTGGTGGAGGATAGTATAGATGGACTAATAGAACAAGTCCCACACACTGCTACAAGCCGAAGCCGAAATATTTTTTCAGAGTTAGATGCAGAAAAAAATTATATTGAATTTGCAACCTGGTGGAGGATAGTATAGATGGACTAATAGAACAAGTCCCACACACTGCTACAAGCCGAAATATTTTTTCAGAGCTAGATGCAGATAAAAATTATATTGAATTTGCAACCTGGTGGAGGTTAGTATAGATGGACTAATAGAACAAGTCCCACACACTGCTACAAGCTGAAATATTTTTTCAGAGCTAGATGCAGAAAGAAATTATATTGAATTGGCAACCTGGTGGAGGTTAGTATAGATGGACTAATAGAACAAGTCCCACACACTGCTACAAGCCGAAATATTTTTTCAGAGCTAGATGCAGAAAAAAATTATATTGAATTTGCAACCTGGTGGAGGTTAGTAAAGATGGACTAATAGAACAAGTCCCACACACTGCTACAAGCCAAAGCCCAAAGATTTTTTCAGAGCTAGATGCAGATAAAAATTATATTGAATTTGCAACCTGGTGGAGGTTAGTATAGATGGACTAATTGAACAAGTCCCACACTGTGCTACAAGCCAAAATATTTTTTCAGAGCTAGATGCAGAAAAAAATTATATTGAATTTGCAACCTGGTGGAGGTTAGTATAGATGGACTAATAGAACAAGTCCCACACACTGCTACAAGTCGAAATATTTTTTCAGAGCTAGATGCAGAAAAAAATTATATTGAATTTGCAACCTGGTGGAGGTTAGTATAGATGGACTAATAGAACAAGTCCCACACACTGCTACAAGCCGAAGCCGAAATATTTTTTCAGAGCTAGATGCAGATAAAAATTATATTGAATTTGCAACCTGGTGGAGGTTAGTATAGATGGACTAATAGAACAAGTCCCACACACTGCTACAAGCCAAAATATTTTTTCAGAGCTAGATGCAGAAAAAAATTATATTGAATTTGCAACCTGGTGGAGGTTAGTATAGATGGACTAATAGAACAAGTCCCACACACTGCTACAAGCCGAAATATTTTTTCAGAGCTAGATGCAGAAAAAAATTATATTAAATTTTCAACCTGGTGGAGGTTAGTATAGATGCACTAATAGAACAATTCCCACACACTGCTACTAGCCGAAGCCCAAATATTTTTTCAGAGCTAGATGCAGATAAAAATTAAAGTGAATTTTCAACCTGGTGGAGGTTAGTCTAGATGGACTAATAGAACAAGTCCCACACACTGCTACAAGCCGAAATATTTTTTCAGAGCTAGATGCAGATAAAAATTATTTTGAATTTGCAACCTGGTGGAGGTTAGTTTAGATGGACTAATAGAATGATGCTATGCCCAAATGGTTTTATTTCACTAGGTGCAGTAAAAATTTGTATTCTATACACAGGTGGTGTATCTTACAACACAGATAGGCTACTCCACTGACTAACACACTCTGCAATAGGCCAAAAAGGATTTGCTTTGCTTGATTTAGCCAAATGCTGTGAAAAAAACTTGCACAGCACTGGCACAGACCTGCCTGGCAAAAAGTGATAGGAACTGATGTAACCTAGCCCTCAAAAGGACTGCAATTGCAATTAGTTTTTACTCCCAACCTATCTATTTAAGAGCACAGACCTGCCTGATAAAAGTCGTAGGAAATGATGTAACCTAGTCCTTAAAAGGACTGCAATCGCAACTATTCCCTACTCCCAAGCAATCTGTAGATTTGTGCGAAAATTGGCTTGAAATTAACAAAGTATAGCGCACACAGCAACAGCGGTGCCGTCTAACACGCAGCTGCAGCAGTGAGAAAATGGTGGCGACGGGGAAAATGGCTGGGTCTTATAGGGCAAGGACATGTGATATACACAGCCACTGACACATGCCCTTGCTTGTGTGAAAAAAAGCACTTCGCTCCGTGTGTGCGCTGCTGATAGGCTGACAGATTGCACCTTCCCACTGTAAATGCGGGAAAGAGAAAAAAAAATGGAGATCTTCATTATTTCTGCAGAGATCCATCCCCTGCCCCTCCCCCCGCCCCGCTGTACACTCAAACTGCGTATTAACATTGATTATCAGCATTACTGTGAAAAAATCCAGTTATGATTTTGGTGTACGAACAGTTATCGAACATAACCTCCAACAGCCGGATTTTTTTAAAATCGTTCGTGTTCGCTGAACGGCTCGACCACCGCTCAAAACAGCTCGAATTTGAGATTGGCAAACAGTTCGAGTCGAACAACGCTCATCTCTAGTGTTTAGTTACAGACGTTACTTCGGGCATATCACCAGAGAGTTCTCTACCTTCAGCCAGAGATGCGTCCTGAGAGGTCAGGATAAGTGATTCTCTCACTAAACAGCAGCGACGGGAGGCTCGCTCACTGGTGCAGCAGAATACCAACGTGTTCTCAGAGCTACCGGGTAGGACTACGGTTCTCCAACATGACATTGTCACTGAACCTGGGGTAAGAGTGCGAATGAGACCATACCGGGTACCCGAAGCCCGGAGGCAAGCCATCACGGCTGAGGTAAAACAGATGCTCCAGTTTGGCATCATCAAGGAATCACGGAGTGAGTGGGCTAGCCCCATCATACTGATTCCGAAACCAGATGGATCGTTACGCTTCTGTAACGATTTCCGAAAACAAAATGAAGTGTCGAAGTTTGACCTTTATCTGATGCCCAGGGTGGATGAGCCGATTGAGAGACTGGGGCAGGCCCAGTACTTTACCACGCTCTATCTCACCAAGGGTTACTGGCAGGTACCTCTCACAGAATCGGCAAAGGAAAAGACCGCCTTCCTAACTCCGGAGGGTCTATATCACTATGTTACCTTTTGGGTTACATGGGGCCCCGGCTTCCATCCAGAGGTTGATGGACATAGTGCTCAAGCCTCATCCGGAGTACGTGTCCACATATCTAGATGATATTATCTTTAGCACCGACTGGCATACGTACCTATCACAGGTACAAGCGATGTTAGATTCTCTCAGAGCCGCGGGGTTAACGGCAAACCCCAAAAAATGTGCTATAGGGCTAGAGGAAGCCCGATATTTGGGGTATGTGATTGGCCGAGGAGTTATCAAGCCCCAAATCAATAAAGTTGAGACTATAAAAAACTGGCCTAAACCGTCAAGTACAAAGCAGATGAGGGCGTTCCTTGGCATCCTTGGGTATTACCGCTGGTTTATACCTAATTTTGCCGGGAGAACGGCGGCCATGACCAGTCTCTTGAAAGGAAAAAAATCGGTAATGGTTCGGTGGAACCCTCAGGCTGAAAAAGACTTTCAGTCCATGAAGTTGGCCCTGTGTGGACAGCCAGTCCTCATCAGCCCCAACTTCAAGGAAACCTTCATTGTACAGACAGATGCCTTGGAGGTAGGCCTAGGGGCGGTATTGTCACAAAAAGTGAATGGTGAAGAGCACCCGGTCACCTACTTGAGTAGAAAACTTGTCCCGGCAGAGAAAAACTATAGCGTGGTAGAGAAAGAGTGTTTGGCTATTAAGTGGACCTTGGAATTATTATTTACTCGGTCGTCCGTTCCGCTTGGTGATGGACCACTCACCCTTGGTATGGATGAGAAATGCCAAGGAGAGGAATGCGCGAGTCACCAGGTGGTTTCTGTCACTGCAAAATTTTAGTTTCTCTGTAGAACATTGCCCTGGGAAGTCGCAGGCAAACGCGGATGCCCTGTCCCAGGCACCCTGTATGGTGTCAAATGTTCAACCCCACAAGTTTGAACAGAGGGTGGGATATGTGAGGCAGTGACCGGGATCGTATACGAGGGGCGTTATATATCCCCCAGAATGTGTACAGAGACCTATTTAACCCATTGGAGTGCATTGCAGTCACAAACTCACCTGCGGCTGCAATGCAGGAATGAAGGTTAGCTTTGACCTGGTCAGGCTATCTGGCTAAGGTAGATTAAGTAAAACCCGGCAGGGTCTTCATTTCTTGGGGGAGGTTACAAGAAGGCAGTGGGGCGGCCTCCTCCCTCCAACCCGGGTTTTCCAGTGGCTCTTGCCACAGGTCCTTTAAAAACCCAGCACTAGGAGCATAGCAGGAAAGCTCAGCAGTAGTGATGAGCGAGCACTAAAATGCTCGGGTACTCGTTGCTCGGGTCGAGCAAATTTGAATACTCAGGTGCTCGACCCGAGCAACGAGCCCAATGTAAGTCTATGGGAAACCCGAGCATTTTACAGGCGGCTCCCCCCGGCAGTCTGCAGAGGGCCTAAAAATTGCCCAAATCGATGGGAACAATGCTCAAATGACATGGGAACAGCATGGGGAAGACCTCTGGAAGCATTTCTGACTCAAAGGTCACTGCTGTCAACAATGTTGTCAGAGTATTACGCCACTTTTACGGACTCACAATAAAACATACAAAAACAAAACCAAAATGGATTTTCCTGGAAAATATGTTAAGGAACATCCTTTTTAGAGTAATGACTTGTATATAAGGCAAAATAAATAACCAAAAACAAAAATTCTCCTCCACACCTTGGGCTATGTTCACACGTAGCGTTTTTGGTGCGTTTTTGCACTTTTCCATTGCTTTCAACCAAGACAAATGCATTCACCAGGAAATGTCATTTTAACATTTTACAACCTTATCTGGCCATGTGGTGTGTGACACATCATCAGCCACATGCATACAGTGCTGAAAAGACTAGAGACGAGCGGTGTTCGACTCGAACTGTTCGCCAATCTCAAATTCGAGCTGTTTTGGGCGGTGGTCGAGCCGTTCGGCGAACACGAACGATTTGAAAAAAATTCGGCTGTTCGAGGTTATGTTCGATAACTGTTCGTGCACCAAAATCATAACTGGATTTTTTCTCAGTAATGCTGAAAATTAATGTTAATACGCAGTTTGAGTGTACAGCGGGGCGGGGGGAGAGGCAGGGGATGGATCTCTGCAGGAATAATGAAGACCTCCATTTTTTTTTCTCTTTCCCGCATTTACAATGGGGAGGTGCAGTCTGTCAGCCTATCAGCAGCGCACACACGGAGCGAACTGCTTTTTTTCACACAAGCAAGGGCATGTGTCATTGGCAGTGTATGTCACATGTCCTTGCCCTATAAGACCCAGCCATTTTCCCCGTCGCCACCATTTTCTCACTGCTGCAGCTGCGTGTTAGACGGCACCGCTGTTGCTGTGTGCGCTATACTTTGTTAATTTCAAGCCAATTTTTGCACAAATCTACAGATAGCTTGGGAGTAGGGAAGAGTTGTGATTGCAGTCCTTTTAAGGACTAGGTTACATCATTTCCTACGACTTTTATCAGGCAGGTCTGTGCTCTTAAATAGATAGGTTGGGAGTAAAGACTAATTGTAATTGCAGTCCTTTTCAGGGCTAGGTTACATCAGTTCCTATCATTTTTTGCCAGGCAGGTCTGTGCAAGTGCTGTGCAAGTTTTTTTCAAAGCATTTGGCTAAATCTAGCAAAGCAAATCCTTTTTGGTCTATTGCAGAGTGTGTTAGTCAGTGGAGTAGCCTATCTGTGTTGCAAGCTACACCACCTGTGTATAGAATACAAATTTTTTTACTGCACCTAGTGAAGTAAAACCTTTTGGGCATAGCATCATTCTATTAGTCCATCTATACTAACCTCCACCAGGTTGCAAATTCAATATAATATTTTTCTGCATCGAGCTCTGAAAAAATATTTAGGCTTCTAGCAGTGTGTGGGACTTGTTCTATTAGTCCATCTATACTAACCTCCATCAGGTTGCAAATTCAATCTAATTTTTTTCTGCATCTAGCTCTGAAAAAATATTTCAGCTTGTAGCAGTGTGTGGGACTTGTTCTATTAGTCCATCTATACTGACCTCCATCAGGTTGCAAATTCAATATAATTTTTTTTTGCATCTAGCTCTGAAAAAATATTTAGGCTTCTAGCAGTGTGTGGGACTTGTTCTATTAGTTCATCTATACTGACCTCCATCAGGTTGCAATTTCAATATAATTTTTTTCTGCATCTAGCTCTGAAAAAATATTTAGGCTTCAAGCAGTGTGTGGGACTTGGTCTATTAGTCCATCCATACTAACCTCCACCAGGTTGCAAATTAAAAATATTTTTTATCTGCATCTAGCTCTGAAAAAATATTTAGGCTTCTAGCATTGTGTGGGACTTGTTCTATTAGTCCATCTATACTGACCTCCATCAGGTTGCAAATTCAATATAATTTTTTTCTGCATCTAGCTCTGAAAAAATATTTAGGCTTCTAGCAGTGTGTGGGACTTGGTCTATTAGTCCATCTATACTAACCTCCATCAGGTTGCAAATTCAATATAATTTTTATCTGCATCTAACCCAGCCAATACTTTTGGCCTAATACCACAGTTTGGCCACTCAGCTCTGCTTGGTTCCCATCCATTGTTTTTTTGTGCAAACAACTCCAGAGTTGTGAGTTAGTTAACCACCAAAATGAGTGGAAAAAGGCCTGCTGCTGGTAGAAAGGGGAATAGGCGTGTTGGGAAGGGGAAAAAAGGTTGTGTCCGTGGGGTAGGTGTTAAAGCAACAGTAACATCTGCAGAAGAAAGACCATCTTCCAGCCAAACTAATATGTCTACTTCTTTTAGCGGAAAATGTGATATGATCCCTTTCTTACGGCCACGCAAATCGCTACAAATTCCAGATGAGGCACAAAAACAGCAGGTGCTTCAACGGATATCAAGTGCTCCTTTAAGTGGGCTCTCCTCCACCTTAACTTCAACATCACAAATACTCCAGTCCTCAGAGGTGTCACCCAAATCGCACTTGCTTCCTTACAGCTCCCAAGTCTCCAGCTGCCCGTCTGAGTATGGGGTAGAACAGATGGTTGAGTCTGCAGAGCTGTTTACTCATACTATAGCCTGGGAATCAGAGGTCGGCTCCAGAGCTTCTGTGAATCCAGACGAGGAAATGATCTGCACTGATGCCCAGAATCTTTATGAGTCGGATCCAGGACCAGACGCGGAAGGTTCTGACCATAATGTAGACCCTCGTTCCCAAACTGTAACTCCTGTTGGTGGAGACAATGAGGAAGATGATGATGAGACTCAAATACCTGATTGGAGCAACAACTTTAGTTTTTTGTCAGGGCAGGAACAGGTTGGCTCTGAGGACGACGGGTGTGATAACACACAGGGTGATGATGATGAGGTTGGAGATCCCACTTACTGTCAACCCACAGTCAGCTAAGAGATGAGGTCAGCAGAGGAGGTGGAGGAGGATGCTAGTGACGACGAGGTCAGGTTGCGCCTTCCTGGACAGAGACGTAGTACTGGAAGCACATCAACAACTGCATCATCAAACACAACTCTGCCTCTGACAACAAGTCGTGGTGGCTCTTCAGGTCACATGGGTGCTAAGCCTTGCATAGCCTGGGCATATTTTCAGATCGATAAAGATGACCCAACTCGTGTTTTCTGTAACATTTGTCAGCAAAAGCTAAGTAGAGGCCAAAAAATACATAGTTTGAGTACTTCATGCATGAATCGGCACATGGACATTAAGCATAAGTTGCAGTGGGAAGCTCACTGTGCTACAATGCGGCCTAGCCGGCCAGGCCAACCACCGTCTGCCACATCTTGTGCATCCGCGGCCTCTTCATCCTCTGTGACTGGGGGGACAGCAGTCACACCTGTTTTGGGACGCAGATCTGCCACCTCTTTACCCGCAACAGCCAGCGTGATTGGCAGGTCATCATTTTCTTTGGAGGTGGTAACACCAGCTGGTGTTGAGCGCTGTCCGACATCGATAGCACCACCTTTGGATCAAGGCAACCTAACATGTCCGCCTGCATCTTCCTCACAGACCGGCAGTTTGCCGGGGACACCCTTCTCAACCCCGTCTAAGCACAACAGCCAGCACTCGGTCCCTCAGATATGGACAAGTAAAAGACCATTTCCTCCTAGCCATGAGAAAGCTAAGAGGTTGAATTTCACCATCTGCAAGCTCTTGGCTAAAGAAATGCTGCCTTTCCGCCTGGTGGACACAGAGGATTTTCGAGACCTTATGTCCGTCGCTGTGCCCCAGTACCAGATGCCCAGTCGGCACTACTTCTCAAAGAAAGGTGTGCCTGCGCTCCACCAGCATGTCGCACACAACATCACCGCTTCTTTGAGAAACTCTGTGTGTGACAGGGTGCATTTCACCACAGACACTTGGACGAGTAGGCATGGACAGGGGCGTAACATGTCGCTGACTGGGCTCTGGGTAACTATGGTGACAGTAGGACAAGGGGCTGCTGTCCAAGTCTTGCCGTCCCCACGAGTTGTTCGTCAATCCTCTTTATCTCAAAGTTCCTCCACTGCTTCTGCCTCCTCAACCTCCTCTCGGGCCTCCACCTGCACCCAAAGACTGTCTGGTCATGCCACAAGCTTTCTAACTGCGCAGAACGGATCCTGCACACCTCCTTACTATGCTGGCAGCAGGGCTCAACGTCATCAGGCGGTTTTTACTTTGAAATGTCTGGGAAATGTGAGTCACACAGCTGAGGAGTTGTGGTCAGCTCTGGAGAACCAGTTTCATGAATGGTTGTCTCCACTGGACCTGAAACACAGGGAAGGCCGTGTGCGACAATGCTGCAAACCTGGGTGCGGCCCTTCGCCAGGGGAATGTCACACACGTGCCTTGTATGTCTCACGTGTTGAACCTGGTTGTCCAGCAATTTTTAGCCCACTATCCCGGACTAGATGGCCTTCTGCAGAGGGCACGGTCGCTGTGTGCTCACTTCCGCCGTTCGCATCCCGCAGCTCAGCGACTTACATCTCTACAGAAGTCGCTGGGCCTGCCACTTCACCGGCTAAAATGCGATGTGCCTACCCGGTGGAATTCAACTCTGCACATGTTGCAGTGACTGTGGCAGCACCGACAAGCCCTGGTGCAATACGTTCTGATGTATAGCCTGGGCCAAAGAGATCCAGAGGTGGGGCAAATCACGCTGGAGGAGTGGTCTCAGATCAGGGACCTATGCACCCTTCTGCACAGTTTTGAAATGGCGACGAAGATGTTTAGTGCTGACGATGCCATTATCAGCATGACTATTCCGGTGATTTACATGCTGGAGCACATGTTAAACAGAATTTGGAGTCAGGTGGTGGCATAAGAGGAGGTGGAGGAAGTAGAGGAGGAGGAGTTGTATACGGAAGGGCTAACATCTGCAAGGTCCAGACGGTCGGCAGCACCAAGGCGGCTGGCATGTGAGGGTGGGGGAGCTGTTTTTAACCGGGCGCATGGTAGCAGCCAAACTAGTGAGGAAGGTGCAGGAGCCCAGGAAGAAGTGGAGGACGAACTGATGGAAGACTCATCAGATGAGGGAGACCTTGATCACATTTCTGTTGTGCGAGGTTGGGGGTAGAGGACAGAGGAAGGAAGCATGATTGTTACCTCGCCACCAACACAACAGGGACTTGGTGCTCCTGGATGCGCAAGACACATGAGTGCCTTCTTGCTGCACTACCTGCAACATGACCCTCGAATTGTGAGAATTAGAAATAATCTTGACTACTGGGTTGCCACACTGTTAGATCCCCGATACAAAAGTAAATTTGCAGAAATTATTCCTGCCAGAGAAAGGGATGCACACATGCAGGAGTATCAGCAGGGACTGTAGCAGAATCCTACATGTGCATCTCCACAAAACACCAGTGGTGCACGTAGTGAATCTCACAGTTCCAACTTGCCAACCGTGGGACCGTCGAATGTTCAGCACTCAAACCGTAACAGAAACACAGTATCTGCTGGTAACATCAATTTTGCGGAATCATTTCACCACTTTTTTAGCCCATCCTTTGCAAGGCCACAGGAGACAAGAAGTCTGACACATAGTCATCGCCTAGAGACGATGGTACAGGAGTGTCTCCAAGTAAGCATTGAAGCCATGACTGTGTCACTAGACCCTTGCTCTTTTTGGGCTACCAATCTGGATAAATGGCCGGAGCTCGCCACTTACGCCTCGGCGATCTTGTCATGCCCCGCAGCCAGCTTTCTGTCTGAACGTGTGTTCAGCGCTGCTGGTGGTATGCTGATAGATAAGCGCATGCTGCTCTCCACTGATAATGTAGACAGACTCACGTTCATAAAGATGAACAAATCATGGATCCGAAACGACTTTTCTACCCCTGTGTCATCCTGGGGAGAGTAAAAGCTTGATGATTTGTTAAAATGACCTCACCAACAGTTTTAAGCTTTAAAATTACTAATCATGTTTATCTGTATCTTGGCTGGAAAATAATTTGGGCTTTATAGCAGTGTGCAGTACTAATTCTATTAGGCCATCTATACTAAGCTCCACCAGCTTTCAAATTAATAATAATTTTTAGCTGCATCTAGCCCGGAAAATAATTTTGGGTCTCCTAGATGCGCAAGACACATGTGTGCCTTCTTGCTGCACTACCTTCAACATGACCCTCAGATTGTCAGAATTCGAAGTAATCCTGACTACTGGGTTGCCACACTCTTAGATACCCCACACTCTTCGATCAACCTTTTCATTTTAATAAATAACCAAAAAATGGTCATTTTTGAAATTATAAGCATCAGCACGTTATTAGAAACTGAAATCAAACAGTTTTCAACTCAAATCTTTATTCTAGGTGATGTTACATTTGCACATAGGACCCCTTGTTCGAAAGGAGCTTCTGAACTGTCTCGTCCATTGAATTTGTCAGGTTTTGGATGGTTTCTGCTTCAATTGTTTTGCATGAGGACAGAATACCCTCCCAGAGCTTTTGCTTAGATGTGACCTGCCTCCCGCCATCATAGACACTCCTTTTGATGATGCTCCAGAGGTTCTGAATGGGGTTGAGGTCAGGGGAGCATGGGGGTCACACCATAAGTTTGTCCCCTTTTATGCCAATATCAGCCATAGATGCAGATGTGTTATGTGCAGCATGAGACGGTGCATTATCATGCATGAAAATGATCTTGCTGTGGAATACACGGTTCTTCTTCTTGAACCATGGCAGGAAGTGCTGTTTGAGAAACTCCACATACATTATGGAGTTCATCTTTACCCCTTCAGGGATCCTAAAGGGGCCGACAATCTCTCTCCCCATGATTCCAGCCCAAAACCTTACTCCACCTCCTCCTTGTTGGCGCTGTAGCCGTGTTTACGTGGGGTGTCCATCAACCAGCCATCCTCCACTCCATCCATCTGGACCATCGAGCGTTGCACGGCACTCATCGGTGAACAAAACAGTTTTGAAGTCAGTCTTCATGTATTGTTTGGCCCACTGGAGCAGTTTCTGCTTGTGTGCAGTGGATAGAGGAGGTCGACAGGATGGCTTACGCACAGCTGCAAACCTCTGAAGGACTCAGCATCTTGTTGTTCGGGGGACGTTGGAGGCACCAGCAGCTTCAAAAACTTGTCTGCTGCTATGACAAGGCTTTTTTGCCGTTGCTCTTTTAACCTGACGTAATTGCCTGTAGGAAAGAGTCCTCAATTTTACCTTATCAGCACGCACACGTGTGTACTGTGAATCAGCTACATACTTCTTGATTGTGCGATGATCAGGATGAAGTGTCTTGGCAATGTTGATTGTAGTCATGCCTTGACCTAAACACTCCACAATTTGTTGCTTCTCAGCAGCCGACACATCCTTTTTCTTTCCCATTTTGGCAGAAAATGTAGGCTGCTTAATAATGTGGGACAGCCTTCTTAAGTAGTCTTGCCTTTCATTGGACACACCTGCCAAACTAATTAGCACAGGTGTCTGCAATTGCTTACAGTGATATAAAGAGCCCTGACACACATCACCATCAATGAGTTTAATTGACAAACAAACAACTTCTTCCCTTATCACTCCTAAACACTTTTTGCATAATAATTTGGAACACAGTGTACATGTGCTTTTCCACAAAACGCCAGTGGTTCACGTAGTGAATCTTACAGTTCTAACTTGCCAACCGTGGTCTGTATGGAGTTGTTCAATAAAGGGCCAAAAATTAAGATAACATAGACGGGAGAGGTCTCAATGAATACGAATTCCTAAGTATTTGATACCCTGTGAGGCAAAGGGAAAGTTGGACTGGATGGAATCCTGTATGGATTTGGGGAGGGAAACATCGAGGGCCTCAGACTTCGCTGCATTGATTTTAAAATTTGACCATGTAACAAAGTGATCTATTTCAGCCATAACAGCAGGGATGGATATATGTGATTGAGTGATATATACTAGGACATTATCAGCAAATGCAGAGCACTTGTACTCGGTGCCTCCCATCTCAATCCACCTAATATTGGGGTTATGGCGAATTGATGAGAGCAGGTGCTCCGTCACTAGGATGTATAAGAGAGGGGACAGAGGACATCCCTGCCTTCTCCCATTGGTGATTATGAAAGGTGATGAAAATGTTCTGACGCGCCCCCTGGGCCTTGGGACACCAGGAGCCGGACCCTTTTTGGTGGATGCTGGTGGTTGTAGTCTCCGTGGCGGCGACCCGGTTCCGTGGCTCAGGGCAGTCAAACCAGTGGCGGAACTATTTATGTGGTTTTGATGTTTAAATGTCCGACTACGCCACCCGTGGATTGCGGTCAGTGTGAACCGCCGCTGCAGGGCAGACCGCTGAGGCTGGTGTTGTGGGTGCAGCAGAGCGTATTATAACTCCCCACGGGAGGAGTATAGCCTCAGGGCAGTGGATGCGGAGGATGGGGGTGATGGTGCAGGGCAGCAGCAGTAACGACACAGAGTCAGTGATGCAGTCCAGGGCCTTTACTCACAGTTCTTATTATCCAGACCACTTCTGCAGGTAACGGCTGCCCAAGTCTTACTGTGCTCACCAGGTGAGGGGCTCAGACAACTCCCAGATAACTTTGGAGCACTTCACAGGACCCCCTTTGTGTGTCCTTTATCTGGCCTTTCTTACCAACGCTTCTGTCTGGCTGCCTCGGGCCTCCTCTTGGTAAACTTGGCGCCAGTTTCCCTGACCCTATGTGGTGCCTTCCTTAGCGGGTGTAGCGAGGGGCTGCGCCACATAAAATGTCACAGCCTCCGGTATCTAGCTGTGGGTCGTTTCCCGCCTCCACTAGTTTCGGGGACCGGTCTCCCCCTTTGGCCTGACCCCTCCACGCAGGTGGATTCGGGCGTGCCGTGGCGACTCGCCCGTCTGCACCCCTGGGATCCCTTCGTTCCTCGTTCCTGGAGCCTTCTCCGCTCCTCTTCCTTCCTTCTCCCTCTTCCAGGCCTGGGCCTCTGTTACTAGGCTCGCCTCCGGAGCAGAGCTCATGCAGAGCCCCTGCTCCCTGTCACTTCTGCTCAGACTTCTCTGCACTGAACTAAGATGGTGCCCACCTTTTATACTCCCTTCTCAATGCACCCAGGAACTGCTTCCTCCCTGCTCCTGCACTACAGGGTTCCCCTTCTTCAGTGTTCCCTCCCCCCACTCCAGCCAGGGACAGGGACTGTCGTGCCCATCTCAGGGGCATATTGGTTGCCCTGCCCCATGGCAATGTGGTGTAATGCATGCAGGTGTCGGGGTCCTGATCCACACTCCATCCTTACCTGAGAGTGAGATATCACACCTCTGGGTGAGGTGCAATACCTCTGTAGCAACCGAGCCCTCGGGGTGCTACAGTTCCATTTATCTTCAGCCTAGGTGATGTATTGCGATACAGGGCCGTGATTTGGGCTATAAAAGGGTCCCCTAGACCCCTACCCCAAGCTTTTTAAGAGAATAATATATGGCGTGCCAGGAGACTCTATGGAATGCTTTCTCAGCATCCAACGAGAGTATCTAATTACAAATTTTTAACTGCATCTAACCCAGGAAATACTTTGTGCCTAGTAGCAGTGTCTGCTAGTCAGCAGATTATCACAGCTGTTAAGCAAGCTACACCACCTGTAGTTTGGACACTTAATTTTTTCAAAGGAAATGCTTCGGGACCCCGGGATACTCAGTGAAGAGCATCAGGAGGCACCACAAGGCATAGGGGCTGGGACTGGCGGTAGGACGCCTTGCGGTGGACCGCCGAGCTCGATCCTTATAAAAGCTTTTTAACTGCAGCAGCTTTAGTGGACCCTACTGAAGCTGGAATTACGTGGCTGCTGGCATGAGACTTGCCCTCCAATAGATCCTTGTAAAAGGATTTAAAGTATATTCATTCAAATTAGAGAGACAATTTAAATTAAAAAGCTTAGACCTGCCTCCACCACAGGGGGGCTCGCTCGACCCACCAGCGGACAGGCACCAGTATTGGGAGAGGGGGGCTGGCCGTCAGGGTCCACCGCTGCTCTGGCACAAACCCAGCGACACGGAGGTCGCACGGGCAGGAACGGACTGGCCGTGTCTGCTTCGCACTTTTTTGGTTTTATCTGTGTCTCCCCCTCCTTTTACTCCTCCACCTCTTTTCTTTTCACATGACTATATGTACTTGTCACTTTTCCATGTGTTAGTTCTGTCTTCTGAGCAGTTTGTCAGCTTTTGGACACCTTTGAAGGTGTTTTCCATGTGTTTCTATGTGTTTTTGTTTGCCTGCCATTGGTTTTAGCGGTGTTCGAAGGTGCTCGACTAACAGTTCGACGAACAGTTCGGCGAACATACGGGTGTCCGACGAACCGAACCGAACTCGAACACTACGGGGGTGGCTCAACACTAGAAAAGACATGGGAACAGCATGGGGAAGACCTCTGGAAGCATTTCTGACTCCCAGGTCACTGCCTAAAAGTGTTCCCATCATAAGTGATCCTTGGCGCATGCAAAGATACCTCCCGCCATGCACCTGTCGTTGCACACTTGCAACAATCACCGTCCACGTCCTTGTCTCAGTGCAGCGTTCAGTTGTCCCTACAACATTCCTTGGAATGCAAGCGCAAGTATGCAGCCAGCCACCCACCCACAGGCTGCAATACTATACTGCCAAATTTTTGACAGTTGCTTGCACTTGAAATGTGGCCTTTTAGGCTCGTGGAGGTGGAAGCTTTTCATAACCTTATGCCGGCGACGACCGGGTGTCCATACTCGGTCTCCAGCCGCCAATATTTCTCCCGGTATCGTCTCCGCCTTCCACAAGCACGGGTCCCACAACCTTACCCGTGCCCTCCCCAGTGCACTTACTGGGAAGGACTGCCTAACCACAAACACGTGGACAGGTGAATGTGGCCAGGGACGATATGGAGCCAGTCCACAGCTTTTTTTGCTGAGAGTTGCATTTAGCTCGGTGAAAGGACTGGCATAGAGGGAAACCGTATCTACCCTGGGTGTCATTTCTCCCAGGAAGTCTTCTAATGCAGCTTGTTGCAGAAGCAATGTGTAACATCCCTGGCAGTGTGCTTGCATAGTGCACCACCTCCCACTATGCAAGACCGTAATCTTACCTGTCTTTCCAGTCTGCTATTCCTGCTCCAGTTCATGCTGTGTGCTTGTCCCTTGACTGACTGCTTAGGGCGGCGGCCCGGTTACTTCCTGATTCTTATAGCTGCTGTGGGCCACCCCTTATGCGTCTCCAGCCTATTGCTGTGAGTCACTGGATATTTAAACCCCCTCCACCCTGTAGGAGGCGCCTGAGCAACACCTTCACTCAGTTAGTCCTTGCTACTGAATTGCCAGGTCCTGTCCTGTTATCTCTGACTTCTAGTCTGTTCCCGCCACTCTGGGGGCCGCATTCCCAGACCTGTTACCTGTGTCTTCTAGTCTGTTCCCGCCACTCGGGGGGCCGCATTCCAAGACCTGTTACTTGTGACTTCTAGTCTGTTTCTGCCTCTGGGGACTGTATACCCAGGCCTGTTCTTGTATCTCCTTGCAGTAGCAGTTCCTGTCTGAACTGCATCCTAGCCTGTTATCTGTTTGTCTCTATGTCTGTACCTTCCCTTTTCCTGCAGTGTCTGAACCTGCACCTAACTCCAACTCGTTGTCTCTGTACTTCTGTTTGTGAGTTTAGAGTCCACTCGCTACTTCATTGCAAGTACCTTGTGTGTATCTGGTTCTGCTTGTCCCTTCCAGTCTGTTCAGTGTGAGCAGAGCCCTGTCCTCTCTGCTCTGCCTTGCTCATCGCTCCGGCGGTTCCTTCCTGCTCTGCCTTGCTCACCGCTCCAGCGGTTCCTCCCTGCTCTGCCTTGTTCACCGCTCTGGTGGTTCCGCTCTGCTCTGCCTTGCTCACCGCTCCGGTGGTTACTTCCTGCTCTGCCTTGCTCACCGCTCCGGCGGTTCCGCTCTGCTCTGCCTTGCTCACTGCTCCGGCGGTTCCTTCCTGCTCTGCCTTGCTCTCCGCTCCGGTGGTTCCACTCTGCTCTGCCTTGCTCACCCCTCTGGCGGTTCCTCCCTGCTCTGCCTTGCTCACTGCTCCGGCGGTTCCTCTCTGCTCTGCCTTGTTCACCGCTCCGGTGGTTCCGCTCTTCTCTGCCTTGCTCACCGCACCGGCGGTTCCTTCCTGCTCTGCCTTGCTCACCGCTCCGGCGGTTCCTTCCTGCTCTGCCTTGCTCACCGCTCCAGCGGTTCCTTCCTGCTCTGCCTTGCTCACTGCTCCGGCAGTTCCACTCTGCCTTGCTCACCGCTCCGGCGGATCCGCTCAGCTCTGCCTTGCTCACCGCTCCGGCGGTTCCTCTCCGCTCTGCCTTGCTCACCGCTCTGGCGGATCCGCTCTGCTCTGCCTTGCTCACCGCTCCGGTGGTTCCTCTCTGCTCTGCCTTGCTCACCGCTTTGGCGGTTCCTCCCTGCTCTGCCTTGCTCACTGCTCCGGCGGTTCCTCTCTGCTCTGCCTTGTTCACCGCTTCGGTGGTTCCGCTCTTCTCTGCCTTGTTCACCGCACCGGCGGTTCCTTCCTGCTCTGCCTTGCTCACCACTCCGGCGGTTCCTTCCTGCTCTGCCTTGCTCACCACTCCAGCGGTTCCTTCCTGCTCTGCCTTGCTCACTGCTCCGGCAGTTCCGTTCTGCCTTGCTCACCGCTCCGGCGGATCCGCTCTGCTCTGCCTTGCTCACCGCTCCGGCGGTTCCTCTCTGCTCTGCCTTGCTCACCTCTCCGGCGGTTTCGCCCTGCTCTGCCTTACTCACCGCTCCGGCGGTATCTCTCTGCTCTGCCTTGCCCACCTGGTCCCTCTGCTCGGTTCCTCCTTGGTTCACGGAGTCGTTAGCCGCCATGCAACCTTGGTCGGATCGGGTAGATAGTTAGTTACGCCCCTCCAGGCACTCCTCGGTTCATGGTACAGTGGGATCACTAATCACGCTCACGCCAGTCAGTCCGGGCTCTAGCGTAACACAATGGTTGCCTGTCCAACATCAACTCGCTCTTGTCGGTGGTGCTTTGACACACAAACATCTTTCTTTGCGCATTTAATTTCATGAATACAGAGTTGGACAATGGCCTGATCTGCAATGCCGTTTAAGAAATAACATGAGCATGTCCGATCCACATTAAAAAAGCAGCCATAAAGTGTCCGGGAACCTTCCCCCACACTTTTCTTAGCCAGGGCTGCTTCTCGGCAGGGTTGAACGGGCCCACCAGAGAACCGGAGACTCCTCCGGTGGGCCCTGGCTTCTCCTTCATTAGAGTTCATAGTGCCGAGGTGAGGCCGTGATGATGATAGAGGCCACCATCTGCTTAGTTTTCTGATACTTGAATGCAAGCGCAAGTATGCAGCCAGCCACCCACCCACCCACAGGCCGCAACACTAAACTGCCAGATTTCTGGGCAGCTCCTTGCACTTGAAATGTGGCCTTTTAGGCTTGTGGAGGCGGAAGCTTTTCATAACCTCATGCCAGCAGCGGCCAGGTGTCCATACTTGGTCCCCAGCCGCCACTATTTCTCCCGGTATCGTCTCCGCCTTCCACAAGCATGGGTCCCACAACATTACCCGTGCCCTCCCCAGTGCACTTACTGGGAAGGACCGCCTAACCACAAACACGTGGACAGGTGAATGTGGCCAGGGACAGTACGGAGCCAGTCCACAGCTTTTTTTGCTGAGAGTTGTATTTAGCTCGGTGAAAGGACTGGCATAGAGGGAAACCGTATCTACTCCGGCTGTCATTTCTCCGTCACCAGGTTTCGCCCATTGCCACACACGACCATGCCTGGATGTATGTTCAGCGGTGAGAGCCACAGATCAGGCTGTTGTGTTATAGCTTTCAACAACTCTGCAGCGCTGGGCAGTTTGTCAATCAAGCATTAAGCATGTTATCTTCAGCACAGCCTGTTGCCGCTTGGCCAAGGCAGTGCTGCAGTGCTGTCAGCTTGTGACTGATGTTGTCATTTCGGAAATGGAGGAGGAGGTGCAGGAGCTGAACAATGTGATTACATTGAGGATAAATTGGTGACACTGTTTTTTATACTAAAGAAAGATCCTATTGTTTTGGGGTTTTTTTACGTTAATTTTTAAGACAAATGCATTCACCGGGAAATGTCATTTTAACATTTTACAACCTTATCTGACAATGTGGTGTGTGACACATCATCAGACACATCCTGTTTTATTTATGATGGAGGGACTCTGAAAGTCATAAAGCCTATTTTTATAGGGCCATCAGACGGCCCTTACTATTTTAAAAGGCCAGCAGTCGGCCCTCGCTATTGTTAGAGAGCCATCAGCCGGCTATGCTTTGTTGTTCCCATTATTAACAAGTGGGACTCCTATACTGTTATTGCATATCCAGTGACTGCAAGGGCTGCCAAAAATTTGGAGGCAACCCAATACCCCTTTGAAGAGACATAGAGGAGGGTCTCAGTAAAAAAAATGTTCCCATTAAAAAGGAGCGAGTCTCCTATAGTGGTAATGCCCATGCTGTGACTGCAAGGGCTGCCAAAATTTGGGAAACACCCCACTAAGAATTAAAGATACATAGAGCAGGGCCACAGTAACAACAAATTCCATTTAGAAAGGAGAGAGTCTGCTATACAGTTATAGGGTATGCAGTGAGTCCAACGGCTGAGCAATTTTAGGAAACACCCCACTAAGAATTTAAAGACACACAGAGCAGGGCCACAGTAACAAGAATGACATGTTCCCATTAGAAAGGAGAGGGTCTGCTATACAGTTATAGGGCATGCAGTAGTGCAACGGCTGACCAATTTTAGCAAAAACCCCACTAAGAATTTAAAGACACACAGAGCAGTGTCACAGTAATAAGGTACGACATGTTCCCATTAGAAAGGAGAGGGTCTGCTATACAGTTATAGGGTATGCAGTGAGTCCAGTGGCTGACCAATTTTTGGAAAAACCCCACTATGAATTTAAAGACACATAGAGCAGGGCCACAGTAACAAGGTATGACATGTTCCCATTAGAAAGGAGAGGGTCTGCTATACAGTTATAGGGTATGCAGTGAGTCCAACGGCTGACCAAATTTAGTAAAAACCCCACTAAGAAATTAAAGACACATAGAGCAGGGCCACAGTAACGACAAATTCCATTTAGAAAGGCGAGAGTCTGCTATACAGGTATAGGGTATGCAGTGAGTCCCAAAGCTGACCAATTTTAGGAAAAACCCCACTAAGAATTTAAAGACACACAGAGCAGGGCCACAGTAACAAGGTACGACATGTTCCCATTAGAAAGGAGAGGGTCTGCTATACAGTTATAGGGTATGCATTGAGTCCAATGGCTGACTAATTATAGGAAAAACCCCACTAAGAATTTAAACACACATAAGAGCAAGGTCAGAGGAACAAGGTACGACATGTTCCCATTAGAAAGGAGAGGGTCTGTGATACAGTTATAGGGTACGCAGTGAGTCCAATGGCTGACCAATTTTAGGAAAAACGCCACTAAGAATTTGAAGACACATAGAACAGGGTCACAGTAACAAGGTAGGACATGTTCCCATTAGAAAGGAGAGGGTCTGCTATACAGTTATAGGGTATGCAGTGAGTCCAACGGCTGACCAATTTTAGGAAAAACTCCACTAAGAATTTAAAGACACATAGAGCAGGGCCACAGTAACGACAAATTCCCATTAGAAAGGAGAGAGTCTGCTATACAGTTATAGGGTATGCAGTGAGTCCAACGGCTGACCAAATTTAGGAAAAACCCCACTAAGAATTTAAAGACACATTGAGAAGGGCCACAGTAACGAAAAAATCGCATTAGAAAGGAGAGGGTCTGCTATACAGTTATAGGGTATGCAGTGAGTCCAACGGCTGACAAAATTTAGGAAAAAACCCACTAACAATTTAAAGAGACATAGAGCAGGGCCACATTAAAGACAAATTCCCATTAGAAAGGAGAGAGTCTCCCATAGTGTTGGCCTATGCAGTGAATGTAAGGGCTGTCAATGCCCCTTGGAAGAGACGTGGAGGAGGGCCTCATAAAAAAAATGTTCCCATTAGAAAGGAGCTGGCCTCCTATACTTGTAATGCCCATGCACTAAGTGTATGGGCTGACAAACATTTACCCCTGGGGGGTATACATGAACATACTGTATAAAAAATTCTTTTTACGGGCATCATAAACACCCTTTAAAAAAATTATGTGGGTGTCACCCTGGTGATATGGTGGTGGAGGATGAGGAGAAGGAGGAGGACAAGGGCAAATAGCCAAAATCAGGAACCTTATACCCATGTGTGGGTGTGAAAAGGTACATGGGAATACACCTCCCAAGAAAAGACACTGGATTTGAGTTTATGTTACGCTGCTATCATTCGGTGGTGTTGAGTAGTCTGGCCCAATCCAGCCCTTGTTCATTTTTAGAGTCAGCCTGTCAGCATTTTCAGTTGTCAGGCGGATGCGCTTATCAGTTATAATTCCACCAGCGGCACTAAAAACCCGCTCTGATAAAACGCTGGCGGCAGGGCAGGCCAGGACCTCCAAGGCATAGAGAGCCAGTTTATTCCACGCATCCAGCTTGGATATCCAATAATTATAAGGCACAGTGGAATCATGGAGGACGTTGGTACGGTCAGCAAGGTACTCCTTCAGCATCTTCCCAAACTTTGCAGTCCTTGTGAGAGTACCCCCCGCCTTAGGGCCTGTGCGATGGTAGGGTCTGAGAAAACTCTCCCAGAACTTTGACAGTGTTCCCCTGCCTCTGCTGGATTGAAGTTGTGTCTCTCTTGCCTGTACTCCTTGGTTGTCCAACGAAGTGTGCCCTCTGCTGCCAGCATTTTCAGATGGGAATTTTTTTAATAGTTCCGCAACAAGGGCCTTCTGGTACAGCCCCATTTTTGTAGACCTCAGGAATAAGAGACATAAAATTCTCCTTGGGTCTAAAAGTGTCACCAACAAGTAATGACTGTCACCCAAAATTTTGAGAACGCGAGGGTCATGGGAAAGGCGTAACATAAACTCACCCATGCGTGCCAGACTACTAACAGGCAAGACTTCCGTGTCCTCACCAAGAGGATGAGTGACCATGCTCCATCCTTGGTGGAGTCCTCAAAGTTTTGGAGGATGGTACCTATGTCTGACATCCATGTCCACTCCTGAGCTCTTATGTGTGGAGTCTGAACTGAATACCGACGCCCTTGTTGATGCTGGTACTCAACAACTGCCCTCTTCTGCTCAGAAATCCTTCCCAACATCTGTAGTGTAGAGTTCCAACGCGTGGGGACATCACACACCAGTCTGTGAGCCGGAAGCAGCAAATGCTGCGGAAACACAGCAAGGGCGAATGAAGCTGTAGCTGACTTTCTAAAATGAGCACACAGGCGGCGTACTTTAATAAGCAGATCCGGAAGCTCCGGGTAGGATTTGAGAAACCGCTGAACCACGAGCTTAAGCACATGGGCCAGGCATGATACGTGTGTGAGCTCGCCTCGCTTCAGAGCCACCACTAGGTTCCGGCCATTGTCACACATGACCATGCCTGGCTGTAGGTTCAGCAGTGTGAGCCACAGATCTGCCTGCTCTTTCAGCGCTGTCCACAACTCTTCAGCATTGTGCGGTTTGTCACCTAAGCATATTAGCTTCAGCACAGCCTGTTGCCGCTTGGCCGAGGCAGTGCTGCAGTGCTTCCAGCTTGTAACTGATGTGGCCATTTCGGAGATGGAGGCTGAAGAGGAGGAGGAGGCTGAGGAGGAGGAGGTGCAGGAGCTGTAGACTGTGGGGGCAACCCTGATTGATCTAGGGCCCGCAATCCTTGGCGTTGGGAGGACGTGTTCCGTTCCAAGGTCCAACTGGGTCCCGGCTTCCACTATGTTAACCCAGTGTGCCGTCAGCCAGATGTACCGTCCCTGCCCACAAGCACTTGTCCACGTGTCCGTGGTTAGGTGGACTTTCCCGGTAACTGCGTTGTTAAGGGCACGGCTAATGTTTTGGGACACATGCTTGTGTAATGCGGGAACGGCACCCCGGGAGAAGTAGAGACGGCTGGGGACCGAGTACCGAGGGATGGCCGCCGCCATCAGATTGCGGAATGCTTCCATCTCCACGAGCCTAAAAGGCAACATTTCGAGTGCAAGCCGTAGTGAAATGTGAGAATTCAGTAGTGTGGTCTGTGGGGCATTGGCTGCATATTTGCGCTTGCTTTCCAAGGACTGGGGTATGGACTACTGAACGCTGTGCTGGGACAAGGACATGGACATGCTTCCTGATGCTGCTACTTGAGAGTGCGCAACGACAGGTGCAGGCCAGAAGGCATCTTCGCATGCACCATGGACAGGGTATTGGCTTTCATGCACAACAGCGGAAGAAGCAATGGCAATGGTGCCACCTGCAGACACTGTTCCTGGACTCTGGGGTTCGGCCCACAAAGTCAGGTGCTTTGCTGCCATGTGCCTGATCATGCTCGTGGTGGTCAGGCTGGTCGCATGACTGTAAGCATTACCCGCTATCCAACCAACAACCTTTTGACACTGCTCTGGGTTCAATAGTGGTGTGCTGCGGTCCCCTAGGAATTGGGACAGGAAGTTCAGGCGAGAAGATGTGGGTGTTTGTTGTGGCACAATTTCAGCTTGCCCATGGCCTTGTCCTCAGCCTCTGCATGCACCATCACCATCACGTCCAGTTCCCCGTCCCTTGCCACGTCCCTTGCCCATTTTAAATGGAGGACAGTATCTTCCACGCTCACTACAAATGACTGAGTTTGGAGCGAATTTATATGTGATCCGTGTGATAGAGAAAACAGAGTTTTAAATACCTGGCCTGTAGGTAAGTAGTTTGAATAGCAAACTGCTGTGAATTGTATCACTGACACACTGAAAGAAATTTTGAATGGAGGCCAGAAATGGCAGTATTTTCTGACAACGTATATGTGATCCGTGTGACGGAGAAAACATAGTTTTACATAGCTGGATTTCTAGCGCTGTAATATGGAAAGGACCTGGCTGTATTCTGCAGTGCCAACAAGCAAATGGCGCAGAAAAATGGTGCTCTCTGGATTGCATTTTAAGCAAATAATGAGGATTAAGATTCAAAGAAGTATTCCTGGCCCCTGAGACCTGGGCCTTTGTATAGAAATATGTAACCGAAGCAGAAGGCAGAATTGGAATGGAGCCTCTTGTGCTATATGCACTGCAGTCTGCTATATACCCTGCCTGCCTGCCTATATACACTGCCTGCCTGATATCTCTGCAGATGGATTAGTTAGTCCTCAAAAGGACTGTTTGTTAAGATGGATATGTGTAATGTACGGTTTTTCTCCCTACATTACCTAATACACAAGCAAATCTCTCCCTGACGCAGCAGCACCTCTCCCTACACTGTCTGATTCCGGAGTCACTTTGACGAGCATGGCGGCGTCAGGTCTGATATAGACCTGATGATGCTGTACGGCCAGCCAATCACTGTAATGCCACAACCAACATGGCTACGGCATTACAGTGAGTGGCATGCAATCCCTGCATGTTGAGTGGCACTCTAAAGAGCACCAAACATGCAGGGAGGGGACCTGAGCTCCCGCCGAGCAACCCCGGAAATACTCGGCGAGCGCCGAGCATCTCGAGCAGTGCGATGCTCGGGTGAGCACCGAGCAGTAGCGAGCATGCTCGCTCATCACTACTCAGCAGGATTGAGTGTGGCTGAACCCACGCCTGGGAAAGCTCTGCACCTGTCAGGCTCTGAGCAGTCCAGCGCGGGCGTTGCCCCCGGCAACCGTTATTTATGGACTGATGTTAACCCAGCTGCGAACCGGAGGACTTTTCTGTTACCCGTGAGTTGCTGAATAAAGCTGTTTATGTTGGACTTGCTTGGGTCACTGCCTCAGTTACTGCACGATGTGAACACCGCCGCCTTACACACTCTGTCTACATACATTTACCTATTCCATGAACTGTAAAACTACATTTTGAAAATGCCTTTATGATGAGGCACTGCCAAGCATCCACTGCTGATCGAAATACAGTAAAGCCTGTTATTTTATTTTCACTGCTTTCAACAAGGATAACGCTAAAAGAGAATAACCCAAAGTCACATCACACCTTATAATTAGTTATTTTTTCTGCATGAAAAGATCAATGTAACACGGGTACTTTAGATGCAGTGACACAGAAACACAGAGCAGCCAATACAGGGTTAATAAACAGGGGAGGTTTATGATAACAGGGTCAATCTCTACGCAGGGAGTAACAGGGGAAAATATGGGGAAAAACAAGGGAAGTAGCAAGTAAAAGTCTATAACTGACAGTTCACAGTTTAACTAGATGTAGCAGAGTCGAAATGGTTGTAATCGACAGTTTTTTACACTTAGCTGACTCTTATCCTCCACAAGGCAGCTGCCAGCTGATGCCGGTGTTGCTTTCTTCAGGCTTCCCCACCTAAATAATGCTCCGTCTTCTGGCGGCAGCTTGCGGTCTCCGGTTTTACCTGCTGAGCCCCTAGTCCATAACACGGAACCTCACGTGCTCGGTCCACTGCACTTGGATCTTGCTCCAAGTACTGGAGCCAGGAGCCTGGACCCTCTCACACTGCTCTCCTGAGCGGGACTCTCCTGCCGCTTTCCCGTGCAAAAGTCCTCATCTCCCCCTCTCTCTAGCCACGCCACCAGTTTCCTGGTCATCTGACCTCCCAGCTCTCACTCTAGACACGCCCCCAGCTTCCCAGTCACCTGACTCCTGTGCTCGCAGTCTGTCTTCCCCCTGCAACCAGAGGTACGGCCCCGGCAGTTCAGGATCCCTTGTTCTGAAATTACTTACACCCCGGTCTTCCCCCTTACATCAACTCCACTCAACTCTAGCTAAAATGTATGCTGCTTATGTAAACTGGGACTTTCTGTAACCTTTATATAAGTAAAAGGGATTTTTTTCTCAGTATAATAGTAAAAATGACATATTCCTATGATTATGTCATTCTATACAGGGCTGTATTTATAGGTGGTGCTGACCTAGTCACCATGTCTGAATATGCTCCATACTCTGGCCTGGGGTCTGAGTTCCTCTTTTACAACAGTCTCTAGATGAGAGTAACCCTGAACACAGACCTGAGACTGCAGATACTCACTTCAGGCCGAGTCACACGGCCATTGATTCTCTCATGTGAGAGAATCTAGCCAATTATGCTAATGACACTCTATGCGAGAGAATCAAAGCACAGGCGTGGAGAAGACAGAGTACTTAATTTCTCTACCTCCTCCATTGTCCACATGACATCTGAGGGCAGAACGATATTTTACATGCACCTATAAACTTCTATGTGTGCACGTAATCCGATCATCAGATGCACTAGCAGCATATTATGATTGTTTTCTCATGCCGAATCACCATGAGAAAACAATCGCAGATCTGCACTGCCCCATAGTATAACATTGGGCTGAGTGCTAAAGATCGGATACCCCTTGGCCGTGTTATATGCTTGTGTGAGCGAGCCCTCACCCTGATCCTGCACCCCTTTTCACTCCATAGCACCGCTTATGCAAGGATGTTTTTCACAGTAGTTCCCGGGTGTTAAGAGGACTTCAAAATGCAAAAGATGTGAACATTTTTTGAAGAATATGTGGTGGGAAATCTGCTGTCTTTTTTGGAAATCAATAAGATTTTTTACAGGAATTGGACATTCTAAAAGTGTGGGTAGTAACGTTATCAAAGGGCTTCTTCAGAATTTAATTTTTAGCTCCAATATCAGGGAATGGTAACATTTAGAAAAAAAATAACCAATACTCCTCTGTTAATCCTCACTAGTTTTGCTATAAGCCACAATACCATTTGTTGTGAGAAAAGCATCTGGTCCTTTTAAAATGCTGTTATAGTGTCTGCCATTACTACCTCTTGGGGTCGGGCATTCCACATTCTAACTGCTCTGACTGTAAAAAGTCCTCTCCTATTTCCTCCACCCGTAATGAGTTTTCTCTGGTCCTTAGTATCGTCTTTGGATGGAATAAGTCATGTGCTAGTCCTTTGTACTGACCACACATATATTTCTACATATAAATGAGATCACTTCTGAGACATCTGACGCTCCCCCTGGGGCCGTGGAGTACTCGGCGCCGGGCCGGCCGGTTCTTTTAGGATAGTCACTGTGGCGTGACCCGGTCCGTGGCCCTGGGCGGTCAATAACAGAGGGGAATAAAGTTTTGGGGATAACGTCCCGTGACGCCACCCGTGGTATGCTGCTATAGGTGGTCGCCGCTGCTGTTCAGATCCACTGGGGCCGTTGGTGATGCAGCAGAGATGCTTCAGCTCTCCACGGGTAGAGCTAGGCCTCAGAGCAGTTAAAGAGGTAGCTTTGTTGTTGGTGTAGTGCAAGGCAGGTGACGCAGCAATTAAGTCAAGGACACAGCGAGGTGCAAGTCTTCAAGTATTTACTCACAGTTCTTATGATGTTCTAGGTTACAACTGTCTGCAGGTTATAACAGCCCACCGAGTCCTGTGTCCTCCGGGGAAGTGATCCAGCCAACTCTCAGATAACTTGGGTGCACTTGATCGGGACCCCCTTCTTGTGTACCTTTTCCGGGTCGTCTCTCTCTGCCCTGCGCCTCACACACAGTGTCCCGAGCCAGT
Organism: Phyllobates terribilis; assembly: GCF_046119375.1. Taxonomy (NCBI): domain Eukaryota; kingdom Metazoa; phylum Chordata; class Amphibia; order Anura; family Dendrobatidae; genus Phyllobates; species Phyllobates terribilis. Next base: position 780,375,839 of record NW_027362762.1, read on the forward strand.
GGCTGTGGGCCTTGTCGGGCGACGTACTCTCTGTCTCCCTGGTCCTATATGGCCACCTTTTCAGCAAATGTGTGTGGTTTTGGCTACGGCACTTAGAGATACCGCAGCCTCCAGTTTGCTGGCTGAGTCTTGCAGTCCTCCACTAGCCTGGGGCCGGTCCCCTACTGCGACCTGATCCCTTCTCCCGACTACGGTCGGCGTGAATTCGGGTGCACGGGTGGACTCCGCACTTCCCATGCCCCTAAGATCGCTTCCCTGTCTCTGGAGCCCTTCTCTAACTCCCTCGCTCCTCTCGTTCTCTCTCCTACTGGGCCCTCACTCTGTCTTGACCCTACTCCTCAACGGTCCTCACTCACTGGGCGCTTCTAAATGTTTCTACCTGTCTTTTTATACTGTCTGTCATGTGACCCACGTCACTAACTGTCACTCTACGTGGTCCAATCTACCTTCAGTCCTTCCTTGTGTGCTCCCCTAAACTACTTCCTCCACCCACCTCCTCTACCTAGTTCCCTCCTCCAGACAGGGACAGGGACTGTGCTCTCCCTCAGGAGCAATCTCGCCCTTCCCCTACTGGAGTGATGTGATGTTGGATGTGGGTGGGTGGGTCTCCGGTAGTGCTCCCTCCTTACCCAAGAGTGGGGTACCACACCTCTGGCTGAGATGCAGTACCTCTGTGGCAACCCCAACGTAGGCCCTGGGTGTGGCTGCACGGCATAGCTGATCCACTCGTTGAACCACGTGTTCGGCCACGCCAAACAAGTTTTTGTGGCCTATAAAACCAACAAGAAGCACATTAAGAAGTGCCAACTTTTTACAGTAAAAGTTCTGGCTGTTCACTGTCCACAACCATAACGTCTTTTTCTTTTCTTTTTACCGGGGACTAATTATGTTAACATCACACACAGTTATTAACTTATAAATTTTGATATAAACACCCAACCGGGTAACTATTTACACTCACTTCCTCTGCAGTTCCGCAGTTCAGTTCTTATTGTCCCTTTCGGGGTGCCTTTTCCCAGGGTAGCACGTAATCCTCCCTGTCGTTAGATGGCGCATCCGGGTTATTTGCTCCAGTCGGGGCTGAAGCTGCTGCTTGCTGTTGGCAAGGGTCAGGGGCATGTGATCAGCAGGTGCAATTATTTCAAAGAAAACAATAAGTAATGCACTCAATCTCCATGGCATGCATGCATGCTCACCACGCAAGACTCCACTGCTGAAGAAAAAGCATGTTCAAGTGCATTGAAAGTTTGCTCAACAACATTTAGACATGCCTGTGAAATACTGGGAGAATATAGTCTGGTCAGATGAGACCAAAATTGAACTCTTTGGATGCCATAATACACACCATGTTTGGAGGAAAAAAGGCACTGCATATTACTCCAGAAACACCATACCAACAGTGAACATCACATGGCTGTTTTTCAGCATATGCTACTGGCAAACTTCATCTAATTGAAGGAAGGATGAATGGAAAAATGTACCGAGATATACTTTATAAAAATCTGCTGCTATCTACCAGGATGATGAGGATGAAACAAGGGTGGACATTTCAACAAGATAATGATCACAATCACACAACCAAGGAAACTGTCAATAGGTTTCAGAGAAAGAAAATAAAGTTGTTAGAATGCACCAGCCAATCAGCTGACCTAAATCTAATAGAAAATTTATGGAAGGAACTAAAGCTCAGAGTTCATAGAAGGAGTCAATTGAACCTTCAGGATTTGAAAAGTGTTTGTGTGGAAGAATGGGCCAAAATCACACCTGAGCAATGCATGCAACTAGTTTCTCCATACAAGAAGAGTCTTGAAGCTGTCTTCACTAACAAAAGCTTTAGTACGAACTATTAAATACATTTCAGTAAGTGTGTTCAATCCTTTTTGCCTGTGTCATTTCTCATTATTACACATAACTTAATTTATGGACATCTAGGTTTGATGTTTGTATGGATTGAATGGGTTTTTACCGACATCTGGTGAGAATTTCATGCCAATAGCACCTTTTAAAATATATTTACTTAGAAAATTGGTGCAATACTTATTTCACTCACTATAAGTGGAGGAGGGTGAGGGCTGCTACTCCTGAAAGACGGTGGTGGAGTAGACCTCTACAGAGGTAGACTTATCACCTCTCTTGTGTCCCTTCTGCTGTATACCACAGCTTCAGATGTTCTCAGCACACAAAATGCTGTGTGCTGATTCACTGCACTGCTCCTAACTTGGATTAGAAGGAAATAGCTTGGTGCATGTAAAAGATCAATAGCACCTAGCCTCTCAGAGTTACTGACCACTCGGTCCCTGCAGCGTCCCTCTCACATCATCCCTGCCCTGCCCCGTCCCTTCCCAATGCTGCTGGATTTTAAAAGAAATTATCCAACTTAAGGCAGATAAAATAAATTATAAATATCTTAGTAAAGAGTGTCCCTCTCCTTCCTGCCACCATAGGCACAAGCCTTCGCGAGCCTAGTTGTAAATATGGCCCTGAATGTATAACAAAATGTTATATCCAAAATAAAGCTGTCATAAAAGCATACATATTTTCTACTTATGTTATTTACGTGCTCTTTAATAACTATTTAAGAGGAGCTGTCTGGATGAGTCAACAATTTTTAATGTATCCTATTTGGACATAGTCATGCTACGTGGGAGGGTCTTCAACTCAGAACGCCCCTCCTTTAGTCACAGCAGAGAACCACTAACAAACAGATATTAATCTATCTAACCTCACCTCTCCCCCCTATCTGACCACCATCAACTTACATTCTCTTCTCTGTCCTCTTCACCTGCCCCCCAAGTCCAGCATCTAGCACACCCCCGCAGAATCTTTACACACCTAGACACACACTCTGCAACTCTATTCTACACCTGTCCTCCATATCTTCATTCCACGACAGAGAGCGCCACTGTTTTTTACAATGCTATTGACTCAGTCGCCCCTCTCATGCATGGCAGAATGTGACGAATCAATAGACAGCCCTGGCACACCAACCTCACTAAAAAGCTACAGTGAGTGACCAGGGTTGCAGTACGGCGCTGGAAGAAAAACACATTCACAGGAAGACTTCATCACATTCAAACAATCAACTTTCACATTCAAGTCAGCCCTCACCTCTGCCAAACAGGCCTACTTCACAACCCTCGTATCCTCTTTATCCCACAACCCCAAACAGTTATTCAACACTTTTAACTCTCTCTTCCACACACCACTGCCTTGTCCGACCTGCCTCATCTCTGCCAAAGACTTTGCCGTACATTTCAACAAGAGCGACCAAATCAGGCAAGTCTTTACTGCTCAACCACTAAAACCCTTATGTATACCAGACCACTGCCTTCCCCCGCTAACCTTCCTCCCACCACCACTGAAGGAGAGCTTATTCATTTCCTCGCAAAATCACACCTCATCACCTGTGCACTTAGTCCATCCCATCTCATCTCCAACCCCACCACCATCCTTATCCCAGTCCTAACCCATCTCTTCAACTTATCATTAACTTCTGGTACCTTTCATTGTAATCCTGCATCTGATGATATGGAGCCTGTTGAAAACAATTTAAAAGTTAGATTTAAAAAAGCCTCAGTGGCCTCTGTGAAATTGCAAGATTACTAATTTTGTATTTAAATAATGATTATGATATGACAAATAAATTGCCAATATTTTTTGAAACATACATGTAACACAAAAACCTGATTTAAACAAAAGTAATTTTCTGATGATAGCTTTCCTTTAAGGATAGTCCTGCTCAGCATGCCAAGAGTGAAAAAAAGTTATAGTACATTACATTAGCATATCAAGTTATTGCAAGCCGTTTTAAATGGATTGTACCAAGTTTTCAGGTTATCTCGTATTTATATGATAGGTGATAATTTGCAGATCGATTGTGAATCAACTCCTCTGACATTTATCAATCTTGTGTTATCTCCTATTTTATGCATAGACTTCTTCATGTAATTCCTGTAATCTGTCAATGGAGCCCTACTGTAGATTTTCATACAAGTGATATTGAAGAGAAGAGTTGATTTTTAGGCAAAGTGCTAAAAATTATCTTTGCTTACCTAAAATGTAATGAGTGAAATTAACCTCTTTGTAGTATTTTTGTATATTATTGCACCCAGTGCTAAGGTAAATTTTTTTTTTTAACATACTCTATTTGCTTTGTTTGGTCATTCAGCATGACTGTTTTGCACTCATTTATTTTTAATATGTAATGCACTTGTACCCAAGGTGACATAATGCACATAGAAGGTGGATCGACTCGAAATGCGTAACATCTGCATCACTGATCTTTGTATGAATATGAAAAATTCTTTGATATGGAATAATGTTTACATAGATGTAGTATTCATAGTCCATTTTCATATACTTAACTCTGATGAATCATGGAGATATCTGCAAAAGCTTTTCAAAACTGAACTATACAAGTATTGGTACTGCTGTATCTATTAATCCTAAAGAGTAAAGATTGAGAAAGATCATTTAAAAGGAACCTGTCACCAGGATACTGTAGTCCAGTCTACTGGCATCATGGTATAGAGCACGGCGAGCTGAGCAGATTGATGTATAGTTTTGTGAGACAAGATTCTGTATAATCTGTGTTTTAGTCATTTAATCCTCTGCTCTTTCTGTGATTTTCAGTCCAGCGGGCGGTCCTATCAGTGACTGACTGCTACCTCTGTGCGCACACTTATACAAAGAAAGCTGTCAGTCACTGATAGGATCACCCATTGGACCCAAAATCCCAGAAAGAGTGGAGATTTAAATAATGAAAACACAGGTTTTAAGGGTCATAGAAGCATAGATTCTCTCATGTGACATCGTATGCATTATAGTAATGACACTCCTATCAAACTCTGATCTGAGTTTGATCAGAGTATCAGCTTAGTGTGATCCAATTCTCACAAACGAGAGAATCATATCACAGGTGAGAAGATGGAGAACAATATTTCTCCATCTTCTCCATTGTGTAAGTCTGGGAAATGTCATATGAGTGCAGTCCAATATTATATACACTCGTAGACTTGAATTGGTGCATGCCATTCTATTTGCAGCATACTGAGATTTCTAGCTCATGGCGAATCAGCATGAGAAAAAAAAAGCTGATCAACACTGCCCCATAGTATAACATTGATCTTAGTGTTACCTAATAAAACATCCGATAGCACTTAGCCGAGCGACCCCTTATACTGAATCTTTTCTCACACAACTATGTATAAATCCTCCCAGCTCTCCCTGATCTATAACATGGTGGCTGAAGATTTGACTGCATTTTCCTCAATTCCCTTTAACTTGAGATACATATAGGTTATATTAGAATTCAGCTTAGCAAGAAGAAACTGTAATAAAGAAGCAATAAACACATCTAGCTTTGTATTGTTCGGGCAGGTGACCTTTCTATTGACTCTTCAGTCTAGTAACGTCATATGAAAACACCACAGTAATGTATTATTATTAACCTTTGATACTGCGGTATAGTGAAAGATGAAGGAATATGCCTGTCGGTGATCGTGAGATCTTTGCTATTCCCTGTGGCCAGGACTGTAAATCAAATCTCTCAGCTAGTACAATAAAGACAGCCTAAAGAAACAAACAAGAGTCACATCCAATCAGCGTCACCCCATAACCCAACAGAACTGGTGATCAATATTCATCAGCCTCACATTTCTATTGCTGGAGATGGTTAATAGGCTGATAACCCCATCCTCCTTGTAGCCAAATCCCATCAGGGAGAAGACAGCTGGAGCTAAGGGAGAAAACTTATCAGATCAGGCAGTAGGCAGTTTACCAGGCTAAAATTAACCTTGGACCATTCACATAAGGCACTAATTGTTCATGACTGCTAGATTTGTGCCGGTGGCAAAGGTTTATTGCTGTGCAGATATCAACTTGGGAGATTTTGAGATGCAGTAAAAAAGCATAGACTTATTTAAGACAGAAAGCTATGGGAATAATACAATCTGATGTTTACCACACTGTACAAATATATTCAAGAGGAGGGCACCAAAAGACTCTGGGGGCTATAATGGAATGTTATATACACAGGCAGATTCTCTTCCTTGAGGTGATGTTACATATTCAAGTGACAGCAATCCTGTGCACATTTCTGCAAATCATATTCTGAAAATATGGAAATGCACAGCAGCTTTGATTAAAAATCACATTGTAGTCTATTGAAGTAAATGTTGCAAAGTTTCAAAATGTATGTTTCTTTCTACAGGGCATGGGTGACTGTTACCTCTAATGCTTAGACAGTAAAATTCATATTCACTGTTACACACCTCAAGCTCCAGTTCTTGGTTCCTTTCCTTAAGGCCAGTTACTTTTATACAAGTCCACGCCTGGTTACTTCTGTGACATGGCATCTTCCTTTGGCATCATCACTTGAGGTCTTTTAAGGTCAACGCAGACAGCTATTTTTGGTCTGAGTATTCCGAGTATATATAATATACAGTTGTGCTCAAAAGTTTACATTTTTCCTTTCTTGGCCTTGTTTCAGAGAATATGAATGATAACAAAAAAACTTTTTCTCCACTCATGGTTATTGGTTGGGTGAAGCCATTTATTGTCAAACTACTGTGTTTTCTCTTTTTAAATCTTAATGACAACCAAAAACATCCAAATGACCCTGATCAAAAGTTCACATACCCCAGTTCTTAATACCGTGTATTGCCCCCTCTAACATCAATGACAGCTTGAAGTCTTTTGTGGTAGTTGTGGATGGGGTTCTTTACTTTCTTTACTTTCTCAGATGGTAAATCTGCCCATTCTTCTTGGCAAAAAGCCTCCAGTTCCTGTACATTCCTGGGCTGTCTAGCATGAACTGCGCGTTTGAGATCTCCCCAGAGTGGCTCAATGATATTGAGGTCAGGAGACTAAGATGGCCACTCCAGAACCTTCACTTTGTTCTGCTGTAGCCAATGACAGGTTAACTTGGCCTTGTGTTTTGGATCTTTGTCATGTTGGAACATCCAAGTACGTCCCATGCGCAGCTTCCGGGCTGATGAGTACCAATTTGCCTCCAGTATTTGCCGATAATGTGCTGCATTCATCTTTCCTTCAACTTTTACCAACTTTCCTGTGCCTTTGGAACTCACACATCCCCAAAACATCAGTGATCCACCTCCATGCTTTAATGTAGGAATGGTGTGCCTTTCATCAAAGGCCTTGTTGACCTCTCTCCAAATGTAACGTTTATGGTTGTGGCCAAAAAGTTCAATTTTGGTCTCATCACTCCAAATTACCTTGTTCCAGAAGTTTTGAGGCTTGTATGTGTGCTTTTTGGCTTATTGTAGGTGAGATACTTTGTGGCATTTGCGCAGTAATGGCATTCTTCTGGCGACTCAACCATGCAGCCCATTTTTCTTCAAGTGTCTCCTTATTGTGCATCTTGAAACAGCCACACTGCTAGTTTTCAGAGAGTCCTGAATTTCAGCTGATGTTATTTGTGGGTTTTTCTTTGCATACCGAACAATTTTCCTGGCAGTTGTGGCCGACATTTTTGTTAGTCTACCTGACCATGGTTTGGTTTTTACAGAGTCCCTGATTTTCCATTTGTTAATCACAGTTTGAATGCTGCTGACTGTCATTATCAATTCCTTGGATATATTTTTGTATCCCTTTCCTGTGTTATACAGTTCAACTATCTTTTCCCGTAGATCCGTTGACAATTCTTTTGCTTTCCCCATGACTCACAATCCAGAAACGTCAGTGGCTGGATGAAAGATGCAAGAGTCTGTCTGGATCCCAGAAACTCACTCAGCTTTTATTCACATACACTGATTACAAGCAAACAGGTCACAGGTGAGGATGGGACCTTTAGTAGCCATTCAAACCCATTTGTGTCAAATTCTGTGCATGATATCTGGTCAAAATCACCAGGGTATGTGAACTTTTGATCAGGGTCATTTGCATGTTTTTGGTTGTCATTAAGATTTGGTGGAGAAAAAGTTTTTTGTTATCATTCATATCTGAAACAAGGCCAAGAAAGGAAAAATTCTGCCGGGTATGTAAACTTTTGAGCACAACTGTATACTCTGAGTATGTTTGGTCTTAGTATATATTAAACTTATACAGTTTGCGTCACCATCCATTCCCCTAAGCTAATAATTTCTTCAACAAACTTCTGCTTGTTTATCATCTCTCTTCATTTACTTCCTGATTCAGTCCTGCAGTTATAATTAGTTTATTATAAGCATAACAAACTCTTCTCTGCTATATTAGTGCTGTCCACACTTCAATGCTGTTGCAACAATGTGTTATCTTTTCTGCAAGAAAATATTCAGTTTGCTCATTCATTACTTCTGCCTGCAATTAACTTTCTTTTGTGATTGCCTAGGTCTCTGCCATTGACCATCTGTCTGCTGATAGCATATAACTCGCCAATAACCATTTTTTTTTTGCTGCAAGTCCTGGAGTGATTATGCATCAAAAGTTCCTGTATATATCCACACTCCTGGGTCTGTGGGTTCTGGTGTTTCCTGCTCTGCTTGTGTGACTGCAAGTGTTCATACCCTGCTGTCAAGGTCCTCGGTGATCCATGTGCCATCAGGCACGTCCTGACAGGTGTGCCATCGCCTTGGGTCCGTGTTGCTCACCCTACCCTGTGGCTTAGAATATACACCTCATCAGGTAAGCCTGTAACAGAATACTCAGACCATGTATTTCAAAGGTGCATCAGCAGCAACACTGTGGCTGTTGGATACTATATCTGGACTGGTTATGCAATTAACTGTAACCAACTTGTGGTCACACCTCCAGTTTCTCAACACTTGTCACAGCCTCTAATCCAAGACATTCTTCTTAGGAAACATCTCCAGATTTACCTACTCCCGGCCATTTTGATGGAGATCCTAAAACCTATTGAGGTTTTGTGAACCAGTACATAGAACACTTTGAACTTTGTCCACAATGATTTTTTCCTGACCGGTCAAAAGTTGCATATATTTTTTCTTTAATTATCTGGAGATGCTTTGGGCTGGGCCACACCACTATGGGAGCAAAACAATACTATGATGCATTCTCTACCATATTTTCTGCCTGCCTGCCATAGAATATTTATTAAACTAGGTTGTGTTGACTCAACTGATGATTTTATACTCTGCCTTAAACAATAGCTCTTTGAGATATGTCATACATTTCTGTACCCTGTCTGAATTGGCATGGAATAATAATGCTCACTTATCTATATTCTATACCACCATATTCAGTCTGATCAAGGATGAACTTGCTGAAATGAATTTGTTATAATTTTTTAATGATCTGATTTATCTGACCACATGAGTGGACTTTTTTTTAGGGACTTTAAGGGAGAAAGTTTAAGATTCCCATGTCCTACGTTCTAGAGCAGTGGTTCTCAACTCCAGTCCTCAAGACCCACCAACACCAACAGATCGTGTTTTCAGGATTTCCTTAGTATTGCACAGGTGATGGAATTCCATCACCTGTGCAATACTAAGGAAATCCTGAAAACATGACCTGTTGGTGGGTCTTGAGGACTGGAGTTGAGAATCACTGTTCTAGAGTGTCTTCAAAATATCATCCCACAGATGTTGTACAGAAATCCATGGAAATTAGCTGGAAGGCATTTTTGTTGACTGAAAATTCTCACTTCCTTGTCAATTTTGTAGTGAATGTGACTATTCTCTCATAAACTGTTCTAAACTGAAGTCTTAACAGGAAAACTCCAGATTGAATGAGGAGTAATTGCCTTGGGATTAAAACTATTCCCTTTAGACTCAGAAGGGTCTACAAAGAGGCAATCTCAGCAAATAGTTCCACAATCATCAGTGGTCAAGTGACTTTTCATATTGGAGCACTACATTTTGAGAACATTTCTTTTTTAGCTTCGGAGCTTTCTGATGCAAATTGCCTCTTCAGAGAAAAAGAGGACTTGTACTCTATAGCGCCACCTATTGGAAGTAGCAATCCTACAAGTCACAATCAACCCTTTAACGAGTCATGCAATATGACATATGACTTAGGATAAAAGCCAAATCAGAATCTCAATTTGCAGACACGGTGTTTCGGGCTGTTGGCCCTTGTTAGTGCAAAGTATGAGAACTGATTTGGCTAGGTGAGAGGCTCTGGACTGAGGTCTATGGGGTAGCGTTTCTCCTTATGGAGAGTGACACACCAGCTCTGGCACGTCAAGGTAAGGAGGCTTATTCACCATGCAATTCTCCTCTGGGAAATTTAATATGCAAATTGCCTCTTCAGAGAAAAAGAGGACTTGTACTCTATAGCGCCACCTATTGGAAGTAGCAATCCTACAAGTCACAATCAACCCTATGAGTTCGGATAAAAGCCAAATCAGAATCTCAATTTGCAGACACGGTGTTTCGGGCTGTTGGCCCTTCTGATACAGCAGTGCTTTTTGGAAATTTCATGGCTAGATGCTCCAGTTATTGATTGATCATCCAATCACATCTTCAGTGGGGACCATCTTGCTTTCAAAAATACCTTGAAGCTCTACTTCATTCACCTTTTCTGAAACTCTGCTCTGCTTCCACTGTCTTCAATATGCTTGCTCCTTACTATGACTTTGCCTGTGTCATTTTTAAGCAGGAGGCTGAGACACTACTTTCACATCTGCTATTTGACTGCGCCATATCCTTTCTTTCAGGTACCGTACCACCCAGACACAAAGTTTATCTTCTGTGTCTTTTCAAAACTGAGACGATGTCCATGTATACACCGCCTGCAGAATTATTAGGCAACTGAGTATTTTGATGACATGATATTTTTTATACATGTTGTCCTACTCCAAGCTGCATAGGCTTGAGAGCCAACTACCAATTAAGTAAATCTGGTGATGTGCATCTCTTTAATGAGGAGGGGTGTTGACTAATGACATCAACACCCTATATAAGGTGTGCTTAATTATTAGCCAACTTCCTTTCCTTTGGCAAAATGGGTCAGAAGAGAGATTTGACGGGCTCTGAAAAGTCCAAAATTGTGAGATGTCTTGCAGAGGGATGCAGCAGTCTTGAAATTTCCAAACTTTTGAAGCATGATCACCGAAAAATCAAGCGTTTCATGGCAAATAGACAACAGGGTCGCAAGAAGCGTGTTGGCCAAAAAAGGCGTAAAATAACTGCCCATGAATTGAGGAAAATCAAGCGTGAAGCTGCCAAGATGCCATTCGCCACCAGTTTTGCCATATTTCAGAGCTGCAACGTTACTGGAGTATCAAAAAGCACAAGCTGTGCGATACTCAGGGACATGGCCAAGGTAAGGAAGGCTGAAAAACGACAACCTTTGAATAAGAAACATAAGATAAAACATCAAGAATGGGGCAAGAAATATCTTAAGATTGATTTTTCAAAGGTTTTATGGACTGATGAAATGAGAGTGACTCTTGATGGGCCAGATGGATGGGCAAGAGCCTGGATCAGTAAAGGGCAGAGAGCTCCACTCCGACTCAGACGCCAGCAAGGTGGAGGTGGGTTACTGGTATGGGCTGGTATCATCAAAGATGAACTTGTGGGACCTTTTCGGGTTGAGGACAGAGTGAAGCTCAACTCCCAGACCTACTGCCAGTTTCTAGAAGACAACTTCTTCAAGCAGTGGTACAGGAAGAAGTCGGTATAGTTCAAGAAAAACATGATTTTCATGCAGGACAATGCTCCATCACATGCATCAAACTACTCCACAGCATGGCTGGCCAGTAAAGGTCTAAAAGAAGAAAAAATAATGACATAGCCCCCTTGTTCACCTGATCTGAACCCCATAGAGAACCTGTGGTCCATCATAAAATGTGAGATCTACAGGGAGGGAAAACAGTACACCTCTCGGAACAGTGTCTGGGAGGCTGTGGTGGCTGCTGCACGCAATGTTGATCGAAAACAGATCAAGCAACCGACAGAATCTATGGATGGAAGGCTGTTGAGTGTCATCATAAAGAAAGTTGGCTATATTGATCAGTAATTTTTTTGGCTTTGGTTTCTGCATGTCAGAAATGTTTATTTCTAAATTTTGTGCACTGATATTGGTTTACCTGGTAAAAATAAACAAGTGAGATGGGATTATATTTGGTTTTTATTAAGTTGCCTAATAATTCGGGACAGTAATAGTTACCTGCACAAACAGATATCCTCCTAAAATAGCCAAATCTAAAAAAACCCACTCCAACTTCCAAAAATATTAAGCCTGGATATTTATGAGTCTTTTGGGTTGATTGAGAACATAGTTGTTGATCAATAATAAAAATAATCCTCTAAAATACAACTTGCCTAATAATTCTGCACACAGTGTACATTGATAATAGCTATGCTGTGTGTATGTGCTCTATGTATACATGTGTGTGTGTGTGCTTTGTGTACATAGGTGCTCTGTGTATGCATGTATCAGTATGTATGTGCTTCCTGTATGCCTGTGTCTGTATGTAGGTGCTCCATGTATGCATGTATCTGTATGTAGGTGCTCCATGTATGCATGTGTCTGTATGTAGGTGCTTCGTGTATGCATATGTCTGTATGTAGGTGTTCCATGAATGCATGTGTCTGTATGTCTGTGCTCTCTGTATACATAAATGTGTGTATGTGCTCTGTTTATACATGTGTGTGTGCTATGTGTATATACATATGTATGTGTAACATTCAGTGTGTATATGTGTGTAACATACATAGTTTGTGTCACATACTGTGTGTGTATGTAGCATCCACATTTATAAACACCGGCAGCACAAACATCGGCAATTGCCCAGCAAATAAGCAAAATGCTGCAATTATTAATCGGGTGATTGGGTTGTTTATGGCTGAACATACAGTGCCTACAAGTAGTATTCAACCCCCTGCAGATTTAGCTGGTTTGATAAGATGCAAATAAGTTAGAGCCTTCAAACTGCAAACGAGAGTAGGTTTTATGAACAGAAGCATAAATCTTACAAACCAAAAAGTTATGTTGCTCAGTTGAATTTTATTAAATTTTAAACATAAAAGTGTGGGTCAATTATTATTCAACCCCTATGTTTAATATTTTGTGGAATAACCCTTGTTTGCAATTACAGCTAATAATCGTCTTTTATAAGACCTGATCAGGCCGGCACAGGTCTGTGGAGATATCTTGGCCCACTCCTCCATGCAGATCTTCTCCAAGTTATCTAGGTTCTTTGGGTGTCTCATGTGGACTTTATTCTTGAGCTCCTTCCACAAGTTTTCAATTGGGTTAAGGTCAGGAGACTGACTAGGCCACTCCAACACCTTGACTTTTTCCCTCTTGAACCAGGCCTTGGTTTTCTTGGCTGTGTGCTTTGGGTCGTTGTCTTGTTGGAAGATGAAATTACGACCCATCTTAAGATCCTTGATGGAGGAGCGGAGGTTCTTGGCCAAAATCTCCAGGTAGGCCATGCTATCCATCTTCCCATGGATGCGGACCAGATGGCCAGGCCCCTTGGCTGAGAAACAGCCCTACAGCATGATGCTGCCACCACCATGCTTGACTGTAGGGATGGTATTCTTGGGGTCGTATGCAGTGCCATCCAGTCTCCAAACGTCACGTGTGTGGTTGGCACCAAAGATCTCGATCTTGGTCTCATCAGACCATTGAACCTTGAACCAGTCTGTCTCAGAGTCCTCCAAGTGATCATGAGCAAACTGTAGACGAGCCTTGACATGACGCTTTGAAAGTAAAGGTACCTTACGGGCTCGTCTGAAACGGAGACCATTGCGGTGGAGTACGTTACTTATGGTATTGACTGAAACCAATGTCCCCACTGCCATGAGATCTTCCCGGAGCTCCTTCCTTGTTGTCCTTGGGTTAGCCTTGACTCTTCAGACAAGCCTGGCCTCGGCACGGGAGGACACTTTCAAAGGCTGTCCTGGCCGTGGAAGGCTAACAGTAGTTCCATAAGCCTTCCACTTATGGATGATGCTCCCAACAGTGGAGACAGGTAGGCCCAACTCCTTGGAAAGGGTTTTGTACCCCTTGCCAGCCTTGTGACCCTCCACGATCTTGTCTCTGATGGCCTTGGAATGCTCCTTTGTCTTTCCCATGTTGACCATGTCTGAGTGCTGTTCACAAGTTTGGGGAGGGTCTTAAATAGTCAGAAAAGGCTGGCAAAAGAGATCTTTAATCCACACATGTGAAGCTCATTATTCTTGGTGCCTGAACTACTTCTTAATACTTTAGGGGGACCAAACAGAATTCTTGTGATTTGAGGGGTTGAATAATAAATGACACTCTGAATTAACTTTTAACGTTTTTAAAAAAAAAAAATAAAAAAAACAAAAACAAAATTTGCTGCAGTGCATTTCCCACTTCCAGGCTGATCTACAGTACAAATGTCACAATGCCAAGTTAATTCCGCATGTGTCAACCAGCTAAATCTGCAGGGGGTTGAATACTACTTGTAGGCACTGTAAATCATTGTTTTCAGCAGCACATCACCCGGTGTAAACTGCAGATATGCTGCTGATAATATAATGCTGCATGGGGACAGATTAATCTACTAGTGATTGATCTATTCCCATAATTTATCCTCAGCCTGTGTAAAGAAGCCGGTTAACAAGCCCCAAGCAATAATGTTAATATTGTTGATCGCGCTCATTTAACGGACTAAATTCGGCTCATTTAAATGCAATCTAACTGTTTCTTTGGTGCAATATGAAAGCATTTGGGACCCCACTTTAAGCTTTTGCCCAAGGCTCCACTTTGTCTAAAACCGGCCCCGCGAATAAGGTAGAGCTATGTGACTGAGAAGGAGAGGCACTTGTAATGGTTTGTAGTGGGTTGGTCTATAGAATGAAGGCAGTGCATTCAATGGGTACTCGCTCACCACACCTGTGAAGTCCTTCAAAACTTTTGGAAAGCCATTATAGGTGAATATCTGGTGAAACTGCTTGAGAGAATGCCAATGGTGTGTAAAGATGTCAACAGAGTAAAATGAGGGATACTTTTAGGCATCTATGATTTAACACATATTCTGGTTTGTTTTACACGTGTTTTTTTACTCTTTGTTTTCAGATGTGTTTCTTCATGGTTTTGCTGCCTTCAGTGTAGATCTACAACATATTCCAATAAGATCAAAGAGAATCATTGCATAAACAGGTGTGTCCAAACTTTTGACCGGTACGTATATCTTTTCGTTTAAACTGCCAAAAAGGCAGGAATACAAAACAAAATGAAAAATTGAAAAATAAGAAACAAATACATGAAAGTAGGAAAAGCTATTAAAATGCTTATCCACTATCTCTTTAATTTATTTGCAGATTGGAAATGAAGTACATTAAATTAAGTGTTGATGAAAATGCCTGTGTAATTTGATCTCCCTATGGGACCCGCAAAGCAGATGCTTGCTTCTAAATGAAAGATTTAGAAATGATAAAATCAAATATGATGATCAAATGCTCTTTGGTAAATTTGTTATTGAATGTAGGAAAGATTTCCCTGGAATTTAATCTGGGTTTAATTAGTTTTATTTTTTTTTGTACATTTCTAGGTTTCTTTTCTAGGTATGTTTTAATGAAGGCAAAAGTCAATCATGAGCATCTGAGTTTATCTCATTATAGCCTTCTAGTTCACACCATCAGGTTGCTGATGTTTTATTATTTATATGCAGCCTAATGTGCATACTACGTCCTCTTCAGGCGGGTTCACACTAAAACCTTTGCGGCTTATTTGTTTGATTTAATTTTCTTTATCTACTTTTAGGACGTAATCTAATGAAATCTAATGCCATTTTAGATCACATTTATGTAGAAATATGGAAAATTCTGAAGGGTTCATAGACTTTCAAGCACCACTGTATCCATGTCTTGTTAATATTGCTTTTCTAACTTTAATTAGTAAGGCTAAGTGCCCGCGATGCAGAAATGCTCCGGATTTTTCCTGAGCGTTTCTGCATCTCCCTGGCAGAAAAAACGCATGCGGATTTTACATGCGTTTTTCCTGCCAGGGACAAGCATAATTGAAGCGTTTTGCACATGCATTTCCACATGCGGGTTGTCAAGCGCTTTCCAAGCAATTTTAGCATCACTTGGAAAAGTGCTTGACAACTTGGTCACACTATATAAATCCATGCAACCGGCATGGATTTTATATAGTGTGAGCAAGTTAGTTAAAAAAAAGATAGAAATGGTAAAAAAAAAATAAAAAAACATTCACCTTCCGATGGCCCCTGGTCTCCTTATCCGATGCGTCCGGTCTCCCTGGTGTCTAGCGGTTGTGTAAAAGGACCTTCCATGACGTCATTTAATCATGTGACAGGTCACGGGACCGCCGATGTGAGCGGTCGCGTAACCTGACAAATGACTAAATGACGTCATGGCAGGTCCTTTTAGACCATCGCGAGCTGCTGGACGCGCCAGGACGCATCACTATGGAGACCGGGGGCCATCAGAAGGTAAGTATAATGTATTTTTTTATATTAAATTATTATTTTTTTTTACAAGTACTATGGTACCTGGGTCTGGATGAGAGTCTCCTCTTCTCCAGACCCGGGTACCATCCGCACATTGAATCGCTTAATATCCGCATGTGCACATGTAGTCATTCGGATATTAAGCGATTCAATGCAAGTCAATGACGGCGAAAACGCCGCGATTCCGCAAAATAATTGGTAGTGCTGTGGATTTTTCCTCAATGATAATCCGCAGCAGAACTTTCCGGAGCATGTGCACAGCACATGCGGATTATCATTGGGGAATATTGCAGATCTTCTACCAAGCGTTTTTTAAGCGTTTCTGCGGTGGAATTGCCGCTGCGGAAACGCTTAAAAAACACATAGTGGGAACACAGCCTAAGTCTATATTTTTTGTGTAATTCATACTATATTAGAAAATGTAAATTAAAATGTAATATTAAAAGATTTGTCCTGGATTAGAATACATTGCCTGATTTTACGAGAAGCTGTCCCACTCTTGCCATGCCCTGTGTCAGATGCTGCCTTATTGGTTTATCTCTTTTTACGGTACTGAAAAAGGGATAAGCTGCAATGCTAGGCTTAAGCCATGGACAAAAGTAGCACTTTTTTCTTCTGCTTCGGAATCCAATTTAAATAAATGAATTATGACTAGTATTGAGCGAGCACTAAAATGCTCGGGTGCTCGAAGCTCAGGCCGAGCTCGCCGTGATACTCGGGAGCTCGACCCGAGCAATGAGCCCAATGTTAGTCTATGGGAGACCCGAGCATTTTTGCGGTGGCACCCCCGGCAGTCTGTAGAAATGCTAAAAAGTGCCCAAAACGATAGTGACAGTGCTCAAAAGACATGGGGACAGCATGGGCATCGCCCCAGGAAGCATTTCTGACCCCCAGGTCACTGCTGTCAACAACGTGGTCAGAGGTATTAGGACACTTTTACGGGGTCACAAGAAAACGTTCAAAAACGAAACTGAAAGTGCTTTCCTGTGAAATATGTTAAGGAACTTCCTTTCCAGGGTAAAGACTTGTGTATAAGGTAAAATAAATAATTAAAAACAAAAATACTCCTCCACACCTTGGGCTATGTTCACAAGTAGCATTTTTTATTCGTTTTTGCACTTCTGTATTGCTTTCAACCGTGACAAATGCATTCACCGGGAAATGTCATTTTAACATTTTACAACCTTATCTGGCCATGTGCTGTGTGACACATGCATACAGTGCTGAAAAGACATGGGAACAGCATGGGGAAGACCCCTGGAAGCATCTCTGACACCCAGGTCACTGCCTAAAAGTGTGCCCATCAGAAGTGATCCTTGCCGCATCAGAAGATGCAGACTTGTAACTATCCCCGTGCAAGTCCTTGTCCCAGAGCAGTGTTCAATTGTACCTCCCCCATTCCTTGCAATGCAAGTGCAAGTATGCAGCCTGCCACCCACCCACCCAAAGGCAGCAATAGCATACTGCTAGCTTGCTTAGGCATGTGGAGGCAGACGCCGGCCACCATGTCATGGCTGCGTCGGTGGCCTGGTATCCATACTCAGTCCCCAGCCGCCCAGCGGCCGAGTGTCCACACACGGTCCCCAGCCGCCTGGGGGCGGCCGGGTGTCCATAAACGGTCCCCAGTCGCCCCTATTTCTCCACTGAACTTCCCCCACACTTTTCTTAGCCTGGCCTGCTTTAGGGCAGCATTGGAGGAGCCCACCAGAGAACCAGACTCCTCCGGTGGGCCCTGGCTTCTCAATCAGAGGAGTTGAGAGTGCCAAGGTGAGGAGCATGATGATAATAGAAGTTAGCATCTGATTTGTTTTCTTGGAATGCAAGCGTAAGTGTGCAACCTGCCACCCACCCACCCCCAGGCTGCAATACCATATGGCTAGCTTGCTTGCATTTGAAATTGGGCCTTTTAGGCATGTGGAGGCGGAATCTGACCACCACGTCATGGCTGCTTCGGTGGCCTGGTATCCATACTCAGTCCCCAGCCGCCCGTAGGCCGGGAGTCCACGCTCGGTCCCCAGCCGCCAGGGGGCGGTCGGATGTCCATACTCGGTCCCCAGCCGCCCCGCGGCCGGGTGTCCACACACGGTCCCCAGCCACCTGGGGGCAGCCGGGTGTCCATAAATGGTCCCCAGCCGCCCCTATTTCTCCTGTCAACTTTCCCCCACACACTTTTCTTAGCCCGGCCTGCTTTAGGTTTGCATTGGACGAGCCCACCAGAGAACCAGACTCCTCCGGTGGGCCCTGGCTTCTCCATCAGAGGAGTTGAGAGTGCCAATGTGAGGAGCATGATGATCATAGAAGTTAGCATCTGCTTTGTTTTCTTGGAATGCAAGCGTAAGTGTGCAGCCTGCTACCCACCCACCTCCAGGCTGCAATACCATACTGCTAGCTTGCTTTCACTTCAAATTGGGCCTTTTAGGCATGTGGAGGCGGAATCTGGCCACCACGTCATGGCTGCGTCGGCGGCCTGGTATCCATACACAGTCCCCAGCCGCCCTGCGGCCGGGTTTCCACGCTCGGTCCCCAGCCGCATGGGGGCGGCCGGGTGTCCATAAACGGTCCCCAGTCGCCCCTATTTGAAGGACAGCCTAACCACAAACATGTGGACAAGTGAATGTGGCCAGGGATGGTCCATCTCACGCCTTCACACTGGGTTAATATTGTGGAAGCCGGGACACAGTTGGACACTGGAATGCAACACATCCTCCAGACATAGAGGATTGCGGGTCCTGGGTCAATCAGGCTTCTACACAAAGTTCAAAAGGTAGACAGCAGCAGTGGTCAGCCTCCTATACAACGAGTAAATTATTCATGATCATGAGGCCATCCTTCTCCTTAGCTTTCTGTTCCTTGGAATGCAAGCGCATGTATGTAGTAGTGGCTAGGCCTGAGGTGGTCAGCGTTTTGGCGCATATCCTACCTCCTCCGAGGATTGCTGGATGTTTTCCTGCTACTATCCCAGTTCTATGACTCTCGTTAAAACAAAGCTTCAGGTGATGAATGATGGATGAGGTGGTGGCAAAGGAGAAAAAGCAGGAGGAACAGGGACCATTCACATCAATATCAGGCCAGTCAACCACACATGTCTTGTAGGATATGTTTCTGTAGCAAAAGGAGCGGTTCGGCTACACAGTTATAGGGCATACAGTGAGTGCAATGCCTACCAAAAATTTCGAGTTTCTCCAATGCCCCTTGGAAGTGACATGGAGGTCAGAGGGCCTTAACTCAACCGTTTTTTCCATTTATAGCAACTGGGTCTCCTGTGCACTGTTGGCCTAAGCAGTGAATGGAAGGCTTTCCAAAAATTATGAGGAACTGCAATGGCCCTTGAAACAGACGTGGATTACAGCATACTAAAAACCTTCTACCCATTATTGGGGAGTGGGTCTCCCTTAGTGTTCGCCTATGCATTCAAAAGCAAAAGCTGACTAAAATTAGGAGGAAATACAATGCCCATTGGAAGAGTCATGGAGGTTAGAGTTAATTAAAAGCAACATTTCAATGCCCCTTGGAAGAGCTGTGGAGTTCAGAATGGTTTAACAAGACAGTTTTAATGCCCCTTGGAAGAGACATGGAGGTCACAGTAGCTTAACAAGATGGTTTTAATGCCCCTTGGAAGAGACGTGGAGGTCGCAGTAGCTTAACAAGATGGTTTTAATGCCCCTTGGAAGAGACGTGGAAGTCGCAGTAGTTTAGCAAGATGGTTTTAATGCCCCTTGGAAGAGTGGTGGAGGTCGCAGTGGAATAAAAAGACAAAATAAATGCCCCTTGGAAGAGTGGTGGAGGTCCCAGTGGAATAAAAAGACAATATCAATGCCCCTTGGAAGAGTGGTGGAGGTCGCAGTGGAATAAAATGACAATATCAATGCCCCTTAAAAGAGACGTGGAGGTCACAGTTGCTTAACAAGACGGTTTTAATGCGCCTTGGAAGAGACGTGGAGGTCGCAGTAGCTTAACAAGGCAGTTTTAATGCCCCTTGGAAGATATGTGGAGGTCGCAGTAGCTTAACAAGACGGTTTTAATGCCTCTTGGAAGAGACGTGGAGGTCACAGTAGCTTAACAAGACGGTTTTAATGCCCCTTGGAAGAGCTGTGGAGTTCAGAGTGGTTTAACAAGACGGTTTTAATGCCCCTTGGAGGAGTAGTGGAGGTCGCAGTGGAATAAAAAGACAATATCACTGCCCATTGGAAGAGTGGTGGAGGTCGCAGTGGAATAAAAAGACAATATCAATGCCCCTTGAAAGAGACGTGGAGGTCACAGTAGCTTAAAAAGACGGTTTTAATGCCCCTTGGAAGAAGCGTGGAGGTTGCAGTAGCTTAACAAGACTGTTTTAATGCCCCTTGGAAGAGTGGTGGAGGTCGCAGTGGAATAAAAAGACAATATAAACGCCCCTTGGAAGAGTGGTGGAGGTCCCAGTGGAGTAAAAAGACAATATCAATGCCCCTTGGAAGAGTGGTGGAGGTCGCAGTAGCTTAACAAGACGGTGTTAATGCCCCTTGGAAGAGACGTGGAGGTCGCAGTTGCTTAACAAGATGGTTTTAATGCCCCTTGTAAGAAACGTGGAGGTCGCAGTAGCTTAACAAGACTGTTTTAATGCCCCTTGGAAGAGTGGTGGAGGTCGCAGTGGAATAAAAAGGCAATATAAATGCCCCTTGGAAGAGTGGTGGAGGTCCCAGTGGAATAAAAAGACAATATCAATGCCCGATGGAAGAGTGGGGGAGGTCGCAGTGAAATAAAAAGACAATATCAATGCCCCTTGGAAGAGTGGTGGAGCTCGCAGTGGAATAAAAAGACAATATCAATGCCCCTTGAAAGAGATGTGGAGGTCACAGTAGCTTAAAAAGACGGTTTTAATGCCCCTTGGAAGAGACGTGGAGGTCGCAGTAGCTTAACAAGACGGTGTTAATGCCCCTTGGAAGAGACGTGGAGGTCGAAGTAGCTTAACAAGACAGTTTTATTGCCCCTTGGAAGAAACGTGGAGGTCGCAGTAGCTTAACACGACGGTTTTAATGCCCCTTGGAAGAGTGGTGGAGGTCGCAGTGGAATAAAAATGCAATATAAATGCCCCTTGGAAGAGTGGTGAAGGTCCCAGTGGAATAAAAAGACAATATCAATGCCCGTTGGAAGAGTGCTGGAGGTCGCAGTGGAATAAAAAGACAATATCAATGCCCCTTGAAAGAGACGTGGAGGTCATAGTTGCTTAACAAGATGGTTTTAATGCCCCTTACAAGAGCCATACAGTACAGCATCTTAAAAACATTATTTCCATTATTGGGAAGTGGGTCTCCCATAGTCTTTCCCTATGCCTTCCAAGCAAAAGCTGACAAAAATTAGGACAGAGGAACTTGCATTGCCCCTTACAAGAGTCATGCAGTACAGCATATTAAAAACATTATTCCCATTATTGGGGAGTGGGTCTCCCATATCTTTGCCTATGCATTCCAAGCAAAGGCTGCCAAAAATTAGGACGGAGGAACTTGCAATGCCCCTTACAAGAGCCATGCAGTACAGCATATTACAAACATTATTCCCATTATTGGGGAGTGGGTCTCCCATAGTCTTTGCTTATGCCTTCCAAGCAAAAGCTGCCAAAAATTAGGACGGAGGAACTTGCAATGCCCCTTACAAGAGCCATGCTGTACAGCATATTAAAAACATTATTCCCATTATTGAGGAGTAGAGATGAGCGTTGTTCTACTCGAACTGTTCGCCAATCTCAAATTCGAGCTGTTTTGGGAGGTGTTCGAGCCGTTCGGCGAACACGAACAATTTGAGAAAAATTCGGCTGTTCGAGGTTATGTTCGATAACTGTTCGTGCACCAAAATCATAACTGGATTTTTTCTCAGTAATGATGAAAATTAATGTTAATACGCAGTTTGAGTGTACAGCGGGGTGGGGGGAGGGGCAGGGGATGGATCTCTGCAGGAACAATGAAGATCTCCATTTTTTTTTTCTCTTTCCCGCATTTACAGTGGGGAGGTGCAATCTGTCAGCCTATCAGCAGCGCACACACGGAGCGAAGTGCTTTTTTTCACACAAGCAAGGGCATGTGTCATTGGCAGTGTATGTCACATGTCCTTGCCCTATAAGACCAAGCCATTTTCCCCGTCGCCACCATTTTCTCACTGCTGCAGCTGCGTGTTAGACGGCACCGCTGTTGCTGTGTGCGCTATACCTTGTTAATTTCAAGCCAATTTTCGCACAAATCTACAGATAGCTTGGGAGTAGGGAATAGTTGTGATTGCAGTCCTTTTAAGGACTAGGTTACAGCATTTCCTACGACTTTTATCAGGCAGGTCTGTGCTCTTAAATAGATAGATTGTGGGAGTAAAGACTAATTGTAATTTGAGTCCTTTTCAGGACTAGGTTACATCAGTTCCTATCAGTTTTTGCCAGGCAGGTCTGTGCCAGTGCTGTGCAAGTTTTTTTCACAGCATTTGGCTGAATCTAGCAAAGCTAATCCTTTTTGGCCTATTGCAGAGTGTGTTAGTCAGTGGAGTAGCCTATCTGTGTTGCAAGATATACCACCTGTGTATAGAATACCAATTTTTTTACTGCACCTAGTGAAGTAAAATCTTTTGGGCATAGCATCATTCTATTAGTCCATCTATACTGACCTCCATCAGTTTGCAAATTGAATATAATTTTTTTCTGCATCTAGCTCTGAAAAAATATTGGGCTTCTAGCTGTGTGTGGGACTTGTTGTATTAGTCCATCTATACTGACCTCCATCAGGTTGCAAACTGCATATATTTTTTTCTTCATCTACCTCTGAAAAAATATTGGGCTTCTAGCTGTGTGTGGGACTTGTTCTATTAATCCATCTATACAGACCTCCATCAGGTTGCAAACTGAATATATTTTTTTCTGCATCTACCTCTGAAAAAATATTGGGCTTCTAGCTGTGTGTGGGACTTGTTGTATTAGTCCATCTATACTGACCTCCATCAGGTTGCAAACTGAATATATTTTTTTCTGCATCTACCTCTGAAAAAATATTGGGCTTCTAGCTGTGTGTGGGACTTGTTGTATTAGTCCATCTATACAGACCTCCATCAGGTTGCAAACTGAATATATTTTTTTCTGCATCTACCTCTGAAAAAATATTGGGCTTCTAGCTGTGTGTGGGACTTGTTGTATTAGTCCATCTATACTGACCTCCATCAGGTTGCAAACTGAATATATTTTTTTCTGCATCTACCTCTGAAAAAATATTGGGCTTCTAGCTGTGTGTGGGACTTGTTCTATTAATCCATCTATACAGACCTCCATCAGGTTGCAAACTGAATATATTTTTTTCTGCATCTACCTCTGAAAAAATATTGGGCTTCTAGCTGTGTGTGGGACTTGTTGTATTAGTCCATCTATACTGACCTCCATCAGGTTGCAAACTGAATATATTTTTTTCTGCATCTACCTCTGAAAAAATATTGGGCTTCTAGCTGTGTGTGGGACTTGTTCTATTAATCCATCTATACAGACCTCCATCAGGTTGCAAACTGAATATATTTTTTCTGCATCTACCTCTGAAAAAATATTGGGCTTCTAGCTGTGTGTGGGACTTGTTGTATTAGTCCATCTATATTGACCTCCATCAGGTTGCAAACTGAATATATTTTTTTCTGCATCTACCTCTGAAAAAATATTGGGCTTCTAGCTGTGTGTGGGACTTGTTCTATTAATCCATCTATACAGACCTCCATCAGGTTGCAAACTGAATATATTTTTTTCTGCATCTACCTCTGAAAAAATATTGGGCTTCTAGCTGTGTGTGGGACTTGTTCTATTAATCCATCTATACAGACCTCCATCAGGTTGCAAACTGAATATATTTTTTTCTGCATCTACCTCTGAAAAAATATTGGGCTTCTAGCTGTGTGTGGGACTTGTTCTATTAATCCATCTATACAGACCTCCATCAGGTTGCAAACTGAATATATTTTTTTCTGCATCTACCTCTGAAAAAATATTGGGCTTCTAGCTGTGTGTGGGACTTGTTGTATTAGTCCATCTATACTGACCTCCATCAGGTTGCAAACTGAATATATTTTTTTCTGCATCTACCTCTGAAAAAATATTGGGCTTCTAGCTGTGTGTGGGACTTGTTCTATTAATCCATCTATACAGACCTCCATCAGGTTGCAAACTGAATATATTTTTTTCTGCATCTAGCTCTGAAAAAATATTTGGCCTTCTAGCAGTGTGTGGGACTTTCTCTATTAGTCCATCTATACTGACCTCCATCAGGTTGCAAATTGAATATAATTTTTTTCTGCATCTAACCCAGCCAATAGTTTTGGCCTAATACCACAGTTTGGCCACTCAGCTCTGCTCGGTTCCCATCCATTGTTTTTTTGTGCAAACAACTCCAGAGTTGTTAATTAGTTAACCACCAAAATGAGTGGAAAAAGGCCTGCTGCTGGTGGAAAGGGGAATAGGCCTGTTGGGAAGGGGAAAAAAGGTTGTGTCCGTGGGGTAGGTGTTAAAGCAACAGTAACATCTGCAGAAGAAAGACCATCTTCCAGCCAAACTAAAATGTCTACTTCTTTTAGCGGACAATGTGATAAGATCCCTTTCTTACGGCCACGCCAATCTCTACAAATTCCAGATGAGGCACAAAAACAGCAGGTGCTTCAACGGATATCAAGTGCTCCTTTAAGTGGGCTCTCCTCCACATCAACTTCAACATCACAAATACTCCAGTCCTCAAAGGTGTCACCCCAATCGCACTTGCTTCCTCACAGCTCCCAAATCTCCAGCTGCCCGTCTGAGTATGAGGTAGAACAGATGGTTGAGTCTGCAGAGCTGTTTACTCATACTATAGCCTGGGAATCAGAGGTCGACTCCAGCGCTTCTGTGAATCCAGACGAGGAAATGATCTGCACTGATGCCCAGAATCTTTATGAGTCGGATCCAGGACCAGACGCAGAAGGTTCTGACCATAATGTAGACCCTCATTCCCAAACTGTAACTCCTGTTGGTGGAGACAATGAGGAAGACGATGATAAGACTCAAATACCTGATTGGAGCGACAACTTTAGTTTTTTGTCAGGGCAGGAACAGGTTGGCTCTGAGGACGACGGGTGTGATAACGCACAGGGTGATGATGATGAGGTTGGAGATCCCACTTACTGTCAACCCACAGTCAGCCAAGAGATGAGGTCAGCAGAGGAGGTGGAGGAAGATGCTAGTGACGACGAGGTCAGGTTGCGCCTTCCTGGACAGAGACGTAGTACTGGAAGCACGTCAACAACTGCATCCTCAAACACAACTCTGCCTCTCACCACAAGTCGTGGTGGCTCTTCAGGTCGCATGGGTGCTAAGCCTTGCATAGCCTGGGCATTTTTTCAGATCGATAAAGATGACCCAACTCGTGTTATCTGTAACATTTGTCAGCAAAAGCTAAGTAGAGGCCAAAAAATACATAGTTTGAGTACTTCATGCATGAACCGGCACATGGACATGAAGCATAAGTTGCAGTGGGAAGCTCAGTGTGCTACAATGCGGCCTAGCCGGCCGGGCCAACCACCGTCTGCCATATCTTGTGCATCCGCGGCCTCTTCATCCTCTGTGACTGGGGGGACAGCAGTCACACCTGTTTTGGGGCGCAGACCTGCCACCTCTTTACCCTCAACAGCCAGCGTGATTGGCAGGTCATCATTTTTTTTGGAGGTGGTAACACCAGCTGGTGTTGAGCGCTGTCCGACATCGATAGCACCACCTTTGGATCAAGGCAACCTAACATGTCCGCCTGCATCTTCCTCACAGACCGGCAGTTTGCCGGGGACACCCTTAT
The DNA here is from genome assembly GCF_046119375.1 of Phyllobates terribilis. Taxonomy (NCBI): domain Eukaryota; kingdom Metazoa; phylum Chordata; class Amphibia; order Anura; family Dendrobatidae; genus Phyllobates; species Phyllobates terribilis. The sequence continues at coordinate 780,401,987 of NW_027362762.1, forward strand.
CAACCCCGTCTAAGCACAATAGCCAGCCCTCGGTCCCTCAGATGTGGACAAGTAAAAGACCATTTCCTCCTAGCCATGAGAAAGCTAAGAGGTTGAATTTCACCATCTGCAAGTTCTTGGCTACAGAAATGCTGCCTTTCCGCCTGGTGGACACAGAGGATTTTCGAGACCTTATGTCCGTCGCAGTGCCCCAGTACCAGATGCCCAGTCGGCACTACTTCTCAAAGAAAGGTGTGCCTGCGCTCCACCAGCATGTCGCACACAACATCACCGCTTCTTTGAGAAACTCTGTGTGTGACAGGGTGCATTTCACCACAGACACTTGGACGAGTAGGCATGGACAGGGGCGTTACATGTCGCTGACTGGGCACTGGGTAACTATGGTGACAGCAGGACAAGGGGCTGCTGTCCAAATCTTGCCGTCCCCACGAGTTGTGCGTCAATCCTCTTTATGTTAAAGTTCCTCCACTGCTTCTGCCTCCTCAACCTCCTCTCGGTCTTCCACCTGCACCCAAAGCCTGTCTGGTCATGCCACAAGCTTTATAACTGCGCAGAAGGGATCCTGCACACCTCCTTACTATGCTGGCAGTAGGGCTCAACGTCATCAGGCGGTTTTTACATTGAAATGTCTGGGAAATGTGAGTCACACAGCTGAGGAGTTGTGGTCAGCTCTGGAGAACCAATTTCATGAATGGTTGTCTCCACTGGACCTGAAACCAGGGAAGGCCGTGTGCGACAATGCTGCAAACCTGGGTGCGGCCCTTCGCCGGGGCAATGTCACACACGTGCCTTGTATGGCTCACGTGTTGAACCTGGTTGTCCAGCAATTTTTAGCCCACTATCTCAGACTAGATGGCCTTCTGCCGAGGGCACGGTCGCTGTGTGCTCACTTTCGCCGTTCGCATCCCGCAGCTCAGCGACTTACATCTCTACAGAAGTCGTTGGGCCTGCCACTTCACCGGCTGAAATGCGATGTGCCTACCCGGTGGAATTCAACTCTGCACATGTTGCAGTGACTGTGGCAGCACCGACAAGCCCTGGTGCAATACGTTCTGACGTATAGCCTGGGCCAACGAGATCTAGAGGTGGGGCAAATCACGCTGGAGGAGTGTTCTCAGATCAGGGACCTATGCACCCTTCTGCACAGTTTTGAAATGGCGACGAAGATGTTTAGTGCTGACGATGCCATTATCAGCATGACTATTCCGGTGATTTACATGCTGGAGCACATGTTAAACAGAATTCGGAGTCAGGTGGTGGTACAAGAGGAGGTGGAGGAAGTAGAGGAGGAGGAGTTGTATGCGGAAGGGCTAACATCTGCAAGGTCCAGACGGTCGGCAGCACCAAGGCGGCAGGCATGTGAGGGTGGGGGAGATGGTTTTACCAGGGCGCATGGTAGCAGCCAAACTAGTGAGGAAGGTGCAGGAGCCCAGGAAGAAGTGGAGGACGAACTGATGGAAGACTCATCAGATGAGGGAGACCTTGATCACATTTCTGTTGTGCGAGGTTGGGGGGAGAGGACAGAGGAAGGAAGCATGATTGTTACCTCGCCACCAACACAACAGGGACTTGGTGCTCCTGGATGCGCAACACACATGAGTGCCTTCTTGCTGCACTACCTGCAACATGACCCTCGAATTGTGAGAATTGGAAATAATCCTGACTACTGGGTTGCCACACTGTTAGATCCCCGGTACAAAAGTAAATTTGCAGAAATTATTCCTGCCATAGAAAGGGATGCACGCATGCAGGAGTATCAGCAGAGACTGTTGCAGAATCTTACATGTGCTTTTCCACAAAATACCAGTGGTGCACGTAGTGAATCTCACAGTTCCAACTTGCCAACCGTGGGACCGTCAAGTGTTCAACACTCAAACCGTAACAGAACCACAGTATCTGCTGGTAACATCAATTTTGCGGAATCATTTCACCACTTTTTTAGCCCATCCTTTGCAAGGCCACAGGAGACAAGAAGTCTGACACATAGTCAACGCCTAGAGATGATGGTACAGGAGTATCTCCAAGTAAACATTGAAGCCACGACTGTGTCACTGGACCCTTGCTCTTTTTGGGCTTCCAATCTGGATAAATGGCCGGAGCTAGCCACTTACGCCTTGGAGATCTTGTCATGCCCCGCAGCCAGCGTTCTGTCTGAATGTGTGTTCAGCGCTGCTGGTGGTGTGCTGACAGATAAGCACACGTGGCTCTCCACTGATAATGTAGACAGACTCACGTTTATAAAGATGAACAAATCATGGATCCGAAACGACTTTTCTACCCCTGTGTCATCCTGGGGAGAGTAAAAGCTTGATGATTGGTTAAAATCACCCTACCAACCGTTTTAAGCTTTCAAATTACTAATCATGTTTATCTGTATCTTGGCTGGAAAATAATTTGGGCTTTGTAGCAGTGTGCAGCACTGATTCTATTAGGCCATCTATAATAAGCTCCACCAGATTTAAAATTACTAATCATGTTTATCTGTATCTTGACTGGAAAATAATTTGGGCTTTGTAGCAGTGTGCAGCACTGATCCTATTAGGCCATCTATACTAAAGCTTCACCAGATTTAAAATTAATAATAATTTTTAGCTGCATCTAGCCCGGAAAATAATTTTGGGGCTCCAAGATGCGCAAGACACATAAGTGCCTTCTTGCTGCTCTACCTGCAGCATGACCCTCATATTGTCAGAATTCAAAGTAATCATGACTACTGGGTTGCCACACTCTTAGATCCCCCAAACTTTTCGATCAACCTTTTCATTTTAATAAAGACCAAAAAAATGGTCATTTTTGAAATTATAAGCATTAGCAGGTTGTTAGAAACTGAAATCAAACAGTTTTCAACTCAAAACTTTATTCTAGGTGATGTTACATTTTCACATAGGACCCCTTGTTCGAAAGGAGCTTCTGAACTCTCTCGTTCATTGAATTTGTCAGGTTTTGGATGGTTTCTGCTTCAATTGTTTTGCATGAGGACAGAATACCCTCCCAGAGCTGTTGCTTAGATGTGAACTGCCTCCCGCCATCATAGACACTCCTTTTAATGATGCTCCAAAGGTTCTGAATGGGGTAGAGGTCAGGGGAGCATGGGGGTCACACCATAAGTTTGTCCCCTTTTATGCCCATATCAGCCAGAGATGCAGATGTTTTATGTGCAGCATGAGATGGTGCATTATCATGCAGAAAAATGATCTTGCTGTGAAATACACGGTTCTTCTTCTTGAACCATGGCAGGAAGTGCTGTTTGAGAAAATCCACATACATTATGGAGTTCATCTTTAGCGCCTTCAGGGATCCTAAAGGGGCCGACAATCTCTCTCCCCATGATTCCAGCCCAAAACATTACTCCACCTCCTCCTTGTTGGCGCTGTAGCCGTGTTTGCGTGGGTGTCCATCAACCAGCCATCCTCCACTCCATCCATCTGGACCATCGAGCGCTGCACGGCACTCATCCGTGAACAAAACAGTTTTGAAATCAGTCTTCATGTAATGTTTGGCCCACTGGAGCCATTTCTGCTTGTGTGAAGTGGATAGAGGAGGTCGACAGGATGGCGTATGCACAGCTGCAAACCTCTGAAGGACCCTGCATCTTGTTGTTCGGGGGACGTTGGAGGCACAAGCAGCTTCAAAAACTTGTCTGCTGCTATGACAAGGCTTTTTTGCCGCTGCTCTTTCAACCTGACGTAATTGCCTGTAGTAAACAGTCCTCAATTTGCCCTTATCAGCACGCACACGTGTGTACTGTGAATCAGCTACATACTTCTTGATTGCCAAGACACTTCATCCTGATCATCGCACAATGTTGATTGTAGTCATGCCTTGACCTAAACACTCCACAATTTGTTGATTCTCAGCAGCCGACACATCCTTTTTCTTTCCCATTTTGGCAGAAAATATAGGCTGCTTAATAATGTGAGACAGCCTTCTTAAGTAGTCTTGCCTTTCTTTGGACACACCTGCCAAACTAATTAGCACAGGTGTCTGCAATTGCTAACAGTGATATAAAGAGCCCTGACACACATCACCATCAATGAGTTTAACTGACAAACAAACAAATTGTTCCCTTATCACTCCTAAACACTTTTTGCATAATAATTTGGAACACAGTGTACATGTGCTTTTCCACAAAACACCAGTGGTTCACGTAGTGAATCTTACAGTTCTAACTTGCCAACCGTGGTATGTATGGAGTTGTTCAATAAAGGGCCCAAAATTAAGATAACATAGATGGGAGAGGTCTCTATGAATAGGAATTCCTAAGTATTTGATACCCTGTGAGGGCCAGGCAAAGGGAAAGTTGGACTGGATGGAATCCTATATGGATTTGGGGAGGGAGACATCGAGGGCCTCAGACTTCGCTGCATTGATTTTAAAATTTTACCATGTAACAAAGTGATCTATTTCAGCCATAACAGCATGGATGGATATATGTGATTGAGTGATATATACTAGGACATCATCAGCAAATAGAGAGCACTTGTACTCGGTGCCTCCCACCTCAATCCACCTAATATTGGGGTTATGGCGAATTGATGAGAGCAGGTGCTCCGTCACTAGGATGTATAAGAGAGGGGACAGAGAACATCCCTGCCTTGTCCCATTGGTGATTGTGAAAGGTGATGAAAATGTTCTGACGCGCCCCCTGGGCCTTGGGACACCCGGAGCCGGACCCTTTTTGGTGGATGCTGGTGGTTGTAGTCTCCATGGCGGCAACCCGGTTCCGTGGCTCAGGGCGGTCAAACCAGTGGCGGAACTATTTATGTGGTTTTGATGTTTAAATGTCCGACTACGCCACCCGTGGATTGCAGTCAGAGTGAACCGCCGCTCCAGGGCAGACCGCTGAGGCTGGTGTTGTGGGTGCAGCAGAGCGTAGCATAACTCCCCACGGGAGGAGTATAGCCTCAGGGCAGTGTATGCGGAGGATGGGGGTGATGGTGCAGGGCAGCAGCAGTAATGACACGGAGTCAGTGATGCAGTCCAGGGCCTTTACTCACAGTTCTTATTATCCAGACCACGTCTGCAGGTAACGGCTGCCCACGTCGTACTGTGCTCACCAGGTGAGGGGCTCAGACAACTCCCAGATAACTTTGGAGTGCTTCACAGGACCCCCTTTGTGTGTCCTTTGTCTGGCCTTTCTTACCAACCCTTCTGTCCGGCTGCCTCGGGCCTCCTCTTGGTAAACTTGGCGCCAGTTTCCCTGACCCTATGTGGTGCCTTCCTAGCGGGTGTAGCGAGGGGCTGCGCCACATAAAATGTCACAGCCTCCTGTTTCTAGCTGAGGGTCGTTTCCTGCCTCCACTAGTTTCGGGGACCGGTCTCCACCTTTGGCCTGACCCCTCCACGCAGGTGGATTCGGGCGTGCGGTACCGACTCGCCCGTCCGCACCCCTGAGATCCCTTCATTCCTCGTTCCTGGAGCCTTCTCCGCTCCTCTTCCTTCCTTCTCCCTCTTCCAGGCCTGGGCCTCTGTTACTAGGCCCGCCTCCGGAGCAGAGCTCATGCAGAGCCCCTGCTCCCTGCCACTTCTGCTCAGACTTCTCTGCACTGAACTAAGATGGTGCCCACCTTTTATACTCCCTTCTCAATGCACCCAGGAACTGCTTCCTCCCTGCTCCTGCACTACAGGGTTCCCCTTCCTCAGTGTTCCCTCCCCCCACTCCAGCCAGGGACAGGGACTGTCGTGCCCATCTCAGGGGCATATTGGTCGCCCTGCCCCACGGCAATGTGGTGTAATGCATGCAGGTGTCAGGTCCTGATCCACACTACATCCTTACCTGAGAGTGAGATATCACACCTCTGGGTGAGGTGCAATACCTCTGTAGCAACCGAGCCCTCAGGGTGCTACAGTTCCATTTATCTTCAGCCTAGGTGACGTATTGCGATACAGGGCCGTGATTTTGGCTATAAAAGGGTCCCCTAGACCCCTACCCCAAGCTTTTTAAGAGAATCATATATGGCGTGCCAGGAGACTCTATGGAATGCTTTCTCAGCATCCAACGAGAGTATCTAATTACAAATTTTTAACTGCATCTAGCCCAGGAAATACTTTGTGCCTAGTAGCAGTGTCTGCTAGTCAGCTGATTATCCCGGCTGTTAAGCAAGCTACACCACCTGTAGTTTGGACACTTCATTTTTTCAAAGGAAATGCTTCGGGACCACGGGATACTCAGTGAAGAGCATCAGGAGGCACCCCAAGGCATAGGGGCTCGGACTGGCAGTAGGATGCCTTGCGGTGGACAGCCGAGCTCGATCCTTATAAAAGCTTTTTAACTGCAGCAGCTTTAGTGGACGCTACTGGAGCTGGAATTACGCGGCTGCTGGCATGAGACTTGCCCTCCAATAGATCCTTGTAAATGGATTTAAAATGTATTTATTCAAATTAGAGAGACAATTTAAATTAAAAAGCTTAGAGCTGCCTCCACCACAGGGGGGCTCGCTCGACCCACCAGCGGACAGGCACCAGTATTGGGAGAGGGGGGCTGGCCGTCAGGGTTCACCGCGGCTCTGGCACAAACCCGGCGACACGGAGGTGGCACGGGCAGGAGCGGACTGAACGTGTCGGCTTCTCACTTTTTGGATTTTAGAAGGGCATGACATGCCTATATCTGTGTCTCCCCCTCCTTTTACTCCTTCACCTCTTTTCTTTTCGCATGACTATATGTACTTGTCACTTTTCCATGTGTTAGTTGTGTCTTCTGAGCAGTTTGTCAGCTTTTTGACACCTTTGAAGGTGTTTTCTATGTGTTTCTATGTGTTTTTGTTTGCCTGCCATTGGTTTTAACGGTGTTCGAAGGTGTTCGACGAACAGTTCGACGAACAGTTCGGCGAACACACGGGTGTTCGACGAACCGAACCGAACTCGAACACTACGGGGGTGGCTCAACACTATTGAGGAGTGGGTCTCCCATAGTCTTTGCTTATGCCTTCCAAGCAAAAGCTGCCAAAAACTAGGAGGAAATGCAATGCCCGTTCGAAGAGTCGTGGAGGTTAGAGTTAATTAAAAATAACATTTCAATGCCCCTTGGAAGAGCTGTGGAGGTCAGAGTGGTTTAACAAGATGGTTTTAATGCCCCTTGGAAGAGACGTGGAGGTTGCAGTAGCTTAACAAGATGGTTTTAATGCCCCTTGGAAAAGTGGTGGAGGTCACAGTAGCTTAACAAGACGGTTTTAATGCCCCTTGGAAAAGTGGTGAAGGTCACAGTAGCTTAACAAGACGGTTTTAATGCCCCTTGGAAAAGTGGTGGAGGTCACAGTAGCTTAACAAGATGGTTTTAATGCCCCTTGGAAAAGTGGTGGAGGTCACAGTAGCTTAACAAGACCGTTTTAATGCCCCTTACAAGAGCCATACAGTACAGCATCTTAAAAATATTATTCCCATTATTGGGGAGTGGGTCTCCCACAGTCTTTGCTTATGCCTTCCAAGCAAAAGCTGACAAAAATAAGGACGGAGGAACTTTCAATAATGGCAACACGGACCACGGTCTCCCTGGTGGTATAGTGGTGGTGGAGGCTGAGGATAAGGAGAAGAACATAAAACAGCCGAAATGAGGAAGCGTATACCCATGTGTGGGTGTGAAGCGGTGCATGTGAATACACCTCCCGAAATAACACAGTGGATTTGACTTTATGTTACTCTGCTGTCATTTGGTGGTGATGAGAAGTCTGGCCCAATCCAGCCCTTGCTCATTTTGATAAGGGTCAGCTTGTCAGCATTGTCAGTTGACAGGCAAGTGCGCTTATCAGTTATAATTCCCCCAGCAGCACTAAAAACACGCTCCGATAACACGCTAGCGGCAGGGCAGGCCAGGGTATTCTGTCCTCATGCAAAACAATTGAAGCAGAAACCATCCAAAACCTGACAAATTCAATGGACGAGAGAGTTCAGATGCTCCTTTCGAACAAGGGGTCCTATGTGCAAATGTAACATCACCTAGAATAAAGTTTTGAGTTGAAAACTGTTTGTTTTCAGTTTGTAATAACCTGCTAATGCTTATAATTTCAAAAATGACCATTTTTTTGTTCTTTATTAAAATGAAAAGGTTGAAAACTCTGCTGTGCATAATAATTTGGAACATGCATTTTGAGTGCAGTTTGAGTTTTTTATTTTTTTAAAAATATACTGTTATCATAGGCAGTTTGTACAAAAACCTTTCAATTGTACTCTAATAGTTATTTGACTGGAAAATTACAATGACTGCAATTCATATAGGTAATTTGGGAAAATCTGAGAATATTATTTGCATAATAATTTGGAACACAGTGTATTTTCAACAGATATATTTGTGTCTGAACAATCAGGGAGACACTATTACAGTTTTTTTTTTATGGCAAAAAATGCCAAAAGCAGGATAATAGAGATTTTTTTTACCGTGGAACAGCAAAACCACAGTTATAATTTACTGGTGTATACCAGACTTTTTTAAATATATATGTTTGTGGCTGAACAGTGAGTGACACACTCAACTGCTCTTTTTTAGATTCAAATGGCCCAAAAGTGGATAATACAGAGGTTTGAACCGTGGAACTGCAAAACCACACTTCTGTTTCTCTGGCCTACACCACACTATTTTCAACAGATATATTTGTGTATGAACAGTCAGGGAGACACTATCATAGCTTTTTTTTTTACAGCAAAAAATGCCAAAAGCAGGATAATAGAGATTTTTTTTTACCGTGGAACAGCAAAACCACAGTTATAATTTACTGGTGTATACCAGACTTTTTAAAATATATTTATTTGCGGCTGAACAGTGAGCGACACACTCAAACTGTTTTTTTTTAGATACAAATGGCCCAAAAGTGGATAATAGAGAGGTTTGAACCGTGGAACTGCAAAACCACACTTCTGTTTCTCTGGCCCCACACTTTTTTTTGGGGGGGGGGGGGGTATTAATAAGACCGGTATTTGTGCAGTGTGATGGAGGAAAAAAAAAAGAGGATTTAGATAAAAAAAAAAGATTTTTCCTGGCCCCCGAGACCTGGAGCTAAGTCCAGCAATTCCAGCAACAGGAGCACACAGGACTGTAATGCAGCGTTTTCTGGTATAACCACTGCGTCTCCTATACAGCCTGCCTGCCTGATATCTGGGATGGATATTAGTCCTGAGTAAAAATGTTTGTTTGATCTGGCAGCCTTTACAGACCCTACACTAACTATTTCGCAGTATATATCTCTCCCTAAATCAGCAGCGCTGTCCCTACACTGTCTGATCCCAGCCGTCTGTGTCCAAGATGGCGGCGCCCGGTTTTAAATACTCGAGGTGCCGCTGTGCGGCCAGCCAATCAATGTAATGCCCACAACCAACATGGCTGCAGCATTACAGTGACTGACTGGCAATCCCTGCATGTTCATTGGCTCTGTAAAGAGCGCCAAACATGCAGGGCGGAGACCCGAGCTCCCGCCCGAGTAACCCGGAAATGCTTGATGCTCACCGAACATCCCGAGTAGCGTGATGCTCGGGCGAGTACCGAGCAGTGTCGAGCATGTTCGCTCAACACTAATTATGACCTATGACACTAAGTACTGGTAGTATTTGAAGGAGTTGTCCTTTTATAACATATTCCTTTAATTAAAGGGGATCTGTCAGTAGGGTCAACCCTCCTAAGCCGTCCATATGGGCATGTAGGTCATAGAAAGTTGAATAGTGTGATACTTTGATATCTGCAACCTGATGTTTTGTTTCCGAAAAATCCACAGTTTTCTTAATATATACTGTAAATGAGCTGTTAAGATCTAATGGCCGGACATAGATTTCTCTGAGACTGCTCTGCCTGCAGAGCTTATTTTGATTGAAAGATGGAGTTACCAGGTGAGACATGTAATATCTGCATGCCTCACACTGCTAATGCCCCCCTTACATTTAAAATAAGCTCTGGAGGCAAATTCTGAGAGACATCTTTGTTAGGCCCATAGATCTTAACAGAATATTTACATATTAAGAAAAATTTGGAATTTTTCTGATATAAGGTATCATATTGTAGATATTAAGATATCACTTTATTCAACTTTCTATGACCTACATGGCCCATGTAGACAGCTTAGAAGGGTTGATCCTACTGACAGATTCTCTTTAAGGTTGAATCCCATGTTCAGGATTTGCTGTGGTTTTGACTCTGCGTATCTATGCGGCCAGATGTTACAGCATAGTGGATGGGATTTCTAGAAATCCCATGTCGACTATGCGTCTTTGTGCATCTGCAGATCACTTGCGGAAACTGACATGCGACGCGTCTTTCAGATTCAGATTCCCCATAGACTTGCATCAATGAGGAAAATCCGCATGTGAAAAAAACATAACGTTGGGCCGCTCATTTGAGGGTGGAAGTGGTGCGGCTGTTCTGCAGCGGCTCCTCATTGTGGGAACGTACCCTTAAGGGTTTTTCCAAGGCTTTAAAGGGGTTATCTGGGATTATTTTTTATTGCTGCAAAGGCTTGGTGATGCAGATAGCACATGCTGCTGAGCTTAGTTTTTGGCTGCAGCGGTAATGTGTGCTGTAGTTGTGACATGACCACGGTAGCCTGTCAAAAAAGACCAGAGTAGCATCGAAGAGGCATCGCTGAACCAGGGAGAGAGTGAATATTGCTGTATTTATTATTTTCAACATTGGCAAGCCTATGCAGCAATAAAAAAAATATTCCAAGACTTTAATATTCATGGTTTATCCATTGGTTAGGGAATACATTTTTGATTACGATGGGTCCAATTCCTGGCTCCTCTACATATCACTTGCTTACCCATATACAGGACCGTACTTATCCCAATCAAGTGACTTTCGGAACAAGTGTTGTTTCATGGCAGCTCCTTGCCTTGGCTAATTGACGATGTGCTTCCTAATGAGAGCAGCAATCCTTCTATATCTTCATATGTCCTAATACTAAGTAAGTAATTGAAGATAAAGCTTATATAATATAAACTAAATTGCAGAAAGTGAATATTGTGAAATATGTGGAGCCTGATTATGGCAATCTCCAGCCTTGAGACTTGGAAATGATGTTTTTCTCCTGCGAGATTGAAAATGAAATGAATTTTTATAGTGCGTAAATAAAACAGAATGCCCTGCAGCACTTTCATGTGTTCACAATGGTCAAATTGCTTCAGACTTCAAGTAAACATGTCTGGAATAGTGACATGGTTCTTCTGCCTTTATAATGCAGCTTAGCAAGGCACAGAATAGGACGGCATGTCGACAGATAGGAGAAAGTGTATAGCTCACTATTCCTCCATATATTGGATAAATGAATAACAGTTTGAACCTGGCCCCTATTGAGTTGGGTATTTGTTATAGATATACCTAAGGTAGAAAGAGCCAAAGACTGAAATAAAAAAGGAGAATGACAAAGGCCTGAGAAATGCCAACAATATCAAAGGACCATTGTTAAGTCATAAAAGGAAACCTTTTCTATGTTGCGTCACATCTGGGGGCTTATTGTGGTTCTATGAAATTGGTTCAATTGATGAAATCACTGTGTTTCAACCTTTGCATCCTTACAAGGTACCTTCAACTATGAAACTGGTGTTTTAATGGTTTTTCAAAAATTCAGGAGCAGCTGAAAAGGGAGACAGTGAGTGTGGATCCTGGACCAAAGTGCATTTATCTCTAGAGATTTGTGTAGACACAGAAGTCCAGCAACTATGTGGTGTGTTATGTAAAAGTATTAAAGGGGTTGTCCAGTCTTCTGCTAAAAAAATGTGCAGTTACTGCAAACTTCTAAATCCTGACAGCATGCAATGCACACACTGCCAAGATTCACCCGAATTGCCATGTGACCACATGTATGCGATTCACATACTTCTGATCACATTCTGACTAGACGTGCCTGGCTTCTCTGAATTCAAGTGAACTGAGAGAGGCAACACTCGTCTAGTTGGCATGTGATCATGACGCGCCCCCTGGGCCGTGGGGTACCCAGAGCCGGGCCTGTAGATGCTGGGGGCTGTAGTCACCGTGGCGGTGACCAGGTCCGTGACCCAGGTGGTCAATCTAAGAGTAGTTTATGTATAGGTTTATATAATGTCCGACTACGCCACCTGTGGAGGGCAGCTAATGAGGCCGCCGCTGCGGAGCAGTCCTCTGAAGCTGATGGTTTGGCAGCAAGGGTGATATAACTCCCCACAGGAAGAGTGTAGCTTCAGGGCAGTGTGCGTGGATGTTGGTGGTTGTGCAGGGCGTTCCAGTGCAGTGAGTGCTGGTGCAGCAAGGAACACAGAGACAAGATAGTGCAGTCCCAGGGTCTTTACTCACAGTTATTGCAGTTCAAGTTACAGACGTCCTAGCAACTTCCACGTCGTGCTGCGCGTACTCAGTGAGGGGCTCAGTCCACCCTCAGGTATCTCTGGAGTATTTAGCAGGACCCCCTTCTGTGTGTCCTCTCTCTGGCCTACTCCCTGCACCTCACACCCAGTGGCACTTCTATCCGGTACCCTCGGGCCTTGGCGGGCGACGTGTGTTCCGTCCCCTGGGTCCTATGTGGCTACCTTCTTAGTGGGACTGGTGTGGACTTCGGCTTACAGCACATGAAATACTGCAGCCTCCAGTTTCTAGTTGAGCCTTGCTGTTTCTCCGCTAGTTGAGGGACCGGTTCCCCTTATCTGGCCTGACCCCTCTGCCTCCCGGTAGCAGCGGGCATACGGGTGGCCTTCTGCACGGCCCGTACCCCTAGGGTCCCCTCTGTTCCTGGAGTCTTCCTGCTCCCTCTCCTTCTCTTCCCAGACTTGGGCCTCACTGTCCAGGCCCTCCTCTGGAGCAGAGCTCATACAGAGCCTCTGCTCCTGTCACTTCTCATCCTCTGACTGAACACTGATCTAAGATGGTTTCCTGTTTTTATACCTCCTTCTAAAAAAGTGCTCCTAGGATCTACATCCTCCACCCCATCCACTACATGGTTCCCCCTCTCTAGGTGGTTCCCCCCACTCCAGCCAGGGATCAGGGACTGTGCTCTCTCGTAGGAGCAATCTCGCCCTGTCCCCTGGAAATGTGGTGTAGTGAATGCAGGTGTTAGGGTCCTGAGCTGTACTCCTTCCTTACCTGAGAGTGAGATACCACACCTCTGGGTGAGATGCAGTACCTCTGTGGCGACTGAACCCTCAGGGGCGCCACAATAACATGTATGCAAATCTCATAGATGTGGTCACGAGTCCACCCCCTCTCTCTGGTAATACCGGTGAATCCAAATGCTGTCCTACACTGTGCCTGGTGTAGGACACGGTGTCCCCGGGATATAGGTCCCGATCCGAGTGTCCTTCCTGTAAATGGGATTCCACATCCCTCCTGTTTACAAAGAGGTCTGTGTCTGACAACGGGTCCCGGATGAACCCCCACCCTTTCTTAAGGTTGAATTTGACTACGGTCCCGGTGACTCTGGGACCACGAGCCGCTTGCTTGTCTTTGCGGGCCCGGGCCTTCTCCTCCATATTCCTGGCCTCTAACTTCTCCCACCGCACGCGCCGCAAGCTGCGCTCCTTTTCGAACTGGGCCAGCTGCTGGTGGCAGAACTCTTTGCGGCGGGCTGCAGCTGCCTTTGTCTTCTGGAAGAACAGCATCAAGTTCTGCCCAGAGTGATCCCACTCAAACTGGGCCTCATCTTCCGGCAACTGGGAGACGGCGGCGACGGGCTGTGGAGCGGGCAGGAGCGAAGGCTGCTGGTCCTCTATTTCCGCGGACCAGTCCCATTGGTGACGCCCGTACACCCAATGCGGGTGTCGGAGGGGGCGGTTCCTGGAGGGGGCCTAGGAGTGGGCCGGCGTTGCGGGTGCCCGGAGGTGACGGTTCCGGGGCCTGAAATGCGCTCGCAGGTACGGGGCTGCTCTGGTGTGAGTAGGGTGGGCCGGGAGCGGTTTCGCCTGGAGTGGGACGGCCTGGTTCAGGTATTAGGAGCAGAGCGGCTCCAGCAGCGCCCGGGGTGAGCGGTCCACCAGGGGGCCCAGGAGCAGGTCGGCGCTTGCAGCACCTGGGACAGGGAGACTCCTCCTACCTGCTCCTGCCACTTCTCCTCCTCTGACTGAACACTGATCTAAGATGGTTTCCTGTTTTTATACCTCCTTCTACAAAAGTGCTCCCAGGATCTACGTCCTCCACCCCATCCACTACATGGTTCTCCCTCTCTAGGTGGTTCCCCCCTCTCCAGCCAGGGATCAGGGACTGTGCTCTCCCGTAGGAGCAATCTCGCCTTGTCCCCCGGAAATGTGGTGTAGTGAATGCAGGTGTTAGGGTCCTGAGCTGTACTCCTTCCTTACCTGAGAGTGAGATACCACACCTCTGGGTGAGATGCAGTACCTCTGTGGCGACTGAACCCTCAGGGGCGCCACAATCACATGTATGCAAATCTCATAGATGTGGTCATGAGACCACCCCCTCTCTCTGGTAATACCGGTGAATCCAAATGCTGTGCGCACGCTGTCAGGATTTAGAAGTCTGAAGTCACATGGAGTGATTTTAATTTGCTTCAGACTTCATATTTAATATCATTTTAATGCAAACTTACAACTGTGTCTTGGATTTAAACTGTTGCCTGATGTTTATGAACTAATTTTAATATATTGGGAATGCTTATCTGTCTTCAGAGTGATTCCATCACCAATAAATTTTGCAAATTTAATTCTTTAAACAGGTGAATTGACGGGGAAGTCAGCTGTCACTTTAAGGTCAAAGATAACGTGTATATTTTTCATGAAATACTATTCCACTCTTGGTGTTAGCTAGATTATGAGACTCCTAGAAATTAGTGAGTGTGACAGGCAGGTTTATTTAATAAAGTGGTACAGATTGGATGGTACCTTCAGCAACCAATGAGATATGAGTGCTCCGGCCCTGGAGAAATCTACTTAATTAAATTATTTATATGCTGTGATATGAATAACTATGTACTGATGGACAATAAAAATTATTATCTTTTGGTTTATTATGGTTTAATGTAGATATTACCGTTATTTTTAAAGTGGCTTTATAGACAAGTATATGATTTAAACAATGAACCGAACTATATGGTATAACATAAGTAGCATATTAGATGCTAGGGATACTCCCAACTAGACACATATCCTACAAATAAATGGAGTATAAATCCCACAGAACAACATGACTATTAAAATATCAAATTTTATTAAGTTCCAATATAAAAGACACACACAATTTGCTTAAGACAGTAAATAGGTCCCTTGGGGTAGGAATCACACAAGATCAGTTTGGCAGATAAGTCTAGGTTCAAATGGTGTCATTCAGAGAATATGGAAAGTATAAAGACTGGCACTTAAAATATATATCGAGTCATCAGTCCACAGCAACAGAATCTATGTGTATAGGAATGCCAAGATCCAAACATGTGAGTCTTAGTCTACATAATTGAACTAGATAAAAGTAAACCACAATGTGCTAGTTCTATAGTCAAAGACACAATATAAATATACATGGCTAATAAAACATTGTCCTTCAGAAGAAATAAGAGTTAATGTTAGCTGTATGGAGCCTCCAGAAGAAGCAATACGCGAAACGCTCGTTGGGGCTTCAGCGCGGCATAGGGGTTACTGCACAGATGGGTGAGTCATTTGGGAGCTTGCATTATATGACTTGTATCAATTTTATGGCACATAACTTAATGGGTTAGTCCAATACATACAGCTAACATTATCTCTTATTTCTTCTGAAGGACGATGTTTTTTGATGACTCGATATATATTTTAAGTGCCAGTCTTTATACTTTCCATATTCTCTGAATGACACCATTTGAACCTAGACTTATCTGCCAAACTGATCTTGTGTGATTCCTACCCCAAGGGACCTATTTACTGTCTTAAGCAAATTGTGTGTGTCTTTTATATTGGAACTTAATAAAATTTGATATTTTAATAGTCATGTTGTTCTGTGGGATTTATACTCCATTTATTTGTAGGATATAAGTATATGATTTAGATGATTATTCACTTTATCTATTGGTCTACCTACTATCTATTTAGGTAATGTATAATTGATAGAGAGAGGGCAAACTTGATAGACTTCTATATTTTTTTAACCTATGTAGCTATGCAACAATCCATCTATCTATCAATCATGAAATATAACCTCTCATCTTGGGTGAGTAGCGGTGTGGCAGTGTTAACCAGCACCAAAATGGATCCTCATTTTGACCTTTGCTATGTATATATAGGTGGTCAGTGTCAAAGTAATAACCACACAAATAAAAAAATGGCCCAAAGTACCCAAAATTCATAAAAGTGAAAGAAAACTAGTGTTTCGGTATTATTCTTGCAAAACTTGGAAAATTTGTTGCCCACTCCACAGAGACAGTTTTCAATGGCTTTTAACATACAATTCAAAAAGGTTCCCTTTTGGGGGATGAGCAACAGCTTTGTTGTTAGCAATGAAGAAGCAATGGCTTTTTAACAAACCTACCAAAAATTATACATTTTTTGGCATCAGCTAAAGGTTTTTGTTTTAGAAAATGATGAAGCAATGTCTTTTTAAAAAGCCACCCAAAAACTATGCCTTATACAGGTTTCTTACATGTCAAGGGACGAAGCTAGGTGAAACGTGCTTTGGGGCGCCTGGGCTACACACTGGAAGGGCATTGAATCTACACTAACTTTGCAATGATCTTTGATCTTCACGGGTTCCTATGGCGAGACTTTCTGTAAAGCTCAATGTTGGTTGTACTCTAGAAAAGCGTTTTTATACATATGCCTTCTACATCTACTTTTTTAGGGCACCTTAATTAATATAAGACTCTTCTGCATTACTGTATTACTCTACTGCATTACTCACATAGGGTGAGGGTGAAACAGTGTGGCAATACTTTATTGAACCATAAAACAGGCAATAAACACACAGAACAGTCCCAGCAAATATCCAAGATGGTACAACATTACACAGTCTCATCCTTCCGCTGGCCCACCTGGGATAGAACAGCTATGACTTTGGGACTTCCAGAGCCAACTACCTCAACCAGTGGCCCCTCGCTTTAGGCGGGCCCTCACAGAGAGAAGGTAGCGGCAATCTTAGGAAGCTAGCAGTCCATCGAGATACAAGGGCAGGAGACCCGAGAGTTTCCATAGGACCAGGTGACCGGTTGGTCCCAATCTGGCTTCTCCGAATATCTCCATGGGTTCCAGGCGACCGGAGGGTCCCACCTGGCAACCCCAAACAACATATCCAAGCACTCTCTGATGGTCAATGGAGCAGATCCGTATCTTTCCAGTCAGGGCCATACCCTTAGGCTGGAATCATGTAGAATCCAAATCTGTGTCTCTTTGGTTAAAGCCACGCTTTCAAGCTGATTGTTACGGGTCCGGATGGTGGAACCACTGTGCTGTGATACAAAGAAGGACCGGAGGGGCGTAACTAGGGACCTCACCCTGGACCGACCTTGGCTATATGGCGGCTTAGTCGACTCCGTGAACCAAGGAAGAACTGGGAAGGTGGACCAGGTGCTACTCTGGAACCGACTTCGTGTGAGAGCAGGTTACTCCCACAGGATTGGTAAAAGGCGCTGACTGACACGGCAGATAAGCACGGTTGCTGGGCAGGCAGGTGGACACAGCTGGTAGGTGGGCACGGCTGGTAGGCAGGCAGACGGGCACGGCTGGTAGACAGGCTGACGGGCACGGGTGATAGACAGGAAGGCAGGCATGGCTGATAGACAGGCAGGCGGGCATGGCTGATAGACAGGCAGGCAGCACTGGGACCTGAGGGCTGGAGAGAGTGTTATCACACAAACCACAATATTGCACAGGTACATCCATTTTGGAGGAGGTGCCTTAAATAGCAGATGTCCTCCGGTCATTGGCCAGGGACATTTTATGATGGAGCGCACGGCCCCTTTAAGCACAGTGACCTTGGATCTGTGCATGGTGAGCGCACCCCGGGCAAGCACAGTGTGGGAGCCAGGAGGAGGAGCGGTGAATGCTGGAACGGGGCCGCGGCGTTAATGGTATCGGCGTCTCTGCCGGGCAGGAGGCAGAGTCGCCGATGCTACAGTAACCCCCCCTTTACGCCCCCTCTTCTTCAAGCCCACAAGAAATTTTTCCAGAAGAAGAGGAGCATGAATGTTCTCCCTGGGCTTCCATGACCTCTCCTCAGGACCAAACCCCTTCCAATCCACAAGAAAGTCTTTCCTCTTATCCTCTCTGTAGCCAGGATGTTCTCTACCTCAAAAATGTCCTCTGCAGAGACTGGAGCTGGAGTGGTACCTGGATCATCAGAGAAGGAATTGAGAATGGCAGGCTTGAGGAGAGATACATGAAAGGAATTGGAGATCCGTAACGAGGCAGGGACTTTCAACTTGTACGCCACTGGATTGATTTGACTCAGAATCTCGAAAGGACCGATGAACCACGGACCCAACTTGTATGAAGGTATCTTGAGACGAACATACTTGGAGGATAATCAGATCTTGTCCCCCGGATGGAATAGAGGGGGGGTCCAGACGTCTCTTGTCGGCGTGTCTCTTCGTCCGCTCAGAGGACTGCAGCAGCGCAGATTTAGTGTCCTCCCAAATCACAGAAAAGTCTTTGATGAGAAACTCCGCAGCAGGATTGTCAACAGAAGCAGAAACAGGAAACAGAATATTGGGATGCTGTCCGTACACTACAAAGAACGGAGATTTGGCTGAGGATTCACTCACATGGTTATTGAAGGAAAATTCGGCCCAAGGCAGAAGTTTCACTCAGTCGTTATGGTGAGCGTTGACGAAGTGCCAAAGGAAGCTAGTGAGGATCTGATTGATACGCTCAACCTGGCCTTTGGACTGTGGATGATAGGCCGATGAGAAATCCAATGCGACATTCAGCAGCTTGCATGTGGCTCTCCAGAAGCGAGATGTAAACTGATCTCCCCTATCCGAGATTATATGAAGAGGTAGGCCGTGGAAATGGAAGATGTGAAGGATGAAGTCTTTAGCCAGCACTGGTGCAGAGGGAAGTGAGCCATCTTGGAGAAGTGGTCAGCTACCACCCAAATGACAGTACAACCGGCCGATACAGGAAGATCCATGATGAAATCCATTGCAATGTGTTGCCACGGAGCGGAAGGCACAGGTAGAGGATGAAGTTGACCAGTTGGAAGTTGCCTAGGCGTCTTGTTTCAGGCACAAGAAGAGCTAGCAGAGACAAAATTCGCAAATTCCTTGCACAGGGTCGGCCACCAATAATGTCAGGAAATTAGCAGAAGCTTCTTCCTCTGACCGGCATGGCCTGCCAATTTAGACGAATGACCCCAGAGTAGGACCCTCCTCCTATCCGGAGACGCCACAAAATTCTTACCAGGGGAAGATGAGACAGATCAAACGGAGCGACAGTAATTATTCTGAAGGGCTCAATGATGTGTTGAGGCTCCTCCTCTTGGTTGGTAGACAGAAATGATCGGGAGAGCGGGTCTGCCTTGATATTCTTATCTGCCGGATGGAAGTGGAGAGTGAAATTAAAGCTGGCAAAGAACAGAGACCATCTGGCCTGATGAGGATTAAGTCGTTGAGCAGACTGCAAGTAGGCGAGACTTTTGTGGTCCATGTAGATGACCACTGGATGAAGGGCCCCCTCTAGTAAGAACCGCCATTCCTCCAGCGCCAGTTTGATGGCAAGCAGTTCCCGATCTCCAATGGAATAACTGTGCTTCAAGGGAGAGAAGAGCTTGGAAAAGAAGCCGCAGGTAACCATTCGACTGGACAAGGATTTCTGGGTGAGAACTGCTGCGGCCCCTGAGGAAGAGGCATCAACCTCCAGGAAGAACTGCTTGTTACAGTCAGGACGATGAAGCACTGGAGCTGAAGAGAAGGCTTGCTTCAAGTACACAAAGGCACTTTCCGCCTCGGGAGTCCATTCCTTGGGATTACCCCTTTGCAGGTCAGAGCAGAGATGGGAGCAGTCCGGGAGGAAAAATGAGGAATGAACAGGCGGTAATAGTTTGCATATCCCAGAAACCGCTGAATAGTCTTCAGCTCCTCAGGTCAGGGCCACTTTAGGACAGCAGACACTTTTTCGGGGTCCATCTTAAAACTGGTCTCCGAGATAAGGAATCCCAGGAATGGAAGAGAAGTCTGCTCAAAAATGCATTTCTCGAACTTGGCATACAGACGATTCTTCCTGAGCCTCTGCAATACCTGTCGAACGTCACTGTTACGCACACGCCCGGACTGACTGGCATAAGCATGATTAGTGATCCCACTGGACCATGAACTGAGTGCCTGGAGGGGCGTAACGAAGTATCAACTCGGTCCGACCAAGGTCACATGGCGGCTCAGTTGACTCCATGAACCAGGGAGGAACCGAGCAGAGGGACCAGGTGCTACTCGAGGTCAGACCCTGGTCACAGCTGTTGACCCACACTGGGGAATGCAGAAACAGGCTGGTTAGGCTGGCATACAGACAGGTGGATACTGGCAGGTACGGCTGGTATGCAGACAGGTGGGTATTGGCAGGCACGGCTGGTATGCAGACAGGTGGGAACTGGCAGGCACGGCTGGCATGCAGGCAGGTGGGCACTGGCAGGCACGGCTGGCATGCAGACAGGCGGTATTGGCAGGTAGGAACGCAGGCAGGATAGGGACCAGTACAGACTGGGACACAGGAACGGAGCCGCAGGTGCAGTAGACAAGCAGAGCAGAGCAAAACCCGCAGATGCGGTAGACAAGCAGAGCAGAGCAAAACCCGCAGGTGCGGTAGACAAGCAGAGCAGAGCAAAACCCGCAGGTGCGGTAGAAAAGCAGAGCAGAGCAAAACCCGCAGATGCGGTAGACAAGCGGAGCAGAGCAAAACCCGCAGGTGCAGTAGACAAGCAGAGCAGAGCAAAACCCGCAGGTGCGGTAGACAAGCAGAGCAGAGCAAAACCCACAGGTGCGGTAGACAAGCAGAGCAGAGCAAAACCTGCAGGTGCAGTAGACAAGCAGAGCAGAGCAAAACCCGCAGGTGCGGTAGACAAGCAGAGCAGAGCAAAACCCGCAGGTGCGGTAGACAAGCAGAGCAGAGCAAAACCCTCAGATGTGGTAGACAAGCAGAGCAGAGCAAAACCCGCAGATGCGGTAGACAAGCAGAGGAGAGGAAAACCCGTGGGTGCGGTAAACAAGCAGAGCAGAGCAAAAACCCGCAGGTGCGGTAGACAATCAGAGCAGAGCAAAACCCGCAGGTGCGGTAGACAAGCAGAGCAGAGCAATACCCGTAGATGCGTTAGACAAGCAGAGCAGAGGAAAACCTGCAGGTGCGGTAGACAAGCAGAGCAGAGCAAAACCCGCAGATGCGGTAGACAAGTCGAGCAGAGCAAAACCCGCAGATGCGGTAGACAAGCAGAGCAGAGCAAAACCCGCAGATGCGTTAGACAAGCAGAGCAGAGGAAAACCTGCAGGTGCGGTAGACAAGCAGAGCAGAGGAAAACCAGCAAGTGCGGTAAACAAGCAGAGCAAAGTAAAACCTGCAGGTGCGGTAAACAAGCAGAGCAGAGCAAAACCCTCAGGTGCGGTAGACAAGCAGAGCAGAGCAAAACCCGCAGGTGCGGTAAACAAGCAGAGCAGAGCAAAACCCGCAGATGCGGTGAACAAGCTTGAGCAGAGCGAAACCGCAGGTGCGGTGAACAAGCTGAGCAGAGCAAAACCGCAGCTGCGGTGAACAAGCAGAGCAGAGCGAAACCGCTGGTGCGGTGAACAAGCAGAGCGTAGCAGAGCAAAACCGCCGGTGCGGTGGACAAGCAGAGCAGAGCGAAACCGCAGGTGCGGTGAACAAGCAGGGCAGAGCAAAAACCGCAGATGCGGTGAACAAGCAGAGCCAGATACACACAAGGTACTTACAATGAAGTAGCGAGTGTACACAAAACTCACAAACAGAAGTTCAGAGACAACGAGTTGGAGTTAGGTGCAGGTTCAGACACTGCAGGAAAAGGGAAGGTTCGGACATAGAGAGAAACAGGTAACGGGCTAGGACACAGTTCAGACAGGAACTGAACCAGGAATAAGATACAGGAACGAGCCTGGGAACTCAGCCCCCAGGGTGGCAGAGACAGACTAGAAGTCACAGATACAGGTAATAGGCCTGGGAATACAGCCCCCAGGGGTGGAAACAGACAAGATACAGGACAGGACCTGGCAACTCAGTTGCACAGAACACACTGAATGAAAGTGTTGCTCAGGAACCCCCTACTGGGTGGAGGGGGTTTAAGTATCCAGTGACTCAAAGCAATAGGCTGGGGAGGCATTAGGAGCGGGCACACAGTAACTATAAGAATCAGGCAGTAGCCGCGCCGCCGCCCGAAGCAATTAGACAAGAGACACAGCAGGTACTGTAGCAAAGTGTGCAGCCTGCATTGATAGGTAAAATGGCGGTCTTGCATGGTGGGAGGTGGTAAGCCATGCCAGCACTGCCCCAGGGATGTTACAGTACCCCCCCTTTACGCCCCCTCTTCTTCAAGCCTGCAAGGATTTTCTGCAGAGAATTTGGAGGCTGATCCTTCTCTTCAAGAAGATTACCTCTTCTGTCCACTAGAGGGATCGAAACTGGTCTCACCATCTTGGTGACTAGGATGCTTCCTCCCATCGAGCCATCCTCAGCAACAGATGAAGTGAGTGAAGTACCAGGAACAAGACACAGGAAAGTCTCTCTCCATTTGTTAATATCGGATAGCACCCCAAAAGATTCACGGGACAACTGGAGATCCTCCACCAGGTTGGAGGGGTGCAGAGACTTGGGGGTAACCACTGCCTTGAGGTACACTTTGCCAAGCTTACTGGATGAAGTGGGCGAAGTACCAGGTACAGGATGCAGAAAACTCTCTCTTCATTTGTTATCAGATAGCACCCCAGAGGATTCAGGAGGCAACTGGAGGTCCTCCGCCTGGTTGGATGGGTGCAGAGACTTGGAGGTAGCCACCGCCTTGATGGACTTATTGCCAGATTTGTTAGAGATGGAGGATCCTTGCTTAGGGACCAACTTCAGTCTGGTTTCTGAGATGACACGTCTGCGAGGCGGGGCGGTGCCTAAAGCCAGATCATTGGTACAATCGTCGAGACTGTGTGGGGACAATGCCTCCGCTTCCCTTCCTTCGGAGACTTCAGCGCACAGCGAGTCAGTGACTAGCAGATCTGGTGAAGAAGAAGAAGACACAGCTGACTGTCCTGAAGATATGGGGACTGGACACCCCTTGTACCTCAGCAGTCCCCCAGGAAACACCATGCAGGATCTCCAGACCTGAGTGGGCACTAGATCTCTCGGCTGTGGACGACCTGTGGGTAAACCTGACAGCACCTGGAATGTGAACTTCTTCATGTGTAATGCTCCAATCTGGAGCTTAATTTGTACAGACATATTTTGACTGTTTCTAAGTAGGGCTCGTCCTTCTGCTGACAATGCCCAAACCGGATTCTGGAGTTGTAGGACGGGAATCAGACACTGACTCTTCAAGGCTTTACGCCCGAAACTTCCGGTTATTCCGAGGCCTTCACTTTCCACGGAGACAGTCACGGTCATCTGTGGAGAGGAAACACTAACGCCAACGGCAGCCTCTCCTACAGGCCTAATGTCTTGGGATTCTCCAACCTTCGCTGGACAGAGACCATCAGGGTGTCCCAAACAACCGCAGCGGGACCGCAATCCGATTTTGTGAATGAGTTCCGGCCTCTGATTTGCCAGACAAACATGGTCATCCTTCATAGATTCTGTGCGGTTAGCTGCCTCAACAGGCTGGGGAACAGGAGGTCTTTGGGTGGACAGAAACTGGCGTGATGGTTTACCTCTACGCCTTGCATGTCTGGACTGCCTCTTGAGGTTGGGAAGAGAAGTGTTCTGTGGAACATTGTCATCCTGTGTGAATTCTGTGTGGGCGGCAGTCTCTTCAGACTGGAGAGCTGGTGGGCTACCTACACGCATCACCCATCAGGACTGCTCCAGGATATTGAGAAGGGAAGCTTTAGCAGAAGCCTCAGGGTTAGGGTCATCGAAGACCATTAGAAAGTCCACCAGGCACCAGGAAGGCCTGCAGGTCATAGACGATAGGATCCCATGCTTCCAATAAGGGGGTGATCCAATTCAAGGCATCACCCGCATAGTAGGACATCATGAATGCTACTTTAAACCGATCAGTGGGAAAATAGTGAGCATAGAATTTGAAATGCAGCATACATTGCTCCACAAATGCACGGCTTTGTTTTGGATCCCCATAGTACCGTGGTGGATCTGCAGGAACGACTGCTGATAGCTCCATTTGGGCTGGTGCGTAAATCGCCTGGACCTCAGCTTGAGAAAAATGTTTTCCTTGGTGCACGTATTCGCCAGACAAGAATTCAAATGTCTCTGAGAGCGAAGGGCCATGGGGCACAATGGGGACCATGGTCTGAGCAAACTGTTACGCACAGACCCGGACTGACTGGCATGAGCATGATTAGTGATCCCACTGGACCATGAACCGAGGAGTGCCTGAAGGAGCGTAACTAAGTATCAACTCGGTCCGACCAAGTTCACACAGCGGCTCAGTCGACTCCATGAACCAGGGAGGAACCGAGCAGAGGGACCAGGTGCTACTCCAGGTCAGACCCCGGTCACAGCTGTTGACCCACACCGGGGAATGTTGGAACAGGCAGGTTAGGCTGGCATACAGACAGGTGGATACTGGCAGGCACGGCTGGTATGCAGACAGGTGAGTATTGGCAGGCACGGCTGGTATGCAAACAGGTGGGCAATGGCAGGCACGGCTGGCATGCAGACAGGTGGGCACTGGCAGGCACGGCTGGCATGCAGACAGGCAGGTACTGGCAGGTAGGAACGCAGGCAGGATAGGGACCAGTACAGACTGGGACACAGGAACGGAGCCGCAGATGCGGTAGACAAGCAGAGCAGAGCAAAACCCGCAGGTGCGGTAGACAAGCAGTGCAGAGCAAAATCCGCAGATGAGGTAGACAAGAAGAGCAGAGCAAAACCCGCAGGTTCTGTAGACAAGCAGAACAGAGCAAAACCCGCAGGTGCGGTAGACAAGCAGAGCAGAGCAAAACTCGCAGGTGCGGTAAGCAAGCAGAGCAGAGCAAAACCGCAGGTGCGGTAGACAAGCAGAGCAGAGCAAAACCCGCAGGTGCGGTAGACAAGCAGAGCAGAGCAAAACCCGCAGGTGTGGTAGACAAGCAGAGCAGAGCAAAACCCGCAGGTGCGGTAGACAAGCAGAGCAAAGCAAAACCCGCAGGTGCGGTAGACAAGCAGAGCAGAGCAAAACCCGCAGATGCAGTAGACAAGCAGAACAGAGAAAAACACGCAGATGCGGTAGACAAGCAGAGCAGAGCAAAACTCGCAGATGCAGTAGACAAGCAGAGCAGAGCAAAACCCGCAGATTCGGCAGACAAGCAGAGCAGAACAAAGCCCGCAGGTGCGGTAAGCAAGCAGAGCAGAGCAAAACCGCAGGTGCGGTAGACAAGCAGAGCAGAGCAAAACCCGCAGATGCGGTAGACAAGCAGAGCAGAGCAAAACCCGCAGGTGCGGTAAACAAGCAGAGCAGAGCAAAACCCGCAGGTGTGGTGAACAAGCTTGAGTAGAGCGAAACCGCAGGTGCGGTGAACAAGTTGAGCAGAGCGAAACCGCAGGTACGGTGAACAAGCAGAGCAGAGCGAAACCGCCGGTGCAGTGAACAAGCAGAGTGGAGCAGAGCGAAAGTGCCGATGCGGTGGACAAGCAGAGTGGAGCGAAACTGCAGGTGAGGTGAACAAGCAGAGCAGAGCGGAACCACAGGTGCAGTGAACAAGCAGGGCAGAGCAAAAACCGCAGGTGCGGTGAACAAGCAGAACCAGATACACACAAGGTACTTACAATGAAGTAGCGAGTGTACACAAAACTCCCCCCAGGGTGGCAGAGACAGACTAGAAGTCACAGATAGAGGTAATAGGCCTGGGTATACAGCCCCCAGGGGCAGAAACAGACAAGATACAGGACAGGACCTGGCAACTCAGTTGCACAGAACACACTGAATGGAAGTGTTGCTCAGGCACCCCCTACTGGGTGGAGGGGGTTTAAGTATCCAGTGACTCTCAGCAGTAGGCTGGGGAGGCATTAGGAGTGCGCACACAGTAACTATAAGAATCAGGCAGTAGCCGTGCCGCCACCCTAAACAATCAGACAAGAGACACAGCAGGTACTGTAGCAAAGTGTGCAGCCTGTATTGATAGGTAAGATGACGGTCTTGCATGGTGGGAGGTGGTAAGCCGTGCCAGCTCGCCACCAGGGATGTTACAGTCTCTATGATGTGAGGGCAGATCAGAAGAGAACACCAGGATATCGTCCAGGTACACTACCACGCATGAGTATAGAAGATCTCGGAAGATGTCATTCACCAGCTCTTGAAAGACTGCTGGTGCATTGCAGAGTCCGAAGGGCATCACATGATACTCGTAGTGGTCATCCCGAGTGTTGAATGCTGTCTTCCATTCATCACCCTGGCGACTCCGGATCAGATTGTATGCGCCACGGAGATCGAGGTTAGTGAAGATTTTTACGCCTTTGAGGCGATCAAACAACTCGGAGATGAGAGGGAGAGGATACTTGTTTTTGATAGTAATTTGATTTAGACCCCTATAGTCTAAATCAAACCAGGGGAGGAGTCCTGAGGAGATAATTTGCATATTCCCACTGCATTTTGGGGTAAGTGAAGAGTCTCCGCGAGCTCAAAGAACACTGGATTTTGGCTGTTGGAGCTGAAAAGAGGACATCGGTAAACCAGGGGAGGAGTCCTGAGGAGATAATTTGCATATTCCCACTGCATTTTGGGGTAAGTAAAGAGTCTCCGCGAGCTCAAAGAACACTGGATTTTGGCTGTTGGAGCTGAAAAGAGGACATCGGTAAACCGCGCGCCGGTAGGCGCGCGCATTTTGAAGCTTTTTTTTTTAAGCTTTTTTCACTGTTTTCAGAACATTAACAATAAGAACATGGAAGAGTCCAGGAGCCATTTGGTGAGCTGCATATCCTGCTACATGTTCACAGACTTGCCAGTGGAAAAGCCAAACTTCACATGCCAGAAATGCAAGCTTGTGTCCCTGTTGGAGGAAAAGTTGCGAAATCTAGAAGAGAGGTTAACTACCTTGAAAATCATTAAGGAAGGTGAAGAGTTCTTAGACAGAGCAGAATTATCTCTTCATGATTCAGAAAGAGAAGAAATTCGAACTGCACCTGACGAAACAGAGGAATGGAAGCATGTGACCCACAGAAGCAGGAGGATCGAGAGGCAGTCAGCACCCATACTGCTCAGGAACCAGTACCAGGCTCTCACGCAGGAGAACCATGAAGAAATACAGCAAAATAAGACTTTGCCAGCAATGAATAACCTTGTAAGCCCTCAGAATCCTCCTGGATGGAGAAAGAAGAATGTTGTGAAGAAAAAACGGAGAGTGGTGGTCATGGGGGATTCCCTGTTAAGAGGAACAGAGGCCGCTATCTGCAGACCAGACATAACCTCAAGAGAAATGTGCTGTCTTCCAGGAGCAAAAATTAAAGATGTGTCTGACAGGATATCAAGACTCTTCAGACCTACAGATCACTACCCATTCCTGCTAATACATGTGGGGACAAATGACACCGCAAGAAAGGACCTGGAAACCATCTGCAGTGACTTTGAAGACTTAGGCAAGAAAGTGAAAGAATTGGGAGCGCAGGTGGTCTTCTCATCCATCCTCCCAGTGGATGGCCATGGAACAATGAGGTGGAATAAGATTCTACAGGTGAACAACTGGCTACGTCGATGGTGCCGTCAACAAGGATTTGGATTTCTGGATCACGGAATGAATTACCTATACGATGGACTACTTGCTAGAGATGGAGTGCACCTTACGAAGACTGGAAAACATGTATTTGGAAGTCGCCTTGCTACACTCATCAGAAGAGCTTTAAACTAGAACAATGTGGGAAGGGAAGCAAAAGGCCAGAAAAAGCCATACAGCTGACAAATACTATTGAGATCTCTGCTACTGGAAGTGGAAAAGAAGAACAAAGACAAAAAAATCTAAATAATAAAAATATGGGAGGAAGAGAAACCAATCACAAACTAAAATGTTTTTATACAAATGCACAAAGCATGGGCAACAAACAAGGAGAATTGGAACTACTAATGCAGGAAAAGGAATATGATGTCATTGGAATCACTGAAACTTGGTGGGACGATACACATGATTGGAATAAAAGGCTAAAAGGATACAACTTATTTGCAAGAAACAGACTTGATAAACGAGGAGGAGGTGTTGCATTGTATGTTAGAAAAGCGTATATCTGCACAGAGATTGAAGCTTCAGAGACTGGGAGTTCTGTGGAAACTGTTTGGGTAAGAATACAAGGAGAGAACAACGGAAAGGACACCATTGTAGGCATTTACTACAGGCCACCTGGGCAAGCTGAAGATATGGATGAACTCTTTATGTATCAAATGACCAAGTACTCCAAAAAATATGACGTAGTGGTCATGGGAGATTTCAACTATCCAGACATTTGTTGGGAATCTCTCTCAAGTAAAACTAACAGGTCAAGCAAATTCTTATCCTCTCTTGCTGACAACTTTATCTTCCAAAAGGTAGGGGAGAAAACAAGGGGATCTGCTACTTTGGATCTAATCCTTATAAACAGGGAGGAAATGGTTGAGGAGGTAAAGGTGGCTGGGACCCTAGGAGGCAGCGATCATGCTATTATAGAATTTTGGATAACTAGAGGAGGAAGACATGTGAAGACTCAAACTTCAAGGTTAGATTTTAGAAAGGCAGATTTTAAGAGACTCAGAAAGAGAATAGGAGGGATCCAATGGCTGGATGTCCTTAAGGACAAAAATGTCCAGGAAGGATGGGAAATTTTTAAAAATGAGATTCTCAAAGCACAATCGTTAACAATCCCGAAAAGTAGGAAGAATGGGAAGCATTTAAGGAAACCAGGATGGATGAACACAGAACTTAAACACATGCTAAAAAGAAAGAAAGAAATGTTTATTAAATGGAAAGAGGGAGGCATATCTAAAGAAGATTATAATGCAGTCTGCAGATCCTGCAGGGCACGTATCAGGTTAGCTAAAGCTGACAATGAATTAAGGCTTGCAAGAGATGTCAAAAGCAATAAAAAAGGATTTTGGGGGTATGTCAAAAGTAAAAGAAAAGTCAAAGATGCTATAGGATTTTTACAGGATGAAAATGGAGAAATGGTAAGAGAGGATGTTGAGAAGGCCGAACTTTTTAATTCCTATTTTGCATCTATTTTCTCTCAGAAAGAAAATGTAACATCAACTGATCTTCACTGTCCTTTTAAAGGAATAGAGGAATCCAAGTTATCAGTAAACAGAAAGATTGTGAGGGAATATTTAGCTAACATAAATGAGTTCAAGTCTCCAGGTCCAGATGAATTACACCCCAGAGTACTGAAGGAGATTGTAGAAGAAATTTTAGAACCACTCTCCATAATCTTTGAAAATTCTTGGAGAACAGGAGAAGTCCCAGAAGACTGGAGAAGAGCAAATGTTGTTCCTATCTTCAAAAAGGGGAAGAAGGTGGACCCAGGGAACTATAGGCCGGTGAGTCTGACTTCTATACCAGGAAAGATCTTTGAACAAATTATTAAACAACATGTATGTAAGTACATGGATAAGAATGAAGTGATTAACCAGAGTCAGCATGGGTTTGTAACTAACAAGTCATGTCAGACTAACTTAATTTCCTTCTATGACAGAATCACTGACTGGGTGGATCAGGGAAATGCTGTAGATATAGTATATCTTGACTTCAGCAAAGCATTTGACAAAGTATCTCACATCATCCTTATTGAAAAAATGACCAAGTATGCAATGGACCAGGCAACTGTTAGGTGGATTCATAACTGGCTTAGTGATCGGACTCAAAGGGTGGTTGTAAATGGCTTCACATCCAGCTGGATGAATGTCTCAAGTGGGGTACCACAGGGCTCCGTCCTGGGACCTGTATTGTTCAACATCTTTATCAATGATTTAGATGAAGGAATTGAGGGTAAACTGATTAAATTTGCTGATGACACAAAGCTAGGAGGGATAGCTAATACTAGAGAAGAGAGAGAGAGGATTCAAAAAGACCTAAATAAACTGGAGCAGTGGGCAGCAACCAACAGAATGGTTTTTAACAGGGAAAAATGCAAAGTACTACATCTGGGCAATAAAAATGAAAAAAGCATATACAGAATGGGAGGAATAGAGCTAAGCAACAGTACATGTGAAAAAGACTTAGGTATACTAATAGATCATAGACTGAACATGAGTCAACAGTGTGATGCAGCAGCAAAAAAGGCAAATACAATTCTGGGATGTATTAACAGAAGCATACAGTCTAGATCACGTGAAGTCATTATCGGTCTTTACTCCTCTTTGGTCAGACCTCATCTGGAATACTGTGTACAGTTTTGGGCACCACATTTTAAAAGAGACATAGACAAACTGGAGCAAGTTCAGAGAAGAGCGACCAGAATGGTGACTGGTCTGCAAACCATGTCCTATGAGGAACGGTTGCAGGATTTGGGAATGTTTAGCTTGCAAAAAAGAAGACTGAGAGGAGACTTAATAGCTGTCTACAAATATGTCAAGGGCTGTCACATTGTAGAAGGATCATCTTTATTCTCATTTGCACAAGGAAAGACTAGAAGCAATGGGATGAAACTAAATGGGAGGAGACACAGATTAGATATTAGAAAAAACTTTTTGACAGTTAGGGTGATTAATGAGTGGAACAGGCTGCCACGAGAGTTGGTGAGATCCCCTTCAATGGACGTCTTCAAACAGAGGCTGGACAGACATCTGTCTGAGATGATCTAGTGAATCCTGCTTTGAGCAGGGGGTTGGACCAGATGACCCAGGAGGTCCCTTCCAACTCTACCATTCTATGATTCTATGATTCTAGTTGATACAAGGGTGAAGAGAGCCGTCCTTCTTCTTGATGAAGAAGAATCCTGCTCCAGCAGGAGAGGTGGACTTTTGTATAATTCCCCTATCAAGATTCTCTTCAATGTATTCAGACATGGCACGGGTCTCGGCCAATGACAGAGGGTAGATTCAATCAAGGGGATGGTGAGGCTCCAGGAATGAGGCTGATGGGACAGTCATACGGCCTATGAGGAGGTAGTGTCTCAGCCTCCTTCTTGTCAAAGACATCAGCATATGACCAGTAGGGTGCTGGCAAGCCGGGTAGATTGACTGGAGTGGACAGAGGTTGAGCAGGACAGACAGGAACCAAGCAGGTTTTGTGACAGTCCTGGCCCCAGTGGAGCTCCTCTCCCGAACTCCAATTCAAGAGTGGCTCGTGTCTCTAAAGCCAAGGCAGTCTAAGCAGCAAAGGATGAGAGAGGCCGGACAGCACGTAGAAGGAGATTTTCTCCGAGTGTAGCATACCAATCTGGAGAACTATGGGCTCAGTGACGAATAAGATGGACTTGGAAAGGGGCCTACCATCCACCAAGGAAACCACCAATGGATCCGGGAGACGTTGGATAGGGATCTGGTACTTCTCCACAATTGCTTGTTGGATGAGATTCCCAGCAGCACCGGAATCCAGATAAGCAGTCTCGAAAAAACAGATGTTGCCACAGGAAACCGATACAGACAGAGTCAGGGATGGAGAGGAAGAATTCTTGCCCAGGATGACCTCTCCAAGCGATCCTAGGCACTGGAGTTTCCCGGTCTCTCCGGAAAGGAGCTGGGAAAGGAGCGGATCACATACTCTGAACTGCCACAATAAAAGCATCTTCCCTCAGCACGGCATACCTCCTGGCAAGTCTTGATCATCTTCACCTGGTCCACCTGGTACTTAGTCACGCCCCTCTGGTCCCTCTTTGCACCAAAGCACAGAGGTTCTACCACCCGGACCCGTAACAGTTTGCACAGGCCATGGAACCTGGTGACCCCCAGGCTCCTTCGCGCTCTTACCTGTACCAGGAGGTCTCACGTCAGAGATCCCAACAGGAGACTGTCCTGTCCTATCTGCAGTCAGTCAACTCTCGCCTGGACATGCTGTCCACCCCGTCTGTGTTCGTCTCTAGCTGAGCGGCACCCACTCTCTGGCGGCACCTCAACCTACTGGCGCTATGGCACCCGGCTCTGGACCCCAGCTCTCTGCGCCTCCATGTTTTGGTGGTGACCCAGTCTTATGTCGAGGATTCCTAAATCAGTGCACGCTGCACTTTGAACTCCTGACACATCAGTTCCCCTCCGACCGGGCCAAGGTGGCGTTCATCATGTCTCACCGCACCGGGGAGGCATTGGCATGGCTAAACCCTCTGTGGGAGAGAGGGGATCCCCTGCTGTCCGATCTTCCGACTTTCCTCACTGCCTTCCGGAATGTCTTCGATGAGCCCGGATGAAAAACTTCTACTGCCTTCTCACTTCTCCGTCTCCACCAAGGGAGTCTCACCGTGGGCCAATATGCCATACATTTCCGTACCCTCGCATCAGAGCTTGCCTGGAACAACGAGGCTCTGGTGTCCACCTTCTGGGAGGGCCTTTCCGGATGGATTAAGGATGAGCTAGCCGGTCATGACATCCTTCCACCCTGGAAGACCTGGTGTCATTAGCTACTCGGATTGACATCCGTTTTTTGGAATGAGCTAAGGAGACTACCCGGGGAGAAGATTTCCGCGTCTCGCTCCTGTATTCCAAAAGCCTGCCTCCCAACCAGCAATTCCCCGGGCATGCTCGCCTGAACCCATGCAAATTGACCAAACCAAGATGGATAAATCTCGTCAGGAGACTTGCCGAGCCAAGGGGAGTTGCTTCTACTGTGGCAGTAAAGAGCATCAGATCCATTCCTGCCCGGTGAAGCCGCGAAACTCCAGTGTCTAGGACCACTCGGAGAGGTCATCCTAGGTAAGAGTAAATCCTCTCCGTCCTTGACTCTGTTTCCATTTCCAGTGGTGAGATCCACTTCTTTGAGACCACCTACCTGGATTCCGAAGCCGCTGGGAATCTCATTTCTCAGGCTCTTGTGGAGCGGTATCAGATTCCTACCATACGTCTGGCTGAACCATTGGCGGTCGCTTCCGTTGATGGGAGACTTCTTCCGGAGACCATCTTGCTCGTCACGGAGCCTGTAACCCTTCAAGTGGGAATTCTGCACTCGGAGAAGATCTCCTTTCATGTGCTGCACGGTCTCTCTCACTCCCTCTTGCTTGGTCTACCCAGGTTACAGAAACATGAACCTGTCCTGAATTGGAGGTCTGGTGAAGTGCTCTGTTGGGGGCAGGAATGCCACGAGTCCTGCCTGGTTCCAGTTCATCCAGTTCAACCTCCGTCTACTGCGGTTAATCTACCTGGTCTGCCGGCACCCTACTGGTCTTATGCGGACGTCTTCGACAAAAAGGAGGCAGAGACACTTCCACCTCATAGGCTGTATGATTGCCCAATTGACCTGGTACCTGGTGCTTCTCCTCCCCGCGGGTGTATCTACCCCTTGTCGCTGGTTGAGACCCGGGCTATGTCTGAGTAAATAGAAGAAAATCTTGCTAGGGGATTCATCCAGAAATCTACCTCCCCGGCTGGAGCAGGATTCTTCTTCGTTAAGAAGAAAGATGGCTCACTACGTCTCTGTATCGATTACAGGGGTCTTAACCAGATTACCATCAAGAATAAGTACCCCCTACCTCTGATCTCAGAGCTGTTCGACCGCCTTAAAGGCGCGAAGATCTTCACCAAGCTCGATCTTCGTGGGGCATACAATTTGGTCCGGATCCGCCAGGGAGACGAGTGGAAGACGACATTCAACACTCGGGACGGTCACTATGAATATCTCTTGATGCCCTTTGGTCTCTGTAATGCCCCAGCCGTCTTCCAGAAGCTGGTTAATGACATCTTCCGTGATCTCCTATATTTTTGCGTGGTGGTGTACCTGGAAGATATCTTGGTCTTCTCTCTGGACCTGCCCACACACCGGAGGGATGTTCGTCAGGTTCTGCTAAGGCTCTGGCAGAATCGCCTTTACGCAAAATTTGAGAAATGCCTCTTTGAGCAGACCTCCCTTCCGTTCCTGGGCTATATTATCTCCGAGACTGGTCTGCGGATGGATCCCGAGAAGGTTTCTGCTGTCTTAAAGTGGCCCCGACTGGAGGGGTTCAAGGCGATCCAGCGATTCCTGGGCTTCGCAAATTATTACCGCCTCTTCATCCCTCATTTCTCCTCCCGGACTGCTCCCATCTCCGCGCTCACCCGTAAGGGAGCAAATCCCAGGGAATGGACTTCCGAAGCTGAGGAGGCCTTCATCTCCCTAAAACAAGTCTTCTCTTCCGCCCCAGTGCTGCACCATCCGGATTGCAACAAGCAGTTTTTCCTGGAGGTTGATGCATCCTCCTCCGAAGCCGGAGCGGTGCTCAACCAGAAATCCCCGTCTGGGAGAATGGTAACCTGCGGCTTCTTCTTTAAGCTCTTCTCCTCACCCGAGCGCTACTACTCCATAGGAGATTGTGAGCTGCTAGCCATCAAATTGGTGCTGGAGGAGTGGCTTTACCTACTGGAGGGGGCTCTGCACCCGGAGGTCATCTACACTGACCACAAAAACCTGGCCTATTTACAAAACGCCCAAAGACTTAATCCGCGTCAGGCCAGGTGGTCTCTATTCTTTGCCCGATTCTGCTTCACTCTGCATTACCTGTTAGAACCTTGCTGTTAGGTTTTTTTTCCTTTGCTGGTCACATGACCTTGTTGGCCTATTTAATCCTGCTCCGCCCTTCTGGCTTTGCTGGACTTCATTGTATATCTACTTTCTAGCTAGCCTGTGCTCTGTATCTAGCTCTGTTAGTTTGCTTGGTCTACGGACCTCTATGTTCTATCTATTTTGTTTGTTCGTCTGTTTGCTACTATTTCTGTTAGGAGGTGTCCCATATTCCTCCCAGTCCTTAGTACTTGTAGGGATTCCCTCCCCACATCTATAGGTCTCCGTACAGACTAGATTAGGACTTTAGCAGGTCTGATCGCAGGATCAGGTTCCCTGTTACATCGTAGGGATTCAGCTGAGTCCTATAGTAGGGACAGATCTCCTCTCTTTCCTTAGCTTTGGTAGCAGAACATAACAGTAAGTCCAGCCTGCAAATTCTCTAAGGAAAGATTTTTTTTTTTTTTTTTTTGTTCCATCATGGTGTCGGTTCAGGATTTGGCTAAACACCTGCAGGGACTCTCTCTGGAAGTGGCCGAGCTCCGTCAGCACGTGAGTAACTGTCCTGGAGCATATTTCTTGGAGCCTAAGGTATGTTTGCCGGATTTATTTTTTGGTGAACATCGAGAATTTTTTTCATTTAAAAATGCTTGCTTATTGTATTTTCGTTTGAGACTCAAGTCCTCTGGGGATGAATCCCAGCGCGTAGGGTTCATAATGTCACTTTTGCGCAAAGAGCCTCAGGAGTGGGCCTTTTCTTTGCAACCTAGTGATACATGCTTCAGATCAGTGGATAGTTTTTTTTCTGCTTTAGGATTATTATATGATGATCCTGACCGTGTGGCATCAGCTGAGACTGAGTTGAGACGTTTAAAACAAGGATCAGGTAATGTGGAAAAATATTGTACTCATTTTCGTCGTTGGTCCACTCAAACAGGGTGGAACGATTCTGCTCTGAAAAGTCTATTTCTTGCTGGGCTCAGTGAAAGGGTTAAAGACCTGCTAATTGCTTATCCTACACCTGAGGATTTGCAACAGGCTATGCAATTAGCTATACGGGTGGATAGAAGACTGCGTGCTAGGGTTAATGAGAGCAAATCCTCTGCTATGTCAGTTTCTGGTTATGATAATGTGTGTACTAACAGTGGTGAACCGATGGAGATTGGATCGGTGGCACCTCGCTCTCAAGAAAAAGACCGTCGTTTTTCGGAAGGCTTGTGTTTCTATTGCGGAAAATCTGGTCATTTGATTAAAGGCTGTGAGCTTCGTATGAAGAAAGAAAAAAAAATGGTCAGTCACGCCCGTATTGCCTGTTTAAATTCCAAGGGTATATTTTTAGCTGCTTCCACGATTGCTCAGGAAAAATTAATGGAATTTCGGGTGTTTGTTGATTGCGGGTCTACACTGAATGTAATTGATGGGGGATTCGTGGAAAAACTCAATTTAAAACCTGAACCTTTATCATCCCCCATTGCTGTGGTTTCTGTGGATGGCTCCCCTTTGAAGAATATTACTCTCAAGGTCAGTGAATTTCCTCTCACTATTAATGGTGTTCACCATGAGAAATTGGATTTGGTAGTGTTGAATAACTTGCCTTCTCCAGTAATATTGGGTTTGCCCTGGTTAAAATTTCACAATCCTGTACTGGATTGGTCTACCAGTGAAATTAAATCCTGGAGCCATAAATGTTATGACAAGTGTTGTAACGGGCGTATTGCAGCTTTGGATAGGGGAGAATTGCCTGTTCCTATTCAGGATTTTTGGAGAGTTTTTTCTGAGAAAGAATCGCAGGTTTTGCCTCCACATAGAGACTATGATTGTTCTATTGAATTTGTCCCTGGAGCGATTCTTCCTAAGAGTCGTTTATTTAACCTTACTATTCCTGAGAGGAAGGCTTTGGAGGAATACATACAGACAAGCTTGGCCGCCGGTCACATTAGGCCCTCTAAGTCTCCTGTGGCGGTTGGATTTTTTTTTTGTAAAAAAAAAAGGACGGCGGTTTACGTCCTTGTCTGGATTTTCGTGAGATTAACAAAATTACGGTACGCAATCCTTACCCACTGCCATTGATTCCTGATCTGTTTAACCAGTTATTGGGGGCCAAGTGGTTCTCTAAAATTGACCTTAAGGGGGCATACAATCTGTTGCGCATGAAGGAGGGTGATGAATGGAAGACTGCTTTTAACACTCCTGTGGGTCATTTTGAGAATCTGGTTATGCCTTTTGGTCTTACTAATGCTCCTGCATTTTTTCAGAATCTGATTAATGACATCCTTAGACCTTTGATCGGTAAAAATGTGGTTGTGTATTTGGATGACATTTTGATTTATTCGCCAGATCTGGAGTCTCATTGGCGGAGCGTGCGTGAGGTATTACAGTTATTAATGGACAATTCGCTTTTTGCTAAGCTGGAGAAATGTGAGTTCGCTGTACAGAGAATTAGTTTTTTGGGCTACATTATCTCCAGCAAAGGTTTTGAGATGGATCCGGTTAAGGTTCAGGCTGTGCAGGAATGGCCTAGGCCTATTGGTTTGAAATCGATACAGAGGTTTTTGGGTTTCGCCAATTACTATAGAAAATTCATAAAAAATTTTTCTAGTATTGTCAAACCTCTGACTGATCTCACCAGGAAAGGTGCTGATGCGGTTCAGTGGTCTTCTGAGGCCATTGAAGCTTTTGTGTATCTCAAGGAGAGGTTCACCTCTGCTCCCATCCTTATGCAGCCTGATGTTACTAGGCCGTTTTTGGTTGAGGTTGATGCTTCCTCTGTGGGGGTTGGCGCAGTATTGTCTCAGGATAACGGGGATGGATTACATCCCTGTGCCTTTTTTTTCAAAAAAAATTTCGGAGACTGAATTGAATTACGATATTGGTAATCGGGAATTATTGGCTATTAAACTCGCATTTGAACACTGGCGCCACTTCTTGGAAGGTGCGGAATTTCCCGTTCAGGTTCTTACGGATCATAAAAATCTGATATATCTTGATGCTGCCAAGCGCCTGAATGCCCGTCAGGCTAGGTGGGCACTGTTTTTCTCGCGGTTTAATTTCTCCGTTACTTACATCCCTGGTACTAAGAATGTTAAGGCGGATGCCTTGTCTCGCAGCTTTTCTCCCATAGTCGGTGCTGAGAAAGAGGAAAACATTTTACAAGAAGGTGTTGTGATAGCTGCTTTAGACTCCGTTTTGGAAGATGAGATTCTTAAAGCTCAGGAGAATGCCCCATCTAACACTCCTCATGGGAGGTTGTTTGTGCCTGGGACCTTTAGGAGAGATTTGTTTGTTGAGTGTCACGAATCTCGGTTGGCAGGTCATCCCGGAATCTCTGAGACCAAGAGACTGGTGGGTTGCAGTTTTTGGTGGCCTGGATGGCAGAAGGAAGTCATTAAGTGGGTGCGCCAATGTACTATATGTGCTAGATCTAAGTCCTCACATACTCCTGCTGCGGGGTTGCTTTGTCCTTTGGAGGTCCCCAGTGCTCCTTGGACACATTTGGCTATGGACTTTATAACTGACCTTCCCCCCTCTGAGGGTTTTACTGTCATCTGGGTGGTCGTGGACCGTTTTAGCAAGATGTGTCACTTGGTTCCCTTCGTCAAACTGCCCTGCGCTAAAACTCTCGCTAAGGCCTTTGTCAAGGAAATTGTCAGACTTCATGGCGTTCCTACTGACATTGTTTCTGATAGGGGTCCTCAGTTCGTGGCTCGTTTTTGGCGTGCCTTTTGTGACAGGTTGGGAATTCATTTGTCGTTTTCGTCCGGATATCATCCTGAATCTAATGGCCAGACAGAAAGGAAAAACCAGGATGTTGAGCAGTTCTTGCGTTGTTTTGTGGCAGACAATCAAGAGGGGTGGTCTGAGTTTCTGCCACTTGCCGAATTTGCTCTGAACAATCATACATCTTCTTCTGCTGGTTGTTCGCCTTTTTTTTGTTGTTCTGGGAGACATCCGTCGTTTGGGTCGTTCTCCAAGTTGGGATCTGCCGTGCCTGAGGAGGAGAATTTTTCCGGTGATTTGGAAAGAGTTTGGACGGATGTGCGTGGTAATCTTCAGGAGGCCAACAGAAAATCTAAAGACTACTTTGATAGGAAACGACAGGAGGTTTTGTTTGCTGTTGGTGACATGGTTTGGTTGTCCTCTAGGAATCTGCGGTTGAGGATTCCTTCTAAGAAATTGGGTCCCAAGTTTGTAGGGCCCTTTAAGGTGCTTCAGGTTGTCAACCAATCTGCTGTTAGGTTGGAGGTTCCTACCTCCTGGAGAATTAATCCGGTCTTTCATGTCTCTCTGTTAAAAAAAGCTGTTGTGTCGGATGGTGACGCCTCTGCCTCTGTTCCTCCGGTGGTGGAGGACGGGGAATATGAAATTTCTCGCATCCTTGACTCTAGACGGTATAGAGGTAGTTTGCAGTATCTTGTGGCCTGGAAAGGTTTCGGACCCGAGGATAACTCTTGGGTGAGGTCAGATGATGTTTCCGCGTCCAGACTTATCAGAGCGTTTCACAGGAGATTTCCTGATAAGCCTGGTCCTAGGGGATCCGGAGGATCCTCTTAGAAGGGGGGGTACTGTTAGAACCTTGCTGTTAGTTTTTTTTTCCTTTGCTGGTCACATGACCTTGTTGGCCTATTTAATCCTGCTCCGCCCTTCTGGCTTTGCTGGACTTCATTGTATATCTACTTTCTAGCTAGCCTGTGCTCTGTATCTAGCTCTGTTAGTTTGCTTGGTCTACGGACCTCTATGTTCTATCTATTTTGTTTGTTCGTCTGTCTGCTACTATTTCTGTTAGGAGGTGTCCCATATTCCTCCCAGTCCTTAGTACTTGTAGGGATTCCCTCCCCACATCTATAGGTCTCCGTACAGACTAGATTAGGACTTTAGCAGGTCTGATCGCAGGATCAGGTTCCCTGTTACATCGTAGGGATTCAGCTGAGTCCTATAGTAGGGACAGATCTCCTCTCTTTCCTTAGCTTTGGTAGCAGAACATAACATTACCGCCCCGCAGACAAGAACATTAAGGCTGACGCTTTATCCCGCTCGTTCCTGTCCACTGACCAAGAGGAGGAGCCTCTACATATCATTGACCCCTCCAAAGTAATGACTGTGGCTCCGTTTGACCTGTCTCTTCTTCCACCAGGTACGTCTTTTGTGGCAGTTCCAGATCGTAAGAAGGTTCTACTCTGGGGCCATTCATCCAAACTAGCCGGTCATGCTGGTCAGAGGAAGACCTTTCTGCTCATCGCCCGACATTACTGGTGGCCTTCTCTGCGCAAGGATGTTGCGGACTTCGTCGCAGCTTGTTCCTCCTGTGCCCGTAACAAGGTTGCCCGGCACCTTCCATCCTGCCATCTCCTTCCTCTTCCCGTGCCTTCCGCTCCCTGGCAACACACAGCTATGGACTTCATTATGGATCTCCCTGTCTCTGCCGGTTGTACTGTCATTTGAGTGGTCGCTGACTGCTTCTCCAAAATGGCCCACTTCATCCCTCTGCCTGGTCTTCCGTATGCATCTGTGTTGGCCAAAGACTTCATCCATCACATCTTCTGTCTTCACGGCCTACCCCTCCACATTGTGTCTGATCGCGGGGTTCAGTTCACTTCGCGCTTCTGGAGAGCTACGTGCAAGCTGCTGGACGTCTCCTTGGATTTTTCCTCTGCTTATCACCCTCAATCTAATAGTCAAGTGGAACATATCAACCAGGTCCTTCCAAGTTTTCTCCGGCACTTTCTAAATGCTCACCATAACGATTGGGTTGAGCTCCTGACCTGGGCTGAGTTCTCCTATAACAACCGTGAGAGCGAGTCTTCTATTAAATCCCCGTTCTTTGTGGTCTACGGTCAACACCCCCGGATTCCGTTTCCCGTCTCCTGTTCCATGGACAATTCTGCAGCAGAGCCTCTTGTCAGCGAATTTTCGGCAATTTGGGAAGACACTAGATCTGCACTTCTTCAGTCCTTCGAGCGGATGAAGAGACATGCTGATAAGAGACGTCTGGAGCCTCCTCTATTCCGTCCGGGAGACAAGGTCTGGCTTTCCTCCAAATATGCCCATATCAAGATTAGTGTTGAGCCACCCCCGTAGTGTTCGAGTTCGGTTCGGTTCGTCGAACACCCGTGTGTTCGCCGAACTGTTCGTCGAACACCTTCGAACACCGTTAAAACCAATGGCAGGCAAACAAAAACACATAGAAACACATAGAAAACACCTTCAAAGGTGTCCAAAAGCTGACAAACTGCTCAGAAGACACAACTAACACATGGAAAAGTGACAAGTACATATAGTCATGCGAAAAGAAAAGAGGTGGAGGAGTAAAAGGAGGGGGAGACACAGATATAGGCATGTCATGCCCTTCTAAAATCCAAAAAGTGAGAAGCCGACACGGCCAGTCCGTTCCTGCCCGTGCCACCTCTGTGTCGCAGGGTTTGTGCCAGAGCCGCGGTGGACCCTGACGGCCAGCCCCCCTATCCCAATACTGGTGCCTGTCCGCCGGTGGGTCGAGGCCCCCCACTGTGGGGGGGGAGTAACATCTGCAGAAGAAAGACCATCTTCCAGCCAAACTAAGATGTCGACTTCTTTTCGTGGACAATGTGATACGATCCCATTCTTACGGACACGCCCATCGCTACAAATTCTAAATGAGGCACAAAAACAACAGGTGCTTCAACGGATATAAAGTGCTCCTTCAAGTGGGCTCTCCATCACCTCAATTTCACATCACAAATACTCCAGTCCTCAGAGGTGTCACCCCAATCGCACTTGCTTCCTCACAGCTCCCAAGTCTCCAGCTGCCCGTCTGAGTATGGGGTAGCACAGATGGTTGAGTCTGCACAGCTGTTTACTCATACTATAGCCTGGGAAACGGAGGTCTGCTCCAGAGCTTCTGTTAATCCAGATGAGGAAATGATCTGATCTGATGCCCAGAATCTTTATAAGTCGGATCCAGGACCAGATGAAGAAGGTTCTGAGCATAATGTAGACCCTTGTTCCCAAACTGTAACTCCTGTTGGTGGAGACAATGATGAAGACGATGATGAGACTCAAATACCTGATTGGAGCGACAACTTGACTTTTCGGTCAGGGCAGGAAGAGGTTGGCTCTGAGGACGACGGGTGTGATAACACACAGGGTGATGATGACGAGGTTGGAGATCCCACTTACTGTCAACCCACAGTCAGCCAGTCGATGAGGTCAGCAGAGGAGGTGGAGGAGGATGTGACTAGCCCTGGGGATGGGGATGACTCGGTACCCGGGCATTTGCCTGGCCTTGGGGATGTCGCGGTGGTCGGCTCCCTGGCCCGTACCCTGGGGTCTCTCTTTAAAAGGGTGGATAATTGTTAATTTTATAAGAGTTCATGACGCCACCTGTGGTATCTGGTGACAAGCACCAGCGCTGCAGCAGCCCACTGAGGCCGGTGATAAGGCAGCTCGATGGTATAGCTCCCCACAGGTGGACCTAGGTCTCAGGGCAGCGTATGCAGGGAGAATGCAGGACAGGCGAGACCCAGCTGGGTCAGAGCAAGAACGGGAACGGACACGGTAGTCACTTCAGTACCTTTTACTGGTGGAAATTCAGGC
This sequence comes from Phyllobates terribilis, assembly GCF_046119375.1. Taxonomy (NCBI): domain Eukaryota; kingdom Metazoa; phylum Chordata; class Amphibia; order Anura; family Dendrobatidae; genus Phyllobates; species Phyllobates terribilis. The sequence goes on from NW_027362762.1 coordinate 780,444,118, forward strand.
ACATCCCGGAGCACTGTAGGGTGAAGGGTGCATATCAGGATCCTCCCCAATGAGCGGGTGTAGGGCCTCCTGTTTCTTGCCTCTGCATAGTAAGTTTCTGACCTGCCTGGAGCTAGGCCTAACTGTGTTTCTGTCCTGCGCTGGCTGACCTTGTGGTAGGGCCTTCTCTTGGAGTTCACGCTCCCAGTATGCGGGGCCTAAGCGTCTCCTGGCTCTGTTACATATCAGCACCTTAGCGATACTGGGACTTGTAGTTCTCCAGGGATTCCGGTTATGCCTTACTGGGTCATAGAGATACCGGTAAGCTCGGATCCTGTGTCCGGTAAATGCTTCGGGGTGAGCTGGTTAAGCTCCTCTGCCCCTTATGTACTAACTCGCCACTCGCCTTCGGCCTACTCGGGCCCTCACTAGGCTATACACACTAACGGCAGCTTGCCGCGCTTCACTGATCTTACGGCACCGGCACACCTTAAGCTCTATCTGGGCTCCCTGAATCTAGAAAGCAGGAGCCTCGTGCTCCACTGCTGAACTATTAACTGCGTTCTCTAGACTAGACTGAGCTCCACTGCAGACTGACCTCTCTTAGGCTTCTCTACTGCAGGAACTCTTCAGAGGAACTGAACTGCCTAGCTCCACCTTCCCTATTTATATCCCTAACGGGCTCCCTCTGCTGGTCTGAGGTGGAAGGTGGAGATGTGTGAATGTTTATGGGGGCCTCTTGTGGAGGATTCCATCAATGCACTCTTCTAGGATCTGTGATACCAAGCGCAGCGGGGCATCACAGATGCTATTGACGACGAGGTTAGGTTGCGCCTTCCTGAACAGAGACGGAGTACTGGAAGCACGTCAACAACTGCATCCTCAACCACAACTCTGCCTCTGACCACAAGTCGTAGTGGCTCTTCAGGTCACATGGGTTCTAAGCCTTGCATAGCCTGGGCATTTATTCAGATCGATAAGGATGACCCAACTCGTGTTATCTGTAATATTTGTCAGCAAAAGCTAAGTAGAGGCCAAAAAATCCATAGTTTGAGTACTTCATGCATGTACCGTCACATGGATATGAAGCATAAGTTGCAGTGGGAAGCTCACTGTGCTACAATGCGGCCTAGCCGGCTGGGCCAACCACCGTCTGCCCCATCTTGTGCATCCGCAGCCTCTTCATCCTCTGTGACTGGGGGGACAGCAGTCACACATGTTTTTGGACGCAGACCTGCCACCTCTTTACCCGCAACAGCCAGTGTGATTGGCAGGTCATCAGTTCATTGGGAAGTGGAAACACCTGCTAGTGTTGAGCGCTCTCCGACATCGAGAGCACCACCTTTGGATCAAGGCAACCTAACATGTCCGCCTGCATCTTCCTCACAGACCGGCAGTTTGCCGGGGACACCCTACTCAACACCGTCTAAGCACAACAGCCAGCCCTCGGTCCCTCAGATGTGGAAAAGTAAAAGACCATTTCCTCCTAGCCATGAGAAAGCTAAGAGGTTGAATTTCACCATCTGCAAGCTGTTGGCTACAGAAATGCTGCCTTTCCACCTGGAGGACACAGAGGATTTTCAAGACCTTATGTCCGTCACAGTGCCCCAGTACCAGATGCCCAGTCGGCACTACTTCTCAAAGAAAGGTGTGCCTGCGCTCCACTAGCATGTCGCACACAACATCACCGCTTCTTTGAGAAACTCTGTGTGTGACAGGGTGCACTTCACCACAGACACTTGGACGAGAAGGCATGGACAGGGGCGTTACATGTCGCTGACTGGGCACTGGGTAACTATGGTGACAGCAGGACAAGGGGCTGCTGTCCAAGTCTTACCGTCCCCACGAGTTGTGCGTCAATCCTCTTTATCTCGAAGTTCCTCCACTGCTTCTGCCTCCTCAACCTCCTCTCGGTCCTCCACCTGCACCCAAAGCCTGTCTGGTAATGCCACCTGCTTTCTAACTGCGCAGAAGGAATCCTGCACACCTCCTTACTATGCTGGCAGCAGGGCTCAACGGCATCAGTGTTTACTTTGAAATGTCTGGGAAATGTGAGTCACACAGCTGAGGAGTTGTGGTCAGCTCTGGAGACCCAGTTTCATGAATGGTTGTCTCCACTGGACCTGCAACCAGGGAAGGCCATGTGCGACAATGCTGCAAACCTGGGTGCGGCACTTCGCCGGGGCAATGTCACACACGTGCCTTGTATGGCTCACGTGTTGAACCTGGTTGTCCAGCAATTTTTAGCCCACTATCCCGGACTAGATGGCCTTCTGCAGAGGGCACGGTCGCTGTGTGCTCACTTCCGCCGTTCGCATCCCGCAGTTCAACGACTTACATCTCTACAGAAGTCGTTGGGCCTGCCAGTTCACCGGCTGAAATGCGATGTGCCGACACGGTGGAATTCAACTCTGCACATGTTGCAGCGACTGTGGCAGCACCGACAAGCCCTGGTGCAATACGTTCTGACGTATAGCCTGGGCCAACGAGATCCAGAGGTGGGGCAAATCACGCTGCAGGAGTGGTCTCAGATCAGGGACCTATGAAGTTGACGCGACCCCTGGGCCATGTGGTACCCTGAGCCGGGCCGGTAGACGCTGGGGGTTGTAGTCACTGTGGCGGTGACCCAGTCCGTGACCCAGGGCGGTCAATCCAAGGGTAATTTGTATATATGGATTTTATAATGTCTGACTACGCCACCTGTGGAGTGCGGCCAAAGGGGCCGTCGCTGCGGAACAGTCCTCTGAAGCTGGTGGTTTTGCAGCAACGGTATTATTACTCACCACAGGAAGAGTGTAGCTTCAGGGCAGTGTGGGTGGATGATGGTGGTTGTAGTGCAGGGAGTCAGTAATGAACACAGAGTCCGTGTGATGCCGTCTCAAGATATTACTCACAGTTGTTGTAGTCCAGATTACAGGTACCAGAGCAATCTCCCCCGTCGTGCTGTGCATACTCAGTGAGGGGCTCAGTCCACCCCCAGATAGCTCCGGAGTACTTAGCAGGACCCCCTTCTGTGTGTCCTTTCTCTGGCCTTCTCCCTTCACCTCACACCCAGTGACACTTCTATCCGGTATCCTCGGGCCTTGGCGGGTGACGTGTGTTCCGTCCCCTGGGTCCTATGTGGCTACCTTCTTAGTGAGACTGGTGTGGACTTTGGCCTGCAGTACATGAAATGCAGCAGCCTCCGGTTTCTAGTTGAGCCTTGCTGTTTCTCCGCTAGTTGAGGGACCGGTTCCCCTTATCTGGTCTGACCCCTCTACCTCCTGGTAGCAGCGGGAGTACGGGTGGCCTTCTGCACGGCCCGTAGCCGTAGGGTCCCTTCGGTTCCTGGAGCCTTCCAGCTCCCACTCCTCTCTTCTCTCCTTCAGTCCTGGGCCTCCCAGGCTAGGCCCGCCTCCGGAGCAGAGCTCATGCCTAGTCTCTGCTCCTGTCACTTTTCCTCCTCTGTCTGGCTTGCTCTTTCTAAGTTGGCTTCCTATTTATACTCTCCTTGTCATGTGCTCCCCTAAGCTGCTCCCCTAAGCACCCACTACATAGGACCCTTAAACCAGCTAGGGACCTGGGACTGTGCTCTCCCTTAGGAGCAATCTCGCCCTACCCCCACTGCGGGTATGTGTTGGATGCAGGAGTCAGGGTCCCGAGCCATACGCCTTCCTTACCTGAGGGTGAGATACCACACCTCTGGGTGAGATGCAGTAACTCTGTGGCGACTGAACCCTCAGGGGCGCCACACACCCTTCTGCACAGTTTTGAAATGGCGACGATGCCATTATCAGCATGACTATTCCGGTGATTTACATGCTGGAGCACACATTAAACAGAATTCAGAGTCAGGTCGTGGGACAAGAGGAGGTGGAGGAAGTAGAGGAGGAGTCGTATGCGGAAGGGATAACATCTCCAAGGTCCAGACGGTTGGCAGCACCAAGCGGCAGGCATGGGAGGGTGGGGGAGAGGGATTAACCAGGGCTCATGGTAGCAGCCAAACTGTTGAGGAAGGTGCAGGAGCCGAGGAAGAAGTGGAGGATGAACTGGCGATGGGCATGGAAGACTCATCAGATGAGGGAGACCTTGATCACATTTCTGTTGTGCGAGGTTGGAGGGAGAGGGCAGAGGAAGGAAGCATGATTCTTACCTCGCTACCAACACAACAAGGACTTGGTACTTCTGGATGCGCAAGACACATGAGTGCCTTCTTGCTGCACTACCTGCAACATGACCCCCGGATTGTCAGAATTCGAAGTAATCCCGACTACTGGGTTGCCACACTCTTAGATCCCCGGTACAAAAGTATATTTGCCGAAATAATTCCTGCCATAAAAAGGTATTGACGAATGCAGGAGTATCTGCAGACGCTGTTGCAGAATCTTACATGTGCTTTTCCACAAAACACCAGTGGTGCACGTAGTGAATCTCACAGTTCTAACTTGCCAACGGTGGGACTGTCGAGTCTTCATCACTCAAACAGTAACAGTAACACAGTATCTGCTGGTAACAGCAATTTTGTGGAATCGTTTCACCACTTTTTTAGACCATCCTTTGCAAGGCCACAGGAGACAAGAAGTCTGACACATAGTCAATGCCTAGAGAGGATGATACAGGAGAATCTCCAAGTGAACATCGAAGCCATGACTGTGTCACTGGACCCTTGCTCATTTTGGTATTCCAATCTGGAATAATCGCCGGAGCTCGCCACTCACGCCTTGGAGATCTTGTCATGCCATGCAGCCAGCGTTCTCTCTGAACGTGTGTTCAGCGCTGCTGGTGGTGTGCTGACAGATAAGCGCACGCGGCTGTCCACTGAGAATGTAGACAGACTCACGTTCATAAAGATGAACAAATCATGGATTCGCAAGGACATTTCTACCCCTGTGTCATCCTTGGGAGACTAAAAGCTTGGGGATTTGGTAAAATCACCTCACCAACCGTTTTAAGCAACAGTGGGGCAATTGATGCCACTTAACCCTAGAACGCATGACCATAAAAATCTACACTTTCACATACCTGGGGCCCTTTAGGCCCATGTGCAAATAACATGGAATAACTCAAACTCAAATGACAAACAACTATATACATGAAGAATACCTAGAGTTTCAAAATTCTAACTAAAGTAATCTTGCAGAAAATAGAAAACAATTAACTAGGCGGGCCTGCAAGGCCACAGGTATGCGTTCTAGGGTTAAGTGGTGTCTGTGCCACAATTTTGGGAGTCCCCTTGCTGTGTCTTACGTGACGTTGGCATCGTCAATTCCAGGTGGGTTGGGTCGCACCCCCCCCCTTTTAACTGTAAGAAACTACATACACTATGGCTTGGGGTAACACAGATGGTTGAGTCTGAAGAGCTGTTTACTCAGAGGTCTGCTCCAAATCTTCAGTGTCTGCTAGTCAGCGTAGAATTTTTAACTGCATCTAGCCTAGGCAATACTTTGGGCGTAGTAGCCCAGCTGCGAAGCAAGCTGCACCGCCTGTGTATCTAATAAGAATTTTTAAATGAATCTAGCCTAGGCAGACTGTGGGGACCCCCAACCAAACCCAGACGCTCAGCCCCCCTACCGCCCCCCTTTCATGGACAATACAATAATGTAACTCTTACAACTGGATGGGTGAGGATCGGTCACAGCTTTATTAACTCTTTATACTCATTCCATTAGAAAGGCATTTTATTTCTAAAATAATTCAGCTTGTTGCAGCATGCCCTGGGTCCCCACTCCGGCAAGTTGGCCAACAAGTGTAACTCTCCAACATGTCCTTTCTATTTCCAGGCCACGGAGGATCCAGCGTACTCGTATGCAGGACTCTGACCCCCACCCATCACTCTTAACGCTTGTTCCACTCCGTCCTGGAGTCCTGACAGGAATATGTCCAGTCCAATATCTATTAAGTGAACACCGTCGGGCCGTATGAGGCCTGCTTTATCTCCTTCCAGTTGTCGGTGTCGTATCACTACACCGCCTCTGTCTCTTCTAAATTTTGCCATCCGAATATTTATTACCCGCCTTGTCCATTCGATGGCCGTGATGTCTCGCGCACCTTGCCATACCGCTATCGGCACAATCTCTGACCATACTATAGCTAATTTTGTGAAAAATTCTCTGAAGCGCTCAGTGTCTAGTTTCATTATTGCCATTAGTTATGCGCTCTTGTGATGACCTAGGTTGTTTCCCCCGGCCTGTATAACTAAGATGACCGGACCTCTTGCCTCTCTCCCTACCTTGATTACCTCCATTAGTACCTGTGGCCATAGCAGGCCTCTAATACCTCTCCAGTTGAAATATGTGTTATGAAACTCTAATTTCCTCCCGCCTGGGCGGACTTTCGCCCTTTTTTGTGCCCAATATATATACGAGTGGCCTATCACTCACACTGTTGGCTTAGCGTCACCTGTAAAAGAAACAAACCACGTTAGGATAACAAGTCCGGTCTTATGTATCTCGCCAAACACGTGGATCGCCATCTCCCTATCCTCTGAACTTCCGTTTCTGACAGTCCTGCTCTTGCTGCTTCCGTGGCCGCACCTATGCGGAATGAGTGTGTCCCGTAATCTTTGGGGTGGTTCCCTGCCGATGTTATGCATTTATTAAATATAGCTTGGAACAGGTATCTTGATAATGGCGTTCCATCAATGTGTGATAGGAAGAAATTACTTTTGTGGTTAGATATGTTTTTACTATTGTTACCCGACTCAGTGTACCGTTTGTGGGTTGTAGAAGTACCCAAGTACCCCTGCCCGCTGGAACCGTTTTTGATTGGTGTATGCGTAGACGTATTGCATTATTGGCTATGACTACGTCCTGGTGTAATAAGCCTCCACTGGTGGTAATTTTGGATTGAGGGACTAATTCGCTTATACATAGCGCCCCGAAGAAGGCGATCACAAATGCAGTAGACATTAGTGTTGCTTCAAATTATGAGTGTCATGTTAATGGTGTTAGGGATATGATGTGAGAAATCAGTTTTAGTGACACGGGACGGGACGTCTACATTCCTGACTTGGCTGACCCCTTTTCCACCCTTTTATGGATTGTCTGATGATGAATCTTTGTCACATCTCCTCAATTCAGTAGTTGGAAGTGAAATGCTACTCCGGTCAGACACCGCTGAACTGACGCTCCTGATATGCCCCTCATCATTAGCTGGTGGAGAAATTCTATGGTGACTTGTGATCTGGCTTGTTCACATTGGTCAAGCCGTCTGCCTGCTACTAGTCGTGTCCACTCTTCCCATGCCTTACCGTATGCTTGCCACATTGACGGGGCAACTGACACTCTGATTAATGGCATCAACTATTCGCCACTAGATCCCATAGGGAGGGTGGGCAACTGTTGCCCGATGGGTGGGCGTTGTGGAAGAGCTCTGTGAAAATCTGCCAATTGAATTGTTATAAAGCGTTAGCAGCAGCTTTATACCCCTCAGCATAGTGGCTAGCGCGGACCCATACATTGTGTTTTAGGCACAGGAATGCTAGCCTGCGTAGTAGGCCTAGCACTGGGAGAGACGATGATGCCATCTTATTAATGCTAGGCTGGTGTTTTGCGTTATGAATAGTGTTGAGCGATACCTTCCGATATCGGGAAATATCGGATCGGATTGGATCGGACCGATACCGAAAAAGTATCGGATATCGCCGATTCCGATACCGGAAACCAATGCAAGTCAATGGGACATAAATATCGGAATTAAAATAAACCCTTTCTTTCCTTGTAGGTTAATTCTACATGAAGGAAAACAACTAAGAATAATGTAGAATGTATTGGGGGAGGTGGGGGAGACAATAAAGGCATAGAGGTTTAGCCCAGTCAAATGGAATAGCAGGAATTACTATTTTTTTAAGATGTTCTGAGTTACGGAAATATTAACTATGTTAAGTATTTTTATATTTTGTCAGATATTTATGTTTCACTACTTCCATGCTCTTCACCTTCTTTTTTACTTCTCCCACACTTTCTCCTTCATCATCCTCAGCATCTTTTTCATCCACTTCTTCTTCACCTTCTTCTTCTTCACCTTCTTCGTATTATTCTTTTTTTTACATTCTTCATATTCTACTTCTTCATCTTCTTCATATTCTTCTTCTTCATCATATTCTTATTTGTGACAGGCATTCCTGTAGTTGTTATCTATAAAAGGTTGGACATTACACCTTTCGTTCTGCCCGTCACAAAAGATTCACAACAGGATTTGTCCGCGTTCAGTTTGGCCTGCAGCAGCAGGTCTTTTCCAGGGGCACCACGAGGAGGAACGGACTCACCCCCATACACTGCTTAGTCATATTCTGCTTATAATTTAGATATTATCTTTTGCTCTGAATTTTAATCTTATGCTTAATGTTCTTCCGCTTTTTGTTCTGCAGCTTCTTGTATTTCTGCTTCTTGGTTTTCTGTCTCTTGTTCTTCTGTATCTTGGTACTTGTCTTCTCTTCTTTGTCCTCTTGGTCAACTTCTTCAGGGTCATCTTCTTGGTCTTCTTCAGGGTGGTCTTCAGGGTGGTCGTCTTCCGGGTCCTCGTCTTCGGGGTCCTCGTCTTCTTCGGGTTGGTCTTCTGGGTCCTCGTCTTCGGGGTCCTCGTCTTCTTCGGGGTGGTCTTCAGGGTCCTCGTCTTCTTCGGGGTGGTCTTCAGGGTCCTCGTCTTCTTCGGGGTGGTCTTCAGGGTCCTCATCTTCTTCGGGGTGGTCTTCAGGGTCCTCGTCTTCAGGGTCGTCGTCTTCGGGGTCCTCGTCTTCTTCGGGTTAGTCTTCAGGGTCCTCGTCTTCAGGGTCCTCGTCAGGGAGATCCAGAGTGATTACCAAGAACCATTTCAAAAAGCTTGAACTTGGAAATGTAGCAGAAAGTACAAGAAGGCTGAGGAACTACCGAGGACCAGCTGATGGTACTGGAACCCGGATGGGTAGCAGAAGGTACAAGAGCCAATGGAACTACCGAGGACCAGCTGATGTTACTGGAACTCGGTTACTAAGCAGGAGGTACCTGTGCCAGAAAGCACTACCAAGGACCAGCAGACGTTGGTGGAACTTGGATACCGAGAAGGAGGCACCTAATCCAAAGGCACTGCCGAGAACCAGCTGACGGTACTGGAACCCGGATGGGTAGCAGAAGGTACCCATGTAAAAAAAAGTTCAAGGCCGCGAGCCGGCCGCAGTTACCAAAACCCACAGTCCTACAGGGGGTGCTTGTCCTATTGGCACTATGGAACCAGCCTTCATTGCCAGATCCCGCAGCCCACATAGGAGTCACCTAAACTGCAGGCACCATAGAGTCGGCTAACCCGACCGCAACACGACAGGACAACGCATTGGAGGCAAAGTGACGTTGACACTACCCGGAAACAGCTGGCGTGCTGGAACCAGGCTGGGCAGGAGGGAGTACCCGTGCCAAAGACACTGCCGAGAACCAGCTGACGGTACTGGAACCCGGATGGGTAGCAGAAGATACAAGAGCAAATGGAACTACCGAGGACCAGCTGACGGTACTGGAACCCGGATGGGTAGCAGAAGGTACAAGAGCCAATGGAACTACCGAGGACCAGCTGATGTTACTGGAACTCGGTTACTAAGCAGGAGGTACCTGTGCCAGAAAGCACTACCAAGGACCAGCAGACGTTGGTGGAACTTGGATACCGAGAAGGAGGCACCTAATCCAAAGGCACTGCCGAGAACCAGCTGACGGTACTGGAACCCGGATGGGTAGCAGAAGGTACCCATGTAAAAAAAAGTTCAAGGCCGCGAGCCGGCCGCAGTTACCAAAACCCACAGTCCTACAGGGGGTGCTTGTCCTATTGGCACTATGGAACCAGCCTTCATTGCCAGATCCCGCAGCCCACATAGAAGTCACCTAAACTGCAGGCACCATAGAGTCGGCTAACCCGACCGCAACACGACAGGACAACGCATTGGAGGCAAAGTGACGTTGACACTACCCGGAAACAGCTGGCGTGCTGGAACCAGGCTGGGCAGGAGGGAGTACCCGTGCCAAAGACACTGCCGAGAACCAGCTGACGGTACTGGAACCCGGATGGGTAGCAGAAGATACAAGAGCAAATGGAACTACCGAGGACCAGCTGACGGTACTGGAACCCGGATGGGTAGCAGAAGGTACAAGAGCCAATGGAACTACCGAGGACCAGCTGATGTTACTGGAACTCGGTTACTAAGCAGGAGGTACCTGTGCCAGAAAGCACTACCAAGGACCAGCAGACGTTGGTGGAACTTGGATACCGAGAAGGAGGCACCTAATCCAAAGGCACTGCCGAGAACCAGCTGACGGTACTGGAACCCGGATGGGTAGCAGAAGGTACCCATGTAAAAAAAAGTTCAAGGCCGCGAGCCGGCCGCAGTTACCAAAACCCACAGTCCTACAGGGGGTGCTTGTCCTATTGGCACTATGGAACCAGCCTTCATTGCCAGATCCCGCAGCCCACATAGGAGTCACCTAAACTGCAGGCACCATAGAGTCGGCTAACCCGACCGCAACACGACAGGACAACGCATTGGAGGCAAAGTGACGTTGACACTACCCGGAAACAGCTGGCGTGCTGGAACCAGGCTGGGCAGGAGGGAGTACCCGTGCCAAAGTCACTGCCGAGAACCAGCTGACGGTACTGGAACCCGGATGGGTAGCAGAAGGTACAAGAGCCAATGGAACTGCCGAGAACCAGCTGGCGGTGCTGGAGCCCAGAGTAAATACTAAAAACAGAGGAGCCAGAGGTGTATTTGGAGGAGGTTTTAAATCCGTAGTACAGTGGATGTGGACAAAGCAGGAGAATTTGCCGGACACACAGCTGGGGATCAGCTGACGTTACTGAACCCCAATAACACTGGAGCAAGCGTTGACTGTGCAGACGGCACTTCTGAGCAGCAACTAGCGGTATTGGAGCCCAGGGTAAATACTAAAAACGGAGGAGCCAGAGGTGTATTTGGAGGAGGTTTTAAATCCGTAGTACAGTGGATGTGGACAAAGCAGGAGAAATTGCCGTCCGCACAGCAGGGGATCAGCTGACGTTACTGAACCCCAATAACACTGGAGCAAGCGTTGACTGTGCAGACGGCACTTCTGAGCAGCAACTAGCGGTATTGGAGCCCAGGGTAAATACTAAAAACGGAGGAGCCAGAGGTGTATTTGGAGGAGGTTTTAAATCCGTAGTACAGTGGATGTGGACAAAGCAGGAGAATTTGCCGGACACACAGCTGGGGATCAGCTGACGTTACTGAACCCCAATAACACTGGAGCAAGCATTGACTGTGCAGACGGCACTTCTGAGCAGCAACTAGCGGTATTGGAGCCCAGGGTAAATACTAAAAACGGAGGAGCCAGAGGTGTATTTGGAGGAGGTTTTAAATCCGTAGTACAGTGGATGTGGATAAAGCAGGAGAATTTGCCGGACACACAGCTGGGGATCAGCTGACGTTACTGAACCCCAATAACACTGGAGCAAGCGTTGACTGTGCAGACGGCACTTCTGAGCAGCAACTAGCGGTATTGGAGCCGAGGGTAAATACTAAAAACGGAGGAGCCAGAGGTGTATTTGGAGGAGGTTTTAAATCCGTAGTACAGTGGATGTGGACAAAGCAGGAGAAATTGCCGTCCGCACAGCAGGGGATCAGCTGACGTTACTGAACCCCAATAACACTGGAGCAAGCGTTGACTGTGCAGACGGCACTTCTGAGCAGCAACTAGCGGTATTGGAGCCCAGGGTAAATACTAAAAACGGAGGAGCCAGAGGTGTATTTGGAGGAGGTTATAAATCCGTAGTACAGTGGATGTGGACAAAGCAGGAGAAATTGCCGTCCGCACAGCAGGGGAACAGCTGACGTTACCGAACCCCAATAACACGACAGCAAGTGTTGACTGTGCAGACGGCACTTCCGAGCGCCAACTGGTGGTGCTGGAGCCCAGGGATAAGAATGAAAACAGAGGAGCCAGAGGTATAATTGGAGCAACTTTAAAATGTGTAGTACAGTGGATGTGGACAAAGCAGGAGAAATTGCCGTCCGCACAGCAGGGGAACAGCTGACGTTACCGAACCCCAATAACACGGCAGCAAGTGTTGACTGTGCAGACAGCACTTCCGAGCGCCAACTGGCGGTGCTGGAGCCCAGGGATAAGAATAAAAACAGAGAGGAGCCAGAGGTGTAATTGGAGCAAGTTTTAAATAAGTAGCACAGTGAATATGGACAGAGCAGGAGAAATTGCCGTGAACACAGCAGGGGAACAGCTGACGTTACTGAACCCCAATAACACCGCAGCAAGTGTTGACTGTGCAGACGGCACTTCTGAGCGCCAACTGGCGGTGTTGGAGCCCAGGGATAAGAATGAAAACAGAGGAGCCAGAGGTGTAATTGGAGCAACTTTAAAATGTGTAGCACAGTGGATGTGGACAAAGCAGGAGAAATTGCCGTCCGCACAGCAGGGGAACAGCTGACGTTACTGAACCCCAATAACACCGCAGCAAGTGTTGACTGTGCAGACGGCACTTCCGAGCGCCAACTGGCGGTGTTGGAGCCAAGGGATAAGAATGAAAACAGAGAGGAGCCAGAGGTGTAATTGGAGCAAGTTTTAAATAAGTAGCACAGTGAATATGGACAGAGCAGGAGAAATTGCCGTGAACACAGCAGGGGAACAGCTGACGTTACTGAACCCCAATAACACCGCAGCAAGTGTTGACTGTGCAGACGGCACTTCCGAGCGCCAACTGGCGGTGTTGGAGCCCAGGGATAAGAATGAAAACAGAGAGGAGCCAGAGGTGTAATTGGAGCAAGTTTTAAATAAGTAGCACAGTGAATATGGACAGAGCAGGAGAAATTGCCGTGAACACAGCAGGGGAACAGCTGACGTTACTGAACCCCAATAACACCGCAGCAAGTGTTGACTGTGCAGACGGCACTTCCGAGCGCCAACTGGCGGTGTTGGAGCCCAGGGATAAGAATGAAAACAGAGAGGAGCCAGAGGTGTAATTGGAGCAAGTTTTAAATAAGTAGCACAGTGAATATGGACAGAGCAGGAGAAATTGCCGTGAACACAGCAGGGGAACAGCTGACGTTACTGAACCCCAATAACACCGCAGCAAGTGTTGACTGTGCAGACGGCACTTCCGAGCGCCAACTGGCGGTGTTGGAGCTCAGGGATTACAGTTCAGGTGGTAGAAACATGAACAGAACAGGAGACCTGGATACTGTTGCCAACCAATTATTTATTCTGGAAGAGGACTGGCAAATTCATGAGAGATCCAGGCCTTGTTCATTTTGAGAAAAGTAAGCCGGTCAACGTTATCGGAGGATAGTCGCATGCGACGGTCTGTTAGTACACCACCTGCGGCACTAAAGACGCGTTCCGATAATACACTAGCAGCAGGGCAAGCTAGCACCTCCAATGCATACTGACTAAGCTCTGGCCATGTATCCAGCTTACAGACCCAAAACTTGAAGGGAGAAGAGCCGTCTGGGAGTACACTAAGAGGGCAAGACATGTAGTCTGTCACCATCTGACGGAAACGTTGCCTCCTGCTGACTGGAGCCGTCTGTGATGGTGTAGACATTTGTGGCGGCGGGGACACAAAACTTTGCCACATTTCGGCCATAGTGGTCTTGCCTTGTGCTGAGGCGCTGCTTCTGCTCCCTCTTTGTGCAGAGCTTCCTCCACTGCCTCGACGCACTGAGCTGCTTTGTAAAGCACTAGCAGCACTGCTCTCGGTTGGAATGGAGAACATGATGGAATGCACCAGTGCGTCTTGGTACTCCCGCATTTTACGCTCCCGGTTCAACGGTGTTATGAGGCTTTGTAAGTTGTCCCGGTAGCGAGGATCTAGGAGGGTGGACACCCAATAATCAGCCGTGTTGAGAATGTGGGCGATGCGGCGGTCGTTTCTCAGGCACTGCAGCATGAAATCAACCATGTGCTGCAGACTGCCAACTGGCCAAGAAACGCTGTCCCCTGCTTGAGGCGTGATCTCTGCCTGCTCTGCATCACCCCACCCTCGCTCTAGATACTGACTACTAGAGCATTGTGTACCTCCCTCCTCTGGACAGATGTCTTCATCATCCATTGACTCCTCCTCATCCTCCTCACAAAGTGTCCCCTGCCTAGGCCTTTGTGAGGAACCACGTTGCACAGACTGTAGAGAAGCAGATGGCATTTGTGACTCCTCATCCTCCACCTCTTCCAAAACCTCGTCCCTTAGTGCTTGCAGTGTTTTTTCAAGCAGGCAGATAAGGGGGATAGTCATGCTGACTAGTGCATCATCTGCACTCGCCATCCGCGTGGAATAATCGAAGGCACGCAAAACGTGGCAAATGTCCTTCATAGAGGCCCACTCAGTGGTGGTGAAGTGTGAACGGCGCGCACTGCGACTTGTTTGCTCCTGCTGCAGCTGGTACTCCATTACTGCTGCCTGCTGCTCACACAACCTCTCCAACATATGTAACGTTGAATTCCACCTGGTGGGTAGGTCACATATGATGCGATGTTCCGGACGACGTAATCGGCGCTGCAGAGCTGCAATGCGTGATCTTGCATTGCTGGAACGCCGCAAGTGAGCGCACTCTATGCGGACCTTGTGAAGCAGTGCATCAAGATCCGGATAGTCCCTCAAAAAACTCTGCACGACCAAGTTGAGCACATGTGCCAGACATGGGATGTGAGTGAGGTTGCCTAGGCCCAGAGCTGCCACCAGATTTTGGCCATTGTCACACACTACCATGCCTGGCTGGAGATTCGCTGGCACAAACCACACGTCGCTCTGCTGCTTGATGGCATTCCAGAGCTCCTGCGCTGTGTGGCTTCGATTCCCCAAAGAAATTAATTTTAATACGGCCTGTTGACGTTTGGCCACGGCTGTGCTCATATCGGTCATCATAACAGGTAACCGTTCACGGGTCGATGTGGAGGTAGACCGTGACGGCTCCTGCAGCGCTGATTCAGAGGAACTGGAGTATGAGGAGGAGTCAATGTGTACAGACTGGATTCCTGCAATCCTTGGAGTTGGCAGAACACGTACAGCGCCACTCTCAAGATTTGTACCCGGCTCCACAACATTTACCCAATGGGCAGTGAGGGAAAGGTATCATCCCTGTCCATGCTTACTGGTCCACGCATCAGTGGTCAGGTGGACCTTGCTACTGACGGCGTTTTGTAGCGCATGTTTAATTTTTCCCTCCACATGATGTTGCAGGGCAGGGACGGCTTGCCTGCTGAAATAAAAGCGGCTGGGCACGTTGTATTGTGGGACTGCCAATGCCATAAAGTTACGGAATGTGTCAGTCTCCACCAGCCTGAATGATAGCATTTCAAGGGCCAGTAGTTTAGCAATGCCAGCATTCAGAGCCTGTGCTCGGGGGTGGTTTGCCGAGTATGGGCGCCTTTTCTCCCATGCCTGTGCTAACGATGGCTGTAGACTGGCCTGGGAGTGTGAGGATGACTGGGAAAGTGGTGCTGTGGGTGGAATTACACTGTGTCTCTGTACAACAGTGCCAGAGATTCTTCCATGGCGATCCTGTGAGGAAGCCGAACCAGCTGTGTGTGAGCTGGAGGAAGAGGCTACAACACGAGCTGAAGAGGTGGTAGGTGGCGCTGTAGGTTGGCCTAGGTCTTCAGTGTGTTTTTGTAACTCCACCACGTGCTTGGTCCGCACATGTTTCCACATATTTGTGGTATTGAGGTTGCTGACACTTTTCCCTCTTTTCACCTTCTGATTACACAGCTTGCATTTGACAAAGCAAATGTCATCTGCAACTGTGTCAAAAAAGGACCAGGCACTGCAAGTCTTGGGAGCGCCCACTTTGGATTTTGGAAGAGCCATGCTCCTAATGGGTGCCGAAGTGGAGGCTACAGGCAACCAAGTCTGCCCCCTCCCTCTCCCTCCTTTTTGGGCCGTTCGGGGAATCTCTTCCTCAGAGCTGCTCCCACCACCTTCCTGTCCCTCACGCCATGATGGGTCAAGGACCTCATCATCTACACCACCCTCTTCAAACAACTGCTTCTCCTGGGTAGTCTCGACAGCACAGTACGCACCAGAAAGTGGCACCTGAGTCTCATCATCAGATGCGTACTGAGGTGTGCTGCTGACCATAGGCACTGGCCCACCCGCCTCTTCAGATTCAGAGAGACAAAACGGTTGCGCACCACTGCATACTACCTCTTCTTCAAATTCTAGAATTCTGCTTGGCTGGCCCCCTCTTTCCAAGCCAAGAGATTCAGAGAACAGAAGTAGAGATGGCTCCTGTCCAGGGCTCTCTGACTGCCTGGGAAATTTGGCAGGTGGTGAAGAGACAGATGGGTGCTCTTCAGTGCTCAGGACCTGAGAGGATCTGGAACTAATTGAAGTCGATGCGTTAGCTGCCATCCATCCGACAACGGCTTCAATTTGGTCCTCGTGCAGCAGTGGGGTACGGCTAGCTCCTACAAAGCTGCGCATAAAGGACTGTTCCCTGGTAAAACTGGGGGATGCTGAGTCACTGGTGCCCGCAGCAGGCACAGAATCCCCACGTCCTCTCCCTGCAGGCACAGAATCCTCACGTCCTCTCCCTGCAGAAACTCCACGCCCACGCCCACGACCACATGCCTTACTCCCTGCCTTCTTCATCTTGGTAGACTGATAAAGATAGGCAGAAAAGTACTAAGGGCTTAGTGTGCTTATTCCTGAACAGCTGCTAACAGGTATAAGAAACACTAATTTTATAAAGTGTGGACTAGACTTTAATATGAGCTAATGTGGCCTACACAACTGTAAAGTGGAGTGTTTGGTGAACTTTATTTAGGTTTTTTTTTGTCACAAAAAGACACTGGATGTGCCTAAAGATGTAATAACGATAGTATCACAAACTTTTTGTAGCTATTACAATGTAGGAAGGTAACCTACAATGCAATAGATGAGGCTGCAAAAAATAGGCTAATACTAATCTGGCTGGGGCTGCAGGGCCCAATGCTGCAGAAAGGCTCCTCTATCTACTCCTATATAGTGTGTTTGGAATCAATTTAGCTGAATACGGATGGAACCACCACACTAATAGGAGATATCAGGAAAAATTATGAATTGGCTAAAAAGGACAATGTATGAGGCAGTGACACACACTGAGTGCACTACAACCAGACGGGGTTGAAGCACACACTACAGGGTGAGCTGCACTCACACACCAGACCTTGCAGACAGTGGTGAACAGTACAGATGCAGAGCACTGTGCACTAGTGCTGCAAGACGGAAAAAAATTTCTCTATCTACTCCTATATAGTGTGTTTGGAACCAATTTAGCTGAATACAGATGGAACCACCACACTAATAGGAGATATCAGGAAATATTATGAATTGGCAAAAAAGGACAATGTATGAGGCAGTGACACACACTGAGTACACTACAACCAGACTTGGCTGAAGCACACACTACAGGGTGAGCTGCACTCACACACACAGACCTTGCAGACAGCGGTGAACAGCACAGGGAACTGTGCACTAGCGCTGCAAGGCACAGTGATTAAGAAAATAGCTTGGGTAAAGCAGTATAGAGCAAATAGGTAGCTAAAACTGTCCCTCAGAACAACAGCGTCCTATCCCTAACTGAATTCACAGCAGAGTGAGCTCAAAATGGCGGCGGCGGCTTTTATAGTGCATCATGACATCATTTCAGCAGCCAATCACAGCTATGCCATTAGTTAAGATGCCTACATGCCTAACAGGATGTGCCCACACTTCTTAGGATCCTCATTGGCTGAATAAAATGAAAATGGCTCATTGCATTATGGGAACTTCCGATTCCGGTATACGATATTGCAAAAGTATCGGAATTAAGTATCGGAATTCCGATACCGCGAATATCGGCCGATACCCGATATTTCAGTATCGGAATGCTCAACACTAGTTATGAAGCTTATATTTTTGTTAGCCAGGCGCGCGCCCCATATTTCTATTGCTACCACTATTGGGAAAAATTATTTTCAGGGCTAGATGCAGCTAAAAATTATTATTAATTTCAAAGCTGGTGGAGCTTGGTATAGATGGCCTAATACAATGAGTCCCACACACTGCTAGAAGCCCAAATATTTTTTCAGAGCTAGATGCAGATAAAAATTATTTTTAATTTGCAACCTGATGGAGGTCAGTATAGATGAACTAATAGACCCAGTCCCACACACTGCTAGAAGCCCAAATATTTTTTCAGAGCTAGATGCAGAAAAAAATTATATTCAATTTGCAGCCTGATGGAGGTCAGTATAGATGGACTAATAGAACAAGTCCCACTCACTGCTAGAAGCCCAAATATTTTTTCAGAGCTAGATGCAGAAAAAAATTATATTCAATTTGCAACCTGATGGAGGTCAGTATAGATGGACTAATAGACCAAGTCCCACACACTGCTAGAAGTCCAAATACTTTTTCAGAGCTAGATCCAGATAAAAATTATTTTTAATTTGCAACCTGATGGAGATCAGTATAGATGGACTAATAGACCAAGTCCCACACACTGCTAGAAGCCCAAATATTTTTTCAGAGCTAGATGCAGAAAAAAATTATATTCAATTTGCAACCTGATGGAGGTCAGTATAGATGGACTAATAGAACAAGTCCCACACACTGCTAGAAGCCCAAATATTTTTTCTGAGGTAGATGCAGAGAAAAATGATATTCAGTTTGCAACCTGATGGAGGTCAGTATAGATGGACTAATAGAACAAGTCCCACACACAGCTAGAAGCTCAAATATTTTTTCAGAGCTAGATGCAGAAAAAAATTATATTCAATTTGCAACCTGATGGAGGTCAGTATAGATGGACTAATAGGCCAAGTCCCACACACTGCTAGAAGCCCAAATACTTTTTCAGAGCTAGATGCAGATAAAAATTATTTTTAATTTGCAACATGATGGAGGTCAGTGTAGATGGACTAATAGACCAAGTCCCACACACTGCTAGAAGCCCAAATATTTTTTCAGAAGTAGATGCAGAAAAAAATTATATTCAATTTGCAACCTGATGGAGGTCAGTATAGATGGACTAATAGAACAAGTCCCACACACTGCTAGAAGCCCAAATATTTTTTCTGAGGTAGATGCAGAAAAAAATGATATTCAGTTTGCAACCTGATGGAGGTCAGTATAGATGGACTAATAGAACAAGTCCCACACACAGCTAGAAGCCCAAATATTTTTTCAGAGCTAGATGCAGATAAAAAATATGTTTAATTTGCAACCTGATGGAGATCAGTATAGATGGACTAATAGACCAAGCCCCACACACTGCTAGAAGCCCAAACATTTTTTCAGAAGTAGATGCAGAAAAAAATGATATTCAATTTGCAACCTGATGGAGGTCAGTATAGATGGACTAATAGAGAAAGTCCCACACACTGCTAGAAGGCCAAATATTTTTTCAGAGCTAGATGCAGACAAAAAATTATTTTTAATTTGCAACCTGATGGAGGTCAGTATAGATGGACTAATAGAGAAAGTCCCACACACTGCTAGAAGGCCAAATATTTTTTCAGAACTAGATGGAGATATAAATTATTTTTAATTTGCAACCTGATGGAGGTCAGTATAGATGGACTAATAGAGAAAGTCCCACACACTGCTAGAAGGCCAAATATTTTTTCAGAGCTAGATGCAGAAAAAAATTATATTCAGTTTTCAACCTGATGGAGGTCAGTATAGATGGACTAATAGAACAAGTCCCACACACAGCTAGAAGGCCAAATATTTTTTCAGAGGTAGATGCAGATAAAAATTATTTTTAATTTGCAGCCTGATGGAGGTCAGTATAGATGGACTAATAGAGAAAGTCCCACACACTGCTAGAAGGCCAAATATTTTTTCAGAGCTAGATGCAGACAAAAAATTATTTTGAATTTGCAACGTGATGGAGGTCAGTATATATGGACTAATAGAACAAGTCCCACACACTGCTAGAAGGCCAAATATTTTTTCAGAGCTAGATGCAGAAAAAAATTATATTCAGTTTGCAACCTGATGGAGGTCAGTATAGATGGACTAATAGAACAAGTCCCACACACTGCTAGAAGCCCAAATATTTTTTCAGAGCTAGATGCAGAAAAAAATAATATTCAATTTGCAACCTGATGGAGGTCAGTATAGATGGACTAATAGAATGATGCTATGCCCAAAAGTTTTTACTTCACTAGGTGCAGTAAAAAAATTGGTATTCTATACACAGGTGGTATGTCTTGCAACACAGATAGGCTACTCCACTGACTAACACACCCTGCAATAGGCCAAAAAGGATTAGCTTTGCTAGATTCAGCCAAATGCTGTGAAAAAAACTTGCACAGCACTGGCACAGACCTGCCTGGCAAAAACTGATAGGAACTGATGTAACCTAGTCCTGTAAAGGACTGCAATTACAATTAGTCTTTACTCCCACAATCTATCTATTTAAGAGCACAGACCCGCCTGATAAAAGTCGTAGGAAATGCTGTAACCTAGTCCTTAGAGGACTGCAATCACAACTATTCCCTACTCCCAAGCTATCTGTAGATTTGTACGAAAATTGGCTTGAAATTAACAAGGTATAGCGCACACAGCAACAGCGGTGCCGTCTAACACACAACTGCAGCAGTGAGAAAATGGTGGCGACAGGGAAAATGGCTGGGTCTTATAGGGCAAGGACATGTGACATACACTGCCAATGACACATGCCCTTGCTTGTGTGAAAAAAAGCACTTCGCTCCGTGTGTGCGCTGCTGATAGGCTGACAGATTGCACCTCCCCACTGTAAATGCGTGAAAGAGAAAAAAAAATGGAGTTCTTAATTATTCCTGCAGAGATCCATCCTCTGCCCCTCCCCCCACCCCGCTGTACACTCAAACTGCGTATTAACATTAATTTTCATCATTACTGAGAAAAAATCCAGTTATGATTTTGGTGCACGAACAGTTATCGAACATAACCTCGAACAGCCGAATTTTTCTCAAATCGTTCGTGTTCGCCGAACGGCTCGAACACCGCCCAAAACTGCTCGAATTTGAGATTGGCGAACAGTTCGAGTAGAACAACGCTCATCTCTAATCAAGATACCTTCCTATAAGTTGAGTCCGCGGTTCATCGGTCCGTTCAAGGTTCTGAACCAAATCAATACCGTGGCCTACAAGCTGAAACTCCCGGTCACCTTATGGATTCCCAACTCCTTTCATGTATCTCTCCTCAAACCTGTTGTCCTTAATTCCCACTCTGACGATCCAGGTACCTCTCCAGCTCCAGTCTCCGCTGAGGACTTCTTTGAGGTAGAAAACATTTTGGCCACCAAGAGGGTAAGAGGAAAAGCTTTCTTTCTTGTGGATTGGAAGGGGTTTAGCCCAGAGGAGAGGTCTTGGGAACCCAGGGAGAACATTCATGCCCCTCATGTTCTTAAAAAATTTCTCTCGGGCTTAAAGAAGGAGGGGTGTTAAAAGGGCGGGGGGTACTGTAGCATCAACGTCTCTGCCTGCTGCCTGGCAGAGACGCCATTTCCCTCACCGCCACTGCCTTGGTCCGACGCCTTCCGGCTCCGGTCCCGCAGCTACTGTGGCGCGCACTGCGTGCAGTTTCCGGGCACTGTGCTTAGGGCGCGCGCGCCCTCCCTCTTAAAGGGGCTGCGCGCGCCATCCTAAAAAGTCCCCGGCCAATTGTCGGAGGACTTCCCCTATTTATAGCGCCTCCTCCAATATGGAGGTGCCTGTGCAAAGGTTGTTGTTCCGTGGGCTAACACTTGCTTCAGCCCTCAGGTCCCGTGCCTGTCAGTTCTGCCCGCCAGTCTGCCTGTTAGTCCTTCCGACAGTCTGCCTGTCAGTCCTGCTCGCCAGTCTGCCCGCTAGCTACCTGCCGTGCTCACCAGCCTGCTTACCTGGAAGCACCTGCCTGTTACCTGTCGTGCCCGCCTGCCTGCCTACCTGGAGCACCAGCCTGTTACCTGTCGTGCCTGCTAGGTTGTCTACCCGGACCACCCGTCAGCCTTCTAGCCGTGCTCATCTGCTGTACCGGTCAGTCCCTGCCATCTGACCCGTGGGAGTCACCTGCTCTCACACAAGGTCGGTCCCAGAGTGGCACCTTGGCCCCCTGCTCGGTCCTTCCCTGGTTCACGGAGTCGATTGAGCTGCCGTGTGACCTTGGTCAGGCTGAGTAGGTACTTAGTCACGCCCCTCTGGTCCCTCCCTGAAACCAAAGCACACCATCCGGACCCGTAACACTAGCTAGCTTAGTATAATATGCAATCAGCATAGTAACAAACATCATTGTTCACAGACCAATAGAAGACAACATTCAGGGTTATACAAATACTGGTCTGTCCTTCTTGACCAGTCACAGAACACATATATTTACAAGTCAACACAAACACAATAGTGTATTTCTCTTGGCTTAACAAATCGAATCGTCTAGCTGATTAAGATTATAAGCTGTATTGTCACATTTACCCTATGCTTTATTGACCTCCAGTAATGTCTTTTTAGC
Source organism: Phyllobates terribilis (assembly GCF_046119375.1). Taxonomy (NCBI): domain Eukaryota; kingdom Metazoa; phylum Chordata; class Amphibia; order Anura; family Dendrobatidae; genus Phyllobates; species Phyllobates terribilis. Next base: position 780,466,510 of record NW_027362762.1, read on the forward strand.
CTTTCATTGAGCTACTCTATCATTTATATATTTAAGTATAATATTATAAAGATTTTGTGACTTAGACATTTTCTCGGCACCTTCTATTTTCTTTCAGTTTTTTATGATCTAATCATTGGAATAAGATGTAGGTGAATGAAAATTCTCACTAATCCATACCTGATTTATTTAGAATTTTGATAATGTACTGTTTTCCACACTTGCGGAGGACAATCTGGATGTGACAATTGGGTGTGACAAAGCCACCTGCAGTTCTGAATAACCTCTCTGAAATGACACTGGAAGTTGACAAACACAGTACACCTGACTCGCCCCCTGGGCTGTGGGGTACTCGGATCCGGGCAATAGGGAAACGGTGGGAGTAGTAGTGGCAACCCGGTTCCGTGGCTCAGGGTGGTCAGGCCAGTTGTAGTCCGTTATGTGATGATGATTATGTCCGACTACGCCACCCGTGGATTGCGGTTATTAGGAACCGCCACTGCATGCAGACCGCTGGGGCTGATGAGGTGTGCAGCTAGGGTAGTATGACTCCCCACGGATAGAGTGCGGCCCCAGGGTAGTATAATGGATGGTGGGAGTGATGGTAGTGAGAGTCCCAGTGCCGATAGTGCTGGAGGAGCAAGGAGCACACAGACAACAGGTTGCAGTCCAGGGTCTTTACTAAAACAGGTAAACTGACCCATAAACAGTCCCAGCTAGGAGGGGACCTGGATGTCTGAGAGCAATTGGGAGATTGGCCCTGGTCAGGGTGAGGGTGTAGGCCTACCGTGCTTTCTGCGCTCCTTCTGACTATCTCCTCCTTATAGGATAACAGCCCACGCTTCCGAGCTCTCCGTGTATTCTTGCCTGTATGACCTGCGATGTGGGTTCCTTTCTGCTCCCAGCCTTGTACGGCTTTGCTGGTCCCTTCTGTTGTGGCAGGGCCTCCAGGCTTCTTAGGCCAAGGAATATACAGTCCCCTGCGGACTGGTTATCTGCTGGGGGATGTGGAATCCTCCCAACCTCAGACACCAAAGTCTGGTAAATTAAGTCCGTTATCTGCCAAGACAGGCTCTCTTCGCCTCTTGTCTCTGGCTTGTGGCTCTCCTCCTGCCACACTTCCTCTTAGGGTGCAATACAACTGTCCCTCTCTGCTCTGGGACCTGAATCCTGAGACAGGTCGTCCAGCTCTCCCTAACCCTGCCCCCAGCACCAGCTTTTATAGGGGCAGCCTGCTCCCCCTACTGGCCTGAGACAGGAGGTACTGCATGCTCATGTTCCCCTGACTAGAGAACCTCCCCCTTGCTCTCAGACACAGCTTTATTACATTTTGTGGCATCCAGGCCAGGGTGACACATTCCCCCCTAGTAAAATTTAGTACTCCGGGACTAAACAATAAACAAGGATTATATGCAAGACTATAAAACATTAACAGACAGACGACGCACAGATTGAGTCCTTAAGGTCACAGTGTGGTCTGTGACCAGGTGTCCATATCACCAACACAACGGGAAGCCTTAACCAGGTGGGGGTCTGTCCTACCCCAAGTCCTTCACAGTCTTAGTTCATTCCTTGGTTAGGCTCCGAACGCAGTCCATACAAGATTCTGGTTATAAAAAGTCCATAACCTGTGAGTCCTTACGGTAGCTGAAACTGAAACACAGAATTACCAAACATGCATGTAACTTGGCAACACTTCAACATTTAGCAACAGGGTTATTTACAATCTTAGTGCATACTATATTTTCCAGCGAGCGGGTATCTTCCCCTTTGTGCTCCTGGTTGACCTCCTTAACCCACTGTCTAGTGGTGGACCGACCTGGCTTTCCCCACTAGGGTTAGGGGTACAGCTACCAGCTAGGTGTACAGGTAGGTTAGGCAGGCAGCTGTCTGCGGGTCCTTTGGCTTACCGCAGGCATGGCGGGCTCACTGTCAGCAGAGGGTTGACTCTCCTGGGCTGCTGGTACAGGCTCTTCTGCCTCTGGAACTGCTTGCTCTTCTTCACCTTCCGGCTCTGGTGTTGGTTGTTGCTGTGCCGGTTGCAGGAAATGCAGGACGGGTACCACTATGGCATCATTTATGCGAGTCCAGGACTGAGGGAACTCTCCGAGAACGGTGCTGATCATTTCTTCCTTGTCCTCTGCGGGTTCAAGGTCACTCTGATCCTCTTCTGCACTACGGAGTTGCTCGGGGCATCTTTTGAGGTGGTCTCTGGAGACGGTGCTAGTGGTTTCTCCTCCGTCCTTGGTGATCACGCACACCTTCAGGTTGTCGTGATCAGACTGCAGTACGGTGTAGGGTTCCCTTTCCCACTGGTTGTCCAACTTATGTAGCCTTCTCTTCCGCTTCAGGACTTGCTCACCAGGTTCTAGGGGACCAGCAGGGGCGTGTTGGTTGAAGAGTTTTTCTTGCCTCTCTCTCACCTGGGCCAGGCTCTTCTCCACACTCTCCTGTACCTTCTTGTACTGCAGTTGCCTTTCCGTATCCCAGTCTGCATCCGGGGAGGTGTCCTCAGGTGTTAGGACTCCAATCTCCAGGTCTATGGGCAGCTTACCTGGTCTGGCTGGCATCAGGTAAGCCGGGGTGCAGTTGGTAGCGTTCACCGGGATATGATTGTATAAGTCTATCAGGTCCGGCAGTTTTTCTGGCCACAGGCTGCGTTCCTCCAGGGGCAATGTCTTCAGGAGATCAATGACTGTATTGTTCATCTTCTCACACATTCCGTTGGTTTGTGGATGGTAAGGCGTTGTCCGAATCTTCTTACAGCCATAGAGGTTGCAGAACTCCTGGAAGATTTCAGCCTTGAATGCTGGACCCTGGTCTGTCAGGACCTGTTCCGGATACCCGTGTGGACGGCAGAAGTATTGCTGGAAGGCTCTGGCCGCTGTTTGGGCTGTCAAGTCCTTTACCGGGACCACCACTAGAAAACGGGAATAGTGGTCCACGATTGTCAGGGCATAGATGTATCCTGACCGGCTGGGAGCCAATTTGACATGGTCCAGAGCTACCAGCTCAAGAGGCTGCGTGGTGACGATGGGCCTCAAGGGTGTCTTCTGGCTGGCACGGTCCTTCCTCCTTAGGTGACAAGGGCCACAGTCTCTGCACCATTTTTCTACAGCTCCTCTCATGCCGACCTAAAAGAACCGTCCTCTTAGCAGGAACTCCAGTTTCTTCCAACCAAAGTGCCCCGCTCTGTCATGGTAAGCCCCCAGGACCATAGCTGCATCCCACCTTGTGACCACGACTTGCCAGGTCAGCTCATGGGTCCGGTGGTTGACAATCCGTCTACACAGCTTGCCTTCGTAGAGGAACAGCTTGCTCTTCTCCTTCCATAGCTGCTTGGCCTCCTCTGGAGCATCCGGATCCATGCGGACGTCTTCCTGGGTCAGCAGATCTTTCACCAGGCGGATGGCAGGGTCACTATCTTGGGTCTCGGCCCAGCTGTGGTGAGGTAGGGGATTGATCATCACGGTTGTTAGATCCTCCTCCTTCACGCGGTGGGAGTATTGAGCGGCTCCATTCCGGTGAAATGCGGGGAGTTCTACCTCCTCCCGCTCTTCTAGGTCTTCGTCACCTTCAGGTAAGTGAGGCATTCTTGATAGGGCGTCAGCGTTGGCATTGGTTTTGCCGGCCCGGTACTTCATCACGAAGTCATAGTTGGAGAGACGGGCCATCCACCGCTGTTCTAGGGCACACAGTCTTGCATTGTCCAGGTGTGTCAACGGGTTGTTGTCCGTGTACACGGTGAACTTTGCGGAGGCCAGGTAATGCTTGAAGCGTTCCGTCACGGCCCACACCACTGCCAAGAATTCTAGCTTGAAGGAGCTGTAATTCTCCGGGTTCCTCTCGGTGGGCCTCAGCTTCCGACTGGCGTACGTGATCACCCGTTCTCTGCCCTGTTGGTTTTGGGACAGTGCGGCTCCCAGTCCCACATTACTGGCATCTGTGTGGAGGATAAAAGGCTGGCCATAGTCAGGGTAGGCCAGGATCTCATCCCCCGTGAGGGCCATCTTTAGCTGGCGGAAGGAGTCCTCTTCCGGTTTATCCCACTTGAAGGGTGGCTTTTGACTTCTGGACTTAGACTGTCCGATCAGGAGGTCCTGCATAGGAGCTGCCATCTTGTTGAACCCAGGGATGAACCTTCGGTAGTAGCCTACCAACCCGAGAAACTGTCTCACCTCTTTGATGTTCGAGGGGATTGGCCAGCTCTTGATTGCCGTGACCTTGTCAGGGTCGGGGGCCACTCCTTCCGCGCTTACCACGTGCCCTAGGTACTGGACCTTTGGTTTCAGCAGGTGACACTTCGATGGTTTCACCTTCAGGCCATAGCCTGCCAGGGCTTCGAACACCTCAGCCAGGTGCTTGAGAAGGTTCTCGTAGGTCTTCGAATAGACGATCACGTCGTCCAGGTAAAGGAGGACCGTCTCGAAGTTTCGGTGCCCTAGACAGTATTCCATCAGCCGCTGGAAGGTCCCTGGTGCGTTGCAGAGCCCGAAAGGCATACAGTTGAATTAGCTCAGTCCCATCGGGGTGGTGAAGGCGGTCTTCTCCTTGTCAGCCTCTGCCACAGGAACCTGCCAGTACCCGCTAGTAAGGTCCAAAGTAGAAAAGAAGTTAGCTGATTTTAGTACGGCTAAAGACTCTTCTATTCTAGGCAGCGGATATGCGTCTTTGTGGGTGATATGGTTGATTTGTCTATAGTCCACGCACATTCTCATGGTGCCGTCTTTCTTTTTTACCAGAACCAGGGGGGCTGCCCAGGGGCTACAGCTATCTCTAATGACCCCAGCTTCTTTCATTTCCCGCAGCATACCCTTGGCGTTCTGATAATGTGCAGGGGGTACAGGCCTGTGTCTCTCTTTTATTGGTGGGTGGCTCCCTGTGGGGATGTGGTGTTCTATCCCCTTTACTCTGCCGAAGTCTAGCGGGTGCTTACTAAAGACTCTCTCGCACTCCTGTACCACCCGGTAGACTCCTTGTTTTTGGTGCAGGGGAGTGGAGTCAGCACCCACATGGAGTTTCTGGCACCAGTCCTCCTTTTGTTTCTGGGAGCCATTACCCTCCGCCTGAGGAGATGGAGGCAAGGGTTCCAGGGCCCTGATAGCTTTGTGTTCGACAACAAACAGTTTGGCAAGTGTAGCGTACCTGGGTAAGTGTACCTCTCTCTCCCCAATGTTGAGAATGCGGACGGGCACCCTCCCATGACGGACATCAACCACCCCCCGGGCTGTCAAAATGGTGGGCCTGCTGTCTGAGTACACGGGTTCTACCATGGCTTGGTAGTCTCTACCTCTCAACCCGATTGCAGTCCGACACCAGATCATCATTTCACTTTTGGGAGGCATGGAAATGGGGAATGGGTCACTCATTCTTACGCTACCGATCTCATCACCAGACAGTTCTACCTGCTGCCGTCTCATGAGGGCTTTTATCTCCTTGTTGAGGACTCTCTGTTGGCTGGAACTAGCATTCACCGCCACCTGTTGTAGAATTACAATTACCTCTGAAAGACAATTTTCAATCACGTTAGTACCCACAGTTATTTTAGGGTGACTTTCACGACGGTCAATGTCCACAATAATTACTCCCTGTGCCGGCAGTTCAACTTTACCAATCTTAATGGTCATCTCCTTGAACCCCATCTGCGGCACGGGTAAGCCATTACTGGCGATGATGCTCAAGTCACTGTCTGGATACCGTGTGATATCAGCATCAGTCCAATACTGCTTAAAAAGTACATAAGGGATAGTGGTTACTTGCGACCCAGTATCCAGCAAGGCGCTCATGGGGATACTGTCCAGCACCACGGGTAAAACCGGGCGCCCCCCAACGTACTTATTACGCCAATTGTAAGGGCCTGGTGATCTTATGCCTGGGGGTTGGCCCTCTGCCCCAGGTTGGACCCGTTTAAATTACAGTACCTGGAAATGTGTCCGGGCAGGTTGCATCGATGGCAAATGGGCTGTCCATCCTCTGCGTAGCGGTCTGTGGGCCTCCCTCGGAACGACGGGATCCTCCTCTGTCGACGCCACGGGACATCCTCCGGACTTGAAGCCAGCTCGATGGGTCTTGACGTGTCCACTTGTATTGCCTGGACGGTCCTGGTCAATGCCGCGACGCTCCTGGTCAGCTCCTGGACTTGGTGGTGCAGATCTTTCGACGGGGCTTGGTTCAGGGCCTGTGCATCAGCCCCCACGGAGTCCATAGAGGAGGGCGCCGCCTCCTGGTGGTAGGTGAGAGCAGGGCGCCGGGGGTTTATAGCGCCACTTGTTGCGGATTCACGGAGCACCCTTATGGCCCTGTCCTTGAATTGGGCAAAGGTCAGATCAGGGTTCTGAAAGAACATGAGGCGCAGCTGGGTCCTGTGGGCGCTAGACAGCAGACCTTCTATAAACTGTTCCGTTAGTAGCTTATCCGTTTCCTGCACGCTGCCAGGGTCAGCTTGTTGGATGGCCCTCAAGGCTTCCTGCAAATTTAGGGCATAGTCTCTGATGCTGTCTTGTGCCCGCTGCTTACATCCATAGAACCTCATTTTAATCTCAGCGGAGGTACGTGTGTCAAAGGTACCCCGGAGCCGGGCCAGAATACCCTTCACAGTCCTTTTCTCCTCAGTGGGCCATGATTTTACCTCTCTTTGGGCTGCGCCAGTTAACTGCCCTGTTAGTATGCTGACCTTCAGTTCCTCTGTCAGGGGGTAGACTTGGAACAAACTGTACAGCCTTTCCTTAAAGTCAGTTAGGGCATGGGGCTCCCCTGAGTACTTGGGCAGCCAGGCCGCTCCAGGGATGTAGGGCAGGGAAAAGGGCATCACCGCTGCTGCAGCTGCGTTGGTGGTAGTGGGCGTCTCTGTGTCCGACATCTTCCTCCCCCCTAGTTAAGCGTGGCCTACCTTCCGACGATCCTCTTCTGTAGGCCGCGGCTCCACTGCTGCTGCTCTGGACGAGGACCTTGCGTCGCGTCCTGATGACGTCAGCGTCGCTCTCTCTCCCTTCCAGGACCTTGCGCAGCGTCGGTGCGTGGGGCGGAGCTTTGGATCTCGCGCGCTATCGGCGTCCACGCCCCTCTTCTTCCCGTGCGACGTCCCGAAGATGGCGTCCGATGGCGGGAAGCGGCTGCGGATGGCGGGAAGATGGCAGAAGACGGCGGGAAACGACCCAAGATGGCGTCCGATGGCGGGAAACGACTCCGGACGGCGGGAAACTTCGCCACAGGTAAGTACAAAAGTCTCTTTCAGGCACGCAGTACCCGGTGGTTGTGGGCACGAAATCCTGCCGACTACGCCAATGCTGACTCGCCCCCTGGGCCGTGGGGCACTCGGATCCGGGCAATAGGGAAACGGTGGGAGTAGTAGTGGTACCCGGTTCCTTGGCTCAGGGTGGTCAGGCCAGTGGTAGTCCGTTATGTGCTGATGATTATGTCCGACTATGCCACCCGTGGATTGCAGTTATTAGAAACCGCCGCTGCATGCAGACCGCTGGGGCTGATGAGGTGTGCAACTAGGGTAGTATGACTCCCCACGGGAAGAGTGCGGCCCCAGGGCAGTATAATGGATGGTGGGAGTGATGGTAGTGAGAGTCCCAGTGCCGATAGTGCTGGAGGAGCAAGGAGCACGCAGACAACAGGTTGCAGTCCAGGGTCATTACTAAAACAGATAAACTGACCCATAAACAGTCCCAGCTAGGAGGGGACCTGGATGTCTGAGAGCAATTGGGAGATTGGCCCTGGTCAGGGTGAGGGTGTAGGCCTACCGTGCTTTCTGCGCTCCTTCTGACTATCTCCTCCTTATAGGATAACAGCCCACGCTTCCGATCTCTCTGTGTATTCTCGCCTGTATGACCTGCGACGTGGGTTCCTTTCTACTCCCAGCCTTGTACGGCTTTGCTGGTCCCTTCTGTTGTGGCAGGGCCTCCAGGCTTCTTAGGCCAAGGAATATACAGTGCCCTGCGGACTGGTTATCTGCTGGGGGATGTGGAATCCTCCCAACCTCAGACACCAAAGTCTGGTAAATTAAGTCCGTTATCTGCCAAGACAGGCTCTCTTCGCCTCTTGTCTCTGGCTTGTGGCTCTCCTCCTGCCACACTTCCTCTTAGGGTGCAATACAACTGTCCCTCTCTGCTCTGGGACCTGAATCCTGAGACAGGTCGTCCAGCTCTCCCTAACCCTGCCCCCAGCACCAGCTTTTATAGGGGCAGCCTGCTCCCCCTACTGGCCTGAGACAGGAGGTACTGCATGCTCATGTTCCCCTGACTAGAGAACCTCCCCCTTGCTCTCAGACACAGCTTTATTACATTTTGTGGCATCCAGGCCAGGGTGACACACACCCAAGGCAATATGGTCGGTTCCTTGCCTCATTTCCAGTCTGCTGACTCAAAAGTCCATGGGGTCAGGGCTTATGTTATCTGACATATAAAGGACAAAGTCCAATTAAGACTGACCAGTTGAGGCAATGATTTTCTGTTTGCATCCTTTCATGTAAACTGTAATTGCAGCTGCTGCAGTTGCACTGGTAGTACTGGCATAGGCAAGGTAGCATTGAGTCTGCAGGAAGTGGATAAGGGTCTCCGGGCCAGACATGTTATTCCCTATTTTGCTTTTATAGTGAGGGTCTAAAAGCATGACTTCACAATGGTCATCCCCTTGCTTGATGTGAAGAATACGTCCGTCAGTCCACAAACAATTGAGCATGCAGCTTGCAACACTCGCCAACACAACCAAGATCCATATTAGTTCTCTGCCACTCACTGCCCTGGTTGGTCATCATTAGTGATGAGCGAGCATTCTCGCTACTGCTTGGTGTTCGCCCGAGCATCTCACTGCTCGAGATGCTCGGCGCTCGCCGAGTGTTTCCGGGGTTGCTCGACGGGAGCTCAGGTCCCCTCCCTGCATGTTTGGTGCTCTTTAGAGCACCAATGAACATGCAGGGATTGGCTGCCACACACTGTAATTCCCCAGCCATGTTGGTTGTGGCATTACTGTGATTGGCTGGCCGCACAGTGTCATCAAGTCTATATCAGACCTGGCGCCGCCATGCTCGTCACAGTCTACTTTGGAATCAGGCAGTGTAGGGAGAGGTGCTGCTGAGCTAGGGAGAGATTCGCTTGTTTCTTAGTTAGTGTAGGTATACCACAACATATTCTACACATATCCATCTCAACTAACAGCCCTTCTGAGGACTAATCCAGCTGCATAGATATCAGTGCTAGGCAGGCAGGCAGTGTATGTGGCAGACTTCAGTGCATATAGCAAGAGGGTCCATTCCAGTTCTGTCTGCTGGTTATTCAGTGTGCTGCTAGGACTGTTTGGCCGTGTGGAGAGAGCTCCTAGGAAGGGAGTTAATTTTTCACCTGGGACTTTTGTCTGCGCCCTTCCCAGGGAAGAAGGCTCGAGGCGGGACTGGCTTCCGGGGCTGGGCCCCTGGCTCCCACCCCCCGGTCCAAGCCGGCAGGGGGTGGGAGGATTACCAACCCGGCTAGGACAGCCAGGTCTGGCAAGGCTCGGGGTCCAGCATGAAGACCCGAAGGACCCCCAAGGCCATGGCTGCGGCTGCTCCTCCCCCTGGAGGTAGGTCGAGTATGAGCAGGGGTGCTGCAGCGGTGCCCCTTGATTGGAGCACCAAGGTGACGAAGGAGTCAACCGTCAGCTATGGCTCCCACATCCATGCGCACCTCTGCGAGTATGAGGACGCCTCAAGGAAGCTAAAATCCCTCTGGGGGAGTTGAGGGTAGCTCAGCAGAGGCCCGACAGGGCCTCTAGCAGTAAAAAGGCTGAGCTATCCGCTGCGGTCAGGAGGATCAAGCGGGCAATACAGGAGGTGGAGAGCCGACGGTGTGTCATCTTGGCCGGCAGCGGGCCCTTCCGGGAGAAGCTGGAGAATGATAACCGGTTCAGAGCCAAGGCCGGTGGATCTCTGGAGGGGTCACAGAGCTCTGGCCAGGTGATGGAGGAGGAAGAGGAATGCGAGGAGAAGGTCGCGCCCTACCCACCGCCTGGTGGCCTGGTGAGTGATCTCCAGGCGTCGCACAGCGGGATAGCCCCTGAGCAGATGGCTCTCCCGTCTGATTCTTTCCCTTCAGAGGGCTGCGGGAGCGAGGGGGAGGATGAGGAAGGTGGTAGCAGTAGCAGTAGCAGTGAGGGGAGCTGCCTCGTCATGCAGCAGATCCGGCAGATTGAGTCCCCGGTACGTTTTAACCAGCTGACGTTCGGGGACGAGATCTGCGAGGACGAGGCAACCGGGAGGGGGTGAAGAGGAAAAAGGTGAAGAAGGCAAAGAGAAAAATATCAGTAGCACATACATTTGTGATTGTCCCCCTCTCTGGCACCCGCTACCCGTTGTGTGGCACCCGCTACCCACCGCGGCTCGGGCTCTGTTGTGGGTCTGCAGCGAGGGAGCGGGGAGACTATAGGCCATGGCACGCAGAGAGCTGCCTCTGTTTGTGGTAAAGAAGGTGGTGTATCGTATGTGTCTGATATGGAGCATGGCACGGAGGGTGGCCCTGCGGCGGGCAAAAACTGGTGGTGCTCAGGCTGGCTCCCCTGTGAGAGAGGGAGCTGGCCTGGCACCTAGTGTGCTTGTTTGCATGTGGGGAGCAGCGAGCATAACTGCCGCTGCCTCCCTAACTACTGACGGCACACTGACAGCCGGGGCCGCATCTCCGGCGGCGAGTGCTGGGGCACCTGGTAAGGCAAAGAGTGCGGGGCCTGCGGCTCTGGCAGAGCTGGCTCGTAAAAAGAAAATGGTGGGGCCTGCTCCCCTGGCGGGGTCCCTGTGCAGGGACCCAGTAATGGGTAAGCGCGGAGGTCTCCGCCACTGGTGGAAACCGAGGGGGAGTGGCCTACCCGGGGCCGGCCGCCGGAGTTGCTGTGGCCAGACTCTTTGTGGCCAAGGGTGTGACGTTAGGTGGTGCTGTGCCCCTGGGAGCTGGTGCCGCTGGACCAGGGGCCCCTGAGAGTAGACCCGACTCTGGGTCGGCTTTGGGAGTCACAGCGCCGGCGGCTGCTCATGATGCAGTGGAGACTGCAGCTGCAGTCAGTACAGGTGTGGGGGCTGTGGCTGTGGCTAATGGGGGTGCCTGCCTGTCAGGGTCCCCTGTGTCTGGGGGCTTACCTGTGGCAGCGGCTACGGCAGGGCTGGCTATTTGGTGTTGGGGGTGGAGCTACTCCTGGCTCTCTTCCTGCCAGTAAGGCAGGAAGCTCCAAGAGTGATGGGAACACTGGTGCTGCGCTACTTAAACCTTGCAGCGTGGTCCTTAAAGGGCCAGCAGCACTCGGCGCACAGAACCCTCCAGCAGGGAAGGTGCCACCAGTAGGTGGCACAAAAGGTGCCAGTAACACAGGTAATGTGGACGGTGGGAGTAAAGTGGATCACAGAAAGTGTACCCAGAAGAAAATAAAACATTGACCCCAGTGCGCATGTGAGTGGGAGTAGGGTGAGTGGGGTGATTGTCGACATAAATGGGGATGGTATGGGTATGGATATGTCTGTGGCTGAGGATGCAAATGGCGGTGTCTCTGCGGCAGGGAGCGTGAATGGAGTATCTGATGGTAGCGGGGAGCATGGGGTGGGGGCTGGTCCATCTGCCCCCCCGGCCGCGAGTCCCCGGAGTTTTGCGGGGGTAGTGGCCGGGGCCCCGGGGTCTTCTCGGGGGGTTTCCTGGTCTCTGAACCTCAGGGATGGTGACTTGTGGCGCTGTTTCCTGGAAGCCCTCAAGAAGGTAGAACGGACGATCATGGTAGAGGGAAGAGAGGTGGACCTGGCCTTTTGGCTGGACAGACACGGCCAGACTGCCTTCCAAGATAAAAGGGAGGGTGAAACAGTATGGTCCCTCCTGACAGCCGGGCAGGGGGTGGCCAGGAGGAATGTGGTCCGTCTTCGGTGGAGGGGCAATGAAGTGTGCCTGCCAAGAGCGAGAGTCGTGAAGCTTCTCCTGAAGATGGACTTCAGGGCGACTGACATCTTTGCCCTGATCCATCCTTTCGGTACCTTCATCTTCGACATCAATTTTGTTTGGCCGGAGGGCTTAAAGCTCTTCTGGTCGAATTTTGAACTGGTGAAGGGGGAGCCCAGCTGGCGAGACTTTGCCGTGCAGGCGGTGTCTCTCCAAAATGGCATAAAGAGGGTGACCGTTCTGACAAATAAGGAGTCACTCTCTGGGATGATATCATGACGTGGCTTTCCCGCTATGGGGAAGTCACGGAGGTCCCAAAAAAGAACAGGGACGAGTTTGGCATTTGGTCAGGGGGCTGGACCTTCATGATGAAGTTGAAGGTTTCAGGTGGTACTGTCACCCACATCCCCTCCTCAGCATTTCTGGGGAGGGACAGGATCCTGATCTTCTACCAGGGGCAACAGAAGGTCTGCCACAGGTGCGGTGATCCCCGACACTTCAGCGCAGGCTGCAAGGTGCCTTGTGTGGTGGGGATGTCATCTTGCCGCGGCCTGTGGTGACATTAGGTGTCACCTGTGTGGTGATCTATGTCACCCGTATAGCCGCTGCCCCCGTTCCTTTTCCAACACCATCTCTGGCCAGGCGGGGGAGAGACGTGGGGGGGTCCCCAGCGGTGCATCCTCGGCTGGAGCTGGAGGTGGGGGCGGGAGGAGATCTGTGGTGTCAGTGAGGAAAGGCGAGGCGAGTACATCTGCCTACCAGTGGCAACAGGTGAGGCGCCGTGGGGACAGGGGGCAGGATAAGCCTCAGGCGACTGGGGTGATGACTGTCCCCTCCCCGGAGGCGGCAGCCGGAACCTCTGAGGCCCTGGGGGAGGAGGCAGTGAGCGAGGAGATCAGGAGGATGGAGAGGGAGGAGGTGGCTGCTTCCGATAATTCCTCCCAGTATGAAAGTCTGGATGAGGAGGTGGTGGAGCAGCCTAAAAATACGGGTGACAAAAAGAATCGGAAGAGGAATAGGAAAAGGGCAAAAAAAAACTAAAGCCCCCCCCCTCGGCCGCTGCGGTGCCTACGGAAGGGCTCACCAGCTCCCCTCTGATCCCCCTCTCCAACCGGTTCCAACCTCTCGATGACTCTGCTATGTCGGAGGTCGGGGGTGAGGGGCCGGAGGTAACATCTGGGGTGCCTTCAGGGAGTGGCGAGGTCCGTCCTCCGGGGGACTCACATTCCCCTGGGGGAGGGACTGCCCAGAGGTCCGGAGGTGAGGAATCCTGTACTGGGAAGGAGGTGTCCGGTGCTGGAGGTGCTGGTGGTGTGGGCATGGACACCTCTGTGTCACTAAAGAGGAGGGGTGAGTCGGGCTCCTCCACTGAAGGTGAGAGGAAATCGGGGGGTAGGGTTAAAAAGAAGGCCGTCTAACCCAATCACCCATGATGGAGGAAGCTACCTCGTTGACTCTGGCATCGATTAATGTCGCCAGCATAAAGTCAGATTTACGGCCTTTGATTTTTTCACCCGAGTTGAGGCTGACGTTTTATTTTTGCAGGAGACCACGCTAACGGACATGGGGGCCATTTACAAAGCAAAGAGGGAGTGGAGGTGTGGGCCCTCATACTGGTCTCTTGCGGCCGAGCCGTACAGCGGGGTAACGGTCCTAAGGCCGCTTCGGTGGAATGCAGACCGGCGATTGAGGTAGAAATGGGGAGGTGCTTGGTTCTTGACGTCTTCATGAGGGGACAAGAGCTCCGGCTCATTAATATCTATGTCCCGCAGTCCAAGTGGGACCGTAAATGTCTCTTCCTGAAGGTCAAGCCCTATCTTTTTTCAAGCCGGCTGGTGGTCTTCGGTGGGGATTTCAATACTATAACTAGATCCCGTGATAGAGGAGGCCCCGGAGACCGGCTGGTTTATGATAGCATAGCCTTGAATAGCATAGTGAGTGAGGCTCGTCTAGTGGATGTCCACATCCGGCACACCCCAGGTCACGGGGGTTTCACCTTTCATAGGGGTAGCAGTAGGTCTAGGATAGATAGTTTTTTTTTAAAGGAGGAAGCCATCTTTTCTGCAGTGTCCGCTGTTGAGGTGGAGTTCTCCGACCACGGTTTTATTTTATTTTCCTTGAATGTTGCAGAGACTCCCCAGATGGGGAGAGGCCTATGGAAGCTGAATTTGTCCCTGTTGGAAGAAGCGGATGTAAGACAATCCTTTGAGGAATTTCTTCAGAGCCAGGTTCCTCTCTTGTGTCTCTGTAGCAATAAGTCTGAGTGGTCGGAGATCTTCAAAAGAAGGGTTGCAAGGTTCTTCCGTCAGCTCTCAAGCCTCAGGGGCCTGAACAGGTACCGCCTTTATCGGGAACTGGGGAGGAAACTCGAGCAGCTCGTCTCGACTGGAGGGGACCGTGAGTAAATCTCCAGGGTGAAGACCTTGCTTAAGGGGTGCCAGTATGATAGGCACACATCCTTGGTTTTTGAGAGGGATTTTGGGAGGTACCGCTCGCCCGACCCTTACAGGAACTGCAGGATGTCAGTGAGTTGTACGGTGGTAACAGGGCTGATCAACAGTATGGGGTCCCTGAACAGATCCAAATCAGGGATCCTGGAGGTGGTCAGATCCTTTTACTCGCACCTCTTTGGGAGGAGGGAACCTGATCGGGATGAGATGTCGGCTTTCCTGGCTGAGACAATCCATGAGCCAGGAAATGACCCCTCTCTTCATGTTTTGGCAGAAGCAATCAGGGAAGAGGAAGATTGGGTCATGTCTGAGGTTAAGCGCTACTCGGTGGCATCTGGGTCCATGATCAACCGGGATAAGTGTGAGATTCTCTGGCTGGGAGGGGCAGATTCAGGTTTTGATCTCCCGGACACCCTTCCAGGGCCTCAGGCCACAGCAAAAATACTAGGCATCTGTTTCGGCCTGGGGGACTATCCCCAGTAAAACTGGGAGGGCAGACTTAAGATCGCCACCCAGAAGGTGGATCAGTGGAAGGGTTGGTCCTTGACCCTGAGGAAAAGGGTTAGCCTGGCCAAAGGGTATTTGCTCCCTTTATTAATATATCTGGGCAGCGTCTGCATCTTGCCAGAGCCTCTTTGGACATGGGTCTACAGCCTGTTCTTCCAACTATTGTGGGGGAATAGGCTGAACATAATCAAGAGGGAGGTCACATACCGCACAAGGAGACTAGGTAGGTTGGGTATGGTCAACCCAGTGGTGTTTCTAGTAAAGACCTTTCTTAAGGTTAGAGAGGGCTCCACCGTGGGAATTCTCCTGTAGGGGATGGTTTCGGCCTTTCTTCCAGGAATGAGAGACAGGAGGGCAGGTGAAGGACCTTCGGACGCCTCATGGGCATCTTCCGGCTTATGCTACCCCGGTTCTGAAGGTGATCCGCTGGTGGGGTCTGGGAGTGTGGGAGATCAGGACCATGTCAAGAAGTTTACTTGACAATAGGGTCCTGTTGACCTACTTTCAGAAGCCCCTGGCGCTCAAGTATTACCCAAGCCAGGATCTGGAGGTAGGGCTCGGGTTATTAAACTCTAAGCGGATCCCCTTGAAGTTGTGGGACTTGGCTTGGCGTTGTTTCCATGGGAGACTGTATGTGAGGGACAACCTGAAGTACAGGAACTCTGATGACCGGGATTGTCCCCGCGAGAAGTGTGGCAGCATGCTTGAAAGCATGGAGCGCTTCCTGCTACGGTGTCCCTTTAATACAGAGGTCTACAGTAGGGTGGGTGCTTCCATTGGCTGGCCCAGGCTGGCAGGTCTTTCCTATGCGGAGTGGGCCTGTGGGGCATTCAGGTCCCTTGGTGGCCGAGATCGGGGCACTGTTTTCTTAGTTAGCTTAGTGATTAGTTTTACACGTGGATCGCATGGTGTTTAGTGTCCACCCAACAGAAAGACTTCCCCCAGGAAGATGTGATTAGGAACATCCTGGGTGACCTGGCAAAAGTGCGCTCGCTGGAGTATGAGAGGCTGGATGCAGGGAGGGCTTCCCTTCTATGGAGGGGGTTCTCATTTAATGTGCCCTAGGGAGAGTTAGATTCTGAGTGTTTGTGAAAGGGTGAGTTTACTCTTTTCTATATATTTTTTTTTGTAGGGTCAGATAGTTGTGTAGGGTTAGGGAGGGACAGATAGGGACAGTCTTTAGGGATAGGTAGTTAGTATTAGGTTGGTAGTGAGGGTCAGTGAGGGACAGGCAGGGACAGGTAGGGAAAGATTGGTAGGGCGGTAGGGACAGGTTTCTCTTTTTCTTTATTAAGGAGGGACAGGGAGTTGTGTGATAGTTTAGGGTGAGAGCCTCTGTAGTCTCCAGTTTCCTGGTGGTGGGCTGCTCCCCTCACTTGTAGGTTTTTGCTTTTCGGTATCGGAAACCTGAATATAGTGCTTGCAAGCACTTAACTTGGGTCTGATTTTTGGTTCATGGTTGTTTTTTTATGGTTAGTTGTTATGTTGTCATGTTTATGGTTAGTTGTTATGTCGTCATGTTATATTGTTGTGTTGTGTTATTGTTTATTGTATGTATATGTGTGTCACCCCAGGCCTGGATGCCACAAATATTAAATGCTGTGTCTGAGAGCAAGAGGGAGGTTCCCTGGTCAGGGACCATTAGCATGCAGCACCTCCTGTCCCAGGCCAGTAGGGGGAGCAGGCTGCCCCTATAAAAGCTGCAACTGAAGGCAGGGTTAGAGAGACCAGGACCCACTTCTGAAGCATCCAGAAGGGTTCCCAGAGGAAAGGGACAGGTCAGCAGCAGCTGAGGAGTCCGGGAGGCAGAGGAGGAACAGCAAGCCAGGGACAGAGGCGACGAGAGCCGGCCCTGGCTGAGAGAGAACTACACAACCGGACACTGTCAGGGTTGCAAGCCCGGCAGCAGATAACTGAGTGATTTCAGGTCCCTTGGCCTGAGAAGCCTGGAGGCTACGCCACACAGAGGGACCGGTACAGAACGGAGAAGCAACAGGTACCTAAGGCCCGAGTCGCAAGACATACAGGCGTAGTACACGGCCAGCTCAGGGACATGGGCTATCACACCACAAAAAGGGGGATAGTCAGCAAGAGCGGAGAGAGAACGGTAGGCCTACCCACTCACCCTGACCAGTGGGGCTCGCCCGAATGCTCTCAGTCACCCAGGCCCATTCCTACCCTGTACTCCTGTTGGGTCATTAGTACTAACTACAATAAAGACCCTGGACTGTTTGAAGCAGACTCTGAACCCTTATTATTGCGGCCTGCACCATCACCCCCAGCATCCTATTACACTGCCCTGAGGCTACACTATACCCGTGGGGAGTTATCCTATCCCTGTGCTGCATACCAACATCAGCCTCCGCGGTCTGCCTTGCAGCGGCGGTCATCCCTGACCCCAATCCACGGGTGGCATAGTCGGACATTCAAAACCCTACAAACAGACTGCCACAGCATTTGGTCTGACCACCCTGAGCCACGGGATCGGGTTGCCACTACTACCCCCAACATTGCACCGAAGCCCGGTTCTGGGTGCCCCACGGCCCAGGGGGCGAGTCATATGTATGTGTATTGCACGTGGGGGGGTTTAGTTTAGGTTGGGTGGGGGTTTTCGGGGGGAGGGGTTTTGGTAGAATGGATGTCCTGCGGGATGAGGGGAAAAAAAGGCGAAAAAGGACCTTTTGGTGTGCGATAAATGGCCACAAACTTTCGTGGGACCTTGTTTTGTTAAAGGCCACAGACTTTCGTGGGACCTTGGGTGTTGGTTGTGGGGGGGGGGTGAATTAAAAAAAAAAAAAAAGAGTTTTCCGTGTGTGTATAGAGTTAAGTTTTGGCTAGGTGGGCCAGGTGGCCTATCTCTTATTTTGGGCGATAGGCCAGTTTTTAGTTTTCTTTTTTTTTTTAGGGGGTTAAGTGTAGTGTTGAGCCACCCCCGTAGTGTTCGGGTTCGGTTCGGTTCGTCGAACACCGGGATGTTCGAGGAACTGTTCGTCGAACTGTTCGTCGAACTGTTCGTCGAACACCGTCGAACACCGTTAAAACCAATGGCAGGCAAACAAAAACACATAGAAACACATAGAAAACACCTTCAAAGGTGTCCAAAAGCTGACAAACTGCTCAGAAGACGCTCTCTTTAAAAAAGCCAGCCGGCAATTCAGCAGCGGCATACACCGGTACCCGACAATTTAGACAAGAAGGAATAGAGCATCACACATAGATTAGATAGATAGAAACATGTCAGTCACATATATAAGAAGTACAGTGACAGTGTTGGTTACTGTACTTGTCATTTAGTGTAAAGGATTTATTAAAAAAAATATTAGTGTTTTCATGCACCGTCTCTTTAAAAAAGCCGGCCGGCAATTCAGCAGCGGTACCCGACAATTTAGAACAGAAAGATAGAGCTTCACACATAGATTAGATAGATAGAAACATGTCAGTCACATATATAAGAAGTACAGTGACAGTGTTGGTTACTGTACTTGTCATTTAGTGTGAAAATAAAGGATTTATTAAAAAAAAAATTGGCGTGTGGTTCCCCGTAATTTTAGTCTCTAGCAGAGGTTAAGCAGATGGCTGGGGCAGATGTTTGAAGCCTGGGAAGGGGGTAATACCCATGGAGCTTCCCAGGCTACTAATATCAGCCCCCAGCTGAATACCTAGCCTTTAGTAGCTATTAAAATGGGGGACCCCCCCAAAAAAATGATGTGGGGTCCCCCCTATTTTAATAGCTAGCAAAGGCTAGGCAGAGAGCAGGGGGCTGATATTAATAGCCCAGGAAGGGTGCCATGAATATTGGCCCCCTCCCAGGCTAGAAACACCAGCCGTCAGCCACCCCAGAAATGGCGCATCCATAGGATGCGCCAATTCTGGCACTTAGCCTCGCTCTTCCCACAGCCCTGTAGCGGTGGCAGTGGGGTAATAGGGCTGGGGTTGATGTCAGCTTATAATGCCAGCTGACATCAAGCCCAGGTTAGTAATGGAGAGGCGTCTATAAGACACCCCCATTACTAACCCCATAGTCAAAGTTAAAAAAAAACACAACACCCAGAATAAAGTCCTTTAATTGAAATAAAGACACAATTCTTTATTGTTCTAAATTAAACCATACTTACCATCACGACCATTCCAGCTGAAGCCATCGGTCTCCTGCAATAAAAGAAAAATAATAAAGCAACATCATCCTTACCTTTCGATGGTTCCCAGGACAGCTCCAGCTCTGCTACATCGAGATGACAGGCTGGACCGCAGAAAGCTGTCCGCAGTCCGCAGCCACCCCGGAAAATGGCGCGTTCATAGAAGCGCCATCTTCTGGCGCTGTACCCAACTCATCCAGGGCCCTGGTGCCGTGGCTCACTGGGTAATAAAGGGGTTAGGTCCAGCTTGGCATTATCAGCTGGCCCTAAGCCCGAAATTCATGGGGTCACGCCAATATTAGACGTGACCGTCATGAATTTCTAGTAAAGTATTTAAAAAAAAACACAACACCCAGAATAAAGTCCTTTAATTTAAATAAACACACAATTCTTTATTGTTCTAAATTAAACCATACTTACCATCACGCCCCTTCCAGCTGAAGCCAACGATCTCCTGCAATAAAAGAAAAATAATAAAGCAACATCATCCTTACCTTTCCATGGTTCCCACGACAGCTTCAGCTCTGCTACATCTAGATGACAGGCTGGACCACAGCAGAACGCTGCCATCCAGCTTGCCATGCCGCAGACACTGAGAAGCGCAGGCATGCTTGCGCTCCTCAGTGTCTCGCTGTGACGGCATCCAGATGAGCCGAGTTCATGTCCAATGAACTCGGCTCACCTCATGCACGTCACTGACAGCGTGGGAAAATTCTCCTGCACTCAGCGCTTCAGTGTGAGAATTCTCCCACGCTGTCAGTGACGTGCATGAGGTGAGCTCATGTCCAATGAACTCAGCTCACTTCATGCACGTCACTGACAGCGTGGGAAAATTCTCCTGCACTCATAGATTCAGCGTGAGAATTTTCCCACGCTGTCAGTGACGTGCATGAAGTGAGTTCATGTCCAATGATCTCAGCTCACCGCTAAAAATCCAGCTATTTAAAACTGTGGTTTGTCTGTCACACGGATCACATATAATGGCGCTGAAAATTCTGGCATTTCTGGCCTCCATCGAAATTTTATTGCAGTGTGTCAGCGAAGTTATTGACACGAGGTCGCTGTTAATAATAGTTACCTACAGGCCAGCTATTTAAAACTGTGATTTTCCATCACACATATCAAATATCATTGTGGTTCAAAACGAGCCATTTATACTGAACGTGGAAAATATTGTCCTCCATTTAAAATGGGCAAGGCGCATGGCAAAGGATGGGGAAGTGGACGTGATGGTGATGATGGTGTATGCAGAGGACAAGGACGAGGCCGTGGGCTAGCTGAAATTGTGCCACAACAAACACCCACATCATCTCGCTCGACCTGACTGTCCCAATTAATAACACCACTACTGAACACAGAGCAGTGTGAAAAGGTTATTGGTTTGATAGCAGATAATGCTTCCAGTCACTTAGCCACCACCACCACCCTCTCTTCCACATGGTCAAGTCTTAGTAGTCGTGAGTCTGGACCGCATATTCCTCACCCTGATCCTCCTTCCACCCACCATTCCGAGTGCCCGGAGACAACTGATCCCACACTTGTACAGTCCAAACAGCTGTTCACTTTTCCATTTATACATTTGGGCTTCTCGCCCAGTCAACTTGAAGTGGGGCAAGAGGAGATCACATGTAGCGATTCCCAAATATTTGAACAGCCACGGTCACAATAAGGCGACTGTGGGAAACTGTCACAAGAGGTGGACGATGATGAGACAATTGCCAGAAAGTCAGGAGGAGGACCAGGGTCAGAAGTGAAAGACGAGGTGGTGGATGATATAGTAACTGGCGGGGGGGGGGGGGGGACATACAGAGCAAGGGCAGCACACAGAAGGAGGGAGGCGTAGCACTACAACAGGCAGGAAGAAGCAGTGTGGTGCTCACAGACAGAAGGCGGGCAACCGTTCCCTGTAACATCAACACAACGGAAATTGCCAGTACAACTGTTAGGTCTTCCCAAGTCTGGTTGTTTTTTAAAGACTGTGCCAATAACCCCAAAAAGACCATTTGCACCACCTGCCAGGCCAGCATCAGCAGGGGTAGCAAAACTACCAACCTGACCACCACGAGTATGATCAGGCACATGACAGCAAAGCACCCGACTAAGTGGGCTGACCCCCAGGGTCCAGGAACAGTGTCTGTGGGTGGCACCACTGCTTCTTCGGCTGTTGTGCGTGCAAGCCAATCCTCTGTCCATGGCGCATGCACAGATGCCTCCTGCCCTGAACCATTTGTTGCACACTCTCAACTAGCACCATCAGCAAGCATGTCCACGTCTTTTTCCCAGCACAGCGTTCAGTTGTCCCTACCCCAGTCCTTGGAATGCAAGCACAAATACGCAGCCAATGCCCCACAGGCCTCACTACTAAATTCACACATTTTGCAACTGCTTGCACTCAAAATGTTGCCTTTTAGGCTAGTGGAGACAGAAGCAACCTGATGGCAGTGGCCGTCCCTTGATACTCAGTCCCCAGCCGCTATTATTTCTCCCGGTGTGCTGTCCCCGCATTACACAAGCACGTGTTCCACAATATTAGCGATGCCCTCAACAACGCAGTTACTGGGAAAATCAACCTAACCACGGACACGTGGACAAGTGATTGTGGGCAGGGATGGTACATCTCGCTGACGGCACACTGGGTTAGCATAGTGGAAGCCGGGACCCAGTCGGACCTTGGGATGGAACACATCCTCCCGACGCCGAGGATTTCGGGCCCTGGGTCAATCAGGGTTGCCCCCATGCTGTACAGCTCCTGCACCTCCTCCTCCTTTTCCTCTTCAGCATCCATCTCCGAAATGACCACATTAGTCACAAGCTGGAAGCACTGCCTCGGCCAAGCGGCAACAGGCTGTGCTGAAGCTAATATGCTTAGGTGACAAACCACACAATGCTGAAGAGTTGTAGACAGCTCTGAAAGAGCAGGCAGATCTGTGGCTCACACTGCTGAACCTACAGCCAGGCATGGTCGTCTGTGACAATGGCTGGAACCTGGTGGCGGCTCTGAGCCGAGGCGAGTTCACACACGTACTATGCCTGGCCCATGTGCTTAACCTCGTGGTTCAGCAGTTTCTGAAAACCTACCCGGAGCTGCCGGATCTGCTTGTCAAAGTACACCACCTGTGTGCCCATTTTAGAAAAGTCATCTACAGCTTCCGCCACCCTTGCCGTGTTTCAGCAGCGTTTGCAGCTTCCGGCTCATCGACTGGTGTGTAATGTCCCCACACGTTGGAACTCTACATTGCAGATGTTGGGAAGGATTTGTGAGCAGAAGAGCGCAGTTGTTGACTACCAGCATCAACAAGGCCGTCGGTATTTATTTCAGGCTCCACACATAAGACCTCAGGAGTGGACATGGATGTCAGACATATGTACCATGGTCCAAAACTTTGGGGACTCCACCAAGATGGTGAGCGGCGATGACGCCATAATTAGCGTCACCATCCCGCTTCTCTGTCTTCTGAAACGCTCTCTGCTCAAAATCAAAGAGGATGCATTGCAGGCAGAGCACGATGAGATGGAGCAAGGAACCATACAGAGTGATTCCACACAGTCCAGCCTCATCTCATCCCAACATGGATTGGGTGACAATGAGGAAGAGGAGGAGGAGGAGGAAGAACAGGAGCTAGTTTCCTGGGCTATAGACGGTAATACCTGCACAACTGTCATACCGTCTGTTCAGCGTGGATGGCCTGAAGACAGGGAGGAGGAAGAGGATGATGAGGAGGAGAGCATGGTCAGTCGTCCTCTTGGTGAGGAAGTCTTGCCTGTTAGCAGTCTGGCACACATGGCTAAGTTTATGTTATGCTGCCTTTCCCGTGACCCTCGCGTTCTCAAAATTTTGGGTGACGGTCATTACTAGTTGGTGACACTTCTAGACCCACGCTACAAGGAGAACTTTCTGTCTTATTCCCACGCAGGTCAGGCTTAATAAAATCCTGCAGTACGAGAAGGCCCTTGTTGCGGAATTATTTAAAAAATTCCCATCTGAAAACGCTGGCGGCAGAGGTCACAGTTCGTTGGACAACCATGGAGTACAGGCGAGAGAGACACAAATGCAATCCAGCAGAGGCAGGGGAACACTGTCAAAGTTCTGGGACAGTTTTCTCAGACCCTTCCATCGCACAGGCCCTGAGGCGCGGGGTACTCTCCCAAGTAAGGAAAAGTTTCGGAAGATGGTGAGGGAGTACCTTGCCGACCGTACCAACGTCCTCTGTGATTCCTCTGTGCATTAAAATTATTGGATATCCAAGTTTTGTCAGAGTGGGTTTTTAGTGCCGCCGGTGGAATTATAACCGATAGGCGCATTCGCCTGCTAGCGGAAAATGCTGACAGGCTGACTCTTATAAAAACTAACAAGGGCTGGATTGGGATAGACTTCTAAACACCACCGAATGATAGCAGCGTAACATAAACTCAAATACAGTGGGGTTTTTTTTAGAGGTCTAACTCTATTCCCATGCACCTCTGTCTTCACACCCAGACATAGATATACACTTCCTCATTTTGTCTATTTGCTCTTGTCCTCCTCTTTCTCCTCATCCTCCACATCCTCCTCCACATCACCATATCTACGTCTCTTGCAAGGCTGCCATTGGACTCAATGCATACCCTATAACTGGATAGCAGACTCTCTCCTTTCTAATGGGAACATGTCATTACTGTGGCCCAGCTCTATGTGTGTTTAAATTGTTAGTGGACTTGTAGACTTGACAGCTTTCCTCCTTGATAACAGTTGATGCTGGGAATTCAAGTGGATGGATCCTGGTAATCTGCTCTCAGTCAGAGTAGTAGTATCACAAAAAGGGTTATCCTTGGTTGAAACCCAAATAATAGCAATTGCTACTAGTAGCAGACGTGATATCTTGAGTTTTCTTTCTATTACCAGGGCTTAACGTAAAGTATATAAAAAATAACTGAGTATTTAGTTGCAGAAAATGTATTTATGGTAGTTGCGGATAAACATGTCATTCATTACTACTGTGCTTGCAGAATTATATAGTCATTTGTGCATGAGTACAAAACAAAAATAGCTTATGGAAACAGAAACAGATGTAGTATCAGAATTCTAAGCAGTGTTTTCACATTTTTTTTAATTTCAAGTCTTTAACAAATAATATTTTCTGTTACATATATATAGTAACAGAAAACCAACCTGTAATTATTGGTATATAGTCTAACTTTATGTAGCAAGAAATTCAACATTCCTTATGCGCAGAATCAACTGGGTTGTTATGCTCCAAATGTTTAGAGGGTAACAGTTTTCTCTGTAGAGTTTGTTCATTTTCATTTCTGAAAGTGGACACTCCCTTGAATGATTTTACAACTTTTATTTCCTCACCTCATACATTTAAAGAGTAACTGGCGTTTTAATTTTTATTTCCTAAATCAATGGTACACACTAAAATAAGCAACTTTGTATTATTATTTACAATTTGGGATATCCCAGCAAGAACTCTCACTAACTCTCACTACAAATGACGCGCCCCATGAGGCCGTGGGGTACTCGGTAACCGGGCCGGTCCTTTTAATTGGGGTAGTCACGATGGCAGTGACCCGGTCAGTGGCCCAGGGCGGTCAATAAAGCAAAGTCAATTGGGGAATAAAGTTTTTGAGGATAAAGTTTGTGACGCCACCGGTGGTATGCGGCTATAGGGGGGCCGCCGCTGCGGTGCAGATCCACTGGGGCTGATGGTGACGAGAGCAGAGATAGTGCAGCTCTCCACGGGCAGAGCTAAGCTCCAGGGCAGTATATAGGACTTGATGAGGTAGATGTTGTTGGCAGGGAGAGTGTAGTGCAGGGCCGGTGACGCAGAAATTAAGTCAAGGACACAGCGGGGTGCAGTCTTCAAGTATTTACTAGAGACGGGGGGGGGGGGGGGGGACCAAGGAAATAGGTGGGATGTGAGGCAAGCAAGGGGGAAGGGGAGAAGTGAATATAATGAGGGTGGAGAGGGGGGTGGGGATAGTACAGTTAGATCGTTAGAGAAGAATAGGATGCTAAATAACCCCAAAGTTTTATCTTGCATGCTGACCAACGCAAGAAGCCTGACCAATAAGGCGGATGAGCTGCGGGCGCTTATATCGGAGGAGAGGTATGACATCGTAGGTATAACAGAGACTTGGCTAGACGATAGCTACGACTGGGCGGTAAATTTATTAGATTATAGTTTATTTAGAAGGGACCGGAAACAGGGGAAAGGCGGAGGAGTCTGCTTATATGTAAAGTCACGTCTAAAACCCAGACTAAGGGAAGATATAGGAGAGGGAGAAGAGGGGGTCGAGTCCATGTGGGTAGAGATAGAGGGGGCAAAAAATAATAATAAAATATTACTGGGGGTCTGCTATAAGCCACCAAATATAACAGAGGAGAATGAGAATCTGCTATTAGGACAAATAGACAAAGTAGCAAAACATAATGAAGTGATTGTAATGGGGGATTTCAACTACCCGGATATTGACTGGGAAACAGAAACCTGTAGATCTCAGAAAGGAAAAAGGTTCTTGACAAATATTAAGGATAATTATCTCTCCTAACTAGTGCAGGAACCAACGAGAGGGAAGGCCGTGTTGGACTTAATATTGACTAATAGGCCTGATAGAATAACTGAGGTACAGATAGGGGGGCACCTAGGTAATAGCAATCATAATATTATCGACTTCAAAATGCCCTTCAGTAGGGTTACCAATAAGGGAACAACAAAAACATTAAACTTTAGGAGGGCGAAGTTTGATCAGCTGATAGAAAACCTTCAACTTATTGACTGGGACAAAGTACTTAATCAATGGAATACGAATAGTAAATGGGAAACCTTCAAAAGAATTCTGAATACTCAGTGCGAGAGGTATATACCGTATGGGAATAAAAGGGCCAGAAATAAGAGGAAACCAATATGGTTGAACAAGAACGTAAAAGGGGCGTTAAAGAGCAAAAAAGAGGCATTCAAGAGATTAAAACAGGAAAACAGTAAGGAGGCACTAATGTGCTACAAGGAAAAAATGAGAACCTGTAAAAAACAAATAAAAATAGCGAAGGAGGAAACAGAGAGATGTATTGCTAGGGAAAGTAGATCAAATCCCAAACTGTTCTTTACGTATATAAATAGTAAAAGGATTAAATTGGATAATATTGGACCGATAAAAAGTGAGGAAGGCAAAATCATAGAGAAAGATGAGGATAAAGCTAATCTATTAAATAATTTTTTTTCGACAACTTTCACAAAGGATATAGAACTGACAGGAGAAATGAGAAGTGACAAGCTTAATCCTCCACTAAGTATGACAAATCTAACCCAAGTTGAGGTACAGAAACGCCTCAGTAACATTAAAATAAACAAATCACCAGGACCTGATGGCATACACCCACGGGTACTAAGGGAACTAAGTAATGTGATAGACAGACCGTTATATCTCATATTTAAGGACTCTGTTGAGACTGGGTCTGTGCCACTTGATTGGCGACAGGCGAATGTAGTGCCAATATTCAAAAAGGGAGCGAAAAGTGACGCCGGAAACTATCGGCCGGTGAGTCTGACGTCCGTTGTGGGCAAAATTTTTGAAAGCTTCATTAAAGAGGCAATTACGGAACATCTTGATGCTAATAATCGTTTAATCCCGAACCAACATGGATTCATGAGGAATCGCTCCTGCCAAACAAACCTGATTGACTTCTACGAGGAGGTTAGCTCTCGAGTAGATCAGGGGGAACCAGTGGATGTCGTGTATCTCGACTTCTCAAAAGCGTTCGATAGCGTGCCACAAAATAGGTTGGTATACAAAATGAGAATGATGGGGCTGGGGGAAAATGTCTGCAAGTGGGTAGCTAACTGGCTAAAGGATAGAAGGCAGAGGGTGGTTATAAATGGAATATACTTGTAGCGCCGGCGTCCCTGCCCTCTGCTAGGCAGTTACGCTGTTCCCCTCACCCCTCTGCTCCATGCCCGGCGTCCTCCTCCCGCTCTGCTGGCAGCGCGTGCTCCTTCCCGGCTACTGTGCTTAGGGCGCGCGCGTGCGCTCTCCCTCCCTCTTAAAGGGGCCGCGCGCGCCGTCCTAAGGAGTCCCCGGCCAATGGCCGGAGGACTTCACCATATATAAGGCACCTCCTTCAAAATGGAGGTGCCCGAGCAATGTTGTTGCACTGTTCACTACTCTGCTTCAGCCCTCAGGTCCCGTTGCCAGTTACCTGCCAGATACCTGCCAGATTCCTGCCAGCTTGCTGTCTTATTCCTGCCTGATTATCTGCTACCTGCCTGCTAGTCTGAGGTCCGACGGTCTGCCTTACTACTCCTGTCAGTCTGTCTAAGGACCAGCCTGTCCGCTCACCTGGGAGCGCACTTCAGCCACCTGCCTGCTTGCCTGAGGTCCGACAGTCTGCCTTCCAACTCCTGTCAGTCTGTCTATGGACCAGCTTGCCTGCTCACCTGGGAGCACACATCTGCTACCTGCCTGCTAGCCTACCTGGAGGCTCCGCCGTCACGTGCTGTGACCACCTGCCTGTCCAGTGACTCCTGCCCGCTCACCTGGGAGCGCTCATCTGCTGCCTGTCTGCTAGCCTACCTGGAGGCTCTGCCGTCACGTGCTGTGACCACCCGCCTGTCCAGAGACTTCTGCCCGCTCACCTGGGAGCGCTCATCTGCCGCCTGTCTGTTGGTCTTCCTGGAGGCTCCGCCGTCACATGCTGTGACCACCCGTTCATCCAGAGACTCTCGCCTGCTCACCTGGGAGCTCACGTCTATCATCAGCCGCCACAGGTCGTACCAACCCTTTACCCAGAGACTGCCCCGGTCACTTGCCGTGACTATCTGCCCGTTCTTCCAGAGACTGCCCCGGTCACTTGCCGTGACCATCTGCCCGTTCATTCAGAGACTGCCCCGGTCACTTGCCGTGACCATCTGCCCGTTCATCCAGAGACTGCCCCGGTCACTTGCCGTGACCTCCAGCCCGTTCACTCAGAGACTGTCCCGGTCACCTGCTGTGACTTCCTGCCCATCTTCCCTGGTCGCCACCTGCTCCCTTACAAGGACCGCCCCCTTGTATAGTAGCTCAGAGGTTCCGCCTCCCAGACCCGTTACAGTTTGCTCGGGCCATGGAACCCGGTGGCACCCAAGCTCCCTCGCTTTCGGACCTACGTCATGAACTGTCCCGTCAGAGGTCCCAACAGGAGTCCATCCTGAGTCATCTGCGGAATGTCAACTCTTTCCTGGACACTCTGACTGCTCCACCAGCAACCACCGCTAGTGTCATGACTCGCAGCCCGGCAGCGCCGCTGCCCACCAACACCATGGCATCCTGCCCCGGACCCCGGCTTTCTACACCTCCACGCTTCGGAGGCGACCCCGCTCAAGCTAGGGGCTTCATAAACCAGTGCACCCTGCACTTTGAACTATTGTCCCACCAGTTTAACTCCGACCGGGCCAAAATTGCCTTCATCATGTCCCATCTCACCGGGGAGGCCCTGGCCTGGCTAAATCCTCTATGGGAGAGAGGAGACCCCCTGGTGTCCGACTTGCCTGCCTTTCTCACGGCTTTCCGGAAAGTCTTCGACGAACCCGGACAGAAGACCTCATCCGCATCATCTCTGCTACGCCTCCGTCAGGGAAATCTCACCGTGGGCCAATATGCCATACGGTTCCGTACCCTTGCCTCGGAGCTGGCCTGGGATAACGACGCTCTGGTATCCGTCTTCTGGGAGGGTCTGTCCGGCTGTATTAAAGATGAACTTGCCGGTCGGGACATTCCTACCACTCTCGATGACCTAATAACTCTTGCCACCCGGATTGACCTACGGTTCCAGGAGCGTTCCAAAGAGGTCACCCGTGAGAGGAGGTTTCCACATCTAGCTCCTACTCTTCAGAAACCCGTCACTCCCTCCGTCTCTCCCCAGGTACACTCTCCTGAGCCTACGCAGGTCGACCAGACCAAGATGGTCAAAACCCGTCAGGACTTACGCCGTGCCGAGGGGAGCTGCTTCTACTGTGGCAGTAAGGAGCACCGGATCCGTACCTGTCCGGAGAGGTCGGGAAACGCCTGTGTCTAGGTTCGCTCAGAGAGGTCGACCTAGACAAGAATAAATCCTCTCCATCTCTGCTGCTGTCAGTCTCAATTATCTGCGGGGAGAATCGTTATTTCGAACTAGCCCAACTTGACTCTGGAGCGGCCGGGAATCTTATTTCACAGGCCCTGGTAGAAAAATACCGCATTCCCACCAAACCTCTGGCTATACCATTATCTGTCGCTGCTGTGGATGGGGGCCTCTTACCACGTCCCATCCAACTCATCACCGAATCCGTAACTCTGCAGGTGGGAATGCTGCATTCTGAGAGCATCTCTTTTCATGTTCTGCCTGGACTCTCTCACGCCCTCTTACTAGGTCTACCTTGACTCCAGAGACATGCACCCGTGCTTGACTGGCAGACCGGAGAAGTCCTTCGCTGGGGACAGGACTGTCATAAGACTTGTTTGGTTCCTGTTCATCCCGCCCGTCCTTCTCCTACCCCAGCTAATCTACCTGGACTTCCGATTCCTTATTGGTCTTTTGCTGATGTCTTTAATAAAAAGGAAGCAGAGACACTACCCCCTCATAGACCATACGACTGCCCTATCGACCTGTTACCTGGTACTACTCCTCCCCGTGGGCGTATTTATCCATTATCCGCTGCTGAGACCCGGTCGATGTCCGAATATATTGAGGAGAATCTGGCCAGGGGATTCATCTGGAAATCTACCTCCCCGGCGGGAGCAGGCTTCTTTTTCGTCAAAAAGAAGGACGGCTCTCTCCGTCCCTGTATAGACTATAGAGGCCTTAACCAGATCACGGTGAAGAATAAGTACCCCCTTCCGCTCATTCCGGAGTTATTTGATCGTCTGAGGGGGGCTAGAATCTTCACCAAACTGGACCTCCGTGGGGCGTACAACCTGGTTCGTATCCGTCAGGGGGATGAATGGAAGACGGCATTCAACACCCGGGACGGCCACTATGAATATCTGGTAATGCCCTTTGGTCTCTGTAACGCTCCTGCCGTCTTTCAAGAGTTGGTCAATGACATCTTCCGGGACCTTCTCTACTCCTGCGTAGTGGTGTACCTGGACGACATCTTGGTCTTCTCTCCGGATCTCCAGACTCACCGGAGGGACGTTCGTCAGGTCCTGCTCAGGCTCAGGCAGAATCACCTCTTCGCTAAATACGAGAAGTGCCTCTTTGAGCAGACCTCGCTTCCGTTTTTGGGCTACATTATTTCTCAGACCGGCCTGCGAATGGATCCAGAGAAACTTTCTGCCATCGAGAAATGGCCTCGACCGGAGGGGTTGAAGGCCATTCAGCGATTCCTGGGCTTCGCTAACTACTACCGCCTCTTCATACCACACTTCTCTTCCCGGACTGCCCCAATTTCCGCGCTCACCCGTAAGGGTACTAATCCCAAAGAGTGGCCGCCCGAAGCAGAGGAGGCCTTTCTTTCCCTAAAACAGGCCTTCTCTTCCGCCCCGGTGCTGCATCGCCCAGACGGCAACAAGCAGTTCTTCCTGGAAGTTGACGCCTCCTCCTCTGGAGCCGGAGCGGTACTTACTCAAAAATCATCTTCCGGGAGAATGGTAACTTGTGGCTTCTTCTCCAAACTCTTCTCCTCTTCTGAGCGCAACTATTCCATAGGAGACCGAGAGTTATTGGCCATCAAGCTGGCGTTGGAGGAGTGGCGCTACCTACTCGAGGGGGCTCTTCACCCGGTAATAATTTACACTGACCACAAGAACTTGGCTTACCTCCAGCATGCCCAGAGACTTAACCCGCGCCAAGCCCGGTGGTCCTTGTTTTTTGCTCGCTTTGATTTTGTTCTTCATTTTCGCCCGGCTGACAAAGACGTCAAAGCAGACGCCTTGTCCCGATCCTTTCTGGTGTCCGATCTCGAGGAAGAACCTAAACATATCATCGATCCCGCCAGAGTAATGCAGGTGGCTCCCGTGAGTCTAAATCGTCTCCCTCCCGGTAAGACGTTTGTTTCAGTACCTGATCGGAAGAAGATCCTACACTGGGGCCATTCGTCTAAACTAGCTGGCCACGCCGGTCAGAAAAAGACCCTCCAGCTTATTGCCCGGCACTACTGGTGGCCTACCCTGCACAAGGACGTAATAGACTTTGTTTCTGCCTGTGTGTCCTGCGCCCGCAACAAAGTCCCGAGACACCTGCCAGCCGGTCGCCTCCTTCCGCTTCCTGTGCCTGCTGCCCCCTGGCAGCATATTGCTATGGACTTCATAACTGATCTCCCCGTCTCCGCCGGTTGTACGGTCATTTGGGTGGTCGCGGATCGCTTTTCCAAGATGGCTCACTTTATTCCCCTGCCAGCCCTCCCGTCTGCACCCGAGCTGGCTAAAGACTTTATCCGCCACATCTTCCGTCTTCATGGCCTGCCCCTCCACATCGTGTCGGATCGTGGGGTACAGTTCACCTCACGTTTCTGGAGAGCCACTTGTAAACTGCTAGACGTCACCCTGGACTTCTCTTCCGCTTACCACCCACAGTCCAATGGTCAAGTGGAGCGGATCAATCAGAACCTGACCAGTTACCTGCGGCACTTCGTTAATGCCCATCATTCAGACTGGGTGGATCTCCTACCATGGGCCGAGTTCTCTTATAACAATCACGAGAGCGAATCCTCCTCCAAATCCCCGTTTTTTGTAGTCTTCGGTCAGCATCCTCGGATTCCTTTTCCTGTCTCCACCTCTGTGGACAACCCGGCTGCGGAATCTCTCGTTAGCAAATTTTCCTCCATTTGGGAGAGTACCCGATCCGCACTCCTTCAGTCGTCCGAATGGATGAAAAGACACGCTGACAAAAAACGCCTGGATCCTCCACAATTTCGTCCTGGAGATAAAGACTGGCTCTCATCTAAATATGTCCGACTCAAGATACCTTCTTACAAGTTAGGGCCTCGGTTCATCGGTCCTCTGGAGGTCATCAGTCAGATCAACCCGGTGGCCTATAAATTGAAACTACCGGCCAACTTACGGATCCCTAACTCCTTCCATGTATCTCTCCTCAAACCTGTGGTACTTAACTCTTTTTCCAAGTCTACAGGTACGCCTCCTGCTCCGGTTTCTGCTGAGGACGAGTTTGAGGTAGAGAACATTCTTGCCACCAAAAGGGTAAGAGGAAAGACCTTTTTTCTAGTAGATTGGAAGGGGTTTGGTCCTGAGGAGAGAACGTGGGAGCCCCGGGAGAACATCCATGCCCCTCTTATCCTAGCTAAATTTCTGTCTGGCCTAAAAAAGGGGGGGCCTAAAGGGGGGGGTACTGTAGCGCCGGCGTCCCTGCCCTCTGGTAGGCAGGGACGCTGTTCCCCTCACCCCTCTGCTCCGTGCCCGGCGTCCTCCTCCCGCTCTGCTGGCAGCACGCGCTCCTTCCCAGCCACTGTGCTTAGGGCGCGCGCGCTCTCCCTCCCTCTTAAAGGGGCTGCGTGCGCCGTCCTAAGGAGTCCCCGGCCAATGGCCGGAGGACTTCACCATATATAAGGCACCTCCTCCAAAATGGAGGTGCCCGAGCAATGTTGTTGCACTGTTCACTACTCTGCTTCAGCCCTCAGGTCCCGTTGCCAGTTACCTGCCAGATACCTGCCAGATTCCTGCCAGCTTGCTGTCTTATTCCTGCCTGATTATCTGCTACCTGCCTGCTAGTCTGAGGTCCGACGGTCTGCCTTACTACTCCTGTCAGTCTGTCTAAGGACCAGCCTGTCCGCTCACCTGGGAGCGCACTTCAGCCACCTGCCTGCTTGCCTGAGGTCCGACGGTCTGCCTTCCAACTCCTGTCAGTCTGTCTATGGACCAGCTTGCCTGCTCACCTGGGAGCACACATCTGCTACCTGCCTGCTAGCCTACCTGGAGGCTCCGCCGTCACGTGCTGTGACCACCTGCCTGTCCAGTGACTCCTGCCCGCTCACCTGGGAGCGCTCATCTGCTGCCTGTCTGCTAGCCTACCTGGAGGCTCTGCCGTCACGTGCTGTGACCACCCGCCTGTCCAGAGACTTCTGCCCGCTCACCTGGGAGCGCTCATCTGCCGCCTGTCTGTTGGTCTTCCTGGAGGCTCCGCCGTCACATGCTGTGACCACCCGTTCATCCAGAGACTCTCGCCTGCTCACCTGGGAGCTCACGTCTATCATCAGCCGCCACAGGTCGTACCAACCCTTTACCCAGAGACTGCCCCGGTCACTTGCCGTGACCATCTGCCCGTTCTTCCAGAGACTGCCCCGGTCACTTGCCGTGACCATCTGCCCGTTCATTCAGAGACTGCCCCGGTCACTTGCCGTGACCATCTGCCCGTTCATCCAGAGACTGCCCCGGTCACTTGCCGTGACCTCCAGCCCGTTCACTCAGAGACTGTCCCGGTCACCTGCTGTGACTTCCTGCCCGTCTTCCCTGGTCGCCACCCGCTCCCTTACAAGGACCGCCCCCTTGTATAGTAGCTCAGAGGTTCCGCCTCCCAGACCCGTTACAATACTCAGATTGGGTAAGCGTCACTAGTGGGGTACCACAGGGGTCTGTACTAGGCCCAATGTTATTTAATATCTTTATTAACGACATAGTCAACGGGATAAATAGTAAAATATCAATATTTGCAGATGACACAAAGTTATGTAAAACAATTAATACAAAAGAGGACAGTGCAGACCTACAGAGGGATTTGGATAAGCTGGGTAGGTGGAGCATTAAATGGCAAATGAGGTTTAACGAGGAGAAATGTAAGGTCATACATATGGGAAGGAAAAATGGAAGTCACCAGTACTCACTGAATGGGAAATCATTGGGGAATTCAGAGATGGAGAAGGACTTGGGCATCTTGATTGATAGCAAACTAAATTGGAGTGCCCAAAGTCAGGCCGCTGCTGTAAGGGCAAACAGGGTAATGGGATGTAACAGAAGAGGTATAGCTGCAAAGGATGAGAACATTGTTCTTCCACTGTACAAAGCACTGGTCAGACCACACTTGGAATACTGTGCTCAGTTATGGGCCCCAATATATAGAAAGGATATAAATGAGCTTGAAAAGGTACAAAGGAGGGCAACAAAATTAATAAAGGGAATGGAGGGACTGCAATACCCAGAGAGGTTGGCAAAACTAGGACTATTCAGCCTGGAAAAGAGAAGGTTGAGGGGGGACATAATAAATGTGTACAAATATGTTAGGGGACAGTATAGAGATCTTGCCCGGGATTTGTTCAAAAGGAGGGATATTACGGTAACAAGAGGGCATTCACTAAGACTGGATAGAGAAAAGGTTTCAGCACCAGCATAGGAAGGGGTTCTTTGCGGTAAGAGCAGTGAGAATATGGAATTCACTGAGTGAGGAGACGGTAATGTCGGATTTACTACACCAGTTCAAGCGGGGACTGGATGCATTTCTAGATACCAGGCAGATTTCAGCATATACTTAAAAATAAAATAAAATAGTAGGTTGATACAGGGATTTATTCTGACTGCTGGTTTCAGAGTCGGGAGGGAATTTTTCCTCAGGTGAAGATTGGCTAAATCATTTGGGGTTTTTGCCCTCCTCTGGATCAACTTTAGCAATTACAGAACTAACAGGTCGAACTTGATGGACGCAAGTCTTTATTCGGCTTTACAAACTATGTTACTATGTTACTCACAGTTATTAAGATGCTCCAGGTTACAACTGCCAGATTATAACCGCCCACGTCGTCCTGTGTCCTCCGGGGAAGTGATCCAGCCAACTCTCAGAAAACTTGGGTGCACTTGAACGGGACCCCTTTCTGTGTACCTTCCCAGGTCGTCTCTCTGTGCTGGCTCTTGCCCTCCTGCCCTACGCCTCATACACAGTGTCCCGAGCCAGCTGCCGCGGGCCTTGTCGGGCGACATCCTGTCTGTCCCCATTGTCCTATCTACCTTTTCAGCGATTGTGTGTGGATTTTGGCTATGGTACATGAAGATACCGCCACCTCTGGTTTGCTAGCTGAGTCTTGCAGTCCTCCAGTTATATGGGTTCGGTCCCCTACTGCGGCCTGATCCCTTGACGGTCAGCGTGAACTCGGGCGCACGGGTGGCCTCCTCACTCTCCGTGCCCCTAGGATCCTTTCTCTCTCTGGAACCCCTCTCACAGCTCCGGTGTTCTCTCCTCATTCTCCTCCTGGGCCCCTTTGTCTGGGCCCCTTCACCATCAGGACCTTACTCCTCACAGGCCTCTGAACAACCAACCCTTCTAGATGTTTCCACCCTCCTTTTATACTCCTTTTTCAGTGCTCCCCTAAACTACTTTCTCCACCCTCCTCCTCTACTTACTTCCACCTTCCTAACAGGGATGTGGCGCCCCTGAGGGTTCGGTCGCCACAGAGGTACTGCACTTCACCCAGAGGTGTGGTGTCTCCCTTCTCTCAGGTAAGGAGGGAGTGGTGCACGGAACCCCAACACCTACATCCAACACTACACTACCCCAGGCCAGCAGGAGGGGCAAGACGCAATGTAGTTTCCTGCTGAGCCCTGTCCCTGGCTGGGGTGGGGGGAACCTAAAGGTAGGGGGAACCAGTAGTGGGTGTGGGTGGAGGAAGTAGTATGGGAGCACTCATACAGTAGATATATAAAAAGTAGACATCTTAACAGTAGTTGGTGGTTGAGTAGGGACAGTTCAGAGGAACAGTCTGGGAGCAGAGTCTCTGTAGGAGCTCTGCTCCACTACAAGGGCCCAGGACTGAGGCCCAGGAGGGGGGCAGAGAGTAAGCTCCGTTCTGCAGAAGGGATCCTAGGGGAGTACGGCGAGTGCAGGCGGCACCCGTACACCCCGAACCTGCCAAGTGTCAGGAGGATCTAGGCCGCAAGAAGGGGACCGGCCCCTGGCCCAGTCGTGCAGCTTCAGGCCTCGGCTGGAAAAACCGGAGGCTTCTGACTTCTACAGCCAGAAGCCAAGCCCCCCACTTCAATCCAAGTAAGGTCAAGCAGGTCTGTGCAACTCCGACGGACAGGGGGGACCTCGCAGCACCCGAACAGGATTCACAGTGGGAAGCGCAGGGCAGGAGGGAGTAAGACACAGCGTGAAGTCGGTCAAGAGAGGTACATAAGAAAGTGGGGTTCTGCCAGGTACACCCGAGCTGCCTGAGGAAGGACCGAACCCCTGCCCGGTGAACGCAGTGCAACGCGGGAGGCTTGCACCAGTACAGTGCACCTGTGGACTGTCTAAGAACTGTGAGTAAATCTTGGATGACTGCACTGAGCTGCCTCCGTTCCTTTCTTTCGCCGGTGCCATTTCCCCCCCTGCACTACAACGCCCAGTGCACCTCCACTTATCTACACTGCCCTGAGGCCTGCTCCACCTGTGGGGAGCCGTTCCATCTCAATCTGCCCTATCATCTGCCTCAGAGGACTGTCGCAGCACTGGTGATCCTCACCAGACACCACAGGTGGCGTCACGACAAATCCCCTATAAATATATCCACTTTTTGCACTGACCGCCCTGGGTCACGGACCGGGCCAGCCACCGTGATCTCCACCAGAAGCAGCCATAAGGCCCAGCTGAAACTGCGGGCCTACTACTGGGAGCCCTCCCGCCACCTTCGCCTCCGGCACTAGAGTGGCTCTACGGCACCCCGGTCTTTGACTGGTCCGCCCCCTTTGAGGACCAGCAGCCGTACCCGCTCCTTCCGATACCATCGCCCCTGGTTGCAAACCCCGGGGGAGAAGAGTTATGCTGGGACAACCGGGGGGGAAGACCTGATGGGGTTCTCCCAAGAAACCGAGGCCGGCGCCCAGCAGAGGAAAGAGTTCTGCAGGCGGGAGCTCCGGCAATTCGAAACGGAGCGACGCGCGTGAGAAGCGGCAGTGAACGCCTGGAGGCCCGAGACAAGGCCGCCAAAGCGCAAGTACACCAGGCAGAGACAGCCCACCCCAGCCCCCCCGAGGAAGGCCTCATTGTAAAATTTAATCTAAAGGCTGGGTGGGGCTTCATCCACAGTCCCGAATTTAACAGGGACATATTTGTCAACCGGCGGGATGTGGAGCCCGAGTTGGAGGAAGGCCATCCCGACCAGAACCTGTATCCGGGAGATCATGTCACGTTCACCCGTCATCATGGTGAGCGTGGCTGGTATGCCCTGCATGTGTACCATGCCAACAAGGACGCACCGCTGCAGGAAGTCCCTCGTGACCCGACTGGGTCAGGGAAAAATGAGGTATACCCCAGGCGGTGTTCCCAATATTGAATCAGCAAGTAAGGCTGGACTTTGCCCGTATAGTTAAAAGTTAAATAATGTTTTAAGAGTGTGTGTTTCTACTACCGCCCATCAGGGGAAAAAGACAGTAGTGAAAAGGATGGTGATCTCCCTAAAAACTTTTCCATTATAAATAGTTTAGCATTTCTTAAAGTGCACCCTATTGGTTTTATAAGTAACGACCATTACCTGAGAACAAAAACCCGTTTGGCGTGGCGGAAGACGAGGTCCAGGATTGGATCATCTATGCCCTGCAGCCACGCCCAGGGCCTACGTTGAGGGTTTGCGGAGGGGTCCCTCATTCTGCTGCTGTTGCACCCTGGTGCAAGAACTCTCGTGAAAAATGTTTTATACAAAGAGTATTTTATAATGTAACGTTTAAAATAATGTGCCTCCCATAAAGGGAAGAAATGTTGTGTTTATAATCTTATATGCGGATGCATCTTAAAAATTTGCATGTCATTTATGCCATGTTTTTGCTTTGTTCCAGCCCGCGGACGTGCTGTTTTTTACCAGGGGGGAATGTGGCGCCCCTGAGGGTTCGGTCGCCACAGAGGTACTGCACTTCACCCAGAGGTGTGGTGTCTCCCTTCTCTCAGGTAAGGAGGGAGTGCTGCACGGAACCCCAATACCTACATTCAACACTACACTACCCCAGGCCAGCAGGAGGGGCAAGACGCAATGTAGTTTCCTGCTGAGCCCTGTCCCTGGCTGGGGTGGGGGGAACCCAAAGGTAGGGGGAACCAGTAGTGGGTGTGGGTGGAGGAAGTAGTTTATAAGAGCACTCATACAGTAGATATATAAAAAGTAGACATCTTAACAGTAGTTGGTGGTTGAGTAGGGACAGTTCAGAGGAACAGTCTGGGAGCAGAGTCTCTGTAGGAGCTCTGCTCCACTACAAGGGCCTAGGACTGAGGCCCAGGAGGGGGGCAGGGAGTAAGCTCCGTTCTGCAGAAGGGATCCTAGGGGAGTACGGCGAGTGCAGGCGGCACCCGTACACCCCGAACCTGCCAAGTGTCAGGAGGATCTAGGCCGCAAGAAGGGGACCGGCCCCTGGCCCAGTCGTGCAGCTTCAGGCCTCGGCTGGAAAAACCGGAGGCTTCTGACTTCTACAGCCAGAAGCCAAACCCCCCACTCCAATCCAAGTAAGGTCAAGCAGGTCTGTGCAACTCCGATGGACAGGGGGGACCTTGCAGCACCCGAACAGGATTCACAGTGGGAAGCGCAGGGCAGGAGGGAGTAAGACCCAGCGTGAAGTCAGTCAAGAGAGGTACATAAGAAAGTGGGTGTTATGTTCTGCTACCAAAGCTAAGGAAAGAGAGGAGATCTGTCCCTACTATAAGACTCAGCTGAATCCCTACGATGTAACAGGGAACCTGATCCTGCGATCAGACCTGCTAAAGTCCTAATCTAGTCTGTACGGAGACCTATAGATTTGGGGAGGGAATCCCTACAAGTACTAAGGACTGGGAGGAATATGGGACACCTCCTAACAGAAATAGCAGCAGACAGACGAACAAACAAAATAGATAGAACCTAGAGGTCCGTAGACCAAGCAAACTAACAGAGTTAGATACAGAGCACAGGCTAGCTAGAAAGTAGATATACAATGAAGTCCAGCAAAGCCAGAAGGGCGGAGCAGGATTAAATAGGCCAACAAGGTCATGTGACCAGCAAAGGAAAAAAAACCTAACAGCAAGGTTCTAACAGTACCCCCCCTTCTAAGAGGATCCTCCGGATCCCCTAGGACCAGGCTTATCAGGAAATCTCCTGTGAAACGCTCTGATAAGTCTGGACGCGGAAACATCATCTGACCTCACCCAAGAGTTATCCTCGGGTCCGAAACCTTTCCAGGCCACAAGATACTGCAAACTACCTCTATACCGTCTAGAGTCAAGGATGCGAGAAATTTCATATTCCCCGTCCTCCACCACCGGAGGAACAGAGGCAGAGGCGTCACCATCCGACACAACAGCTTTTTTTAACAGAGAGACATGAAAGACCGGATTAATTCTCCAGGAGGTAGGAACCTCCAACCTAACAGCAGATTGGTTGACAACCTGAAGCACCTTAAAGGGCCCTACAAACTTGGGACCCAATTTCTTAGAAGGAATCCTCAACCGCAGATTCCTAGAGGACAACCAAACCATGTCACCAACAGCGAACAAAACCTCCTGTCGTTTCCTATCAAAGTAGTCTTTAGATTTTCTGTTGGCCTCCTGAAGATTACCACGCACATCCGTCCAAACTCTTTCCAAATCACCGGAAAAATTCTCCTCCTCAGGCACGGCAGATCCCAACTTGGAGAACGACCCAAACGACGGATGTCTCCCAGAACAACAAAAAAAAGGCGAACAACCAGCAGAAGAAGATGTATGATTGTTCAGAGCAAATTCGGCAAGTGGCAGAAACTCAGACCACCCCTCTTGATTGTCTGCCACAAAACAACGCAAGAACTGCTCAACATCCTGGTTTTTCCTTTCTGTCTGACCATTAGATTCAGGATGATATCCGGATGAAAACGACAAATGAATTCCCAACCTGTCACAAAAGGCACGCCAAAAACGAGCCACGAACTGAGGACCCCTATCAGAAACAATGTCAGTAGGAACGCCATGAAGTCTGACAATTTCCTTGACAAAGGCCTTAGCGAGAGTTTTAGCGCAGGGCAGTTTGACGAAGGGAACCAAGTGACACATCTTGCTAAAACGGTCCACGACCACCCAGATGACAGTAAAACCCTCAGAGGGGGGAAGGTCAG
This sequence comes from Phyllobates terribilis, assembly GCF_046119375.1. Taxonomy (NCBI): domain Eukaryota; kingdom Metazoa; phylum Chordata; class Amphibia; order Anura; family Dendrobatidae; genus Phyllobates; species Phyllobates terribilis. The sequence goes on from NW_027362762.1 coordinate 780,506,422, forward strand.
TTATAAAGTCCATAGCCAAATGTGTCCAAGGAGCACTGGGGACCTCCAAAGGACAAAGCAACCCCGCAGCAGGAGTATGTGAGGACTTAGATCTAGCACATATAGTACATTGGCGCACCCACTTAATGACTTCCTTCTGCCATCCAGGCCACCAAAAACTGCGACCCACCAGTCTCTTGGTCTCAGAGATTCCGGGATGACCTGCCAACCGAGATTCGTGACACTCAACAAACAAATCTCTCCTAAAGGTCCCAGGCACAAACAACCTCCCATGAGGAGTGTTAGATGGGGCATTCTCCTGAGCTTTAAGAATCTCATCTTCCAAAACGGAGTCTAAAGCAGCTATCACAACACCTTCTTGTAAAATGTTTTCCTCTTTCTCAGCACCGACTATGGGAGAAAAACTGCGAGACAAGGCATCCGCCTTAACATTCTTAGTACCAGGGATGTAAGTAACGGAGAAATTAAACCGCGAGAAAAACAGTGCCCACCTAGCCTGACGGGCATTCAGGCGCTTGGCAGCGTCAAGATATATCAGATTTTTATGATCCGTAAGAACCTGAACGGGAAATTCCGCACCTTCCAAGAAGTGGCGCCAGTGTTCAAATGCGAGTTTAATAGCCAATAATTCCCGATTACCAATATCGTAATTCAATTCAGTCTCCGAAAATTTTTTTGAAAAAAATGCACAGGGATGTAATCCATCCCCGTTATCCTGAGACAATACTGCGCCAACCCCCACAGAGGAAGCATCAACCTCAACCAAAAACGGCCTAGTAACATCAGGCTGCATAAGGATGGGAGCAGAGGTGAACCTCTCCTTGAGATACACAAAAGCTTCAATGGCCTCAGAAGACCACTGAACCGCATCAGCACCTTTCCTGGTGAGATCAGTCAGAGGTTTGACAATACTAGAAAAATTTTTTATGAATTTTCTATAGTAATTGGCGAAACCCAAAAACCTCTGTATTGATTTCAAACCAATAGGCCTAGGCCATTCCTGCACAGCCTGAACCTTAACCGGATCCATCTCAAAACCTTTGCTGGAGATAATGTAGCCCAAAAAACTAATTCTCTGTACAGCGAACTCACATTTCTCCAGCTTAGCAAAAAGCGAATTGTCCATTAATAACTGTAATACCTCACGCACGCTCCGCCAATGAGACTCCAGATCTGGCGAATAAATCAAAATGTCATCCAAATACACAACCACATTTTTACCGATCAAAGGTCTAAGGATGTCATTAATCAGATTCTGAAAAAATGCAGGAGCATTAGTAAGACCAAAAGGCATAACCAGATTCTCAAAATGACCCACAGGAGTGTTAAAAGCAGTCTTCCATTCATCACCCTCCTTCATGCGCAACAGATTGTATGCCCCCTTAAGGTCAATTTTAGAGAACCACTTGGCCCCCAATAACTGGTTAAACAGATCAGGAATCAATGGCAGTGGGTAAGGATTGCGTACCGTAATTTTGTTAATCTCACGAAAATCCAGACAAGGACGTAAACCGCCGTCCTTTTTTTTTACAAAAAAAAATCCAACCGCCACAGGAGACTTAGAGGGCCTAATGTGACCGGCGGCCAAACTTGTCTGTATGTATTCCTCCAAAGCCTTCCTCTCAGGAATAGTAAGGTTAAATAAACGACTTTTAGGAAGAGTCGCTCCAGGGACAAATTCAATAGAACAATCATAGTCTCTATGGGGAGGCAAAACCTGCGATTCCTTCTCAGAAAAAACTCTCCAAAAATCCTGAATAGGAACAGGCAATTCTCCCCTATCCAAAGCTGCAATACGCCCGTTACAACACTTGTCATAACATTTATGGCTCCAGGATTTAATTTCACTGGTAGACCAATCCAGTACAGGATTGTGAAATTTTAACCAGGGCAAACCCAATATTACTGGAGAAGGCAAGTTATTCAACACTACCAAATCCAATTTCTCATGGTGAACACCATTAATAGTGAGAGGAAATTCACTGACCTTGAGAGTAATATTCTTCAAAGGGGAGCCATCCACAGAAACCACAGCAATGGGGGATGATAAAGGTTCAGGTTTTAAATTGAGTTTTTCCACGAATCCCCCATCAATAACATTCAGTGTAGACCCGCAATCAACAAACACCCGAAATTCCATTAATTTTTCCTGAGCAATCGTGGAAGCAGCTAAAAATATACCCTTGGAATTTAAACAGGCAATACGGGCGTGACTGACCATTTTTTTTTCTTTCTTCATACGAAGCTCACAGCCTTTAATCAAATGACCAGATTTTCCACAATAGAAACACAAGCCTTCTGAAAAACGACGGTGTTTTTCTTGAGAGCGAGGTGCCACCGATCCAATCTCCATCGGTTCACCACTGTTAGTACACACATTATCATAACCAGAAACTGACATAGCAGAGGATTTGCTCTCATTAACCCTAGCACGCAGTCTTCTGTCCACCCGTATAGCTAATTGCATAGCCTGTTGCAAATCCTCAGGTGTAGGATAAGCAATTAGCAGGTCTTTAACCTTTTCACTGAGCCCAGCAAGAAATAGACTTTTCAGAGCAGAATCGTTCCACCCTGTTTGAGTGGACCAACGACGAAAATGTGTACAATATTTTTCCATATTACCTGATCCTTGTTTTAAACGTCTCAACTCAGTCTCAGCTGATGCCACACGGTCAGGATCATCATATAATAGTCCTAAAGCAGAAAAAAAACTATCCACTGATCTGAAGCATGTATCACTAGGTTGCAAAGAAAAGGCCCACTCCTGAGGCTCTTTGCGCAAAAGTGACATTATGAACCCTACGCGCTGGGATTCATCCCCAGAGGACTTGGGTCTCAAACGAAAATACAATAAGCAAGCATTTTTAAATGAAAAAAATTCTCGATGTTCACCAAAAAATAAATCCGGCAAACATACCTTAGGCTCCAAGAAATATGCTCCAGGACAGTTACTCACGTGCTGACGGAGCTCGGCCACTTCCAGAGAGAGTCCCTGCAGGTGTTTAGCCAAATCCTGAACCGACACCATGATGGAACAAAAAAAAAATCTTTCCTTAGAGAATTTACAGGCTGGACTTACTGTTATGTTCTGCTACCAAAGCTAAGGAAAGAGAGGAGATCTGTCCCTACTATAAGACTCAGCTGAATCCCTACGATGTAACAGGGAACCTGATCCTGCGATCAGACCTGCTAAAGTCCTAATCTAGTCTGTACGGAGACCTATAGATTTGGGGAGGGAATCCCTACAAGTACTAAGGACTGGGAGGAATATGGGACACCTCCTAACAGAAATAGCAGCAGACAGACGAACAAACAAAATAGATAGAACCTAGAGGTCCGTAGACCAAGCAAACTAACAGAGTTAGATACAGAGCACAGGCTAGCTAGAAAGTAGATATACAATGAAGTCCAGCAAAGCCAGAAGGGCGGAGCAGGATTAAATAGGCCAACAAGGTCATGTGACCAGCAAAGGAAAAAAAACCTAACAGCAAGGTTCTAACAGTGGGATTCTGCCAGGTACACCTGAGCTGCCTGAGGAAGGACCGAACCCCTGCCCGGTGAACGCAGCGCGACGCGGGAGGCTTGTACAGTGCACCTGTTGACTGTCTAAGAACTGTGAGTAAATCTTGGATGACTGCACTGAGCTGCCTCTGTTCCTTTCTTTCGCCGGTGCCATTTCCCTCCCTGCACTACAACGCAAAGTGCACCTCCATTTATCTACACTGCCCTGATGCCTGCTCCACCTGTGGGGAGCCGTTCCATCTCAAGCTGCCCTATCATTTGCCTCAGAGGACTGTCGCAGCACTGGTGATCCTCACCAGACACCACAGGTGGCGTCATGACAAATACCCTATACATATCCCCTTTTTGCACTGACCGCCCTGGGTCACGGACCGGGCCAGCCACCGTGATCTCCCCCAGAAGCAGCCATAAGGCCCGGCTGCCGAGTACCCTACGGCCCTGGGGGCGAGTCAGGGACCTGGCCTGTGCTCTCCCCTATGAGCTATCTGGACCTTCCCTTATGAAGTGGTGTAGTGTTGGATGTGAGTGGTTGGGTCCCGGGTAATGCTCCTTCCTTACCTGAGAGTGGGGTACCACACCTCTGGCTGAGATGCAGTACCTCTGTGGCAACTGGACCCATAGGGGCGCCACACAAACATGAAACATTCTGTCCTTATATTGCTTAAACAATTATAATATAGTGTAGAGGCAATTGCTAAAATATCACTTAGTGACACCCCAGAATGTCAACACTATAAGGCAGATAAGACAGTTTTGACTTGAGTACATGTCCCCCCAATACGTTTCACCTCAGATGCGGTGTCATCATGGGATGACTTAAAAGATATATATATATATATATATATATATACGTATATATATATATATATATATATATATATATATATATTCAGTACAGACCAAAAGTTTGGACACACCTTCTCATTTAAAGATTTTTCTGTATTTTCAGGACTATGAAAATTGTACATTCACACTAAAGGCATCAAAACTATGAATTAACACATGTGGAATTATATACTTAACAAAAAAGTGTGAAACAACTGAAAATATGTCTTATATTCTAGGTTCTTCAAAGTAGCCACCTTTTGCTTTGATGACTGCTTTGCACACTCTTGGCATTCTCTTGATGAGCTTCAAGAGGTAGTCACTGGAAATGGTCTTCCAACAATCTTGAAGGAGTTCCCAGAGATTCTTAGCACATGTTGGCCCTTTTGCCTTCACTCTGCGGTCCAGCTCACCCCAAACCATCTCGATTGGGTTCAGGTCTGGTGACTGTGGAGGCCAGGTCATCTGGCGTAGCACCCCATCACTCTCCTTCTTGGTCAAATAGCCCTTACACAGCCTGGAGGTGTGTTTGGGGGTCATTGTTCTGTTGAAAAATAAATGATGGCCCAACTAAGCGCAAACCGGATGGAATAGCATGCCGCTGCAAGATGCTGTGGTAGCCATGCTGGTTCAGTATGGCTTCAATTTTGAATAAATCCCCAACAGTGTCACCAGCAAAGCACCCCCACACCATCACACCTCCTCCTCCATGCTTCATGGTGGGAACCAGGCATGTAGAGTCCATCCGTTCACCTATTCTGCGTCGAACAAGACAAGGTGTTTGGAACCAAAGATCTCAAATTTGGACTCATCAGACCAAAGCACAGATTTCCACTGGTTTAATGTCCATTCCTTGTGTTCTTTAGCCTAAACAAGTCTCTTCTGCTTGTTGCCTGTCCTTAGCAGAGGTTTGCTAGCAGCTATTTTACCATGAAGGCCAGCTGCACAAAGTCTCCTCTTAACAGTTGTTGAAGAGATGTGTCTGCTGCTAGAACTCTGTGTGGCATTGACCTGGTCTCTAATCTGAGCTGCTGTTAACCTGCGATTTCTGAAGCTGGTGACTCGGATAAACTTATCCTCAGAAGCAGAGGTGACTCTTGGTCTTCCTTTCCTGGGGCGGTCCTCATGTGAGCCAGTTTGTTTGTAGCGCTTGATGGTTTTTGCAACTGCACTTGGGGACACTTTCAAAGTTTTCCCAATTTTTCGGAATGACTGACCTTCATTTCTTAAAGTAATGATGGCCACTCATTTTTCTTTACTTAGCTGCTTTTTTCTTGCCATAATACAAATTCTAACAGTCTATTCAGTACGACTATCAGCTGTGTATCCACCAGACTTCTGCACAACACAACTGATGGTCCCAACCCTATTTATAAGGCAAGAAATCCCACTTATTAAACCTGACAGGGCACACCTGTGACGTGAAGACCATTTCCGGTGACTACCTCTTGAAGCTCATCAAGAGAATGCCAAGAGTGTGCAAAGCAGTCATCAAAGCAAAAGGTTGCTACTTTGAAGAACCTAGAATATAAGACATATTTTCAGTTGTTTCACACTTTTTTGTTAAGTATATAATTCCACATGTGTTAATTCATAGTTTTGATGCCTTCAGTGTGAATGTACAATTTTCATAGTCCTGAAAATACAGAAAAATCTTAAAATGAGAAGGTGTGTCCAAACTTTTGGTCTGTACTGTATATATATATATAGATATAGATAGATAGATATAGATATACAGTATATATAGATATAGATATATATATATCTATCTATAATATAACCGGGGATGCGTGTTTCTGTCCGAAGCCTCGATATACTGCGCATGCATGTCGCGCAGTCTGGCTCCAGAGAGAAGCACGCATCCAGCCGTTACAGGTAAGAGGAGGTGTATGGCACCGGAGATCGCGCGGTATGCGTAGACACTGAACGCATACTGCGATCTCCGGCGCCATACTTACCCGATCGGGAGGAGCGTTGCCGCGGTGCCTCTCTTCGCTGGAGACCGGGGGCGGAGTGAAGGCGTCGGACCGGCGTGTGCGCATAGCGCTATCTGGCGCCATTTTACTGAAGACACATTTACAGTGTGTCTTCAGCAAAATGGCGCCGGACAGCGCGGTGCTTCGGCGCCGCACTCCTCCCCCGGCCTCCGGCAGAAGAGGACACAGCAGCGCTGGAGCACAGAGAAGAAAGGTGAGTATAACTGTTTATTTTTTTCGTATCTGTGTACAGTGTGAAAGGAGTGAGGGGACCATGCATATATCAGGATTGGGGGGTGAGGGGTACCACACATACGATTGGTGGGTGAGGGGTACCACACATACCAGGATTGGGGGTGAGGGGTACCACACATACCAGGATTGGGGGTGAGGGGTACCATGCATACCAGGATTGGGGGGTGAGGGGTACCACGCATACCAGGATTGGGGGGTGAGGGGTGCCACGCATACCGGGATTGGGGGTGAGGGGTGCCTGGCATACTGGGATTGGGGGTGAGGGGTGCCATGCATACCGGGATTGGGGATGAGGGGTGCCATGCATACCGGGATTGGGAATGAGGGATGGGGTGCCATGCATACCAGGATGAGGAATACCATACACACCAGGCTAGGGATGGGGTACCATGCATACCAGGATGAGGGATACCATACACATCAGGATAAGGATGAGGGGTTCCACGCATACCGGGATTGGGGGTGAGGGGTGCCACACATACCGGGATTGGGGTGAGGGGAGCCACGCATACCGGGATGAGGGGTGCCACGCATACCGGGATTGGGGGTGAGGGGTGCCACGCTTACCGGGATTGGGGGTGAGGGGTGCCACGCATACCGGGATTGGGGGTGAGGGGTGCCACGCATACCGGGATTGGGAGTGAGGGATAGGATGCCATGCATACTAGGATGAGGGATACCATACACACCAGGATAGGAATGAGGGGTGCCACGTATACCAGGATTGGGGGATGAGGGGTGCCACGCATACCAGGATTGGGGGGTGAGAGGTGCCACGCATACCAGGATTGGGGGGTGAGGGGTGCCACGCATGCCAGGATTGGGGGGTGAGGGGTGCCACGCATACCAGGATTGGGGGTGAGGGGTACCACGCATACCAGGATTGGGGGTGAGGGGTGCCACACATACCAGGATTGGGGGTGAGGGGTGCCACGCATACCAGGATTGGGGATGAGGGGTTCCACGCATACCAGGATTGGATGGTGGGGACAGGATGGGGGCAGCACAAATACAAGGAGGGGGGCAGCACATACCAGCATGGGAGACCATATACCTATAAAAATGGTCGCCACCCGGGCGTAGAACGGGTTCAATAGCTAGTATATATATATATATATATATATATATATATATAGCGTCTGTGCTGCATACTACACTGAAGCTGACACTACAAGGAAAATTGAACCTATCATAGCGTTTCTTATACCACATAAGGTGTTTTGATTGCTGGCAAGTGCTATTATCAATTGTGGTTGGCTGAATTTTACATAAGTCACTTCCTGCAATAAGATGCATGTAATCGCATTGGCTCTAGTATAGAGTTTGTCTGGGGTTTATATAGAAGGGAGCCCCCGACCATAGCTCTCAGCAGTGAGGTAATTACCTACCAGCTCACTGCAGCAAAACACAAGTTAAAAACATAGGGGAACACTCTCAGCAACCTGAAGCCTAAACATTTTAAATTTGCAACTGTTGAACTTTCCTTTCATGTATTCCTACCAACATTCAGATTACTTGGATATATTTTAAAATATTAATGGAAAGCCCTTTCTACATTTTGTAAATCTGTACTAAAGGTTCTTAATTTTAAAGGGCTGTAGGGTCTTAAGATACAAGCTTGAAGCCGCTCTATGTGACTGCAGACTTCTAAATCTTCACATGACGGGAGCTGGCAGTCATGTGACCGCAATTATGTGATATACATACTTCTGGCCACATTCCCACTAGACTGTTTTTGGCCTCACTCAATACACTTGCACATTGGAATGTGTCGGCGATGTGAGGATTCACAAGTCTGCAGTCACATGGAATGACTGCAGACTTAGACCGGACAACCCCTTTAAGAACTTGACACTGTAAAAAATTCTATGAAAAAAATGCAGAACATTCAGTACATGGAATGACAATGGGTGAAACTAGAGTTGAGCGGATCACACTTATCCCACCACCCCCTCTGCTTCTGTCACCCATCAGGTCCTCTTCGTGTATTTGAATCACCTCAGCCACGCTGAAATCCCCGGTAGGGTTCTGTGCACACTGTGACATCATACGTCAGTTCCACTCGAATTTATTTGCTCATCTCTAGTGGCAACTCTACATTAGAATTTACCATTGATAACCCTTAATTATTCCTATAACTGTTTTATGTCAATTTATAGCCAGAGAAAAGCCGAGACAGAATAGAGTAAGACAGTGCAAATACATTAAAGCCTTCAAGGCTTCACAGACACAATTGAGTATGTCCTCAGCTTTCCAATGCAGTCAGGCAAGGAAATTCATTTTCTCAAGAGGCTTCTGTTTGTGTTCAAAACATTCCTCTTTTATTCCTTTTTCAGAGGAAATTCTGCTACTTATGTATTAGAATTTTTCTTTATTGAGAAACGAAATGAACAGATATTATGCAAGAAAAGTTATAGAAATATTTCAAAGTGAGGAGAAATGATTTAAAAGAATCTGTCAGCAGGTTATTCTTATGGAATCGAAGAGCAACATGATGTAAAGGCTGAGACCCAGATTCCATCAAAATGTCACTTGCTGGGCTAGGTGCTGTTTATTTTGATGCAATCACTGTTTTCTCATCTGCGGATCTAGTAGTTCTCTGAATGCTGGTTTGTACTATATATATATATATATATATATATATATATATACACATATACAGTTGTGCTCAAAAGTTTATATACCCTGGCAGAATTTTTCCTTCTTGGCCTTGTTTCAGAGAATATGAATGATAACAAAAAAACTTTTTCTCCATTCATGGTTATTGGTTGGGAGAAGTCATTTATTGTCAAACTACTGTGTTTTCTCTTTTTAAATCTTAATGACAACCAAAAACATCCAAATGACCTTGATCAAAGGTTCACATACCCTGGTGATTTTGGCCTGATCACATGCTCAGAATTTGACACAAATGGGTTTGAGTGACTACTAAAGGTAACATCCTCACTTGTGACCTATTTGCTTGTAATCAGTGTGTGTGCATTAAAGCTGAGTGAGTTTCTGGGATGCAGACAGACTCTTGCATCTTTCATCCATCCACTGACATTTCCGTATTGTGAGTCAAGGGGAAAGCAAAAGAATTGTAAACGGATCTACAGGAAAAAGTAGTTGAACTGTATAACACAGGAAAGGGATACAAAAAGATATCCAAGGAATTGATAATGCCAGACAGCAGTGTTCAAACTGTGATTAACAAATGGAAAATCAGGGACTTTGCAAAAACCAAACCACGGTCAGGAAGACCAACAATTTCATCCACAACTGCCAGGAAAATTGTTCGGCATGCAAAGAAAAACCCACAAATAACATCAGCTGAAATTCAGGACTCTCTGAAAACTAGTGGTGTGGCTGTTTCAAGATGCACAATAAGGACGCACTTGAAGAAAAATGAGCTGCATGGTCGAGTCGCCAGAAGGATGCCATTACTGTGCAAATGCCACAAAGTATCCCGCATACAATACGCAAAACAACACAGAGACAAGCCTCAAAACTTCTGGAACAAGGTAATTTGGAGTGATGAGACCAAAATTGAGCTTTACATTTACGTTACATTTGGATAGAGGTCAACAAGGCCTATGATGAAAGGAACACCATTCCTACTGTAAAGCACGGAGGTGGATCGCTGATGTTTTGGGGATCTGTGAGCTACAAAGGCACAGGAAACTTGGTAAAAGTTGAAGGAAAGATGAATGCAACACATTATCAGCAAATACTGGAGGCAAATTTGCACTCATCAGCCCAGAAGCTGCGCATGGGATGTACTTGGACGTTCCAACATGACAACGATCCAAAACACAAGGCCAAGTCGACCTGTCATTGGCTACAGCAGAACAAAGTGAAGGTTCTGGAGTGGCCATCTTAGTCTCCTGACTTCAATATCATTGAGCCACTCTGGGGAGATCTCAAGCACGCAGTTCATGCTAGACAACCCAGGAATTTACAAGAACTGGAGGCTTTTTGCCAATATTAATGGGCAGCTTTACCATCTGAGAAAATAAAGAACCTCATCCACAACTACCACAAAAGACTTCAAGCTGTCATTGATGTTAAAGGAGGCAATACACGGTATTAAGAACTGGGGTATGTGAACTATTGATCAGGGACATTTGGATGTTTTTGGTTGTCATTAACCCCTTAACAGCCGAGGGTGGTTTGCATGTTAATGACCAGGCCAATTTTTACAATTCTGACCACTGTCACTTTATGAGGTAATTACTCTGGAATGCTTCAACGGATCCCCCTGATTCTGAGAATGTTTTTTTGTGACATATTGTACTTCATGATTTTGGTAAAATTTCTTCGATATCACTGGCGTTTATTTGTGAAAAAAGCGGAAATTTGGCAAAAATTTAGAAAATTTTGCAATTTTCAAAATTTGAATTTTTATGCCCTTAAATCAGAGAGATATATCACACAAAATACTTAATAAATAACATTTTCCACATGTGTACTTTACATAAGCACAATTTTGGAACCAAAATTTTTTTTTGTTAGGGAGCTATAAGGGTTAAAAGTTGACCAGCGATTTCTCATTTTTCCAACAAAATTTACAAAACCATTTTTTTAGGGACCACATCACATTTGAAGTCAATTTGAGAGGTCTTTATGACAGAAAATACCCAAAAATGACACCATTCTAAAAACTGCACCCCTCAAGGTGCTCAAAACCACATTCAAGAACTTTATTAACCCTTCAGGTGCTTCACAGGAATTTTTTGAATGTGGAAGAAAAAAATGAGCATTTAACTTTTTTCACAAAAATGTTACTTTAGACCCAATTTTTTTTATTTTCACAGGGGTAACAAGAAAAAATGGACCCCAAAATTTGTTGTGCAATTTCCCCTGGGCACGTAGATACCCCAAATGTGGGGAAAAACCACTGTTTGGGCGCACGGCAGGGCTCGGAAGGGAAGGAGCGCCATTTGACTTTTTGATTGTAAAATTTGCTTGAATAATTAGCGGACTCCATGTTGCGTTTGGAGAGCCCCTGATGTGCCTAAACATTGGAGCTCCCCCACAATTGACCCCATTTTGGAAACTAGACCCCCAAGGCACCTATCTAGATGCATAGTGAGCTCTTGGAACCCCCAGGTGCTTCATAAATTGATTCGTAAAAATGAAAAAGTGGGAAAAAAAAAACTTTTTCATATTTACGAATCAATTTGAGCTGATTTTCCATTCAATTTGAGAGGTGCCGTGGCAACGCTCCTCCTGGTCAGGTAAGTATGGCACCGGAGATCGCGGTATGCGTTCAGTGTCTACACATACCGCGATCTCCGGCACCATACACTCCTCTGTAACGGCTGGATGCGGTCTTCTGTCTGGAGACAGACTGCGCGTCACGCATGCGCAGTCTATAAAGGCTTCAGACAAAGACACACTTAGCCGATTATATTATAGAAATATACATACATACAGTACAGACCAAAAGTTTGGACACACCTTCTCATTTAAAGATTTTTCTGTATTTTCATGACTTTCAAAATTGTACATTCACACTGAAGGCATCAAAGCTACGAATTAACACATGTGGAATTATATACTTAAGAAAAAAGTGGGAAACAACTGAAAATATGTCTTATATTCTAGGTTCTTCAAAGTAGCCACCTTTTGCTTTGATGACTGTTTTGCACACTCTTAGCATTCTCTTGATGAGCTTCAAGAGGTAGTCACCGGAAATGGTTTTCACTTCACAGGTTTGCCCTGTCAGGTTTAATAAGTGAGATTTCTTGCCTTATAAATGGGGTTGGGACCATCAGTTGTGTTGTGCAGAAGTCAGGTGGATACACAGCTGATACTCCTACTGAATAGACTGTTAGAATTTGTATTATGGCAAGAAAAAAGCAGTTAAGTAAAGAAAAACGAGTGGCCATCATTACTTTAAGAAATAAAGGTCAGTCAGTCTGAAAAATTGGGCAAACTTTGAAAGTGTCCCCAACTGAAGTTGCAAAAACCATCAAGTGCTACAAGCTCACATGAGGACCACCCCAGGAAAGGAAGACCAAGAGTCACCTCTGCTTCTGAGGATAAGTTTATCCGAGTCACCAGCTTCAAAAATCGCAGGTTAACAGCAGCTCAGATTAGAGACCAGGTCAATGCCACACAGAGTTCTAGCAGCAGACACACCTCTTCAACAACTGTTAAGAGGAGACTTTGTGCAGCAGGACTTCATGGTCAAATAGCAGCTAGGAAACCACTGCTAAGGACAGGCAACAAGTAGAAGAGACTTGTTTGGGCTAAAGAACACAAGGAATGGACATTAGACCAGTGGAAATCTGTGCTTTGGTCTGATGAGTCCAAATTTAAGATCTTTGGTTCCAACCACCGTGTCTTTGTGCGACGCAGAAAAAGTGAACGGATGGACTCTACATGCCTGGTTCCCACCATGAAGCATGGAGGAGGAGGTGTGATGGTGTGGGGGTGCTTTGCTGGTGACACTGTTGGGGATTTATTCAAAATTGAAGGCATACTGAACCAGCATGGCTACCACAGCATCTTGCTGCGGCATGCTATTCCATCCGGTTTGCGTTTAGTTGGACCATCATTTATTTTTCAACAGGACAATGACCCCAAACACACCTCCAGGCTGTGTAAGGGCTATTTGACCAAGAAGGAGAGTGATGGGGTGCTACGCCAGATGACCTGGCCTCCACAGTCACCAGACCTGAACCCAATCGAGATGGTTTGGGGTGAGCTGGACTGCAGAGTGAAGGCAAAAGGGCCAACAAGTGCTAAGCATCTCTGGGAACTCCTTCAATATTGTTGGAAGACCATATCTGGTGACTACCTCTTGAAGCTCATCAAGAGAATGCCAAGAGTGTGCAAAGCAGTCATCAAAGCAAAAAGTGGCTACTTTGAAGAACCTAGAATATAAGACATATTTTCAGTTGTTTCACACTTTTTTTGTTAAGTATATAATTCCACATGTGTTAATTCATAGTTTTGATGCCTTCAGTGTGAATGTACAATTTTCATAGTCAAGAAAATACAGAAAAATCTTTAAATGAGAAGGCGTGTCCAAACTTTTGATCTGTACTGTATATATATTAGCTATTGAACCCGTTCTACTTTTGTTCTGTACTGTGTGTGTATACAGTGGTGGCCAAAAGTATTGGCACCCCTGCAATTTTGTCAGATAATACTCAGTTTCTTCCTGAAAATGATTGCAATCACAAATTCTTTGGTATTATTATCTTCATTTAATTTGCTTGCAAGGAAAAAACACAAAAGAGAATGAAGCAAAAATCAAATCATTGATCTTTTCACACAAAACTCCAAAAATGGGCCAGACAAAAGTATTGGCACCCTCAGCCTAATACTTGGTTGCACAACCTTTAGCCAAAAAAACTGCGAACAACCGCTTCTGGTAACCATCAATAAGTTTCTTACAATGCTCTGCTGGAATTGTAGACCATTCTTCTTTGGCAAACTGCTCCAGGTCCCTGATATTTGAAGGGTGCCTTCTCCAAACTGCCATTTTGAGATCTCTCCACAGGTGTTCTATGGGATTCAGGTCTGGACTCATTGCTGGCCACCTTAGAAGTCTCCAGTGCTTTCTCTCAAACCATTTTATAGTGCTTTTGGAAGTGTGTTTTGGGTCATTGTCCTGCTGGAAGACCCATGACCTCTGAGGGAGACCCAGCTTTCTCACACTGGGCCCTACATTATGCTGCAAAATTTGTTGGTAGTCTTCAGACTTCATAATGCCATGCACACGGTCAAGCAGTCCAGTGCCAGAGGCAGCAAAGCAACCCCAAAACATCAGGGAACCTCCGCCATGTTTGACTGTAGGCACCGTGTTCTTTTCTTTGAATGCCTCTTTTTTTTCCTGTACACTCTATGTTGATGTTTTTTCCTAAAAAGCTCTACTTTTGTCTCATCTGACCAGAGAACATTCTTCCAAAACGTTTTAGGCTTTCTCAGGTAAGTTTTGGCAAACTCCAGCCTGGCTTTTCTATGTCTCGGGGCAAGAAGTGGGGTCTTCCTGGGTATCCTACCATACAGTGCCTTTTCATTCAGACGCCGACGGATAGTACGGGTTGACACTGTTGTACCCTCGGACTGCAGCGCAGCTTGAACTTGTTTGGATGTTAGTCGAGGTTCTTTATCCACCATCCGCACAATCTTGCGTTGAAATCTCTCGGCAATTTTTCTTTTCCGTCCACATCTAGGGAGGTTAGCCACAGTGCCATGGGCTTTAAACTTCTTGATGACACTGCGTACGGAAGACACAGGAACATTCAGGTCTTTGGAGATGGACTTGTAGCTTTGAGATTGCTCATGCTTCCTCACAATTTGGTTTCTCAAGTCCTCAGACAGTTCTTTGGTCTTCTTTCTTTTCTCCATGCTCAATGTGGTACACACAGGGACACAGGACAGAGGTTGAGTCAACTTTAATCCATGTTAACTGGCTGCAAGTGTGATTTAGTTATTGCCAACACCTGTTAGGTGCCACAGGTAAGTTACAGGTCCTGTTAATTACACGAATTAGAGAAGCATCACATGATTTTTCAAACAGTGCCAATACTTTTGTCCACCCCCTTTTTTAGGTTTGGTGTGGAATTATATCCAATTTGGCTTTACGACAATTCTTTTTGTGTTTTTTCATTGAAGACAAATTAAATGAAGATAATAATACCAAAGAATTTGTGATTGCAATCATTTTCTCATGAAGAAACTGAGTATTATCTGACAGAATTGCAGGGGTGCCAATACTTTTGGCCACCACTGTGTGTATGTATATATATATATATATATATATATATATATATATATACACACATAGTGCAGAACAAAAGTAGAATGGGTGCAATAGCTAGTATATATACAGTACAGACCAAAAGTTTGGACACGCCTTCTCATTTAAAGATTTTTCTGTATTTTCATGACTTTGAAAATTGTACATTCACACTGAAGGCATCAAAACTATGAATTAACACATGTGGAATTATATACTTAACAAAAAAGTGTGAAACAACTGAAAATATGTCTTATATTCTAGGTTCTTCAAAGTAGCCACCTTTTGCTTTGATGACTGCTTTGCACACTCTTGGCGCACTGCATATTACTCCAAGAACACACCAACAGTAAAGTTTGGAGGTGGGAACATCATGGTGTGAGGCTGTTTTGTCAGCATACGGCACTAGCAAACTTCATATAATTGAAAGAAGGATGAATAGACAAATGTACCGAGTCATTCTTTATAAAAAAATCTGCTGCCAAGATGAAATGAGGGTGAACATTTCAGCACGACAATGATCCCGAACACATAGCCAAGGAAACTCTCAATTGGTTTCACACAGAGAAAATAAAGCTGCTAGAATGTCCAAGCCAATCACCTGACCTGAATCCAATAGAAAATTTATGGAAGGAACTAAAACTCAGAGTTTATAGGAGTCCCCGGGACCTTCAAGATATGAAGGCGTGCCCCCTGAGGAACAAGTATACACGAAATGTGCATTGGGGTGGAGGGACGGTGGACGCCAATTGTGCCAATCTTTTATCAGCTGGCAGCCCCATGCTGAAGTAATGTCATTTACTACACTATCGGCTATCACTTTATGAAATGGACCTATGCACTATGCACTTTTATTTTAGCCCTCCTTAGTGTATATATATGTACTTTGCTCACTGGTACTTTGCCTTCCATTGTGGCACATGTTATTCCTTACTGGTTGTATCTACCTATACCTTGATTGAAGTCATTCAGTGATTTGTAGTCTATGGATAACTTATGGTCTGAGCTGCTGTCCATAACAGTGTGAGGCCTTTTTTGTTACCTTATCTTGTTATGTATACCCTGATTCTAATAAAGGTCTTTTTTATTCTAATATATTGTTGTGTTGCTGTAGTTTAGGTAGGTTGAGGGCTGTTGCCTATTCTGCATACTTACCTCCTAGATCTTTATAAAAAAAATACTAGTCAGACTTCATATGTATGAAGGTTAGGATAATGTATTAGAGTCAGTTATTAACCCCTTCACAACATTGGAATTTTACGGTTTTGCGTCTTCATTTTTTTCCTCCCCTTCTTACCAGAGCCATAACTTTTTTATTGTTCCATTAATATGGCCGTATGAGGGCTTGTTTTTTGCGGGACGAGTTGTTCTTTTGAATGACACCATTGATTTTACCGCATAGTGTACTGAAAAACGGGAAAAAAATCCCAAGTGCGGTGAAATTGCAAAAAAATTGCAATTCCACAATTGTTTTTTAGTTTTTTTTTACCATGTTAAGTAAGTGCTAAAACTCACCTGTCATTATGATAGTCCAGGTAATTACGAGTTTGCAGATACTAAACATGTATAGGTTCTTTTTAATTTACCATATTTTTTGGACCATAAGACACTTTCCCCCCCCAAATTTGGGAGGAAAATGGAGGGTGTGTCTTATGATCCGAACGTAGCATACCGGGGAGTTGCAGTGATGGTGGAGGGGGATTGCAGAAAGCAGGGTTTCCCCCCCCCCTCAGGAACCCGGTGGCGGCAAATGAAGCGGTGAGATGCTGTGGGGCTGGTGTTGGCGGTCAGGCAGAATGGCTAGCATTGCTTTACTGGCAGCCCCGCCCATCTTCCTGAAGTCCACGGTTTCAGGAAGATGGCTACCGAGATCCCAGTGTGCACATACGCCAGCTGGGGCGGCCATTTCCATGTAGATCACGGCTTCAGGAAGATGGCCGCGGCCGCCAGAAAGGCAATGCACGCTGCTCTACCTGACCACAGACTCTGGCCCCACAGAATCTCACCACTTCTGCTGCTGCCCCTGGGTTCCTAAGGGACCCTGCTTCCTGCGATCCTGCTTGACCACCATCGCCACCCCCTGCTTCTGAGGCACCCCCTTCTCTCTCCCAGGGTCCACAGTATTGCTCCACATCTGCCACCACCAGCTTCCTGAGGGATTCTGTCTCCTGTGATCCTGGCTCCACCGCCCCCCAGATAAGATACCTGTTCAGATTATAAGATGGACCCCCATCTTGATTTTTTCTTGTTATGCCGTTTCTCGATTGGATTGTTTATAGTCAAATAGATCAGGCATTTCTGAATGCAACAATACCAAATATGTGTATTTTTTTATAGTTTTATTTTGAATGAGGCAAAAGGAGGGTGATTTGAACTTTTATATTTTTTTAAATATTTTTTAAAACATTTTTTTTACTTTTTACTTGCTGCAATTGTCTCCTTAGAAGACCTGAAACTATGATTATTTGTTCGCTTGTGCTACACATAGCAGGACTTCAGCGCTGCTAAGTGTAGCAGAAATAATCATCTCCTATGGGACGGCATTCATATGAGATCTGCAATCACAAGCATGGCTGTCTTCTGACCCCTGACTTTCATGCCAACATCTTGACGCCCCGCGATCATGTGACAGGGGCGCTGATGGGTGGTGTTTGTGACGCGCTTCCGATAAGCGTGAGTTAATTGCCGATGTCAGACATTGATCAGGATTCCACCCACGACTGTTAGGGGCACAGGACAGCTGATCAATGAGCTGTCATGTGGCTGAAAAGTGCCGGGACACGACCTATGATGTATCCATACATCATGGGTCGTAAAGGGGTTAAAGTCGCCGATAACTCTTACAATGAATGTGGTTAGAGTCAGATCATATGTGTATAGTAGATTAAATCAAATCCATAAGCTGAAACAAACCACGGCACAAAAGTCTAATTACATTTCATTCTCTAAGCACGTCTTTTGCAGTGAGAACAGTTGCATTTAAAGGAAATCTGTCACCAGGTTTTTGTGACCTAATCTGAGAGAAGCATAATGTAGGGGCAGAGACCCTGATTCTAGGGATGTGTGACTTACTGGACTGTTAACCCCTTCCCAACATATGACAGAAATTTACGACATATGCCAGCTCCCTGCCTTTGATGCCAGCTCGCACGCCGAGCTCACATTCTTCCCGACACATGATGGCTGATTTTCAGCAGCAGAAGGGAAGGAAGGGAGACACAGATTCTCTACTTCGTGGGTTGGCGGAGCCCCATAGGATAGTCACCTCAGATTGGAAAATGATGACCGGCCCCTCCAGTATATAGGCTCCTCCTACTCCAATGTTCATCAGTCTTTTTATCTGAGGTCTCAGAGGATAGTTGCTGCTTCGGCAGCTCCTCAGAAGAGTTCGCTATTTTATATCCAGCGAGTCCTGGACCCCCCGTGGTCTAGAGGTCTCTAGGGGTCTCGGCGCTGCTGAGACCCCTGACCCTCCCCTGGCAGCTCTGTGTACCCCTTGAGGAGGTTCCCACTTATGCCTGCCGGCCCCGGAGGATACAGGGCGCTCCCTGGCGGAGGCGCACACCACACATCTGAGAGGGTCCCTGCGTGCTCCGCCATAGGGGGGAGCAAAGGGCCATGGCGCCACACATCCCTGAGGATCCCTGTGGCGTTCAGCCGGGTAAGTGCTCTTTGGTCTAAAGAGTATCTTTGATGGCTACGGCAAGTGTACTGCCTGTGTGTTTCTTGTCTATTTCAGACGCTGCCTTGACTGGGGAGCAGAGACGGAGGCCAGTAATTTTTATTTTTTATTTGCGCATGCTTTTTCGTTTTTGCTTCCTGCCTTCATTTAGGCAGGAAGCTCCCTGTATTTGCGCGCGTTTCCTTGCTTTTATTGACTTGCTTCCTGCCCTCATAGAGGTAGGAAGTTTTCTGCCCTCGTTTTTTGAATAAGCGCGGGCTTTGGTGGGGGCGTGGCCTAGCGGGGGCGTGGCCTAGCGGGGGTGTGGCCTAGTGGGGGCATGGTTTAGCGTCTCCTGGCTTCCTGCCGTCATTACTTAGACAGGAAGTGCTTGGTTGAGCACGTGCTGGCAGTCCCTGCTTCTCCCTCCGGTGTCCAGCGGCATCTCCTGCTCTCTGCTCCCCGTCCGTCCGTCCACACACTCAGGAGGAGCGGTCGCCGCAGTACCGGTGAGTCCCCTCTGCCTCTGGCAGAGGTTCGTTGTCAGTGCTGTCACTTCGGCTACCTATTAGGAGTCCTCGTGAGCACTGCCGCTTTCCCTCCTAAAGCTATTTACTCCACTGACCTTTTTAGGCAGCGTAGTATTATAGTTGCTGTGATGTTAACCCCTTCTGAACAAGTGGAGCTTTAGGGGAAACACATTGTGTTTAAGGGAATTTCTCCCTTTGAATTTTTGCTCAGCATTTCTGGGGTAGCTCTTTTCTAAGAGTGAGCTTTAACCCTTCAGAGCCTGACGCATATATATAAAAAAAAAAAAAAAAAAAAAAAGTGAAGCGACACACTCAGGAGGAGCGGTCGCCGCAGTACCCCCTCTGCCTCTGGCAGGGGTTCTTTGTCAGTGCTGTCACTTCGGCTACCTATTAGGAGTCCTCGTGAGCACTGCCGCTTTCTCTCCTAAAGCTATTTACTTCACTGACCTTTTAGGCAGCGTAGTATTATAGTTGCTGTGATGTTAACCCCTTCTGAAAAAGTGGAACTTTAGGGGAAACACATGGTGTTTAAGGGAGTTTCCCCCTATTGATTTTTGCTCGGCTTTCTGGGGTAGCTCTTTTCTAAGGGTGAGCTTTAACCCCTCAGAGCCTGACGCATATATGAAAAAAAAAAAAAAAAAAAGAGTGAGTTTTGAAAACAGGCTGTGCAGCTTTTACACTTTTTTTGCCATCCTTGTTGTACATCCTGGCATCTGGTGTGGGTGGCATGTCGGATCAGGGGCCTGGGAGTGCGGATCGGTCTCCTGATCCGTTTCAGGTTCAGTCGCACGCCTCTGATACACTCAGGCCTTCTACTACATCAAGTTCAACGCTCAGTGATGTTAAAGTGGAGGCGCTCACTCGCTCTATTGATAGTCTCTCTAGTCTCCTGGGACAGTGGGTGTCAGCTAGATCACACCCAATGCCACGAGGTAAAAAGCGCCACAAGACTATGGTGGCGTTGTCTCCCTCGCAGAGCGCTTCAGAGGCTTCGGATTCACCAACAGATTCGGTTGATGAAATTTCTGAGTCCGAAGAGGAGGATCAACAGGATCGCTCTGTTTCTCTTTCGGGTCGTGTAGATGGGCTTATTAAGGACATGCGGGAAGTATTAGAGCTGTCTGAAGAGCCGACAAGACCGTCTAGGTCGGCCCGTCTGTATCAGAAGACGCGCCGTGTTCGTTCTACATTACCTGCGCATGAGGAACTTAACGAAGCGGTGGAGAAGGAGCGTCAGTGTCTGGATAAACGCTTCCGAGGAACGCGTTTTTTTGATGCCCTATAGCCCTGTGCCAAGGAGATGGTTATTAATTGGGTTCCCTCTCCTGAGGTGAATATATCTCTGTCTCAGCTGACCAAGTCTTCCCTGCTTCCTGTTAAAGGGAGAGCCAATCTTCAGGATCCTTTGGACAGAAGATCGGAGTCAGCGGCGAAATCCATCTATGAAGCCGCAGGTCATGGTTTCCAAGCGGCCTTGGGGGCCATGTGGGCCGGTGAGGCCTCTCTGCGGTGGTTGGATCAGCTGCGTGCGGCGTGGCAGGATGGAACTTCGCGTTCAGAAATGGAAAAGCTTTTTCAGCGAATGGAAGAAGCTATGTGTTATGGCAGAGATGCAGTACTGGACACTGCTTCAATTCTATCCAGGGCTCAGGCTTCGGCAGTCACGATTAGAAGAGCTCTGTGGCTTAAACAGTAGACCGGAGATGCGGTATCTAAACAGGGATTGCTTAGTCTGGCATATAAGGGCGGTCAGCTCTTTGGTTCAGATCTTTGGGAACTAATTGCCAAAGCTAAAGCTAAGGATGTTACTCTGCCTGGGAAAAAGGCAGTGGCATCCACAGCCAGCAGGACAGGGCCCGGCAGAGGTCTTCGGTCCTTTCGGGCCAGGGGACGATTCAGTCAGCCTTCTTGGAGATTGGGTCCTCCCTCATCCTCCGGCAGATCTGCCCAGAAATCTCGTACTCCCTGGAAGCAGCGGTCCCGTCAGGACAGACGGGAGGTTGATAAAAAGTCCGCTAAGGCTGACTGACGCCAGGGATCCCCCCGAGGGCTCTCGGGTGGGAGGTCGTCTGCTACAATTCGGGTCGATCTGGGCATCCCACATAGCAGATGCCTGGGTGACACGGGTTATGTCGGCAGGCTATTTCATAGAGTTTCATTCTCTACCTCCCGACAGGTTTCGTCTGACGGGCATTCCGTCCGTGCCAAGACTGGCTGCCGCACTGTTTCAGGAGGTCGACTCTCTCCTACAGCAGGGTGTGGTGGTTCAGGTTCCTCCGGAAGACCAGGGAAAGGGTTTTTATTCTAACCTTTTTGTGGTCCCCAAAAAGGAGGACAAGTTTCGTCCGGTGCTGGATCTCAGGGATTTGAATATTTACGTCCAGACACGGAAGTTCCACATGGAGTCTCTCCGATTGGTGATAGCGACCCTGTCGCAGTACGATTTCTTGGTGTCGATAGACATCCGCGACGCCTATTTGCATATCCCTATCGGCAGGGCTCACCAGTGTTTCTTGCGTTTCGCTATAGGTCAAGCCCATTACCAGTTTGTGGCCCTACCCTTCGGGTTGGCCTCAGCTCCCAGGGTTTTTACAAAAATTCTGGCTCCTCTCATGGCGCTTCTTCTAAGACAGGGGGTTACGATCCTCCCTTACCTGGACGACCTGTTCATAGTGTCACCCACAGCAGAGGAGGCAATAACGGCTCGCGATCTCTCCCTTCAGTACCTGATGGACTTCGGGTGGCTGATCAATTGGAAGAAATCGTCATTGGAGCCAGCACAGTCCATTCTTTTCCTGGGGATGCAGTTCGATACAGTTCGGGCAGTTGTGTCCCTGCCTCCTGTCAAACAGACGAACCTTCGTCTTCTGGTCCAGGCTATGAGGTCGGCGCTGTCAATGTCCCTTCGGGAATGCATGCGCCTTCTGGGTCAAATGGTGGCAACTATGGAAGCAGTACCGTTTGCACAATTTCATTCCCGGGATCTCCAAAACCTTATTCTGACCCATTGGGATCGATCGCTAACTTCTCTGGACCGCTCGGTCATTATCTCCCGCAGGGTGCGAGAGTCTCTTGGATGGTGGTTACGTCCGGAGACTCTATCCGTGGGGAAATCTATCCGATGCCAGCCGGAAAGGCTGGGGGGGAGTTTGGAACGACCTCTGGATTCAGGGGGTCTGGTCGCCAAAGGAGTTGTCTCTCCCGATCAACATTTTGGAGTTGAGAGCAATATTTCTCTGCCTCCAACATTGGACGGTCTTATTAAGCGGTCTACCGGTCCGGATCCAGTCGGACAACGCTACGGCTGTCGCGTACATCAACCACCAAGGCGGGACGAGGAGTTCCAGTCTCATGTCGGAGGTCTCTCAGATCCTGGTCTGGGCCGAGTCCAAAGTTCCAGCAATTTCTGCAATTTACATTCCAGGGGTGTTGAATATCTCGGCGGACTTCCTCAGTCGCGAGCAAGTGGACCCTGGGGAATGGAGTCTCCATCCAGAAGTGTTTTCTCTGCTGTGTTCCCGTTGGGGGACTCCTCAGGTGGACTTGATGGCATCCAGGCTGAACACCAGGGTTCCGACGTTCATGTCCAGGTACAGGGACCCGGAGGCGGTGGCGGTGGATGCTTTAGTAGCCCCGTGGGGTCAGTTCAAGCTGATCTATGCGTTTCCGCCGATATCCTTACTGCCTCTGGTGATCCGACGGATCAAACTCGAAGGGGTATCATTAATTCTGATAGCACCAGACTGGCCGCGGAGGACATGGTATTCAACGCTGGTGTCTCTTCAGGCGGCACCTCCGTTTCCGCTGCCCCTTCGCCCGGACTTGCTCACTCAGGGGCCCATTCGTCATCCGGACCTGAGGTCCCTTCGTTTGACGGCGTGGCTCTTGAGACCGAGATCTTGACCCGTCGCGGTTTTTCACCCGAGGTCATTGCTACCTTGCGGGCGGCCCGGAGTCCAGCTACGTCCAGGATTTATCACAGAACTTGGGAGTCTTTCTATTCATGGTGTTCTGGATCCTCAAGAAACCCGAGGGTTTTTTTCCATCCCCAACTTCTTGGCCTTTCTGCAATCTAGTCTGGCCAGGGGTTTTGCAGTAAGTACGGTGCGGGGACAGGCTTCTGCTCTTTCCGCACTTTTTAGGAAGGCTATTGCCTCTCGCAGGGATGTTCGTTCTTTTTTTCGCGGAGTCGCACGTCAGTTTCCGCCACGGAGGGCAGTTGTGGCTCCATGGCGGCTTAATCTAGTCCTGGAAGCCCTTCAGCATAGGCCTTTTGAGCCTATGGATTCTGCTAAACTTTTACTACTTTCTTGGAAGGTGGCCTTCTTGGTGGCAGTCACCTCTTTGAGAAGGGTATCGGAATTGGCAGCACTTTCTTGCTTACCTCCTTTTCTGGAATTTTTTCCGGATCGCGTGGTGCTTCGTACTCGTGAAGATTTTTTGCCTAAGGTAGTGTCACAATTCCACATTAATCAGGACATTGTGTTGCCTTCGCTTTGTCCAGGACCTAAGAATCCAAGGGAGCGGGCCTTGCACTCGTTGGACTTAGTGCGGGCATTGAAGTTCTATCTTACGATCACTCAAGGTTTTCGGAAGTCGGACTCTCTTTTTGTAATTCCGGCAGGTCGTCGGCGTGGTCAACGTGCTTCCAAAGACACGATAGCTCGGTGGATCCGTTCAGCTATCCTGGAAGCGTACCGGCTCAAGGGCGAGCCTTGTCCGGTTAAAGTTAAAGCTCATTCCACGAGAGCCATTGGCTCATCGTGGGCTTTTCGTCAGGGGGCCTCGGCAGCGCAGCTCTGCCAGGCGGCCACCTGGCGCTCCGTTCACACCTTTACTAAGTTTTATAAGGTGGACGTAAGTGCTTCAGCCGATGCGGCCCTGGGACGCAGGGTCCTGCAGGCGGCGGTAATTTAAGTTATCCCTTTATTTAGTTTTCCATTATTTAGCGCGGTTTGCGCTCTTGCCTAAGTTTTGGGGTATGGAAGCTTCTGCCTCTATTTCCCACCCTTAAGTAGGTACTGCTTTAGGACGTCCCACGAAGTAGAGAATCTGTGTCTCCCTTCCTTCCCTTCTGCTGCTGAAAGACGGATTTTGGTAAGAACTTACCTGTAAAATCCTTTTCAGCGAAGGAAGGAAGGGAGACACAGCACCCTCCCAGGGCAGAAGTGTGTTGTTGTGTTTCTAGATGCAGCGCGTCTCCTTCCTGATGTCGATCTTCTGGACTGGGTTTAGCGCTCTACGGCTCTCCTTCCAGTTTCGCCAGCTCTACACAGTTGTCAGGTCCAATGGGGTATGCCTAAGACTGTGTGTTTCTATTACATAACCTGTTTTCTCTCATTTCTGAAATTTCAGAAGGTGATATGTTGTTCTGCTGGTTGGTCTGCTCTTCCTTAGCTTGTGTACGGACTGATGAACATGGGAGTAGGAGGAGCCTATATACTGGAGGGGCCGGTCGTCATTTTCCAATCTGAGGTGACTATCCTATGGGGCTCCGCCTACCCACGAAGTAGAGAATCTGTGTCTCCCTTCTTTCCTTCGCTGAAAAGGATTTTACAGGTAAGTTCTTACCAAAATCCATCTTTATCAGCCATAATGTGCCTCTAACAGTCGTGTGTAGAATGGAGCTTCACCCGTGGCTGTTAACCTGTTAAATCTCACTGTCTATCTCTGACAGTGGCATATAACATGCACCGGCGGGGGGGGGGGGGGCGCATCATTCCAAGGTCCCATTGGCGCAGCCTTGACGTGATTGCGGGACAGCGATGGGTTGTCATAACAGCCAGGGTCTGCTGATGACCACTGTGCCTGTCATCATGATCCTCCTGTGAAAGTCAGCCTGTGGCTGGTGTTCATAGGAGATTGTGATTTTTGCTATATATAGCAGTGCTGGTGCACTGCTATGTATAGCACAAGCAGTCAGACAATCACAGCTTCAAATCCCCTATGAGGACTATTAACTGGTTCAGGACCACCCACTGTACATAAACGTCAGCTCTGTGCAGTGCCGACGTTTAAAAACGGTGGGTGGTCCTGCAGCACTCAGGACCCCCAGGGTCCTACAAGCTCCGCGGTTCCAGTGAAGAGCGATAGCTCTGACATGTGACCTCCCGTTTCTATCTTCTAGATGCCGCGATCCATAGCGATTGCGGCATTTAAAAGATAATGACAGTCGGTGGTCGGTGATCGGAACCCCCACGTACCTTAACAGCGAGGGGATCCCGGTGTAGAGCGCTTGCTGTGGCCTCTGACCTCATCGAGACCTGATTGGCTCAGGTCTTGATGATGTCAGTGTCACACCAGCCAATCAGAGAGATCACTGGGGAAGTTTGTTGTAGCAACAAACTTTCCCGGGCGATCTGCCTGATAAATACACTGTTTCTCCTCAGATCTCAGTGAGAGAGCAGAGGAGAAACACTGTGACAAGAACTGTGTCAGTCTTGACACTGTGACATAGTAAAAAAAAAAAAAGAAAGTTAGAGTTAGGCTAAAGTTAGGGTTAACTCAGGGTTAGGGTTAGCCTTAGGGTTAGTCAGTCCAGTCAGTCAGTCAGTCCCGTCAGTCCCTTTCCGGTCAGTCCAGTCCCCTCAGTCCAGTCCGGTCCGGTCAGTCTCATCAAAAAATATAAAAACAAATAAAATGGCCCGTCAGACTTATACCGCAGGAGAGGCGTATGCCCTGCTATGTTCTGGCAGTGACGACAGTGCAATCTCAGATGGAGATGTGGATTTTGAGGGCTTTAGTAGCGGCGACAGTGAGAGCTCAGAAATGAGCAGTGATTCTGGTCCATCCTCAAGCCCAAGGACCAGTACAACAATAGGGGCAAATAGAGCTACTGGAGAAATGTCTCCATATCAGGGAACACAGCCCAGTACAAGCGCTGTCCCTGCCACTAGTGAATTGGCGCACGCCAGTGTACAAAGGGCTTTGCCACTTGATATAGCATTTCCCAGATGGGAGGCTTCGGATTCGGCTGCTCCATTCAGTCCTGACTTCAACGCCATTCCTGGTATAAATGTGGAGGTGGAAGATTTTGGACCAATTAATTTTTTTAATTTGTTTTTTACAGACAGCTTGCTAGAGCATATTGTCGTGCATACAAATTTATACGCTTCCCAATTCATAAGCCAGAATCCCCGATGTTACTATGCTAGGGCAAATTTATGGACACCAACTAATGTCCCGGAAATAAAAATTTTTTTAGGACTTACATTTGCCATGGGGCTTGTTAAATAACCTAGCATTCGATCCTACTGGTCCAACCGCCCTGTTCAAGCCACCCCTATGTTTTCAGTCATTCTTCCTAGGACCAGTTATGAAATGCTCAGGAGGTTTTGGCATTTTAACAACAATAGTCAATGCCTGCCCAGAAATGCCCCAGAACATGACAGATTATATAAAATCAGACCCATCATTGAAAATTTGTCAGAAAAATTCTTAAGGCTCTACACCCCAACGCAAAACATTTCTATAGAGGAGTCCCTTGTAAAATTCAAAGGAAGACTGCACCTCAAGCAATTTATCCCATCTAAAAGGGCAAGGTTTGGAATAAAGCTCTATAAAATGTACAAAAGTTCAACCGGATACACATCCGCTTTTCGCATATATGAGGGGAAAGATAGCCAACTAAACCCACCAGGATGCCCTACTTATCTGGGGACATCTGGAAAAATTGTTTGGGAGCTGATAAGTCCATTTTTACAAAAAGGCTACAATCTGCATGTGGACAATTATTACACCAGTATACCCCTATTTAAAAGTCTGGTTGAACACAACATCGGAGCTTGTGGGACCATTCGTAAAAACAGTCAGGGGTTTCCACAACCATTGGCCAACCAAAAGTTCCAAAGGGGGCAGTCAGGGGCTGTACGCAATGGAGAGCTGCTTGCCCTCAAGTATAGGGATAAGAAGGATATTTTTGTCCTCAGCTCGATCCACACAAATGCCACAAGGGCCACTGTAGAACTAGGATCCACGGCTCCAAAGCAAAAACCTGTGTCAGTCATTGACTACAACAAACACATGGGAGGTGTGGACCTTGCAGACCAGGTTCTACAGCCATACCAGGTATCAAGAAAGTCCTATACCTGGTATAAAAAGTTGGTTATTTATTTGATTCAGGTGGCCACATACAATTCTTTTGTGTTGTACAAAAAAGCAGGAAATTCAGATACTTTTCTTGATTATCAGGAAAGGGTAATTGAAAATCTTGTTTTTGAAAGTGTTAGCCTCGCTCATCCATTAGAATCAGAGGATGTGAAAAGACTCACTGAGCGACATTTTATTGCACTTATTCCAGCAACAGAAATGAGAAGGAACCCCCAGAAAAGATGTCGTGTATGTACTAAGAGAGGAATTAGGCGTGATTCCCACTACTATTGCCCACAATGCCCATCATGGACAGCCTTATGCGTCACTGACTGCTTTAAAATCTTCCACACAGAACCACGTTTTTAAACTGTAAAAATGTATCCCAATTTGTCATTCAAACATTTGGTTCATTTAGTGAATGACACATTCGAGTAGAGCTCAGGGGTGGGTTCTCCAGAATCTACTAAACCTTCCATTGAGTGCTTGTTTCTGGAAATCATCCATTGAGTTAAAATGGTCACTAAACCCATAGATGAATTCCCAGAGGGATGTCATTTCCAAAATGGGGTCACTTCTGGGGGGGATTCTGCAGTTCTGGTACTTAGCGGCTCTGAAAAGTGCCAGAACAGCAGAATCCCCCCTGAAGTGACCCCATTTTGGAAATGACACCTCTCTGGGAATTCATCTATGGGTTTAGTGACCATTTACCTATCTACCTATTTTCCCACCACTAGATTAATTTATGCAGAGGAGTAGATTGTAAAATTCGGTCACTTTTGGGGATTTCTGCTGCTCTGGCACCTCAGGGTCTCTCCAAATACAACATGGTGTCCGCTATTGATTCCAGCCAATTTTGCATTCCAAAAGTCAAATGGCGCTCCTTACCTTCCAAGCCATGCCGTGCGCCCAAACAGTGGTTTTGCATCACATATGGGGTATCAGCGTGCTCAAGAGAAATTGCACAACACATTTTGGTGTCCATTTTTTCTTGCTGTCCTTGTAAAAAATTAAAAATTTGAGACTAAAGTAGCGGTTTTGTGTTAAAAATGTGTTTTTTTATTTTCACACTTCAACATTATAAAATTCTGTGAAGCCCCTGGGGGTTCAAGGTGCTCACCACACATCTAGATAAGTTCCGTGAGGGGACTAGTTTCCAAAATGGGGTCACTTGTTGGGGGCTTCCTCTGTTTAGGCACCTCAGGGGCTCTCCAAATGCAACATGGTGTCCGCTATCGATTCTAGCCAATTTTCAATTCCAAAAGTCAAATGGCGCTCCTTACCTTCCGAGCCATGCCGTGCGCCAAACAGTGGTTTTACACCACATATGGAGTATCAGCGTGCTCAGGAGAAATTGCACAACACATTTTGGGGTCCATTTTTCCTGTTACCCTTGCAAAAATTAAAAAATATTGGGTCTAAGGTAAATTTTTGTGAAAAAAGTTAAATGTTCATTTTTTTCCATCCATGTTGCTTCAGTTCCTGTGAAGCACGTGAAGGGTTAATAAACTTTTTGAATGTGGTTTTGAGCACATTGAGGTGTGTAGTTTTTAGAATAGTGTCACTTTTGGGTATTTTCTGTCATAATGACCCCTCAAAGTCACGTCAAATGTGATGTGGTCCCTAAAAAAAAATGTTTTTGTGAATTTTGTTGGAAAAATGAGAAATCGTTGGTCAACTTTTAACCCTTATAGCTCCCTAATAAAAAAAAATTTGGTTACAAAATTGTGCTGATGTAAAGTAGACATGTGGGAAATGTTATTTATTAACTATTTTGTGTGACATATCTCTCTGATTTAAGGGCATGAAAATTCAAAGTTTGAAAATTGAGAAATTTTCGCCAAATTTTCAATTTTTTCACAAATAAATGCAAGAAATATCGAAGAAATTTTACCACTATCATGAAGTACAATATGTCACAAAAACACAAACAAACAATCTCAGAATCAGCGGGATCCGTTGAAGTGTTCCAGAGTAATTACCTCATAAAGTGACAGTGGTCAGAATTGTAAAATTTGGCGCGGTCATAAAGGTGAAAACAGGCTCTGGTGTGAAGGGGTTAAATACAGTAAAAAGTGAAAAAAGTTTTTAAAGATGTAACAAAAAACAAAACACAAAAGTCCAAATCGCCCCCCTTTTGCACCATTAAAAATAAAACAATTTAAATAAAAGTAAAAAATACACATATTCGATATTGATGCGTTCGTAAAAGTCCGATCTCTCAGAATCCAAAATAAGTTAATCCGATCGATAAATGGCAGAACGAGAAAAATAATCAAAACACCGGAATTATGTTTATTTTGGCAAAAACTAAGACCTCACATAGCCCCATATCCATAAAAAAAGAAAACATTATGTGTCTTGAAAGATATAAAAGCAAATTATTTTTTTTTTTTTTACAAATTTCCAATTTTTTTTTTTTCACCACTTAAATAAAAAACAACCCTTAACATGTTTGGTATCTGCATACTTGTACTGACTTAGAGAATAATATTGCCAGGTCACTTTTGCCATACAGTGAACATGGTAAATAAAAAAAAAATAAATGTAGAGTTGCACTCTTTTTGCAATTTCAACACACTTGGAATTTTTTTCCAATACACGGTAGAATGAATGATGTCATTCAAAGTACAACTCATCACATAAAAAAACAAGCCCTCATATGGCTCTATTGATGGAAAAATAAAAAAAGTTATGGCTATTGGTAGAAGGGGAGGAAAAAACAAAAAGACGGAAAAATCACCATGTCTTGAGGGGGTTAAAATAGCTTTGATAAAATCAGTTTTATCAGCAAAGGTCTCATTAGAGAACTAGTAAACCTGCTGCCAGGTAGTCATGCATATTCATGAGCTCTGTATAACCCCACCCCCACCAATGATTGACAGAGGTACATAAAAAGCTGCCAATCAGTGGTGTGGGCGGGGTTATACAGAGCTCAGCATCCAGAGAACCAGTAGATCTGCAGCAGATAAAATAGTTGATTTTATCAAAATGGCAGCAAGCAGCCTAGTAAGTGACAAATTGCTGGAATCAGAGTCTCTGCCCCTACATTAAGCTGCTTTTGGATGGAGTAACCTTGTGATAGATTCCCTTTAAGGGAAATTATACACATGTATATATGCAATATGTATTCTATTGTGCAAATATAAACACATTTACTACTAAAGGCAAGTGGCTGTGCAGTTTATATAATCCTTTACTATCCTGGGCAATCAATATTTTAGAGCGTGTGCTAAAATAACTGAATTTAACATGAACCGTTTAATAAACAATTGACTTCTACTCTAGGGAACACATAATGCACTGAAGTCACAAAGAGCTTTGATTTTTTTATAGTCTGAGTAGTGTAGAGCAGAGGTCCCCAACCGCCGGTCCGCGGACCAGGACCGGGCCGTTGGGGTTTTTCAGCCGGTCCGCGGCGCCGCTGACAGCTAGCTCCGCGGCCCTGCGCCTGGTCAGAGCTCGCTCTGTGTGGATTTATAATGTTTTCTGCCATAGCCGTGACAGCTCGCAGCTCCCGGCAGAGAACATTATGCAGGACGGGGTGGGGCGGGTCTTAGTGACGCAGCCCTCCACAGCACAGCATGGTACCTGTTGTACGTCACGGGGCGGGTCTTAGTGACGCGGCCCTCCTGCACAGCATGGTGTGTTCCTGACGGGGTGGGGCGGCAGGCTCTCCTCACTGACACGCCCCCGGCAGAACATGTTATGTGGGGCGTGCTGGGGCAGCAGACTGGCTTCAGTGACGCGGCTCCCGGTACCGGTGTTCAGTGTGTAGCGCTGCTAAGCAGCAGCGCTGTATACACTGACGCTCAATGTACAATGCTGCTACTTAGCAGCGCTGCACACCGAGGTCCCGCCAGCATCCTCCCCATACAGCGCTGTCTGGTGCATATAGCAGTGCTAGTAGCAGTGCTGTACACTGAAACTCAATGTACAGTGCTGCTACTCGCAGAATGTGCTCAGGCAGGAGCAGGGACAAGCAGGTCATGTGTGTCCAGCGCTCCTTCCCCTCCTGCTAGCTGCGAGTTGGAGGGGGAGGGGCTCTGGATGCTAATGGGCAGCTAGATATGACGTCAGGTGTCCCACCCTTATGACTCCTGTAGCTGTGTTCTGGTGTCGTGCGGCCCAGCAGCAGATTTTCTGGTTAAAGTGAAAAAAGCAAATAACAGTGAAAATTCATAGCAGCAGTGGCTGTGTCCAGTAGCAGCAGTAGTGGTCATCATCATCAGTGCCCGTCTCCAGTAGCAGCAGTAGTGGTGGTCATCATCATCAGTGCCCGTCTCCAGTAGCAGCAGTAGTGGTGGTCATCATCATCAGTGCCCGTCTCCAGTAGCAGCAGTAGTGGTGGTCATCATCATCAGTGCCCGTCTCCAGTAGCAATAGCCATCTTTCTGTGTTAGGGGCCCACTACGCCTTCACCTCTAACCCTTGTAAAATGAGTAAAAAACAAACATCACTGAAGAGCTTCTTTGAAAAGGAAGAAAGACCCAATGAGACAGATGAAGACTCCATGACTGCTAAAAAAAAGAAAGCTTCATTTAAAAGAAAATACAATGAGTCCTACTTAAATTATGGGTTCATCGCAACTGGCGATTCACATGCCCCAAGCCCACTCTGTCTGATATGTGGCGATCGGCTATCCAACGAGGCCATGAAGCCTTTAAAACTGGTTCGCCACTTACAGACCAAGCACCCTGCATCAAAAGACAAGCCTTTGGAGTTTTTTGAAAGAAAAAAACGCGAACACGAAGGACAGAAGCAATTATTGAAGGCCACCACATCAACAAATGTGTCTGCTCTGAGAGCATCATTCTTAGTGGCTAACCGCATTGCCAAGGCTAAGAAGCCCTTCACTATTGGTGAAGAGTTGATCCTGCCTGCCGCTAAGGACATTTGCCAGGAACTTTTAGGAGAGGCTGCGGTTAAAAAAGTGGCACAGGTTCCTCTTTCAGCGAGCACTGTCAGTAGACGAATTAATGAAATAGCAGAAGACATCGAGGTACAATTGTTGGAGAGGATTAATGCGTCACCATGGTACGCAATCCAGGTTGATGAGTCTACTGACGTTGACAACAAGGCAATGATGCTGGTTTATGTGCGATATATTTTTCAGGAGGATGTGCATGAGGATATGTTATGTGCATTATTGTTGCCAGCCAACACCACAGGTGCAGAACTATTCAAGTCTTTGGATGATTACATATCAGGAAACCTAAACTGGTCATTTTGTGTCGGTATATGCACAGACGGAGCAGCTGCCATGACTGGACGGCTTTCTGGTTTAACTACCCGGGTCAAAGAGGTTGCGTCTGAATGCGACTCTACGCACTGTGTCATCCATAGAGAAATGCTGGCAAGCCGAAAAATGTCACCTGAACTTAACAGCGTTTTGCAAGATGTGATTAAAGTTATTAATCACATAAAAGCACATGCCCTTAACTCACGTCTGTTCGAGCAGCTCTGTGAGGAGATGGACGCGGAGCACAAACGTCTTCTCCTACACACAGAAGTCAGATGGCTTTCTAAAGGTAGAGCACTGGCCAGAGTTTTTGAGTTACGAGACCCGCTTTATAGATTTCTTTTAGAAAAAGAATCGCCACTTGCAGCACATTTCAGTAGTAAGGAATGGGTCACAAAACTTGCTTACTTATGTGACATATTCAACTTTTTGAACGAACTTAATCTGTCACTTCAGGGGAGAATGACAACTGCCTTCAAGTTGGCAGATAAAGTTGCTGCATTTAAAGCCAAACTGGAAGTGTGGGGACGGCGAGTGAGAACAGGGATATTTGACATGTTTCAAACATTAGCAGGAATTTTGGAAGAGACCGAGCCTGAGCCTTCATTCTCCCAGCTGGTGCATGATCACCTATCTCAGCTTTCAGAAGAGTTTGAGCGCTATTTTCCGACCACAAAAGACCCACGAACTAGGAAGGAATGGATTCGCAACCCATTTGTGAACAAGCCAGGTGAATCGACCTTGTCCGTGCTTGAAGAAGACCAACTGCTTGAGATTGCAAATGATGGTAGCCTTAAAAGTATGTTTGAGACTTCAAATCTCCCAACATTCTGGATTAAAGTCCAGGCTGAATATCCTGGGATCGTCACCAAAGCACTGAAAACTCTGCTTCCTTTTCCAACATCCTATCTTTGTGAAACTGGGTTTTCTGCCATGACAACAGCAAAAACGAGATTACGGAGTAGACTGGACATAAGGAACACACTTCGGGTTTCACTGTCTCCCATCACCCCTAGATGGGACCGTCTTGTTGCAGGAAAACAAGCCCAGTGCTCCCACTGATCCAGGGAAACAAGCCTGGTGCTCCCACTCATTCTGAACCTATGGTAAGTTGAATCACATTCTCATTATAAATGTCATAATTATATGATAAGTATGCACTAAGCTCCACCCCTCCATAACCCCACCCCCATATGACCAAAGCCCCGCCCCCACCCCCACCGGGCCATGGAAAACTGGTCTTGCTTAAAGCCGGTCCCTGGTGCAAAAAAGGTTGGGGACCTCTGGTGTAGAGTACTAAAACAAAGCTGGATATTAACAACAAAGCTTCCTTCTAGCTTTGCTGTGTTTCAAGTGCTGTTTCAAATTATTCCAACCAAATGACAAAAAAACCTTGAAGCGAAAGAGAATTCTTGTGTCTTATTGTTAGACACAAAGATAATTTCCAGAACCATAAATTGTAGAAATTTCCATTTTGTGATGTCATGCCAAGATCCTTTTTATAGGTCAGGTAAAAAAAAAAAAAAATTCCGGGTTCAATTGCCTGTAATATTTTCTACTTACGTTTACAATTCATATGTGATTTTGAAGGAAATTCAAATAAAACAAATAATTCAGGACTTGTATTAAAAAAAAATTGAACTCAGGTAGAAATGCATAACAGCAATCATCGAATACATTGTACGATGGGCACATTTAGGCTGCGTGCCCACTATGCACTTTTCAAGCGTTTTTGCCGCGGAATTTCTGCAGCGAAAACGCTTAAACGCTTGGTAATTTGTGCCCTATGGTTCCCAATGATAATCTGCATGTGCTGTGCACATGCTGCGGAAATTTCCGCTACGGATTATCATTAAGGAAAAATACGCAGCATGTCCATTAAGTTTGCGGACAAGCAGCGTAATTGACGCCATTAACTTGCATTGAAACGCATAATATCCGCATGACTACATGTGTACATGCAGATATTAAGCGATCCAATGTGCGGATGGTACCCAGGGCTGGAGAAGAGGAGACTCTCCTCCAGACCCAGGTACCATAGAACCTGTTAAAAAAAAGAAATTAAAATAAACATTATACTCACCTTCTGATGGCCAGCAGTCTTCTCTCCGGTGGCTTGCGGTGGTCTAAAAGGACCTGCCATGACGTCATTTAATCATGTGACAGGTCACTTGACTGCTGACGTCAGCGGTCGCGTGACCTGTCACATGACTAAATGGCGTCATGGAAGGTCCTTTTAGACCACCGCGAGCCGTACAAGAGACCGGACGCATCGTACAGGAGACCAGGGGCCATTGGAAGGTGAGTATAATGTTTATTTTTTATTTACCATTTTTATTTATTTTTTTTAACTGTTAACTTGGTCACACTATATAAATCCATTCCTGTTGCATGGATTTATATAGTGTGACCAAGTTATCAAGCACTTTTCCAAGTGATGCTAACATCGCTTGGAAAAGCGCTTGATAACCCGCATGCGGAAATGAAAGTGAAGAACGCTTCACATCCGCATGTCCCTGACAGGAAAACGCATGTACAATCCACATGCATTTTTTTCTACCATGGAGATGCAGAAATGCATGCAAAAACACAGGAAATACGCTTGTCCCTGGCAGGAAAAACGCATGTAAAATCCGCATGCGTTTTTCCTGCCAGGGAGATGCGGAAAAAATCTGCATCACTTCTGCATCGTGGGCACTTAGCCTTACTTCCTATTTGAAGATGGTCATTTAGTGCTTGTCTACTCTATTTATGTACCAGCTCTGCATTCTTATTAAAAGGAATTGTTCAGGATTAGACAAAATGGGTCTGTGTCATTTCTAGTAACAGTGCCCATTCTAAATCATGGGCTGTGTCTGGGATTATAGCCCAACATGACTTTCCAGTCTTCAACTGGAGAAAAATTTCTGGTGCAAGGGACGTTGCCATTCGTCATGAATTAGACAAGCTGTAGCATCACGCCCCTACTGTACCAGTGTCCCAATTCATGAATTAGACAAGGTGTAGCATCACGCCCCCGCTGTACCAGTGTCCCAACTCATGAATTAGACAAGGTGTTGCATCACGCCCCCGCTGTACCAGTGTCCCAACTCATGAATTAGACAAGATGTAGCATCACACCCCCACTGTACCCCCATCCCAACTCATGAATTAGACAAGGTGAAGCCTCACGCCCCCACTGCACCCCCATTCCCACCCATGAATTATACAAGCTGTGGCACCACGATCCTGCAGTCCTCCTGTTTCAACCCATGAATTAAATAAGCTGTGGCATCACGACCCTGTGCTACCCCTGTTCCAACCCATGAATTAGATAAGCTGTGGCATCACGACTTTGCTGTATCCATTCTCCAACCCAGCTCTGGCCATTTTGGAAGATCTGGGAAAAACTGGTGTGAAAAAGCCAAAAGTCAGATTTTTTTTGCGCAACTCTTTTTTGCAACTTTTCAAAGTAATTTACGCCAAAGCGAAATAGCTTTGATGAATCAGGGCCTAAATGTCTTATTTTCTAAGTATAGATGAGGCTTTGAAAAACTTTTACAAAATACCCATAAAATTATTTCAGAGTAAGTGAGAAGTAAGAGATGTACACTGTGGGAAAATAAATGCTTCAGCACAGTGTCACTTTAAAACATGCAGTTCTAGAATAATGGTAGCAATTTAAAGTCAATCACAAGCAATCAGGCCGCCAAAAACATTACTGCCTGTGAAATAGCCAATACTTCCAGATGGCATCAGAGGCTATTCAAGTTTTACAGTATGGAAACAATGACATTGCCTGCTGCTATTTTGCATCAGTTGCTGGGGGAAATGAATAAGGCGCTATAAGGCGGAAATTAAAGAAAATGATATTGTTGTATGTTTACAAGTGTGAATGCGCTTTGGAATGGTAAAATCCTTTTTGTCCTTTGTTTCTTTAACATTGGAATTATTAATTTATATTGCTTTTCTCTTTCACTAAATTCTAGCATCGTTAAGCACATTTTATTCTTTTATGGTTTTCTTAGATTTATACAATCTACTTATCACCACCCTTATGTTGCCTTGTTTTTCTTTAGTTTATCTTAAAGCCAAGTCAGATTTTCAACAGTCATTTGTAAGATCTACTACGCTCACCCACCAATGGTCAGGTTCCACCAGTAGAAGTGATATTAGGATGTCACTCTCATATTGAGCATAGGATTATGGCTTCATTATGAAATGTAAATTAGAGCAATGGAATGAAGCTGGCATTCTCTTCCTCCCATAAGCTTAACGGCCCCCCACTGCGATGCAGCCATATACTGTGGAGTGGTCAGTATGGATACTAAACTAAAGGCTGGTATAATGACACTTCGCTGTCCCCTTGTAAATACGGTAAGTCCTTACTGACTCCAAAGAACCACACAGAGCAATGGCACAGATTGGATGGAGACCTTTATCAGACACGAATATTGGATTTTTTTGTGACAGGTGTAGGTTCACAACATATGGGAGACATACAACAGGTAGAATAATTATTAAACACCTCACAAATTTTCTAAGTAAATATATTACTAAAGGTACTATTGACATGAAATTCTCACCCATAGAAATGACATAGGGAAAAAGTATTGAACACATGAAGACAGAAGGGTGCAAAAAGTCAAGGAAAGTCATGACACCAGCTGAAATCTATCAGCAATTAGAAAGCAATCCTCCCACTTTGTGAAAAATAAGATCAGTTGGTTCAACTGATGGCTTACAGTAGTGTTCAAAAACATGAGTTAAACACAAAATCTTTACTGACTGTGCCCACGATGCAGAAATGTTTAGGATTTTTTCCTGAGCGTTTCTGCATCTCCCTGGCAGAAAAAAAACGGATTGTACATGCGGATTGTACATGCGTTTTCCTGCCAGGGACATGCGGATGTGAAGCGTTCTTCACTTGCATTTCCGCATGCGGGTTGACAAGCGCTTTCCAAGCGATTTTAGCATCACTTGGAAAGTGCTTATCAACTTGGTCACACTACATAAATCCATGCAAATGGCATGGATTTATATACTGTGACCCGAGAGAATGTCAAAAAATAAAAAAATAAATGTATACTTACCCTCCGATGGCCCCCGGTGTCCTGATTCCCTCTGTCCCGGCTGCCGGCAGCGGTAGAGTGAAGGACCTGCCGACGTCAGCGTCGGGTGACCCGTCACATGACTCTGACGTCAGCGCAGGTCCTTCATTCCATCGCGAACTGCTGCCAAGCAAGGAGGAGCGCACAGTGGGCCGCCAGAAGGTAAGTATATATTTATTTTTTATTTTATTCTTTTTTTTTACAGTTTTCAATGGTACCCAGGTCCGGAGGAGAGTCTCCTCTTCTCTAGACCTGGGTACCATCCGCACATTAGAACGCACCAATTATGTAAGTACAGATGCAGTCTTGCAGAATTGGCGCGTTCTAATGCAAGTCAATGGCGGCGAAAACGCAGCACTTCGGCAAAATAATTGGTAGTGCTGCGTTTTTTTCCGCAATGATAATCCGCAG
This sequence comes from Phyllobates terribilis, assembly GCF_046119375.1. Classification (NCBI taxonomy): domain Eukaryota; kingdom Metazoa; phylum Chordata; class Amphibia; order Anura; family Dendrobatidae; genus Phyllobates; species Phyllobates terribilis. The sequence continues at coordinate 780,544,759 of NW_027362762.1, forward strand.
CGGAAATTTCCGCAGCATGTGCACAGCACATGCAGATTATCATTGGGGGACATGGCATGCCTTCTACCATGCGTTTTTTAAGCGTTTCTGCAGCGTTTTTGCCGCTGCAGAAACGCTTAAAAAATGCATCATGGGCACACAGCCTTTCACTAGTTTTTATTTCCATGCATTGGGAACATGACACACTGTTTTCTATTTCAAAACATGGAGAAATTTATATAATTTTAACTACTTTACAGAAAATAACAAAAAAAATGTAACATTGGGCTGTTCTAAAAAATAGCAGTGTCTGCATCAGTCTTTACAAACACAATACATACTCTTTTTTTTTGAGGATTTAGCGTTCCTGTGAATCACTAACCTAATATTTAGTTGTATACTGTGAGCGGTCAGCTCTGTGGTAGGTGCTGGTTCACACAGGGATGCAGCCCATAGGTTCAAACAAACTGGTGGTTTATTAAATGTCCATAAAACAGGCAGAAACCAAAATATCACAGCCTTTTTCAGGTTACAAAAAGGTATAACAGAACAAAACACAAAATAGCAAGTCCATATACAGCACAGCCTCAGCCGTTTAAATGCAGACGCTTTTCTCTGCCTTCAGCAAGGTCTGATAACACATGCAAGCCTGCTCACCTTGCACAACAGACAGACAGACTGAGACAGGCGCAGCTGTCTTAAATCAGACCTTCCAAGACCTGGACTGGAGGTAAGTGAGCAGATGATCCCCCTCAGCTCTTTCAGCTGCTCGTAAAACCCGGCACTATAATCTGAGCCCATTAAACGCCTCTCAGCACTATGTGTCTATCCAGTTTTCCGAATCCTACATCAACAACATTTGGCACGTTGGGAACACTTACCTCCCGTCCACGACCTGTCCGGCTGCAACCTTACATACCCCCCCTTTGCCCAAAGCCGGTGGGCTTGGCACCTTCTACCACCATACAATAAACCCTTGATAGGGCATCAGCATTCCCATGTTGTTTCCCAGGGCTATTCTCTACCTGGAAACTAAAATCTTGTTGGGCTAGGAACCACCTAGTTACTCGGGCATTGTTCCCCTTATTTTCTCGCATCCACCTCAGTGGGGCATGGTCTGACACTAACCAGAATCTTTTACCTAACAGGTAATACCTCAGAGTGTCCAACGCCCACTTGATGGCTAAACATTCTTTTTCCACTATGGAGTAGTTCTTCTCACATGAGGACAGCTTCCGACTGAGGTACAGTGGGTACGGAAAGTATTCAGACCCTTTTAAATTTTTCACTCTTTGTTTCATTGCAGCCATTTGGTAAATTCTAAAAAGTTCATTTTTTCACATTACAGTACACTCTGCATCTCATCTTGACTGAAAAAAACAGAAATGTAGAAATTTTTGCAAATTTATTACAAAAGAAAAACTGAAATATAAGTATGGCTTGAACTTTGCCAAGATGACTTTCCCAATCCTGGCTGAATATGACGATATCATCTAGGTAGGCCTCTGCATACTTTTTGTGGGGTGCTAAAATCCGGTCCATGGCTCTCTGGAAGGTGGCTGGAGCTCCCTGCAACCCAAATGGCATCCTGATGTATTGATAACATCCGTCTGGCATCGAGAAGGCCATCTTCTCCTTGGCCTCTTTAGACAGGGGAATTTGCCAGTATCCTTTGGTGAAGTCCAAGGTGATGATCTACCAAGTGGGCCCTAGCCTGTCGATAAGCTCATCTACCCTAGGCATTTGGTAGGCGTCGAACTTCGAGACCTCGTTCAGCTTCCCATAGTTGTTGCAAAACCGCCATTCTCCATCTGGTTTCTGCAATTCTTCAATAACTCCCAGGTTAAGCATCCGCTTCACTTCTTTCAAGATCACCTCTCTGCGAGCCTCTGGGATCAGGTTGACGCGAACATGAGGCTCTGTGAGTAACTCATGCTCTATGACCTGAGTGAGTCCTGGCAACTCCGAAAACAGGTCTTTATTTCGCTGTAGCAACTCTTTGCACAGTTGTTTTTGGGCACGTGACATCGACTCTGCCACTTTGACCTCACATCAGTGTCAGCCTCAGCCACTAAACACTAAGCTTCCACAGGCTCACTATCTCACCATGACTTGATCAAGTTGACGTGGTACACCAGGTAGGGCTTCCTTCTCCCTGGCTGGTGGACTTTATAGTTGACCTCACCAACCTTTTCAACTATTTTGTAGGGGCCCTGACACTTTGCCAGGAATTTGCTCTTAGGTACCAGCACCAGTACCCAAACCTCAGGGTTGAAGTGTCACACTTTTGACAATCTATTGTATACCCTAGATTGTGCCTCTTGTGCTTTGAGGAGGTGCTCTTTCACGATGGGCATCACCTGGCAATTCTCTCTTGCGTTTGGGCCACGTGTTCGATTACACTCCTGTAAATGTAAAGATTACACTCCGCCTCCCAGGTCTCCTTTGCCACATCCAGGAGTACTTGGGGGTGTCGGCCATACAACAGTTCAAAAAGGGAAAATCTAGTAGAGGACTGTGGTACCTCTCTGATGGAGAAGAGAAGGTACGGCAGTAGGCAGTCCCAGTCTCGGCAGTCCTTCTCTACGACCTTCTTTAACATGGCCTTCAAGGTTTTGTTGAACCTTTCCACTAAGCCGTCCATCTGTGGATGGTAAACTGACGTCCGTAGTTGTGTAATTTGCAGAGTTTTGCACAACTCTCTCATCACCTTTGAAATAAATGGGGTCCCTTGATCCATTAGGATCTCCTTAGGTAACTCCGTTCTAGAAAAAATATGGACCAACTCCCTGGCTATACACTTGGAGTGGGTATGTCTAATACCTTACACCTGTATGTTCCCGGCACCAGCAACTGCTCAACAAGCTCCCCTCTCACCTTGGTGATTCGGTATAGCAAGTCCCCATTAACAGCAAAGTACGGGTGTCTGGTGTCACCCCCTGGCTCTTGAGCAACACCATTAAGTGCAGCCACATTATCAAATGCCCCTTTAAGAGTTAAATCCCTGAGTTGGGCAGTTCCAAAGTTTCCCTCGGACACCTCCAGCTTAGGGATGTTGGCCACAGGGGATGCTGCCCCATTCTCATCGCCCACAAACACACACATGGGAAACTCGTCAGTTACGCCCGGCGGCGAGGTTTCTTCAAAGGTGTTCTGACTGTCGTCCGAGCAATCAGGTGTTACCGCTTTCCCCCACATGTCCCAGAGTAATGCACAGCCTCATCCAATTATTACTGGGTACAACAAGTCTTTAACGACCCCTACTTCTGGAGCTGTGGTGCCCCAGTTCATTTTTACATCCACCCAGGCGACAGGATAGTTTTTAGTGTCTCCATGGATACACCAGACTCCCACCACCTTCCAAGGAACCAGCCGATGAGGGAGTGTGGCCCTTATCAGGGTCACCAAACTTCCTGAGTCCAACAGTCCAGACACTTGCACCCCGTTTATGGACACTGAGCATGCCTGAGGGCTGTCGCCATGTTGAGGAACCGCACTATAAGCAAAATAGGAGCAACGCTGGCCTATGTTGAAGTCCATCCGTTCCGAGTTCTTGGGACACCGGGCGGCTATATGGCCAGGGGCATGACACCTCCAACAGAGGATGGAATGGGACTGATTACCCAGCTGCGATTCAGCGGTCTCCTGGGACTTTGAATGCCCACCCAGTGAGGACTTAGTCCCCTTCTTTCGGGAGCCATCCCCCCTTTGTGAACCCCAGAAAGGTGACCTAGCCCCTGCTTGACCTCTCACGGAACCCTTTACCGCCTGCTACCTCTGCACTAGGCCCACCAGGTCATCCGCATTTTGGGGATCTCCCTGGGCAACCCAGGACTGAATAGGCTTCGGCACAGAGTGGATAAACCAATCCATGACCACTCTCTCGACCATCTGGGCTGGGGAATAAGTTTCTGGCTGCAGCCACTTCTGGACTAGGTGCAGAGGGTCAAATATTTGCGACCAGGGAGGTTTGCCCCTGTGGAAGTCCCAGAGGTGGACTTTTTGTGCCTTGACTGCCAGGGTTATGCCCAGCTGCGCCAGGATCTCAGGCTTAAGTTTGCTATACTCCTTAGCATCCTGCAAAATCAAATTAAAGTACGCCTTCTGTGGTAGTCTCTCACGGTCTGCCATCCTCTCAAACACGGCCAGGAATGCCTCGACGTCATCCCCCGGAGTCATCTTGTGCAATGACCCTCTCACAGTTTTCCTCACCTGCGTCTCGTCGCTTCGGCCTGGAGTTGGCATGGCTTCTCTGACACGGACAGCCTTCACCAGGAGCGTGTCGCGCAAGGTGTGGAAAAGACTTAGTGCAACACAGAGAGAAGAGGGAAAGGGAGCCCAGACACTAGGGAAAGGGGAAAAACCAAAAACAAGCAAAATACCCAAATAACTGGAAGTAAATGGGTAAATCGCACAGTGCAAAAATAATGATAAATAATAAAGGGTATTTAGTTAACATAATTTTGATCAAAATAATGCAAAAGCCATCCCACCAACGTCACAGTAACCCTTATGGGACAGTCCTAACTCTAATATTAAAACCTTACCATTTGTCAAGTGACATACAGTACAGACCAAAAGTTTGGACACACCTTCTCATTTAAAGATTTTTCTGTATTTTCATGACTTTGAAAATTGTACATTCACACTGAAAGCATCAAAACTATGAATTAACACGTGGAATTATATACTTAACAAAAAAGTGTGAAACAACTGAAAATATGTCTTATATTCTAGGTTCTTCAAAGTAGCCACCTTTTGCTTTGATGACTGCTTTGCACACTCTTGGCATTCTCTTGATGAGCTTCAAGAGATAGTCACCGGAAATGGTTTTCACTTCACAGGTGTGCCCTGTCAGGTTTAATAAGTGGGATTTCTTGCCTTATAAATGGGGTTGGGACCATCAGTTGTGTTGTGCAGAAGTCAGGTGGATACACAGCTGATAGTCCTACTGAATAGACTGTTAGAATTTGTATTATGGCAAGAAAAAAGCAGCTAAGTAAAGAAAAACGAGTGGCCATCATTACTTTAAGAAATTAAGGTCAGTCAGTCCGAAAAATTGGGCAAATTTTGAATGTGTCCCCAAGTGCAGTTGCAAAAACCATCAAGTGCTACAAACAAACTGGCTCACATGAGAACCGCCCCAGGAAAGGAAGACCAAGAGTCACCTCTGCTTCTGAGGATAAGTTTATCCTAGTCACCAGCCTCAGAAATCGCAGGTTAACAGCAGCTCAGATTAGAGACCAGGTCAATGCCACACAGAGTCCTAGCAGCAGACACATCTCTACAACAACTGTTAAGAGGAGACTTTGTGCAGCAGGCCTTCATGGTAAAATAGCTGCTAGGAAACCACTGCTAAGGACAGGCAACAAGCAGAAGAGACTTGTTTGGGCTAAAAAACACAAAGAATGGACATTAGACCAGCGGAAATCTGTGCTTTGGTCTTATGAGTCCAAATTTGAGATCTTTGGTTCCAACCACCGTGTCTTTGTGGGACACAGAAAAGGTGAACAGATGGACTCTACATGCCTGGTTCCCACCGTGAAGCATGGAGGAGGAGGTGTGATGGTGTTGGGGTGCTTTGCTGGTGACACTGTTGGGGATTTATTCAAAATTGAAGGCATACTGAACCAGCATGGCTACCACTGCATCTTGCAGAGGCATGCTATTCCATCCAGTTTGTGTTTAGTTGGACCATCATTTATTTTTCAACATGACAATGACTCCAAATACACCTCCAGGCTGTGTAAGGGCTGTTTGACCAAGAAGGAGAGTGATGGGGTGCTACGCCAGATGACCTGGCCTCCACAGTCACTAGACCTGAACCCAATCGAGATGGTTTGGGGTGAGCTGGACCGCAGAGTGAAGGCAAAAGGGCCAACAAGTGCTAAGCATCTCTGGGAACTCCTTCAAGATTGTTGGAAGACCATTTCCGGTGACTACCTCTTGAAGCTCATCAAGAGAATGCCAAGAGTGTGCAAAGCAGTCATCAAAGCAAAAGGTGGCTACTTTGAAGAACCTAGAATATAAGACATATTTTCAGTTGTTTCACACTTTTTTGTTAAGTATATAATTCCACATGTGTTAATTCATAGTTTTGATGCCTTCAGTGTGAATGCACAATTTGCAAAGTCATGAAAATACAGAAAAATCTTTAAATGAGAAGGTGTGTCCAAACTTTTGGTCTGTACTGTACATATGGACAAGGGCAGAGAGACTGAACCCATAGTAGAGACATGGACCTGAGAGGCAGAATGAACCTTTCAGCTCAGACAAAGGGCGGCCACACCCTTAAATGCACTAAAGCACACTAAACTGCAAAGAAAAAACCTGGGAGTCTCAACTGAAACGTAAATTGATGTGCATGCAAAATGTAAATGCATGTTCACATAAAGCCACTAGACAGAGAAAAACCAAAAACAAGCAAAATACCCAAATAACTGGAAGTAAATGGGTAAATCGCACAGTGAAAAAATAATGATAAATAATAAAGGGTATTTAGTTAACATAATTTTGATCAAAATAATGCAAAAGCCATCCCACCAACGTCACGGTAACCCTTATGGGACAGTCCTAAATCTAATATTAAAACCTTACCATTTATCAAGTGACATACATATGGACAAGGGCAGAGAGACTGAACCCGTAGTAGAGACATGGACCTGAGAGGCAGAATGAACCTTTCAGCTCAGACAAAGTTATGTTAACTAAATATCCTTTATTATTTATCATTATTTTTGCACTGTGTGATTTACCCATTTACTTCCAGTCATTTGGTTATTTTGCTTGTTTTTGTTTTTTCTCTGTCTAGTGGCTTTATGTGAACATGCATTTACATTTTGCATGCACATCAATTTACGTTTCAGTTCAGACTCCCAGGTTTTTTCTTTGCAGTTTAGTGTGCTTTAGTGCATTTAAGGGTGTGGCCGCCCTTTGTTTGAGCTGAAAGGTTCATTCTGCCTCTCAGGTCCAAGTCTCTACTATGGGTTCAGTCTCTCTGCCCTTGTCCATATGTATGTCACTTGACAAATGGTAAGGTTTTAATATTAGAATTAGGACTGTCCCATAAGGGTTACCGTGACATTGGTGGGATGGCTTTTGCATTATTTTGATCAAAATTATGTTAACCAAATACCCTTTATTATTTATCATTATTTTTGCACTGTGCAATTTGCTTCCAGTTATTTGGGTATTTTGCTGTTTTTTTTTCTCTGTCTAGTGGCTTTATGTGAACATGCATTTACATTTTGCATGCACATCAATTTACGTTTCAGTTGAGACTCCCAGGTTTTTTCTTTACTAGTGAAAGGGGGAATGAAGACCTCCTAGTCTGGTCAGGTGTGTCACCCTGTCTCAACTACCGTTCCTATATTGGCTCTTCACCAATCACCACACACGTGCCTCGCCCTGACTTTCCCTGGCGTATGGCTAGGGCTAGGGAAGGAAGGAGATAAGCACTAGTCGATCTTCACTAAACTCTATAGACAACAAGGGTAGACAAACAGGGGGGAATTGTTTAGCATTAGATGACTCCAAACAAATGTGCACACAGCCTCAAGCTCCAGAGAGAGCAAAGTACTCCTCTTGCTAAAGCCTCACAAGTAGTAATGAATATCACCGGCACCTCCCTCTCAGACACACCAGGTATTTATTCACCCAGGCCAGGGATCTAATTAGCCAAAGGGAGGTAGCCGCTGGGTCCTAGAGACAGCCAGCCTCTAAGAAGATGTCTGTAATGCCAAACGTAGAGATCTCCTACAGCTAACTGCAGGGCGACTGTCTGTCACCTCTGACACACCCATGACAGAGCGTCATCTGTTCCTGCTGCTGTCGCTGTTGCTGTTGAAGCTGGAACTCTTGTATTAACTAGAGATGAGTGTTGTTCTACTCGAACTGTTCGCCAATCTCAAATTCGAGCTGTTTTGGGCGGTGTTCGAGCCGTTCGGCGAACACGAACGATTTGAGAAAAATTCGGCTGTTCGAGGTTATGTTCGATAACTGTTCGTGCACCAAAATCATAACTGGATTTTTTCTCAGTAATGATGAAAATGAATGTTAATACGCAGTTTGAGTGTACAGCGGGGTGGGGGGAGGGGCAGGGGATGGATCTCTGCAGGAACAATGAAGATCTCCATTTTTTTTTCTCTTTCCCGCATTTACAGTGGGGAGGTGCAATCTGTCAGCCTATCAGCAGCGCACACACGGAGCGAAGTGCTTTTTTTCACACAAGCAAGGGCATGTGTCATTGGCAGTGTATGTCACATGTCCTTGCCCTATAAGACCAAGCCATTTTCCCCGTCGCCACCATTTTCTCACTGCTGCAGCTGCGTGTTAGACGGCACCGCTGTTGCTGTGTGCGCTATACCTTGCTAATTTCAAGCCAATTTTCGCACAAATATACAGATAGCTTGGGAGTAGGGAATAGTTGTGATTGCAGTCCTTTTAAGGACTAGGTTACAGCATTTCCTACGACTTTTATCAGGCAGGTCTGTGCTCTTAAATAGATAGGTTGTGGGAGTAAAGACTAATTGTAATTGGAGTCCTTTTCAGGACTAGGTTACATCAGTTCCTATCAGTTTTTGCCAGGCAGGTCTGTGCCAGTGCTGTGCAAGTTTTTTTCACAGCATTTGGCTGAATCTAGCAAAGCTAATCCTTTTTGGCCTATTGCAGAGTGTGTTAGTCAGTGGAGTAGCCTATCTGTGTTGCAAGATATACCACCTGTGTATAGAATACCAATTTTTTTACTGCACCAAGTGAAGTAAAATCTTTTGGGCATAGCATCATTCTATTAGTCCATCTATACTGACCTCCATCAGGTTGCAAACTGAATCTAATTTTTTTCTGCATCTAGCTCTGAAAAAATATTTGGCCTTCTAGCAGTGTGTCGGACTTTCTCTATTAGTCCATCTATACTGACCTCCATCAGGTTGCAAATTCAAAATAATTTTTATCTGCATCTACAGTACCTCTGAAAAAATATTTGGGCTTCTAGCTGTGTGTGGGACTTGTTGTATTAGTCCATCTATACTGACCTCCATCAGGTTGCAAACTGAATATAATTTTTTCTGCATCTACCTCTGAAAAAATATTGGGCTTCTAGCTGTGTGTGGGACTTGTTGTATTAGTCCATCTATACTGACCTCCATCAGGTTGCAAACTGAATATATTTTTTTCTGCATCTACCTCTGAAAAAATATTGGGCTTCTAGCTGTGTGTGGGACTTGTTGTATTAGTCCATCTATACTGACCTCCATCAGGTTGCAAACTGAATATAATTTTTTTCTGCATCTAGCTCTGAAAAAATATTTGGCCTTCTAGTAGTGTGTCGGACTTTCTCTATTAGTCCATCTATACTGACCTCCATCAGGTTGCAAATTAAAAATAATTTTTATCTGCATCTACAGTACCTCTGAAAAAATATTTGGCCTTCTAGCAGTGTGTCGGACTTTCTCTATTAGTCCATCTATACTGACCTCCATCAGGTTGCAAATTCAAAATAATTTTTATCTGCATCTACAGTACCTCTGAAAAAATATTTGGGCTTCTAGCTGTGTGTGGGACTTGTTGTATTAGTCCATCTATACTGACCTCCATCAGGTTGCAAACTGAATATATTTTTTTCTGCATCTACCTCTGAAAAAATATTGGGCTTCTAGCTGTGTGTGGGTCTTGTTCTATTAATCCATCTATACAGACCTCCATCAGGTTGCAAACTGAATATAATTTTTTTCTGCATCTAGCTCTGAAAAAATATTTGGCCTTCTAGCAGTGTGTCGGACTTTCTCTATTAGTCCATCTATACTGACCTCCATCAGGTTGCAAATTCAAAATAATTTTTATCTGCATCTACAGTACCTCTGAAAAAATATTTGGGCTTCTAGCTGTGTGTGGGACTTGTTGTATTAGTCCATCTATACTGACCTCCATCAGGTTGCAAACTGAATATATTTTTTTCTGCATCTACCTCTGAAAAAATATTGGGCTTCTAGCTGTGTGTGGGACTTGTTGTATTAGTCCATCTATACTGACCTCCATCAGGTTGCAAACTGAATATAATTTTTTTCTGCATCTAGCTCTGAAAAAATATTTGGCCTTCTAGTAGTGTGTCGGACTTTCTCTATTAGTCCATCTATACTGACCTCCATCAGGTTGCAAATTAAAAATAATTTTTATCTGCATCTACAGTACCTCTGAAAAAATATTTGGCCTTCTAGCAGTGTGTCGGACTTTCTCTATTAGTCCATCTATACTGACCTCCATCAGGTTGCAAATTCAAAATAATTTTTATCTGCATCTACAGTACCTCTGAAAAAATATTTGGGCTTCTAGCTGTGTGTGGGACTTGTTGTATTAGTCCATCTATACTGACCTCCATCAGGTTGCAAACTGAATATATTTTTTTCTGCATCTACCTCTGAAAAAATATTGGGCTTCTAGCTGTGTGTGGGTCTTGTTCTATTAATCCATCTATACAGACCTCCATCAGGTTGCAAACTTAATATAATTTTTTTCTGCATCTAGCTCTGAAAAAATATTTGGCCTTCTAGCAGTGTGTCGGACTTTCTCTATTAGTCCATCTATACTGACCTCCATCAGGTTGCAAATTCAAAATAATTTTTATCTGCATCTACAGTACCTCTGAAAAAATATTTGGGCTTCTAGCTGTGTGTGGGACTTGTTGTATTAGTCCATCTATACTGACCTCCATCAGGTTGCAAACTGAATATATTTTTTTCTGCATCTACCTCTGAAAAAATATTGGGCTTCTAGCTGTGTGTGGGACTTGTTGTATTAGTCCATCTATACTGACCTCCATCAGGTTGCAAACTGAATATATTTTTTTCTGCATCTACCTCTGAAAAAATATTGGGCTTCTAGCTGTGTGTGGGACTTGTTGTATTAGTCCATCTATACTGACCTCCATCAGGTTGCAAACTGAATATATTTTTTTCTGCATCTACCTCTGAAAAAATATTGGGCTTCTAGCTGTGTGTGGGACTTGTTGTATTACTCCATCTATACTGACCTCCATCAGGTTGCAAACTGAATATAATTTTTTTCTGCATCTAGCTCTGAAAAAATATTTGGCCTTCTAGTAGTGTGTCGGACTTTCCCTATTAGTCCATCTATACTGACCTCCATCAGGTTGCAAATTAAAAATAATTTTTATCTGCATCTACAGTACCTCTGAAAAAATATTTGGCCTTCTAGCAGTGTGTCGGACTTTCTCTATTAGTCCATCTATACTGACCTCCATCAGGTTGCAAATTCAAAACAATTTTTATCTGCATCTACAGTACCTCTGAAAAAATATTTGGGCTTCTAGCTGTGTGTGGGACTTGTTGTATTAGTCCATCTATACTGACCTCCATCAGGTTGCAAACTGAATATATTTTTTTCTGCATCTACCTCTGAAAAAATATTGGGCTTCTAGCTGTGTGTGGGTCTTGTTCTATTAATCCATCTATACAGACCTCCATCAGGTTGCAAACTGAATCTAATTTTTTTCTGCATCTAGCTCTGAAAAAATATTTGGCCTTCTAGCAGTGTGTCGGACTTTCTCTATTAGTCCTTCTATACTGACCTCCATCAGGTTGCAAATTCAAAATAATTTTTATCTGCATCTACAGTACCTCTGAAAAAATATTTGGGCTTCTAGCTGTGTGTGGGACTTGTTGTATTAGTCCATCTATACTGACCTCCATCAGGTTGCAAACTGAATATATTTTTTTCTGCATCTACCTCTGAAAAAATATTGGGCTTCTAGCTGTGTGTGGGACTTGTTGTATTAGTCCATCTATACTGACCTCCATCAGGTTACAAACTGAATATATTTTTTTCTGCATCTACCTCTGAAAAAATATTGGGCTTCTAGCTGTGTGTGGGACTTGTTGTATTAGTCCATCTATACTGACCTCCATCAGGTTGCAAACTGAATATAATTTTTTTCTGCATCTAGCACTGAAAAAATATTTGGCCTTCTAGTAGTGTTTCGGACTTTCTCTATTAGTCCATCTATACTGACCTCCATCAGGTTGCAAATTAAAAATAATTTTTATCTGAATCTACAGTACCTCTGAAAAAATATTTGGCCTTCTAGCAGTGTGTCGGACTTTCTCTATTAGTCCATCTATACTGACCTCCATCAGGTTGCAAATTCAAAATAATTTTTATCTGCATCTACAGTACCTCTGAAAAAATATTTGGGCTTCTAACTGTGTGTGGGACTTGTTGTATTAGTCCATCTATACTGACCTCCATCAGGTTGCAAACTGAATATATTTTTTTCTGCATCTACCTCTGAAAAAATATTGGGCTTCTAGCTGTGTGTGGGACTTGTTGTATTAGTCCATCTATACTGACCTCCATCAGGTTGCAAATTGAATATAATTTTTTTCTGCATCTAACCCAGCCAATAGTTTTGGCCTAATACCACAGTTTGGCCACTCAGCTCTGCTCGGTTACCATCCATTGTTTTTTTGTGCAAACAACTCCAGAGTTGTGAATTAGTTAACCACCAAAATGAGTGGAAAAAGGCCTGCTGCTGGTGGAAAGGGGAATAGGCGTGTTGGGAAGGGGAAAAAAGGTTGTGTCCGTTGGGTAGGTGTTAAAGCAACAGTAACATCTGCAGAAGAAAGACCATCTTCCAGCCAAACTAAAATGTCTACTTCTTTTAGCGGACAATGTGATAAGATCCCTTTCTTACGGCCACGCCAATCGCTACAAATTCCAGATGAGGCACAAAAACAGCAGGTGCTTCAACGGATATCAAGTGCTCCTTTAAGTGGGTTCTCCGCCACATCAACTTCAACATCACAAATACTCCAGTCCTCAAAGGTGTCACCCCAATCGCACTTGCTTCCTCACAGCTCCCAAATCTCCAGCTGCCCGTCTGAGCATGAGGTAGAACAGATGGTTGAGTCTGCAGAGCTGTTTACTCATACTATAGCCTGGGAATCAGAGGTCGACTCCAGCGCTTCTGTGAATCCAGACGAGGAAATGATCTGCACTGATGCCCAGAATCTTTATGAGTCGGATCCAGGACCAGACGCAGAAGGTTCTGACCATAATGTAGACCCTCATTCCCAAACTGTAACTCCTGTTGGTGGAGACAATGAGGAAGACGATGATAAGACTCAAATACCTGATTGGAGCGACAACTTTAGTTTTTTGTCAGGGCAGGAACAGGTTGGCTCTGAGGACGACGGGTGTGATAACACACAGGGTGATGATGATGAGGTTGGAGATCCCACTTACTGTCAACCCACAGTCAGCCAAGAGATGAGGTCAGCAGAGGAGGTGGAGGAAGATGCTAGTGACGACGAGGTCAGGTTGCGCCTTCCTGGACAGAGACGTAGTACTGGAAGCACGTCAACAACTGCATCCTCAAACACAACTCTGCCTCTCACCACAAGTCGTGGTGGCTCTTCAGGTCGCATGGGTGCTAAGCCTTGCATAGCCTGGGCATTTTTTCAGATCGATAAAGATGACCCAACTCGTGTTATCTGTAACATTTGTCAGCAAAAGCTAAGTAGAGGCCAAAAAATACATAGTTTGAGTACTTCATGCATGAACCGGCACATGGACATGAAGCATAAGTTGCAGTGGGAAGCTCCGTGTGCTACAATGCGGCCTAGCCGGCCGGGCCAACCACCGTCTGCCATATCTTGTGCATCCGCGGCCTCTTCATCCTCTGTGACTGGGGGGACAGCAGTCACACCTGTTTTGGGGCGCAGACCTGCCACCTCTTTACCCGCAACAGCCAGCGTGATTGGCAGGTCATCATTTTCTTTGGAGGTGGTAACACCAGCTGGTGTTGAGCGCTGTCCGACATCGATAGCACCACCTTTGGATCAAGGCAACCTAACATGTCCGCCTGCATCTTCCTCACAGACCGGCAGTTTGCCGGGGACACCCTTATCAACCCCGTCTAAGCACAATAGCCAGCCCTCGGTCCCTCAGATGTGGACAAGTAAAAGACCATTTCCTCCTAGCCATGAGAAAGCTAAGAGGTTGAATTTCACCATCTGCAAGCTCTTGGCTACAGAAATGCTGCCTTTCCGCCTGGTGGACACAGAGGATTTTCGAGACCTTATGTCCGTCGCAGTGCCCCAGTACCAGATGCCCAGTCGGCACTACTTCTCAAAGAAAGGTGTGCCTGCGCTCCACCAGCATGTCGCACACAACATCACCGCTTCTTTGAGAAACTCTGTGTGTGACAGGGTGCATTTCACCACAGACACTTGGACGAGTAGGCATGGACAGGGGCGTTACATGTCGCTGACTGGGCACTGGGTAACTATGGTGACAGCAGGACAAGGGGCTGCTGTCCAAGTCTTGCCGTCCCCACGAGTTGTGCGTCAATCCTCTTTATGTCAAAGTTCCTCCACTGCTTCTGCCTCCTCAACCTCCTCTGGGTCTTCCACCTGCACCCAAAGCCTGTCTGGTCATGCCACAAGCTTGCTAACTGCGCAGAAGGGATCCTGCACACCTCCTTACTATGCTGGCAGTAGGGCTCAACGTCATCAGGCGGTTCTTACATTGAAATGTCTGGGAAATGTGAGTCACACAGCTGAGGAGTTGTGGTCAGCTCTGGAGAACCAATTTCATGAATGGTTGTCTCCACTGGACCTGAAACCAGGGAAGGCCGTGTGCGACAATGCTGCAAACCTGGGTGCGGCCCTTCACCGGGGCAATGTCACACACGTGCCTTGTATGGCTCACGTGTTGAACCTGGTTGTCCAGCAATTTTTAGCCCACTATCCCAGACTAGATGGCCTTCTGCAGAGGGCACGGTCGCTATGTGCTCACTTCCGCCGTTCGCATCCCGCAGCTCAGCGACTTACATCTCTACAGAAGTCGTTGGGCCTGCCACTTCACCGGCTAAAATGCGATGTGCCTACCCGGTGGAATTCAACTCTGCACATGTTGCAGCGACTGTGGCAGCACCGACAAGCCCTGGTGCAATACGTTCTGACGTATAGCCTGGGCCAACGAGATCCAGAGGTGGGGCAAATCACGCTGGAGGAGTGGTCTCAGATCAGGGACCTATGCACCCTTCTGCACAGTTTTGAAATGGCGACGAAGATGTTTAGTGCTGACGATGCCATTATCAGCATGACTATTCCGGTGATTTACATGCTGGAGCACATGTTAAACAGAATTCGGAGTCAGGTCGTGGCACAAGAGGAGGTGGAGGAAGTAGAGGAGGAGGAGTTGTATGCGGAAGGGCTAACATCTGCAAGGTCCAGACGGTCGGCAGCACCAAGGCGGCAGGCATGTGAGGGTGGGGGAGATGGTTTTACCAGGGCGCATGGTAGCAGCCAAACTAGTGAGGAAGGTGCAGGAGCCCAGGAAGAAGTGGAGGACGAACTGATGGAAGACTCATCAGATGAGGGAGACCTTGATCACATTTCTGTTGTGCGAGGTTGGGGGGAGAGGACAGAGGAAGGAAGCATGATTGTTACCTCGCCACCAACACAACAGGGACTTGGTGCTCCTGGATGCGCAACACACATGAGTGCCTTCTTGCTGCACTACCTGCAACATGACCCTCGAATTGTGAGAATTAGAAATAATCCTGACTACTGGGTTGCCACACTGTTAGATCCCCGGTACAAAAGTAAATTTGCAGAAATTATTCCTGCCATAGAAAGGGATGCACGCATGCAGGAGTATCAGCAGAGACTGTTGCAGAATCTTACATGTGCTTTTCCACAAAATACCAGTGGTGCACGTAGTGAATCTCACAGTTCCAACTTGCCAACCGTGGGACCGTCAAGTGTTCAGCACTCAAACCGTAACAGAACCACAGTATCTGCTGGTAACATCAATTTTGCGGAATCATTTCACCACTTTTTTAGCCCATCCTTTGCAAGGCCACAGGAGACAAGAAGTCTGACACATAGTCAACGCCTAGAGACGATGGTACAGGAGTATCTCCAAGTAAACATTGAAGCCACGACTGTGTCACTGGACCCTTGCTCTTTTTGGGCTTCCAATCTGGATAAATGGCCGGAGCTAGCCACTTACGCCTTGGAGATCTTGTCATGCCCCGCAGCCAGCGTTCTGTCTGAACGTGTGTTCAGCGCTGCTGGTGGTGTGCTGACAGATAAGCGCACGCGGCTCTCCACTGATAATGTAGACAGACTCACGTTCATAAAGATGAACAAATCATGGATCCGAAACGACTTTTCTACCCCTGTGTCATCCTGGGGAGAGTAAAAGCTTGATGATTGGTTAAAATCACCCTACCAAACGTTTTAAGCTTTCAAATTACTAATCATGTTTATCTGTATCTTGACTGGAAAATAATTTGGGCTTTGTAGCAGTGTGCAGCACTGATCCTATTAGGCCATCTATAATAAGCTCCACCAGATTTAAAATTAAAAATAATTTTTAGCTGCATCTAGCCCGGAAAATAATTTTGGGGCTCCGAGATGCGCAAGACACAAGTGCCTTCTTGCTGCACTACCTGCAGCATGACCCTCATATTGTCAGAATTCGAAGTAATCATGACTACTGGGTTGCCACACTCTTAGATCCCCCAAACTTTTCGATCAACCTTTTCATTTTAATAAAGACCAAAAAAATGGTCATTTTTGAAATTATAAGCATTAGCAGGTTGTTAGAAACTGAAATCAAACAGTTTTCAACTCAAAACTTTATTCTAGGTGATGTTACATTTTCACATAGGACCCCTTGTTCGAAAGGAGCTTCTGAACTCTCTCGTCCATTGAATTTGTCAGGTTTTGGATGGTTTCTGCTTCAATTGTTTTGCATGAGGACAGAATACCCTCCCAGAGCTGTTGCTTAGATGTGAACTGCCTCCCGCCATCATAGACACTCCTTTTAATGATGCTCCAAAGGTTCTGAATGGGGTAGAGGTCAGGGGAGCATGGGGGTCACACCATAAGTTTGTCCCCTTTTATGCCCATATCAGCCAGAGATGCAGATGTTTTATGTGCAGCATGAGATGGTGCATTATCATGCAGAAAAATGATCTTGCTGTGAAATACACGGTTCTTCTTCTTGAACCATGGCAGGAAGTGCTGTTTGAGAAAATCCACATACATTATGGAGTTCATCTTTAGCGCCTTCAGGGATCATAAAGGGGCCGACAATCTCTCTCCCCATGATTCCAGCCCAAAACATTACTCCACCTCCTCCTTGTTGGCGCTGTAGCTGTGTTTGCGTGGGGTGTCCATCAACCAGCCATCCTCCACTCCATCCATCTGGACCATCGAGCGCTGCACGGCACTCATCCATGAACAAAACAGTTTTGAAATCAGTCTTCATGTAATGTTTGGCCCACTGGAGCCGTTTCTGCTTGTGTGAAGTGGATAGAGGAGGTCGACAGGATGGCGTATGCACAGCTGCAAACCTCTGAAGGACCCTGCATCTTGTTGTTCGGGTGACGTTGGAGGCACCAGCAGCTTCAAAAACTTGTCTGCTGCTATGACAAGGCTTTCTTGCCGCTGCTCTTTTAACCTGACGTAATTGCCTGTAGGAAAGAGTCCTCAATTTGCCCTTATCAGCACGCACACGTGTGTACTGTGAATCAGCTACATACTTCTTGATTGCCAAGACACTTCATCCTGATCATCGCACAATGTTGATTGTAGTCATGCCTTGACCTAAACACTCCACAATTTGTTGCTTCTCAGCAGCCGACACATCCTTTTTCTTTCCCATTTTGGCAGAAAATGTAGGCTGCTTAATAATGTGAGAGCCTTCTTAAGTAGTCTTGCCTTTCATTGGACACACCTGCCAAACTAATTAGCACAGGTGTCTGCAATTGCTTACAGTGATATAAAGAGCCCTGACACACATCACCATCAATGAGTTTAACTGACAAACAAACAAATTCTTCCCTTATCACTCCTAAACACTTTTTGCATAATAATTTGGAACGCAGTGTACATGTGCTTTTCCACAAAACACCAGTGGTTCACGTAGTGAATCTTACAGTTCTAACTTGCCAACCGTGGTCTGTATGGAATTGTTCAATAAAGGGCCCAAAATTAAGATAACATAGATGGGAGAGGTCTCTATGAATAGGAATTCCTAAGTATTTGATACCCTGTGAGGGCCAGGCAAAGGGAAAGTTGGACTGGATGGAATCCTATATGGATTTGGGGAGGGAGACATCGAGGGCCTCAGACTTCGCTGCATTGATTTTAAAATTTTACCATGTAACAAAGTGATCTATTTCAGCCATAACAGCAGGGATGGATATATGTGATTGAGTGATATATACTAGGACATCATCAGCAAATAGAGAGCACTTGTACTCGGTGCCTCCCACCTCAATCCACCTAATATTGGGGTTATGGCGAATTGATGAGAGCAGGTGCTCCGTCACTAGGATGTATAAGAGAGGGGACAGAGGACATCCCTGCCTTGTCCCATTGGTGATTGTGAAAGGTGATGAAAATGTTCTGACGCACCCCCTGGGCCTTGGGACACCCGGAGCCGGACCCTTTTTGGTGGATGCTGGTGGTTGTAGTCTTCGTGGCGGCGACCCGGTTCCGTGGCTCAGGGCGGTCAAACCAGTGGCGGAACTATTTATGTGGTTTTGATGTTTAAATGTCCGACTACGCCACCCGTGGATTGCGGTCAGAGTGAACCGCCGCTACAGGGCAGACCGCTGAGGCTGGTGTTGTGGGTGCAGCAGAGCGTAGCATAACTCCCCACGGGAGGAGTATAGCCTCAGGGCAGTGTATGCGGAGCATGGGGGTGATGGTGCAGGGCAGCAGCAGTAACAACACGGAGTCAGTGATGCAGTCCAGGGCCTTTACTCACAGTTCTTATTATCCAGACCACGTCTGCAGGTAACGGCTGCCCACGTCGTACTGTGCTCACCAGGTGAGGGGCTCAGACAACTCCCAGATAACTTTGGAGCACTTCACAGGACCCCCTTTGTGTGTCCTTTGTCTGGCCTTTCTTACCAACACTTCTGTCCGGCTGCCTCGGGCCTCCTCTTGGTAAACTTGGCGCCAGTTTCCCTGAACCTATGTGGTGCCTTCCTAGGGGGTGTAGCGAGGGGCTGCGCCACATAAAATGTCAGAGCCTCCGGTTTCTAGCTGAGGGTCGTTTCCTGCCTCCATTAGTTCGGGGACCGGTCTCCCCCTTTGGCCTGACCCCTCCACGCAGGTGGATTCGGGCGTGCGGTGGCGACTCGCCCGTCCGCACCCCTGGGATCCCTTCATTCCTCGTTCCTGGAGCCTTCTCCGCTCCTCTTCCTTCCTTCTCCCTCTTCCAGGCCTGGGCCTCTGTTACTAGGCCCGCCTCCGGAGCAGAGCTCATGCAGAGCCCCTGCTCCCTGCCACTTCTGCTCAGACTTCTCTGCACTGAACTAAGATGGTGCCCACCTTTTATACTCCCTTCTCAATGCACCCAGGAACTGCTTCCTCCCTGCTCCTGCACTACAGGGTTCCCCTTCCTCAGTGTTCCCTCCCCCCACTCCAGCCAGGGACAGGGACTGTCGTGCCCATCTCAGGGGCATATTGGTCGCCCTGCCCCACGGCAATGTGGTGTAATGCATGCAGGTGTCGGGTCCTGATCCACACTCCATCCTTACCTGAGAGTGAGATATCACACCTCTGGGTGAGGTGCAATACGTCTGTAGCAACCGAGCCCTCAGGGTGCTACAGTTCCATTTATCTTCAGCCTAGGTGACGTATTGCGATACAGGGCCGTGATTTTGGCTATAAAAGGGTCCCCTAGACCCCTACCCCAAGCTTTTTAAGAGAATCATATATGGCGTTCCAGGAGACTCTATGGAATGCTTTCTCAGCATCCAACGAGAGTATCTAATTACAAATTTTTAACTGCATCTAGCCCAGGAAATACTTTGTGCCTAGTAGCAGTGTCTGCTAGTCAGCGGATTATCCCGGCTGTTAAGCAAGCTACACCACCTGTAGTTTAGACACTTAATTTTTTCAAAGGAAATGCTTCGGGACCATGGGATACTTAGTGAAGAGCATCAGGAGGCACCCCAAGGCATAGGGGCTGGGACTGGCAGTAGGATGCCTTGCGGTGGACAGCCGAGCTCGATCCTTATAAAAGCTTTTTAACTGCAGCAGCTTTAGTGGACGCTACTGGAGCTGGAATTACCGCGGCTGCTGGCATGAGACTTGCCCTCCAATAGATCCTTGTAAATGGATTTAAAGTGTATTCATTCAAATTAGAGAGACAATTTAAATTAAAAAGCTTAGAGCTGCCTCCACCACAGGGGGGCTCGCTCGACCCACCAGCGGACAGGCACCAGTATTGGGAGAGGGGGGCTGGCCGTCAGGGTTCACCGCGGCTCTGGCACAAACCCGGCGACACGGAGGTGGCACGGGCAGGAGCGGACTGGCCGTGTCGGCTTCTCACTTTTTGGATTTTAGAAGGGCATGACATGCCTATATCTGTGTCTCCCCCTCCTTTTACTCCTCCACCTCTTTTATTTTCGCATGACTATATGTACTTGTCACTTTTCCATGTGTTAGTTATGTCTTCTGAGCAGTTTGTCAGCTTTTGGACACCTTTGAAGGTGTTTTCTATGTGTTTCTATGTGTTTTTGTTTGCCTGCCATTGGTTTTAACGGTGTTCGAAGGTGTTCGACGAACAGTTCGGCGAACACACGGGTGTTCGACGAACCGAACCGAACTCGAACACTACGGGGGTGGCTCAACACTAGTATTAACAGCTTATTTGTCTCCTGTTGAGCTTGCTGCTGATGCATATTCGCCTGCACCAGTTGCTTTATCAGATCCTCCATGCTGCCGCATGAATCTTGCTGGCTGGCAGCCTCCACCCAGGACATGTTCGGTTTCCTGTAGCAGTCACACTGCCCCTTGGAATTTGTGCCCGCACTTCTAGCACCAATTTGTGAGGGGTCAGCTCTGTGGTAGGCACTGGTTCACACAGGGATGCAGTCTGTAGGTTCAAACTGTTGGCATATACAACAGATTAGGACTTATTATAAGTGAAAGGAGGACTTTATACTAACCAGACAGCAGATGGTGATAGTGTGTAAAGTTATATGCTTGCTGTATGGTGGGAGGAAAGCTCTCAATTGTTGGTTGTTTTACTTCCTGTGTTTTCTTTTCTTTTCTTTTTCCTGAATGTGTTATGTCAGCAGCACACGGACTGTGTCACACTGAATTGTATCTCATGTTTATCAAGTATGAAGTAAATACTGTTTACTCAAGATATCTTGCTGATTGATGCTCCCGTAAGTACAGTGGTGACTGTAAGAAGATGCACTCTGTGACAGGTTATGGGCCCAGGCCGGAACCCAGACACTAAAACCCAAACACTACAGGACTGCACTACAAGAGGATCCTGGTTTATAACCCCAGATAACGGAGCACACAGATAAGCTCTGTAAACAGAAGGAAATAAATCCAGATACAGAGTGACAAAGGAATTCATGATCCCAGGAGCTGGATATAATTACAGAGAATTCAACACAGGCAGGACATACAGGAACTATCAGCAAGAAAAAACAGGAGAATATCTTCAGTACAACTCTCTAAACAAGTAAGACTATATAAAGATGATGAGTAACACAGAACTAAAATTCACAGTAGCTAAACTGAATAGTGAAAATTATCAGTTATGGAATTTCAAAGTAGAGATGTTGTTATCTAAGATGATTTATGGGAAGTAATTGTTACAGAAAGACCAGATCAAGATAATCAGACATGGGATAAGAAGAATAGACAAGCGAGAGCCACCATTAGCTTATTAGTAGATGATGCTCAATTAATACATATAAGAAATGAAGAAACAGCTAAAGGAATGTGGGAAAAATTAAGAAAACTGTATGAAAGACCTAGCTTGAATCACAAGTTATTTTTATTAAGAAAGCTTTACAGTATGAGATTGAGTGCAAATGACAACATGCAGAAGCACATATTCTCAATGATGGAAGTGATATCACAGCTAAGATCTATTGGTGAAGACATTAAAGATTGTCATGTAGCAGCTATATTATTGTGCAGTTTACCAGATTCGTATACAGCCTTGATAAATGCCCTTGAGATGAGACCAGAAACTGACATTACATTAGATTTTGTGAAAACAAGACTAATAGATGAATATCAGAGAAGAAAAGAACAAAGAAATGATTCTTCTACTGAAAAGGACAGTGAAAACGCTCTTAAAGCTACAGAATTTAAAAAACCCTATAATAAAGAGACAAGAGAATGCTTCAGATGTAAGAAAAAAGGTCATTTAAAGAAAGACTGTACCATGTGGAAAGCAGAACAACAAAAATTACAACATAAAAAGCATACACAAAGTAAAAAACACAATTTCCGATTCATGTGAGAATAATTGGAATGGCACATTTAAAGTAACAGACAAGAAATTATCACTTGGTTGGTTGGTTTAATGATTCAGGAGCAACGAGTCATATGACAAGTGACAAGAATTTCTTTACTGATCTTGATTTAGATAAGAAAGAAGCCATTTATCTTGCAGATGGAAGCAAAATAACCGCAGAAGGTATCGGACAAGGTATGCTAAATTGTTCAAACAAGTTCGGACAAGAATCAAAGATACTTGTACAGGATGTGTTGTATGTTCCAAAATTGGAAGGCGGATTATTATCTGTGAAACGTTTAACAGCAAAAGGACTTACAGTAAAATTCAAAGACAATGAGTGTGCAATTATTGCAGGAAACAAGGTGATAACCAAAGTCAATGCAGATGAACAATTATATCATTTTGACACACCAAAGTAACAGATGAAGGTATGTACACATGATCACAAAACCTGTATTCACATGTGGCATAGACGTCTAGGACATAGACACCCTAACAGTATAAGGGAACTACAGAGAAAAGAATTGACAAAAGATTTAAAGATATCAGATTGCTCAATTACCGTAAGATGTGAATGTTGTATAAAATCCAAAGCCACAAGGATATCTATTCCAAAAGAAAGTGAGATGAAAAGCACAAGACCACTTGATTTGGTGCATACTGCCATATGTGGACCCATGAAAGTGACTAGATCAGGAGGCAATAGATGCATGTTGACTTTTGTAGACGACTACTCAAGATACACAGTCACATACTTAATTAAGAACAAAAGTGAAGTTTTTGATAAACTTGTAGACTATGTAACAAGATCAAGTAACAAATTTCAAAGGAAGCCAATTGTCATCAGAAGTGATAATGGAGGTGAATTTACAGGTCACAGAATAGAAGACTACTTAAGACAAAATGGAATAGAACACCAGAAAACTGTTCCGTACACACCTGAACAAAATGGAGTAGCAGAAAGGAAAAACAGAACTCTAACAGAAATGATAAGATGTATGCTGACGGATTCCAAACTACCAGAGAAATATTAGGGTGAGGCAGCAATGACAGCTACATATCTACAGAACCGACTTTTTTCCAGAAAACTGACGAAAACTCCATATGAACTGTGGCAAGGTATGAAACTAAGTGTCAATCATTTAAAAGTTTTTGGATGTAAAGTTTTTATATTCATTCCAACAGAAAAATGTTCCAAACTTCAAAACAGATCCATGGAAGGAATATTCGTTGGATATAGTGAAAATTGCAAAGGATATAGAATCCTAGATCCCAAAACAGACAGAGTTACGGTGAGTAACAGTGTGACATTCATTGAAGATTTAAATGAAGACATTATGATTTCAGTTGAAACAAAAAATGAGAAAAACAATAATGACATAACTGAAGAAATATCTGATGAGAAAGAAGTAGAAATCAATGAAGAACAAAATACTGAAAGTGAAGAATCACAACTACAAACAGACACAAAACCAAGACGTTCAATGAGAGAGAACAAAGGAAAACCGCGAAAACGTCTCTCATACAAGACAAGCATAAGAAAAATCTATAAGCCTACCTCTTGGGAAGACATATCTAAACTTCCTGAAGAAGAAGCTAATAAATGGATAGAAGCAACAGAAACAGAGATTAAATCCATGCATGATTCAAATACATGGACACTAACAGATTTGCCAGAAGGAAGAAAAGCCATAGGATGTAAATGGATTTTTAAAGTAAAATACCAAACAGATGGCACAGCTGAAAGATACCAAGCAAGACTCGTAGCTAAAGGGTATTCTCAAAAATAAGGAGAAGACTATGATGAGACATTTGCTCCAGTTGTCAAACACACTACAATAAGAACTTTACTTACAGTTGCAGCAATGAAACAGATGGAACTGAGACAGCTTTTTTGAATGGAGATTTAACAGAAGACATTTACATGGAAAAACCTTCAGGATTCAAAGATGAAAGGAATCCAAACAAAGTTTGCAAACTACAGAAAAGCATATATGGTTTAAAGCAAGCAGCTAAAGCGTGGAATGACAAAATCACGGAAGTACTTACAAATGAAAAATTTCAAAGAAGCAAAGCTGATCCATGCTTGTACACAAAAAGGCTGATTAATAGATGGATATATGTACTTATATACAGTACAGACCAAAAGTTTGGACACACCTTCTCATTTTAAGATTTTTCTGTATTTTCATGACTTTGAAAATTGTACCTTTACACTGAAGGCGTCAAAACTATGAATTAACACAAGTGGAATTATATACTTAACAAAAAAGTGTGAAACAACTGAAAATATGTCTTATATTCTAGGCTCTTCAAAGTAGCCACCTTTTGCTTTGATGACTGCTTTGCACACTCTTGGCATTCTCTTGATGAGCTTCAAGAGGTAGTCACCGGAAATGGTTTTCACTTCACAGGTGTGCCCTGTCAGGTTTAATAAGTGGGATTTCTTGCCTTATAAATGGGGTTGGGACCATCAGTTCTGTCTGCTGTGCAGAAGTCTGGTGGATACACAGCTGATAGTCCTACTGAATAGACTGTTAGAATTTGTACTATGGCAGGAAAAAAGCAGCTAAGTAAAGAAAAACGAGTAGCCATCATTACTTTAAGAAATGAAGGTCAGTCAATCTGAAAAATTGGGCAAACTTTGAAAGTGTCCACAAGTGCAGTTGCAAAAACCATCAAGCGCTACAAAGAAACTGGCTCACATGAGGACCGCCCCAGGAAAGGAAGACCAAGAGTCACCTCTGATTCTGAGGATAAGTTTATCCGAGTCACCAGCCTCAGAAATCTCAGGTTAACAGCAGCTCAGATTAGAGACCAGGTCAATGCCACACAGAGTTCTAGCAGCAGACAAATCTCTACAACAACTGTTAAGAGGAGACTTTGTGCAGCAGGCCTTCATGGTAAAATAGCTGCTAGGAAACCACTGCTAAGGACAGGCAACAAGCAGAAGAGACTTGTTTGGGCTAAAGAACACAAGGAATGGACATTAGACCAGTGGAAATCTGTGCTTTGGTCTGATGAGTCCAAATTTGAGATCTTTGGTTCCAACCACCATGTCTTTGTGTGACGCAGAAAAGGAGAACGGATGGACTCTACATGCCTAGTTCCCACCGTGAAGCATGGAGGAGGAGGTGTGATGGTGTGGGGGTGCTTTGCTGGTGACACTGTTGGGGATTTATTCAAAATTGAAGGAATACTGAACCAGCATGGCTACCACAGCATCTTGCAGCAGCATGCTATTCCATCCAGTTTGCATTTAGTTGCACCATCATTTATTTTTCAACAGGACAATGACCCCAAACACACCTCCAGGCTGTGTAAGGGCTATTTGACCAAGACGGAGAGTAATGGGGTGCTACGCCAGATGACCTGGCCTCCACAGTCACCAGACCTGAACCCAATCGAGATGGTTTGGGGTGAGCTGGACCACAGAGTGAAGGCAAAAGGACCAACAAGTGCTAAGCATCTCTGGGAACTCCTTCAAGATTGTTGGAAGACCATTTCCGGTGACTTCCACTTGAAGCTCATAAAGAGAATGCCAAGAGTGTGCAAAGCAGTCATTAAAGCAAAAGGTGGCTACTTTGAAGAACCTAGAATATAAGACATATTTTCAGTTGTTTCACACTTTTTCGTTAAGTATATAATTCCACATGTGTTAATTCATAGTTTTGATGCCTTCAGTGTGAATGTTCAATTTTCATAGTCATGAAAATACAGAAAAATCTTTAAAGGAGAAGGTGTGTCCAAACTTTTGGTCTGTACTGTATGTAGACGACATTTTGATTTGTTTTAAACAAGAAAGGGATAAAGAAAACATTCTAAAAATCCTGAAGCAACATTTCGAAATCAAAGACTTGGGAAATGTGAAACAGTACCTAGGAATACAGGTAGAAAGAGAAGAAGACTGAAGTTTCCTACTGAATCAAAATCACATGATTCAAGACATAACAGAAAAATTTGGATTAAAGGATGCAAAAACAGTAAAGTCTCCAATGGAAACTAATTATCTCAAAGAGATGAACAGTGAAAAAAATATTCTACCAAATAGTGAAGAATACAGAACAGCAATAGGAAAACTACTGTATCTAGCGACCGTTACAAGACCAGACATCGCAGCAGCAGTAGAAATCCTGAGTAGAAAGGTATCAAAACCAAATAAAGCTGATTGGAATGCCGTGAAGAGAGTAATGCGTTATTTGAAAGGAACTAGCAATGTTAAGCTGAAATTACCCACAAGTGATAATTGCATTTTAACAGGATATGTTGATGCAGATTGGGCTGGAGATCCAACTGACAGAAGATCTACCAGTGGACATATTTTTTTTCTCTCAGGTGGACCAATAAGTTGGACAAGTAAGAAACAGTCAATTGTGACACTGTCTTCAACAGAAGCAGAATATGTTGCCGCAGCACATGCGAGTCAAGAAGTACTGTGGTTAAGACAATTGTTGACAGAATTAGGACAACCACAGTTGGAACCAACAAAACAGAAAGAGGACAATCAAGGATGTCTTGTTCTTACTCAGATGGAAAGAGTCAATCCAAGAACCAAGCATATTGATGTGAAATATCATTTCTTGAGAGATCATCAGGAAAAGGAGTCTTGAAGTTAGAGTATTGTCCTACTGAAGAAATGACAGCAGACATCTTCACGAAGGCGTTGAATGCTGATAAACACCAGAGACTAATAAAAAAGTTGGGTTTGATTGAATAAGTCCTTACTGTTGAGAAAGGGTGTTGGCATATACAACAGATTAGGACTTATTATAAGTGAAAGGAGGACTTTATACTAACCAGACAGCAGATGGCGATAGTGTGTAAAGTTATATGCTTGCTGTATGGTGGGAGGAAAGCTCTGAATTGTTGGTTGTTTTTACTTCCTGTGTTTTCTTTTCTTTTTCCTGAATGTGTTATGTCAGCAGCACACGGACTGTGTGACACTGAATTGTATCTCATGTTTATCCAATATGAAGTAAATACTGTTTACTCAAGATATCTTGCTGATTGAAGCTCTCGTAAGTACAGTGGTGACTGTAAGAAGATGCACTCTGCGACACAAACAAACTGGTGGTTAATTAAATGTTCATAAACCAGGCAGGAAACAAAAATATCACAGCCTCTTTCAGGTTCCAAAAAAGAATAACAGAACAAACTCACAGAAGTAAATCCAGCTCACCACCTGCAGTTCCACACTTCTGGAGCACAGATAACACCAGAACAGGGTGCAACATCCAATAGAGAAAAAAATACAAAATTTGAGCTTGGTTTAAAATGGTATACACTCCCTGACAGAAGTTATGTCACTTATCCATGTTATGTAAATAAAAACCCTCCCAAATTTGGTTTAGGTTAAGAAAATAAATTGGCATCAATGCTGAAATATTGATCATTTAATGAAGACAGAATGGTCAGATTTTGGCAAGACAAAAGTATTGTCGCCCACAAAAAGTAATGTGATATTCAAACAAATAATTATCTTAAAATACAAATATATGTTGCATAACATTGGTGAATGAAGTTGTGGTGTTATTAGAGTCATATTTAATATTTTGTGTGACTTCCATGAGCTTTAGGGACTGCATCCATGCGGTTAAACAATGATTCATACAATTTATTAATGAAGTCATCAGGAATAGCAAAGAATGCAGTCTTACATGCCTCCCAGAGTTCATCTAGATTCTTTGGTTTTGTCTTCCAAGCTTCCTCTTTCATCCTACCCCAAACATGCTCAATGATGTTCATGTCTGGTGACAGGGCTGGCCAGTCCTTGAGCACCTTGATCTTTTTTGCCTGGAGGACCTTTGTTGTAGAGATGGATGTATGAGATGGAGTACCATCCTGCTGCTGAATTTGACCCCTTTTATGATTTGTAATGTAAGAGGTAGCTAATACTTCTTGATATTTTAGGCTATTGATATTGCCATCCACCTTGCAAGTGTTTCTCACTCCCCCATACTGAATGTAACCCCAGACCATGATCTTTCCACCACCAAATTTAACTGTTTTCTGGGTGTATTTTGGATCCATACAGGCTCCAGTAGGTCTTCTGCAGTATTTGCGGCGGCTGTGGTGTAATTCTACTGAAGATTCATCAGAGAAATCCACCTTCTGCCACTTTTCCAGCGTCCATCTGTTTAGCAGGCTGTGGGACTTGGCAAATGCCACACGGTTTTTTATTTGCCTTTTGTTTAGTGCTGGCTTCTGGGCACTGATTCGACCATGGAGCCCATTTGGAAGCAGAATCCTACAGACTGTTCTAGTTGACACAGGGACTTGAGGTAACCAGGCCTGTTGGAGCTCTGCTGCAGTGGAAGAGGGGCTTGCTTTGGATTTTCTAACCAACAAACGTTCCTCCTGAGCAGTTGTCTTGCGGGGTCTGCCAGACCAGGGCTTGTCAAACACATCTCCAGTCTCTTCAAATCTTTTTTTAATTCTTTGTACTTGACGCTGAGACACATTAAAGGTGCCAGCCACCTCAGCAGTGGATCTGGTCTTCAGCATCTTGATAATCAAGGCTTTGGTCGCAGGGTGGATTTTGGGCATGTTGTCAGAGCTCAAGTTGCAGTTCAAGTGAAGGTCTGGGGTGCAGCATTTCTTTTTATACACACCCACTAATTAACCAATCATTTAATGAGCAATGGTGAGGATGTAAATTAGGATTGGGTGCATTACATGACCAGGCGACAAAACTTTTGTCTTGCCAAAATCTGACCATTCTGTGTTCATTAAATGATCAATATTTCAGCATTGATGCCAATTTATTTTCTTAACCTAAACCAAATTTGGGAGGGTTTCAGCTTTCAAAAGAGTAATTTATAAAACCAATGGATGAATTTAACGTCAGGTTATAAGCTTTTATGTACATAACATGGATAAGCGACATAACTTCTGTCAGGGAGAGTACATGCAGCACATAAATGCATGTTTCACAATGGCCATGAATCAGAAAAACCTACAAGAAGCAAAATGAAAATAAACCCTGCTGTAAATAAATAAAAAGCAAGTGCATTTAAATAAAATAGGGTTCTTAGTAACACTGTTTTTGATCAAAAATAGTATGAAAGCTATCCCACCAGCGACAAGGTGAACCCATTCGGGATAGAACCTACTCTGTCTAATATTAAAAACATTACCATGTGTCAAAGCTGACCTCTGTGTGAATAAGGCCTGACTGAGGCACTTGGGACCGGAGCCTCAGTCTGCCCTTATTCACACAGAGCTCCCCTTTCTGGTCTGGAGCCAGGAAAGTGTTGTATGCTGGTAAACTTGATTAGGGGACCCCTCCTTGCGTCCAGGCATGACATCACCCCTTGTGAGGGAGGCTATGCCACTGTGGCAACTGGACCCCTGTGGTGCCACACTTAGCCATTGGCAGATGTCTCTCGTACCCAATGGTGTTACATTTAGGTATTTTCTGTCATATAGACCCTTCAAAGTCACTTCAAAAGGGATGTAGTACCTAAAAAAAATGTTTTTGTAAATTTTGTTGGAAAAATGAAAAATTGCTGATAAAATGTTAACCCTTCTAACTTCCTAGCTAAAAAAAATTGTTGAAAAACTGATGCTTATGTGAAGTAGACATTTGGTAAATGTTTTTTTTTTTATTATGAATTTTGTGTGGCAATAACTATCTGGTCTAAGGGCATAAAAATTTAAAGTTTGAAAATTTCTAAATGTTGCCATTTCACTAATATGAAGTACAACATGACACAAAACAACTATATCAGAATCACTGGAATATGTTAAAGCTTTCCAGAGTTCCTCATAGGACAGAGACAGACTGCCGTATAACTCGCGCGATGATCGCGTCACACTGAACGGACTGGTCGGCACCTCTCCTGATCTGAGCATGACAGCATGATGTATTTCTATGCAGCTGTGAAGCTCAGGTCAGGAGAGCTGAAGACCAGTAAGAAGTTTATGATGCGATCCTCGCATGAGAAATACGGTAGTCTCTCTCTGCACATAAAGTGACCAGTCAGAATTAAAAAAATTGGTCTGGTAAAGAAGGTGAAAACAGGCTCGGGGGTGAAGGAGTTAACTAAAGTTATCTTTATTAGGTGCCAAATATTAGCTTGCTAATAATACCGCTTTGCATGCAATATTATGTCTTGTGTCCACTTCAACATGAAAAATTTGGTGAAAGGTCCTCTTTAATGAAGTTTTCCATGAGGTATTATGTCTTCCTTAAAGGTTGTGTCTCCTGCACATTGGTGCTTCCTTCCTGACCAGCTGACAGAAAATTGCAAAACTGTATTATGCTATGGCATATAATCTGATTTGTGTGAGTATATTTAATTATTTCATACTGACTGAAGCAGAAATAGCTCACTAGTAGTGTTGAGCGTGCACTAAAATGCTCGGGTGCTCGAAGCTCGGGCCGAGCTCACCGTGATACTCGGGTGCTCGACCCGAGCAACGAGCCCAATGTTAGTCTATGGGAGACTCGAGCATTTTTGCGGAGGCATCCCCGGCAGTCTTTTAAAAGCCTAACAAGTGCCCAAAACGATAGTGACAGTGCTCAAATGACATGGGGACAGCATGGGGATCGCCCCAGGAAGCATTTCTGACCCCCAGGTCACTGCTGTCAACAACGTGGTCAGAGGTATTAAGCCACTTTTACGGGCTCACAATAAAACGTTCAAAAACGAAACTGAAACTTTTTTCCTGTGAAATATGTTAAGGAACATCCTTTCCAGGGAAAAGACTTGTGTATAAGTTAAAATAAATGACCAAAAACAAAAATACTCCTCCACACATTCGGCTATGTTCACAAGTAGCATTTTTTATGCGTTTTTGCACTTTTGTATTGCTTTCAACTATGACAAATGCATTCACCGGGAAATGTCATTTTAACATTTTACAACCTTATCTGGCCATGTGCTGTGTGACACATGCATAAAGTGCTGAAAAGACATGGGAACAGCATGGGGAAGACCCCTGGAAGCATCTCTGACTCCCAGGTCACTGTCTAAAAGTGTGCCCATCAGAAGTGATCCTTGCCGCATCAGAAGATGCAGACTTGCAACTATCCCCATACAAGTTCTAGTCCCAGGGCAGTGTTCAATTGTACCTCCTCCATTCCTTGCAATACAAGCGCAAGTATGCAGCCTGCCAACCACCCACCCCCAGGCTGCAATACCATACTGCTTGCTTGCTTGAACTTGAAATTGGGCCTTTTAGGTATGTGGAGGTGGAATCTGGCCACCACGTCATGGCTGTGTTGGCGGCCTGGAATCCATACTCAGTTCCCAGCCGCCCGGCGGCCGGGTGTCCATACTCGGTCCCCAGACGCCCCGCGGCCGGGTGTCCACACACGGTCCCCAGCCGCCTGGGAGCAGCCGGGTGTCCATAAACAGTCCCCAGCCGCCCCTATTTCTCCTTGGAACATCCCCCCACACACTTTTCTTAGCCCGGCCTGCTTTAGGCAGCATTGGACGAGCCCACCAGAGAACCAGACTCCTCTGGTGGGCCCTGACTTCTCCATCGGTGGAGCTGAGAGTGCCAAGGTGAGGAGCATGATGATGATGACAGAAGTTAGCATCTGCTATGTTTTCTTTTAATGCAAGTGTAAGTGAGCAGCCTGCCACCCACCCACCCCCAGACTGCAATTCCATACTGCTAGCTTGCACTTGAAATGGGGCCTTTTAGTTTGGAGGAGGCCGAAGCTGGCCACTACCTCATGGCTGCTTCGGCAGCGAGGTATCCATACTCAGTCCCCAGCCGCCCCTATTTGTCCCGGTAACCTTTCCCACACTTTTCTTAGCCTGGCCTGCTTTAGGGCAGCATTGGCCGAGCCCACCGGACTATCAGACTCCTCCGGTGGGCCCTGGCTTCTCCATCAGGGGAGTTGAGAGTGCCAAGGTGAGGAGCATGATGAGGATGATAGAAGTTAGCATCTGCTTTGTTTTGTTGTAATGCAAGCGCATGTATGTTGTAGCGGCTAGGCCTGAGGTGGTCAGCATTTTGGCGCATATCCTACCTCCTCTGAGGATTGCTGGATGTTTTCCTGCTACTATCCAAGTTCTATGACTCCCGTTAAAACAAAGCTTCAGGTGATAAATGATGGATGAAGCCACCGTGAGTGGCGACACGCGTCGGGCTCTGTGGCACCAGCTGTTCCTTCTCACGCACAGGCTCCCACTATTTGGTATCATCCTTTTCTGTTTATCCTAGACCCTGCTGCAGACATGTTCATAGGTTAGCTTCGGGGCTTCGCCAGGGCCACCTTCCACCGTGTGGTAAAGGATATTGTGCTATCGGATTATATATATATATATATATTTTTTTATTTTTTTTTTATCCTTGCTTGCATCATTATTCCACTGACTGGTCTCCTTGTTATTGTACACGGTTGTATTAGTCTATCTGTAGGCACCTCAAGCTTTACCTTGCTGTTTCAGCTATTGTTACATTCTACATGCCTTCTGTCAGCTATTCTTATTTTTGATTCACACTCTGCTAGGTCTTTGAAGGATTGACCATCACAGATATTGTTATTGAGCCTGTGCGTTTGAGTTTATGCAACTTTCTCCCTGCATTATTACATATTGCATTATCACTCATTATCTTTCATTTTCAGTGTACCAGCTGGCGTCCTAGACAGTGGTGTTTCACCACTACTGTTTTTAATGATGTTTCACTTGTTTGTCGGTCTGTTATTTTGTGTATGTGTGTCAGGAAAAATTTTTGTGTACTTAATAAACTGATTTATATTTATATAGATCATTGTCGATATTGAATATTTGGGTGATCACTGCTATTTTGCATCTCCTCTCCTTGTGGTTTTCATTATTGATGGATGAGGTAGTGGCAAAGGAGAAAGAGCAGGAGGAACAGGGACCATTCACATCAATATCAGGCCAGTCAACCAGATATGTCTTGTAGGATATGTTTCTGTAACAAAAGGAGCGGTTCGGCTACACAGTTATAGGGCATACAGTGAGTGCAATGCCTACCAAAAATTTCGAGGCACTCCAATGCCCCTTGGAAATGACATGGAGGTCAGAGGGTTTTAACTAAAGCTTTTTTTCCATTTATAGCAACTGGGTCTCCTGTGCACTGTTGGCTTAAGCAGTGAATGGAAGGCTTTCCAAAAATTATGAGGAACTGCAATGCCCCTTACAAGAGCCATGTGTGGCACCCCAGGGGTCTGGTCACCACAGTAATAGAGATATTACGTCAGAGAGCAAGTGGGAGGTTTCCTGGTCAGGGTCCCTTAAACATGCAACATCCTCCTGCCCCAGTCCTGGGAGGGGAGAATTCTGCCCTTATAAACTGGATCTGGGGCGGGGTTGAGTGAGTCAGAGAACAGTCAGAGTCAGAGTGAGAGCAAGGGAAAGTAACAGCAAGGAGCTCTGTAGGAGCTAGGAGCTAAAGACTAGGGTCTGGAAGCTGAGCAGAGCTCGCCCTGGCAGAAGACAATAGGAACCGGACACAGGAGTCCGAGGCTGTGAGGACTTATATATCCAGCAGCAGAAACCATCCGGCAGGGGATTTCAGGTCCTCTGGCCATAGAAGCCCGGATGCTCAGTCACAAGCAAGGGACCAGCACCGCCGTCGTGGAGCGGAGGCTAACAGAAGGCCCCAAGTCACCAGCCATATGGGTGAGCACTACACGGTACACTCAGGGACGTGGGCTACTTCTACCCGCTTACAGCAAGGTAGCCAGGAAGAGTGCAGACAGATGTGGAGGTCTACAACTCCACCTGGCCAGGGGAACTCCTGCTTGCTTACAGACTGACCAGGCCTCTTATGCTAGCCAGTACTCCCGGGAGGGTCTACCTTATAATCATCAGTAAAGACCCTGAACTGCACTGCAAAGAATCTGAGTCGTTCCTGCTGCGCTCGTGCACCATCACCCCCATCATCCACACTCACTGCCCTGAGGTTATACTCCTCCCCTGGGGAGTTATCCCATTCTCTGCTGCGCACACAACACCAGCCTCAGCGGTCTGCCTCGCAGCGGTGGTACTCCCTGACCGCAATCCACGGGTGGCGCAGTCGGACAATTAACCTCAAAACCTAAGAAAGACTGCCACTGGTTTGACCAGCCTGAGCCACGGGACCGGGTCACCGCCACGGAGACTACAGACCCCAGAGACCCGGCACCGGGTATCCCCCACACGTGTACACACGGCCCAGGGGGCGCGTCACATGCAGTACAGCATATTACAAACATAAGTCCCATTATTGGGGAGTGGGTCTCCCATAGTATTTGCTTATGCCTTGCAAGCAAAGATGGGAATTTTTTAAAGAGTTCTGCAGCAAGGGCCTTCTGGTACTG
The DNA here is from genome assembly GCF_046119375.1 of Phyllobates terribilis. Taxonomy (NCBI): domain Eukaryota; kingdom Metazoa; phylum Chordata; class Amphibia; order Anura; family Dendrobatidae; genus Phyllobates; species Phyllobates terribilis. The sequence goes on from NW_027362762.1 coordinate 780,579,347, forward strand.
CCCCATTTTTGTAGACCTCTCCACCACAGGAATAAGAGTGTGAAAGTTCTCCTTGTAGCGGGGGTCTACAAGTGTCACCAACCAGTAATGACTGTCACCCAACATTTTGACAGCGCGAGGGTCATGGTTAAGGCAGCGTAACACAAAGTCAGCCATACGTGCCAGACTGGTAACGGGCAAGATTTCCGTGTCCTCACCAAGATGACGACTGACCATGCTCTCCTCCTCCTCCTCCTCTTCCTCCTCCCCCCTGTCCTCAGGCCACCCACGCTGAACCGACGGTATGACACTTGAACAGGTACTACCGTCTGCAATGCATGACAGCAGCTCCTGTTCTTCCTCCTCCTCCTCCTCCTCTCCCTCATTGTCCCCCAATGCACGTTGGGATGAGATGAGGCTGGGCTGTGTGTAATCGCCCGCTACGGCTTCTTGATCCATCTCATCATACTCTGGCTGCAATGCCTCCTCTTTAATTCTCTGCAGAGAGTGTTGCAAAAGACAGACAAGTGGGATGCTGACACTAATGATGGCGTCATCGCCACTCACCATCTTGGTGGCCTCCTCAAAGTTTGTCAGGATGGTACATATGTCAGACATCCAGGTCCACTCCTGAGGTCTTATGTGTGGAGTCTGACCTGAATATCGACGGCCTTGTTGCAGCTGGTACTCCACAACTGCTCTCTTCTGCTTACAAATCCTTTGCAACATGTGGAGGGTAGAGTTCCAACGTGTGGGGACATCACACAGCAGTCAGTGTGCCGGAAGCTGAAAACGCTGCTGCAACACAGCAAGGGCGGCGGAAGCTGTAGCCGACTTGCGAAAATGAGCTGACAGGCGGCGTACTTTCACGAGCAGATCTGGCAACTCGGGGTACGATTTAAGAAACCGCTGAACCACGAGGTTAAGCACATGAGCCAGGCATGGTACGTGTGTGATCTCACCTCGCCTCAGAGCCGCCACCAGGTTAGGGCCATTGTCACACATGACCATGCCGGGATATAGGTTCAGCGGTCTCAGCCACAGATCTGCCTGCTCTTTCACAGCTGTCCACAACTCACAAGCAGTGTGAGGTTTCTCACCAAGCTTATGAGTTTCAGCACAGCCTGTTGCCGCATGGCGGAGGCAGTACTGCAATGCTTCCAGCTTGTAACTGATGTGTTGATATCTGAGATGGAGGCTGAACATGAGGAGGAGGAGGAGGAGGATGCGCAGGAGCTGTACACTGTGGGGGCAACTCTGACTGACATAGGGCCCGCAATCCTCGGTGTGGGGAGGATGTGTTCCGTCCCAAGGTCCGACTGGGTCCCGGCTTCCACTCTGTTTACCCAGTGTGCCATCAGAGAGATGTACCATCCCTGGCCACAAGCACTTGTCCACGTGTCCGTTGTCAGGTGGACTCTCCCAGTAACTGCGTTGCTGAGGGCACAGCAGATGCTTTGGGACACGTGCTTGTGTAGTGCGGGGATGGCACACCGGGCAAAATAGTGTTGGCTGGGGACCGAGTACCGAGGGACGGCCACCGCCATAAGATTGCGGAAGGATTCCGTCTCCACCAGCCTAAAAGGCAGCATTTCCAACGCAAGCAGTCGTGAAATGTGCGAATTTAGGACTGTGGCCTGTGGGGCGTTAGCTGCGAATTTCCGCTTTCGTTCAAAGGTCTGGGATATGGACAATTGAACGCTGCGGTGGGACGTGGACGTGGATGTTGATGCTGTTTCTTGAGAAACTGCCATAACAAGTGAAGACTGAGAGGAGGGGGCATCTTTACATGCAGTATGGACAGGGGATTGCCTTGCACACACAACAGGGGGTTCTATTGCATGCACAACAATGGAAGAAGCAGTGCTGACACCCGCTGACACTGGTCGTGGACCCTGGGTTTCGCCCCACAAAGTCGGGTGCTTTGCTGCCATGTGCCTGATCATGCTGGTGGTGGTCAGGCTGGTAGTTTTGTCACCCCTGCTGATGCTGGCATGGCAGGTGGAACATATGGCCTTTTTGGGGTTATCAGCAGAGTCTTTAAAAAAATTCCAGACTCTGGAAGACCTACTGCTTATACTGGCAACGTCCCTCGTGTTGGTGTTACGGGGAACGGTTGCCTGCCTTCTGTCTGCGGCCACCACACTGCTTCTTCCTGCCTGTTGGGGTACTCTGCCTCCCTCCCCCTGTGTGCTGCTGGCCTCACTCTGCATGTCCTCCATCCACGTTGGGTCAGTTACTAGACCCTCTTCCACTTGCGCACCACGATCCTCCTCCTCACTTCCTGGCAATTGTGTCTCGTCATCGTCCACCTCTTGTGACAGATTGCCAACGTCGACTTCCTGTGGCCGTGGCTGTTCAAATATTTGGGCATCGCAACATGGGATCTCCTCTTCCACCACTTCAAGCGTATCAGGCGAGGGGCCCAAATATGGAAATGGACCAGTGAACAGCTCTTCAGAGTGTCCAAGCGTGGGATCACTTGCTGTCTGAGGACACTCAGCATGGTGGGAGGATGGAGCATCAGGGTGAGGAGGAGTATGCGGCCGAGACTCACGGCTACTAAGAGTTGACAGTGTGGAAGACAGACCGGAGGTGGTGGTGCCCAGGTAACTGGAAGTATTATCTGCTATCCAATTAATAACCTGTTCACACTGATTAGTTCTCAATACTGGTGTTGTTCTGTGCTTCCCTAGTAATTCAGTCAAGAAGTGGGAGCGAGAAGATGTGGCTGTTGGTTGTGGCACATTTTCACCTTGGCCACGGCCCCGTCCTCTGCACGAACCATCACCAGAACGTCCACTTCCACGTCCCTTGCCACGCGCCTTGCCCATTGTGAATGAAGTAAAATAGCTTACACTTGCGCTATCAATGGAAAAAGGGTAATTAAGAGTAGATTAGAACCGTGGAAGAGGAAAACCACAGTTATTGTTTACTGGGGTATACCACACTTTTTTAAATAGAGATATTTGCATCTGAACAGTGAGCGACACACTCAAACTGCTTTTTTTTTAGATACCAAAGGCCCAAAACTGGATAGTACAGCGATTTGACCCATGGAACTGTGAAACCATACTGGGATGTCGGGCCTACACAAGACTATTTTCAACAGATATATTTTTGTGTCACAACAGTCAGGAGACACTACTGTTTTTCTTTACGGAAAATATACCAAAACCTGAATAATAGAGATTTTTTACCGTGGGATGGCAAAACCACAGTTATTGTTTTCTGGAGTATACCACACTTTTTTAAATAGAGATATTTGCGGCTGAACAGTGAGCGACACACTCAAACTGCTTTTTTTTTAGATACGAAAGGCCCAAAACTGGATAGTACAGCGATTTGACCCATGGAACTGCGAAACCACACCGGGATGTCGGGCCTACACATGACTATTTTCAACAGATATATTTTTGTGTAACAACAGTCAGGAGACACTACTGTTTTTCTTTACAGAAAAAACTACCAAAAGCTGAATAATAGAGATTTTTTTACCGTGGGATGGCAAAACCACAGTTATTGTTTACAGGGGTATACCACACTTTTTTAAATAGAGATATTTGCGGCTGAACAGTGAGCGACAAACTCAAACTGCTTTTTTTTTAGATACCAAAGGCCCAAAACTGGATAGTACAGCGATTTGACCCGTGGAACTGCGAAACCACACTGGGATGTCGGGCCTACACAAGACTATTTTCAACAGATATATTTTTGTGTCACAACTAGTGTTGAGCCACCCCCGTAGTGTTCGAGTTCGGTTCGGTTCGTCGAACACCCGTGTGTTCGCCGAACTGTTCGTCGAACTGTTCGTCGAACACCTTCGAACACCGTTAAAACCAATGGCAGGCAAACAAAAACACATAGAAACACATAGAAAACACCTTCAAAGGTGTCCAAAAGCTGACAAACTGCTCAGAAGACATAACTAACACATGGAAAAGTGACAAGTACATATAGTCATGCGAAAATAAAAGAGGTGGAGGAGTAAAAGGAGGGGGAGACACAGATATAGGCATGTCATGCCCTTCTAAAATCCAAAAAGTGAGAAGCCGACACGGCCAGTCCGCTCCTGCCCGTGCCACCTCCGTGTCGCCGGGTTTGTGCCAGAGCCGCGGTGAACCCTGACGGCCAGCCCCCCTCTCCCAATACTGGTGCCTGTCCGCTGGTGGGTCGAGCGAGCCCCCCTGTGGTGGAGGCAGCTCTAAGCTTTTTAATTTAAATTGTCTCTCTAATTTGAATGAATACACTTTAAATCCATTTACAAGGATCTATTGGAGGGCAAGTCTCATGCCAGCAGCCGCGGTAATTCCAGCTCCAGTAGCGTCCACTAAAGCTGCTGCAGTTAAAAAGCTTTTATAAGGATCGAGCTCGGCTGTCCACCGCAAGGCATCCTACTGCCAGTCCCAGCCCCTATGCCTTGGGGTGCCTCCTGATGCTCTTCACTAAGTATCCCATGGTCCCGAAGCATTTCCTTTGAAAAAATTAAGTGTCTAAACTACAGGTGGTGCAGCTTGCTTAACAGCCGGGATAATCCGCTTACTAGCAGACACTGCTACTAGGCACAAAGTATTTCCTGGGCTAGATGCAGTTAAAAATTTGTAATTAGATACTCTCGCTGGATGCTGAGAAAGCATTCCATAGAGTCTCCTGGCACGCCATATATGATTCTCTTAAAAAGCTTGGGGTAGGGGTCTAGGGGACCCTTTTATAGCCAAAATCACGGCCCTGTATCGCAATACGTCACCTAGGCTGAAGATAAATGGAACTGTAGCACCCTGAGGGCTCGGTTGCTAAAGACGTATTGCACCTCACCCAGAGGTGTGATATCTCACTCTCAGGTAAGGATGGAGTGTGGATCAGGACCCGACACCTGCATGCATTACACCACATTGCCGTGGGGCAGGGCGACCAATATGCCCCTGAGATGGGCACGACAGTCCCTGTCCCTGGCTGGAGTGGGGGGAGGGAACACTGAGGAAGGGGAACCCTGTAGTGCAGGAGCAGGGAGGAAGCAGTTCCTGGGTGCATTGAGAAGGGAGTATAAAAGGTGGGCACCATCTTAGTTCAGTGCAGAGAAGTCTGAGCAGAAGTGGCAGGGAGCAGGGGCTCTGCATGAGCTCTGCTCCGGAGGCGGGCCTAGTAACAGAGGCCCAGGCCTGGAAGAGGGAGAAGGAAGGAAGAGGAGCGGAGAAGGCTCCAGGAACGAGGAATGAAGGGATCCCAGGGGTGCGGACGGGCGAGTCGCCACCGCACGCCCGAATCCACCTGCGTGGAGGGGTCAGGCCAAAGGGGGAGACCGGTCCCCGAACTAGTGGAGGCAGGAAATGACCCTCAGCTAGAAACCGGAGGCTCTGACATTTTATGTGGCGCAGCCCCTCGCTACACCCGCTAGGAAGGCACCACATAGGGTCAGGGAAACTGGCGCCAAGTTTACCAAGAGGAGGCCCGAGGCAGCCGGACAGAAGTGTTGGTAAGAAAGGCCAGACAAAGGACACACAAAGGGGGTCCTGTGAAGTGCTCCAAAGTTATCTGGGAGTTGTCTGAGCCCCTCACCTGGTGAGCACAGTACGACGTGGGCAGCCGTTACCTGCAGACGTGGTCTGGATAATAAGAACTGTGAGTAAAGGCCCTGAACTGCATCACTGACTCCGTGTCGTTACTGCTGCTGCCCTGCACCATCACCCCCATCCTCCGCATACACTGCCCTGAGGCTATACTCCTCCCGTGGGGAGTTATGCTACGCTCTGCTGCACCCACAACACCAGCCTCAGTGGTCTGCCCTGTAGCGGCGGTTCACTCTGACCGCAATCCACGGGTGGCGTAGTCGGACATTTAAACATGAAAACCACATAAATAGTTCCGCCACTGGTTTGACCGCCCTGAGCCACGGAACTGGGTCGCCGCCACGAAGACTACAACCACCAGCATCCACCAAAAAGGGTCCGGCTCCGGGTGTCCCAAGGCCCAGGGGGTGCGTCAGAACATTTTCATCACCTTTCACAATCACCAATGGGACAAGGCAGTGATGTCCTCTGTCCCCTCTCTTATACATCCTAGTGACGGAGAACCTGCTCTCATCAATTCGCCATAACCCCAATATTAGGTGGATTGAGGTGGGAGGCACCGAGTACAAGTGCTCTCTATTTGCTGATGATGTCCTAGTATATATCACTCAATCACATATATCCATCCATGCTGTTATGGCTGAAATAGATCACTTTGTTACATGGTAAAATTTTAAAATTAATGCAGCGAAGTCTGAGGCCCTCGATGTCTCCCTCCCCAAATCCATATAGGATTCCATCCAGTCCAACTTTCCCTTTGCCTGGCCCTCACAGGGTATCAAATACTTAGGAATTCCTATTCATAGAGACCTCTCCCATCTATGTTATCTTAATTTTGGGCCCTTTATTGAACAACTCCATACAGACCACGGTTGGCAAGTTAGAACTGTAAGATTCACTACGTGAACCACTGGTGTTTTGTGGAAAAGCACATGTACACTGCGTTCCAAATTATTATACAAAAAGTGTTTAGGAGTGATAAGGGAAGAATTTGTTTGTTTGTCAGTTAAACTCATTGATGGTGATGTGTGTCAGGGCTCTTTATATCACTGTAAGCAATTGCAGACACCTGTGCTAATTAGTTTGGCAGGTGTGTCCAATGAAAGGCAAGACTACTTAAGAAGGCTCTCTCACATTATTAAGCAGCCTACATTTTCTGCCAAAATGGGAAAGAAAAAGGATGTGTCGGCTGCTGAGAAGCAACAAATTGTGGAGTGTTTAGGTCAAGGCATGACTACAATCAACATTGTGCGATGATCAGGATGAAGTGTCCTGGCAATCAAGAAGTATGTAGCTGATTCACAGTACACACGTGTGCGTGCTGATAAGGGCAAATTGAGGACTCTTTCCTACAGGCAATTACGTCAGGTTGAAAGAGCAGCGGCAAAAAAGCCTTGTCATAGCAGCAGACAAGTTTTTGAAGCTGCTTGTGCCTCCAACGTCCCCCGAACAACAAGATGCAGGGTCCTTCAGAGGTTTGCAGCTGTGCATGCGCCATCCTGTCGACCTCCTCTATCCACTTCACACAAGCAGAAACGGCTCCAGTGGGCCAAACATTACATGAAGACTGATTTCAAAACTGTTTTGTTCACGGATGAGTGCCGTGCAGCGCTCGATGGTCCAGATGGATGGAGTGGAGGATGGCTGGTTGATGGACACCCCACGCAAACACGGCTACAGCGCCAACAAGGAGGAGGTGGAGTAATGTTTTGGGCTGGAATCATGGGGAGAGAGATTGTCGGCCCCTTTAGGATCCCTGAAGGCGCTAAAGATGAACTCCATAATGTATGTGGATTTTCTCAAACAGCACTTCCTGCCATGGTTCAAGAAGAAGAACCGTGTATTTCACAGCAAGATCATTTTTCTGCATGATAATGCACCATCTCATGCTGCACATAAAACATCTGCATCTCTGGCTGATATGGGCATAAAAGGGGACAAACTTATGGTGTGACCCCCATGCTCCCCTGACCTCTACCCCATTCAGAACCTTTGGAGCATCATTAAAAGGAGTGTCTATGATGGCGGGAGGCAGTTCACATCTAAGCAACAGCTCTGGGAGGGTATTCTGTCCTCATGCAAAACAATTGAAGCAGAAACCATCCAAAACCTGACAAATTCAATGGACGAGAGAGTTCAGAAGCTCCTTTCGAACAAGGGGTCCTATGTGAAAATGTAACATCACCTAGAATAAAGTTTTGAGTTGAAAACTGTTTGATTTCAGTTTCTAACAACCTGCTAATGCTTATAATTTCAAAAATGACCATTTTTTTGGTCTTTATTAAAATGAAAAGGTTGATCGAAAAGTTTGGGGGATCTAAGAGTGTGGCAACCCAGTAGTCATGATTACTTCGAATTCTGACAATATGAGGGTCATGCTGCAGGTAGTGCAGCAAGAAGGCACTTATGTGCCTTGCGCATCTCGGAGCCCCAAAATTATTTTCCGGCCTAGATGCAGCTAAAAATTATTTTTAATTTTAAATCTGGTGAAGCTTTAGTATAGATGGCCTAATAGGATCAGTGCTGCACACTGCTACAAAGCCCAAATTATTTTCCAGTCAAGATACAGATAAACATGATTAGTAATTTGAAAGCTTAAAACGGTTGGTAGGGTGATTTTAACCAATCATCAAGCTTTTACTCTCCCCAGGATGACACAGGGGTAGAAAAGTCGTTTCGGATCCATGATTTGTTCATCTTTATGAACGTGAGTCTGTCTACATTATCAGTGGAGAGCCGCGTGCGCTTATCTGTCAGCACACCACCAGCAGCGCTGAACACACGTTCAGACAGAACGCTGGCTGCGGGGCATGACAAGATCTCCAAGGCGTAAGTGGCTAGCTCCGGCCATTTATCCAGATTGGAAGCCCAAAAAGAGCAAGGGTCCAGTGACACAGTCGTGGCTTCAATGTTTACTTGGAGATACTCCTGTACCATCGTCTCTAGGCGTTGACTATGTGTCAGACTTCTTGTCTCCTGTGGCCTTGCAAAGGATGGGCTAAAAAAGTGGTGAAATGATTCCGCAAAATTGATGTTACCAGCAGATACTGTGGTTCTGTTACGGTTTGAGTGCTGAACACTTGACGGTCCCACGGTTGGCAAGTTGGAACTGTGAGATTCACTACGTGCACCACTGGTATTTTGTGGAAAAGCACATGTAAGATTCTGCAACAGTCTCTGCTGATACTCCTGCATGCGTGCATCCCTTTCTATGGCAGGAATAATTTCTGCAAATTTACTTTTGTACCGGGGATCTAACAGTGTGGCAACCCAGTAGTCAGGATTATTTCTAATTCTCACAATTCGAGGGTCATGTTGCAGGTAGTGCAGCAAGAAGGCACTCATGTGTGTTGCGCATCCAGGAGCACCAAGTCCCTGTTGTGTTGGTGGCGAGGTAACAATCATGCTTCCTTCCTCTGTCCTCTCCCCCCAACCTCGCACAACAGAAATGTGATCAAGGTCTCCCTCATCTGATGAGTCTTCCATCAGTTCGTCCTCCACTTCTTCCTGGGCTCCTGCACCTTCCTCACTAGTTTGGCTGCTACCATGCGCCCTGGTAAAACCATCTCCCCCACCCTCACATGCCTGCCGCCTTGGTGCTGCCGACCGTCTGGACCTTGCAGATGTTAGCCCTTCCGCATACAACTCCTCCTCCTCTACTTCCTCCACCTCCTCTTGTGCCACCACCTGACTCCGAATTCTGTTTAACATGTGCTCCAGCATGTAAATCACCGGAATAGTCATGCTGATAATGGCATCGTCAGCACTAAACATCTTCGTCGCCATTTCAAAACTGTGCAGAAGGGTGCATAGGTCCCTGATCTGAGACCACTCCTCCAGCGTGATTTGCCCCACCTCTGAATCTCGTTGGCCCAGGCTATACGTCAGAACGTATTGCACCAGGGCTTGTCGGTGCTGCCACAGTCGCTGCAACATGTGCAGAGTTGAATTCCACCGGGTAGGCACATCGCATTTTAGCCGGTGAAGTGGCAGGCCCAACGACTTCTGTAGAGATGTAAGTCGCTGAGCTGCGGGATGTGAACGGCGGAAGTGAGCACACAGCGACCGTGCCCTCTGCAGAAGGCCATCTAGTCTGGGATAGTGGGCTAAAAATTGCTGGACAACCAGGTTCAACACGTGAGCCATACAAGGCACGTGTGTGACATTGCCCCGGCGAAGGGCCGCACCCAGGTTTGCAGCATTGTCGCACACGGCCTTCCCTGGTTTCAGGTCCAGTGGAGACAACCATTCATGAAATTGGTTCTCCAGAGCTGACCACAACTCCTCAGCTGTGTGACTCACATTTCCCAGACATTTCAATGTAAAAACCGCCTGATGACGTTGAGCCCTACTGCCAGCATAGTAAGGAGGTGTGCAGGATCCCTTCTGCGCAGTTAGAAAGCTTGTGGCATGACCAGACAGGCTTTGGGTGCAGGTGGAAGACCGAGAGGAGGTTGAGGAGGCAGAAGCAGTGGAGGAACTTTGACATAAAGAGGATTGACGCACAACTCGTGGGGACGGCAAGACTTGGACAGCAGCCCCTTGTCCTGCTGTCACCATAGTTACCCAGTGCCCAGTCAGCGACATGTAACGCCCCTGTCCATGCCTACTCGTCCAAGTGTCTGTGGTGAAATGCACCCTGTCACACACAGAGTTTCTCAAAGAAGCGGTGATGTTGTGTGCGACATGCTGGTGGAGCGCAGGCACACCTTTCTTTGAGAAGTAGTGCCGACTGGGCATCTGGTACTGGGGCACTGCGACAGACATAAGGTCTCGAAAATCCTCTGTGTCCACCAGGCGGAAAGGCAGCATTTCTGTAGCCAAGAGCTTGCAGATGGTGAAATTCAACCTCTTAGCTTTCTCATGGCTAGGAGGAAATGGTCTTTTACTTGTCCACATCTGAGGGACCGAGGGCTGGCTATTGTGCTTAGACGGGGTTGATAAGGGTGTCCCCGGCAAACTGCCGGTCTGTGAGGAAGATGCAGGCGGACATGTTAGGTTGCCTTGATCCAAAGGTGGTGCTATCGATGTCGGACAGCGCTCAACACCAGCTGGTGTTACCACCTCCAAAGAAAATGATGACCTGCCAATCACGCTGGCTGTTGCGGGTAAAGAGGTGGCAGGTCTGCGCCCCAAAACAGGTGTGACTGCTGTCCCCCCAGTCACAGAGGATGAAGAGGCCGCGGATGCACAAGATATGGCAGACGGTGATTGGCCCGGCCGGCTAGGCCGCATTGTAGCACACTGAGCTTCCCACTGCAACTTATGCTTCATGTCCATGTGCCGGTTCATGCATGAAGTACTCAAACTATGTATTTTTTGGCCTCTACTTAGCTTTTGCTGACAAATGTTACAGATAACACGAGTTGGGTCATCTTTATCGATCTGAAAAAATGCCCAGGCTATGCAAGGCTTAGCACCCATGCGACCTGAAGAGCCACCACGACTTGTGGTGAGAGGCAGAGTTGTGTTTGAGGATGCAGTTGTTGACGTGCTTCCAGTACTACGTCTCTGTCCAGGAAGGCGCAACCTGACCTCGTCGTCACTAGCATCTTCCTCCACCTCCTCTGCTGACCTCATCTCTTGGCTGACTGTGGGTTGACAGTAAGTGGGATCTCCGACCTCATCATCATCACCCTGTGCGTTATCACACCCGTCGTCCTCAGAGCCAACCGGTTCCTGCCCTGACAAAAAACTAAAGTTGTCGCTCCAATCAGGTATTTGAGTCTTATCATCGTCTTCCTCATTGTCTCCACCAACAGGAGTTACAGTTTGGGAATGAGGGTCTACATTATGGTCAGAACCTTCTGTGTCTGGTCCTGGATCCGACTCATAAAGATTCTGGGCATCAGTGCAGATCATTTCCTCGTCTGGATTCACAGAAGCGCTGGAGTCGACCTCTGATTCCCAGGCTATAGTATGAGTAAACAGCTCTGCAGACTCAACCATCTGTTCTACCTCACACTCAGACGGGCAGCTGGAGATTTGGGAGCTGTGAGGAAGCAAGTGCGATTTGGGTGACACCTTTGAGGACTGGAGTATTTGTGATGTTGAAGTTGATGTGGAGGAGAGCCCACTTAAAGGAGCACTTGATATCCGTTGAAGCACCTGCTGTTTTTGTGCCTCATCTGGAATTTGTAGCGATTGGCGTGGCCGTAAGAAAGGGATCTTATCACATTGTCCGCTAAAAGAAGTAGACATTTTAGTTTGGCTGGAAGATGGTCTTTCTTCTGCACCTACCCCACGGACACAACCTTTTTTCCCCTTCCCAACACGCCTATTCCCCTTTCCACCAGCAGCAGGCCTTTTTCCACTCATTTTGGTGGTTAACTAATTCACAACTCTGGAGTTGTTTGCACAAAAAAACAATGGATGGTAACCGAGCAGAGCTGAGTGGCCAAACTGTGGTATTAGGCCAAAACTATTGGCTGGGTTAGATGCAGAAAAAAATTATTTTTAATTTGCAACCTGATGGAGGTCAGTATAGATGGACTAATAGACCAAGTCCCACACACCGCTAGAAGCCCAAATATTTTTTCAGAGCTAGATGCAGAAAATTTTTTTATTCAATTTGCAACCTGATGGAGGTCAGTATAGATGGACTAATAGACCAAGTCCCACACACTGCTAGAAGCCCAAATATTTTTTCAGAGCTAGATGCAGAAAAAAATTATTTTTAATTTGCAACCTGATGGAGGTCAGTATAGATGGACTAATAGACCAAGTCCCACACACTGCTAGAAGCCCAAATATTTTTTCAGAGCTAGATGCAGAAAAAAATTATTTTTAATTTGCAACCTGATGGAGGTCAGTATAGATGGACTAATAGAACAAGTCCCACACGCTGCTAGAAGCCCAAATATTTTTTCAGAGATAAATGAAGAAAAAAATTATTTTTAATTTGCAACCTGATGGAGGTCAGTATAGATGGACTAATAGACCAAGTCCCACACACTGCTAGAAGCCCAAATATTTTTTCAGAGCTAGATGCAGAAAAAAATTATTTTTAATTTGCAACCTGATGGAGGTCAGTATAGATGGACTAATAGACCAAGTCCCACACACTGCTAGAAGCCCAAATATTTTTTCAGAGCTAGATGCAGAAAAAAATTATTTTTAATTTGCAACCTGATGGAGGTCAGTATAGATGGACTAATAGACCAAGTCCCACACACCGCTAGAAGCCCAAATATTTTTTCAGAGCTAGATGCAGAAATTTTTTTTATTCAATTTGCAACCTGATGGAGGTCAGTATAGATGGACTAATAGACCAAGTCCCACACACTGCTAGAAGCCCAAATATTTTTTCAGAGCTAGATGCAGAAAAAAATTATTTTTAATTTGCAACCTGATGGAGGTCAGTATAGATGGACTAATAGACCAAGTCCCACACACTGCTAGAAGCCCAAATATTTTTTCAGAGCTAGATGCAGAAAAAAATTATTTTTAATTTGCAACCTGATGGAGGTCAGTATAGATGGACTAATAGACCAAGTCCCACACACTGCTAGAAGCCCAAATATTTTTTCAGAGCTAGATGCAGAAAAAAATTATTTTTAATTTGCAACCTGATGTAGGTCAGTATAGATGGACTAATAGACCAAGTCCCACACACTGCTAGAAGCCCAAATATTTTTTCAGAGCTAGATGCAGAAAAATATTATTTTTAATTTGCAACCTGATGGAGGTCAGTATAGATGGACTAATAGACCAAGTCCCACACACCGCTAGAAGCCCAAATATTTTTTCAGAGCTAGATGCAGAAAAAAATTATTTTTAATTTGCAACCTGATGGAGGTCAGTATAGATGGACTAATAGGCCAAGTCCCACACACTGCTAGAAGCCCAAATATTTTTTCAGAGCTAGATGCAGAAAAAAATTATTTTTAATTTGCAACCTGATGGAGGTCAGTATAGATGGACTAATAGACCAAGTCCCACACACTGCTAGAAGCCCAAATATTTTTTCAGAGCTAGATGCAGAAAAAAATTATTTTTAATTTGCAACCTGATGGAGGTCAGTATAGATGGACTAATAGACCAAGTCCCACACACCGCTAGAAGCCCAAATATTTTTTCAGAGCTAGATGCAGAAAAAAATTATTTTTAATTTGCAACCTGATGGAGGTCAGTATAGATGGACTAATAGACCAAGTCCCACACACCGCTAGAAGCCCAAATATTTTTTCAGAGCTAGATGCAGAAAAAAATTATTTTTAATTTGCAACCTGATGTAGGTCAGTATAGATGGACTAATAGACCAAGTCCCACACACTGCTAGAAGCCCAAATATTTTTTCAGAGGTAGATGCAGAAAAAAATTATTTTTAATTTGCAACCTGATGGAGGTCAGTATAGATGGACTAATAGACCAAGTCCCACACACCGCTAGAAGCCCAAATATTTTTTCAGAGCTAGATGCAGAAAAAAATTATATTCAGTTTGCAACCTGATGGAGGTCAGTATAGATGGACTAATAGAATGATGCTATGCCCAAAAGATTTTACTTCACTAGGTGCAGTAAAAAAAATTGGTATTCTATACACAGGTGTTATATCTTGCAACACAGATAGGCTACTCCACTGACTAACACACTCTGCAATAGGCCAAAAAGGATTAGCTTTGCTAGATTCAGCCAAATGCTGTGAAAAAAACTTGCACATCACTGGCACAGACCTGCCTGGCAAAAACTGATAGGAACTCATGTAACCTAGTCCTGAAAAGGACTCCAATTACAATTAGTCTTTACTCCCACAACCTATCTATTTAAGAGCACAGACCTCCCTGATAAAAGTCGTAGGAAATGCTGTAACCTAGTCCTTAAAAGGACTGCAATCACAACTATTCCCTACTCCCAAGCTATCTGTATATTTGTGCGAAAATTGGCTTGAAATTAACAAGGTATAGCACACACAGCAACAGCGGTGCCGTGTAACACGCAGCTGCAGCAGTGAGAAAATGGTGGCGACGGGGAAAATGGCTTGGTCTTATAGGGCAAGGACATGTGACATACACTGCCAATCACACATGCCCTTGCTTGTGTGAAAAAAAGCACTTCGCTCCGTGTGTGCGCTGCTGATAGGCTGACAGATTGCACCTCCCCACTGCAAATGCGGGAAAGAGAAAAAAAAATGGAGATCTTCATTGTTCCTGCAGAGATCCATCCCCTGCCCCTCCCCCCGCCCCGCTGTACACTCAAACTGCGTATTAACATTAATTTTCATCATTACTGAGAAAAAATCCAGTTATGATTTTGGTGCACGAACAGTTATCGAACATAACCTCGAACAGCCGAATTTTTCTCAAATTGTTCGTGTTCGCCGACCGGCTCGAACACCGCCCAAAACAGCTCGAATTTGAGTTTTGCGAACAGTTCGAGTAGAACAACGCTCATCTCTAGTCACAACAGTCAGGAGACACTACTGTTTTTCTTTACGAAAAATATACCAAAACCTGAATAATAGAGATTTTTTACCGTGGGATGGCAAAACCACAGTTATTGTTCACTGTGGTATACCACACTTTTTTAAATAGAGATATTTGCGGCTGAACAGTGAGCGACACACTCAAACTGATTTTTTTTCAGATACCAAAGGCCCAAAACTGGATAGTACAGCGATTTGACCCATGGAACTGCGAAACCACACTGGGATGTCGGGCCTACACAAGACTATTTTCAACAGATATATTTTTGTGTCACAACAGTCAGGAGACACTACTGTTTTTCTTTACGGAAAATATACCAAAACCTGAATAATAGAGATTTTTTACCGTGGGATGGCAAAACCACAGTTATTGTTTTCTGGAGTATACCACACTTTTTTAAATAGAGATATTTGCGGCTGAACAGTGAGCGACACACTCAAACTGCTTTTTTTTTAGATACGAAAGGCCCAAAACTGGATAGTACAGCGATTTGACCCATGGAACTGCGAAACCACACCGGGATGTCGGGCCTACACATGACTATTTCCAACAGATATATTTTTGTGTAACAACAGTCAGGAGACACTACTGTTTTTCTTAACAGAAAAAACTACCAAAAGCTGAATAATAGAGATTTTTTTACCGTGGGATGGCAAAACCACAGTTATTGTTTACAGGGGTATACCACACTTTTTTAAATAGAGATATTTGCGGCTGACCAGTGACCGACACACTCAAACTGCTTTTTTTTTAGATACCAAAGGCCCAAAACTGGATAGTACAGCGATTTGACCCGTGGAACTGTGAAACCACACTGGGATGTCGGGCCTACACATGACTATTTTCAACAGATATATTTTTGTGTCACAACAGTCAGGAGACACTACTGTTTTTCTTTACGGAAAAAACTACAAAAAGCTGAATAATAGAGATTTTTTACCGTGGGATGGCAAAACCACAGTTATTGTTTTCTGGAGTATACCACACTTTTTTAAATAGAGATATTTGCGGCTGAACAGTGAGCGACAAACTCAAACTGCTTTTTTTTTAGATACCAAAGGCCCAAAACTGGATAGTACAGCGATTTGACCTGTGGAACTGCGAAACCACACTGAGATGTCGGGCCTACACAAGACTATTTTCAACAGATATATTTTTGTGTCACAACAGTCAGGAGACACTACTGTTTTTCTTTACGGAAAATATACCAAAACCTGAATAATAGAGATTTTTTACCGTGGGATGGCAAAACCACAGTTATTGTTCACTGTGGTATACCACACTTTTTTAAATAGAGATATTTGCGGCTGAACAGTGAGCGACACACTCAAACTGATTTTTTTTCAGATACCAAAGGCCCAAAACTGGATAGTACAGCGATTTGACCCATGGAACTGCGAAACCACACTGGGATGTCGGGCCTACACAAGACTATTTTCAACAGATATATTTTTGTGTCACAAAAGTCAGGAAACACTACTGTTTTTCTTTACGGAAAATATACCAAAACCTGAATAATAGAGATTTTTTACCGTGGGATGGCAAAACCACAGTTATTGTTTACTGGGGTATACCACACTTTTTTAAATAGAGATATTTGCGGCTGAACAGTGAGCGACACACTCAAACTGATTTTTTTTTAGATACCAAAGGCCCAAAACTGGATAGTACAGCGATTTGACCCGTGGAACTGCGAAACCACACTTGGATGTCGGGCCTACACAAGACTATTTTCAACAGATATATTTTTGTGTCACAACAGTCAGGAGACACTACTGTTTTTCTTTACGGAAAAAACTACCAAAAGCTGAATAATAGAGATTTTTTACCATGGGATGGCAAAACCACAGTTATTGTTTACTGGGGTATACCACACTTTTTTAAATAGAGATATTTGCGGCTGAACAGTGAGCGACACACTCAAACTGCTTTTTTGTAGATACCAAAGGCCCAAAACTGGATAGTACAGCGATTTGACCCGTGGAACTGCGAAACCACACTGGGATGTCGGGCCTACACAAGACTATTTTCAACAGATATATTTTTGTGTCACAACAGTCAGGAGACACTACTGTTTTTCTTTACGGAAAATATACCAAAACCTGAATAATAGAGATTTTTTACCGTGGGATGGCAAAACCACAGTTATTGTTTTCTGGAGTATACCACACTTTTTTAAATAGAGATATTTGCGGCTGAACATTGAGCGACACACTCAAACTGCTTTTTTTTAGATACGAAAGGCCCAAAACTGGATAGTACAGCGATTTGACCCATGGAACTGCGAAACCACACCGGGATGTCGGGCCTACACATGACTATTTTCAACAGATATATTTTTGTGTAACAACAGTCAGGAGACACTACTGTTTTTCTTTACAGAAAAAACTACCAAAAGCTGAATAATAGAGATTTTTTACCGTGGGATGGCAAAACCACAGTTATTGTTTACAGGGGTATACCACACTTTTTTAAATAGAGATATTTGCGGCTGAACAGTGAGCGACACACTCAAACTGCTTTTTTTTTAGATACCAAAGGCCCAAAACTGGATAGTACAGCGATTTGACCCGTGGAACTGCGAAACCACACTGGGATTTCGGGCCTACACATGACTATTTTCAACAGATATATTTTTGTGTCACAACAGTCAGGAGACACTACTGTTTTTCTTTACGGAAAATATACCAAAACCTGAATAATAGAGATTTTTTACCGTGGGATGGCAAAACCACAGTTATTGTTCACTGGGGTATACCACACTTTTTTAAATAGAGATATTTGCGGCTGAACAGTGAGCGACACACTCAAACTGCGTTTTTTTTAGATACCAAAGGCCCAAAACTGGATAGTACAGCGATTTGACCCGTGGAACTGCGAAACCACACTGGGATGTCGGGCCTACACAAGACTATTTTCAACAGATATATTTTTGTGTCACAACAGTCAGGAGACACTACTGTTTTTCTTTACGGAAAATATACCAAAACCTGAATAATAGAGATTTTTTTACCGTGGGATGGCAAAACCACAGTTATTGTTTACTGGGGTATACCACACTTTTTTAAATAGAGATATTTGCAGCTGAACAGTGAGCGACACACTCAAACTGCTTTTTTTTAGATACCAAAGTCCCAAAACTGGATAGTACAGTGATTTGACCCATGGAACTGCGAAACCACACTGGGATGTCGGGCCTACACAAGACTATTTTCAACAGGTATATTTTTCTGTCACAACAGTCAGGAGACACTACTGTTTTTCTTTACGGAAAAAACTACCAAAAGCTGAATAATAGAGATTTTTTACCGTGGGATTGCAAAACCACAGTTATTGTTTTCTGGAGTATACCACACTTTTTTAAATAGAGATATTTGCGGCTGAACAGTGAGCGACACACTCAAACTGCTTTTTTTTTAGATACCAAAGGCCCAAAACTGGATAGTACAGCGATTTGACCCATGGAACTGCGAAACCACACTGGGATGTCGGGCCTACACAAGACTATTTTCAACAGATATATTTTTGTGGCACAACAGTCAGGAGACACTACTGTTTTTCTTTACGGAAAATGTACCAAAACCTGAATAATAGAGATTTTTTACCATGGGATGGCAAAACCACAGTTATTGTTTACTGGGGTATACCACACTTTTTTAAATAGAGATATTTGCGGCTGAACAGTGAGCGACACACTCAAACTGCATTTTTTTTAGATACCAAAGGCCCAAAACTGGATAGTACAGCGATTTGACCAATGGAACTGCGAAACCACACTGGGATGTCGGGCCTACACAAGACTATTTTCAACAGATATATTTTTGTGTCAC
This sequence comes from Phyllobates terribilis, assembly GCF_046119375.1. Taxonomy (NCBI): domain Eukaryota; kingdom Metazoa; phylum Chordata; class Amphibia; order Anura; family Dendrobatidae; genus Phyllobates; species Phyllobates terribilis. Next base: position 780,598,148 of record NW_027362762.1, read on the forward strand.
AACAGTCAGGAGACACTACTGTTTTTCTTTACGGAAAATACACCAAAACCTGAATAATAGAGATTTTTTACCGTGGGATGGCAAAACCACAGTTATTGTTTTCTGGAGTATACCACACTTTTTTAAATAGAGATATTTGCGGCTGAACAGTGAGCGACAAACTCAAACTGCTTTTTTTTTAGATACCAAAGGCCCAAAACTGGATAGTACAGCGATTTGACCTGTGGAACTGCGAAACCACACTGAGATGTCGGGCCTACACAAGACTATTTTCAACAGATATATTTTTGTGTCACAACAGTCAGGAGACACTACTGTTTTTCTTTACGGAAAATATACCAAAACCTGAATAATAGAGATTTTTTACCGTGGGATGGCAAAACCACAGTTATTGTTCACTGTGGTATACCACACTTTTTTAAATAGAGATATTTGCGGCTGAACAGTGAGCGACACACTCAAACTGATTTTTTTTCAGATACCAAAGGCCCAAAACTGGATAGTACAGCGATTTGACCCATGGAACTGCGAAACCACACTGGGATGTCGGGCCTACACAAGACTATTTTCAACAGATATATTTTTGTGTCACAAAAGTCAGGAAACACTACTGTTTTTCTTTACGGAAAATATACCAAAACCTGAATAATAGAGATTTTTTACCGTGGGATGGCAAAACCACAGTTATTGTTTACTGGGGTATACCACACTTTTTTAAATAGAGATATTTGCGGCTGAACAGTGAGCGACACACTCAAACTGATTTTTTTTTAGATACCAAAGGCCCAAAACTGGATAGTACAGCGATTTGACCCGTGGAACTGCGAAACCACACTTGGATGTCGGGCCTACACAAGACTATTTTCAACAGATATATTTTTGTGTCACAACAGTCAGGAGACACTACTGTTTTTCTTTACGGAAAAAACTACCAAAAGCTGAATAATAGAGATTTTTTACCATGGGATGGCAAAACCACAGTTATTGTTTACTGGGGTATACCACATATTTTTAAATAGAGATATTTGCGGCTGAACAGTGAGCGACACACTCAAACTGCTTTTTTGTAGATACCAAAGGCCCAAAACTGGATAGTACAGCGATTTGACCCGTGGAACTGCGAAACCACACTGGGATGTCGGGCCTACACAAGACTATTTTCAACAGATATATTTTTGTGTCACAACAGTCAGGAGACACTACTGTTTTTCTTTACGGAAAATATACCAAAACCTGAATAATAGAGATTTTTTACCGTGGGATGGCAAAACCACAGTTATTGTTTTCTGGAGTATACCACACTTTTTTATATAGAGATATTTGCGGCTGAACATTGAGCGACACACTCAAACTGCTTTTTTTTAGATACGAAAGGCCCAAAACTGGATAGTACAGCGATTTGACCCATGGAACTGCGAAACCACACCGGGATGTCGGGCCTACACATGACTATTTTCAACAGATATATTTTTGTGTAACAACAGTCAGGAGACACTACTGTTTTTCTTTACAGAAAAAACTACCAAAAGCTGAATAATAGAGATTTTTTACCGTGGGATGGCAAAACCACAGTTATTGTTTACAGGGGTATACCACACTTTTTTAAATAGAGATATTTGCGGCTGAACAGTGAGCGACACACTCAAACTGCTTTTTTTTTAGATACCAAAGGCCCAAAACTGGATAGTACAGCGATTTGACCCGTGGAACTGCGAAACCACACTGGGATTTCGGGCCTACACATGACTATTTTCAACAGATATATTTTTGTGTCACAACAGTCAGGAGACACTACTGTTTTTCTTTACGAAAAATATACCAAAACCTGAATAATAGAGATTTTTTACCGTGGGATGGCAAAACCACAGTTATTGTTCACTGGGGTATACCACACTTTTTTAAATAGAGATATTTGCGGCTGAACAGTGAGCGACACACTCAAACTGCGTTTTTTTTAGATACCAAAGGCCCAAAACTGGATAGTACAGCGATTTGACCCGTGGAACTGCGAAACCACACTGGGATGTCGGGCTTACACAAGACTATTTTCAACAGATATATTTTTGTGTCACAACAGTCAGGAGACACTACTGTTTTTCTTTACGGAAAATATACCAAAACCTGAATAATAGAGATTTTTTTACCGTGGGATGGCAAAACCACAGTTATTGTTTACTGGAGTATACCACACTTTTTTAAATAGAGATATTTGCGGCTGAACAGTGAGCGACACACTCAAACTGCTTTTTTTTTAGATACCAAAGGCCCAAAACTGGATAGTACAGCGATTTGACCCATGGAACTGCGAAACCACACTGGGATGTCGGGCCTACACAAGACTATTTTCAACAGATATATTTTTGTGTCACAACAGTCAGGAGACACTACTGTTTTTCTTTACGGAAAATATACCAAAACCTGAATAATAGAGATTTTTTACCGTGGGATGGCAAAACCACAGTTATTGTTTACTGGGGTATGCCACACTTTTTTAAATAGAGATATTTGCGGCTGAACAGTGAGCGACACACTCAAACTGCATTTTTTTTAGATACCAAAGGCCCAAAACTGGATAGTACAGCGATTTGACCAATGGAACTGCGAAACCACACTGGGATGTCGGGCCTACACAAGACTATTTTCAACAGATATATTTTTGTGTCACAACAGTCAGGAGACACTACTGTTTTTCTTTACGGAAAAAACTACCAAAAGCTGAATAATAGAGATTTTTTACCATGGGATGGCAAAACCACAGTTATTGTTTACTGGTGTATACCACACATTTTTAAATAGAGATATTTGCGGCTGAACAGTGAGCCACACACTCAAACTGCTTTTTTTTCAGATACCAAAGGCCCAAAACTGGATAGTACAGCGATTTGACCCATGGAACTGCGAAACCACACTGGGATGTCGGGCCTACACAAGACTATTTTCAACAGATATATTTTTGTGTCACAACAGTCAGGAGACACTACTGTTTTTCTTTACGGAAAATACACCAAAACCTGAATAATAGAGATTTTTTACCGTGGGATGGCAAAACTACAGCTATTGTTTAGTGGGGTATACCACACTTTTTTAAATAGAGATATTTGCGGCTGAACAGTGAGCCACACACTCAAACTGCTTTTTTTTTAGATACCAAAGGCCCAAAACTGGATAGTACAGCGATTTGACCCATGGAACTGCGAAACCACACTGGGATGTCGGGCCTACACAAGACTATTTTCAACAGATATATTTTTGTGTCACAACAGTCAGGAGACACTACTGTTTTTCTTTACGGAAAATACACCAAAACCTGAATAATAGAGATTTTTTACCGTGGGATGGCAAAACTACAGCTATTGTTTAGTGGGGTATACCACACTTTTTTAAATAGAGATATTTGCGGCTGAACAGTGAGCCACACACTCAAACTGCTTTTTTTTTAGATACCAAAGGCCCAAAACTGGATAGTACAGCGATTTGACCCATGGAACTGCGAAACCACACTGGGATGTCGGGCCTACACAAGACTATTTTCAACAGATATATTTTTGTGTCACAACAGTCAGGAGACACTACTGTTTTTCTTTACGGAAAATATACCAAAACCTGAATAATAGAGATTTTTTACCGTGGGATGGCAAAACCACAGTTATTGTTTTCTGGAGTATACCACACTTTTTTAAATAGAGATATTTGCGGCTGAACAGTGAGCGACACACTCAAACTGCTTTTTTTTTAGATACGAAAGGCCCAAAACTGGATAGTACAGCGATTTGACCCGTGGAACTGCGAAACCACACTGGGATGTGGGGCCTACACAAGAATATTTTCAACAGATATATTTTTGTGTCACAACAGTCAGGAGACACTACTGTTTTTCTTTACGGAAAATATACCAAAACCTGAATAATAGAGATTTTTTACCGTGGGATGGCAAAACCACAGTTATTGTTTTCTGGAGTATACCACACTTTTTTAAATAGAGATATTTGCGGCTGAACAGTGAGCGACACACTCAAACTGCTTTTTTTTTTAGATACGAAAGGCCCAAAACTGGAAAGTACAGCGATTTGACCCATGGAACTGCGAAACCACACTGGGATGTCGGGCCTACACAAGACTATTTTCAACAGATATATTTTTGTGTAACAACAGTCAGGAGACACTACTGTTTTTCTTTACAGAAAAAACTACCAAAAGCTGAATAATAGAATTTTTTTACCGTGGGATGGCAAAACCACAGTTATTGTTTACAGGGCTATACCACACTTTTTTAAATAGAGATATTTGCGGCTGAACAGTGAGCGACACACTCAAACTGCTTTTTTTTAAGATACCAAAGGCAGAAAACTGGATAGTACAGCGATTTGACCCGTGGAACTGCAAAACCACACTGGGATGTCGGGCCTACACATGACTATTTTCAACAGATATATTTTTGTGTCACAACAGTCAGGAGACACTACTGTTTTTCTTTACGGAAAAAACTACCAAAAGCTGAATAATAGAGATTTTTTACCGTGGGATGGCAAAACCACAGTTATTGTTTACTGGGGTATACCACACTTTTTTAAATAGAGATATTTGCAGCTGAACAGTGAGCGACAAACTCAAACTGCTTTTTTTTTAGATACCAAAGGCCCAAAACTGGATAGTACAGCGATTTGACCCGTGGAACTGCGAAACCACACTGGGATGTCGGGCCTACACAAGACTATTTTCAACAGATATATTTTTGTGTCACAACAGTCAGGAGACACTACTGTTTTTCCTTACGGAAAATATACCAAAACCTGAATAATAGAGATTTTTTACCGTGGGATGGCAAAACCACAGTTATTGTTTACTGGGGTACACCACACTTTTTTAAATTGAGATATTTGCGGCTGAACAGTGAACGACACACTCAAACTGCGTTTTTTTTAGATACGAAAGGCCCAAAACTGGATAGTACAGCGATTTGACCCGTGGAACTGCGAAACCACACTGGGATGTCGGGCCTACACAAGACTATTTTCAACAGATATATTTTTGTGTCACAACAGTCAGGAGACACTACTGTTTTTCTTTACGGAAAATATACCAAAACCTGAATAATAGAGACTTTTTTACCGTGGGATGGCAAAACCACAGTTATTGTTTACTGGGGTATACCACACTTTTTTAAATAGAGATATTTGCGGCTGAACAGTGAGCGACACACTCAAACTGCTTTTTTTTAGATACCAAAGTCTCAAAACTGGATAGTACAGTGATTTGACCCATGGAACTGCGAAAGCACACTGGGATGTCGGGCCTACACAAGACTATTTTCAACAGGTATATTTTTGTGTCACAACAGTCAGGAGACACTACTGTTTTTCTTTACGGAAAAAACTACCAAAAGCTAAATAATAGAGATTTTTTACCGTGGGATTGCAAAACCACAGTTATTGTTTACTGGGGTATACCACACTTTTTTAAATAGAGATATTTGCGGCTTAACAGTGAGCGACACACTCAAACTGCTTTTTTTTTAAATACCAAAGGCCCAAAACTGGATAGTACAGCGATTTGACCCGTGGAACTGCGAAACCACACTGGGATGTCGGGCCTACACATGACTATTTTCAACAGATATATTTTTGTGTCACAACAGTCAGGATACACCCTGTTTTTCTTTACGGAAAAAACTACCAAAAGCTGAATAATAGAGATTTTTTACCGTGGGATGGCAAAACCACAGTTATTGTTTACTGGGGTATACCACACTTATTTAAATAGAGATATTTGCGGCTGAACAGTGAGCGACACACTCAAACTGCTTTTTTTTTAGATACCAAAGGCCCAAAACTGGATAGTACAGCGATTTGACCCGTGGAACTGCGAAACCACACTGGGATGTCGGGCCTACACAAGACTATTTTCAACAGATATATTTTTGTGTCACAACAGTCAGGAGACACTACTGTTTTTCTTTACGGAAAATATACCAAAACCTGAATAATAGAGATTTTTTACCATGGGATGGCAAAACCACAGTTATTGTTTACTGGGGTATACCACACTTTTTTAAATAGAGATATTTGCGGCTGAACAGTGAGCGACACACTCAAACTGCTTTTTTTTTAGATACCAAAGGCCCAAAACTGGATAGTACAGCGATTTGACCAATGGAACTGCGAAACCACACTGGGATGTCGGGCCTACACAAGACTATTTTCAACAGATATATTTTTGTGTCACAACAGTCAGGAGACACTACTGTTTTTCTTTACGGAAAAAACTACCAAAAGCTGAATAATAGAGATTTTTTACCGTGGGATGGCAAAACCACAGTTATTGTTTTCTGGAGTATACCACACTTTTTTAAATAGAGATATTTGCGGCTGAACAGTGAGCGACACACTCAAACTGCTTTTTTTTTAGATACGAAAGGCCCAAAACTGGATAGTACAGCGATTTGACCCGTGGAACTGCGAAACCACACTGGGATGTGGGGCCTACACAAGAATATTTTCAACAGATATATTTTTGTGTCACAACAGTCAGGAGACACTACTGTTTTTCTTTACGGAAAATATACCAAAACCTGAATAATAGAGATTTTTTACCGTGGGATGGCAAAACCACAGTTATTGTTTTCTGGAGTATACCACACTTTTTTAAATAGAGATATTTGCGGCTGAACAGTGAGCGACACACTCAAACTGCTTTTTTTTTTAGATACGAAAGGCCCAAAACTGGATAGTACAGCGATTTGACCCATGGAACTGCGAAACCACACTGGGATGTCGGGCCTACACAAGACTATTTTCAACAGATATATTTTTGTGTAACAACAGTCAGGAGACACTACTGTTTTTCTTTACAGAAAAAACTACCAAAAGCTGAATAATAGAATTTTTTTACCGTGGGATGGCAAAACCACAGTTATTGTTTACAGGGCTATACCACACTTTTTTAAATAGAGATATTTGCGGCTGAACAGTGAGCGACACACTCAAACTGCTTTTTTTTAAGATACCAAAGGCACAAAACTGGATAGTACAGCGATTTGTCCCGTGGAACTGCAAAACCACACTGGGATGTCGGGCCTACACATGACTATTTTCAACAGATATATTTTTGTGTCACAACAGTCAGGAGACACTACTGTTTTTCTTTACGGAAAAAACTACCAAAAGCTGAATAATAGAGATTTTTTACCGTGGGATGGCAAAACCACAGTTATTGTTTACTGGGGTATACCACACTTTTTTAAATAGAGATATTTGCAGCTGAACAGTGAGCGACAAACTCAAACTGCTTTTTTTTTAGATACCAAAGGCCCAAAACTGGATAGTACAGCGATTTGACCCGTGGAACTGCGAAACTACACTGGGATGTCGGGCCTACACAAGACTATTTTCAACAGATATATTTTTGTGTCACAACAGTCAGGAGACACTACTGTTTTTCCTTACGGAAAATATACCAAAACCTGAATAATAGAGATTCTTTACCGTGGGATGGCAAAACCACAGTTATTGTTTACTGGGGTACACCACACTTTTTTAAATTGAGATATTTGCGGCTGAACAGTGAGCGACACACTCAAACTGCATTTTTTTTAGATACGAAAGGCCCAAAACTGGATAGTACAGCGATTTGACCCGTGGAACTGCGAAACCACACTGGGATGTCGGGCCTACACAAGACTATTTTCAACAGATATATTTTTGTGTCACAACAGTCAGGAGACACTACTGTTTTTCTTTACGGAAAATATACCAAAACCTGAATAATAGAGACTTTTTTACCGTGGGATGGCTAAACCACAGTTATTGTTTACTGGGGTATACCACACTTTTTTAAATAGAGATATTTGCGGCTGAACAGTGAGCGACACACTCAAACTGCTTTTTTTTAGATACCAAAGTCCCAAAACTGGATAGTACAGTGATTTGACCCATGGAACTGCGAAAGCACACTGGGATGTCGGGCCTACACAAGACTATTTTCAACAGGTATATTTTTGTGTCACAACAGTCAGGAGACACTACTGTTTTTCTTTACGGAAAAAACTACCAAAAGCTGAATAATAGAGATTTTTTACCGTGGGATTGCAAAACCACAGTTATTGTTTACTGGGGTATACCACACTTTTTTAAATAGAGATATTTGCGGCTTAACAGTGAGCGACACACTCAAACTGCTTTTTTTTTAGATACCAAAGGCCCAAAACTGGATAGTACAGCGATTTGACCCGTGGAACTGCGAAACCACACTGGGATGTCGGGCCTACACATGACTATTTTCAACAGATATATTTTTGTGTCACAACAGTCAGGATACACCCTGTTTTTCTTTACGGAAAAAACTACCAAAAGCTGAATAATAGAGATTTTTTACCGTGGGATGGCAAAACCACAGTTATTGTTTACTGGGGTATACCACACTTATTTAAATAGAGATATTTGCGGCTGAACAGTGAGCGACACACTCAAACTGCTTTTTTTTTAGATACCAAAGGCCCAAAACTGGATAGTACAGCGATTTGACCCGTGGAACTGCGAAACCACACTGGGATGTCGGGCCTACACATGACTATTTTCAACAGATATATTTTTGTGTCACAACAGTCAGGAGACACTACTGTTTTTCTTTACGGAAAAAACTACCAAAAGCTGAATAATAGAGATTTTTTACTGTGAGATGGCAAAACCACAGTTATTGTTTACTGGGGTATACCACACTTTTTTAAATAGAGATATTTGCGGCTGAACAGTGAGCGACAAACTCAAACTGCTTTTTTTTTAGATACCAAAGGCCCAAAACTGGATAGTACAGCGATTTGACCCGTGGAACTGCGAAACCACACTGGGATGTCGGGCCTACACAAGACTATTTTCAACAGATATATTTTTGTGTCACAACAGTCAGGAGACACTACTGTTTTTCTTTACGGAAAATATACCAAAACCTGAATAATAGAGATTTTTTACCGTGGGATGGCAAAACCACAGTTATTGTTTACTGGGGTATACCACACTTTTTTAAACAGAGATATTTGCGGCTGAACAGTGAGCGACACACTCAAACTGCTTTTTTTTTAGATACCAAAGGCCCAAAACTGGATAGTACAGCGATTTGACCAATGGAACTGCGAAACCACACTGGGATGTCGGGCCTACACAAGACTATTTTCAACAGATATATTTTTGTGTCACAACAGTCAGGAGACACTACTGTTTTTCTTTACGGAAAAAACTACCAAAAGCTGAATAATAGAGATTTTTTACCGTGGGATGGCAAAACCACAGTTATTGTTTACTGGGGTATACCACACTTTTTTAAATAGAGATATTTGCAGCTGAACAGTGAGCGACAAACTCAAACTGCTTTTTTTTTAGATACCAAAGGCCCAAAACTGGATAGTACAGCGATTTGACCCGTGGAACTGCGAAACCACACTGGGATGTCGGGCCTACACAAGACTATTTTCAACAGATATATTTTTGTGTCACAACAGTCAGGAGACACTACTGTTTTTCCTTACGGAAAATATACCAAAACCTGAATAATAGAGATTTTTTACCGTGGGATGGCAAAACCACAGTTATTGTTTACTGGGGTACACCACACTTTTTTAAATTGAGATATTTGCGGCTGAACAGTGAGCGACACACTCAAACTGCGTTTTTTTTAGATACGAAAGGCCCAAAACTGGATAGTACAGCGATTTGACCCGTGGAACTGCGAAACCACACTGGGATGTCGGGCCTACACAAGACTATTTTCAACAGATATATTTTTGTGTCACAACAGTCAGGAGACACTACTGTTTTTCTTTACGGAAAATATACCAAAACCTGAATAATAGAGACTTTTTTACCGTGGGATGGCAAAACCACAGTTATTGTTTACTGGGGTATACCACACTTTTTTAAATAGAGATATTTGCGGCTGAACAGTGAGCGACACACTCAAACTGCTTTTTTGTAGATACCAAAGTCCCAAAACTGGATAGTACAGTGATTTGACCCATGGAACTGCGAAAGCACACTGGGATGTCGGGCCTACACAAGACTATTTTCAACAGGTATATTTTTGTGTCACAACAGTCAGGAGACACTACTGTTTTTCTTTACGGAAAAAACTACCAAAAGCTGAATAATAGAGATTTTTTACCGTGGGATTGCAAAACCACAGTTATTGTTTACTGGGGTATACCACACTTTTTTAAATAGAGATATTTGCGGCTTAACAGTGAGCGACACACTCAAACTGCTTTTTTTTTAAATACCAAAGGCCCAAAACTGGATAGTACAGCGATTTGACCCGTGGAACTGCGAAACCACACTGGGATGTCGGGCCTACACATGACTATTTTCAACAGATATATTTTTGTGTCACAACAGTCAGGATACACCCTGTTTTTCTTTACGGAAAAAACTACCAAAAGCTGAATAATAGAGATTTTTTACCGTGGGATGGCAAAACCACAGTTATTGTTTACTGGGGTATACCACACTTATTTAAATAGAGATATTTGCGGCTGAACAGTGAGCGACACACTCAAACTGCTTTTTTTTTAGATACCAAAGGCCCAAAACTGGATAGTACAGCGATTTGACCCGTGGAACTGCGAAACCACACTGGGATGTCGGGCCTACACATGACTATTTTCAACAGATATATTTTTGTGTCACAACAGTCAGGAGACACTACTGTTTTTCTTTACGGAAAAAACTACCAAAAGCTGAATAATAGAGATTTTTTACTGTGAGATGGCAAAACCACAGTTATTGTTTACTGGGGTATACCACACTTTTTTAAATAGAGATATTTGCGGCTGAACAGTGAGCGACAAACTCAAACTGCTTTTTTTTTAGATACCAAAGGCCCAAAACTGGATAGTACAGCGATTTGACCCGTGGAACTGCGAAACCACACTGGGATGTCGGGCCTACACAAGACTATTTTCAACAGATATATTTTTGTGTCACAACAGTCAGGAGACACTACTGTTTTTCTTTACGGAAAATATACCAAAACCTGAATAATAGAGATTTTTTACCATGGGATGGCAAAACCACAGTTATTGTTTACTGGGGTATACCACACTTTTTTAAATAGAGATATTTGCGGCTGAACAGTGAGCGACACACTCAAACTGCTTTTTTTTTAGATACCAAAGGCCCAAAACTGGATAGTACAGCGATTTGACCAATGGAACTGCGAAACCACACTGGGATGTCGGGCCTACACAAGACTATTTTCAACAGATATATTTTTGTGTCACAACAGTCAGGAGACACTACTGTTTTTCTTTACGGAAAAAACTACCAAAAGCTGAATAATAGAGATTTTTTACCGTGGGATGGCAAAACCACAGTTATTGTTTTCTGGAGTATACCACACTTTTTTAAATAGAGATATTTGCGGCTGAACAGTGAGCGACACACTCAAACTGCTTTTTTTTTAGATACGAAAGGCCCAAAACTGGATAGTACAGCGATTTGACCCGTGGAACTGCGAAACCACACTGGGATGTGGGGCCTACACAAGAATATTTTCAACAGATATATTTTTGTGTCACAACAGTCAGGAGACACTACTGTTTTTCTTTACGGAAAATATACCAAAACCTGAATAATAGAGATTTTTTACCGTGGGATGGCAAAACCACAGTTATTGTTTTCTGGAGTATACCACACTTTTTTAAATAGAGATATTTGCGGCTGAACAGTGAGCGACACACTCAAACTGCTTTTTTTTTTAGATACGAAAGGCCCAAAACTGGATAGTACAGCGATTTGACCCATGGAACTGCGAAACCACACTGGGATGTCGGGCCTACACAAGACTATTTTCAACAGATATATTTTTGTGTAACAACAGTCAGGAGACACTACTGTTTTTCTTTACAGAAAAAACTACCAAAAGCTGAATAATAGAATTTTTTTACCGTGGGATGGCAAAACCACAGTTATTGTTTACAGGGCTATACCACACTTTTTTAAATAGAGATATTTGCGGCTGAACAGTGAGCGACACACTCAAACTGCTTTTTTTTAAGATACCAAAGGCACAAAACTGGATAGTACAGCGATTTGTCCCGTGGAACTGCAAAACCACACTGGGATGTCGGGCCTACACATGACTATTTTCAACAGATATATTTTTGTGTCACAACAGTCAGGAGACACTACTGTTTTTCTTTACGGAAAAAACTACCAAAAGCTGAATAATAGAGATTTTTTACCGTGGGATGGCAAAACCACAGTTATTGTTTACTGGGGTATACCACACTTTTTTAAATAGAGATATTTGCAGCTGAACAGTGAGCGACAAACTCAAACTGCTTTTTTTTTAGATACCAAAGGCCCAAAACTGGATAGTACAGCGATTTGACCCGTGGAACTGCGAAACCACACTGGGATGTCGGGCCTACACAAGACTATTTTCAACAGATATATTTTTGTGTCACAACAGTCAGGAGACACTACTGTTTTTCCTTACGGAAAATATACCAAAAGCTGAATAATAGAGATTTTTTACCGTGGGATGGCAAAACCACAGTTATTGTTTACTGGGGTACACCACACTTTTTTAAATTGAGATATTTGCGGCTGAACAGTGAGCGACACACTCAAACTGCATTTTTTTTAGATACGAAAGGCCCAAAACTGGATAGTACAGCGATTTGACCCGTGGAACTGCGAAACCACACTGGGATGTCGGGCCTACACAAGACTATTTTCAACAGATATATTTTTGTGTCACAACAGTCAGGAGACACTACTGTTTTTCTTTACGGAAAATATACCAAAACCTGAATAATAGAGACTTTTTTACCGTGGGATGGCTAAACCACAGTTATTGTTTACTGGGGTATACCACACTTTTTTAAATAGAGATATTTGCGGCTGAACAGTGAGCGACACACTCAAACTGCTTTTTTTTAGATACCAAAGTCCCAAAACTGGATAGTACAGTGATTTGACCCATGGAACTGCGAAAGCACACTGGGATGTCGGGCCTACACAAGACTATTTTCAACAGGTATATTTTTGTGTCACAACAGTCAGGAGACACTACTGTTTTTCTTTACGGAAAAAACTACCAAAAGCTAAATAATAGAGATTTTTTACCGTGGGATTGCAAAACCACAGTTATTGTTTACTGGGGTATACCACACTTTTTTAAATAGAGATATTTGCGGCTTAACAGTGAGCGACACACTCAAACTGCTTTTTTTTTAAATACCAAAGGCCCAAAACTGGATAGTACAGCGATTTGACCCGTGGAACTGCGAAACCACACTGGGATGTCGGGCCTACACATGACTATTTTCAACAGATATATTTTTGTGTCACAACAGTCAGGATACACCCTGTTTTTCTTTACGGAAAAAACTACCAAAAGCTGAATAATAGAGATTTTTTACCGTGGGATGGCAAAACCACAGTTATTGTTTACTGGGGTATACCACACTTATTTAAATAGAGATATTTGCGGCTGAACAGTGAGCGACACACTCAAACTGCTTTTTTTTTAGATACCAAAGGCCCAAAACTGGATAGTACAGCGATTTGACCCGTGGAACTGCGAAACCACACTGGGATGTCGGGCCTACACAAGACTATTTTCAACAGATATATTTTTGTGTCACAACAGTCAGGAGACACTACTGTTTTTCTTTACGGAAAATATACCAAAACCTGAATAATAGAGATTTTTTACCATGGGATGGCAAAACCACAGTTATTGTTTACTGGGGTATACCACACTTTTTTAAATAGAGATATTTGCGGCTGAACAGTGAGCGACACACTCAAACTGCTTTTTTTTTAGATACCAAAGGCCCAAAACTGGATAGTACAGCGATTTGACCAATGGAACTGCGAAACCACACTGGGATGTCGGGCCTACACAAGACTATTTTCAACAGATATATTTTTGTGTCACAACAGTCAGGAGACACTACTGTTTTTCTTTACGGAAAAAACTACCAAAAGCTGAATAATAGAGATTTTTTACCGTGGGATGGCAAAACCACAGTTATTGTTTACTGGGGTATACCACACTTTTTTAAATAGAGATATTTGCAGCTGAACAGTGAGCGACAAACTCAAACTGCTTTTTTTTTAGATACCAAAGGCCCAAAACTGGATAGTACAGCGATTTGACCCGTGGAACTGCGAAACCACACTGGGATGTCGGGCCTACACAAGACTATTTTCAACAGATATATTTTTGTGTCACAACAGTCAGGAGACACTACTGTTTTTCCTTACGGAAAATATACCAAAACCTGAATAATAGAGATTTTTTACCATGGGATGGCAAAACCACAGTTATTGTTTACTGGGGTATACCACACTTTTTTAAATAGAGATATTTGCGGCTGAACAGTGAGCGACACACTCAAACTGCTTTTTTTTTAGATACCAAAGGCCCAAAACTGGATAGTACAGCGATTTGACCAATGGAACTGCGAAACCACACTGGGATGTCGGGCCTACACAAGACTATTTTCAACAGATATATTTTTGTGTCACAACAGTCAGGAGACACTACTGTTTTTCTTTACGGAAAAAACTACCAAAAGCTGAATAATAGAGATTTTTTACCGTGGGATGGCAAAACCACAGTTATTGTTTACTGGGGTATACCACACTTTTTTAAATAGAGATATTTGCAGCTGAACAGTGAGCGACAAACTCAAACTGCTTTTTTTTTAGATACCAAAGGCCCAAAACTGGATAGTACAGCGATTTGACCCGTGGAACTGCGAAACCACACTGGGATGTCGGGCCTACACAAGACTATTTTCAACAGATATATTTTTGTGTCACAACAGTCAGGAGACACTACTGTTTTTCCTTACGGAAAATATACCAAAACCTGAATAATAGAGATTTTTTACCGTGGGATGGCAAAACCACAGTTATTGTTTACTGGGGTACACCACACTTTTTTAAATTGAGATATTTGCGGCTGAACAGTGAGCGACACACTCAAACTGCGTTTTTTTTAGATACGAAAGGCCCAAAACTGGATAGTACAGCGATTTGACCCGTGGAACTGCGAAACCACACTGGGATGTCGGGCCTACACAAGACTATTTTCAACAGATATATTTTTGTGTCACAACAGTCAGGAGACACTACTGTTTTTCTTTACGGAAAATATACCAAAACCTGAATAATAGAGACTTTTTTACCGTGGGATGGCAAAACCACAGTTATTGTTTACTGGGGTATACCACACTTTTTTAAATAGAGATATTTGCGGCTGAACAGTGAGCGACACACTCAAACTGCTTTTTTGTAGATACCAAAGTCCCAAAACTGGATAGTACAGTGATTTGACCCATGGAACTGCGAAAGCACACTGGGATGTCGGGCCTACACAAGACTATTTTCAACAGGTATATTTTTGTGTCACAACAGTCAGGAGACACTACTGTTTTTCTTTACGGAAAAAACTACCAAAAGCTGAATAATAGAGATTTTTTACCGTGGGATTGCAAAACCACAGTTATTGTTTACTGGGGTATACCACACTTTTTTAAATAGAGATATTTGCGGCTTAACAGTGAGCGACACACTCAAACTGCTTTTTTTTTAAATACCAAAGGCCCAAAACTGGATAGTACAGCGATTTGACCCGTGGAACTGCGAAACCACACTGGGATGTCGGGCCTACACATGACTATTTTCAACAGATATATTTTTGTGTCACAACAGTCAGGATACACCCTGTTTTTCTTTACGGAAAAAACTACCAAAAGCTGAATAATAGAGATTTTTTACCGTGGGATGGCAAAACCACAGTTATTGTTTACTGGGGTATACCACACTTATTTAAATAGAGATATTTGCGGCTGAACAGTGAGCGACACACTCAAACTGCTTTTTTTTTAGATACCAAAGGCCCAAAACTGGATAGTACAGCGATTTGACCCGTGGAACTGCGAAACCACACTGGGATGTCGGGCCTACACATGACTATTTTCAACAGATATATTTTTGTGTCACAACAGTCAGGAGACACTACTGTTTTTCTTTACGGAAAAAACTACCAAAAGCTGAATAATAGAGATTTTTTACTGTGAGATGGCAAAACCACAGTTATTGTTTACTGGGGTATACCACACTTTTTTAAATAGAGATATTTGCGGCTGAACAGTGAGCGACAAACTCAAACTGCTTTTTTTTTAGATACCAAAGGCCCAAAACTGGATAGTACAGCGATTTGACCCGTGGAACTGCGAAACCACACTGGGATGTCGGGCCTACACAAGACTATTTTCAACAGATATATTTTTGTGTCACAACAGTCAGGAGACACTACTGTTTTTCTTTACGGAAAATATACCAAAACCTGAATAATAGAGATTTTTTACCATGGGATGGCAAAACCACAGTTATTGTTTACTGGGGTATACCACACTTTTTTAAATAGAGATATTTGCGGCTGAACAGTGAGCGACACACTCAAACTGCTTTTTTTTTAGATACCAAAGGCCCAAAACTGGATAGTACAGCGATTTGACCAATGGAACTGCGAAACCACACTGGGATGTCGGGCCTACACAAGACTATTTTCAACAGATATATTTTTGTGTCACAACAGTCAGGAGACACTACTGTTTTTCTTTACGGAAAAAACTACCAAAAGCTGAATAATAGAGATTTTTTACCGTGGGATGGCAAAACCACAGTTATTGTTTTCTGGAGTATACCACACTTTTTTAAATAGAGATATTTGCGGCTGAACAGTGAGCGACACACTCAAACTGCTTTTTTTTTAGATACGAAAGGCCCAAAACTGGATAGTACAGCGATTTGACCCGTGGAACTGCGAAACCACACTGGGATGTGGGGCCTACACAAGAATATTTTCAACAGATATATTTTTGTGTCACAACAGTCAGGAGACACTACTGTTTTTCTTTACGGAAAATATACCAAAACCTGAATAATAGAGATTTTTTACCGTGGGATGGCAAAACCACAGTTATTGTTTTCTGGAGTATACCACACTTTTTTAAATAGAGATATTTGCGGCTGAACAGTGAGCGACACACTCAAACTGCTTTTTTTTTTAGATACGAAAGGCCCAAAACTGGATAGTACAGCGATTTGACCCATGGAACTGCGAAACCACACTGGGATGTCGGGCCTACACAAGACTATTTTCAACAGATATATTTTTGTGTAACAACAGTCAGGAGACACTACTGTTTTTCTTTACAGAAAAAACTACCAAAAGCTGAATAATAGAATTTTTTTACCGTGGGATGGCAAAACCACAGTTATTGTTTACAGGGCTATACCACACTTTTTTAAATAGAGATATTTGCGGCTGAACAGTGAGCGACACACTCAAACTGCTTTTTTTTAAGATACCAAAGGCACAAAACTGGATAGTACAGCGATTTGTCCCGTGGAACTGCAAAACCACACTGGGATGTCGGGCCTACACATGACTATTTTCAACAGATATATTTTTGTGTCACAACAGTCAGGAGACACTACTGTTTTTCTTTACGGAAAAAACTACCAAAAGCTGAATAATAGAGATTTTTTACCGTGGGATGGCAAAACCACAGTTATTGTTTACTGGGGTATACCACACTTTTTTAAATAGAGATATTTGCAGCTGAACAGTGAGCGACAAACTCAAACTGCTTTTTTTTTAGATACCAAAGGCCCAAAACTGGATAGTACAGCGATTTGACCCGTGGAACTGCGAAACCACACTGGGATGTCGGGCCTACACAAGACTATTTTCAACAGATATATTTTTGTGTCACAACAGTCAGGAGACACTACTGTTTTTCCTTACGGAAAATATACCAAAAGCTGAATAATAGAGATTTTTTACCGTGGGATGGCAAAACCACAGTTATTGTTTACTGGGGTACACCACACTTTTTTAAATTGAGATATTTGCGGCTGAACAGTGAGCGACACACTCAAACTGCATTTTTTTTAGATACGAAAGGCCCAAAACTGGATAGTACAGCGATTTGACCCGTGGAACTGCGAAACCACACTGGGATGTCGGGCCTACACAAGACTATTTTCAACAGATATATTTTTGTGTCACAACAGTCAGGAGACACTACTGTTTTTCTTTACGGAAAATATACCAAAACCTGAATAATAGAGACTTTTTTACCGTGGGATGGCTAAACCACAGTTATTGTTTACTGGGGTATACCACACTTTTTTAAATAGAGATATTTGCGGCTGAACAGTGAGCGACACACTCAAACTGCTTTTTTTTAGATACCAAAGTCCCAAAACTGGATAGTACAGTGATTTGACCCATGGAACTGCGAAAGCACACTGGGATGTCGGGCCTACACAAGACTATTTTCAACAGGTATATTTTTGTGTCACAACAGTCAGGAGACACTACTGTTTTTCTTTACGGAAAAAACTACCAAAAGCTAAATAATAGAGATTTTTTACCGTGGGATTGCAAAACCACAGTTATTGTTTACTGGGGTATACCACACTTTTTTAAATAGAGATATTTGCGGCTTAACAGTGAGCGACACACTCAAACTGCTTTTTTTTTAAATACCAAAGGCCCAAAACTGGATAGTACAGCGATTTGACCCGTGGAACTGCGAAACCACACTGGGATGTCGGGCCTACACATGACTATTTTCAACAGATATATTTTTGTGTCACAACAGTCAGGATACACCCTGTTTTTCTTTACGGAAAAAACTACCAAAAGCTGAATAATAGAGATTTTTTACCGTGGGATGGCAAAACCACAGTTATTGTTTACTGGGGTATACCACACTTATTTAAATAGAGATATTTGCGGCTGAACAGTGAGCGACACACTCAAACTGCTTTTTTTTTAGATACCAAAGGCCCAAAACTGGATAGTACAGCGATTTGACCCGTGGAACTGCGAAACCACACTGGGATGTCGGGCCTACACAAGACTATTTTCAACAGATATATTTTTGTGTCACAACAGTCAGGAGACACTACTGTTTTTCTTTACGGAAAATATACCAAAACCTGAATAATAGAGATTTTTTACCATGGGATGGCAAAACCACAGTTATTGTTTACTGGGGTATACCACACTTTTTTAAATAGAGATATTTGCGGCTGAACAGTGAGCGACACACTCAAACTGCTTTTTTTTTAGATACCAAAGGCCCAAAACTGGATAGTACAGCGATTTGACCAATGGAACTGCGAAACCACACTGGGATGTCGGGCCTACACAAGACTATTTTCAACAGATATATTTTTGTGTCACAACAGTCAGGAGACACTACTGTTTTTCTTTACGGAAAAAACTACCAAAAGCTGAATAATAGAGATTTTTTACCGTGGGATGGCAAAACCACAGTTATTGTTTTCTGGAGTATACCACACTTTTTTAAATAGAGATATTTGCGGCTGAACAGTGAGCGACACACTCAAACTGCTTTTTTTTTAGATACGAAAGGCCCAAAACTGGATAGTACAGCGATTTGACCCGTGGAACTGCGAAACCACACTGGGATGTGGGGCCTACACAAGAATATTTTCAACAGATATATTTTTGTGTCACAACAGTCAGGAGACACTACTGTTTTTCTTTACGGAAAATATACCAAAACCTGAATAATAGAGATTTTTTACCGTGGGATGGCAAAACCACAGTTATTGTTTTCTGGAGTATACCACACTTTTTTAAATAGAGATATTTGCGGCTGAACAGTGAGCGACACACTCAAACTGCTTTTTTTTTTAGATACGAAAGGCCCAAAACTGGATAGTACAGCGATTTGACCCATGGAACTGCGAAACCACACTGGGATGTCGGGCCTACACAAGACTATTTTCAACAGATATATTTTTGTGTAACAACAGTCAGGAGACACTACTGTTTTTCTTTACAGAAAAAACTACCAAAAGCTGAATAATAGAATTTTTTTACCGTGGGATGGCAAAACCACAGTTATTGTTTACAGGGCTATACCACACTTTTTTAAATAGAGATATTTGCGGCTGAACAGTGAGCGACACACTCAAACTGCTTTTTTTTTAGATACCAAAGGCCCAAAACTGGATAGTACAGCGATTTGACCAATGGAACTGCGAAACCACACTGGGATGTCGGGCCTACACAAGACTATTTTCAACAGATATATTTTTGTGTCACAACAGTCAGGAGACACTACTGTTTTTCTTTACGGAAAAAACTACCAAAAGCTGAATAATAGAGATTTTTTACCGTGGGATGGCAAAACCACAGTTATTGTTTACTGGGGTATACCACACTTTTTTAAATAGAGATATTTGCGGCTGAACAGTGAGCGACACACTCAAACTGCTTTTTTTTTAGATACCAAAGGCCCAAAACTGGATAGTACAGCGATTTGACCCGTGGAACTGTGAAACCACACTGGGATGTCGGGCCTACACAAGACTATTTTCAACAGATATATTTTTGTGTCACAACAGTCAGGAGACACTACTGTTTTTCTTTACGGAAAATATACCAAAACCTGAATAATAGAGACTTTTTTACCGTGGGATGGCAAAACCACAGTTATTGTTTACTGGGGTATACCACACTTTTTTAAATAGAGATATTTGCGGCTGAACAGTGAGCGACACACTCAAACTGCTTTTTTGTAGATACCAAAGTCCCAAAACTGGATAGTACAGTGATTTGACCCATGGAACTGCGAAAGCACACTGGGATGTCGGGCCTACACAAGACTATTTTCAACAGGTATATTTTTGTGTCACAACAGTCAGGAGACACTACTGTTTTTCTTTACGGAAAAAACTACCAAAAGCTGAATAATAGAGATTTTTTACCGTGGGATTGCAAAACCACAGTTATTGTTTACTGGGGTATACCACACTTTTTTAAATAGAGATATTTGCGGCTTAACAGTGAGCGACACACTCAAACTGCTTTTTTTTTAAATACCAAAGGCCCAAAACTGGATAGTACAGCGATTTGACCCGTGGAACTGCGAAACCACACTGGGATGTCGGGCCTACACATGACTATTTTCAACAGATATATTTTTGTGTCACAACAGTCAGGATACACCCTGTTTTTCTTTACGGAAAAAACTACCAAAAGCTGAATAATAGAGATTTTTTACCGTGGGATGGCAAAACCACAGTTATTGTTTACTGGGGTATACCACACTTATTTAAATAGAGATATTTGCGGCTGAACAGTGAGCGACACACTCAAACTGCTTTTTTTTTAGATACCAAAGGCCCAAAACTGGATAGTACAGCGATTTGACCCGTGGAACTGCGAAACCACACTGGGATGTCGGGCCTACACATGACTATTTTCAACAGATATATTTTTGTGTCACAACAGTCAGGAGACACTACTGTTTTTCTTTACGGAAAAAACTACCAAAAGCTGAATAATAGAGATTTTTTACTGTGAGATGGCAAAACCACAGTTATTGTTTACTGGGGTATACCACACTTTTTTAAATAGAGATATTTGCGGCTGAACAGTGAGCGACAAACTCAAACTGCTTTTTTTTTAGATACCAAAGGCCCAAAACTGGATAGTACAGCGATTTGACCCGTGGAACTGCGAAACCACACTGGGATGTCGGGCCTACACAAGACTATTTTCAACAGATATATTTTTGTGTCACAACAGTCAGGAGACACTACTGTTTTTCTTTACGGAAAATATACCAAAACCTGAATAATAGAGATTTTTTACCATGGGATGGCAAAACCACAGTTATTGTTTACTGGGGTATACCACACTTTTTTAAATAGAGATATTTGCGGCTGAACAGTGAGCGACACACTCAAACTGCTTTTTTTTTAGATACCAAAGGCCCAAAACTGGATAGTACAGCGATTTGACCAATGGAACTGCGAAACCACACTGGGATGTCGGGCCTACACAAGACTATTTTCAACAGATATATTTTTGTGTCACAACAGTCAGGAGACACTACTGTTTTTCTTTACGGAAAAAACTACCAAAAGCTGAATAATAGAGATTTTTTACCGTGGGATGGCAAAACCACAGTTATTGTTTTCTGGAGTATACCACACTTTTTTAAATAGAGATATTTGCGGCTGAACAGTGAGCGACACACTCAAACTGCTTTTTTTTTAGATACGAAAGGCCCAAAACTGGATAGTACAGCGATTTGACCCGTGGAACTGCGAAACCACACTGGGATGTGGGGCCTACACAAGAATATTTTCAACAGATATATTTTTGTGTCACAACAGTCAGGAGACACTACTGTTTTTCTTTACGGAAAATATACCAAAACCTGAATAATAGAGATTTTTTACCGTGGGATGGCAAAACCACAGTTATTGTTTTCTGGAGTATACCACACTTTTTTAAATAGAGATATTTGCGGCTGAACAGTGAGCGACACACTCAAACTGCTTTTTTTTTTAGATACGAAAGGCCCAAAACTGGATAGTACAGCGATTTGACCCATGGAACTGCGAAACCACACTGGGATGTCGGGCCTACACAAGACTATTTTCAACAGATATATTTTTGTGTAACAACAGTCAGGAGACACTACTGTTTTTCTTTACAGAAAAAACTACCAAAAGCTGAATAATAGAATTTTTTTACCGTGGGATGGCAAAACCACAGTTATTGTTTACAGGGCTATACCACACTTTTTTAAATAGAGATATTTGCGGCTGAACAGTGAGCGACACACTCAAACTGCTTTTTTTTAAGATACCAAAGGCACAAAACTGGATAGTACAGCGATTTGTCCCGTGGAACTGCAAAACCACACTGGGATGTCGGGCCTACACATGACTATTTTCAACAGATATATTTTTGTGTCACAACAGTCAGGAGACACTACTGTTTTTCTTTACGGAAAAAACTACCAAAAGCTGAATAATAGAGATTTTTTACCGTGGGATGGCAAAACCACAGTTATTGTTTACTGGGGTATACCACACTTTTTTAAATAGAGATATTTGCAGCTGAACAGTGAGCGACAAACTCAAACTGCTTTTTTTTTAGATACCAAAGGCCCAAAACTGGATAGTACAGCGATTTGACCCGTGGAACTGCGAAACCACACTGGGATGTCGGGCCTACACAAGACTATTTTCAACAGATATATTTTTGTGTCACAACAGTCAGGAGACACTACTGTTTTTCCTTACGGAAAATATACCAAAACCTGAATAATAGAGATTTTTTACCGTGGGATGGCAAAACCACAGTTATTGTTTACTGGGGTACACCACACTTTTTTAAATTGAGATATTTGCGGCTGAACAGTGAGCGACACACTCAAACTGCATTTTTTTTAGATACGAAAGGCCCAAAACTGGATAGTACAGCGATTTGACCCGTGGAACTGCGAAACCACACTGGGATGTCGGGCCTACACAAGACTATTTTCAACAGATATATTTTTGTGTCACAACAGTCAGGAGACACTACTGTTTTTCTTTACGGAAAATATACCAAAACCTGAATAATAGAGACTTTTTTACCGTGGGATGGCTAAACCACAGTTATTGTTTACTGGGGTATACCACACTTTTTTAAATAGAGATATTTGCGGCTGAACAGTGAGCGACACACTCAAACTGCTTTTTTTTAGATACCAAAGTCCCAAAACTGGATAGTACAGTGATTTGACCCATGGAACTGCGAAAGCACACTGGGATGTCGGGCCTACACAAGACTATTTTCAACAGGTATATTTTTGTGTCACAACAGTCAGGAGACACTACTGTTTTTCTTTACGGAAAAAACTACCAAAAGCTAAATAATAGAGATTTTTTACCGTGGGATTGCAAAACCACAGTTATTGTTTACTGGGGTATACCACACTTTTTTAAATAGAGATATTTGCGGCTTAACAGTGAGCGACACACTCAAACTGCTTTTTTTTTAAATACCAAAGGCCCAAAACTGGATAGTACAGCGATTTGACCCGTGGAACTGCGAAACCACACTGGGATGTCGGGCCTACACATGACTATTTTCAACAGATATATTTTTGTGTCACAACAGTCAGGATACACCCTGTTTTTCTTTACGGAAAAAACTACCAAAAGCTGAATAATAGAGATTTTTTACCGTGGGATGGCAAAACCACAGTTATTGTTTACTGGGGTATACCACACTTATTTAAATAGAGATATTTGCGGCTGAACAGTGAGCGACACACTCAAACTGCTTTTTTTTTAGATACCAAAGGCCCAAAACTGGATAGTACAGCGATTTGACCCGTGGAACTGCGAAACCACACTGGGATGTCGGGCCTACACAAGACTATTTTCAACAGATATATTTTTGTGTCACAACAGTCAGGAGACACTACTGTTTTTCTTTACGGAAAATATACCAAAACCTGAATAATAGAGATTTTTTACCATGGGATGGCAAAACCACAGTTATTGTTTACTGGGGTATACCACACTTTTTTAAATAGAGATATTTGCGGCTGAACAGTGAGCGACACACTCAAACTGCTTTTTTTTTAGATACCAAAGGCCCAAAACTGGATAGTACAGCGATTTGACCAATGGAACTGCGAAACCACACTGGGATGTCGGGCCTACACAAGACTATTTTCAACAGATATATTTTTGTGTCACAACAGTCAGGAGACACTACTGTTTTTCTTTACGGAAAAAACTACCAAAAGCTGAATAATAGAGATTTTTTACCGTGGGATGGCAAAACCACAGTTATTGTTTTCTGGAGTATACCACACTTTTTTAAATAGAGATATTTGCGGCTGAACAGTGAGCGACACACTCAAACTGCTTTTTTTTTAGATACGAAAGGCCCAAAACTGGATAGTACAGCGATTTGACCCGTGGAACTGCGAAACCACACTGGGATGTGGGGCCTACACAAGAATATTTTCAACAGATATATTTTTGTGTCACAACAGTCAGGAGACACTACTGTTTTTCTTTACGGAAAATATACCAAAACCTGAATAATAGAGATTTTTTACCGTGGGATGGCAAAACCACAGTTATTGTTTTCTGGAGTATACCACACTTTTTTAAATAGAGATATTTGCGGCTGAACAGTGAGCGACACACTCAAACTGCTTTTTTTTTTAGATACGAAAGGCCCAAAACTGGATAGTACAGCGATTTGACCCATGGAACTGCGAAACCACACTGGGATGTCGGGCCTACACAAGACTATTTTCAACAGATATATTTTTGTGTAACAACAGTCAGGAGACACTACTGTTTTTCTTTACAGAAAAAACTACCAAAAGCTGAATAATAGAATTTTTTTACCGTGGGATGGCAAAACCACAGTTATTGTTTACAGGGCTATACCACACTTTTTTAAATAGAGATATTTGCGGCTGAACAGTGAGCGACACACTCAAACTGCTTTTTTTTTAGATACCAAAGGCCCAAAACTGGATAGTACAGCGATTTGACCAATGGAACTGCGAAACCACACTGGGATGTCGGGCCTACACAAGACTATTTTCAACAGATATATTTTTGTGTCACAACAGTCAGGAGACACTACTGTTTTTCTTTACGGAAAAAACTACCAAAAGCTGAATAATAGAGATTTTTTACCGTGGGATGGCAAAACCACAGTTATTGTTTACTGGGGTATACCACACTTTTTTAAATAGAGATATTTGCGGCTGAACAGTGAGCGACACACTCAAACTGCTTTTTTTTTAGATACCAAAGGCCCAAAACTGGATAGTACAGCGATTTGACCCGTGGAACTGTGAAACCACACTGGGATGTCGGGCCTACACAAGACTATTTTCAACAGATATATTTTTGTGTCACAACAGTCAGGAGACACTACTGTTTTTCTTTACGGAAAATATACCAAAACCTGAATAATAGAGATTTTTTACCGTGGGATGGCAAAACCACAGTTATTGTTTACTGGGGTATACCACACTTTTTTAAATAGAGATATTTGCGGCTGAACATTGAGCGACACACTCAAACTGCTTTTTTTTTTAGATACGAAAGGCCCAAAACTGGATAGTACAGCGATTTGACCCATGGAACTGCGAAACCACACCGGGATGTCGGGCCTACACATGACTATTTTCAACAGATATATTTTTGTGTAACAACAGTCAGGAGACACTACTGTTTTTCTTTACAGAAAAAACTACCAAAAGCTGAATAATAGAGATTTTTTACCGTGGGATGGCAAAACCACAGTTATTGTTTACAGGGGTATACCACACTTTTTTAAATAGAGATATTTGCGGCTGAACAGTGAGCGACACACTCAAACTGCTTTTTTTTTAGATACCAAAGGCCCAAAACTGGATAGTACAGCGATTTGACCCGTGGAACTGCGAAACCACACTGGGATTTCGGGCCTACACATGACTATTTTCAACAGATATATTTTTGTGTCACAACAGTCAGGAGACACTACTGTTTTTCTTTACGGAAAATATACCAAAACCTGAATAATAGAGATTTTTTACCGTGGGATGGCAAAACCACAGTTATTGTTCACTGGGGTATACCACACTTTTTTAAATAGAGATATTTGCGGCTGAACAGTGAGCGACACACTCAAACTGCGTTTTTTTTAGATACCAAAGGCCCAAAACTGGATAGTACAGCGATTTGACCCGTGGAACTGCGAAACCACACTGGGATGTCGGGCCTACACAAGACTATTTTCAACAGATATATTTTTGTGTCACAACAGTCAGGAGACACTACTGTTTTTCTTTACGGAAAATATACCAAAACCTGAATAATAGAGATTTTTTTACCGTGGGATGGCAAAACCACAGTTATTGTTTACTGGGGTATACCACACTTTTTTAAATAGAGATATTTGCAGCTGAACAGTGAGCGACACACTCAAACTGCTTTTTTTTAGATACCAAAGTCCCAAAACTGGATAGTACAGTGATTTGACCCATGGAACTGCGAAACCACACTGGGATGTCGGGCCTACACAAGACTATTTTCAACAGGTATATTTTTCTGTCACAACAGTCAGGAGACACTACTGTTTTTCTTTACGGAAAAAACTACCAAAAGGTGAATAATAGAGATTTTTTACCGTGGGATTGCAAAACCACAGTTATTGTTTTCTGGAGTATACCACACTTTTTTAAATAGAGATATTTGCGGCTGAACAGTGAGCGACACACTCAAACTGCTTTTTTTTTAGATACCAAAGGCCCAAAACTGGATAGTACAGTGATTTGACCCATGGAACTGCGAAACCACACTGGGATGTCGGGCCTACACAAGACTATTTTCAACAGATATATTTTTGTGTCACAACAGTCAGGAGACACTACTGTTTTTCTTTACGGAAAATATACCAAAACCTGAATAATAGAGATTTTTTACCGTGGGATGGCAAAACCACAGTTATTGTTTACTGGGGTATACCACACTTTTTTAAATAGAGATATTTGCGGCTGAACAGTGAGCGACACACTCAAACTGCTTTTTTTTTAGATACCAAAGGCCCAAAACTGGATAGTACAGCGATTTGACCAATGGAACTGCGAAACCACACTGGGATGTCGGGCCTACACAAGACTATTTTCAACAGATATATTTTTGTGTCACAACAGTCAGGAGACACTACTGTTTTTCTTTACGGAAAAAACTACCAAAAGCTGAATAATAGAGATTTTTTACCGTGGGATGGCAAAACCACAGTTATTGTTTACTGGGGTATACCACACTTTTTTAAATAGAGATATTTGCGGCTGAACAGTGAGCGACACACTCAAACTGCTTTTTTTTTAGATACCAAAGGCCCAAAACTGGATAGTACAGCGATTTGACCCGTGGAACTGTGAAACCACACTGGGATGTCGGGCCTACACAAGACTATTTTCAACAGATATATTTTTGTGTCACAACAGTCAGGAGACACTACTGTTTTTCTTTACGGAAAATATACAAAACCTGAATAATAGAGATTTTTTACCGTGGGATGGCAAAACCACAGTTATTGTTTACTGGGGTATACCAGACTTTTTTAAATATATAGATTTGCGGCTGAACAGTGAGTGACACCCTCAAACTGTTTTTTTTTTTAGATACAAATGGCCCAAAATGGATAATACAGAGGTTTGAACCGTGGAAGTGCAAAACAACACTTCTGTTTCTCTAGCCTACACCAGACTATTTTCAACAGTTATATTTGTGTCTGAAAAATCAGAGACACACTTTTTTTTGGGGGGGGGGGGACACACCAAAATGTTAATAAGACGAGTATTTGTACAGTGTGAAGGAGGAAAAAAAAAGGAGGATTTAGATGAAAAAAAAAGGATTTTTCCTGGCCCCCGACACCTGGTGCTAAGTCCAGCAATTTCAGCAACAGGAGCACACAGGACTGTAATGCAGCGTTTGCTGGTATAACCACTGTGTCTCCTATACAGCCTGCCTGCCTGGTATCTGGGATGGATATTAGTCCTGAAAAGGACTGTTTGTTTGTTCTGGCAGCCTTTACAGACCCTACACTAACTATTTCGCAGTTTATATCTCTCCCTAAATCAGCAGCGCTGTCCCTACACTGTCTAATCCGGAGCGACAGTGTCCAAGATGGCGGCGCCCGGTTTTAAATACTCGAGGTGACGCTGTGCGGCCAGCTAATCACTGTAATGCCCACAACCAACATGGCTGCAGCATTACAGTGATGCAATCCCTGCATGTTCATTGGCTCTGTAAAGAGCGCCAAACATGCAGGGCGGAGACCCGAGCTCCCGCCCGAGTAACCCGGAAATGCTCGGTGCTCGCCGAACATCCCGAGTAGCGTGATGCTCGGGCGAGTACCGAGCAGTGTCAAGCATGTTCGCTCAACACTACTCACTAGTCATTTCTAGGGATACGCAGAGGACGTGCCCCGTTTAAATGGAAAGTGAGAAAGCACATAAGCTTCTGTTAGTGATCAATTACAAAATTAAGGAAAATCACAGACAAGGCTAATTTTTATTCCATCCTGTATATTTGTATACGTCTAGTATTATATAATATCTTGAGGATTCCAAATGTAATAATGAATTTTGGGACAATGGATAAAGAAAACATTACCCGACATTATCTAGGTAATGTCTTCTTTCTTATTTATGGTATTATTCAGTTCTGGTATGGCATTTTCAATCATTATATGATGGTATCAGGAGCCAAATGGCATTGCTGTTTTATTAGGAAAAAATCTTAATATGCAGAGTCTAGAATAGAGTCGATTTTTGGATGTCTGCCATGCTAATTTCTGTTAAAGTGGCTATACACACTAGTCCATAACAGAGTTTACAAACATGTTTTCAACAGGCAATTAATACCTTATACAGTGTACATTGCCAGCATTGCCACCTGCAAATTTTCTTTGGGTCACTGTTTTTTAATGTACTATTATGTCTATATAATTTTAGAGGTTACAATAAAACCTAGGACTTTACTTAGATAGTGTTGAAAAACACAAAAATGTATTAAAAGTTTTAATTGCTGTGTATCTGTCAATTCAAATAGGCTACCCAATTTTAATTATACCCCCAGGAAGGAACCCACTAAGGAAGCAAAAAAAGTGCTCAACCTCACCTCCCCCTGACATTTTACGCATTGCAGAATGCTTCGGTATAGCAAGACATGCTTCCCCATAATGTATTATAGCTATCACATCATATGGCATAGCATGGCAAATCAGGAGGGACTATTTCTACTGCATAAAATCCAAAATAGGGAAGGCAGCAGCCATTTTAGGATAACTCGGGATAGACAGTGGATGTCAGAGCGCATAGCACAGCAATAGAGATATAGGAAAAGAAAGCCCTCAAACATTGAACAAATATTTCAGACAATAATGCATTGTACAACTGAAGCACTGAAGATGAGTATGTGACATCCGCGTCTGTCACATCCACTTCTGCTTTGCTCTCGGCCAATTCAGGATGACTATTCAGTAGCCCTATTTTATTCCTGGAACTTGTGGCTCTTGCCAATCCAGTAGCTATGGGATTAATTCTGTTAGATTGAGTTTCTTCCTACTGTCAGCACTGGGTGGAGCTGCTCTCTATTTAAACCCCTGAAAATAAGTTCTCACTGTCAGTCAATGTTTGTGCTTCCTGGCTTACCTGTGTCCTGTGAAAGGTGTTTCATTCAGATTTATCCCGTTCTCTGACCTCTGCTAGTTTATTGACATATCTCTTGCCAGATGATTTTGTACTTTCTGTACCTCCTGGACCTGACCTGACTACCTGGCTATCCTTTTTTCCAGCTTGCACCATCTAACAGCAGCTCACTCTGTGGCCCTAGCCTAGGGACCCTGTGAAAGTCAAGATCACTGTATAGGGGTTAAAGGGTGAAGGCCAGGGCAACCCCTTAGTTCTTGAAAATGGAGTTATTTGCGACAAGTCTATTTGTGGTTGCCTTTTTGGATTTGCCAGTTGACTACGAACAGCGCCCATGTGACAGAGTGCAGTAGTCTACAAATATTACAGAAGTTTAATTGGCAATAGAGAGTAAGGTGGAACAGGATTCCTGGAGTACCAGTGCCATTGTGATTTATCAGTGATATGGTATAGCTGGCATTTGTCCAACTGCATTTGAATTACACATTTTCTCTTCATTCTTAATGCACGAGAAAGCAGTAGCAAGCAAGCACAATATTTTTTAGCAAAAAAATCTGAAAACAATGTCAGTCAGAGGAGGTGTGCTTGCTTGTCACAAGTGACTTTACTGAGTTTTTGAATTTCTTATGCAATCCTTTTTGTGAAGGGCAGCAGACACATCTCTACAACTGTTAAAAGGAGACTTTGTGCAGCAGGCCTTCATGGTAAAATAGCTGCTAGGAAACGACTGCTAAGGACAGGCAACAAGCAGAAGAGACTTGTTTGGGCTAAAGAACACAAGGAATGGACATTAGACCAGTGGAAATCTGTGCTTTGGTCTGATGAGTCCAAATTTGAGATCTTTGGTTCCAACCACTGTGTCTTTGTGCGGCTCAGAAAAGGTGAACGGATGGACTCTACATGCCTGGTTCCAACCGTGAAGCATGGAGGAGGAGGTGTGATGGTGCTTTGCTGGTGAGACTGTTGGGGATTTATTCAAAATTGAAGGCATACTGAACCAGCATGGCTACCACAGCATCTTGCAGCGGCGTGCTATACCATCCGGTTTGCGTTTAGTTGGACCATCATTTATTTTTCAATAGGACAATGACCCCAAACACACCTCCAGGCTGTGCAAGGGCTATTTGACCAAGAAGGAGAGTGATGGGGTGCTATGCCAGATGACCTGGCCTCCACAGTCACCAGACCTGAACCCAATCGAGATGGTTTGGGGTGAGCTGGACCGCAGAGTGAAGGCAAAAGGGCCAACAAGTGCTAAGCATCTCTGGGAACTCCTTCAAGATTGTTGGAAGACCATTCCCGGTGACTACCTTTTGAAGCTCATAAAGAGAATGCCAAGAGTGTGCAAAGCAGTCATCAAAGAAAAAGGTGGCTACTTTGAAGAACCTACAATATAAGACATATTTTCAGTTGTTTCACACTTTTTTGTTAACTATATAATTCCACATGTGTTAATTCATAGTTTTGATGCCTTCAGTGTGAATGTACAATTTTCATAGTCATGAAAATACAGAAAAATCTTTAAATGAGAAGGTGTGTCCAAACTTTTGGTCTGTACTGTATATAGCTTTTGGTAGAGAATGTGCTATGTCTAAAACAGTAAAACATTTTCTAAAAGTTTTACCAAAAAGTAAATCTCATGAATGCGTAATTCCAATAAGCATTAGCCATAACAGAATTAAGAATTTGGCATGTTTCAAAGAAAATAATACATCCATAAAACGTGGCAAAATGCCCAGTGCTACCGAACACTAAGAAGTGCAGTGTATGCTAATTGTATTCCAACAGAGAAACATGTAATTTGATATTAATGTAAAAGTAGTAGTGCTTACACTGGGTAGGATGCATATGTTGCCACTCAGACTGTGTAATGGCAATGAATCATTGAGTACTGACTACAAATAGCATTACTATTTTTTCTACTGCAGCAGGGGGAATTACTGGTAAAATAAAAAAATGTGATAATCATGAAATTAAAGTGGTTCTCCGACACTGAAATACATTTTTTTTTCTAAGCATGAATGGTTTTAAGTCAATAAATAGATTCATACACTCTTTTCAGCATCGAAAAACAATGTCTGATCTCTTCAGAAATTAACAGGATTGGTTGGATTGGGCTGTGATTGGCTGCAGCAGTCATGTGACTAGAAGACCACGTCGTCAGTGAAATATCTAATGATGTTCTCTTCTAGTCACTTGGTTACTTATGAAGGAGCAGACGTCACTACTGGATTCAGAGTAGCCTGCACTTGATTCAGGCAATGCCAGTAGGTGAATATGTGTCATGGAGAGAAGTACGTGACACCTAGGGGGGCTGGCCGGTAAAGCATAGCAAGAGGTCGCATCAAACCAAGTAGTCCAGAAAAGTAGTAAACACATTAGGCAGGTGGATAGTTGGAAAGTAGGCAGAGGAAAAATAAATAATAACTACATCAGGGTATCAAGGCTATAAATGGCAGCCAGGGACTGACTGGAGGTTTAAATACGGAGGTTTAAATAGGGAGCAGCTCACACCCGCTCCAGCAGAGAACTAATTTATTTAATAAGCTGCCAAAAGAAACACACAAAAAATGGTTGGAGGGACACAAGTAGTACTGGGGCTTAGCATAAAAATGTTTACATTGCCAAGCGCCAACCACGATGTTAGTGTTGTGCTGCCTAGTGACAGAGGCAGACGTGGCAGGAGCATGTTGAGACACAGATATTACACTAGGCTTCCATGTATTGGTTTAAAATGATCCATACATATAAAAAAGATTTCAGTGCCAGGAAACTTGTTTAAGGCCTCCATATACATTACATGCAAATCGTAAGAACCCACCAATCTCTGAGGGATCGGTTGACCATTTAATGTGGTTTCCTTCTGACTTTTTCCAAATGACAATTTTTGGGGGAGAGTCAGAAGGCCCCAAATCATATTCACGTGATCTTTTTTTTACACAGTTTCTGGCAGTTTTTATTTAACATGTACGAAAAGACATTTACCTTGGCAATCCTATTGCTTGTCACTAAGATGATACTGGCAGTGGCTCTCTCGTAGAGAATACTGGGCTGAGCAGAGCGTTACTGTGTTTGGAGAGAGATAGCTGTTGGCTGACAGTTATATAATGTATATCAGTGGTCCCTAAACTTTCTTAACCAAAGAGTCACATTCAGCTCTGATAGATGGTCATGAGCCACATCAAGAGCCCTGTGAGTAGTGACACCCAGAGCCCCTCCATTACCTGTATAATGATTGCCAAAGCTTCCATCCACAGAAATCACAATGATGCTCTGTACCGGCCTGTCTTATAAGCAGCATACTTGCATCCAGGGGTACCCATTTGATATTCTAGTATCAACCACTCCAACCACACTACTATATCCATCTTCAAGCTCCCCCAATATCTGGCAGTATTGACTCGCCCAGGGGGAATGGGGAAGACTCGGTACCCGGGCCTTTGCCTGGCCTTGGGGATGTCGCGGTGGTCGGCTCCCGGACCCGTACCCTGGGGTCAGCTTTTAAAAGGGGATTGTTTGTTAATTTTATGGAAGTTCGTGATGCCACCTGTGGTTTCTGGTGAGAATCACCAGCGCTGCGGCAGTCCACTGAGGCCGGTGATAAGGCAGCTCGATGGTATAGCTCCCCACAGGTGGAGCTAGGCCTCAGGGCAGCGTATGGAGAGGAGGGATGCAGGACAGGCAAGACCCAGTCGGGTCAGAGCAAGAATGGGGACGGACACGGTAGTCACTTCAGTACCTTTTACTGGTGGTAGTTCAGGCTCATCCTGGAGCACTGTAGGGTGAAGGGTGCATGTCAGGATCCTCCCCAATGAGCGGGTGTAGGGCCTCCTGTTTCTTGCCTCTGCGTAGTAAGTTTCTGACCTGAATGAAGCTAGGCCTAACTTTATCTCTGTCCTGCACAGGCTGACGTTGTGGTAGGGCCTTCTCTTGGAGTGCACGCTCCCAGCTTACGGGGCCTATGTGTCTCCTGGCTCTGTTACGTATCAGCTCTCTGGTGAACCTGGGACCTGTAGTTCTCCAGGGATTCCGGTTATGCCTTACTGGGTCGTAGAGATCCCGGTAAGCTCGGACCCGGTGTCCGGTATATGTTTCGGGGTTAGCTGGGTAAGCTCCTCTGCCCCCACTGCTACTCACTTTCCACTCGCCTTCGGCCACACTCGGGCCCTCACTAGGCTACTCACACTAACGGCAGCTTGCCGCTCTTCACCGCTCTTGTGGCGTCGGCACACCTGAAGCTCACTATTCTGAGCTACAACTGAGTCTGAACTATGCTCCACTGCAGGCTGACCTATTTCTGTGTCTCACTCTGCAGGAACTCTCTCAACAGACTGTACTAAACTCTTTCTGCAGGAACTGCTAGGCTCTGGCTCGACAGCACTGACTCCTTCTGTGTCTGAGCAGGAACTGCTGAATCACTCAGCTGCCTAGCTCCACCTTCCCTATTTATATCCCTATCGGGCTCCCTCTGGTAGTCTGAGGTGGAAGGTGGAGGTGTGTGTATGCTGTGGGGGCCTCTTGTGGAGGAATCCTTCTATGCAACTCTCTAGGATCTGTGGTACCAAGCGCAGCTGAGCGCCACAGTATCATCCTATTTCCAGCTCACCATATTTATCTCTCCGCCATCATGGGCCAGTACATGCACCTCCAGATCAGCTCTTCCGTGTGAGGTTACACTGAAAAGTCTGAAGACATGCTCTTCTTAGCTGTTTGCTAGACCTGGTCCTAATGCACCAAGCTGGCAGAGAGTTGCTAGCGAGCCACATTTGACTCCCGAGTCACAGGTTGGGGACCCCTGATTTATATGGACAGCTGTAACAGCTGTAGACCTTGTTCAAACAGTCAGACATTGGGCACACTCAGGTTGCTCTTATTTTTTAGATTGTTGAATGTCAAAATTAGCATGATACAACTTCTAATAAAATGTGGATATTCCGTCTAACCCTCATTTTTTGTAAAGCATTTATTGCGCTGTTGGTCACAGAGTAGAGAAAAGCTATTTCATTATCAGTGGTATTTTCCTTTTCTCTAGTATTGGATTCAGAAATCTTTTATGACAGCTGGTGCAATTGTGCCATATGAACACTCGCCAACAGCAAGTGTTTTCATTCAGTTTTATCCTGTAGAGGTTTCATTAATCCTTCTATTGACTGTATACATAAGTCTATCTCCTTGCAGAGTAAACTCTTTTTATCTGAACACCAACTTCTTATCTGAGGCCATTTACTTCTTTTCAATCCTCTGCTCTGTATCTACAGAAAGCATGTTTTAGAACTGAGAGCCATTTTGTATGTGCATTTAGGGACAGTAAATTGTGTTCTGTAGACTACAGGAGCTTGTGCTTATTGACTGAGATTCCAAGGTATGCTTCTGTCACAATCCAAAACTAGATCAACATCTCCTCCTAGCAGCCAAGCTGGATAAGACAGTGCTGGAAAGTGGCAGCACTGAGGAATAGTGTTGAGCGAGCATGCTCGACACTGCTCGATACTCGCCCAAGCATCTCACTACTCAGGATGTTCGGCGCGCACCGAGCATTTATGGGTTACTCGGGCGGGAGTTCGGGTCTCCGTCCTGCATGTTTGGCGCTCTTTACAGAGCCAATGAACATGCAGGGATTGCCAGCCAGTCACTGTAATGCCGCAGCCATGTTGTTTGTGGGCATTACAGTGATTGACTGGCCGCACAGCGTCACCTCGAGTATTTAAAACCGGGCACCGCCATCTTGGACACAGTGGCCCGGGATCAGACAGTGTAGGGTCAGTGCTGCTGAGTTATGGAGAGATATATAGTGCAAAATAGGTAGTGTAGGGTCTCTAAAGCCTGCCAAATCAAACAAACAGTCCTTCTCAGGACTAATATCCTTCCCAGATATCAGGCAGGCAGGCAGGCTGTATAGGAGACGAAGTTGTTATACCAACAAACAGTGCATTACAGTGCTGTGTGCTCCTGCTGGTCAAATTCTTAGACTTATGCCCCAGTCTCAGGAGCCAGGAAAAATCCTTTTTTCTTTCATCTAAATCCTGTATTTTTTTTTCCTCAGTCAGACTGTACAAATACGCGTCTTATTAACCTTTTGGTATCCCCCCCCAAAAAAAAAAAAAAATAAAATTTGAGTGTGTCTGTGACTGTCCAGACACCAATATATCTGTTTAAAAGAGTCTGGTGTAGGCCAGATAACTAGAACATTGGTTTTGCAGTTCCACGGTTCAATTCTCTGTATTATCCAGCTTTTGGCCGTTTTTCCTTAAAAAAAACAGTAATAGTGTCTCCCTGACTGTTTAGACACAAATATATCTGTTTAAAAGATTCTGGTGTAGGCCAGATAACTAGAACTGTGGTCTTTCAGTTCCACGGTTCAATTCTCTGTATTATCCTGCTTTTGGCCTTTTTTCCGTAAAAAAAAACAGTAATAGTGTCTCCATTGACTGTTCAGACACAAATATATCTGTTTAAAAGATTCTGGTGTGGGCCAGAGAAATAGAACTGTGGTTTTCATCTTCCACGGTTCTAATCTCCTTTTTATTACCCTTTCTCCATTGATAGTGCGAGTGTAAGCTATTTTACTTCATTTACAATGGCCAAGGGACGTGGAACTGAACGTTCTGGTGATGGTGCGTGTAGAGGACGGGGCCGTGGATAAGGTGAAAATGTGCCACAACCAACAGTCACATCTTCTTGCTCCCACTTCTTGACCGAATTACTAGGGAAGCACACAACAACACCAGTATTGCGAACTGATCAGTGTGAACAGGTTATTAATTTGATAGCATATAATACTTCCAGTTATCTGGGCACCACCATCTTCGGTCTGTCTTCCACATGGTCAGGTTTTAGTAGCCGTGAGTCTTGACCGCGTACTTCTCCTCACCCTGATGCTCCTTCCTCCCACCAGGCCGAGTGTCGTCAGACAGCAACTGATCCCACAACTGGACACTCTGAAGAGCTGTTCACTGGTCCATTTCCATATTTGTGCCCCTCGTCTGCTCCGCTTGAAGTGGTGGAAGGGGAGATCCCATGTAGCGATGCCCAAATATTTGAACAGCCACTGCCAGAGGAAGTCGACGCTGGCAATTTGTCACAAGAGGTGGACGATGATGAGACACAATTGCCAGGAAGTGAGGAGGAGGATTGTGGTGCGCAAGTGGAAGAGGAAGAGGTGGTGGATGATCTAGTAACTGACCCAACGTGGCAGGAGGACACGCAGAGCGAGGCCAGCAGCACACAGGGGGAGGGAGGCAGAGTACCCCAACAGGCAGGAAGAAGCAGTGTGGTGGCCGCAGACAGAAGGTGGGCAACAGTTCCCCGTAACACCAACACGAGGGACGTTGCCAGTACAACCTGTAGGTCTTAAAGAGTCTGGAATTTTTTTAAAGATGAACTAGCAAAGGCCAAAGACCTATTATAAAGATATCAACTAGATATAGCAAATAAGTGCATGTAAAATATAACCTTTATTAATAATATATTAAAAAGAAATTATAACATAATGCCCATATCGTGTGCACATATATCATGAGTA
The DNA here is from genome assembly GCF_046119375.1 of Phyllobates terribilis. Classification (NCBI taxonomy): domain Eukaryota; kingdom Metazoa; phylum Chordata; class Amphibia; order Anura; family Dendrobatidae; genus Phyllobates; species Phyllobates terribilis. The sequence goes on from NW_027362762.1 coordinate 780,635,755, forward strand.
AGAAGATATAAATACCTAAAATATAGCTGGACAGAGTATCAAGCCCTATTAAGTCCAGCACAGATAAAGATCAAAAAGGTACTCAAACTGTGAAGTCCAAAAAGTGAACCTTACATGAGCACAAAACCGAGGTACACCTCACCAAATACCCATATAGCAATACATATGGTGATCATACCTATATCTGCGTATACCCATAGACATAACAAGCCATTCTTTAATGGTAGGTATGTATACAGAAATAAAACTATGAGGAGCCTTCTATTACTATCCAGGCATTAAATCCTCATAGAGCATGGAAACATCTCACCCGGAGTCTTTTATGTCTACTCCCCCTTTATGTTATAGGTGATCAGTTAATCCACGGAACATCCCGACGCGTTTCAATCCTTCATCAGGGGTACATAGTTCCTTTTCCTTAAGGGTATATAATTCCTCATTCCTGCATTGGTTCCTTAATCATGTCCTAATGCCTCAAATGGGTGCAAGTGTTGCTCTGCTTTATATGCGTACATCAGGCCACGCTCTTTCATAATAGTCGCCTTCCCGTGACGTATTTCCGGTCCCAGAATACCCCGGTGCCGGAAGCGAACGTCACGCATTACCATGGGCATGGAACGCACTTCCGGTCCCAGAGTACCCAGTTACCGGAAGCCAACGTCACGCGTTCCTATGGATATGGAACGCAAGCGTGCTGCTAGGAGATACGTATCACCTTTCCAACACGTGGTCCCGCCTCACGCCATGCTGACGCGCATAGACTCCTCCCCCATGCGGTCCAGCAGTCTTATTAAATGGGGTAAGGGATATTCAACCGAGGGAAAAGCAACCCTACATTGTCCACAACTCTATTAAAGTATATACCCCAATGTTAATGATATATAAGAAGGCTGTATCTGTTACTCACCAGAAGAAATGCCTAATTGCCTAAACAGACACGTACAGTTTTCTCCATAGATTTTATTGTATACAGATAAGTCATGGATTGAGAAGGTTTATATCAAGATAGAAAGGACCATACACGTGCAATGCTTCAGTATATAAAATAGGGGTTCCCATGGGACGAATGATAACATATATGCCCCATAATTAAACAAAGAGTATTATATTAATCAGTCTCCACAACCACAGCGGACCTCTCAAGAGGAGCAGAAGAAAAAAAGGGGGACCCTATTGAAACAACTAAATAACAACTCATCTGCTTACCCTACCTACGTGGGGGTTGGCACCCTACAAATCCTGCGCAAATGGCGCCCCCACTCTACGGTGGCTCTCCCTATCTACTCATCCCTATTCTGTCCCTATTCTGGAAGGAATGGGGCAAAGGATAGAATCTCATTCATACCAAGTGGGGTAGTGGTGCCCAGGGTAAAAATCCAACGAGTTTCCTTTTGTAAAATGCGTAAATCCCAGTTTCCTCCTCTTATCGATGGTGTCACCTTTTCAATGCCCATAAATTTAATAACATTGGTATCCCCCAGGTGCATAGTGTTTACATGATTAGCTATTGGGGTATCCTTTTTGTTTTTAATATCACGTAAGTGTTCTAGTATCCTTTTCTTAAACTCCCTTCGTGTCTTCCCAATATATTCCAATTTACATATACATGTCGCCTTGTATATCACTCCCTTCGATCGACAATTTATGAGTTCCCTGATTTTGAACTCCCTCCCCTTAACCGAACTCCTGAAAGTCTTCCCCTGGGTTATGGCAGAGCATGCCTTACAGTTGTTACACCGATAACAGCCAGAGACCCCTCGATCCAACCATGTGGGATTACGCTCAGACATAAAATGACTATGGACGAGACGATCCCTAAGGGATCTCCCTTTACGATAAGTAATTTGTGGTTGTAAGGCCAGTTTATCTCCAACGTCCTCATCCATGCGAAGGATATCCCAGTGTTTCTTAAAAATCTGTTTAACCTGTCCAGATTTATTGCAAAATCGTGTTATGAATCTAATCGTAGATTCTTCTTTATGTTTAGCTTTTGGAACCAATAGCTCACTTCTCTTTCTCATCAAAGACTCTCTGTAGGCTTGATTCAAGACCTTCTTAGGGTATCCTCTATCTAGGAATCTATTTCTCAAATCCCAAGCTTGTCTTCCATAGTCATTAACATCCGAGCAATTCCTCCTGAGCCTTAAAAATTGACCCTTTGGGATGCCTCTCTTGAATGGGACTGGATGATTGCTTTCCCATCTCAAGAGGGCATTGGTTGCTGTTGGTTTTCTATAGGTTTCAGTCCTTAATTCGCCATTAGCCTCTCTATGAATCAACACATCTAAAAACGCCAATTTGGTTCTATTCACTTCCGACGTAAACAGTAAACCAATCGGGTTGTCATTAAGTCCTGCGACGAATTCACGGAAACTGTCCGGTGTTCCGTTCCATATCACAAAGACATCGTCAATAAATCGCAGCCACATGACAACCCCATTGGCTGGGTAACATTCATTGAAGACCATGGTTTCTTCCCACAAGCCCAGGAGCAGATTAGCATATGAGGGGGCACATGGGCTCCCCATAGCTGTCCCCCTGAGTTGGTGGAAGTATTCCCCATCGAATGTGAAGACGTTGTTATTAAGACAAAATTCTAGGAGTTTCAAGGTGAACTCATTATGTATAGTGAATTGTCTACCCCTTGATCTTAAATAATAGTCAACGGCTCTTAAACCAAATTCATGGGGGATCGAGGAGTATAAGGCCTCTACATCCACACTCCCCAAAATCATGTCTTGCTCCAATACAACACCCTCGAGTTTCCTTAAGAGGTCCGCTGTGTCGCGTACATAGGAATTTAGAGCTATCACAAATGGTCTCAGAATTTTATCAATATATGTGCCTACCTTATGTGTGAGGCTATTAATTCCAGACACAATAGGTCTTGCTTTTAAAAGTTCCAGACCTTTATGGACTTTAGGAAGACCATAAAAAGTCGCTGTGATCGGGTAAGCTGGGACCAAATAGTCCTTTTCATTTTTATCAATCACCTTGTTAATGAAACCTTCCTGTACCAACTCCCTGAGTTTATTATGTAAATCCTTTATTGGGTTATGTGATAGTTTCTGATACCCATCCTCCTGTTCGAGTAACCCCAAACACATAGCACGATAATGGTCAGTATCCATGATAACTAGATTTCCGCCTTTATCAGACGGTTTTATTACGATATTTTTATCCACTTCCAATCTCAGCAAACACTCCATTTCCCCCTTAGATAAATTATGGCTCCGATCATTTCTACCATGCTCAAGGTCAATCAAGTCTTTTGTCACTAGATTTAAAAATACGTCTATAGAGCAAATATCACCAGATGATGGTGGTACCTTCTGACTCCTCTTTTTTAAGGCCGTAAATGGACCTTTTCCATCAATATTGGGGTTTGAGTCACCCAAGTGGTACAGAAGTCTAACATCCTCCAGTAGATCTTCTTCAATCCCCAAGTCCCTACTACTTTTTTTGCTTTCCCTTATAAAATGCTTTTTCCATTTTAAATTACGAACAAACAAATGTAAATCTTTAACTGCTTCAAAAGCATCAAAATCGGTAGTAGGGACGAAGGATAGACCCTTGCTGAGGACACACATTTCGTCCTCTAACAACTGTCTTTTAGAAAGATTAATAATCTGAAGCTCTAATTGGGGTTGTTGAATCTGCTTCTGAGAGGATATTGTAGGTCTAAAAAATTGCTCCTCTGTGGTGATCTCTTATTGGAGCTCCTCCCCTGATTAAATCCTCTACCTCTCCCCCTAATTTTGTGGTTTTTACCCTTCCCCTCAGTTTCTGATACCTCAGTTTCCGAAGAGGAAGGGTCAATATCAGTGGTCCTTGTATTTCTAATCACTGGAAAGGTGTAAGCTTTATTATCTTTAAATTCCGCCAAATCTTTACTGAAAAACTTATGTTTTCTCTCTTTAAGATGGAACTGAAATCGTTCAATCGTATTCTGCAGACTCAGTTCCTTCTGTATAAATTCTGGCTCTGAGGCAAATTTTTTTGTGACCTCTATCTGCTCTTTTAAAGACTCATTAAGTGTGGATAAGGTTAATTTTTCCTCTTCCAATAGTATCTTCATAAACCTGATCGAGCTCTCAGTGGCTTCCCTTTCCCACTTAGCCACTAAGGTAGAACTCTTATAGCGATATCCAGGTGAGAGGGCAATCCGCAGGTGTCTAGGTACAATACCCGCCTTGATATAGTTTTCAAGAGACTGTACCTCCCACCAGGACGCTATTTGATCCTTATAGATTTTTGTAAGTTCTTTGAACGCTGAATTGAAAGAAGGAGTATATTTTTTTTGGGTGAACAATCTATCTGAGAATACCTCCTTTGCCTCATCTATCCATTGATCTGTATTGATACCAACAGTGAGAAAACCTGCCATACTGTAATATAAATATGAACTAGCAAAGGCCAAAGACCTATTATAAAGATATCAACTAGATATAGCAAATAAGTGCATGTAAAATATAACCTTTATTAATAATATATTAAAAAGAAATTATAACATAATGCCCATATCGTGTGCACATATATCATGAGTAAGAAGATATAAATACCTAAAATATAGCTGGACAGAGGATTGAAACGCGTCGGGATGTTCCGTGGATTAACTGATCACCTATAACATAAAGGGGGAGTAGACATAAAAGACTCCGGGTGAGATGTTTCCATGCTCTATGAGGATTTAATGCCTGGATGGTAATAGAAGGCTCTTCATAGTTTTATTTCTGTATACATACCTACCATTAAAGAATGGCTTGTTATGTCTATGGGTATACGCAGATATAGGTATGATCACCATATGTATTGCTATATGGGTATTTGGTGAGGTGTACCTCGGTTTTGTGCTCATGTAAGGTTCACTTTTTGGACTTCACAGTTTGAGTACCTTTTTGATCTTTATCTGTGCTGGACTTAATAGGGCTTGATACTCTGTCCAGCTATATTTTAGGTATTTATATCTTCTTACTCATGATATATGTGCACACGATATGGGCATTATGTTATAATTTCTTTTTAATATATTATTAATAAAGGTTATATTTTACATGCACTTATTTGCTATATCTAGTTGATATCTTTATAATAGGTCTTTGGCCTTTGCTAGTTCATATTTATATTACAGTATGGCAGGTTTTCTCACTGTTGGTATCAATACAGATCAATGGATAGATGAGGCAAAGGAGGTATTCTCAGATAGATTGTTCACCCAAAAAAAATATACTCCTTCTTTCAATTCAGCGTTCAAAGAACTTACAAAAATCTATAAGGATCAAATAGCGTCCTGGTGGGAGGTACAGTCTCTTGAAAACTATATCAAGGCGGGTATTGTACCTAGACACCTGCGGATTGCCCTCTCACCTGGATATCGCTATAAGAGTTCTACCTTAGTGGCTAAGTGGGAAAGGGAAGCCACTGAGAGCTCGATCAGGTTTATGAAGATACTATTGGAAGAGGAAAAATTAACCTTATCCACACTTAATGAGTCTTTAAAAGAGCAGATAGAGGTCACAAAAAAATTTGCCTCAGAGCCAGAATTTATACAGAAGGAACTGAGTCTGCAGAATACGATTGAACGATTTCAGTTCCATCTTAAAGAGAGAAAACATAAGTTTTTCAGTAAAGATTTGGCGGAATTTAAAGATAATAAAGCTTACACCTTTCCAGTGATTAGAAATACAAGGACCACTGATATTGACCCTTCCTCTTCGGAAACTGAGGTATCAGAAACTGAGGGGAAGGGTAAAAACCACAAAATTAGGGGGAGAGGTAGAGGATTTAATCAGGGGAGGAGCTCCAATAAGAGATCACCACAGAGGAGCAATTTTTTAGACCTACAATATCCTCTCAGAAGCAGATTCAACAACCCCAATTAGAGCTTCAGATTATTAATCTTTCTAAAAGACAGTTGTTAGAGGACGAAATGTGTGTCCTCAGCAAGGGTCTATCCTTCGTCCCTACTACCGATTTTGATGCTTTTGAAGCGGTTAAAGATTTACATTTGTTTGTTCGTAATTTAAAATGGAAAAAGCATTTTATAAGGGAAAGCAAAAAAAGTAGTAGGGACTTGGGGATTGAAGAAGATCTACTGGAGGATGTTAGACTTCTGTACCACTTGGGTGACTCAAACCCCAATATTGATGGAAAAGGTCCATTTACGGCCTTAAAAAAGAGGAGTCAGAAGGTACCACCATCATCTGGTGATATTTGCTCTATAGACGTATTTTTAAATCTAGTGACAAAAGACTTGATTGACCTTGAGCATGGTAGAAATGATCGGAGCCATAATTTATCTAAGGGGGAAATGGAGTGTTTGCTGAGATTGGAAGGGGATAAAAATATCGTAATAAAACCGTCTGATAAAGGCGGAAATCTAGTTATCATGGATACTGACCATTATCGTGCTATGTGTTTGGGGTTACTCGAACAGGAGGATGGGTATCAGAAACTATCACATAACCCAATAAAGGATTTACATAATAAACTCAGGGAGTTGGTACAGGAAGGTTTCATTAACAAGGTGATTGATAAAAATGAAAAGGACTATTTGGTCCCAGCTTACCCGATCACAGCGACTTTTTATGGTCTTCCTAAAGTCCATAAAGGTCTGGAACCTTTAAAAGCAAGACCTATTGTGTCTGGAATTAATAGCCTCACACATAAGGTAGGCACATATATTGATAAAATTCTGAGACCATTTGTGATAGCTCTAAATTCCTATGTACGCGACACAGCGGACCTCTTAAGGAAACTCGAGGGTGTTGTATTGGAGCAAGACATGATTTTGGGGAGTGTGGATGTAGAGGCCTTATACTCCTCGATCCCCCATGAATTTGGTTTAAGAGCCGTTGACTATTATTTAAGATCAAGGGGTAGACAATTCACTATACATAATGAGTTCACCTTGAAACTCCTAGAATTTTGTCTTAATAACAACGTCTTCACATTCGATGGGGAATACTTCCACCAACTCAGGGGGACAGCTATGGGGAGCCCATGTGCCCCCTCATATGCTAATCTGCTCCTGGGCTGGTGGGAAGAAACCATGGTCTTCAATGAATGTTACCCAGCCAATGGGGTTGTCATGTGGCTGCGATTTATTGACAATGTCTTTGTGATATGGAACGGAACACCGGACAGTTTCCGTGAATTCGTCGCAGGACTTAATGACAACCCGATTGGTTTACTGTTTACGTCGGAAGTGAATAGAACCAAATTGGCGTTTTTAGATGTGTTGATTCATAGAGAGGCTAATGGCGAATTAAGGACTGAAACCTATAGAAAACCAACAGCAACCAATGCCCTCTTGAGATGGGAAAGCAATCATCCAGTCCCACTCAAGAGAGGCATCCCAAAGGGTCAATTTTTAAGGCTCAGGAGGAATTGCTCGGATGTTAATGACTATGGAAGACAAGCTTGGGATTTGAGAAATAGATTCCTAGATAGAGGATACCCTAAGAAGGTCCTGAATCAAGCCTACAGAGAGTCTTTGATGAGAGAGAGAAGTGAGCTATTGGTTCCAAAAGCTAAACATAAAGAAGAATCTACGATTAGATTTATAACACGATTTTGCAATAAATCTGGACAGGTTAAACAGATTTTTAAGAAACACTGGGATATCCTTCGCGTGGATGAGGACGTTGGAGATAAACTGGCCTTACAACCACAAATTACTTATCGTAAAGGGAGATCCCTTAGGGATCGTCTCGTCCATAGTCATTTTATGTCTGAGCGTAATCCCACATGGTTGGATCGAGGGGTCTCTGGCTGTTATCGGTGTAACAACTGTAAGGCATGCTCTGCCATAACCCAGGGGAAGACTTTCAGGAGTTCGGTTAAGGGGAGGGAGTTCAAAATCAGGGAACTCATAAATTGTCGATCGAAGGGAGTGATATACAAGGCGACATGTATATGTAAATTGGAATATATTGGGAAGACACGAAGGGAGTTTAAGAAAAGGATACTAGAACACTTACGTGATATTAAAAACAAAAAGGATACCCCAATAGCTAATCATGTAAACACTATGCACCTGGGGGATACCAATGTTATTAAATTTATGGGCATTGAAAAGGTGACACCATCGATAAGAGGAGGAAACTGGGATTTACGCATTTTACAAAAGGAAACTCGTTGGATTTTTACCCTGGGCACCACTACCCCACTTGGTATGAATGAGATTCTATCCTTTGCCCCATTCCTTCCAGAATAGGGACAGAATAGGGATGAATAGATAGGGAGAGCCACCGTAGAGTGGGGGCGCCATTTGCGCAGGATTTGTAGGGTGCCAACCCCCACGTAGGTAGGGTAAGCAGATGAGTTGTTATTTAGTTGTTTCAATAGGGTCCCCCTTTTTTTTCTTCTGCTCCTCTTGAGAGGTCCGCTGTGGTTGTGGAGACTGATTAATATAATACTCTTTGTTTAATTATGGGGCATATATGTTATCATTCGTCCCATGGGAACCCCTATTTTATATACTGAAGCATTGCACGTGTATGGTCCTTTCTATCTTGATATAAACCTTCTCAATCCATGACTTATCTGTATACAATAAAATCTATGGAGAGAACTGTACGTGTCTGTTTAGGCAATTAGGCATTTCTTCTGGTGAATAACAGATAGAGCCTTCTTATATATCATTAACATTGGGGTATATACTTTAATAGAGTTGTGGACAATGTAGGGTTGCTTTTCCCTCGGTTGAATATCCCTTACCCCATTTAATAAGACTGCTGGACCGCATGGGGGAGGAGTCTATGCGCGTCAGCATGGCGTGAGGCGGGACCACGTGTTGGAAAGGTGATACGTATCTCCTAGCAGCACGCTTGCGTTCCATATCCATAGGAACGCGTGACGTTGGCTTCCGGTAACTGGGTACTCTGGGACCGGAAGTGCGTTCCATGCCCATGGTAACGCGTGACGTTCGCTTCCGGCACCGGGGTATTCTGGGACCGGAAATACGTCACGGGAAGGCGATTATTATGAAAGAGCGCGGCCTGATGTACGCATATAAAGCAGAGCAACACTTGCACCCATTTGAGGCATTAGGACATGATTAAGGAACCAATGCAGGAATGAGGAATTATATACCCTTAAGGAAAAGGAACTATGTACCCCTGATGAAGGATTGAAACGCGTCGGGATGTTCCGTGGATTAACTGATCACCTATAACATAAAGGGGGAGTAGACATAAAAGACTCCGGGTGAGATGTTTCCATGCTCTATGAGGATTTAATGCCTGGATGGTAATAGAAGGCTCTTCATAGTTTTATTTCTGTATACATACCTACCATTAAAGAATGGCTTGTTATGTCTATGGGTATACGCAGATATAGGTATGATCACCATATGTATTGCTATATGGGTATTTGGTGAGGTGTACCTCGGTTTTGTGCTCATGTAAGGTTCACTTTTTGGACTTCACTGTTTGAGTACCTTTTTGATCTTTATCTGTGCTGGACTTAATAGGGCTTGATACTCTGTCCAGCTATATTTTAGGTATTTATATCTTCTTACTCATGATATATGTGCACACGATATGGGCATTATGTTATAATTTCTTTTTAATATATTATTAATAAAGGTTATATTTTACATGCACTTATTTGCTATATCTAATTTTTTTAAAGACTCTGCTGATAACCCCAAAAAGGCCATTTGTACCACCTTCCATGCCATCATCAGCAGGGGTGACAAAACTACCAGCCTGACCACCACCAGCATGATCAGGCACATGTCAGCAAAGCACTCGACTTTGTGGGGCGAGTCATCACTCATTATGGCAGTTTCTCAAGAAACAGCATCAATGTCCACGTCCACGTCCCACTGCAGCGTAAAATTGTCCATATCCCAGACCTTTGAACGAAAGCGCAAATTCGCAGCCAACGCCCCACAGGCCACAGTCCTAAATTCCCACATTTCACGACTGCGTGCGTTGGAAATGCTGCCTTTTCGGCTGGTGGAGACGGAATCCTTCCGCAACCTTATGGCGGTGGCCGTCCCTCGGTACTTGGTCTCCAGCTGACACTATTTTGCCTGATGTGCCATCCCTGCACTACACAAGCACGTGTCCCAAAACATCTGCTGTGCCATCAACAACGCAGTTACTGGGAGAGTCCATGACAACGGACACGTGCTTGTGGCCAGGGACGGTACATCTCCCTGACGGCACACTGGGTAAACATAGTGGAAGCCGGGACCCAGTCGGACCTTGGGACGGAACACATCCTCCCCACACCGAGGATTGCGGGCCCTATGTCAGTCAGAGTTGCCCCCACAGTGTACAGCTCCTGCACATCCTCCTCCTCCTCCTCCTCCTCATGTTCAGCCTCCATCTCAGATATCAACACATCAGTTACAAGCTGGAAGCACTGCAGTACTTCCTCAACCAAGAGGCAACAGGCTGTGCTGAAACTCATAAGCTTAGGTGATAAACATCACACTGCTTAGGAGTTGTCGACAGCTGTGAAAGAGCAGGCAGATCTGTGGCTGAGACTGCTAAACCTACATCCAGGCATGGTCGTATGTGACAATGGCCGTAACCTGGTGGCAGCTCTGAGGCGAGGCGAGATCACACACGTACCATGCCTGGCTCATGTGCTTAACCTCATGGTTCAGCGGTTTCTTAAATCGTACCCCAAGTTGCCAGATCTGCTCGTCAAAGTACGCCACCTGTCAGCTCATTTTCGGACGTCGGCTACAGCTTCCGCCACCCTTACTATGTTGCAGCAGCGTTTGCAGCTTCCGGCACACCGACTGGTGTGTGATGTCCCCACATGTTGGAACTCTACCCTCCACATGTTGCAAAGGATTTGTGAGCAGAAGAGAGCAACACATAAGACCTCAGGAGTGGACCTGGATGTCTGACACATGTACCATCATGACAAACTTTGAGGAGTCCACCAAGATGGCGAGTGGCGATGATGCCATCATTAGCGTCAGCATCCCACTTGTCTGTCTTTTGCAACGCTCTCTGCAGAGAATTAAAGAGGAGGCATTGCAGCCAGAGTATGATGAGATGGATCAAGAAGCCGTAGCGGGCGATTACACACAGCCCTGCCTCATCTCATCCCAACGTGCATTGGGGGACAATGAGGGAGAGGAGGAGGAAGAGGAGGAAGAACAGGAGCTGGTATCATGATCTGTAGACGGTTGTACCTGTACAACTGTCATACCGTCGGTTCAGCATGGGTGGCCTGAGGACAGGGGGGAGGAGGAGGAGGAGGAGAGCATGGTCAGTCGTCATCTTGGTGAGGACACGGAAGTCTTGCCCGTTACCAGTCTGGCACGCATGGCTGACTTTATGTTACGCTGCCTTAACCGTGACCATCGCGTTGTCAAAATGTTGGGTGACAGTCATTACTGGTTGGTGACACTTTTAGACCCCCGCTACAAGGAGAACGTTCACTCTCTTATTCCTGAGGTGGAGAGATCTACAAAAATGAGGCAGTACCAGAAGGCCCTTGCTGCAGAACTGTTAAAAAAATTCCCATCTGAACACGCTAGCAGCAGAGGTCACAGTTCGTTGACCAACCAAGGCGTACAGGCGAGAGAGACGCAACTCCAATCCAGCAGAGGCAGGGGAGCACTGTCAACATTCTGGGACAGTTTTCTGAGACCCGCCCAGCTTACAGGCCCTGAGGCGCAAGGTACTCTCACAAGGAGTGGAAAGTTTCAAAAGATGGTGAGGGAGTACCTTGCCGACCGTACCAGCATCCTCCGTGATTCCTCTGTGCCTTTTAATTATTGGATATCCAAGCTGGACACTTGGAATGAACTCGCTCTGTACGCCTTGGAGGTCCTGGCCTGCCCTGCTGCTAGCGTGTTATCGGAGCGTGTTTTTAGTGCCGCTGGGGGGAATTATAACTAGTGTTGAGCCACCCCCGTAGTGTTCGAGTTCGGTTTGGTTCGTCGAACACCCGTGTGTTCGCCGAACTGTTCGTCGAACTGTTCGTCGAACACCTTCGAACACCGTTAAAACCAATGGCAGGCAAACAAAAACACATAGAAACACATAGAAAACACCTTCAAAGGTGTCCAAAAGCTGACAAACTGCTCAGAAGACATAACTAACACATGGAAAAGTGACAAGTACATATAGTCATGCGAAAATAAAAGAGGTGGAGGAGTAAAAGGAGGGGGAGACACAGATATAGGCATGTCATGCCCTTCTAAAATCCAAAAAGTGAGAAGCCGACACGGCCAGGCCGCTCCTGCCCGTGCCACCTCCGTGTCGCCGGGTTTGTGCCAGAGCCGCGGTGAACCCTGATGGCCAGCCCACCTCTCCCAATACTGGTGCCTGTCCGCTGGTGGGTCGAGCGAGCCCCCCTGTGGTGGAGGCAGCTCTAAGCTTTTTAATTTAAATTGTCTCTCTAATTTGAATGAATACACTTTAAATCCATTTACAAGGATCTATTGGAGGGCAAGTCTCATGCCAGCAGCCGCGTAATTCCAGCTCCAGTAGCGTCCACTAAAGCTGCTGCAGTTAAAAAGCTTTTATAAGGATCGAGCTCGGCTGTCCACCGCAAGGCATCCTACTGCCAGTCCCAGCCCCTATGCCTTGGGGTGCCTCCTGATGCTCTTCACTGAGTATCCCATGGTCCCGAAGCATTTCCTTTGAAAAAATTAAGTGTCTAAACTACAGGTGGTGTAGCTTGCTTAACAGCCGGGATAATCCGCTGACTAGCAGACACTGCTACTAGGCACAAAGTATTTCCTGGGCTAGATGCAGTTAAAAATTTGTAATTAGATACTCTCGTTGGATGCTGAGAAAGCATTCCATAGAGTCTCCTGGCACGCCATATATGATTCTCTTAAAAAGCTTGGGGTAGGGGTCTAGGGGACCCTTTTATAGCCCAAATCACGGCCCTGTATCACAATACGTCACCTAGGCTGAAGATAAATGGAACTGTAGCACCCTGAGGGCTCGGTTGCTACAGAGGTATTGCACCTCACCCAGAGGTGTGATATCTCACTCTCAGGTAAGGATGGAGTGTGGATCAGGACCCGACACCTGCATGCATTACACCACATTGCCGTGGGGCAGGGCGACCAATATGCCTCTGAGATGGGCACGACAGTCCCTGTCCCTGGCTGGAGTGGGGGGAGGGAACACTGAGGAAGGGGAACCCTGTAGTGCAGGAGCAGGGAGGAAGCAGTTCCTGGGTGCATTGAGAAGGGAGTATAAAAGGTGGGCACCATCTTAGTTCAGTGCAGAGAAGTCTGAGCAGAAGTGGAAGGGAGCAGGGGCTCTGCATGAGCTCTGCTCCGGAGGCGGGCCTAGTAACAGAGGCCCAGGCCTGGAAGAGGGAGAAGGAAGGAAGAGGAGCGGAGAAGGCTCCAGGAACGAGGAATGAAGGGATCCCAGGGGTGCGGACGGGCGAGTCGCCACCGCACGCCCGAATCCACCTGCGTGGAGGGGTCAGGCCAAAGGGGGAGACCGGTCCCCGAAACTAGTGGAGGCAGGAAACGACCCTCAGCTAGAAACCGGAGGCTGTGACATTTTATGTGGCGCAGCCCCTCGCTACACCCGCTAGGAAGGCACCACATAGGGTCAGGGAAACTGGCGCCAAGTTTACCAAGAGGAGGCCCGAGGCAGCCGGACAGAAGGGTTGGTAAGAAAGGCCAGACAAAGGACACACAAAGGGGGTCCTGTGAAGCGCTCCAAAGTTATCTGGGAGTTGTCTGAGCCCCTCACCTGGTGAGCACAGTACGACGTGGGCAGCCGTTACCTGCAGACGTGGTCTGGATAATAAGAACTGTGAGTAAAGGCCCTGGACTGCATCACTGACTCTGTGTCGTTACTGCTGCTGCCCTGCACCATCACCCCCATCCTCCGCATACACTGCCCTGAGGCTATACTCCTCCCGTGGGGAGTTATGCTACGCTCTGCTGCACCCAAAACTCCAGCCTCAGCGGTCTGCCCTGCAGCGGCGGTTCACTCTGACCGCAATCCACGGGTGGCGTAGTCGGACATTTAAACATCAAAACCACATAAATAGTTCAGCCACTGGTTTGACCACCCTGAGCCACGGAACTGGGTCGCCGCCACGAAGACTACAACCACCAGCATCCACCAAAAAGGGTCCGGCTCCGGGTGTCCCAAGGCCCAGGGGGTGCATCAGAACATTTTCATCACCTTTCACAATCACCAATGGGACAAGGCAGGGATGTCCTCTGTCCCCTCTCTTATACATCCTAGTGACGGAGCACCTGCTCTCATCAATTCGCCATAACCCCAATATTAGGTGGATTGAGGTGGGAGGCACCGAGTACAAGTGCTCTCTATTTGCTGATGATGTCCTAGTATATATCACTCAATCACATATATCCATCCATGCTGTTATGGCTGAAATAGATCACTTTGTTACATAGTCAAATTTTAAAATCAATGCAGCGAAGTCTGAGGCCCTCGATGTCTCCCTCCCCAAATCCATATAGGATTCCATCCAGTCCAACTTTCCCTTTGCCTGGCCCTCACAGGGTATCAAATACTTAGGAATTCCTATTCATAGAGACCTCTCCCATCTATGTTATCTTAATTTTGGGCCCTTTATTGAACAACTCCATACAGACCACGGTTGGCAAGTTAGAACTGTAAGATTCACTACGTGAACCACTGGTGTTTTGTGGAAAAGCACATGTACACTGCGTTCCAAATTATTATGCAAAAAGTGTTTAGGAGTGATAAGGGAAGAATTTGTTTGTTTGTCAGTTAAACTCATTGATGGTGATGTGTGTCAGGGCTCTTTATATCACTGTAAGCAATTGCAGACACCTGTGCTAATTAGTTTGGCAGGTGTGTCCAATGAAAGGAAAGACTACTTAAGAAGGCTGTCTCACATTATTAAGCAGCCTACATTTTCTGCCAAAATGGGAAAGAAAAAGGATGTGTCGGCTGCTGAGAAGCAACAAATTGTGGAGTGTTTAGGTCAAGGCATGACTACAATCAACATTGTGCGATGATCAGGATGAAGTGTCTTGGCAATCAAGAAGTATGTAGCTGATTCACAGTACACACGTGTGCGTGCTGATAAGGGCAAATTGAGGACTCTTTCCTACAGGCAATTACGTCAGGTTGAAAGAGCAGCGGCAAAAAAGCCTTGTCATAGCAGCAGACAAGTTTTTGAAGCTGCTTGTGCCTCCAACGTCCCCCGAACAACAAGATGCAGGGTCCTTCAGAGGTTTGCAGCTGTGCATACGCCATCCTGTCGACCTCCTCTATCCACTTCACACAAGCAGAAACGGCTCCAGTGGGCCAAACATTACATGAAGACTGATTTCAAAACTGTTTTGTTCACGGATGAGTGCCGTGCAGTGCTCGATGGTCCAGATGGATGGAGTGGAGGATGGCTGGTTGATGGACACCCCACGCAAACACGGCTACAGCGCCAACAAGGAGGAGGTGGAGTAATGTTTTGGGCTGGAATCATGGGGAGAGAGATTGTCGGCCCCTTTAGGATCCCTGAAGGCGCTAAAGATGAACTCCATAATGTATGTGGATTTTCTCAAACAGCACTTCCTGCCATGGTTCAAGAAGAAGAACCGTGTATTTCACAGCAAGATCATTTTTCTGCATGATAATGCACCATCTCATGCTGCACATAAAACATCTGCATCTCTGGCTGATATGGGCATAAAAGGGGACAAACTTATGGTGTGACCCCCATGCTCCCCTGACCTGTACCCCATTCAGAACCTTTGGAGCATCATTAAAAGGAGTGTCTATGATGGCGGGAGGCAGTTCACATCTAAGCAACAGCTCTGGGAGGGTATTCTGTCCTCATGCAAAACAATTGAAGCAGAAACCATCCAAAACCTGACAAATTCAATGGACGAGAGAGTTCAGAAGCTCCTTTCGAACAAGGGGTCCTATGTGAAAATGTAACATCACCTAGAATAAAGTTTTGAGTTGAAAACTGTTTGATTTCAGTTTCTAACAACCTGCTAATGCTTATAATTTCAAAAATGACCATTTTTTTGGTCTTTATTAAAATGAAAAGGTTGATCGAAAAGTTTGGGGGATCTAAGAGTGTGGCAACCCAGTAGTCATGATTACTTCGAATTCTGACAATATGAGGGTCATGCTGCAGGTAGTGCAGCAAGAAGGCACTTATGTGTCTTGCGCATCTCGGAGCCCCAAAATTATTTTCCGGGCTAGATGCAGCTAAAAATTATTATTAATTTTAAATCTGGTGAAGCTTTAGTATAGATGGCCTAATAGGATCAGTGCTGCACACTGCTACAAAGCCCAAATTATTTTCCAGCCAAGATACAGATAAACATGATTAGTAATTTGAAAGCTTAAAACGGTTGGTAGGGTGATTTTAACCAATCATCAAGCTTTTACTCTCCCCAGGATGACACAGGGGTAGAAAAGTCGTTTCGGATCCATGATTTGTTCATCTTTATGAACGTGAGTCTGTCTACATTATCAGTGGAGAGCCGCGTGCGGTTATCTGTCAGCACACCACCAGCAGCGCTGAACACACGTTCAGACAGAACGCTGGCTGCGGGGCATGACAAGATCTCCAAGGCGTAAGTGGCTAGCTCCGGCCATTTATCCAGATTGGAAGCCCAAAAAGAGCAAGGGTCCAGTGACACAGTCGTGGCTTCAATGTTTACTTGGAGATACTCCTGTACCATCGTCTCTAGGCGTTGACTATGTGTCAGACTTCTTGTCTCCTGTGGCCTTGCAAAGGATGGGCTAAAAAAGTGGTGAAATGATTCCGCAAAATTGATGCTACCAGCAGATACTGTGGTTCTGTTACGGTTTGAGTGCTGAACACTTGACGGTCCCACGGTTGGCAAGTTGGAACTGTGAGATTCACTACGTGCACCACTGGTATTTTGTGGAAAAGCACATGTAAGATTCTGCAACAGTCTCTGCTGATACTCCTGCATGCGTGCATCCCTTTCTATGGCAGGAATAATTTCTGCAAATTTACTTTTGTACCGGGGATCTAACAGTGTGGTAACCCAGTAGTCAGGATTATTTCTAATTCTCACAATTCGAGGGTCATGTTGCAGGTAGTGCAGCAAGAAGGCACTCATGTGTGTTGCGCATCCAGGAGCACCAAGTCCCTGTTGTGTTGGTGGCGAGGTAACAATCATGCTTCCTTCCTCTGTCCTCTCCCCCCAACCTCGCACAACAGAAATGTGATCAAGGTCTCCCTCATCAGATGAGTCTTCCATCAGTTCGTCCTCCACTTCTTCCTGGGCTCCTGCACCTTCCTCACTAGTTTGGCTGCTACCATGCGCCCTGGTAAAACCATCTCCCCCACCCTCACATGCCTGCCGCCTTGGTGCTGCCGACCGTCTGGACCTTGCAGATGTTAGCCCTTCCGCATACAACTCCTCCTCCTCTACTTCCTCCACCTCCTCTTGTGCCACCACCTGACTCCGAATTCTGTTTAACATGTGCTCCAGCATGTAAATCACCGGAATAGTCATGCTGATAATGGCATCGTCAGCACTAAACATCTTCATCGCCATTTCAAAACTGTGCAGAAGGGTGCATAGGTCCCTGATCTGAGACCACTCCTCCAGCGTGATTTTCCCCACCTCTGAACCTCGTTGGCCCAGGCTATACGTCAGAATGTATTGCACCAGGGCTTGTCGGTGCTGCCACAGTCGCTGCAACATGTGCAGAGTTGAATTCCACCAGGTAGGCACATCGCATTTTAACCGGTGAAGTGGCAGGCCCAACGACTTCTGTAGAGATGTAAGTCGCTGAGCTGCGGGATGCGAACGGCGGAAGTGAGCACACAGCGACCGTGACCTCTGCAGAAGGCCATCTAGTCTGGGATAGTGGGCTAAAAATTGCTGGACAACCAGGTTCAACACGTGAGCCATACAAGGCACGTGTGTGACATTGCCCCGGCGAAGGGCCGCACCCAGGTTTGCAGCATTGTCGCACACGGCCTTCCCTGGTTTCAGGTCCAGTGGAGACAACCATTCATGAAATTGGTTCTCCAGAGCTGACCACAACTCCTCAGCTGTGTGACTCACATTTCCCAGACATTTCAATGTAAAAACCGCCTGATGACGTTGAGCCCTACTGCCAGCATAGTAAGGAGGTGTGCAGGATCCCTTATGCGCAGCTAGAAAGCTTGTGGCATGACCAGACAGGCTTTGGGTGCAGGTGGAAGACCGAGAGGAGGTTGAGGAGGCAGAAGCAGTGGAGGAACTTTGACATAAAGAGGATTGACGCACAACTCGTGGGGACGGCAAGACTTGGACAGCAGCCCCTTGTCCTGCTGTCACCATAGTTACCCAGTGCCCAGTCAGCGACATGTAACGCCCCTGTCCATGCCTACTCGTCCAAGTGTCTGTGGTGAAATGCACCCTGTCACACACAGAGTTTCTCAAAGAAGCGGTGATGTTGTGTGCGACATGCTGGTGGAGCGCAGGCACACCTTTCTTTGAGAAGTAGTGCCGACTGGGCATCTGGTACTGGGGCACTGCGACAGACATAAGGTCTCGAAAATCCTCTGTGTCCACCAGGCGGAAAGGCAGCATTTCTGTAGCCAAGAGCTTGCAGATGGTGAAATTCAACCTCTTAGCTTTCTCATGGCTAGGAGGAAATGGTCTTTTACTTGTCCACATCTGAGGGACCGAGGGCTGGCTATTGTGCTTAGACGGGGTTGATAAGGGTGTCCCCGGCAAACTGCCGGTCTGTGAGGAAGATGCAGGCGGACATGTTAGGTTGCCTTGATCCAAAGGTGGTGCTATCGATGTCGGACAGCACTCAACACCAGCTGGTGTTACCACCTCCAAAGAAAATGATGACCTGCCAATCACGCTGGCTGTTGCGGGTAAAGAGGTGGCAGGTCTGCGCCCCAAAACAGGTGTGACTGCTGTCCCCCCAGTCACAGAGGATGAAGAGGCCGCGGATGCACAAGATATGGCAGACGGTGGTTGGCCCGGCCGGCTAGGCCGCATTGTAGCACACTGAGCTTCCCACTGCAACTTATGCTTCATGTCCATGTGCCGGTTCATGCATGAAGTACTCAAACTATGTATTTTTTGGCCTCTACTTAGCTTTTACTGACAAATGTTACAGATAACACGAGTTGGGTCATCTTTATCGATCTGAAAAAATGCCCAGGCTATGCAAGGCTTAGCACCCATGTGACCTGAAGAGAAACCACGACTTGTGGTGAGAGGCAGAGTTGTGTTTGAGGATGCAGTTGTTGACGTGCTTCCAGTACTATGTCTCTGTCCAGGAAGGTGCAACCTGACCTCGTCGTCACTAGCATCTTCCTCCACCTCCTCTGCTGACCTCATCTCTTGGCTGACTGTGGGTTGACAGTAAGTGGGATCTCCAACCTCATCATCATCACCCTGTGCGTTATCACACCCGTCGTCCTCAGAGCAAACCTGTTCCTGCCCTGACAAAAAACTAAAGTTGTCGCTCCATTCAGGTATTTGAGTCTTATCATCGTCTTCCTCATTGTCTCCACCAACAGGAGTTACAGTTTGGGAATGAGGGTCTACATTATGGTCAGAACCTTCTGCGTCTGGTCCTGGATCCGACTCATAAAGATTCTGGGCATCAGTGCAGATCATTTCCTCGTCTGGATTCACAGAAGCGCTGGAGTCGACCTCTGATTCCCAGGCTATAGTATGATTAAACAGCTCTGCAGACTCAACCATCTGTTCTACCTCATACTCAGACGGGCAGCTGGAGATTTGGGAGCTGTGAGGAAGCAAGTGCGATTGGGGTGACACCTTGGAGGACTGGAGTATTTGTGATGTTGAAGTTGATGTGGAGGAGAGCCCACTTAAAGGAGCACTTGATATCCGTTGAAGCACCTGCTGTTTTTGTGCCTCATCTGGAATTTGTAGCGATTGGCGTGGCCGTAAGAAAGGGATCTTATCACATTGTCCGCTAAAAGAAGTAGACATTTTAGTTTGGCTGGAAGATGGTCTTTCTTCTGCAGATGTTACTGTTGCTTTAACACCTACCCCACGGACACAACCTTTTTTCCCCTTCCCAACACGCCTATTCCCCTTTCCACCAGCAGCAGGCCTTTTTCCACTCATTTTGGTGGTTAACTAATTCACAACTCTGAAGTTGTTTGCACAAAAAAACAATGGATGGGAACCGAGCAGAGCTGAGTGGCCAAACTGTCGTATTAGGCCAAAACTATTGGCTGGGTTAGATGCAGAAAAAAATTATATTCAATTTGCAACCTGATGGAGGTCTGTATAGATGGATTAATAGAACAAGTCCCACACACAGCTAGAAGCCCAATATTTTTTCAGAGGTAGATGCAGAAAAAAATATATTCAGTTTGCAACCTGATGGAGATCAGTATAGATGGACTAATACAAGTCCCACACACAGCTAGAAGCCCAATATTTTTTCAGAGGTAGATGCAGAAAAAAATATATTCAGTTTGCAACCTGATGGAGGTCTGTATAGATGGATTAATAGAACAAGTCCCACACACAGCTAGAAGCCCAATATTTTTTCAGAGGTAGATGCAGAAAAAAATATATTCAGTTTGCAACCTGATGGAGGTCTGTATAGATGGATTAATAGAACAAGTCCCACACACAGCTAGAAGCCCAATATTTTTTCAGAGGTAGATGCAGAAAAAAATATATTCAGTTTGCAACCTGATGGAGGTCTGTATAGATGGATTAATAGAACAAGTCCCACACACAGCTAGAAGCCCAATATTTTTTCAGAGGTAGATGCAGAAAAAAATATATTCAGTTTGCAACCTGATGGAGGTCTGTATAGATGGATTAATAGAACAAGTCCCACACACAGCTAGAAGCCCAATATTTTTTCAGAGGTAGATGCAGAAAAAAATATATTCAGTTTGCAACCTGATGGAGGTCTGTATAGATGGATTAATAGAACAAGTCCCACACACAGCTAGAAGCCCAATATTTTTTCAGAGGTAGATGCAGAAAAAATTATATTCAGTTTGCAACCTGATGGGGGTCTGTATAGATGGATTAATAGAACAAGTCCCACACACAGCTAGAAGCCCAATATTTTTTCAGAGGTAGATGCAGAAAAAAATATATTCAGTTTGCAACCTGATGGAGGTCTGTATAGATGGATTAATAGAACAAGTCCCACACACAGCTAGAAGCCCAATATTTTTTCAGAGGTAGATGCAGAAAAAAATATATTCAGTTTGCAACCTGATGGAGGTCTGTATAGATGGATTAATAGAACACGTCCCACACACAGCTAGAAGCCCAATATTTTTTCAGAGCTAGATGCAGAAAAAAATATATTCAGTTTGCAACCTGATGGAGGTCTGTATAGATGGATTAATAGAACAAGTCCCACACACAGCTAGAAGCCCAATATTTTTTCAGAGGTAGATGCAGAAAAAAATATATTCAGTTTGCAACCTGATGGAGGTCAGTATAGATGGACTAATACAACAAGTCCCACACACAGCTAGAAGCCCAATATTTTTTCAGAGGTAGATGCAGAAAAAAATATATTCAGTTTGCAACCTGATGGAGGTCAGTATAGATGGACTAATACAACAAGTCCCACACACAGCTAGAAGCCCAATTTTTTTCAGAGGTAGATGCAGAAAAAAATATATTCAGTTTGCAACCTGATGGAGGTCTGTATAGATGGATTAATAGAACAAGTCCCACACACAGCTAGAAGCCCAATATTTTTTCAGAGGTAGATGCAGAAAAAATTATATTCAATTTGCAACCTGATGGAGGTCTGTATAGATGGATTAATAGAACAAGTCCAACACACAGCTAGAAGCCCAATATTTTTTCAGAGGTAGATGCAGAAAAAAATATATTCAGTTTGCAACCTGATGGAGATCAGTATAGATGGACTAATACAAGTCCCACACACAGCTAGAAGCCCAATATTTTTTCAGAGGTAGATGCAGAAAAAAATATATTCAGTTTGCAACCTGATGGAGGTCTGTATAGATGGATTAATAGAACAAGTCCCACACACAGCTAGAAGCCCAATATTTTTTCAGAGGTAGATGCAGAAAAAAATATATTCAGTTTGCAACCTGATGGGGGTCTGTATAGATGGATTAATAGAACAAGTCCCACACACAGCTAGAAGCCCAATATTTTTTCAGAGGTAGATGCAGAAAAAAATATATTCAGTTTGCAACCTGATGGAGGTCTGTATAGATGGATTAATAGAACAAGTCCCACACACAGCTAGAAGCCCAATATTTTTTCAGAGGTAGATGCAGAAAAAAATATATTCAGTTTGCAACCTGATGGAGGTCTGTATAGATGGATTAATAGAACAAGTCCCACACACAGCTAGAAGCCCAATATTTTTTCAGAGCTAGATGCAGAAAAAAATATATGCAGTTTGCAACCTGATGGAGGTCTGTATAGATGGATTAATAGAACAAGTCCCACACACAGCTAGAAGCCCAATATTTTTTCAGAGGTAGATGCAGAAAAAAATATATTCAGTTTGCAACCTGATGGAGGTCAGTATAGATGGACTAATACAACAAGTCCCACACACAGCTAGAAGTCCAATATTTTTTCAGAGGTAGATGCAGAAAAAAATATATTCAGTTTGCAACCTGATGGAGGTCAGTATAGATGGACTAATACAACAAGTCCCACACACAGCTAGAAGCCCAATTTTTTTCAGAGGTAGATGCAGAAAAAAATATATTCAGTTTGCAACCTGATGGAGGTCTGTATAGATGGATTAATAGAACAAGTCCCACACACAGCTAGAAGCCCAATATTTTTTCAGAGGTAGATGCAGAAAAAAATATATTCAGTTTGCAACCTGATGGAGGTCTGTATAGATGGATTAATAGAACAAGTCCCACACACAGCTAGAAGCCCAATATTTTTTCAGAGGTAGATGCAGAAAAAAATATATTCAGTTTGCAACCTGATGGAGGTCAGTATAGATGGACTAATACAACAAGTCCCACACACAGCTAGAAGCCCAATATTTTTTCAGAGATAGATGCAGAAAAAAATATATTCAGTTTGCAACCTGATGGAGGTCTGTATAGATGGATTAATAGAACAAGTCCCACACACAGCTAGAAGCCCAATATTTTTTCAGAGGTAGATGCAGAAAAAAATATATTCAGTTTGCAACCTGATGGAGGTCTGTATAGATGGATTAATAGAACAAGTCCCACACACAGCTAGAAGCCCAATATTTTTTCAGAGGTAGATGCAGAAAAAAATATATTCAGTTTGCAACCTGATGAAGGTCTGTATAGATGGATTAATAGAACAAGTCCCACACACAGCTAGAAGCCCAATATTTTTTCAGAGGTAGATGCAGAAAAAAATATATTCAGTTTGCAACCTGATGGAGGTCTGTATAGATGGATTAATAGAACAAGTCCCACACACAGCTAGAAGCCCAATATTTTTTCAGAGGTAGATGCAGAAAAAAATATATTCAGTTTGCAACCTGATGGAGGTCAGTATAGATGGACTAATACAACAAGTCCCACACAGAGCTAGAAGCCCAATATTTTTTCAGAGGTAGATGCAGAAAAAAATATATTCAGTTTGCAACCTGATGGAGGTCAGTATAGATGGACTAATACAACAAGTCCCACACACAGCTAGAAGCCCAATTTTTTTCAGAGGTAGATGCAGAAAAAAATATATTCAGTTTGCAACCTGATGGAGGTCTGTATAGATGGATTAATAGAACAAGTCCCACACACAGCTAGAAGCCCAATATTTTTCAGAGGTAGATGCAGAAAAAATTATATTCAATTTGCAACCTGATGGAGGTCTGTATAGATGGATTAATAGAACAAGTCCAACACACAGCTAGAAGCCCAATATTTTTTCAGAGGTAGATGCAGAAAAAAATATATTCAGTTTGCAACCTGATGGAGATCAGTATAGATGGACTAATACAAGTCCCACACACAGCTAGAAGCCCAATATTTTTTCAGAGGTAGATGCAGAAAAAAATATATTCAGTTTGCAACCTGATGGAGGTCTGTATAGATGGATTAATAGAACAAGTCCCACACACAGCTAGAAGCCCAATATTTTTTCAGAGGTAGATGCAGAAAAAAATATATTCAGTTTGCAACCTGATGGGCGTCTGTATAGATGGATTAATAGAACAAGTCCCACACACAGCTAGAAGCCCAATATTTTTTCAGAGGTAGATGCAGAAAAAAATATATTCAGTTTGCAACCTGATGGAGGTCTGTATAGATGGATTAATAGAACAAGTCCCACACACAGCTAGAAGCCCAATATTTTTTCAGAGGTAGATGCAGAAAAAAATATATTCAGTTTGCAACCTGATGGAGGTCTGTATAGATGGATTAATAGAACAAGTCCCACACACAGCTAGAAGCCCAATATTTTTTCAGAGCTAGATGCAGAAAAAAATATATTCAGTTTGCAACCTGATGGAGGTCTGTATAGATGGATTAATAGAACAAGTCCCACACACAGCTAGAAGCCCAATATTTTTTCAGAGGTAGATGCAGAAAAAAATATATTCAGTTTGCAACCTGATGGAGATCAGTATAGATGGACTAATACAAGTCCCACACACAGCTAGAAGCCCAATATTTTTTCAGAGGTAGATGCAGAAAAAAATATATTCAGTTTGCAACCTGATGGAGGTCTGTATAGATGGATTAATAGAACAAGTCCCACACACAGCTAGAAGCCCAATATTTTTTCAGAGGTAGATGCAGAAAAAAATATATTCAGTTTGCAACCTGATGGGGGTCTGTATAGATGGATTAATAGAACAAGTCCCACACACAGCTAGAAGCCCAATATTTTTTCAGAGGTAGATGCAGAAAAAAATATATTCAGTTTGCAACCTGATGGAGGTCTGTATAGATGGATTAATAGAACAAGTCCCACACACAGCTAGAAGCCCAATATTTTTTCAGAGGTAGATGCAGAAAAAAATATATTCAGTTTGCAACCTGATGGAGGTCTGTATAGATGGATTAATAGAACAAGTCCCACACACAGCTAGAAGCCCAATATTTTTTCAGAGCTAGATGCAGAAAAAAATATATTCAGTTTGCAACCTGATGGAGGTCTGTATAGATGGATTAATAGAACAAGTCCCACACACAGCTAGAAGCCCAATATTTTTTCAGAGGTAGATGCAGAAAAAAATATATTCAGTTTGCAACCTGATGGAGGTCAGTATAGATGGACTAATACAACAAGTCCCACACACAGCTAGAAGCCCAATATTTTTTCAGAGGTAGATGCAGAAAAAAATATATTCAGTTTGCAACCTGATGGAGGTCAGTATAGATGGACTAATACAACAAGTCCCACACACAGCTAGAAGCCCAATATTTTTTCAGAGGTAGATGCAGAAAAAAATATATTCAGTTTGCAACCTGATGGAGGTCAGTATAGATGGACTAATACAACAAGTCCCACACACAGCTAGAAGCCCAATTTTTTTCAGAGGTAGATGCAGAAAAAAATATATTCAGTTTGCAACCTGATGGAGGTCTGTATAGATGGATTAATAGAACAAGTCCCACACACAGCTAGAAGCCCAATATTTTTTCAGAGGTAGATGCAGAAAAAAATATATTCAGTTTGCAACCTGATGGAGGTCTGTATAGATGGATTAATAGAACAAGTCCCACACACAGCTAGAAGCCCAATATTTTTTCAGAGGTAGATGCAGAAAAAAATATATTCAGTTTGCAACCTGATGGAGGTCAGTATAGATGGACTAATACAACAAGTCCCACACACAGCTAGAAGCCCAATATTTTTTCAGAGGTAGATGCAGAAAAAAATATATTCAGTTTGCAACCTGATGGAGGTCAGTATAGATGGACTAATACAACAAGTCCCACACACAGCTAGAAGCCCAATATTTTTTCAGAGATAGATGCAGAAAAAAATATATTCAGTTTGCAACCTGATGGAGGTCTGTATAGATGGATTAATAGAACAAGTCCCACACACAGCTAGAAGCCCAATATTTTTTCAGAGGTAGATGCAGAAAAAAATATATTCAGTTTGCAACCTGATGGAGGTCTGTATAGATGGATTAATAGAACAAGTCCCACACACAGCTAGAAGCCCAATATTTTTTCAGAGGTAGATGCAGAAAAAAATATATTCAGTTTGCAACCTGATGGAGGTCTGTATAGATGGATTAATAGAACAAGTCCCACACACAGCTAGAAGCCCAATATTTTTTCAGAGGTAGATGCAGAAAAAAATATATTCAGTTTGCAACCTGATGGACGTCTGTATAGATGGATTAATAGAACAAGTCCCACACACAGCTAGAAGCCCAATATTTTTTCAGAGGTAGATGCAGAAAAAAATATATTCAGTTTGCAACCTGATGGAGGTCAGTATAGATGGACTAATACAACAAGTCCCACACACAGCTAGAAGCCCAATATTTTTTCAGAGGTAGATGCAGAAAAAAATATATTCAGTTTGCAACCTGATGGAGGTCTGTATAGATGGATTAATAGAACAAGTCCCACACACAGCTAGAAGCCCAATATTTTTTCAGAGGTAGATGCAGAAAAAAATATATTCAGTTTGCAACCTGATGGAGGTCTGTATAGATGGATTAATAGAACAAGTCCCACACACAGCTAGAAGCCCAATATTTTTTCAGAGCTAGATGCAGAAAAAAATATATTCAGTTTGCAACCTGATGGAGGTCTGTATAGATGGATTAATAGAACAAGTCCCACACACAGCTAGAAGCCCAATATTTTTTCAGAGGTAGATGCAGAAAAAAATATATTCAGTTTGCAACCTGATGGAGATCAGTATAGATGGACTAATACAAGTCCCACACACAGCTAGAAGCGCAATATTTTTTCAGAGGTAGATGCAGAAAAAAATATATTCAGTTTGCAACCTGATGGAGGTCTGTATAGATGGATTAATAGAACAAGTCCCACACACAGCTAGAAGCCCAATATTTTTTCAGAGGTAGATGCAGAAAAAAATATATTCAGTTTGCAACCTGATGGGGGTCTGTATAGATGGATTAATAGAACAAGTCCCACACACAGCTAGAAGCCCAATATTTTTTCAGAGGTAGATGCAGAAAAAAATATATTCAGTTTGCAACCTGATGGAGGTCTGTATAGATGGATTAATAGAACAAGTCCCACACACAGCTAGAAGCCCAATATTTTTTCAGAGGTAGATGCAGAAAAAAATATATTCAGTTTGCAACCTGATGGAGGTCTGTATAGATGGATTAATAGAACAAGTCCCACACACAGCTAGAAGCCCAATATTTTTTCAGAGCTAGATGCAGAAAAAAATATATTCAGTTTGCAACCTGATGGAGGTCTGTATAGATGGATTAATAGAACAAGTCCCACACACAGCTAGAAGCCCAATATTTTTTCAGAGCTAGATGCAGAAAAAAATATATTCAGTTTGCAACCTGATGGAGGTCTGTATAGATGGATTAATAGAACAAGTCCCACACACAGCTAGAAGCCCAATATTTTTTCAGAGGTAGATGCAGAAAAAAATATATTCAGTTTGCAACCTGATGGAGGTCAGTATAGATGGACTAATACAACAAGTCCCACACACAGCTAGAAGCCCAATATTTTTTCAGAGGTAGATGCAGAAAAAAATATATTCAGTTTGCAACCTGATGGAGGTCAGTATAGATGGACTAATACAACAAGTCCCACACACAGCTAGAAGCCCAATTTTTTTCAGAGGTAGATGCAGAAAAAAATATATTCAGTTTGCAACCTGATGGAGGTCTGTATAGATGGATTAATAGAACAAGTCCCACACACAGCTAGAAGCCCAATATTTTTTCAGAGGTAGATGCAGAAAAAAATATATTCAGTTTGCAACCTGATGGAGGTCTGTATAGATGGATTAATAGAACAAGTCCCACACACAGCTAGAAGCCCAATATTTTTTCAGAGGTAGATGCAGAAAAAAATATATTCAGTTTGCAACCTGATGGAGGTCAGTATACATGGACTAATACAAGAAGTCCCACACACAGCTAGAAGCCCAATATTTTTTCAGAGGTAGATGCAGAAAAAAATATATTCAGTTTGCAACCTGATGGAGGTCAGTATAGATGGACTAATACAACAAGTCCCACACACAGCTAGAAGCCCAATATTTTTTCAGAGATAGATGCAGAAAAAAATATATTCAGTTTGCAACCTGATGGAGGTCTGTATAGATGGATTAATAGAACAAGTCCCACACACAGCTAGAAGCCCAATATTTTTTCAGAGGTAGATGCAGAAAAAAATATATTCAGTTTGCAACCTGATGGAGGTCTGTATAGATGGATTAATAGAACAAGTCCCACACACAGCTAGAAGCCCAATATTTTTTCAGAGGTAGATGCAGAAAAAAATATATTCAGTTTGCAACCTGATGAAGGTCTGTATAGATGGATTAATAGAACAAGTCCCACACACAGTTAGAAGCCCAATATTTTTTCAGAGGTAGATGCAGAAAAAAATATATTCAGTTTGCAACCTGATGGAGGTCTGTATAGAAGGATTAATAGAACAAGTCCCACACACAGCTAGAAGCCCAATATTTTTTCAGAGGTAGATGCAGAAAAAAATATATTCAGTTTGCAACCTGATGGAGGTCAGTATAGATGGACTAATACAACAAGTCCCACACAGAGCTAGAAGCCCAATATTTTTTCAGAGGTAGATGCAGAAAAAAATATATTCAGCTTGCAACCTGATGGAGGTCAGTATAGATGGACTAATACAACAAGTCCCACACACAGCTAGAAGCCCAATTTTTTTCAGAGGTAGATGCAGAAAAAAATATATTCAGTTTGCAACCTGATGGAGGTCTGTATAGATGGATTAATAGAACAAGTCCCACACACAGCTAGAAGCCCAATATTTTTCAGAGGTAGATGCAGAAAAAATTATATTCAATTTGCAACCTGATGGAGGTCTGTATAGATGGATTAATAGAACAAGTCCAACACACAGCTAGAAGCCCAATATTTTTTCAGAGGTAGATGCAGAAAAAAATATATTCAGTTTGCAACCTGATGGAGATCAGTATAGATGGACTAATACAAGTCCCACACACAGCTAGAAGCCCAATATTTTTTCAGAGGTAGATGCAGAAAAAAATATATTCAGTTTGCAACCTGATGGAGGTCTGTATAGATGGATTAATAGAACAAGTCCCACACACAGCTAGAAGCCCAATATTTTTTCAGAGGTAGATGCAGAAAAAAATATATTCAGTTTGCAACCTGATGGGGGTCTGTATAGATGGATTAATAGAACAAGTCCCACACACAGCTAGAAGCCCAATATTTTTTCAGAGGTAGATGCAGAAAAAAATATATTCAGTTTGCAACCTGATGGAGGTCTGTATAGATGGATTAATAGAACAAGTCCCACACACAGCTAGAAGCCCAATATTTTTTCAGAGGTAGATGCAGAAAAAAATATATTCAGTTTGCAACCTGATGGAGGTCTGTATAGATGGATTAATAGAACAAGTCCCACACACAGCTAGAAGCCCAATATTTTTTCAGAGCTAGATGCAGAAAAAAATATATTCAGTTTGCAACCTGATGGAGGTCTGTATAGATGGATTAATAGAACAAGTCCCACACACAGCTAGAAGCCCAATATTTTTTCAGAGGTAGATGCAGAAAAAAATATATTCAGTTTGCAACCTGATGGAGATCAGTATAGATGGACTAATACAAGTCCCACACACAGCTAGAAGCCCAATATTTTTTCAGAGGTAGATGCAGAAAAAAATATATTCAGTTTGCAACCTGATGGAGGTCTGTATAGATGGATTAATAGAACAAGTCCCACACACAGCTAGAAGCCCAATATTTTTTCAGAGGTAGATGCAGAAAAAAATATATTCAGTTTGCAACCTGATGGGGGTCTGTATAGATGGATTAATAGAACAAGTCCCACACACAGCTAGAAGCCCAATATTTTTTCAGAGGTAGATGCAGAAAAAAATATATTCAGTTTGCAACCTGATGGAGGTCTGTATAGATGGATTAATAGAACAAGTCCCACACACAGCTAGAAGCCCAATATTTTTTCAGAGGTAGATGCAGAAAAAAATATATTCAGTTTGCAACCTGATGGAGGTCTTTATAGATGGATTAATAGAACAAGTCCCACACACAGCTAGAAGCCCAATATTTTTTCAGAGCTAGATGCAGAAAAAAATATATTCAGTTTGCAACCTGATGGAGGTCTGTATAGATGGATTAATAGAACAAGTCCCACACACAGCTAGAAGCCCAATATTTTTTCAGAGGTAGATGCAGAAAAAAATATATTCAGTTTGCAACCTGATGGAGGTCAGTATAGATGGACTAATACAACAAGTCCCACACACAGCTAGAAGCCCAATATTTTTTCAGAGGTAGATGCAGAAAAAAATATATTCAGTTTGCAACCTGATGGAGGTCAGTATAGATGGACTAATACAACAAGTCCCACACACAGCTAGAAGCCCAATATTTTTTCAGAGGTAGATGCAGAAAAAAATATATTCAGTTTGCAACCTGATGGAGGTCAGTATAGATGGACTAATACAACAAGTCCCACACACAGCTAGAAGCCCAATTTTTTTCAGAGGTAGATGCAGAAAAAAATATATTCAGTTTGCAACCTGATGGAGGTCTGTATAGATGGATTAATAGAACAAGTCCCACACACAGCTAGAAGCCCAATATTTTTTCAGAGGTAGATGCAGAAAAAAATATATTCAGTTTGCAACCTGATGGAGGTCTGTATAGATGGATTAATAGAACAAGTCCCACACACAGCTAGAAGCCCAATATTTTTTCAGAGGTAGATGCAGAAAAAAATATATTCAGTTTGCAACCTGATGGAGGTCAGTATAGATGGACTAATACAACAAGTCCCACACACAGCTAGAAGCCCAATATTTTTTCAGAGATAGATGCAGAAAAAAATATATTCAGTTTGCAACCTGATGGAGGTCTGTATAGATGGATTAATAGAACAAGTCCCACACACAGCTAGAAGCCCAATATTTTTTCAGAGGTAGATGCAGAAAAAAATATATTCAGTTTGCAACCTGATGGAGGTCTGTATAGATGGATTAATAGAACAAGTCCCACACACAGATAGAAGCCCAATATTTTTTCAGAGGTAGATGCAGAAAAAAATATATTCAGTTTGCAACCTGATGGAGGTCTGTATAGATGGATTAATAGAACAAGTCCCACACACAGCTAGAAGCCCAATATTTTTTCAGAGGTAGATGCAGAAAAAAATATATTCAGTTTGCAACCTGATGGACGTCTGTATAGATGGATTAATAGAACAAGTCCCACACACAGCTAGAAGCCCAAAATTTTTTCAGAGGTAGATGCAGAAAAAAATATATTCAGTTTGCAACCTGATGGAGGTCAGTATAGATGGACTAATACAACAAGTCCCACACACAGCTAGAAGCCCAATATTTTTTCAGAGGTAGATGCAGAAAAAAATATATTCAGTTTGCAACCTGATGGAGGTCAGTATAGATGGACTAATACAACAAGTCCCACACACAGCTAGAAGCCCAATTTTTTTCAGAGGTAGATGCAGAAAAAAATATATTCAGTTTGCAACCTGATGGAGGTCTGTATAGATCGATTAATAGAACAAGTCCCACACACAGCTAGAAGCCCAATATTTTTTCAGAGGTAGATGCAGAAAAAAATATATTCAGTTTGCAACCTGATGGGGGTCTGTATAGATGGATTAATAGAACAAGTCCCACACACAGCTAGAAGCCCAATATTTTTTCAGAGGTAGATGCAGAAAAAAATATATTCAGTTTGCAACCTGATGGAGGTCTGTATAGATGGATTAATAGAACAAGTCCCACACACAGCTAGAAGCCCAATATTTTTTCAGAGGTAGATGCAGAAAAAAATATATTCAGTTTGCAACCTGATGGAGGTCTGTATAGATGGATTAATAGAACAAGTCCCACACACAGCTAGAAGCCCAATATTTTTTCAGAGCTAGATGCAGAAAAAAATATATTCAGTTTGCAACCTGATGGAGGTCTGTATAGATGGATTAATAGAACAAGTCCCACACACAGCTAGAAGCCCAATATTTTTTCAGAGGTAGATGCAGAAAAAAATATATTCAGTTTGCAACCTGATGGAGATCAGTATAGATGGACTAATACAAGTCCCACACACAGCTAGAAGCCCAATATTTTTTCAGAGGTAGATGCAGAAAAAAATATATTCAGTTTGCAACCTGATGGAGGTCTGTATAGATGGATTAATAGAACAAGTCCCACACACAGCTAGAAGACCATTATTTTTTCAGAGGTAGATGCAGAAAAAAATATATTCAGTTTGCAACCTGATGGGGGTCTGTATAGATGGATTAATAGAACAAGTCCCACACACAGCTAGAAGCCCAATATTTTTTCAGAGGTAGATGCAGAAAAAAATATATTCAGTTTGCAACCTGATGGAGGTCTGTATAGATGGATTAATAGAACAAGTCCCACACACAGCTAGAAGCCCAATATTTTTTCAGAGGTAGATGCAGAAAAAAATATATTCAGTTTGCAACCTGATGGAGGTCTGTATAGATGGATTAATAGAACAAGTCCCACACACAGCTAGAAGCCCAATATTTTTTCAGAGCTAGATGCAGAAAAAAATATATTCAGTTTGCAACCTGATGGAGGTCTGTATAGATGGATTAATAGAACAAGTCCCACACACAGCTAGAAGCCCAATATTTTTTCAGAGGTAGATGCAGAAAAAAATATATTCAGTTTGCAACCTGATGGAGGTCAGTATAGATGGACTAATACAACAAGTCCCACACACAGCTAGAAGCCCAATATTTTTTCAGAGGTAGATGCAGAAAAAAATATATTCAGTTTGCAACCTGATGGAGGTCAGTATAGATGGACTAATACAACAAGTCCCACACACAGCTAGAAGCCCAATTTTTTTCAGAGGTAGATGCAGAAAAAAATATATTCAGTTTGCAACCTGATGGAGGTCTGTATAGATGGATTAATAGAACAAGTCCCACACACAGCTAGAAGCCCAATATTTTTTCAGAGGTAGATGCAGAAAAAAATATATTCAGTTTGCAACCTGATGGAGGTCTGTATAGATGGATTAATAGAACAAGTCCCACACACAGCTAGAAGCCCAATATTTTTTCAGAGGTAGATGCAGAAAAAATATATTCAGTTTGCAACCTGATGGAGGTCAGTATACATGGACTAATACAACAAGTCCCACACACAGCTAGAAGCCCAATATTTTTTCAGAGGTAGATGCAGAAAAAAATATATTCAGTTTGCAACCTGATGGAGGTCAGTATAGATGGACTAATAAAACAAGTCCCACACACAGCTAGAAGCCCAATATTTTTTCAGAGGTAGATGCAGAAAAAAATATATTCAGTTTGCAACCTGATGGAGGTCTGTATAGATGGATTAATAGAACAAGTCCCACACACAGCTAGAAGCCCAATATTTTTTCAGAGGTAGATGCAGAAAAAAATATATTCAGTTTGCAACTTGATGGAGGTCTGTATAGATGGATTAATAGAACAAGTCCCACACACAGCTAGAAGCCCAATATTTTTTCAGAGGTAGATGCAGAAAAAAATATATTCAGTTTGCAACCTGATGGAGGTCTGTATAAATGGATTAATAGAACAAGTCCCACACACAGCTAGAAGCCCAATATTTTTTCAGAGGTAGATGCAGAAAAAAATATATTCAGTTTGCAACCTGATGGAGGTCTGTATAGATGGATTAATAGAACAAGTCCCACACACAGCTAGAAGCCCAATATTTTTTCAGAGGTAGATGCAGAAAAAAATATATTCAGTTTGCAACCTGATGGAGGTCTGTATAGATGGATTAATAGAACAAGTCCCACACACAGCTAGAAGCCCAATATTTTTTCAGAGCTAGATGCAGAAAAAAATTATATTCAATTTGCAACCTGATGGAGGTCAGTATAGATGGACTAATAGAATGATGCTATGCCCAAAAGATTTTACTTCACTAGGTGCAGTAAAAAAATTGGTATTCTATACACAGGTGGTATATCTTGCAACACAGATAGGCTACTCCACTGACTAACACACTCTGCAATAGGCCAAAAAGGATTAGCTTTGCTAGATTCAGCCAAATGCTGTGAAAAAAACTTGCACAGCACTGGCACAGACCTGCCTGGCAAAAACTGATAGGAACTGATGTAACCTAGTCCTGAAAAGGACTCCAATTACAATTAGTCTTTACTCCCACAATCTATCTATTTAAGAGCACAGACCTGCCTGATAAAAGTCGTAGGAAATGCTGTAACCTAGTCCTTAAAAGGACTGCAATCACAACTATTCCCTACTCCCAAGCTATCTGTAGATTTGTGCGAAAATTGGCTTGAAATTAACAAGGTATAGCGCACACAGCAACAGCGGTGCCGCCTAACACGCAGCTGCAGCAGTGAGAAAATGGTGGCGACGGTGAAAATGGCTTGGTCTTATAGGGCAAGGACATGTGACATACACTGCCAATGACACATGCCCTTGCTTGTGTGAAAAAAAGCACTTCGCTCCGTGTGTGCGCTGCTGATAGGCTGACAGATTGCACCTCCCCACTGCAAATGCGGGAAAGAGAAAAAAAAATGGAGATCTTCATTGTTCCTGCAGAGATCCATACCCTGCCCCTCCCCCCACCCCGCTGTACACTCAAACTGCGTATTAACATTAATTTTCATCATTACTGAGAAAAAATCCAGTTATGATTTTGGTGCATGAACAGGTATCGAACATAACCTCGAACAGCCGAATTTTTCTCAAATTGTTCGTGTTCGCCGAACGGCTCGAACACCGCCCAAAACAGCTCGAATTTGAGATTGGCGAACAGTTCGAGTAGAACAACGCTCATCTCTAATTATAACTGATAAGCGCATTCGCCTGTTAACTGACAATGCTGACAAGCTGACCCTTATCAAAATGAACAAGGGCTGGATTGGGCCAGACTTCTCATCAAAAACCAAATGACAGCAGAGTAACATAAAGTCAAATCCACTGTGTTATTTCGGGAGGTGTATTCCCATGCACCGGTTCACACCCACACATGGGTATACGCTTCCTCATTTCGGCTGTATTTTGCTCTTCTCCTTATCCTCAGCCTCCACCACCACTATATCACCAGGGTGACCGTGGTCCGTGTTGCCAGCATTGCAAGTTCCTCCATCCTAATTTTTGGCAGCCTTTGCTTGGAAGGCATAGGCAAAGACTATGGGAGACCCACTCCCCAATAATGGGAATAATGTTTTGAATATGCTGTACTGCATGGCTCTTGTAAGGGGCATTAAAATAGTCTTGTTAAGCTACGGCGACCTCCACCACTCTTCAAAGGGGCATTGATATTGTCTTTTTATTCCACTGTGACCTCCACGTCTCTTCCAAGGGGCATTAAAACAGTCTTGTTAAGCTACTGTGACCTCCACGTCTCTTCCAAGGGGCATTAAAACTGTCTTGTTAAACCACTCTGAACTCTACATCTCTTCCAAGGGGCATTAAAACCATTTTGTTAAACTACTGCAACCTCCACCACTCTTCCAAGGGGCATTGATATTGCCTTTTTATTCCACTGTGACCTCCATGTCTCTTCCATGGGGCATTAAAACAGTCTTGTTAAGCTACTGTGACCTCCACCACTCTTCTAAGGGACATTAAAACCATCTTGTTAAGCTACTTCAACCACCACCACTCTTCCAAGGGGCATTGCTATTGTCTTTTTATTCCACTGTGACCTTCACGTCTCTTCTAAGGGGCTTTAAAACCGTCTTGTTAAGCTACTGCGACCTCCATCACGCTTCCAAGGGGTATTAAAACCGTCTTTTTAAGCTACTGTGACCTCCACATGTCTTTCAATGGGCATTAAAACCGTCTTGTTAAACCACTCTGAACTCCACGTCTCTTCCAAGGGGAATTAAAACTGTCTTGTTAAACTACTGTGACCTCCAGGTCTCTTCCAAGGGGCATTAAAATCGTCTTGTTAAACCACTCTGACCTCCAAGTCTCTTCCAAGGGGCATTAAAATCATCTTGTTAGACCACTCTGAACTCCAAGTCTCTTCCAAAGGGCATTAAAACTGTCTTGCTAAGCTACTGTGACCTCCATGTCTCTTCCAAGGGGCATTAAAACCGTCTTGTTAAACTACTGCGACCTCCACCACCCTTCCAAGGGGCATTAAAACCGTCTTGTTAAGCTACTGCGACCTCCACCACTCTTCCAAGGGGCATTAATATTGTCTTTTTATTCCACTGTGACCTTCACATCTCTTCCAAGGGGCTTTAAAACAGTATTGTTAAGCTACTGCGACCTCCACCACTTTTCCAAGGGGCATTAAAACCGTCTTGTTAAGCTACTGTGACCTCTACGTCTCTTCCAATGGGCATTAAAACCGTCTTGTTAAACCACTCTGTACTCCATGTCTCTTCCAAGGGGCATTAAAACTGTTTTGTTAAGCTACTGTGACCTCCACGTCTCTTCCAAGGTGCATTAAAACAGTCTTGTTAAACCACTCTGAACTCCACGTCACTTCCAAGGTGCATTAACAACTAGAGATGAGCGTTGTTCTACTCGAACTGTTCGCCAATCTCAAATTCGAGCTGTTTTGGGCGGTGTTCGAGCCGTTCGGCGAACACGAACAATTTGAGAAAAATTCGGCTGTTCGAGGTTATGTTCGATAACTGTTCGTGCACCAAAATCATAACTGGATTTTTTCTCAGTAATGATGAAAATTAATGTTAATACGCAGTTTGAGTGTACAGCGGGGTGGGGGGAGGGGCAGGGTATGGATCTCTGCAGGAACAATGAAGATCTCCATTTTTTTTTCTCTTTCCCGCATTTGCAGTGGGGAGGTGCAATCTGTCAGCCTATCAGCAGCGCACACACGGAGCGAAGTGCTTTTTTTCACACAAGCAAGGGCATGTGTCATTGGCAGTGTATGTCACATGTCCTTGCCCTATAAGACCAAGCCATTTTCACCGTCGCCACCATTTTCTCACTGCTGCAGCTGCGTGTTAGGCGGCACCGCTGTTGCTGTGTGCGCTATACCTTGTTAATTTCAAGCCAATTTTCGCACAAATCTACAGATAGCTTGGGAGTAGGGAATAGTTGTGATTGCAGTCCTTTTAAGGACTAGGTTACAGCATTTCCTACGACTTTTATCAGGCAGGTCTGTGCTCTTAAATAGATAGATTGTGGGAGTAAAGACTAATTGTAATTGGAGTCCTTTTCAGGACTAGGTTACATCAGTTCCTATCAGTTTTTGCCAGGCAGGTCTGTGCCAGTGCTGTGCAAGTTTTTTTCACAGCATTTGGCTGAATCTAGCAAAGCTAATCATTTTTGGCCTATTGCAGAGTGTGTTAGTCAGTGGAGTAGCCTATCTGTGTTGCAAGATATACCACCTGTGTATAGAATACCAATTTTTTTACTGCACCTAGTGAAGTAAAATCTTTTGGGCATAGCATCATTCTATTAGTCCATCTATACTGACCTCCATCAGGTTGCAAATTGAATATAATTTTTTTCTGCATCTAGCTCTGAAAAAATATTGGGCTTCTAGCTGTGTGTGGGACTTGTTCTATTAATCCATCTATACAGACCTCCATCAGGTTGCAAACTGAATATATTTTTTTCTGCATCTACCTCTGAAAAAATATTGGGCTTCTAGCTGTGTGTGGGACTTGTTCTATTAATCCATCTATACAGACCTCCATCAGGTTGCAAACTGAATATATTTTTTTCTGCATCTACCTCTGAAAAAATATTGGGCTTCTAGCTGTGTGTGGGACTTGTTCTATTAATCCATCTATACAGACCTCCATCAGGTTGCAAACTGAATATATCTTTCTCTGCATCTACCTCTGAAAAAATATTGGGCTTCTAGCTGTGTGTGGGACTTGTTCTATTAATCCATCTATACAGACCTCCATCAGGTTGCAAACTGAATATATTTTTTTCTGCATCTACCTCTGAAAAAATATTGGGCTTCTAGCTGTGTGTGGGACTTGTTCTATTAATCCATCTATACAGACCTCCATCAGGTTGCAAACTGAATATATTTTTTTCTGCATCTACCTCTGAAAAAATATTGGGCTTCTAGCTGTGTGTGGGACTTGTTCTATTAATCCATCTATACAGACCTTCATCAGGTTGCAAACTGAATATATTTTTTTCTGCATCTACCTCTGAAAAAATATTGGGCTTCTAGCTGTGTGTGGGACTTGTTGTATTAGTCCATCTATACTGACCTCCATCAGGTTGCAAACTGAATATATTTTTTTCTGCATCTACCTCTGAAAAAATATTGGGCTTCTAGCTGTGTGTGGGACTTGTTGTATTAGTCCATCTATACTGACCTCCATCAGGTTGCAAACTGAATATATTTTTTTCTGCATCTACCTCTGAAAAAATATTGGGCTTCTAGCTGTGTGTGGGACTTGTTCTATTAATCCATCTATACAGACCTCCATCAGGTTGCAAACTGAATATATTTTTTCTGCATCTACCTCTGAAAAAATATTGGGCTTCTAGCTTTGTGTGGGACTTGTTCTATTAATCCATCTATACAGACCTCCATCAGGTTGCAAACTGAATATATTTTTTTCTGCATCTACCTCTGAAAAAATATTGGGCTTCTAGCTGTGTGTGGGACTTGTTCTATTAATCCATCTATACAGACCTCCATCAGGTTGCAAACTGAATATATTTTTTTCTGCATCTACCTCTGAAAAAATATTGGGCTTCTAGCTGTGTGTGGGACTTGTTCTATTAATCCATCTATACAGACCTCCATCAGGTTGCAAACTGAATATATTTTTTTCTGCATCTACCTCTGAAAAAATATTGGGCTTCTAGCTGTGTGTGGGACTTGTTCTATTAATCCATCTATACAGACCTCCATCAGGTTGCAAACTGAATATATTTTTTTCTGCATCTACCTCTGAAAAAATATTGGGCTTCTAGCTGTGTGTGGGACTTGTTGTATTAGTCCATCTATACTGACCTCCATCAGGTTGCAAACTGAATATATTTTTTTCTGCATCTACCTCTGAAAAAATATTGGGCTTCTAGCTGTGTGTGGGACTTGTTCTATTAATCCATCTATACAGACCTCCATCAGGTTGCAAATTGAATATAATTTTTTTCTGCATCTAACCCAGTCAATAGTTTTGGCCTAATACCACAGTTTGGCCACTCAGCTCTGCTCGGTTCCCATCCATTGTTTTTTTGTGCAAACAACTCCAGAGTTGTGAATTAGTTAACCACCAAAATGAGTGGAAAAAGGCCTGCTGCTGGTGGAAAGGGGAATAGGCGTGTTGGGAAGGAGAAAAAAGGTTGTGTCCGTGGGGTAGGTGTTAAAGCAACAGTAACATCTGCAGAAGAAAGACCATCTTCCAGCCAAACTAAAATGTCTACTTCTTTTAGCGGACAATGTGATAAGATCCCTTTCTTACGGCCACGCCAATCGCTACAAATTCCAGATGAGGCACAAAAACAGCAGGTGCTTCAACGGATATCAAGTGCTCCTTTAAGTGGGCTCTCCTCCACATCAACTTCAACATCACAAATACTCCAGTCCTCAAAGGTGTCACCCCAATCGCACTTGCTTCCTCACAGCTCCCAAATCTCCAGCTGCCCGTCTGAGTATGAGGTAGAACAGATGGTTGAGTCTGCAGAGCTGTTTACTCATACTATAGCCTGGGAATCAGAGGTCGACTCCAGCGCTTCTGTGAATCCAGACGAGGAAATGATCTGCACTGATGCCCAGAATCTTTATGAGTCGGATCCAGGACCAGACGCAGAAGGTTCTGACCATAATGTAGACCCTCATTCCCAAACTGTAACTCCTGTTGGTGGAGACAATGAGGAAGACGATGATAAGACTCAAATACCTGATTGGAGCGACAACTTTAGTTTATTGTCAGGGCAGGAACAGGTTGGCTCTGAGGACGACGGGTGTGATAACGCACAGGGTGATGATGATGAGGTTGGAGATCCCACTTACTGTCAACCCACAGTCAGCCAAGAGATGAGGTCAGCAGAGGAGGTGGAGGAAGATGCTAGTGACGACGAGGTCAGGTTGCGCCTTCCTGGACAGAGACGTAGTACTGGAAGCACGTCAACAACTGCATCCTCAAACACAACTCTGCCTCTCACCACAAGTCGTGGTGGCTCTTCAGGTCGCATGGGTGCTAAGCCTTGCATAGCCTGGGCATTTTTTCAGATCGATAAAGATGACCCAACTCGTGTTATCTGTAACATTTGTCAGCAAAAGCTAAGTAGAGGCCAAAAAATACATAGTTTGAGTACTTCATGCATGAACCGGCACATGGACATGAAGCATAAGTTGCAGTGGGAAGCTCAGTGTGCTACAATGCGGCCTAGCCGGCCGGGCCAACCACCGTCTGCCATATCTTGTGCATCCGCGGCCTCTTCATCCTCTGTGACTGGGGGGACAGCAGTCACACCTGTTTTGTGGCGCAGACCTGCCACCTCTTTACCCGCAACAGCCAGCGTGATTGGCAGGTCATCATTTTCTTTGGAGGTGGTAACACCAGCTGGTGTTGAGCGCTGTCCGACATCGATAGCACCACCTTTGGATCAAGGCAACCTAACATGTCCGCCTGCATCTTCCTCACAGACCGGCAGTTTGCCAGGGACACCCTTATCAACCCCGTCTAAGCACAATAGCCAGCCCTCGGTCCCTCAGATGTGGACAAGTAAAAGACCATTTCCTCCTAGCCATGAGAAAGCTAAGAGGTTGAATTTCACCATCTGCAAGCTTTTGGCTACAGAAATGCTGCCTTTCCGCCTGGTGGACACAGAGGATTTTCGAGACCTTATGTCCGTCGCAGTGCCCCAGTACCAGATGCCCAGTCGGCACTACTTCTCAAAGAAAGGTGTGCCTGCGCTCCACCAGCATGTCACACACAACATCACCGCTTCTTTGAGAAACTCTGTGTGTGACAGGGTGCATTTCACCACAGACACTTGGACGAGTAGGCATGGACAGGGGCGTTACATGTCGCTGACTGGGCACTGGGTAACTATGGTGACAGCAGGACAAGGGGCTGCTGTCCAAGTCTTGCCGTCCCCACAAGTTGTGCGTCAATCCTCTTTATGTCAAAGTTCCTCCACTGCTTCTGCCTCCTCAACCTCCTCTCGGTCTTCCACCTGCACCCAAAGCCTGTCTGGTCATGCCACAAGCTTTCTAACTGCGCAGAAGGGATCCTGCACACCTCCTTGCTATGCTGGCAGCATGGCTCAACGGCATCAGTGTTTACTTTGAAATGTCTGGGAAATGTGAGTCACACAGCTGAGGAGTTGTGGTCAGCTCTGGAGACCCAGTTTCATGAATGGTTGTCTCCACTGGACCTGAAACCAGGGAAGGCCGTGTGCGACAATGCTGCAAACCTGGGTGCGGCCCTTCGCCGGGGCAATGTCACACACGTGCCTTGTATGGCTCACGTGTTGAACCTGGTTGTCCAGCAATTTTTAGCCCACTATCCCAGACTAGATGGCCTTCTGCAGAGGGCACGGTCGCTGTGTGCTCACTTCCGCCGTTCGCATCCCGCAGCTCAGCGACTTACATCTCTACAGAAGTCGTTGGGCCTGCCACTTCACCGGCTAAAATGCGATGTGCCTACCCGGTGGAATTCAACTCTGCACATGTTGCAGCGACTGTGGCAGCACCGACAAGCCCTGGTGCAATACGTTCTGACGTATAGCCTGGGCCAACGAGATTCAGAGGTGGGGCAAATCACGCTGGAGGAGTGGTCTCTCAGATCAGGGACCTATGTACCCTTCTGCACAGTTTTGAAATGGCGACGAAGATGTTTAGTGCTGACGATGCCATTATCAGCATGACTATTCCGGTGATTTACATGCTGGAGCACATGTTAAACAGAATTCGGAGTCAGGTGATGGCACAAGAGGAGGTGGAGGAAGTAGAGGAGGAGGAGTTGTATGCGGAAGGGCTAACATCTGCAAGGTCCAGACGGTCGGCAGCACCAAGGCGGCAGGCATGTGAGGGTGGGGGAGATGGTTTTACCAGGGCGCATGGTAGCAGCCAAACTAGTGAGGAAGGTGCAGGAGCCCAGGAAGAAGTGGAGGACGAACTGATGGAAGACTCATCAGATGAGGGAGACCTTGATCACATTTCTGTTGTGCGAGGTTGGGGGGAGAGGACAGAGGAAGGAAGCATGATTGTTACCTCGCCACCAACACAACAGGGACTTGGTGCTCCTGGATGCGCAACACACATGAGTGCCTTCTTGCTGCACTACCTGCAACATGACCCTCGAATTGTGAGAATTAGAAATAATCCTGACTACTGGGTTGCCACACTGTTAGATCCCCGGTACAAAAGTAAATTTGCAGAAATTATTCCTGCCATAGAAAGGGATGCACGCATGCAGGAGTATCAGCAGAGACTGTTGCAGAATCTTACATGTGCTTTTCCACAAAATACCAGTGGTGCACGTAGTGAATCTCACAGTTCCAACTTGCCAACCGTGGGACCGTCAAGTGTTCAGCACTCAAACCGTAACAGAACCACAGTATCTGCTGGTAACATCAATTTTGCGGAATCATTTCACCACTTTTTTAGCCCATCCTTTGCAAGGCCACAGGAGACAAGAAGTCTGACACATAGTCAACGCCTAGAGACGATGGTACAGGAGTATCTCCAAGTAAACATTGAAGCCACGACTGTGTCACTGGACCCTTGCTCTTTTTGGGCTTCCAATCTGGATAAAT
Organism: Phyllobates terribilis; assembly: GCF_046119375.1. Taxonomy (NCBI): domain Eukaryota; kingdom Metazoa; phylum Chordata; class Amphibia; order Anura; family Dendrobatidae; genus Phyllobates; species Phyllobates terribilis. The sequence continues at coordinate 780,678,583 of NW_027362762.1, forward strand.
GGCCGGAGCTAGCCACTTACGCCTTGGAGATCTTGTCATGCCCCGCAGCCAGCGTTCTGTCTGAACGTGTGTTCAGCGCTGCTGGTGGTGTGCTGACAGATAACCGCACGCGGCTCTCCACTGATAATGTAGACAGACTCACGTTCATAAAGATGAACAAATCATGGATCCGAAACGACTTTTCTACCCCTGTGTCATCCTGGGGAGAGTAAAAGCTTGATGATTGGTTAAAATCACCCTACCAACCGTTTTAAGCTTTCAAATTACTAATCATGTTTATCTGTATCTTGGCTGGAAAATAATTTGGGCTTTGTAGCAGTGTGCAGCACTGATCCTATTAGGCCATCTATACTAAAGCTTCACCAGATTTAAAATTAATAATAATTTTTAGCTGCATCTAGCCCGGAAAATAATTTTGGGGCTCCGAGATGCGCAAGACACATAAGTGCCTTCTTGCTGCACTACCTGCAGCATGACCCTCATATTGTCAGAATTCGAAGTAATCATGACTACTGGGTTGCCACACTCTTAGATCCCCCAAACTTTTCGATCAACCTTTTCATTTTAATAAAGACCAAAAAAATGGTCATTTTTGAAATTATAAGCATTAGCAGGTTGTTAGAAACTGAAATCAAACAGTTTTCAACTCAAAACTTTATTCTAGGTGATGTTACATTTTCACATAGGACCCCTTGTTCGAAAGGAGCTTCTGAACTCTCTCGTCCATTGAATTTGTCAGGTTTTGGATGGTTTCTGCTTCAATTATTTTGCATGAGGACAGAATACCCTCCCAGAGCTGTTGCTTAGATGTGAACTGCCTCCCGCCATCATAGACACTCCTTTTAATGATGCTCCAAAGGTTCTGAATGGGGTACAGGTCAGGGGAGCATGGGGGTCACACCATAAGTTTGTCCCCTTTTATGCCCATATCAGCCAGAGATGCAGATGTTTTATGTGCAGCATGAGATGGTGCATTATCATGCAGAAAAATGATCTTGCTGTGAAATACACGGTTCTTCTTCTTGAACCATGGCAGGAAGTGCTGTTTGAGAAAATCCACATACATTATGGAGTTCATCTTTAGCGCCTTCAGGGATCCTAAAGGGGCCGACAATCTCTCTCCCCATGATTCCAGCCCAAAACATTACTCCACCTCCTCCTTGTTGGCGCTGTAGCCGTGTTTGCGTGGGGTGTCCATCAACCAGCCATCCTCCACTCCATCCATCTGGACCATCGAGCGCTGCACGGCACTCATCCGTGAACAAAACAGTTTTGAAATCAGTCTTCATGTAATGTTTGGCCCACTGGAGCCATTTCTGCTTGTGTGAAGTGGATAGAGGAGGTCGACAGGATGGCGTATGCACAGCTGCAAACCTCTGAAGGACCCTGCATCTTGTTGTTCGGGGGACGTTGGAGGCACAAGCAGCTTCAAAAACTTGTCTGCTGCTATGACAAGGCTTTTTTGCCGCTGCTCTTTCAACCTGACGTAATTGCCTGTAGGAAAGAGTCCTCAATTTGCCCTTATCAGCACGCACACGTGTGTACTGTGAATCAGCTACATACTTCTTGATTGCCAAGACACTTCATCATGATCATCGCACAATGTTGATTGTAGTCATGCCTTGACCTAAACACTCCACAATTTGTTGCTTCTCAGCAGCCAACACATCCTTTTTCTTTCCCATTTTGGCAGAAAATGTAGGCTGCTTAATAATGTGAGACAGCCTTCTTAAGTATTCTTGCCTTTCATTGGACACACCTGCCAAACTAATCAGCACAGGTGTCTGCAATTGCTTACAGTGATATAAAGAGCCCTGACACACATCACCATCAATGAGTTTAACTGACAAACAAACAAATTCTTCCCTTATCACTCCTAAACACTTTTTTTTTTTGCATAATAATTTGGAACGCAGTGTACATGTGCTTTTCCACAAAACACCAGTGGTTCACGTAGTGAATCTTACAGTTCTAACTTGCCAACCGTGGTCTGTATGGAGTTGTTCAATAAAGGGCCCAAAATTAAGATAACATAGATGGGAGAGGTCTCTATGAATAGGAATTCCTAAGTATTTGATACCCTGTGAGGGCCAGGCAAAGGGAAAGTTGGACTGGATGGAATCCTATATGGATTTGGGGAGGGAGACATCGAGGGCCTCAGACTTCGCTGCATTGATTTTAAAATTTGACCATGTAACAAAACAAATAGAGAGCACTTGTACTAGGTGCCTCCCACCTCAATCCACCTAATATTGGGGTTATGGCGAATTGATGAGAGCAGGTGCTTCGTCACTAGGATGTATAAGAGAGGGGACAGAGGACATCCCTGCCTTGTCCCATTGGTGATTGTGAAAGGTGATGAAAATGTTCTGACGCGCCCCCTGGGCCTTGGGACACCCGGAGCCGGACCCTTTTTGGTGGATGCTGGTGGTTGTAGTCTTCGTGGCGGCGACCCGGTTCCGTGGCTCAGGGTGGTCAAACCAGTGGCGGAACTATTTATGTGGTTTTGATGTTTAAATGTCCGACTACGCCACCCGTGGATTGCGGTCAGAGTGATCCGCCGTGGCTGGCCAGACCGCTGAGGCTGGTGTTGTGGGTGCAGCAGAGCGTAGTATAACTCTCCACGGGAGGAGTATAGCCTCAGGGCAGTGTATGCGGAGGATGGGGGTGATGGTGCAGGGCAGCAGCAGTAACGACACGGAGTCAGTGATGCAGTCCAGGGCCTTTACTCACAGTTCTTATTATCCAGACCACGTCTGCAGGTAACGGCTGCCCACGTCGTACTGTGCTCACCAGGTGAGGGGCTCAGACAACTCCCAGATAACTTTGGAGCGCTTCACAGGACCCCCTTTGTGTGTCCTTTGTCTGGCCTTTCTTACCAACCCTTCTGTCCGGCTGCCTCGGGCCTCCTCTTGGTAAACTTGGCGCCAGTTTCCCTGACCCTATGTGGTGCCTTCCTAGCGGGTGTAGCGAGGGGCTGCGCCACATAAAATGTCACAGCCTCCGGTTTCTAGCTGAGGGTCGTTTCCTGCCTCCACTAGTTTCGGGGACCGGTCTCCCCCTTTGGCCTGACCCCTCCACGCAGGTGGATTCGGGCGTGCGGTGGCGACTCGCCCGTCCGCACCCCTGGGATCCCTTCATTCCTCATTCCTGGAGCCTTCTCCGCTCCTCTTCCTTCCTTCTCCCTCTTCCAGGCCTGGGCCTCTGTTACTAGGCCCGCCTCCGGAGCAGAGCTCATGCAGAGCCCCTGCTCCCTGCCACTTCTGCTCAGACTTCTCTGCACTGAACTAAGATGGTGCCCACCTTTTATACTCCCTTCTCAATGCACCCAGGAACTGCTTCCTCCCTGCTCCTGCACTACAGGGTTCCCCTTCCTCAGTGTTCCCTCCCCCCACTCCAGCCAGGGACAGGGACTGTCGTGCCCATCTCAGAGGCATATTGGTCGCCCTGCCCCACGGCAATGTGGTGTAATGCATGCAGGTGTCGGGTCCTGATCCACACTCCATCCTTACCTGAGAGTGAGATATCACACCTCTGGGTGAGGTGCAATACGTCTGTAGCAACCGAGCCCTCAGGGTGCTACAATTCCATTTATCTTCAGCCTAGGTGACGTATTGTGATACAGGGCCGTGATTTTGGCTATAAAAGGGTCCCCTAGACCCCTACCCCAAGCTTTTTAAGAGAATCATATATGACGTGCCAGGAGACTCTATGGAATGCTTTCTCAGCATCCAACGAGAGTATCTAATTACAAATTTTTAACTGCATCTAGCCCAGGAAATACTTTGTGCCTAGTAGCAGTGTCTGCTAGTCAGCGGATTATCCCGGCTGTTAAGCAAGCTACACCACCTGTAGTTTAGACACTTAATTTTTTCAAAGGAAATGCTTCGGGACCATGGGATACTCAGTGAAGAGCATCAGGAGGCACCCCAAGGCATAGGGGCTGGGACTGGCAGTAGGATGCCTTGTGGTGGACAGCCGAGCTCGATCCTTATAAAAGCTTTTTAACTGCAGCAGCTTTAGTGGACGCTACTGGAGCTGGAATTACGCGGCTGCTGGCATGAGACTTGCCCTCCAATAGATCCTTGTAAATGGATTTAAAGTGTATTCATTCAAATTAGAGAGACAATTTAAATTAAAAAGCTTAGAGCTGCCTCCACCACAGGGGGGCTCGCTCGACCCACCAGCGGACAGGCACCAGAATTGGGAGAGGGGGGCTGGCCATCAGGGTTCACCGCGGCTCTGGCACAAACCCGGCGACACGGAGGTGGCACGGGCAGGAGCGGACTGGCCGTGTCGGCTTCTCACTTTTTGGATTTTAGAAGGGCATGACATGCCTATATCTGTGTCTCCCCCTCCTTTTACTCCTCCACCTCTTTTATTTTCGCATGACTATATGTACTTGTCACTTTTCCATGTGTTAGTTATGTCTTCTGAGCAGTTTGTCAGCTTTTGGACACCTTTGAAGGTGTTTTCTATGTGTTTCTATGTGTTTTTGTTTGCCTGCCATTGGTTTTAACGGTGTTCGAAGGTGTTCGACGAACAGTTCGGCGAACACACGGGTGTTCGACGAACCGAACCGAACTCGAACACTACGGGGGTGGCTCAACACTATTAACAACCTCTTGTTAAACCACTCTGAACTCCACGTCTCTTCCAAGAGGCATTAAAACCGTCTTGTTAAGCTACTGTGACCTCCATGTATCTTCCAAGGGGCATTAAAACCATCTTGTTAAGCTACTGTGACCTCTACCACTCTTCCAAGGGGCAATAAAACCGTCTTGTTAAGCTACTGCGACCTCCACCACTCTGCCAAGGGGCATTAAAACTGTCTTGTTAAGCTACTGCGACCTCCACCACTCTTCCAAGGGACATTGATATTGTCTTTTTATTCCACTGTGACCTCCAAGTCTCTTTCAAGGGGCATTAAAACAGTCTTGTTAAGCTACTGCGATCTCCACCACTCTTCCAGTAATGAGGGGGAGGGGGGAAGTGTAGGGCAGGCAAGACAGGTTCTGGTAGTGGGTGACTCTATTATTAGGGGGACAGACAGGGCAATCTGTCACAAAGAACGGGATCGCCGAACGGTGTGCTGCCTCCCTGGCGCTCGAGTCCGGCACATCGCGGATCGGGTTGACAGGTTACTGGGTGGGGCTGGCGAAGACCCAGCGGTCATGGTCCACATCAGCACCAATGACAAAGTGAGTGGTAGATGGAGGGTCCTTAAAATGATTTCAGGGACCTAGGTAGGAAGCTTAGGGCAAGGACCTCCAAGGTAGTTTTCTCAGAAATACTACCAATCCCGCGAGCCACACAGGAGCGCCAACGGGAAGTTAGGGAGGTGAATAAGTGGCTAAAGAGTTGGTGCAAGGCAGAAGGGTTTGGGTTCATGGAGAACTGGGCCGACTTCGCGGTCGGCTACAGGCTCTACCTTAGGGACGGGCTGCACCTCAATGGGGAGGGTGCAGCGCTGCTGGGGAAAAAGATGGCTAATAGGTTGGAGGAGTTTTTAAACTAGAGACGGGGGGGGGAACGAAGGAAATAGGTGGGATGTGAGGCAAGCAAGGGGGAAGGGGAGAAGTGAATATAATGAGGATGGAGAGGGGGGTGGGGATAGTACAGTTAGATGGTTAGAGAAAAATAGGATGCTAAATAACCCCAAAGTTTTATCTTGCATGCTTACCAACGCAAGAAGCCTGACCAATAAGGCGGATGAGCTGCGGGCGCTTATATCGGAGGAGAGGTATGACATCGTAGGTATAACAGAGACTTGGCTAGACGATAGCTACGACTGGGCGGTAAATTTATTAGATTATAGTTTATTTAGAAGGGACCGGAAACAGGGGAAAGGCGGAGGAGTCTGCTTATATGTAAAGTCATGTCTAAAACCCAGACTAAGGGAAGATATAGGAGAGGGAGAAGAGGGGGTCGAGTCCATGTGGGTAGAGATAGAGGGGGCAAAAAATAATAATAAAATATTACTGGGGGTCTGCTATAAGCCACCAAATATAACAGAGGAGAATGAGAATCTACTATTAGGACAAATAGACAAAGTAGCAATACATAATGAAGTGATTGTAATGGGGGATTTCAACTACCCGGATATTGACTGGGAAACAGAAACCTGTAGATCTCAGAAAGGAAAAAGGTTCTTGACAAATATTAAGGATAATTATCTCTCCCAACTAGTGCAGGAACCAATGAGAGGGAAGGTCGTGTTGGACTTAATATTGACTAATAGGCCTGATAGAATAACTGAGGTACAGATAGGGGTGCAACTAGGTAATAGCGATCATAATATTATCGACTTCAAAATGCCCTTCAGTAGGGTTATCAATAAGGGAACAACAAAAACATTAACCTTTAGGAGGGCGAAGTTTGATCAGCTGATAGAAAACCTTCAACTTATTGACTGGGACAAAGTACTTAATCAATGGAATACGAATAGTAAATGGGAAACCTTCAAAAGAATTCTGAATACTCAGTGCGAGAGGTATATACCGTATGGGAATAAAAGGGTCAGAAATAAGAGGAAACCAATATGGTTGAACAAGAACGTAAAAGGGGCGTTAAATAGCAAAAAAGAGGCATTCAAGAGATTAAAACAGGAAAACAGTAAGGAGGCACTAATGTGCTACAAGGAAAAAACGAGAACCTGTAAAAAACAAATAAAAATAGCGAAGGAGGAAACAGAGAAACGTATTGCTAGGGAAAGTAGATCAAATCTCAAACTGTTCTTTACGTATATAAATAGTAAAAGGATTAAATCGGATAATATTGGACCGATAAAAAGTGAGGAAGGCAAAATCATAGAGAAAGATGAGGATAAAGCTAATCTATTAAATAATTTTTTTTCGACAACTTTCACAAAGGAAATAGAACTAACAGGAGAAATGAGAAGTGACAAGCTTAATCCTCCACTAAGTATGACTAATCTAACCCAAGCTGAGGTACAGAAACGCCTCAGTAACATTAAAATAAACAAATCACCAGGACCTGATGGCATACACCCACGGGTACTAAGGGAACTAAGTAATGTGATAGACAGACCGTTATATCTTATATTTAAGGACTCTGTTGAGACTGGGTCTGTGCCACTTGATTGGCGACAGGCGAATGTAGTGCCAATATTCAAAAAGGGAGCGAAAAGTGACGCCGGAAACTATCGGCCGGTGAGTCTGACGTCTGTTGTGGGCAAAATTTTTGAAAGCTTCATTAAAGAGGCAATTACGGAGCATCTTGATGCTAATAATCTTTTAATCCCGAACCAACATGGATTCATGAGGAATCGCTCCTGCCAAACAAACCTGATTGACTTCTACGAGGAGGTTAGCTCTCAAGTAGATCAGGGGGAACCAGTGGATGTCGTGTATCTCGACTTCTCAAAAGCGTTCGATAGCGTGCCACATAATAGGTTGGTATACAAAATGAGAATGATGGGGCTGGGGGAAAATGTCTGCAAGTGGGTAGCTAACTGGCTAAAGGATAGAAGGCAGAGGGTGGTTATAAATGGAATATACTCAGATTGGGTAAGCGTCACTAGTGGGGTACCACAGGGGTCTGTACTAGGCCCAATGTTATTTAATATCTTTATTAACGACATAGTCAACGGGATAAATAGTAAAATATCAATATTTGCAGATGACACAAAGTTATGTAAAACAATTAATACAAAAGAGGACAGTGCAGACCTACAGAGGGATTTGGATAAGCTGGGTAGGTGGAGCATTAAATGGCAAATGAGGTTTAACGAGGAGAAATGTAAGGTCATACATATGGGAAGGAAAAATGGAAGTCACCAGTACTCACTGAATGGGAAATCATTGGGGAATTCAGAGATGGAGAAGGACTTGGGCATCTTGATTGATAGCAAACTAAATTGGAGTGCCCAAAGTCAGGCCGCTGATGTAAGGGCAAACAGGGTAATGGGATGTATCAGAAGAGGTATAGCTGCAAAGGATGAGAACATTGTTCTTCCACTGTACAAAGCACTGGTCAGACCACACTTGGAATACTGTGCTCAGCTATGGGCCCCAATATATAGAAAGGATATAAATGAGCTTGAAAAGGTACAAAGGAGGGCAACAAAATTAATAAAGGGAATGGAGGGACTGCAATACCCAGAGAGGTTGGCAAAACTAGGACTATTCAGCCTGGAAAAGAGAAGGTTGAGGGGGAACATAATAAATGTGTACAAATATGTTAGGGGACAGTATAGAGATCTTGTCCGGGATTTGTTCAAAAGGAAGGATATTATGGTAACAAGAGGGCATTCACTAAGACTGGAAGAGAAAAGGTTTCAGCACCAGCATAGGAAGGGGTTCTTTACGGTAAGAGCAGTGAGAATATGGAATTCACTGAGTGAGGAGACGGTAATGTCAGATTCACTACACCAGTTCAATCGGGGACTGGATGCATTTCTAGATACCAGGCAGATTTCAGCATATACTTAAAAATAAAATAAAATAGTAGGTTGATACAGGGATTTATTCTGACTGCTGGTTTCAGAGTCGGGAGGGAATTTTTCCTCAGGTGAAGATTGGCTAAATCATTTGGGGTTTTTGCCCTCCTCTGGATCAACTTTAGCAATTACAGAACTAACAGGTCGAACTTGATGGACGCAAGTCTTTATTCGGCTTTACAAACTATGTTACTAATTAAAACCATCTTGTTAAGCTACTGCGAACTCCACCACTCATCCAAGGGGCCTTAATATTGTCTTTTCATTCCACTGTGACCTCCACGTCTCTTCCAAAGGGGCTTTAAAACCGTCTTGTTAAGCTAATGCTACCTCCACCACTCTTCCAAGGGGCATTAAAACCATCTTGCTAAACCACTCTGAACTGCACGTCTCTTCCAAGGGGCATTAAAACCGTCTTGTTAAACCACTCTGACCTCCACGTCTCTTCCAATGGGCATTAAAACCATCTTGTTAAACCACTCTGAACTCCACGTCTCTTCCAAGGTGCATTAAAACCGTCTTGTTAAGCTACTGTGACCTCCACGTCTCTTCCAAGGGGCATTAAAACCATCTTGTTAAACCACTCTGAACTTTACGTCTCTTCCACGGGGCATTAAAACCGTCTTGTTAAACCACTCTGAACTCCACAGCTCTTCCAAGGGGCATTGAAATGTTGTTTTTAATTAACTCTAACCTTCACGTCTCTTCCAACGGGCATTGCATTTCCTCCTAATTTTAGTCAGCTTTTGCTTTTCAATGAATAGGCGAACACTAAGGGAGACCCACTCCCCAATAATGGGTAGAAGGTTTTTTTAGTATGCTGTAATCCATGTCTGTTTCAAGAGGCATTGCAGTTCCTCATAATTTTTGGAAAGGCTTCCATTCACTGCTTAGGTCAACAGTGTACAGGAGTCCCAGTTGCTATAAATGGAAAAAACAGTTTAGTTAAGGCCCTCTGACCTCCATGTCACTTCCAAGGGGCATTGGAGTGCCTCGAAATTTTTGGTAGGCATTGCACTCACTGTATGCCCTATAACTGTGTAGCCGAGCAGCTCTTTTGGTACAGAAACATATCCTACAATACATGTGTGGTTGACTGGCCTGATATTGATGTGAATGGTCCCTGTTCCTCCTGCTTTTTCTCCTTTGCCACCACCTCATCCATCATTCATCACCTGAAACTTTGTTTTAACAAAGTCATAGAACTGGGATAGTAGCAGGATAACATCCAGCAATCCTTGGAGGAGGTAGGATATGCGCCAAAACGCTGACCACCTCAGGCCTAGCCGCTACTACATACATGCGCTTGCATTCCAAGGAACAGAAAGCTAAGGAGATGGATGGCCTCATGATCATGAATAATTTACTCGTTGGGTAGGAGGCCGAACACTGCTGCTGTCTACCTTCTGAACTTTGTGTTGAAGCTTGATTGACCCAGGACCCGCAATCCTCTATGTCTGGAGGACGTGTTGCATCCCAGTGTCCAACTGTGTCCCGGCTTCCACAATATTAACCCAGTGTGACGGCGTCAGTCAGATGGACCATCCCTGGCCACATTCACTTGTCCACGTGTTTGTGGTTAGGCTGTCCTTCAAATAGGCGCGGCCCGGGACCGTTTATGAACTCCCGGTCGCCCACAGGCGTCTGGGGACCGTGTGTGGGCACCCGGCTGCGGGGCGGCTGGGGACCAAGCGTGGACACTCGGCCGCTGGGCGGCTGGGGACTGAGTATGGATACCAGGCCGCCGACGCAGCCATGACGTGGTGGCCAGATTCCGCCTCCACATGCCTAAAAGGCCCAATTTCAAGTGCAGGCAAGTAAGCAGTATGGTATTACAGCCTGGGGGTGGGTGGGTGGCAGGCTGCATACTTGCGCTTGCATTGCAAGGATTTGGGGAGGTACAATTGAACACTGCCTTGGGACAAGGACTTGCACGGGGATAGTTGCAAGTCTGCATCTTCTGATGCGGCAAGGATCACTTCTAACGGGCAGACTTTTAGGCAGTGACCTGGGAGTCAGAGATGCTTCCAGGGGTCTTTCCCATGCTGTTGCCATGTCTTTTCAGCACTGTATGCATGTGTCACACAGCACATGGCCAGATAAGGTTGTAAAATGTTAAAATGACATTTCCCGGTGAATGCATTTGTCATGGTTGAAAGCAATACAAAAGTGCAAAAACGCATTAAAAATGCTACTTGTGAACATAGCCCAAGGTGTGGAGGAGTATTTTTGTTTTTCATTATTTATTTTACCTTATACACAAGTCTTTACCATGGAAAGGATGTTCCTTAACATATTTCACGGGAAAGCAGTTTCAGTTTCGTTTTTGAACTTTTTATTGTGAGCCCGTAAAAGTGGCTTAATACCTCTGACCACGTTGTTGACAGCAGTGACCTGGGGGTCATAAATGCTTCCTGGGATGATCCCCATGCTGTCCCCATGTCATTTGAGCACTGTCACTATCGTTTTGGGCACTTTTTAGGCTTTCTACAGACTGCCGGGGGTGCCGCCGCAAAAATGCTCGGGTCTCCCATAGACTAACATTGGGCTCGTTGCTCGGGTCGAGTACTCTAGTATCACGGTGAGCTCGGCCCGAGCTTCGAGCATCCAAGCATTTTAGTGCTCGCTCAACGCTACTGAGGAACTTAAAACAGATGCCTCTAAAGGGGCATTCACAATGTAAGATAACTGTGAATGAGAAGCTTGTTTCACAATTATCTTGCCACGTAAACAGGCTGTCAATCAACCGATGAACGAGCAAACCACTTGTTGATCAGGTGAAATGATCTTTTATGCAGCATAAAAGATAATCATTCTTGGCAGTAGCTCGCTCAGTGCACATTGCTTAGTTTGGTCTGCCTGTGTAAACAGATATTCAATAGAATGACGATTGGTAAGAATTTACTGATCGACGTTCGTACGGGCTTTAACCCTCTTACTAAAAAAGCCATTATTTATCATATCATCTATCTTCACAATCTGATTTAACCTCCTGATGCACAAGGTGAATATATTAGTAGTAGGGATGAGCAAGCGGTAAAATGCTTGGATGCACGTTTCTCGGACCAAGCAATTCTTAGTGCTCAGATGCTCGTGTCGAGTAATGAGCATAATGGGAGTCAATGGGAAATCCAAACATTTTTCCAGCAGACCCTACAAGGCGGTTTGGGGGGTAGTGACAATGTTGAAATGAATGGGAAAAGTGCTGAATGGAAAGAGAACAGCGTGGGGAAGACTCCTGAAAGCAACTGTGACTCCCAGATTGCTGCTGAGAACAATGTGTCACACTTTCACAACTGACAATAAAACATTAAAATTCGAAGAGAAATTGGAGTTTACAGGAAAAAAATTTTACAAAACATTCTTTTCTGTATAATGACTTTTATATAAGGCAACATTTTAAAAGGATTTAAAAAAAAAAATAATTTAAGTAAGCCAAAATGTATTTTTTTATTAAAGAATTGGGAATTTCAGTGTAATTTATGAAGGAAGCAAGAACAGATAAAAATTAGATGGAAGAGGGACTCAGATACACCCTAGATTAGACATAAAGTGGGGCCTTATACACATTCTGTTTAAATTGTCATGTAGTGGTACTCCTAGACTCATAAAGGCTATGCACTAAGTGCAAAGCTTGACAAAAATTAAAAACAGGTTCATCCTTATACCCTTGAAGGCACCAACTGCAGTACCTCATTCAAATATTGTGAACAAAGTGTAGTTGTGGTACTCCTACACTCATAAAGGCTCTGAATGAAGTGCAACGCCAGGAAAAAAATATAAGGCGGGTCATCCAGTCAACCGTAGATCCTTAAAGGCAACAATTGGAGGGCCTCATTAAAATATTAAGAAAGTGCAGTTGATGTGCTCCTAGACTCATAAAGGCTCTGCACAAAGTCCAAAGCCAGGAAGAAATTATAAGTAGGGTGATCACGTCATCCATAGACCCTTGAAGGCAACAATTGGAGGGCCTCATTAAAATATTAATAAAGTGTACTTGATGTGCTCCTCCGCTCATAAAGGCTCTGCACAAAGTGCAAAACCAGGTGAAAATGATAAGGAGGGTCATCCAGTCATCCATGGACCCTTGAAGACAATATTGATGATTAAAAACACTTTATGTGTTGCTGTCACCTGGTGGTGTGGAAAAATCTGGGCTAATCCAGGCTTTGTTCATTGTTATCAGAGTGAGCCTGTTAGTATTTTTTGTTGACGGGTGAAAGGGCCTGTCTGCTATGAACCCCCCGGCGGCACTAAAAACCTGTTTTGACAAGATGTTAGTGGCAGGACAGCACAACACCTCCAAGGCATAGAAGGACAGCTCATGCCAAGTGTCCAGCTTTGAGACCCGACAGCTGAAGATCGAAGAGGAATTAGGGAGTACGCTGGTTTGGTCAGCCAGATATTGCTTGACCACCTTTAAAAACTTTTCCCTCCTTGTCCAAAATACTCGGTCATCAAGCCCTGGATGCTGGGAGGGTGTCATGAAATTGGCCCAGGCCTTTGACAGTTTACCCCTGCCTCTACTGTACCTGGTATGTGTCTCCCTTGCCTCTCCTCCTTGGTTGGGCAAGGAAGCTTGTCCCCTGCCGCCAGCGTTGTCTGATGGGAATTTTTTTCTGCATATTTTCCACAATGGCCTTCTGGTATAGTACCATTTTAGTAGACCTCTCCTCCTCAGGAAGGAGAGATGCAATGTTCTCCTTGTAGCATGGGTCTAGCAGGGTGAGCAACCAGTACTCTTTTTTGTTCAAGATGAATGTAACACGAGGGTCACGGGAAAGGCAGCGGTACATAAAGTTGGCTTATGTGCCAAGCTCCCTACAGCCATCACTTCCTTGTCTCCAACATGATGATGCCTCTTCATTGCCTCTTCCTCCTCCCGCTCTTCCTCTTATTTCCATCCTCAACCCTTCCATGTCAGAGAGATGGGACGAAGGTTGTGTGGGTATTAGCCTCTGTTGCGCTAGCCACCAGCTCCTGTTCTTCCTCCTTCTCAATGTCCACCTCCTCATTATTACCCAATCAGTGCTGAGCAGATGAGATGAGGCTGGGCTGAGTAGAATCTCACTGTCTTATGTCTTCCTCCATCTCCACCTGGTCCGCATGCATAGCTTCATGTTTAATTGTGAGCAGCGACTATTTAAGTAGGCACAGAAACAGTATCGTTGTGCTGACTATGTCATCATTGCCACTCACCATTTTTGTGGAGTCCTCAAAGTCTTGGAGAACTGCACAAATGTCAGACATCCATGCCCACTTTTCAGTTGTTATGTGTGGAGGCTGATCACAATACTGATGGGCGTGTTGGAGTTGGTACTAAACAACTGGCCTCTGCTGCACACAAAGCCTTGCCATCATGTGCAGTGTGGAGTTCCAGCACATGGGCACGTCACACACCTGTCGGTGAGATGGCACTTGCATGCACTGCTGCAGCACTGCCAGAGCGGCAGCGGCTGTAGCTGACTTGAGGAAATGGGTGCTGACGCAGCGTACCTTGACCATAAGCTCTGGTAAATCTGGGTATGTTTTCAGAAACTGCTGAACTACCAAGTTGAGCACATGTGCCAAGCATGGTATGTGTGTGAGCTTTCCAAGATTCACAGCCACCACCAGGTTACATCGATTATCACACACGACCATGCCTGGTTGGAGGTTCAGCGGCAAAAAACACAGATCTGTCTGGTCTGTTATTCTTCTAAGTAAGTCTGCTGCAGTGTGCTCTTTGTCTACTAGACAAATTAGCTTCAGCAGAGCCTGTTGCTGCTTCGCTGAGGCAGTGCTGCAGAGGTCCCAGCTTCCGGCTGATGTGGACGATCGATAATGACTAGAGATGAGCGTTGTTCTACTCGAACTGTTCGCCAATCTCAAATTCGAGCTGTTTTGGGCGGTGTTCGAGCCGTTCGGCGAACACGAACAATTTGAGAAAAATTCGGCTGTTCGAGGTTATGTTCGATAACTGTTCGTGCACCAAAATCATAACTGGATTTTTTCTCAGTAATGATGAAAATTAATGTTAATACGCAGTTTGAGTGTACAGCGGGGTGGGGGGAGGGGCAGGGGATGGATCTCTGCAGGAACAATGAAGAACTCCATTTTTTTTTCTCTTTCCCGCATTTGCAGTGGGGAGGTGCAATCTGTCAGCCTATCAGCAGCGCACACACGGAGCGAAGTGCTTTTTTTCACACAAGCAAGGGCATGTGTCATTGGCAGTGTATGTCACATGTCCTTGCCCTATAAGACCAAGCCATTTTCCCCGTCGCCACCATTTTCTCACTGCTGCAGCTGCGTGTTAGACGGACCGCTGTTGCTGTGTGCGCTATACCTTGTTAATTTCAAGCCAATTTTTGCACAAATCTACAGATAGCTTGGGAGTAGGGAATAGTTGTGATTGCAGTCCTTTTAAGGACTAGGTTACAGCATTTCCTACGACTTTTATCAGGCAGGTCTGTGCTCTTAAATAGATAGATTGTGGGAGTAAAGACTAATTGTAATTGGAGTCCTTTTCAGGACTAGGTTACATCAGTTCCTATCAGTTTTTGCCAGGCAGGTCTGTGCCAGTGCTGTGCAAGTTTTTTTCACAGCATTTGGCTGAATCTAGCAAAGCTAATCCTTTTTGGCCTATTGCAGAGTGTGTTAGTCAGTGGAGTAGCCTATCTGTGTTGCAAGATATACCACCTGTGTATAGAATACCAATTTTTTTACTGCACCTAGTGAAGTAAAATCTTTTGGGCATAGCATCATTCTATTAGTCCATCTATACTGACCTCCATCAGGTTGCAAATTGAATATAATTTTTTTCTGCATCTACCTCTGAAAAAATATTGGGCTTCTAGCTGTGTGTGGGACTTGTTCTATTAATCCATCTGTACAGACCTCCATCAGGTTGCAAACTGAATATATTTTTTTCTGCATCTACCTCTGAAAAAATATTGGGCTTCTAGCTGTGTGTGGGACTTGTTCTATTAATCCATCTATACAGACCTCCATCAGGTTGCAAACTGAATATATTTTTTTCTGCATCTACCTCTGAAAAAAAATTGGGCTTCTAGCTGTGTGTGGGACTTGTTCTATTAATCCATCTATACAGACCTCCATCAGGTTGCAAACTGAATATATTTTTTTCTGCATCTACCTCTGAAAAAATATTGGGCTTCTAGCTGTGTGTGGGACTTGTTCTATTAATCCATCTATACAGACCTCCATCAGGTTGCAAACTGAATATATTTTTTTCTGCATCTACCTCTGAAAAAATATTGGGCTTCTAGCTGTGTGTGGGACTTGTTCTATTAATCCATCTATACAGACCTCCATCAGGTTGCAAACTGAATATATTTTTTTCTGCATCTACCTCTGAAAAAATATTGGGCTTCTAGCTGTGTGTGGGACTTGTTGTATTAGTCCATCTATACTGACCTCCATCAGGTTGCAAACTGAATATATTTTTTCTGCATCTACCTCTGAAAAAATATTGGGCTTCTAGCTGTGTGTGGGACTTGTTCTATTAATCCATCTATACAGACCTCCATCAGGTTGCAAACTGAATATATTTTTTTCTGCATCTACCTCTGAAAAAATATTGGGCTTCTAGCTGTGTGTGGGACTTGTTGTATTAGTCCATCTATACTGACATCCATCAGGTTGCAAACTGAATATATTTTTTTCTGCATCTACCTCTGAAAAAATATTGGGCTTCTAGCTGTGTGTGGGACTTGTTCTATTAATCCATCTATACAGACCTCCATCAAGTTGCAAATTGAATATAATTTTTTTCTGCATCTAACCCAGCCAATAGTTTTGGCCTAATACCACAGTTTGGCCACTCAGCTCTGCTCGGTTCCCATCCATTGTTTTTTTGTGCAAACAACTCCAGAGTTGTGAATTAGTTAACCACCAAAATGAGTGGAAAAAGGCCTGCTGCTGGTGGAAAGGGGAATAGGCATGTTGGGAAGGGGAAAAAAGGTTGTGTCCGTGGGGTAGGTGTTAAAGCAACAGTAACATCTGCAGAAGAAAGACCATCTTCCAGCCAAACTAAAATGTCTACTTCTTTTAGCGGACAATGTGATAAGATCCCTTTCTTACGGCCACGCCAATCGCTACAAATTCCAGATGAGGCACAAAAACAGCAGGTGCTTCAACGGATATCAAGTGCTCCTTTAAGTGGGCTCTCCTCCACATCAACTTCAACATCACAAATACTCCAGTCCTCAAAGGTGTCACCCCAATCGCACTTGCTTCCTCACAGCTCCCAAATCTCCAGCTGCCCGTCTGAGTATGAGGTAGAACAGATGGTTGAGTCTGCAGAGCTGTTTACTCATACTATAGCCTGGGAATCAGAGGTCGACTCCAGCGCTTCTGTGAATCCAGACGAGGAAATGATCTGCACTGATGCCCAGAATCTTTATGAGTCGGATCCAGGACCAGACGCAGAAGGTTCTGACCATAATGTAGACCCTCATTCCCAAACTGTAACTCCTGTTGGTGGAGACAATGAGGAAGACAATGATAAGACTCAAATACCTGATTGGAGCGACAACTTTAGTTTTTTGTCAGGGCAGGAACAGGTTGGCTCTGAGGACGACGGGTGTGATAACGCACAGGGTGATGATGATGAGGTTGGAGATCCCACTTACTGTCAACCCACAGTCAGCCAAGAGATGAGGTCAGCAGAGGAGGTGGAGGAAGATGCTAGTGACGACGAGGTCAGGTTGCGCCTTCCTGGACAGAGACGTAGTACTGGAAGCACGTCAACAACTGCATCCTCAAACACAACTCTGCCTCTCACCACAAGTCGTGGTGGCTCTTCAGGTCGCATGGGTGCTAAGCCTTGCATAGCCTGGGCATTTTTTCAGATCGATAAAGATGACCCAACTCGTGTTATCTGTAACATTTGTCAGCAAAAGCTAAGTAGAGGCCAAAAAATACATAGTTTGAGTACTTCATGCATGAACCGGCACATGGACATGAAGCATAAGTTGCAGTGGGAAGCTCAGTGTGCTACAATGCGGCCTAGCCGGCCGGGCCAACCACCGTCTGCCATATCTTGTGCATCCGCGGCCTCTTCATCCTCTGTGACTGGGGGGACAGCAGTCACACCTGTTTTGGGGCGCAGACCTGCCACCTCTTTACCCGCAACAGCCAGCGTGATTGGCAGGTCATCATTTTCTTTGGAGGTGGTAACACCAGCTGGTGTTGAGCGCTGTCCGACATCGATAGCACCACCTTTGGATCAAGGCAACCTAACATGTCCGCCTGCATCTTCCTCACAGACCAGCAGTTTGCCGGGGACACCCTTATCAACCCCGTCTAAGCACAATAGCCAGCCCTCGGTCCCTCAGATGTGGACAAGTAAAAGACCATTTCCTCCTAGCCATGAGAAAGCTAAGAGGTTGAATTTCACCATCTGCAAGCTCTTGGCTACAGAAATGCTGCCTTTCCGCCTGGTGGACACAGAGGATTTTCGAGACCTTATGTCCGTCGCAGTGCCCCAGTACCAGATGCCCAGTCGGCACTACTTCTCAAAGAAAGGTGTGCCTGCGCTCCACCAGCATGTCGCACACAACATCACCGCTTCTTTGAGAAACTCTGTGTGTGACAGGGTGCATTTCACCACAGACACTTGGACGAGTAGGCATGGACAGGGGCGTTACATGTCGCTGACTGGGCACTGGGTAACTATGGTGACAGCAGGACAAGGGGCTGCTGTCCAAGTCTTGCCGTCCCCACGAGTTGTGCGTCAATCCTCTTTATGTCAAAGTTCCTCCACTGCTTCTGCCTCCTCAACCTCCTCTGGGTCTTCCACCTGCACCCAAAGCCTGTCTGGTCATGCCACAAGCTTTCTAACTGCGCAGAAGGGATCCTGCACACCTCCTTACTATGCTGGCAGTAGGGCTCAACGTCATCAGGCGGGTTTTACATTGAAATGTCTGGGAAATGTGAGTCACACAGCTGAGGAGTTGTGGTCAGCTCTGGAGAACCAATTTCATGAATGGTTGTCTCCACTGGACCTGAAACCAGGGAAGGCCGTGTGCGACAATGCTGCAAACCTGGGTGCGGCCCTTCGCCGGGGCAATGTCACACACATGCCTTGTATGGCTCACGTGTTGAACCTGGTTGTCCAGCAATTTTTAGCCCACTATCCCAGACTAGATGGCCTTCTGCAGAGGGCACGGTCGCTGTGTGCTCACTTCCGCCGTTCGCATCCCGCAGCTCAGCGACTTACATCTCTACAGAAGTCGTTGGGCCTGCCACTTCACCGGCTAAAATACGATGTGCCTACCCGGTGGAATTCAACTCTGCACATGTTGCAGCGACTGTGGCAGCACCGACAAGCCCTGGTGCAATACGTTCTGACGTATAGCCTGGGCCAACGAGATTCAGAGGTGGGGCAAATCACGCTGGAGGAGTGGTCTCAGATCAGGGACCTATGCACCCTACTGCACAGTTTTGAAATGGCGACGAAGATGTTTAGTGCTGACGATGCCATTATCAGCATGACTATTCCGGTGATTTACATGCTGGAGCACATGTTAAACAGAATTCGGAGTCAGGTGGTGGCACAAGAGGAGGTGGAGGAAGTAGAGGAGGAGGAGTTGTATGCGGACGGGCTAACATCTGCAAGGTCCAGACGGTCGGCAGCACCAAGGCGGCAGGCATGTGAGGGTGGGGGAGATGGTTTTACCAGGGCGCATGGTAACAGCCAAACTAGTGAGGAAGGTGCAGGAGCCCAGGAAGAAGTGGAGGACGAACTGATGGAAGACTCATCAGATGAGGGAGACCTTGATCACATTTCTGTTGTGCGAGGTTGGGGGGAGAGGACAGAGGAAGGAAGCATGATTGTTACCTCGCCACCAACACAACAGGGACTTGGTGCTCCTGGATGCGCAACACACATGAGTGCATTCTTGCTGCACTACCTGCAACATGACCCTCGAATTGTGAGAATTAGAAATAATCCTGACTACTGGGTTGCCACACTGTTAGATCCCCGGTACAAAAGTAAATTTGCAGAAATTATTCCTGCCATAGAAAGGGATGCACGCATGCAGGAGTATCAGCAGAGACTGTTGCAGAATCTTACATGTGCTTTTCCACAAAATACCAGTGGTGCACGTAGTGAATCTCACAGTTCCAACTTGCCAACCGTGGGACCGTCAAGTGTTCAGCACTCAAACCATAACAGAACCACAGTATCTGCTGGTAACATCAATTTTGCGGAATCATTTCACCACTTTTTTAGCCCATCCTTTGCAAGGCCACAGGAGACAAGAAGTCTGACACATAGTCAACGCCTAGAGACGATGGTACAGGAGTATCTCCAAGTAAACATTGAAGCCACGACTGTGTCACTGGACCCTTGCTCTTTTTGGGCTTCCAATCTGGATAAATGGCCGGAGCTAGCCACTTACGCCTTGGAGATCTTGTCATGCCCCGCAGCCAGCGTTCTGTCTGAACGTGTGTTCAGCGCTGCTGGTGGTGTGCTGACAGATAAGCGCACGCGGCTCTCCACTGATAATGTAGACAGACTCACGTTCATAAAGATGAACAAATCATGGATCCGAAACGACTTTTCTACCCCTGTGTCATCCTGGGGAGAGTAAAAGCTTGATGATTGGTTAAAATCACCCTACCAACCGTTTTAAGCTTTCAAATTACTAATCATGTTTATCTGTATCTTGGCTGGAAAATAATTTGGGCTTTGTAGCAGTGTGCAGCACTGATCCTATTAGGCCATCCATACTAAAGCTTCACCAGATTTAAAATTAATAATAATTTTTAGCTGCATCTAGCCCGGAAAATAATTTTGGGGCTCCGAGATGCGCAAGCCACATAAGTGCCTTCTTGCTGCACTACCTGCAGCATGACCCTCATATTGTCAGAATTCTAAGTAATCATGACTACTGGGTTGCCACACTCTTAGATCCCCCAAACTTTTCGATCAACCTTTTCATTTTAATAAAGACCAAAAAAATGGTCATTTTTGAAATTATAAGCATTAGCAGGTTGTTAGAAACTGAAATCAAACAGTTTTCAACTCAAAACTTTATTCTAGGTGATGTTACATTTTCACATAGGACCCCTTGTTCGAAAGGAGCTTCTGAACTCTCTCGTCCATTGAATTTGTCAGGTTTTGGATGGTTTCTGCTTCAATTGTTTTGCATGAGGACAGAATACCCTCCCAGAGCTGTTGCTTAGATGTGAACTGCCTCCCGCCATCATAGACACTCCTTTTAATGATGCTCCAAAGGTTCTGAATGGGGTACAGGTCAGGGGAGCATGGGCGTCACACCATAAGTTTGTCCCCTTTTATGCCCATATCAGCCAGAGATGCAGATGTTTTATGTGCAGCATGAGATGGTGCATTATCATGCAGAAAAATGATCTTGCTGTGAAATACACGGTTCTTCTTCTTGAACCATGGCAGGAAGTGCTGTTTGAGAAAATCCACATACATTATGGAGTTCATCTTTAGCGCCTTCAGGGATCCTAAAGGGGCCGACAATCTCTCTCCCCATGATTCCAGCCCAAAACATTACTCCACCTCCTCCTTGTTGGCGCTGTAGCCGTGTTTGCGTGGGGTGTCCATCAACCAGCCATCCTCCACTCCATCCATCTGGACCATCGAGCTCTGCACGGCACTCATCCGTGAACAAAACAGTTTTGAAATCAGTCTTCATGTAATGTTTGGCCCACTGGAGCCGTTTCTGCTTGTGTGAAGTGGATAGAGGAGGTCGACAGGATGGCGTATGCACAGCTGCAAACCTCTGAAGGACCCTGCATCTTGTTGTTCGGGGGACGTTGGAGGCACAAGCAGCTTCAAAAACTTGTCTGCTGCTATGACAAGGCTTTTTTGCCGCTGCTCTTTCAACCTGACGTAATTGCCTGTAGGAAAGAGTCCTCAATTTGCCCTTATCAGCACGCACACGTGTGTACTGTGAATCAGCTACATACTTCTTGATTGCCAAGACACTTCATCCTGATCATCGCACAATGTTGATTGTAGTCATGCCTTGACCTAAACACTCCACAATTTGTTGCTTCTCAGCAGCCGACACATCCTTTTTCTTTCCCATTTTGGCAGAAAATGTAGGCTGCTTAATAATGTGAGACAGCCTTCTTAAGTAGTCTTTCCTTTCATTGGACACACCTGCCAAACTAATTAGCACAGGTCTCTGCAATTGCTAACAGTGATATAAAGAGCCCTGACACACATCACCATCAATGAGTTTAACTGACAAACAAACAAATTCTTCCCTTATCACTCCTAAACACTTTTTGCATAATAATTTGGAATGCAGTGTACATGTGCTTTTCCACAAAACACCAGTGGTTCACGTAGTGAATCTTACAGTTCTAACTTGCCAACCGTGGTCTGTATGGAGTTGTTCAATAAAGGGCCCAAAATTAAGATAACATAGATGGGAGAGGTCTCTATGAATAGGAATTCCTAAGTATTTGATACCCTGTGAGGGCCAGGCAAAGGGAAAGTTGGACTGGATGGAATCCTATATGGATTTGGGGAGGGAGACATCGAGGGCCTCAGACTTCGCTGCATTGATTTTAAAATTTGACCATGTAACAAAGTGATCTATTTCAGCCATAACAGCATGGATGGATATATGTGATTGAGTGATATATACTAGGACATCATCAGCAAATAGAGAGCACTTGTACTCGGTGCCTCCCACCTCAATCCACCTAATATTGGGGTTATGGCGAATTGATGAGAGCAGGTGCTCCGTCACTAGGATGTATAAGAGAAGGGACAGAGGACATCCCTGCCTTGTCCCATTGGTGATTGTGAAAGGTGATGAAAATGTTCTGATGCACCCCCTGGGCCTTGGGACACCCGGAGCCGGACCCTTTTTGGTGGATGCTGGTGGTTGCAGTCTTCGTGGCGGCGACCCGGTTCCGTGGCTCAGGGTGGTCAAACCAGTGGCGGAACTATTTATGTGGTTTTGATGTTTAAATGTCCGACTACGCCACCCGTGGATTGCGGTCAGAGTGAACCGCCGCTGCAGGGCAGACCGCTGAGGCTGGTGTTGTGGGTGCAGCAGAGCGTAGCATAACTCCCCACGGGAGGAGTATAGCCTCAGGGCAGTGTATGCGGAGGATGGGGGTGATGGTGCAGGGCAGCAGCAGTAACGACACGGATTCAGTGATGCAGTCCAGGGCCTTTACTCACAGTTCTTATTATCCAGACCACGTCTGCAGGTAAAGGCTGCCCACGTCGTACTGTGCTCACCAGGTGAGGGGCTCAGACAACTCCCAGATAACTTTGGAGCGCTTCACAGGAACCCCTTTGTGTGTCCTTTGTCTGGCCTTTCTTACCAACCCTTCTGTCCGGCTGCCTCGGGCCTCCTCTTGGTAAACTTGGCGCCAGTTTCCCTGACCCTATGTGGTGCCTTCCTAGCGGGTGTAGCGAGGGGCTGCGCCACATAAAATGTCACAGCCTCCGGTTTCTAGCTGAGGGTCATTTCCTGCCTCCACTAGTTTCGGGGACCGGTCTCCCCCTTTGGCCTGACCCCTCCACGCAGGTGGATTCGGGCGTGCGGTGGCGACTCGCCCGTCCGCACCCCTGGGATCCCTTCATTCCTCGTTCCTGGAGCCTTCTCCGCTCCTCTTCCTTCCTTCTCCCTCTTCCAGGCCTGGGCCTCTGTTACTAGGCCCGCCTCCGGAGCAGAGCTCATGCAGAGCCCCTGCTCCCTGCCACTTCTGCTCAGACTTCTCTGCACTGAACTAAGATGGTGCCCACCTTTTATACTCCCTTCTCAATGCACCCAGGAACTGCTTCCTCCCTGCTCCTGCACTACAGGGTTCCCCTTCCTCAGTGTTCCCTCCCCCCACTCCAGCCAGGGACAGGGACTGTCGTGCCCATCTCAGAGGCATATTGGTCGCCCTGCCCCACGGCAATGTGGTGTAATGCATGCAGGTGTCGGGTCCTGATCCACACTCCATCCTTACCTGAGAGTGAGATATCACACCTCTGGGTGAGGTGCAATACCTCTGTAGCAACCGAGCCCTCAGGGTGCTACAGTTCCATTTATCTTCAGCCTAGGTGACGTATTGTGATACAGGGCCGTGATTTTGGCTATAAAAGGTCCCCTAGACCCCTACCCCAAGCTTTTTAAGAGAATCATATATGGCGTGCCAGGAGACTCTATGGAATGCTTTCTCAGCATCCAATGAGAGTATCTAATTACAAATTTTTAACTGCATCTAGCCCAGGAAATACTTTGTGCCTAGTAGCAGTGTCTGCTAGTCAGCGGATTATCCCGGCTGTTAAGCAAGCTACACCACCTGTAGTTTAGACACTTAA
This sequence comes from Phyllobates terribilis, assembly GCF_046119375.1. Lineage (NCBI taxonomy): Eukaryota > Metazoa > Chordata > Amphibia > Anura > Dendrobatidae > Phyllobates > Phyllobates terribilis. Next base: position 780,702,363 of record NW_027362762.1, read on the forward strand.
TTTTTTCAAAGGAAATGCTTCGGGACCATGGGATACTCAGTGAAGAGCATCAGGAGGCACCCCAAGGCATAGGGGCTGGGACTGGCAGTAGGATGCCTTGCGGTGGACAGCCGAGCTCGATCCTTATAAAAGCTTTTTAACTGCAGCAGCTTTAGTGGACGCTACTGGAGCTGGAATTACGCGACTGCTGGCATGAGACTTGCCCTCCAATAGATCCTTGTAAATGGATTTAAAGTGTATTCATTCAAATTAGAGAGACAATTTAAATTAAAAAGCTTAGAGCTGCCTCCACCACAGGGGGGCTCGCTCGACCCACCAGCGGACAGGCACCAGTATTGGGAGAGGGGGGCTGGCCATCAGGGTTCACCGCGGCTCTGGCACAAACCCAGCGACACGGAGGTGGCACGGGCAGGAGTGGACTGGCCGTGTCGGCTTCTCACTTTTTGGATTTTAGAAGGGCATGACATGCCTATATCTGTGTCTCCCCCTCCTTTTACTCCTCCACCTCTTTTATTTTCGCATGACTATATGTACTTGTCACTTTTCCATGTGTTAGTTATGTCTTCTGAGCAGTTTGTCAGCTTTTGGTCACCTTTGAAGGTGTTTTCTATGTGTTTCTATGTGTTTTTGTTTGCCTGCCATTGGTTTTAACGGTGTTCGAAGGTGTTCGACGAACAGTTCGACGAACAGTTCGGCGAACACACGGGTGTTCGACGAACCGAACCGAACTCGAACACTACGGGGGTGGCTCAACACTAATAATGACATCGATCGCTCAAATCAGAGTAGCTGAACACAGGTGACAAGGCGGTCAAAGTGCGATGACCAGCTTGTGACCTGCCTGCCATCTCCTTGTGACGCCCTGTGATGCTGCCCAGGCCCCAGCCAGTTCTGATTGGTGTGATCGATGTCATCATCGATCGCACCAATCAGAGTACCTGACCGGGAGGTGACCGGGTGGTGACCAGCCTGTGACCTGGCTGTCACCACCCTATCACCCCCCTGTGACCGCCCTGCAGAACCTCACACTTGCTGAGGATTTCTACAGAGTGGTCACGTCTGATCTTTGCTGTGCTGGGCCTTGTAGTGCCTTGTAGTGACACTTGTAGTGAATTTTCTGTGACACTACAAGATCTTTCTCCTATCTGTTCCGGTCTTCTGGATCTCTTGCGCCGGTGTCCTGCTGCTGCTCCGGTGTCCTGCTCCAGTCCTGCTGCGGTGTCCTGGATCTCCTGCTCCAGTCTGCTCGGGTCTTCGGTCTCCTGCTGCTGCTGGGCTCCTGCTGCTGATCCTGCTAGTGATCATGCTCCTGCTCTTGATCCTGCTAAAAAAAGAACAGAGAAGTCTTCGGTAAGTCCATCTCTGATCTCCCCTCATCCACTCCAACCCCCCTCTACCACCTCATTTTACCCCTCCACCCCTCTCTTTTTACCGCCCTCGCCATCCCCTTTTTCTGCCACCGAGTGCATTTTTTTTCGTGCATCCTGCAGCAGCAGAGCGCTGACCAGTGACTACGTCACTGATCAACGTCCGTGCTCGCTGTTTTCCAGGACTTTTTTTTGTCACTGTCCATTTTTTATCCTCCCACTTTGCACCACCTCCGTGCATGCATCCAGCAGCCACTGAACATTGATCAGTGATGCAAATCAGCGATCAGCACTCACGCTTGCTACTTTACACTTTTTTATTCCACTAACCTTTTTTCTTTTGTAGAGGGCGGTTGTGCTGTGCGATTGTGCGCCACCGTAGCCAGTGACACCACAATCGCCGCTCTTGCTACAGAAGACATCTGACAGAAGACATCTGACAGAAGATAACTGTAAGTAGGATTTTTTTTATCTGTCCTCATCCACCCCAATCCCCCTCTCTCCCCTCTCCTCTTCCCCCCTTCCCATCCGCCTTTCTGTACTTGATCACTCGACTTTTGTCTTTTTTTTTTTTTTTCGTGCTTTCTGCAGCGGCTGAGCACTGATTAGTGACCACAGATCACTGATCCGCACTCGTGCTCACAGTTTTACACTCCCCCTCACTTGCACCACATCTGCGCGCACACCCAGCAGCTGCTGAGAGTTGATTGGTGACATAGTTCACCGATCCGCACTCGTGAACACTGTTTGCACCACCTACGGTTGTTCCTTTTTTTCCAGAAAAAAAAGGTCACACCAAGCACACTGACACACACACACATACTCTAAATAAAGTACTGACACACACGAATCCACATACACAACAAAAAATGTCCCGCTCATCCCAAACTCGCTATTCAGCGGAGGAGGCATACCCTTTCCTTGCCTCCGAAACTGACAGCGAGGGCGAGGATCCCACATTTCTTTATTTTTCTGATTCCTCGTCTTCCTCCTCTTCTTCTTCCTCCTCTTCCTCCTCAGGTGCTGCTGGACCGCCACGCAGTCACCCCAGGAGAGAAGATGAACCAGCGCCCCCCACTTCTGACCCCGTATGGACCTCGCCCCTGAAAATTATGAGCCACTGATTCCTGATTTTGTGGCGGAATCAGGAATCAAGTTTGACACCACCGGCCTCACAGAAACAGACTTTTTCAAAGTCTTTTTCTCTGAGGATTTTGTAAACCTCATGGTGGGCCAAACTAATTTGTACGCTCTTCAATTTTTGGAACAAAACCTCTCTTCATCATTTTCTAACTGGTCTCTTGTAGACGCAGAAGAAATGATGAAGTTTTGGGGCCTGGTCCTTCATATGGGGATCCTGAAGAAGCCAGAACTTCGGCAATACTGGAGTGTTGACGTTTTGTATAACACTGCAGGGTTCCGAATGGTCATGACCCAGAAACGTTTTGAGGCCATTCACAAGTTCTTGTATTACAACGATAATACAAGGTGTCCTGCACGCGATGACCCAAACTTTGATGGTCTTTTCAAAGTTCGGCCAGTCATCGAGCACTAAGTTTGCTGAAGTGTATGTGCCCCAAAGTGACATCTGCATGGATGAGTCCTTAATCCATTTTAAGGGGCGGCTTGGATTCCGGCAGTACCTTCCCAGTAAGAGGGCCAGGTACGGAATCAAGCTGATAAACTTTGTGAGAGTACCTCAGGGTACACTTGCAAATTTAGAGTTTACGAAGGGAAGGACTTCCAGATTGAACCCCCTGAATGCCCCCCTGTCCTGGGAGTGAGTGGGAAAATTGTGTGGGATTTGGTGCTCCCACTGCTGGATAAAGGTTATCACCTCTACGTGGTTAACTTTTATACAAGTGTCCCGCTCTTCAAGTCCCTCTTTGTGCGACGTACTGCAGCCTGCGGTACTGTCTGCAAAAATCAGAGAGGCCTCCCAAAGACGCTAATTGGGCAGCTGCTCAGAAGGGGTGAGAGCAGAGCCCAATGTAGTGACCACCTGTTGGTGGTCAAGTACAAGGACAAGAGGGATGTCTTTCTCTTGACCACCATACATGGTGATGACAGCACCCTCAGCACTGTACGAGGTTCCACTACACAGGTCATCAAACCAGACTGTGTAGTGGGATACAACAAGTACTGTACATGGGGGGAGTTGATCTCTCTGATCAAGTCCTCCAGCCGTACAGTGCTTTGAGAAAGGCCAAGGTATGGTATAAGAAGCTGGCAGTGTGCATCGTTCAGATAGTAATGCACAACACTTTCCTTCTGACACAATGTGCAGGCCAGACTTCTACGTTGTATCTTCACATCCAGGAGGTAGTTATCAAGGCCCTGATATTTGGCAGCGGTGACGGAGCGGGCCCCAGTACTTCCGGAACTGAAGGATCTTGAATTGTACCAGGCCAGCATTTCTCGGGAGAGGTCCCTCAAACAGGAAAAAAGGTAAGTCACAAAAGAGGTGCCGAGTGTGTTCCAAAAGGGGAATACGTAAGGACACCACTTACCCATGAGACACCTGCCCCGACAAACCTGGCCTGTGCATGAAAGAATGCTTCAGAAGGTACCATACTTCCATGCACTACTAAATTAATTTCTGACGTATGACAAACTGATGAACACTACACAACTGACGTAGTGTTCGTCAGGTTGTCATACGTCAGTTGTGTACATAGTTACATAGTTTATAAGGCCGAAAAAAGACAAGCGTCCATCCAGTTCAGCCTATTTCTTGTGCACTGCAGCTATTCCGCAGCGTTGATCCAGGGGAAGGCAACAAAAAACCATGCGGTATAGGCCAATTTACATCATTGAGGAAAAATTCACTTCCCGACACCAATCTGGCAGTCAGATTAAATCCCTGGATTAATTAACTATCACTAAGCATAAGATGTAATTTTATTGTTCTCAAGAAAGGCATCCAGGCCTCTCTTGAACTCTTTAAGTGAGTTGGACATCACCACTTCCTCTCCCAGAGAGTTCCAGAGTCTCACGGCTCTGACCGTAAAGAATCCCCTTCTATGCTGGTGCAGGAACCTCCTTTCCTTCAGAATCATAGTGTGCCCCCTCGTCTTTGTCACCATCCTTGGTGTAAACAGGTCATGGGAGAGATCTCTGTACTGCCCCCTGATGTATTTATACATGTTTATGAGGTCTCCCCTAAGCCTTCTCTTTTCCAATGTAAATAGGCCGAATTTTGACAACTTCTCTGGGTATTCTAGTCCCTCCATTCCCTTTATTACCTTAGTCGCCCTCCTTTGTACCCTCTCTAGCTCCAATATGTCTTTCCTGAGCACCGGAGCCCAGAACTGTGCACAATATTCTAAGTGCGGCCTTACCAGCGCTTTATACAGAGGAAGAACAATGTTCTCATCATATGCCCCTATTCCTCTTCTGATGCATGCCATGACTCTATTTGCCTTCGCAGCTGCTGCCTGACACTGGGCATTCCAATTTAATTTGCTGTTAACCAAGATGCCCAGGTCCTTCTCCATGTCAGATTTCCCCAACGGTTTCCCATTTAATATGTATGGGTGACTGCTGTTTTTCTTTCCCATGTGCATGACCTTACATTTATCGGCATTGAACCCCATTTGCCATTTTTTGGCCCAACTCCCCAATTTATCTAAATCCTCCTGTAGCTGTGCCCTATCCTCATCTGTATTAACTACTTTACAAAGTTTAGTATCTTCTGCAAATATTGCTATTTTACTATGCAACCCTTCCACTAGATCATCAATAAATATATTAAATAATATAGGGCCCAAGACAGACCCTTGAGGCACCCCGCTAGTAACCCTGACACACCCTGAGCTTACTCCATTGATAACAACCCTCTGCTTTCTATCACTCAGCCAGCTATTTACCCACTTGCACACATTATCCCCCAGACCAAGCATTCTCATTTTATATACCAACCTTTTGTGTGGCACGGTATCAAATGCTTTGGAGAAGTCAAGGTATACAACATCCACTGACTCTCCCCGGTCCAGCTGTGAGCTCACCTCCTCGTAGAAGGCGATCAGGTTTGTTTGGCAGGAGCGATCCCTCATGAATCCATGTTGATATGGAGTTAGACAGTTATTATCATTAAGATATTCTACAATAGCATCTCTAAGAAATCCTTCAAACAATTTACCCACAACAGACGTTAAGCTGACTGGTCTATAGTTCCCAGGGTCACTTTTAGACCCCTTTTTGAATATTCGTATCACATTTGCTTGGCGCCAGTCTAGTGGGACCGTCCCTGTCCATAAAGAGTGCTTGAATATAAGATACAGCGGCCTGTCTATCACATTACTTAATTCTTTTAGTACCCGGGGGTGTATGTCATCTGGGCCTGGTGACTTGTCTATTTTGATATTATTTAGGCGTTTCTGAACTTCCTCCTGGGTTAGGTGGGTGATATTTAGCGGAGGGTTTACTTTATCACTCTGCATTTCCTCCGATAAATTGTTTTCTTTTGTGAAAACAGTGGAGAAGAAGCTATTGAGTAGGTTTGCTTTACCCTCATCGCCCTCTATGATTTTACCCAGGTTATTCTTCAATGGGCCAACGCCATCAGTTTTAATCCTTTTACTGTTTATATAGTTAAAGAACAGTTTGGGATTCATTTTACTTTCCTTGGCAATTAGTCTCTCTGTCTCCTCTTTTGCTATTCTTATTTGTTTCTTACAGATTTTGTTTTTTTCCCTATAAGATATTAGCGCTTCCTCGCTGCCTTCTTGTTTAAGTTTACCGAAAGCCCTTTTTTTTGTTTTTCATTGCCCTCTTGACTTCCTTATTTAGCCACATTGGCTTCCTCCTATTCCTAGCCCTTTTATTCCCATAAGGTATGTACCTTCTACAGTGACTATGTAGGACTGTTTTGAAAATTTCCCATTTTCTATCCGTGCTCCTATTACTAAAGATATAAGGTCTATAAGGTGAAGGGCATCTCTTAGCTGATCAAACTTTGCCCTCCTGAAGTTCAGTGTTTTTGTGACTCCCTTGCTGGGCACCCTACTGAAGCACATGTGGAATTGTATAATGTTGTGGTCACTATTTCCCAGGTGCCCCCCGACCTGCACCTCAGTTATTCTGTCTGGCCTGTTAGTTAATATTAAGTCTAAAAGGGCCGTCCCTCTAGTTGGTTCCTGCACAAGTTGTGACAAATAATTGTCTTTGATAATTGACAGAAACCTGTTTCCTTTCTGAGATCTACAGCTTTCGGTTTCCCAGTCTATATCGGGGTAGTTGAAGTCCCCCATAATAATCACCTAATTATTTTTTGCTACTTCGTCTATTTGTCTCATTAATAGACTTTCCGTGGCTTCTGCTATATTTGGTGGTTTATAACAGACTCCTATGATAATTTTATTATTGTTTTTTGCCCCATGTATCTCCACCCATAAGGACTCGACCTCCTCATTTCCCTCCCATACATCCTCCCGTATTGTAGGCTTTAGACACGTCTTTACATATAGACAGACTCCACCCCCTTTCCGACTTCTTCGATCCCTTCTAAACAGACTGTAACCCTGTAAGTTTACTGCCCAGTCATAGCTTTCATCTAACCATGTCTCGGTTATTCCCACTATGTCATAGTTACCTGTAGATATTTCTGCTTCCAGTTCATCCATCTTGTTTCTCAGGCTCCTGGCATTTGCTAGCACGCAGTTTACACAATTTTGTTTTGTTCCAATCTTCTCCCTGTGGATTGTATTAGAAATTTTCTTACCTCCCTTACCTCCCTGTAGCGTTCGTCAGGTTGTCCTACACAACTGTCATATAACACTAAATTATCAGATTCACAAATCGGGTATCAGTTCCAAACAGGGGGCACTTATTTGGCATTTCCACTGTTTAGGCACATTAGGGGCTCTGAGAACGTGACATGACGCTGGCAGACCATTCCATCAAAGCCTGCATTCCAAAGCGTCACTCCTTCCATTCTGAGCCCTGAAGTGCGCCCAAACAGTATTTTTCTCCAACAGATGAGGTATCAGCGTACTCAGGAGGAAATGGACAACAGATTTTGAGGTCCATTTTCTCCTGTTAGCCTTGTGAAAATATTTTTTTTTTTACATTTTTGTGGAAAAAATGTGTTTTTTTATTTTTACAAGTAAACGTTATAATTTTCTGTGAAGCACCTGGGGGTTCAAAGTGCTCACAAGACATCAAGATAAATTCAATGGGGGGTCTGGTTTTCAAAATGGGGTCACTTGTGGGGGATTTCCACTGTTTAGGTACATATGGGGCTCTGAGAACGTGACATGACCCCCGCAGACCATTCCATCAAGTCTGCATTCCAAAGCGTCACTCCTTCCCTTCCGAGCCCTGATGTGTGCCAAAACAAAGGCTTTCCCCCACAATATTGGGTATCAGTATACTCAGGAGAAATTGCACAAGAACTTTTGGGTTTCAATTTCTCCTGGTACCCTTGTTAAAATAAAAAAATTTTGGCTAAAAGATCGTTTTTGGGGAAAAATATGTTTGATTTTTTCACGGCTCTACGTCATAAACTTTTACTAAACACTTGGGGGTTCAAAGTGCTCAACACACATCTAAATATGTTCCTTAAGGGGTTTAGTTTCCAAAATGGGGTCACTTGTAGGGCGTTTCCACTGTTTAGGCACATCAGGGGCTCTCCAAACCCGACATGGGGTCCGCTGTCAACTCCAGCGAGTTTTGCATTGAAAACGTCAAATGGCATTCCTTCCCTTCCGAGCCCTGCCGTGTGCCCAAACAATGGCTTTCTCCCACATATTGGGTTTCAGCGTACTCAGGAGAAATTGTACAACAACTTTTGGGGTCCAAGTTCTCCTGTTACCCTCATGAAAATTGGGGTCTAAAGTAAAATTTTAGTGAAAAAAAGTTAAATGTTAATTTTTACCTTTTTCTTTTCATGTTCAATTAATTGCTGTGAAGCACGTGAAGGCTTAATAAACTTCTTGAATGTGGTTTTGAGCACCTTGTGGGGTACAGTTTTTAGAATGGTGTCACTTTTGGGTATTTTTTGTCATAAAGAACCCTCAAAGTCACTTCAAATGTGACGTGGACCCTAAAAAAAGTGGTTTTGTAAATTTTGTTGTAAAAATGAGAAAACGCTGGTCAACTTTTAACCCTTATAGCTCCCTAACAAAAAAAAAAATCTTTCCAGAATTGTGCTGATGTAAAGTAGACATGTGGGAAATGTTATTTATTAACTATTTTGCGTGACATATCTCTCTGATTTAAGGGCATGAAAATTCAAAGTTTGAAAATTGGGAAATGTTCAAAATTTTCGCCAAATTTCCGTTTTTTTTCACAAATTAACACACGTGATATGAAAAAATTGTACCACTATGATGAAGTACAATATGTCACGAAACAAAAAAATCTCAGAATCAGGGGGATCCATTGAAGCGTTCCAGAGTTCTTACCTCATAAAGTGACAGTGGTCAGAATTGTAAAAATTGGCTTGGTCATTAACGTGCAAACCACCTTGGGGGGTAAGGGGTTAATGAAGCACTCCCATCAAAATGTTTATCCTATTAATATATCGCAGTCATCCTATTATAAAGCACTCTATACTTACAATTGCTCATTTTGCCTTTCTGACCAGTTGATCCAGAGAACTAGTCAAATTTGTCATATGGAATCGGGAAGGAATTTTTTTCCCCAATGTTGAGCTTAGTTTGCCACATGGGTTTTTTTGCTTTCCTCTGGATCAACATGTTAGGCTATGGGTTGAACTAGATGGACTTAGTCTTCTTTCAGCCTTAAAAACGATGTTACTATTAGTGTTGATCGAGCACTAAAATGCTCGGGTGCTCGAAGCTCGGGCCGAGCTCGCCGTGAAACTCAGGTGCTCGACCCGAGCAATGAGCCCAATGTTAGTCTATGGGAGACCCGAGCATTTTTGCGGCTGCACCCCCGGCAGTCTGTAGAAAGCCTAAAAAGTGCCCAAAACGATAGTGACAGTGCTCAAATGACATGGGGACAGCATGGGGATCGCCTCAGGAAGCTTTTCTGACCCCCAGGTCACTGCTGTCAACAACATGGTCAGAGGTATTAAGCCACTTTTACAGGCTCACAATAAAACATACAAAAATGAAACTGAAACTGTTTTCCTGTGAAATATGTTAAGGAACATCCTTTCCAGGAAAAAGGCTTGTGTATAAGGTAAAATAAATAACCAAAAACAAAAGTACTCCTCCACACCTTGGGCTATGCTCACAAGTAGCATTGTTTATGCGTTTTTGCAGTTTTGTATTGCTTTCAACCGTGACAAATGCATTCACCAGGAAATGTAATTTTAACATTTTACAACCTTATCTGGCCATGTGCTGTGTGACACATGCATACAGTGCTGAAAAGACATGGCAACAGCATGGGGAAGACCCCTGGAAGCATCTCTGACACCCAGGTCACTGACTAAAAGTGTGCCCATCAGAAGTGATCTTTGCTGCATCAGAAGATGCAGACTTGCAACTATCTCCGTGCAAGTCCTTGTCCCAGGGCAGTGTTCAATTGTACCGCCCTCATTCCTTGCAATGCAAGTGCAAGTATGCAGCCTGCCACCCACCCGCCCCCAGATTGCAATACCATACTGCTTGCTTGCCTGCACTTGAAATTGGGCCTTTTAGGCATGTGGAGGCGGAATCTGGCCACCACGTCATGGCTGCGTCGGCGACCTGGTATCCATACTCAGTCCCCAGCTACCCAGCGGCTGAGTGTCCACGCTTGGTCCCCAGCTGCCAGGGGACGGCCAGGTGTCCATACTCGGTCCCCAGCCGCCCCGCGGCCGGGTGCCCACACATGGTCCCCAGCCGCCTGGGGGCGGCAAGGTGTCCATAAACGGTCCCTAGTCACCCCTATTTGTCCCGGTGTGCCTTATACACAAGCGTGCATACCAAAACATTACCTGTGCCCTCCCCAGCGCATTTAGTGGGAAGGACAGCCTAACCACAAACATGTGGACAAGTGAATGTGGCCAGGGATGGCCCATCTCACTGATGCCTTCACACTGGGTTAATATTGTGGAAGCCGGGACACAGTTGGACACTGGGATGCAACACGTCCTCCAGACATAGAGGATTGCGGGTCCTGGGTCTATCAGGCTTCAACACAAAGTTCAGAAGGTAGACAGCAGCAGTGGTCGGCCTCCTACACAACGAGTAAATTAATCATGATCATGAGGCCATCCATCTCCTTAGCTTTCTGTTCCTTGGAATGCAAGCGCATGTATGCAGTAGCGGCTAGGCCGGAGGTGTTCAGCGTTTTGGCGCTTATCCTACCTCCTCCGAGGATTGCTGGATATTTTTCTGCTACTATCCCAGTTCTATGACTCCCGATAAAACAAAGCTTCAGGTGATGAATGATGGATGAGGTGGTGGCAAAGGAGAAAGAGCAGGAGGAACAGGGACCATTCACATCAATATCAGGCCAGTCAACCACACATGTCTTGTAGGATATGTTTCTGTACCAAAAGGAACGGTTCAGCTACACAGTTATAGAGTATACAGTGAGTGCAATGCCTACCAAAAATTTCGAGGCACTCCAATACCCCTTGGAAGTGACATGGAGGTCAGAGAGCCTTAACTAAACCATTTTTTCCATTTATAGCAACTGGGTCTCCTGTATACTGCTGGTCCAAGCAGTGAATGGAGGGCTTTCCAAAAATTATGAGGAACTGCAATGCCCCTTGAAACAGACGTGAATTACAGCGTACTAAAAACCTTCTACCCATTATTGGGGAGAGGGTCTCCCTTAGTGTTCGCCTATGCATTGAAAAGCAAAAGCTGACTAAAATTAGGAGGAAATGCATTGACCGTTGGAAGAGACGTGGAGGTTAGAGGTAATTAAAAACAACATTTCAATGCCCCTTGGAAGAGCTGTGGAGTTCAGAGTGGTTTAACAAGACGGTTTTAATGCACCTTGGAAGAGACGTGGAGTTCAGTGTGGTTTAACAAGACAGTTTTAATGCCCCTTGGAAGAGTGGTGGAGGTCCCAGTAGAATAAAAAGACAATGTGAATGCCCCTGGGAAGAGTGGTGTAGGTTACAGTGCAATAAAAAGACAATATCAATGACCCTTGGAAGAGACGTGGAGGTCTCAGTAGCTTAACAAGATGATTTTAATGCCCCTTGGAAGAGATGTGGAGTTCAGAGTGGTTTAACAAGACAGTTTTAATGCCCATTGGAAGAGACGTGGAGGTCACAGTAGCTTAACAAGACGGTTTTAATGCCCCTTGGAAGAGACGTGGAGTTCAGAGTGGTTTAACAAGACGGTTTTAATGCCGCTTGGAAGAGACGTGGAGGTCACAGTAGCTTAACAAGATGGTTTTAATGCCCCTTGGAAGAGACGAGGAGTTCAGAGTGGTTAAAAAAGACACTCTTAATGCACCATGGAAGAGACGTGGAGGTCCCAGTGGAATAAAAAACAAATATCAATGCCCATTGGAAGAGTGGTGGAGGTCCCAGTGGACTAAAAAGACAATATCAATGCCCCTTGGAAGAGTGGTGGAGATTACAGTGGAATAAAAAGACAATATCAATTCCACTTGGAAAAGTGGTGGAGGTCGCAGTGGAATAAAAAGACAATATCAATGCCCCTTGGAAGAGACGTGGAGGTCACAGTAGCTTAACTAGACAATTTTAATGCCCCTTGGAAGAGACGTGGATTTCAGAGTGGTTTAACAAGACGGTTTTAATGCCCCTTGGTAGAGACATGGAGGTCACAGTAGCTTAACAAGATGGTATTAAAGCCCATTAGAAGAGACGGGGCGTTCAGAGTGGTTTAACAAGACGGTTTTAATGCCCCTTGGAAGAGATGTGGAGATCGCAGTGGAATGAAAAGACAATATCAATGCCCCTTGGAAGAGACGTGGAGGTCACAGTAGCTTAACAAGATGATTTTAATGCCCCTTAGAAGAGACGTGGAGTTCAGAGTGGTTTAACAAGACGGTTTTAATGCCCCTTGGAAGAGACGTGGAGGTCCCAGTGGAATAAAAAGACAATATCAATGCCACTTGGAAGAGTGGTGGAGGTCCCAGTGGAATAAAAAGACAATATCAATGCCCCTTGGAAGAGTGGTGGAGGTTACAGTGGAATAAAAAGACAATATCAATGACCCTTGGAAGAGACGTGGAGGACACAGTAGCTTAACAAGACGATTTTAATGCCCCTTGGAAGAGTGGTGGAGGTTACAGTGGAATAAAAAGACAATATCAATGACGCTTGGAAGAGACGTGGAGGACACAGTAGCTTAACAAAACGATTTTAATGCCCCTTGGAAGAGTGGTGGAGGTTACAGTGGAATAAAAAGACAATATCAATGACCCTTGGAAGAGAGGTGGAGGTCACAGTAGCTTTGCAAGATGATTTTAATGTCCCTTGGAAGAGACGTGGAGTTCAGAGAGGTTTAACAAGATGGTTTTAATTCCCCTTGGAAGAGACGTGGAGGTCACAGTAGCTTAACAAGACGGTTTTAATGCCCCTTGGAAGAGCAGTGAAGTTCAGAGTGGTTTAACAAGACGGTTTTTATGCCCCTTGGAAGGGACATGGAGGTCACAGTAGATTAACAAGATGGTTTTAATGCCCCTTGGAAGAGACGTGGAGTTCAGAGGGGTTTAACAAGACAGGTTTAATGCCCGCTGGAAGAGACGTGGGGTTCAAAGTAGCTTAACAAGACGATTTTAATGCCCCTTGGAAGAGATGTGAAGTTCAGAGTGGTTCAACAAGACGGTTTTAATGCCCTTTGGAAGAGAAGTGGAGGTCACAGTAGCTTAACAAGACGGTTTTAATGCCCCTTGGAAGAGAATGGGAGTTCAGAGTGGTTTAACAAGACGGTTTTAATGCCCCTTGGAAGAGACATGGAGGTCCCAGTGGATTAAAAAAACAATATCAATGCCCCTTGGAAGAGTGGTGGAGGTTACAGTGGAATAAAAAGACAATATCAATGCCCCTTGGAAGAGTGGTGGAGGTCGCAGTGGAATAAAAAGACAATATCAATGACCCTTGGAAGAGACGTGGAAGTCACAGTAGCTTAACAAGACCGTTTTAACGCCCCGTGGAAGAGATGTGGAGTTCAGAGTGGTTTAACAAGACGGTTTTAATGCCCCTTGGAAGAGACGTGGAGGTCACAGTAGCTTAACAAGACGATTTTAATGCCCCTTGGAAGAGACGTGGAGTTCAGAGTGGATTAACAAGACTGTTATAATGCACCTTGGAAAAGACGTGGATGTCACAGTAGCTTAACAAGACAGTTTTAACGCCCCGTGGAAGAGATGTGGAGTTCAGAGTGGTTTAACGAGACGCTTTTAATGCCCCTTGGAAGAGACGTGGAGGTCACAGTAGCTTAACAAGACGATTTTAATGCGCCTTGGAAGAGACGTGGAGTTCAGAGTGGTTTAACAAGATGGTTTTAATGCCCTTTGGAAGAGACATGGAGGTCCCAGTGGAATAAAAAGACAATATCAATGCCCCTTGGAAGAGTGGTGGTTGTCACAGTGGAATAAAAAGACAATACCAATGCCCCTTGGAAGAGTGGTGGAGGTTACAGTGGAATAAATAGACAATATCAATGCCCCTTGGAAGAGACTTGGAGGTCATAGTAGCTTAACAAGATGATTTTAATGCCCCTTGGAAGAGACGTGGAGTTCAGAGTGGATTAACAAGACGGTTTTAATGCCCCCTGGAACGGACGTGGAGGTCACAGTAGCTTAGCAAGATGGTTTTAATGCCCTTTCGAAGAGACGTTCGAGTTCAGAGTGATTTAACAAGATGGTTTTAATGCCACTTGGAAGAGACGTGGAGGTCCCATTGGAATAAAAAGACAATATCAATGGCCCTTGGAAGAGTGGTGGAGGTTACAGTGGAATAAAAAGACAATATCAGTTACCTTTGGAAGAGACGTGGAGGTCACAGTAGCTTAACAAGATGATTTTATTGCCCCTTGGAAGAGTGGTGTAGGTTACAGTGGAATAAAAAGACAATATCAATAATGCTTGGAAGAGTGGTGGAGGTCGCAGTGGAATAAAAAGACAATATCAATGCCGCTTGGAAGAGACGTGGAGGTCACAGTAGCTTAACAAGACGGTTTTCATGCCCCTTGGAAGAGGCTTGGAGGTCCCAGTGGAATAAAAAGACAATATCAATGCCCCTTGGAAGAGTTGTGGAGGTTACAGTGGAATAAAAAGACAATATCAATGCCCCTTGGAAGAGTGGTGGAGGTCGCAGTGGAATAAAAAGACAATATAAATGCCCCTTGGAAGAGACGTGGAGGTCCCAGTGGAATAAAAAGACAATATCAATGCCCCTTGGAAGAGTGGTGGAGGTCGCAGTGGAATAAAAAGACAATATAAATGCCCCTTGGAAGAGATGTGGAGGTCACAGTAGCTTAAAAAGACGATTTTAATGCCCCTTGGAAGAGACGTGTAATTCAGACTGTTTTAACAAGACGGTTTTAATGCCCCTTGGAAGAGACGTGGAGGTCACAGTAGCTTAACAAGACGGTTTTAATGCCCTTTCGAAGAGACGTGGAGTTCAGAGAGGTTTAACAAGAAGGTTTAATGCCACTTGGAAGAGACGTGGAGGTCCCAGTGAAATAAAAAGACAATATCAATGCCCCTTAGAAAAGTGGTGGAGGTTACAGTGGAATAAAAAGACAATATCAAAGACCTTTGGAAGAGACGTGGAGGTCACAGTAGCTTAAGAAGATGGTTTTAATGCCCCTTGGAAGAGACGTGGAGTTCAGAGTGGTTTAACAAGACGGTTTTAATGCCCCTTGGAAGAGACGTGGAGGTCCCAGTGGAATAAAAAGACAATATTAATGCGTCTTGGAAGAGTGGTGTAGGTCCCAGTGGAATAAAAGACAATATCAATGCCCCTTGGAAGAGTGGAGGAGGTTACAGTGGAATAGAAAGACAATTTCAATGACCCTTGGAGGAGACGTTGAGTTCAGAGTGGTTTAACAAGACGGTTTTTATGCCCCTTGGAAGAGATGTGGAGGACATAGTAGCTTAACAAGATTGTTTTAATGCCCCTTGGAAGAGACGTGGAGTTTAGAGTGGTTTAATAAGATGGTTTTAATGCCCCCTTGGAAGAGACGTGGAGGTCACAGTAGCTTAACAAGACGGTTTTAATGCCCCTTGGAAGAGACGTGGAGGTCCCAGTGGAATAAAAAGACAATATCAATGCCCCTTGGAAGAGTGGTGGAGGTTAGAGTGGAATTAGAAGACAATATCAATGCCCCTTGGAAGAGCAGTGGAGGACGCAATGGAATAAAAAGACAATATCAATGCCGCGTGGAAGAGACGTGGAGGTCACAGTAGCTTAGCAAGACGGTTTTAACGCCCCGTGGAAGAGATGTGGAGTTCAGAGTGGTTAACAAGACAGTTTTAATGCCCCTTGGAAGAGATGTGGAGGTCACAGTAGCTTAACAAGATGATTTTAATGCCCCTTGGAAGAGACGTGCAGTTCAGAGTGGATTAACAAGACTGTTTTAATGCACCTTGGAAAAGACCTGGAGGTCACAGTTGCTTAACAAGACAGTTTTAACGCCCCGTGGAAGAGATGTGGAGTTCAGAGTGGTTTAACAAGACGATTTTAATGCCCCTTGGAAGAGACGTGGAGGTCACAGTAGCTTAACAACATGATTTTAATGCCCCTTGGAAGAGACGTGGAGTTCAGAGTGGATTAACAAAACTGTTTTAATGCACCTTGGAAAAGACGTGTGGAGGTCACAGTAGCTTAACACAACGGTTTTAATGCCCCTTGGAAGAGACGTGGAGTTCAGAGTGGTTTAACAAGATGGTTTTAATGCCCTTTGGAAGAGACGTGGGGGTCCCAGTGGAATAAAAAGATAATGTCAATGCCCCTTGGAAGAGTGGTGGAGGTCACAGTGGAATAAAAAGACAATACCAATGCCCCTTGGAAGAGTGGTGGAGGATATAGTGGAATGAAAAGACAATATCAATGCCCCTTGGAAGAGACTTGGAGGTCATAGTAGCTTAACAAGATGATTTTAATGCCCCTTGGAAGAGACGTGGAGTTCAGAGTGGATTAACAAGACGGTTTTAATGCCCCTTGGAAGGGACGTGGAGGTCACAGTAGCTTAACCAGATGGTTTTAATGCCCTTTCGAAGAGACGTGGAGTTCAGAGTGGTTTAAAAAGATGGTTTTAGTACCCCTTGGAAGAGACGTGGAGGTCCCATTGGAATAAAAAGACAATATCAATGCCCCTTGGAAGAGTGGTGGAGGTTACAGTGGAATAAAAAGACAATATCAATTACCTTTGGAAGAGACGTGGAGGTCACAGTAGCTTAACAAGATGATTTTATTGCCCCTTGGAAGAGTGGTGGAGGTTACAGTGGAATAAAAAGACAATATCAATAACGCTTGCAAGAGTGGTGGAGGTCGCAGTGGAATAAAAAGACAATATCAATGCCGCTTGGAAGAGACGTGGAGGTCACAGTAGCTTAACAAGACGGTTTTCATGTCCCTTGGAAGAGGCTTGGAGGTCCCAGTGTAATAAAAAGACAATATCAATGCCCCTTGGAAGAGTGGTGGAGGTTACAGTGGAATAAAAAGACAATATCAATGCCCCTTGGAAGAGTGGTGGAGGTCACAGTGGAATAAAAAGACAATACCAATGTCCCTTGGAAGAGTGGTGGAGGATATAGTGGAATGAAAAGACAATATCAATGCCCCTTGGAAGAGACGTGGAGGTCATAGTAGCTTAACAAGACGATTTTAATGCCACTAGGAAGAGACGTGGAGTTCAGAGTGGTTTAACAGGACGGTTTTAATGCCCCTTGGAAGAGACGTGGAGGTCACAGTAGCTTAACAAGATGGTTTTAATGCCCTTTTGAAGAGACGTGGAGTTCAGAGTGGTTTAACAAGACGGTTTTAATGCCCCTTGGAAGAGACGTGGAGGTCCCAGTGAAATAAAAAGACAATATCAATGCCCCTTAGAAAAGTGGTGGAGGTTACAGTGGAATAAAAAGACAATATCAAAGACCTTTGGAAGAGACGTGGAGGTCACAGTAGCTTAACAAGACAGTTTTAATTCCCCTTGGAAGAGACGTGGAGTTCAGAGTGGTTTAACAAGACGGTTTTAATGCCCCTTGGAAGAGACGTGGAGGTCCCAGTGGAATAAAAAGACAATATCAATGCCTTTTGGAAGAGTGGTGTAGGTCCCAGTGGAATAAAAAGACAATATCAATGCCCCTTGGATGAGTGGAGGAGGTTACAGTGGAATAGAAAGACAATTTCAATGACCCTTGGAAGAGACGTGGATGTTACAGTAGCTTAACAAGACGATTTTAATGCCCCTTGGATGAGACGTTGAGTTCAGAGTGGTGGAACAAGATGGTTTTAATGCCCCTTGGAAGAGACGTCGAGTTCAGACTGGTTTAGCAAGATGGTTTTAATGCCCCTTGGAAGAGACGTGGAGGTCACAGTAGCTTAACAAGATGGTTTTAATGCCCCTTGGAAGAGACGTGGAGGTCCAAGTGGAATAAAAAGACAATATCAATGCCCCTTTGAAGACTGGTGGAGGTTACAGTGGAATAAAAAGACAATACCAATGCCCCTTGGAAGAGTGGTGGAGGACGCAATGGAATAAAAAGACAATATCAATGACCTTTGGAAGAGACATGAAGGTCACAGTAGCTTAACAAGACGATTTTATTGCCCCTTGGAAGAGTGTTGGAAGTTACAGTGGAATAAAAAGACAATATCAATGTCCCTTGGAAGAATGGTGGAGGTCGCAGTGGAATAAAAAGACAATATCAATGCCCCTTGGAAGAGTGGTGGAGGTCACAGTGGAATAAAAAGACAATATAAATGCCACTTGGAAGAGACGTGGAGGTCACAGTAGCTTAACAAGACAGTTTTAACGCCCTTTTGAAGAGACGTGGAGTTCAGAGTGGTTTAACAAGACGGTTTTAATGCCCCTTGGAAGAGACGTGGAGGTCCCAGTGAAATAAAAAGACAATATCAATGCCCCTTAGAAAAGTGGTGGAGGTTACAGTGGAATAAAAAGACAATATCAAAGACCTTTGGAAGAGACGTGGAGGTCACAGTAGCTTAACAAGACGGTTTTAATGCCCTTTTGAAGAGACGTGGAGTTCAGAGTGGTTTAACAAGACGGTTTTAATGCGCCTTGGAAGAGACGTGGAGGTCCCAGTGGAATAAAAAGACAATATTAATGCCTCTTGGAAGAGTGATGTAGGTCCCAGTGGAATAAAAAGACAATATCAATGCCCCTTGGAAGAGTGGAGGAGGTTACAGTGAAATAGAAAGACAATTTCAATGACCCTTGGAAGAGACGTGGAGGTCACAGTAGCTTATCAGGACGATTTTAAAGGCCCTTGGAAGAGACTTGGAGGTCACAGTAGCTTAACAAGACGATTTTAATGCCCCTTGGAAGAGACGTGGAGTTCAGAGTGGTTTAACATGACGGTTTTTATGCCCTTTGGAAGAGACGTGGAGGACATAGTAGCTTAACAAGATGGTTTTAATGCCCCTTGGAAGAGACCTGGAGTTCACAGTGGTTTAACAAGATGGTTTTAATGATCCTTGGAAGAGACGTGGAGATCACAGTAGCTTAACAAGACGGTTTTAATGCCCTTTTGAAGAGACGTGGAGTTCAGAGTGGTTTAACAAGACGGTTTTAATGCCCCTTGGAAGAGACGTGGAGTTCCCAGTGAAATAAAAAGACAATATCAATGCCCCTTAGAAAAGTGGTGGAGGTTACAGTGGAATAAAAAGACAATATCAAAGACCTTTGGAAGAGACGTGGAGGTCACAGTAGCTTAACAAGACAGTTTTTATGCCCCTTGGAAGAGACGTGGAGTTCAGAGTGGTTTAACAAGACGGTTTTAATGCCCCTTGGAAGAGACGTGGAGGTCCCAGTGGAATAAAAAGACAATATCAATGCCCCTTGAAAGAGTGGTGGAGGTTACAGTGGAATAAAAAGACAATATCAATGCCGCTTGGAAGAGACGTGGAGGTCACAGTAGTTTAACAAGACGGTTTTAACGCCCCGTGGAAGAGATGTGGAGCTCAGAGTGTTTAACAAGACGGTTTTAATGCCCCTTGGAAGAGATGTGGAGGTCACAGTAGCTTAACAAGACGATTTTAATGCCCCTTGGAAGAGACGTGGAGTTCAGAGTGGTTTAACAAGACGGTTTTAATGCCCCTTGGAAGAGACGTGGAGGTCACAGTTGCTTAACAAGACGATTTTAATGCCCCTTGGAAGAGACGTGGAGTTCAGAGTGGATTAACAAGACTGTTTTAATGCACCTTGGAAAAGACGTGGAGGTCACAGTAGCTTAACACAACGGTTTTAATGCCCCCTGAAGGAGACGTGGAGTTCAGAGTGGTTTAGCTAGATGGTTTTAATGCCCTTTTGAAGAGACGTGGAGGTCCCAGTGGAATAAAAAGACAATATCAATGCCCCTTGGAAGAGTGGTGGAGGTCACAGTGGAATAAAAAGACAATATCAATGCCCCTTGGAAGAGTGGTGGAGGTTACAGTGGAATAAAAAGACAATATCAATGCCCCTTGGAAGACACTTGGAGGTCATAGTAGCTTAACAAGATGATTTCAATGCCCCTTGGAAGAGACGTGGAGTTCAGACTGGATTAACAAGACGGTTTTAATGCCCCTTGGAAGGGACGTGGAGGTAACAGTAGCTTAACAAGATGGTTTTAATGCCCTTTCGAAGAGACATGGAGTTCAGAGTGGTTTAACAAGACGGTTTTAATGCCCCTTGGAAGAGACGTGGAGGTCCCATTGGAATAAAAAGACAATATCAATTACCTTTGGAAGAGATGTGGAGGTCACAGTAGCTTAACAAGACGATTTTATTGCCCCTTGGAAGAGTGGTGGAGGTCACAGTGGAATAAAAAGACAATATCAATAACGCTTGGAAGAGTGGTGGAGGTCGCAGTGGAATAAAAAGACAATATCAATGCCACTTGGAAGAGACGTGGAGGTCACAGTAGCTTAACAAGACGGTTTTCATGCCCCTTGGAAGAGGCTTGGAGGTCCCAGTGGAATAAAAAGTCAATATCAATGCCCCTTGGAAGAGTGGTGGAGGTTACAGTGGAATAAAAAGACAATATCAATGCCCCTTGTAAGAGTGGTGGAGGTCGCAGTGGAATAAAAGGACAATATAAATGCCCCTTGGAAGAGACGTGGAGGTCACAGTAGCTTAACAAGATGATTTTAAAGCCCCTTGGAAGAGACGTGGAGTTCAGAGTTGTGTAACAAGATGGTTTTAATGCCCCTTGGAAGAGACGTGGCGTTCAGACTGGTTTAGCAAGATGGTTTTAATGCCCCTTGGAAGAGACGTGGAGGTCACAGTAGCTTAATAAGATGGTTTTAATGCCCCTTGGAAGAGACGTGGAGGTCCAAGTGGAATAAAAAGACAATATCAATGCCCCTTTGAAGACTGGTGGAGGTTACAGTGGAATAAAAAGACAATACCAATGCCCCTTGGAAGAGTGGTGGAGGATATAGTGGAATGAAAAGACAATATCAATGCCCCTTGGAAGAGACTTGGAGGTCATAGTAGCTTAACAAGATGATTTTAATGCCCCTTGGAAGAGATGTGGAGTTCAGAGTGGATTAACAAGACGGTTTTAATGCCCCTTGGAAGGGACGTGGAGGTCACAGTAGCTTAACCAGATGGTTTTAATGCCCTTTTGAAGAGACGTGGAGTTCAGAGTGGTTTAAAAAGATGGTTTTAATACCCCTTGGAAGAGACGTGGAGGTCCCATTGGAATAAAAAGACAATATCAATGCCCCTTGGAAGAGTGGTGGAGGTTACAGTGGAATAAAAAGACAATATCAATTACCTTTGGAAGAGACGTGGAGGTCACAGTAGCTTAACAAGATGATTTTATTGCCCCTTGGAAGAGTGGTGGAGGTTACAGTGGAATAAAAAGACAATATCAATAACGCTTGGAAGAGTGGTGGAGGTCGCAGTGGAATAAAAAGACAATATCAATGCCGCTTGGAAGAGCCGTGGAGGTCACAGTAGCTTAACAAGACGGTTTTCATGTCCCTTGGAAGAGGCTTGGAGGTCCCAGTGTAATAAAAAGACAATATCAATGCCCCTTGGAAGAGTGGTGGAGGTTACAGTGGAATAAAAAGACAATATCAATGCCCCTTGGAAGAGTGGTGGAGGTCGCAGTGGAATAAAAAGACAATATAAATGCCACTTGGAAGAGACGTGGAGGTCACAGTAGCTTAACAAGACGATTTTAATGCCCCTAGGAAGAGACGTGGAGTTCAGAGTGGTTTAACAAGACGGTTTTAATGCCCCTTGGAAGAGACGTGGAGGTCACAGTAGCTTAACAAGACGGTTTTAATGCCCTTTTGAAGAGACGTGGAGTTCAGAGTGGTTTAGCAAGACGGTTTTAATGCCCCTTGGAAGAGACGTGGAGGTCCCAGTGAAATAAAAAGACAATATCAATGCCCCTTAGAAAAGTGGTGGAGGTTACAGTGGAATAAAAAGACAATATCAAAGACCTTTGGAAGAGACGTGGAGGTCACAGTAGCTTAACAAGACAGTTTTAATGCCCCTTGGAAGAGACGTGGAGTTCAGAGTGGTTTAACAAGACGGTTTTAATGCCCCTTGGAAGAGACGTGGAGGTCCCAGTGGAATAAAAAGACAATATCAATGCCTTTTGGAAGAGTGGTGTAGGTCCCAGTGGAATAAAAAGACAATATCAATGCCCCTTGGATGAGTGGAGGAGGTTACAGTGGAATAGAAAGACAATTTCAATGACCCTTGGAAGAGACGTGGATGTCACAGTAGCTTAACAAGACGATTTTAATGCCCCTTGGATGAGACGTTGAGTTCAGAGTGGTGGAACAAGATGGTTTTAATGCCCGTTGGAAGAGACGCGAAGTTCAGACTGGTTTAGCAAGATGGTTTTAATGCCCCTTGGAAGAGACGTGGAGGTCACAGTAGCTTAACAAGATGGTTTTAATGCCCCTTGGAAGAGACGTGGAGGTCCAAGTGGAATAAAAAGACAATATCAATACCCCTTTGAAGACTGGTGGAGGTTACAGTGGAATAAAAAGACAATACCAATGCCCCTTGGAAGAGTGGTGGAGGACGCAATGGAATAAAAAGACAATATCAATGACCTTTGGAAGAGACATGAAGGTCACAGTAGCTTAACAAGACGATTTTATTGCCCTTTGGAAGAGTGTTGGAAGTTACAGTGGAATAAAAAGACAATATCAATGTCCCTTGGAAGAATGGTGGAGGTCGCAGTGGAATAAAAAGACAATATCAATGCCCCTTGGAAGAGTGGTGGAGGTCACAGTGGAATAAAAAGACAATATAAATGCCACGTGGAAGAGACGTGGAGGTCACAGTAGCTTAACAAGACGGTTTTAATGCCTTTTTGAAGAGACGTGGAGTTCAGAGTGGTTTAACAAGACGGTTTTAATGCCCCTTGGAAGAGACGTGGAGGTCCCAGTGAAATAAAAAGACAATATCAATGCCCCTTAGAAAAGTGGTGGAGGTTACAGTGAAATAAAAAGACAATATCAAAGACCTTTGGAAGAGACGTGGAGGTCACAGTAGCTTAACAAGACAGTTTTTATGCCCCTTGGAAGAGACGTGGAGTTCAGAGTGGTTTAACAAGACGGTTTTAATGCGCCTTGGAAGAGACGTGGAGGTCCCAGTGGAATAAAAAGACAATATTAATGCCTCTTGGAAGAGTGATGTAGGTCCCAGTGGAATAAAAAGACAATATCAATGCCCCTTGGAAGAGTGGAGGAGGTTACAGTGGAATAGAAAGACAATTTCAATGACCCTTGGAAGAGACGTGGAGGTCACAGTAGCTTAACAGGACGATTTTAAAGCCCCTTGGAAGAGACTTGGAGGTCACAGTAGCTTAACAAGACGATTTTAATGCCCCTTGGAAGAGACGTGGAGTTCAGAGTGGTTTAACATGACGGTTTTTATGCCCTTTGGAAGAGACGTGGAGGACATAGTAGCTTAACAAGATGGTTTTAATGCCCCTTGGAAGAGACGTGGAGTTCAGAGTGGTTTAACAAGATGGTTTAAATGCCCCTTGGAAGAGACGTGGAGATCACAGTAGCTTAGCAAGACGGTTTTAATGCCCTTTTGAAGAGACGTGGAGTTCAGAGTGGTTTAACAAGACGGTTTTAATGCCCCTTGGAAGAAATGTGGAGGTCCCAGTGAAATAAAAAGACAATATCAATGCCCCTTAGAAAAGTGGTGGAGGTTACAGTGGAATAAAAAGACAATATCAAAGACCTTTGGAAGAGACGTGGAGGTCACAGTAGCTTAACAAGACAGTTTTTATGCCCCTTGGAAGAGACGTGGAGTTCAGAGTGGTTTAACAAGACGGTTTTAATGCCCCTTGGAAGAGACGTGGAGGTCCCAGTGGAATAAAAAGACAATATCAATGCCCCTTGAAAGAGTGGTGGAGGTTACAGTGGAATAAAAAGACAATATCAATGCCGCTTGGAAGAGACGTGGAGGTGACAGTAGTTTAACAAGACGGTTTTAACGCCCCGTGGAAGAGATGTGGAGTTCAGAGTGTTTAACAAGACAGTTTTATTGCCCCTTGGAAGAGATGTGGAGGTCACAGTAGCTTAACAAGACGATTTTAATGCCCCTTGGAAGAGACGTGGAGTTCAGAATGGTTTAACAAGACGGTTTTAATGCCCCTTGGAAGAGACGTGGAGGTCACAGTTGCTTAACAAGACGATTTTAATGCCCCTTGGAAGAGACGTGGAGTTCAGAGTGGATTAACAAGACTGTTTTAATGCACCTTGGAAAAGACGTGGAGGTCACAGTAGCTTAACACGACTGTTTTAATGCCCCCTGAAGGAGACGTGGAGTTCAGAGTGGTTTAGCTAGATGGTTTTAATGCCCTTTGGAAGAGAAGTGGAGGTCCCAGTGGAATAAAAAGACAATATCAATGCCCCTTGGAAGAGTGGTGGAGGTCACAGTGGAATAAAAAGACAATACCAATGCCCCTTGGAAGAGTGGTGGAGGTTACAGTGGAATAAAAAGACAATATCAATGCCCCTTGGAAGAGACTTGGAGGTCATAGTAGCTTAACAAGATGATTTCAATGCCCCTTCGAAGAGATGTGGAGTTCAGAGTGGATTAACAAGACGGTTTTAATGCCCCTTGGAAGGGACGTGGAGGTCACAGTAGCTTAACAAGATGGTTTTAATGCCCGTTCGAAGAGACGTGGAGTTCAGAGTGGTTTAACAAGACGGTTTTAATGCCCCTTGGAAGAGACGTGGAGGTCCCATTGGAATAAAAAGACAATATCAATTACCTTTGGAAGAGATGTGGAGTTCACAGTAGCTTAACAAGACGATTTTATTGCCCCTTGGAAGAGTGGTGGAGGTCACAGTGGAATAAAAAGACAATATCAATAACGCTTGGAAGAGTGGTGGAGGTCGCAGTGGAATAAAAAGACAATATCAATGCCGCTTGGAAGAGACGTGGAGGTCACAGTAGCTTAACAAGACGGTTTTCATGCCCCTTGGAAGAGACTTGGAGGTCCCAGTGGAATAAAAAGTCAATATCAATGCCCCTTGGAAGAGTGGTGGAGGTTACAGTGGAATAAAAAGACAATATCAATGCCCCTTGGAAGAGTGGTGGAGGTCGCAGTGGAATAAATGGACAATATAAAAGCCCCTTGGAAGAGACGTGGAGGTCACAGTAGCTTAACAAGATGATTTTAATGCCCCTTGGAAGAGACGTGGAGTTCAGAGTGGTTTAACAAGACGGTTTTAATGCCCCTTGGAAGAGACGTGGAGGTCACAGTAGCTTAACAAGATGGTTTTAACGCCCTTTCGAAGAGACGTGGAGTTCAGAGTGGTTTAACAAGACGGTTTTAATGCCCCTTGGAAGAGACGTGGAGGTCCCAGTGAAATAAAAAGACAATATCAATGCCCCTTAGAAAAGTGGTGGAGGTTACAGTGGAATAAAAAGACAATGTCAAAGACCTTTGGAAGAGACGTGGAGGTCACAGTAGCTTAACAAGACGGTTTTAATGCCCCTTGGAAGAGACGTGGAGTTCAGAGTGGTTTAACAAGACGGTTTTAATGCCCCTTGGAAGAGACGAGGAGGTCCCAGTGGAATAAAAAGACAATATCAATGCCTCTTGGAAGAGTGCTCTAGGTCCCAGTGGAATAAAAAGACAATATCAATGCCCCTTGGAAGAATGGAGGAGGTTACAGTGGAATAGAAAGACAATTTCAATGACCCTTGGAAGAGACGTGGAGGTCACAGTAGCTTAACAAGACGATTCTAATGCCCCTTGCATGAGACGTTGAGTTCAGAGTGGTTTAACAAGACGGTTTTTATGCCCCTTGGAAGAGACGTGGAGGACATAGTAGGTTAACAAGACGGTTTTAATGCCCCTTGGAAGAGACGTGGAGGTCCCAGTGGAATAAAAAGACAATATCAATGCCCCTTGGAAGAGTGGTGGAGGTTACAGTGGAATAAAAAGACAATATTAATGCCCCTTGGAAGAGTGGTGGAGGACGCAATGGAATAAAAAGACAATATCAATGACCTTTGGAAGAGACATGAAGGTCACAGTAGCTTAACAAGATGATTTTATTGCCCCTTGGAAGAGTGTTGGAAGTTACAGTGGAATAAAAAGACAATATCAATGTCCCTTGGAAGAGTGGTGGAGGTCGCAGTGGAATAAAAGACAATATCAGTGCCACTTGGAATAGACGTGGAGGTCACAGTAGCTTAACAAGACGGTTTTAACGCCCCGTGGAAGAGATGTGGAGTTCAGAGTGGTTTAACAAGACGGTTTTAATGCCCCTTGGAACAGACGTGGAGGTCACAGTAGCTTAACAAGACGGTTTTAATGCCCCTTGGAAGAGACTTGGAGGTCACAGTAGCTTAACAAGACGATTTTAATGCCCCTTGGAAGAGACGTGGAGTTCAGAGTGGATTAACAAGACTGTTTTAATGCACCTTGGAAAAGACGTGGAGGTCACAGTAGCTTAACACGACTGTTTTAGTGGCCCTTGGAAGAGACGTGGAGTTCAGAGTGGTTTAACAAGATGGTTTTAATGCCCTTTGGAAGAGACGTGGAGGTCCCAGTGGAATAAAAAGACAATATCAATGCCCCTTGGAAGAGTGGTGGAGGTCACAGTGGAATAAAAAGACAATATCAATGCTCCTTGGAAGAGACTTGGAGGTCATAGTAGCTTAACAAGATGATTATAATGCCCCTTCGAAGAGACGTGTATTTCAGAGTGGTTTAACAAGACGGTTTTAATGCCCCTTGGAAGGGACGTGGAGGTCACAGTAGCTTAAGAAGACAATTTTAATACCCCTTACAAGAGCCATTCAGTACATCATATTAAAAATATTTTTCCCATTATTGGGGAGTGGGTCTCCCATAGTCTTTGCCTATGCCTTCCAAGCAAAAGCTGCCAAAAATTAGGTCAGAGGAACTTGCAATGCCTCTTACAAGAGCCATGTAGTACAGCATATTAAAAACATTATTCCAATTATTGAGGAGTGGGTCTCCCATAGTGTTTGCCTATGCCTTCCAAGCAAAAGCTGCCAAAAATTAGGAGGAAGCGCAATGCCCGTTTGAAGAGTCGTGGAGGTTAGAGTTAATTAAAAACAACATTTCAATGCCCCTTGGAAGAGCTGTGGAGTTCAGAGTGGTTTAACAAGACGCTTTTAATGCCCCTCGGAAGAGACGTGGAGGTCGCAGTAGCTTTACAAGATGGTTTTTATGCCCCTTGGAAAAGTGGTGGAGGTCACAGTAGCTTAACAAGACGTTTTAATGCCCCTCAGAAGAGACGTGGAGGTCGCAGTAGCTTAATAAGATGGTTTTAATGCCCCTTGGAAAAGACGTGGAGGTCCCAGTAGCTTAACAAGATGGTTTTAATGCCCCTTGGAAAAGTGTTTGAGGTCACAGTAGCTAAACAAGACGGTTTTAATGCCCCTTACAAGAGCCATACAGTACAGCATCTTAAAAATATTATTCCCATTATTGGGGAGTGGGTCTCCCATAGTCTTTGCTTATGCCTTCCAAGCAAAAGCTGACAAAAATAAGGACGGAGGAACTTTCAATAATGGCAACACGGACCATGGTCACCCTGGTGGTATACTGGTGGTGGAGGCTGAAGATAAGGAGAAGAACATAAAACAGCCGAAATGAGGAAGCGTATACCCATGTGTGGGTGTGAAGCAGTGCATAGGAATACACCTCCCGAAATAACACAGTGGATTTGACTTTATGTCACTCTGCTGTCATTTGGTGGTGGTGAGAAGTCTGGCCCAATCCAGCCCTTGTTCATTTTGATAAGGGTCAGTTTGTCAGCATTGTCAGTTGACAGGCGAGTGCGCTTATCAATTATAATTCTCCCAGCGGCACTAAAAACACGCTCCGATAACAAGCTAGCGGCAGGGCAGGCCAGGACCTCCAAGGCGTACAGAGCGAGTTCATTCCAAGTGTCCAGCTTGGATATCCAATAATTAAAAGGCACAGAGGAATCACGGAGGATGCTGGTACGGTCAGCAAGGTACTCCCTCACCATATTTTGAAACTTTCCACTCCTTGTGAGAGTACCCCGTGCCTCAGGGCCTGTAAGCTGGTTGGGTCTGAGAAAACAGTCCCAGAACATTGACAGTGTTCCCCTGCCTCTGATGGATTGGAGTTGCGTCTCTCTCGCATGTACCCCTTGGTTGGGCAACGAACTGTGACCTCTGCCGCTAGCGTGTTCAGATGGGAATTTTTTTAACAGTTCTGCAGCAAGGGCCTTCTGGTACTGCCCCATTTTTGTAGACCTCTCCACCTCAGGAATAAGAGAGTGAAAGTTCTCCTTGTAGTGGGGGTCTAAAAGTGTCACCAACCAGTAATGACTGTCACCCAACATTTTGAAAACGCGAGGGTCACGGTTAAGGCAGCGTAACATAAAGTCAGCCATGCGTGCCAGAGTGGTAATGGGCAAGACTTCCGTGTCCTCACCAAGATGATGACCAATCATGCTCTCCTCCTCCTCCTCCTCCCCCCTGTCCTCAGGCCACCCACGCTGAACCGACGGTATGACAGTTGTACAGATACTACCGTCTACAGCGCATGAAAGAAGCTTCTGTTCTTCCTCCTCCTCCTCTCCCTCATTGTCCCCCAATGCACGTTGGGATGAGATGAGGCTGGGCTGTGTGTAATCGACCGCTACGGCTTCTTGATCCATCTCATCATACTCTGGCTGCAATGCCTCCTCTTTAATTCTCTGCAGAGAGTGTTGCAAAAGACAGACAAGTGGAATGCTGACGCCAATGATGGCGTCATCGCCACTCACCATCTTGGTGGACTCCTCAAAGTTTGTCAGGATGGTACATATGTCAGACATCCAGGTCCACTCCTGAGGTCTTATGTGTGGAGTCTGACCTGAATAACGACGGCCTTTTTGCAGCTGGTACTCCACAACTGCTCTCTTCTGCTCACAAATCCTGTGCAACATGTGGAGGGTAGAATTCCAATGTGTGGGGACATCACACACCAGTCGTTGTGACGGAAGCTGCAAATGCTGCTGCAACACAGCAAGGGCGGCGGAAGCTGTAGCCGACTTGCGAAAATGAGCTGACAGGCGGCGTACTTTGACGAGCAGATCTGGCAACTCGGGGTACGATTTAAGAAACCGCTGAACCACGAGGTTAAGCACATGAGCCAGGCATGGTACGTGTGTGATCTCGCCTCAGAGCCGCCACCAGGTTACGGCCATTGTCACACACGACCATGCCTGGATGTAGGTTCAGCGGTCTCAGCCACAGATCTGTCTGCTCTTTCACAGCTGTCCACAACTCACAAGCAGTGTGAGGTTTCTCACCTAAGCTTATGAGTTTCAGCACAGCCTGTTGCCGCTTGGCGGACGCAGTACTCTAGTACTTCCAGCTTGTAACTGATGTGGTGATATCTGAAATGGAGGCTGAACATGAGGAGGAGGAGGAGGATGATGCGCAGGAGCTGTACACTGTGGGGGCAACTCTGACTGACATAGGGCCCGCAATCCTCGGTGTGGGGAGGATGTGTTCCATCCCCAGGTCTGACTGGGTCCCGGCTTCCACTATGTTTACCCAGTGTGCCGTCAGGGAGATGTACCGTCCATGGCCACAAGCACTTGTCCACGTGTCCGTTGTCAGGTGGACTCTCCCAGTAACTGCGCTGTTAAGGGCATGGCAGATGTTTTGGGACACGTGCTTGTGTAGTGCGGGGATGGCACACCGGGCAAAATAGTGTCGGCTGCGGACCGAGTACCGAGGGACGGCCACAGCCATAAGGTTGCGGAAGGATTCCGTCTCCACCAGCCTAAAAGGCAGCATTTCCAATGCAAGCAGTCGTGAAATGTGCGAATTTAGGACTGTGGCTTGTGAGGCGTTGGCTGCGAATTTGCGCTTTCATTCAAAGGTCTGGGATATGGACAATTGAACGCTGCGGTGGGACGTGGACGTGGACGTTGATGCTGTTTCTTGAGAAACTGCCATAACAAGTGAAGCCTGAGAGGAGGGGGCATCTTTGCATGCAGTATGGACAGGGGATTGCCTTGCACACACAACAGGGGATTCTATTGCACACACAACAGTGGAAGAAGCAGTGGTGACACCCGCTGACACTGGTCGTGGACCCTGGGCTTCACCCCACAAAGTCGGGTGCTTTGCTGCCATGTGCCTGATCATGCTGGTGGTGGTCAGGCTGGTTGTTTTGTCACCCCTGCTGATGCTGGCATGGCAGGTGGTACAAATGGCCTTTTTGGGGTTATCAGCAGAGTCTTTAATAAAATTCCAGACTCTGGAAGACCTACAGGTTGTACTGGTAACGTCCCTCGTGTTGGTGTAACGGGGAACTGTTGCCTGCCTTCTGTGTGCGGCCACCACACTGCTTCTTCCTGCCTGTTGGGGTACTCTGCCTCCCTCACCCTGTCTGCTGGCCTCACTCTGCATGTCCTCCTGCCACGTTGGGTCAGTTACTAGATCATCCACCACCTCCTCCTCTTCCACTTGCGCACCACGATCCTCCTCCTCACTTCCTGGCAATTGTGTCTCGTCATCGTCCACCTCTTGTGACAAATTGCCAACGTCGACTTCCTGCGGCCGTGACTGTTCAAATATTTGAGCATCGCTACATGGGATCTCCTCTTCCACCACTTCAAGCGGAGCAGACGAGGGGCACAAATCTGGAAATGGACCAGTGATCAGCTCTTCAGAGTGTCCAAGTGTGGGATCAGTTGCTGTCTGACGACACTCGGCATGGTGGGAGGAAGGAACATCAGGGTGAGGAGGAGTATGCGGTCGAGACTCACGGCTACTAAGATTTGACCGTGTGGAAGACAGACCAGAGGTGGTGGTGGCCAGGTAACTGGAAGTATTATCTGCTATCCAATTAATAACCTGTTCACACTGATCAGTTTGCAATACTGGTGTTGTTCTGTGCTTCCCTAGTAATTCGGTCAAGAAGTGGAAGCGAGAAGATGTGACTGTTGGTTGTGGCACATTTTCACCTTGGCCACAGCTCCATCCTCTGCACGCACCATCACCAGAACGTCCAGTTCCTCGTCCCTTGCCACACGCCTTGCCCACTATCAATGGAAAAAGGGTAATAAAAAGTAGATTAGAACCGTGGAAGAGGAAAACCACAGTTCTATTTCTCTGGCCTACACCGGAATCTTTTAAACAATCTGAACAATCAGGGAGAAATTATTACTGTTTTTCTTTGCAGAAAAAATACCAAAAGCTGAATAATAGAGGTTTTTTACCGTGGAATGGCAAAACCACAGTTATTGTTTACTGGGGTATACCAGACAATTTTAAATAGAAATATTTGCGGCTGAACAGTGAGCGACACACTCAAACTTTTTTTTTAGGTAAAAATGGCCCAAAAGTGGATAATACAGAGGTTTGAACCGTGGAACTGCAAAACCACACTTCTATTTCTCTGGCCTACACCAGACTATTTTCAACAAATACATTTGTGTCTGAACAATCAGGAGACACTATTACTGTTTTTCTTTACGGAAAAAATACCAAAAGCTGGATAATAGAGATTTTTTACCGTGGGACGGCAAAACCACAATTATAATTTACTGGTGTATACCAGACTCTTTTAAACAGATATATTTGTGTCTGAACAATCAGGAGACACTATTACTATTTTTCTTTACGGCAAAAAATGCCAAAAGCTGAACAATAGAGATGTTTTACCATGGAACGGCAAAACCACAGTTATAATTTACTGGTGTATACCAGACTTTTTTAAATAGATATATTTGCCGCTGAACAGTGAGCGACACACTCAAACTGTTTTGTTTGGGGGTAAAAATGGCCCAAAAGTGGATAATACAGAGGTTTTAACAGTGGAACTGCAAAACCACACTTCTATTTCTCTGGCCTACACCTGACTCTTTTAAAAAAATATATTTGTGTCTGAACTGTCACAGACACACTTTTTTTTGGGGGGGACACCAAAAGGTTAATCTGATGTGTATTTGTACAGTGTGAGGAAGGAAGAAAAAAAAGAAAGAGGATTTAGATGAAAAAAAAGGATTTTTCCTGGCCCCCGAGACCTGGAGCTAAGTCCAGCAATTTCAGCAACAGGAGCACACAGGACTGTAATGCAGCGTTTTCTGGTATAACCACTGCGTTTCCTATACAGCCTGCCTGCCTGCCTGATATCTGGGATGGATATTAGTCCTGAGAAGGACTGTTTGTATGATCTGGCAGCCTTTACAGACCCTACACTAACTATTTTGCAGTATATATCTCTCCCTAAATCAGCAGAGCTGTCCCTACACTGTCTGATCCCAGCCGTCTGTGTCCAAGATGGCGGCGCCCGGTTTTAAATACTCGAGGTGACGCTGTGCGGCCAGCCAATCAATGTAATGCCCACAACCAACATGGCTGTGGCATTACAGTGACTGGCTGGCAATCCCTGCATGTTCATTGGCTCTGTAAAGAGCGCCAAACATGCAGGGCGGAGACCCGAGCTCCCGCCCGAGTAACCCGGAAATGCTCGGTGCTCGCCAAACATCCCAAGTAGCGTGATGCCTTCTGTCTGCGGCCACCACACTGCTTCTTCCTGCCTGTTGGGGTACTCTGCCTCCCTCACTCTGCGTGTCCTCCTGCCACGTTGGGTCAGTTACTATATCATTCACCACCTCCTCCTCTTCCACTTCCACACCACGGTCCTCCTCCTCACTTCGTGGGAATTGTGTCTCGTCATCGTCCACCTATAGTGACAAATTGCCATCGTCGCCTTCCTGTGGCTGTGGCTGTTCAAATATTTGGCCATCGCTACATGGGATCTCCTCTTCCATCACTTCAAGCGGAGCAGTCGAGTGGCCCAAATATGGAAATGGACCAGTGATCAGCTCTTCAGAGTGTCCAACTGTGGGATCAGTTGCTGTCTGACAACACTCGGCATGGTGGGAGGAAGGAGCATCAGGGTGAGGAGCAGTATGCGGTCGAGACTCACGGCTACTAACACTTGACCGTGTGGAAGACAGACCGGAGGTGGTGGTGCCCAGGTGACTGGAAGAATTATCTGCTATCCAATTAATAACCTGTTCACACTGATCAGTTTGCAATAGTG
This sequence comes from Phyllobates terribilis, assembly GCF_046119375.1. Taxonomy (NCBI): domain Eukaryota; kingdom Metazoa; phylum Chordata; class Amphibia; order Anura; family Dendrobatidae; genus Phyllobates; species Phyllobates terribilis. The sequence goes on from NW_027362762.1 coordinate 780,735,341, forward strand.
GTGCTGTTGTGTGCTTACCTATTAATTCGGACAAGAACTGGGAGCGAGAAGATGTGGCTGTTGGTTGTGGCACATTTTCATCTTGGCCACGGCCCCGTCCTCTGCACGCACCATCACCAGAACGTCCAGTTCCACGTCCTTTGCCCCTCGCCTTGCCCATTGTAAATGAAGTAAAATAGCTTACACTCGCACTATCAATGGAAAAAGGGTAATAAAAAGCAGATTTGAACCGTGGAAGAGGAAAACCACAGTTCTAGTTCTCTGCCTTACACCGGAATCTTTTAAACAGATAAATTTGTGTCTGAACAGTCAGCGAGACACTGAAACTGTTTTTTTTAAGCAAAAAGGTGGATTACACCCAGATTTGAACCGTGAAAGAGGAAAACCTCAGTTCTAGTTCTCTGGCCTACACCAGAATCTTTTAAACAGATATATTTGTGTCTGAACAGTCAGCGAGACACTCAAACTGTTTTTTTTACGCAAAAAGGTGGATTACACCCAGATTTGAACCGTGGATGAGGAAAACCACAGTTCTAGTTCTCTGGCCTACACCAGAATCTTTTAAAAAGATATATTTGTGTCTGAACAGTCAGCGAGACACTGAAACTGTTTTTTTTTTATGAAAAAAGGTGGATTACACCCAGATTTGAATCGTGGAAGAGGAAAACCACAGTTCTAGTTCTCTGGCCTACACCAGAATCTTTTAAACAGATATATTTGTGTCTGAACAGTCAGCGAGACACTCAAACTGTTTTGTTTTATGCAAAAAGGTGGATTACACCCAGATTTGAACCGTGGAAGAAGAAAACCACAGTTCTATTTCTCTGGCCTACACCAGAATCTTTTAAACAGATATATTTGTGTCTGAACACTCACAGACACACTAAATTTTTTTTTGGGGGGGGAATACCAAAAGGTTAATAATACGGGTATTTGTTCAGTCTGACTGAGGAAAAAAAAAAAAAGGATTTAGATGAAAAAAAAAAGGATTTTTCCTGGCCCCTGAGACCTGGGGCTAAGTCTAGCAATTTGAAAAGCAGCACACAGGACTGTAATGCAGTGTTTGTTGGTATAACCACTGCATCTCCTGTACAGCCTGCATGCCTGATATCTGGGATGGATATTAGTCCTGAGAAGGACTGTTTGTTTGATTTTGCAGTATAAATCTCTCCCTAGCTCTCCCTACACTGTCTGAGCGATTGTGTCCAAGATGGCGGCGCCCGGTTTTAAATACTCGAGGTGACACTGTGCGGCCAGCCAATCACTGTAATGCCCACAACCAACATGGCTGCGGCATTACAGTGATTGGCTGGCAATCCCTGCATGTTCATTTGCCCTGTAAAGAGCGCCAAACGTGCAGGGCGGAGACCCGAGCTCCCGCCCGAGTAACCCGAAAATGCTCGGTGCTCGCCGAACATCCCGAGTAGTGAGATGCTCGAGAGAGTACCGAACAGTGTCGAGCATGCTCGTTCAACACTAGTTACTATGTTACTATGTTAATTCTTCTGTTTTCCATTAGGTCTATGAAATCACATGAATAAAAACTGACTAGTTGAATCCTTCTAAGCTCTGTGTAGGAAGAGGAGGTCAAGACTACCTCTTGAAGCTCATCAAGAGAATGCCAAGAGTGTGCAAAGCAGTCATCAAAGCAAAAGGTGGCTACTTTGAAGAACCTAGAATATACCGTATTTTTCGGACTATAAGAAGCACTTTTTTCCTACAAAATTTTGGAGGAAAATGGAGGGTGCGACTTATAGTCCAAATGTTGGGGGGGGGTGTATATATATGTGGGGTGTGGGGGGAGCGGTAGCGGTGGAGGAACGGGGCACAGGAGGCAGCAGCCGCCCGCTGCAGCCTACACTGTCCCCACTGCTTAAGAAAATGAATATTCACTGCTCCCCACACCCATGGGGCGTGGGGAGCATTGAATATTCATGCTCCTTAATAGCAGCACACAGTGTAGCCGCAGCGCGGCTCTTGCTGCTGCTGGAATCACCTGTGCCCGCTTTTAAAGGGCATGAATATTCAACCTCTCTCCACGCTTATGGGAGTGGAGAGGGGTGAATATTCATGCCCTTTAATAAGCGGGCACACGCGATAGCCCGGCAGCAGCAGGAGCCACAGCGCGGCTACACTGTGTGCCGGCTATTAAGCAGCATGAAGTCACTGCTCCCCACGCACACAGTCCCAGCGTGGGGAGCAGTGACTTCCGGCAGCTGATCTCTCCATGTGAGCCGAGCATGGCAGTGACGCCATGCGTGGCTCACATGGAGAGATCAATGCGGGCAGACCGGACACAGCACTAGAGGAGAGAAGAAAGGTGAGTAGGAGTGTTTATTTTTTTTTTATGTGCAGCCTAATGGGTGTTAGGGGGACCATGCATACTAGGATAAGGATGAGGGAGCCATACATACCAGGGTAAGGATGAGGGGACCATACATGCCAGGGTAAGGATGAGGGGGCCATACATGCCAGGGTATGGATGAGGGGGCCATACATGAAAGGGTAAAGCTGAGGGGGGCATACATAACAAGATAAAGATGAGGGGGCCATACATACCAGGATTAGGATGAGGGGCCATACATACCAGGGTAAGGATGAGGGGGCCATACATGCCAGGGTAAGGATGAGGGTGCCATACATGCCAGGGTACGGATAAGGGGGCCATACATACCAGGGTAAAGCTGAGGGGGGCATACATAACAAGATAAAGATGAGGGGGGCATACATACCAGGATAAGGATGAGGGGTGCCATGCATACCAGGATAGTGATTAGGGGTACCATGCATACCAGAATAGGGATTAGGGGTGCCATGCATACCAGGATGAGGATTAGGGTTGCCATGCATACCAGGATTGGGGATGAGGGGTGCCTTGCATACCAGGACAGGGATGAGAGGGCCATGCATACCAGGACAGGGATGAGGGATGCCATGTATATCAGGATAGGGATGAGGGGTGCCATGCATACCAGGATGTGGATTACTGTGCCATGCATACCAGGATGGGGATTGCTGTGCCATGCATACCAGGATGGGTATTGCTGTGCCATGCATACCAGGATAGGGATTAGGGGTGCCATGCATACCAGGATAGGGATTAGGGGTGCCATGCATACCAGGATAGGGATGAGGGGTGCAATGCATACCAGGATAGGGATGAGGGGTGTCATGCATACCAGGATAAGGATGAGGGCTGCCATGCATACCAGGATGGTGGGGTTCCATGAATACCAGGATGGATGGATGCCAGGCATACCAGGAAGGGGTTAGGGACCATGCATAAAAGGAAGGGGGGGGCATATAAAACCTTGGTGCGTCTTATGGTCCGGTGCGTCTTATAGTCTGAAAAATACGGTAAGACATATTTTCAGTTGTTTCACACTTTTTTGTTAAGTACATAATTCCACATGTGTTAATTCATAGTTTTGGTGCCTTCAGTGTGAATGTACAATTTTCAAAGTCATGAAAATACAGAAAAATCTTTCAATGAGTATGTGTGTCCAAACTTTTGGTCTGTACTGTATATATATATATATATATATATATGTATATATATACATATATATATATATGTCTTATATTCTAGGTTCTTCAAAGTAGCCACCTTTTACTTTGATGACTGCTTTGCACACTCTTGGCATTCTCTTGATGAGCTTCAAGAGGTAGTCACTAGAGATGAGTGTTGTTCTACTCGAACTGTTCGCCAATCTCAAATTCGAGCTGTTTTGGGCGGTGTTCGAGCCGTTCGGCGAACACGAACGATTTGAGAAAAATTCGGCTGTTCGAGGTTATGTTCGATAACTGTTCGTGCACCAAAATCATAACTGGATTTTTTCTCAGTAATGATGAAAATTAATGTTAATACGCAGTTTGAGTGTACAGCGGGGTGGGGGGAGGGGCAGGGGATGGATCTCTGCAGGAATAATGAAGATCTCCATTTTTTTTTCTCTTTCCCGCATTTACAGTGGGGAGGTGCAATCTGTCAGCCTATCAGCAGCTCACACACGGAGCGAAGTGCTTTTTTTCACACAAGCAAGGGCATGTGTCATTGGCAGTGTATGTCACATGTCCTTGCCCTATAAGACCAAGCCATTTTCCCCGTCGCCACCATTTTCTCACTGCTGCAGCTGCGTGTTAGACGGCACCGCTGTTGCTGTGTGCACTATACCTTGTTAATTTCAAGCCAATTTTCGCACAAATCTACAGATAGCTTGGGAGTAGGGAATAGTTGTGATTGCAGTCCTTTTAAGGACTAGGTTACATCAGTTCCTATCAGTTTTTGCCAGGCAGGTCTGTGCCAGTGCTGTGCAAGTTTTTTTCACAGCATTTGGCTGAATCTAGCAAAGCTAATCCTTTTTGGCCTATTGCAGAGTGTGTTAGTCAGTGGAGTAGACTATCTGTGTTGCAAGATATACCACCTGTGTATAGAATACCAATTTTTTTACTGCACCTAGTGAAGTAAAATCTTTTGGGCATAGCATCATTCTATTAGTCCATCTATACTGACCTCCATCAGGTTGCAAATTGAATATATTTTTTTTCTGCATCTAGCTCTGAAAAAATATTTGGCCTTCTAGCAGTGTGTGGGACTTTCTCTATTAGTCCATCTATACTGACTTCCATCAGGTTGCAAACTGAATATATTTTTTTCTGCATCTACCTCTGAAAAAATATTGAGCTTATAGCTGTGTGTGGGACTTGTTCTATTAATCCATCTATACAGACCTCCATCAGGTTGCAAACTGAATATAATTTTTTTCTGCATCTACCTCTGAAAAAATATTTGGGCTTCTAGCTGAGTGTGGGACTTGTTCTATTACTCCATCTATACTGACCTCCATCAGGTTGCAAATTGAATATAATTTTTTTCTGCATCTAGCTCTGAAAAAATATTGGGCTTCTAGCTGTGTGTGGGACGTGTTGTATTAGTCCATCTATACTGACCTCCATCAGGTTGCAAACTGAATATATTTTTTTCTGCATCTACCTCTGAAAAAATATTGGGCTTCTAGCGGTGTGTGGGACTTGTTCTATTAATCCATCTATACAGAGCTCCATCAGGTTGCAAACTGAATATAATTTTTTTCTGCATCTAGCTCTGAAAAAATATTTGGCCTTCTAGCAGTGTGTGGGACTTTCTCTATTAGTCCATCTATACTGACCTCCATCAGGTTGCAAATTAAAAATAATTTTTATCTGCATCTAGCTCTGAAAAAATATTTGGGCTTCTAGCTGTGTGTGGGACTTGTTCTATTACTCCATCTATACTGACCTCCATCAGGTTGCAAATTGAATATAATTTTTTTCTGCATCTAGCTCTGAAAAAATATTGGGCTTCTAGCTGTGTGTGAGACGTGTTGTATTAGTCCATCTATACTGACCTCCATCAGGTTGCAAACTGAATATATTTTTTTCTGCATCTACCTCTGAAAAAATATTTGGGCTTCTAGCTGTGTGTGGGACTTGTTCTATTAGTCCATCTATACTGACCTCCATCAGGTTGCAAATTGAATATAATTTTTTTCTGCATCTAACCCAGCCAATAGTTTTGGCCTAATACCACAGTTTGGCCACTCAGCTCTGCTCGGTTCCCATTCATTGTTTTTTTGTGCAAACAACTCCAGAGTTGTGAATTAGTTAACCACCAAAATGAGTGGAAAAAGGCCTGCTGCTGGTGGAAAGGGGAATAGGCGTGTTGGGAAGGGGAAAAAAGGTTGTGTCCGTGGGGTAGGTGTTAAAGCAACAGTAACATCTGCAGAAGAAAGACCATCTTCCAGCCAAACTAAAATGTCTACTTCTTTTAGCGGACAATGTGATAAGATCCCTTTCTTACGGCCACGCCAATCGCTACAAATTCCAGATGAGGCACAAAAACAGCAGGTGCTTCAACGGATATCAAGTGCTCCTTTAAGTGGGCTCTCCTCCACATCAACTTCAACATCACAAATACTCCAGTCCTCCAAGTTGTCACCCCAATCGCACTTGCTTCCTCACAGCTCCCAAATCTCCAGCTGCCCGTCTGAGTATGAGGTAGAACAGATGGTTGAGTCTGCAGAGCTGTTTACTCATACTATAGCCTGGGAATCAGAGGTCGACTCCAGTGCTTCTCTGAATCCAGACGAGGAAATGATCTGCACTGATGCCCAGAATCTTTATGAGTCGGATCCAGGACCAGACGCAGAAGGTTCTGACCATAATGTAGACCCTCATTTCCAAACTGTAACTCCTGTTGGTGGAGACAATGAGGAAGACGATGATGAGACTCAAATACCTGATTGGAGCGACAACTTTAGTTTTTTGTCAGGGCAGGAACAGGTTGGCTCTGAGGACGACGGGTGTGATAACGCACAGGGTGATGATGATGAGATTGGAGATCCCACTTACTGTCAACCCACAGTGAGCCAAGAGATGAGGTCAGCAGAGGAGGTGGAGGAAGATGCTAGTGACGACGAGGTCAGGTTGCGCCTTCCTGGACAGAGACGTAGTACTGGTAGCACATCAACAACTGCATCCTCAAACACAACTCTGCCTCTCACCACAAGTCGTGGTGTCTCTTCAGGTCGCATGGGTGCTAAGCCTTGCATAGCCTGGGCATTTTTTCAGATCGATAAAGATGACCCAACTCGTGTTATCTGTAACATTTGTCAGCAAAAGCTAAGTAGAGGCCAAAAAATACATAGTTTGAGTACTTCATGCATGAACCGGCACATGGACATGAAGCATAAGTTGCAGTTGGAAGCTCAGTGTGCTACAATGCGGCCTAGCCGGCCGGGCCAACCACCGTCTGCCATATCTTGTGCATCCGCGGCCTCTTCATCCTCTGTGACTGGGGGGACAGCAGTCACACCTGTTTTGGGGCGCAGACCTGCCACCTCTTTACCCGCAACAGCCAGCGTGATTGGCAGGTCATCATTTTCTTTGGAGGTGGTAACACCAGCTGGTGTTGAGCGCTGTACGACATCGATAGCACCACCTTTGGATCAAGGCAACCTAACATGTCCGCCTGCATCTTCCTCACAGACCAGCAGTTTGCCGGGGACACCCTTATCAACCCCGTCTAAGCACAATAGCCAGCCCTCGGTCCCTCAGATGTGGACAAGTAAAAGACCATTTCCTCCTAGCCATGAGAAAGCTAAGAGGTTGAATTTCACCATCTGCAAGCTCTTGGCTACAGAAATGCTGCCTTTCCGCCTGGTGGACACAGAGGATTTTCGAGACCTTATGTCCGTCGCAGTGCCCCAGTACTAGATGCCCAGTCGGCACTACTTCTCAAAGAAAGGTGTGCCTGCGCTCCACCAGCATGTCGCACACAACATCACCGCTTCTTTGAGAAACTCTGTGTGTGACAGGGTGCATTTCACCACAGACACTTGGACGAGTAGGCATGGACAGGGGCGTTACATGTCGCTGACTGGGCACTGGGTAACTATGGTGACAGCAGGACAAGGGGCTGCTGTCCAAGTCTTGCCGTCCCCAGGAGTTGTGCGTCAATCCTCTTTATGTCAAAGTTCCTCCACTGCTTCTGCCTCCTCAACCTCCTCTCGGTCTTCCACCTGCACCCAAAGCCTGTCTGGTCATGCCACAAGCTTTCTAACTGCGCAGAAGGGATCCTGAACACCTCCTTACTATGCTGGCAGTAGGGCTCAACGTCATCAGCCGGTTTTTACTTTGAAATGTCTGGGAAATGTGAGTCACACAGCTGAGGAGTTGTGGTCAGCTCTGGAGAACCAATTTCATGAATGGTTGTCTCCACTGGACCTGAAACCAGGGAAGGCCGTGTGCGACAATGCTGCAAACCTGGGTGCGGCCCTTCGCCGGGGCAATGTCACACACGTGCCTTGTATGGCTCACGTGTTGAACCTGGTTGTCCAGCAATTTTTAGCCCACTATCCCAGACTAGATGGCCTTCTGCAGAGGGCACGGTCGCTGTGTGCTCACTTCCGCCATTCGCATCCCGCAGCTCAGCGACTTACATCTCTACAGAAGTCGTTGGGCCTGCCACTTCACCGGCTAAAATGCGATGTGCCTACCCGGTGGAATTCAACTCTGCACATGTTGCAGGGACTGTGGCAGCACCGACAAGCCCTGGTGCAATACGTTCTGACGTATAGCCTGGGCCAACGAGATCCAGACGTGGGGCAAATCACGCTGGAGGAGTGGTCTCAGATCAGGGACCTATGCACCCTTCTGCACAGTTTTGAAATGGCGACGAAGATGTTTCGTGCTGACGATGCCATTATCAGCATGACTATTCCGGTGATTTACATGCTGAAGCACATGTTAAACAGAATTCGGAGTCAGGTGGTGGCACAAGAGGAGGTGGAGGAAGTAGAGGAGGAGGAGTTGTATGCGGAAGGGCTAACATCTGCAAGGTCCAGACGGTCGGCAGCACCAAGGCGGCAGGCATGTGAGGGTGGGGGAGATGGTTTTACCAGGGCGCATGGTAGCAGCCAAACTAGTGAGGAAGGTGCAGGAGCCCAGGAAGAAGTGGAGGACGAACTGATGGAAGACTCATCAGATGAGGGAGACCTTGATCACATTTCTGTTGTGCGAGGTTGGGGGGAGAGGACAGAGGAAGGAAGCATGATTGTTACCTCGCCACCAACACAACAGGGACTTGGTGCTCCTGGATGCGCAACACACATGAGTGCCTTCTTGCTGCACTACCTGCAACATGACCCTCGAATTGGGAGAATTAGAAATAATCCTGACTACTGGGTTGCCACACTGTTAGATCCCCGGTACAAAAGTAAATTTGCAGAAATTATTCCTGCCATAGAAAGGGATGCACGCATGCAGGAGTATCAGCAGAGACTGTTGCAGAATCTTACATGTGCTTTTCCACAAAACACCAGTGGTGCACGTAGTGAATCTCACAGTTCCAACTTGCCAACCGTGGGACCGTCAAGTGTTCAGCACTCAAACCATAACAGAACCACAGTATCTGCTGGTAACATCAATTTTGCGCAATCATTTCACCACTTTTTTAGCCCATCCTTTGCAAGGCCACAGGAGACAAGAAGTCTGACACATAGTCAACGCCTAGAGACGATGGTACAGGAGTATCTCCAAGTAAACATTGAAGCCATGACTGTGTCACTGGACCCTTGCTCTTTTTGGGCTTCCAATCTGGATAAATGGCTGGAGCTAGCCACTTACGCCTTGGAGATCTTGTCATGCCCTGCAGCCAGCGTTCTGTCTGAACATGTGTTCAGCGCTGCTGGTGGTGTGCTGACAGATAAGCGCACGCGGCTCTCCACTGATAATGTAGACAGACTCACGTTCATAAAGATGAACAAATCATGGATCCGAAACAACTTTTCTACCCCTGTGTCATCCTGGGGAGAGTAAAAGATGGATGATTGGTTAAAATCACCCTACCAACCGTTTTAAGCTTTCAAATTACTAATCATGTTTATCTGTATCTTGGCTGGAAAATAATTTGGGCTTTGTAGCAGTGTGCAGCACTGATTCTATTAGGCCATCTATAATAAGCTCCACCAGATTTAAAATTACTAATCATGTTTATCTGTATCTTGGCTGGAAAATAATTTGGGCTTTGTAGCAGTGTGCAGCACTGATCCTATTAGGCCATCTATACTAAGCTCCACCAGATTTAAAATTAATAAGAATTTTTAGCTGCATCTAGCCCGGAAAATAATTTTGGGGCTCCGAGATGCGCAAGACACATAAGTGCCTTCTTGCTGCACTACCTGCAACATGACCCTCATATTGTCAGAATTCGAAGTAATCATGACTACTGGGTTGCCACACTCTTAGATCCGCCAAACTTTTCGATCAACCTTTTCATTTTAATAAAGACCAAAAAATGGTCATTTTTGAAATTATAAGCATTAGCAGGTTATTAGAAACTGAAATCAAACAGTTTTCAACTCAAAACTTTATTCTAGGTGATGTTACATTTTCACATAGGACCCTTTGTTCGAAAGGAGCTTCTGAACTCTCTCGTCCATTGAATTTGTCAGGTTTTGGATGGTTTCTGCTTCAATTGTTTTGCATGAGGACAGAATACCCTCCCAGAGCTGTTGCTTAGATATGCACTGCCTCCCGCCATCATAGACACTCCTTTTGATGATGCTCCAGAGGTTCTGAATGGGGTAGAGGTCAGGGGAGCATGGGGGTCACACCATAAGTTTGTCCCCTTTAAGCCCATATCAGCCAGAGATGAAGATGTTTTATGTGCAGCATGAGATGGTGCATTATCATGCAAAAAAATGATCTTGCTGTGAAATACACGGTTCTTCTTCTTGAACCATGGCAGGAAGTGCTGTTTGAGAAAATCCACATACATTATGGAGTTCATCTTTAGCGCCTTCAGGGATCCAAAAGGGGCCGACAATCTCTCTCCCCATGATTCCAGCCCAAAACATTACTCCACCTCCTCCTTGTTGGCGCTGTAGCCGTGTTTGCGTGGGGTGTCCATCAACCAGCCATCCTCCACTCCATCCATCTGGACCATCGAGCGCTGCACGGCACTCATCCGTGAACAAAACAGTTTTGAAATCAGTCTTCATGTAATGTTTGGCCCACTGGAGCCGTTTCTGCTTGTGTGAAGTGGATAGAGTAGGTCGACAGGATGGTGTATGCACAGCTGCAAACCTCTGAAGGACCCTGCATCTTGTTGTTCGGGGGACGTTGGAGGCACCAGCAGCTTCAAAAACTTGTCTGCTGCTATGACAAGGCTTTTTTGCCGCTGCTCTTTTAACCTGACGTAATTGCTTGTAGGAAAGAGTCCTCAATTTGCCCTTATCAGCACGCACACGTGTGTACTGTGAATCAGCTACATACTTCTTGATTGCCAAGACACTTCATCCTGATCATCGCACAATGTTGATTGTAGTCATGCCTTGACTTAAACACTCCACAATTTGTTGCTTCTCAGCAGCCGACACATCCTTTTTCTTTCCCATTTTGGCAGAAAATGTAGGCTGCTTAATAATGTGAGACAGCCTTCTTAAGTAGTCTTGCCTTTCATTGGACACACCTGCCAAACTAATTAGCACAGGTGTCTCCAATTGCTTACAGTGATATAAAGAGCCCTGACACACATCACCATCAATGAGTTTAACTGACAAACAAACAAATTCTTCCCTTATCACTCCTAAACACTTTTTGCATAATAATTTGGAACACAGTGTACATGTGCTTTTCCACAAAACACCAGTGGTTCACGTAGTGAATCTTACAGTTCTAACTTGCCAACCGTGGTCTGTATGGAGTTGTTCAATAAAGGGCCCAAAATTAAGATAACATAGATGGGAGAGGTCTCTATGAATAGGAATTCCTAAGTATTTGATACCCTGTGAGGGCCAGGCAAAGGGAAGGTTGGACTGGATGGAATCCTATATGGATTTGGGGAGGGAGACATCGAGGGCCTCAGACTTCGCTGCATTGATTTTAATATTTGACCATGTAACAAAGTGATCTATTTCAGCCATAACAGCATGGATGGATATATGTGATTGAGTGATATATACTAGGACATCATCAGCAAATAGAGAGCACTTGTACTCGGTGCCTCCCACCTCAATCCACCTAATATTGGGGTTTTGGCGAATTGATGAGAGCAGGTGCTCCGTCACTAGGATGTATAAGAGAGGGGACAGAGGACATCCCTGCCTTGTCCCATTGGTGATTGTGAAAGGTGATGAAAATGTTCTGACGCGCCCCCTGGGCCTTGGGACACCCGGAGCCGGACCCTTTTTGGTGGATGCTGGTGGTTGTAGTCTTCGTGGCGGCGACCCGGTTCCGTGGCTCAGGGCGGTCAAACCAGTGGCGGAACTATTTATGTGGTTTTGATGTTTAAATGTCCGACTACGCCACCCGTGGATTGCGGTCAGAGTGAACCGCCGCTCCAGGGCAGACCGCTGAGGCTGGTGTTGTGGGTGCAGCAGAGCGTAGCATAACTCCCCACGGGAGGAGTATAGCCTCAGGGCAGTGTATGTGGAGGATGGGGGTGATGGTGCAGGGCAGCAGCAGTAACGACACGGAGTCAGTGATGCAGTCCAGGGCCTTTACTCACAGTTCTTATTATCCAGACCACGTCTGCAGGTAACGGCTGCCCACGTCGTACTGTGCTCACCAGGTGAGGGGCTCAGACAACTCCCAGATAACTTTGGAGCGCTTCACAGGACCCCCTTTGTGTGTCCTTTGTCTGGCCTTTCTTACCAACCCTTCTGTCCGGCTGCCTCGGGCCTCCTCTTGGTAAACTTGGCGCCAGTTTCCCTGACCCTATGTGGTGCCTTCCTAGCGGGTGTAGCGAGGGGCTGCGCCACATAAAATATCACAGCCTCCGGTTTCTAGCTGAGGGTCGTTTCTTGCCTCCACTAGTTCCGGGGACCGGTCTCCCCCTTTGGCCTGACCCCTCCACGCAGGTGGATTCGGGCGTGCGGTGGCGACTCGCCCATCCGCACCCCTGGGATCCCTTCGTTCCTCGTTCCTGGAGCCTTCTCCGCTCCTCTTCCTTCCTTCTCCCTCTTCCAGGCCTGGGCCTCTGTTACTAGGCCCGCCTCCGGAGCAGAGCTCATGCAGAGCCCCTGCTCCCTGCCACTTCTGCTCAGACTTCTCTGCACTGAACTAAGATGGTGCCCACCTTTTATACTCCCTTCTCAATGCACCCAGGAACTGCTTCCTCCCTGCTCCTGCACTACAGGGTTCCCCTTCCTCAGTGTTCCCTCTCCCCACTCCAGCCAGGGACAGGGACTGTCGTGCCCATCTCAGGGGCATATTGGTCACCCTGCCCCACGGCAATGTGGTGTAATGCATGCAGGTGTCGGGTCCTGATCCACACTCCATCCTTACCTGAGAGTGAGATATTACACCTCTGGGTGAGGTGCAATACCTCTGTAGCAACCGAGCCCTCAGGGTAATACAGTTCCATTTATCTTCAGCCTAGGTGACGTATTGCGATACAGGGCCGTGATTTTGGCTATAAAAGGGTCCCCTAGACCCCTACCCCAAGCTTTTTAAGAGAATCATATATGGCGTGCCAGGAGACTCTATGGAATGCTTTCTCAGCATCCAACGAGAGTATCTAATTACAAATTTTTAACTGCATCTAGCCCAGGAAATACTTTGTGCCTAGTAGCAGTGTCTGCTAGTCAGCGGAGTATCCCGGCTGTTAAGCAAGCTACACCACCTGTAGTTTTGACACTTAATTTTTTCAAAGGAAATGCTTCGGGACCACGGGATACTCAGTGAAGAGCATCAGGAGGCACCCCAAGGCATAGGGGCTGGGACTGGCAGTAGGATGCCTTGCGGTGGACAGCCGAGCTCGATCCTTATAAAAGCTTTTTAACTGCAGCAGCTTTAGTGGACGCTACTGGAGCTGGAATTACGCGGCTGCTGGCATGAGACTTGCCCTCCAATAGATCCTTGTAAATGGATTTAAAGTGTATTCATTCAAATTAGAGAGACAATTTAAATTAAAAAGCTTAGAGCTGCCTCCACCACAGGGGGGCTCGCTCGACCCACCAGCGGACAGGCACCAGTATTGGGAGAGGGGGGCTGGCCGTCAGGGTTCACCGCGGCTCTGGCACAAACCCGGCGACACGGAGGTGGCACGGGCAGGAGCGGACTGAACGTGTCGGCTTCTCACTTTTTGGATTTTAGAAGGGCATGACATGCCTATATCTGTGTCTCCCCCTCCTTTTACTCCTCCACCTCTTTTCTTTTCGCATGACTATATGTACTTGTCACTTTTCCATGTGTTAGTTGTGTCTTCAGAGCAGTTTGTCAGCTTTTGGACACCTTTGAAGGTGTTTTCTATGTGTTTCTATGTGTTTTTGTTTGCCTGCCATTGGTTTTAACGGTGTTCGAAGGTGTTCGACGAACAGTTCGACGAACAGTTCGGCGAACACACGGGTGTTCGACGAACTGAACCGAACTCGAACACTACGGGGGTGGCTCAACACTAGTAGTCACCAGAAATGGTTTTCACTTCACAGGTGTGCCCTGTCAGGTTTAGTAAGTGGGATTTCTTGCCTTATAAATGGGGTTGGGACCATCAAGTGTGTTGTGCAGAAGTTTGGTGGATACACAGCTGATAGTCCTACTGAATAGACTGTTAGCTGCTTTTTTCTTGCCAAAATACAAATTCTAAGTAAAGAAAAACGAGTGGCCATCATTACTTTAAGAAATGAAGGTCAGCCAGTCTGAAAAATTGGGCAAACTTTGAAAGTGTCCCCAAGTGCAGTTGCAAAAATCATCAAGCGCTACAAAGAAACTGGCTCACGTGAGGACCGCCCCAGGAAAGGAAGATCAAGAGTCACCTCTGCTTCTGAGGATAAGTTTATCCGAGTCACCAGCCTCAGAAATCGCAGGTTAACAGCAGCTCAGATTAGAGACAAGGTCAATGCCACACAGCGTTCTATCAGCAGACACATCTCTACAACAACTGTTAAGAGGAGACTTTGTGCATCAGGCCTTCATGGTAAAATAGCTGCTAGGAAACCACTACTAAGGACAGGTAACAAGCAGAAGAGACTTATTTGGGCTAAAGAACACAAGGAATGGACATTAGACCAGAGGAAATCTGTGCTTTGGTCTGATGAGTCCAAATTTCAGATCTTTGGTTCCAACCACCGTGTCTTTGTGCAACGCAGAAAAGGTGAACGGATGGACTCTACATGCCTGGTTCCCACCGTGAAGCATAGAGGAGGAGGTGTGATGGTGTGGGGGTGCTTTGCTGGTGACACTGTTGGGGATTTATTCAAAATTGAAGGCATACTGAACCAGCATGGCTACCACAGGATCTTGCAGCGGCATGCTATTCCATCCGGTTTGCGTTTAGTCGGACCATCATTTATTTTTCAACAGGACATTGACCCCAAACACACCTCCAGGTGTGTAAGGGCTATTTGACCAAGAAGGAGAGTGATGGGGTGCTAAGTCAGATGACCTGGCCTCCACAGTCACCAGACCTGAACCCAATCGAGATGGTTTGGGGTGAGCTGGACCACAGATTGAAGGCAAAAGGGCCAACAAGTGCTAAGCATCTCTGGGAACTCCTTTAAGATTGTTGGAAGACCATCTCAGGTGACTACCTCTTGAAGCTCATCAAGAGAATGGCAAGAATGTGCAAAGCAGTCATCAAAGCAAAAGGTGGCTACTTTGAAGAACCTAGAATATAAGACATATTTTCAGTTGTTTCACACTTTTTTGTTAACTATATAATTCCACATGTGTTAATTCATAGTTTTGATGCCTTCAGTGTGAATGTACAATTTTCATAGTCATGAAAATACAGAAAAATCTTTAAATGAGAAGGTGTGTCCAAACTTTTGGTCTGTACTGTATATAAAGAAAGCGCAGCAGCACTCCATTATGGCCAAGATACATAAAGACAATAAAAACATTTGATTTAAACTATGTTATTACTCAATGAGCTTTACTTACAAAAAATGGAGGTTCTTAGCGCATAAATTACCCAATTCATGTGTGCTTTCTTTTTATATATCTTATGCAGTTTCTGCAGCTTGCACCTGTTCACATTTAGGATGTGCTGGTCAGTTTTCTTTTTACATATTACTATAGGAGGTGGTAACTGCCTCCTGTTTGACCTTGTACTCCACCCATTTAACCAGCAGGTGATGTATATTCTATTCTACCAGCCCATTTAAATTGTAGCTGTTTCAGCCCAGAAGTGACATGTTCTGTCCAGAGTTATAGGCTTGTAGCCCAAGAGAGGCATATAGGCAGAGTAGTACCATCAAATGGGAGGTCACCTTGCAGTGGTTGATGGGCACACATGAATTGGCCAATTTATGCGCTAATAAACTCCATTTTTTGTAAGTAAAGCTCATTGAGTAATAACATAGTTTAAATCAAATGTTTTTATTGTCTTTATGTATCTTGGCCATAATGGAGTACTGCTGCGCTTTCTTTTTATATATCTTATGCAGTTTCTGCAGCTTGCACCTGTTCACAATTAGGATGTGCTGGTCAGTTTTCTTTTTACATTATATATATATATACACATATACACTGCTCAAGAAAATAAAAGGAACACTCAAATAACACATCCTAGATCTGAATGAATTAAATATTCTCATTGAATACTTTGTTCTGTACAAAGTTGAATGTGCTGACAACAAAATCATCAATGGAAATCAAATTTATTAACCAATGGAGGCCTGGATTTGGAGTCACCCCAAAATTAAAGTGGAAAAACACACTACAGGCTGATCTAACTTTGATGTAATGTCCTTAAAACAAGTCAAAATGAGGCTCGGTAATGTGTGCAGCCTCCAGGTGCCTGTATGACCTCCCTACAATGCCTGGGCATGCTCCTGATGAGGTTGCGGATGGTCTCCTGTGGGATCTCCTCCCAGACCTGGACTAAACCATCCGCCAACTCCTGGACAGTCAGTAGTGCAACGTGACATTGGTGGATGGAGCGAGATATGATGTCCCAGATGTGCTCAATCGGATTCAGGTCTGGGGAACAGGTGTGCCAGTCCATAGCTTCAATGCCTTCATCTTGCAGGAACTGCTGACACACTCCAGCCACATGAGGTCTGGCATTGTCCTGCATTAGGAGGAACCCAGGGCCAACCACACCAGCATATGGTCTCACAAGGGGTCTGAGGATCTCATCTCAGTAACTAATGGCAGTCAGGCTACCTCTGGCAAGCACATGCAGGGCTGTGCGGCCCTCCAAAGAAATGCCACCCCACACCATTACTGACCCACTGCCAAACCGGTCATGCTGAAGGATGTTGCAGGCAGCAGATCGCTCTCCACGGCGTCTCCAGACTCTGTCACGTCTGTCACATGTGCTCAGTGTGAACCTGCTTTCATCTGTGAAGAGCACAGGGTGCCAGTGGTGACTTTGCCAATCCTGGTGTTCTGTGGCAAATGCCAAGCGTCCTGCACGGTGTTGGGACGTGAGCACAACCCCATCTGTGGACGTCGGGCCCTCATACCACCCTCACGGAGTCGGTTTCTAACCGTTTGTGCAGACACATGCACATTTGTGGCCTGCTGGAGGTAATTTTGCAGGACTCTGGCAGTGCCCCTCCTGTTCCTCTTTGCACAAAGGTGGAGGTAGAGGTCCTGCTGCTGGGTTGTTGCTCTCCTACGGCTCCCACCACATCTTCTAGTGTACTGGCCTGTCTCGTGGTAGCGCCTCCAGCCTCTGGACACTACGCTGACAGACACAGCAAACCTTCTTGCCACAGCTCGCATTGATGTGCCATCCTGGATGAGCTGCACTACCTGAGCAACTTCTGTGGGTTGTAGAGTCCGTCTCATGCTACCACGAGTATGAAAGCACAACCAGCATTCAAAAGTGACCAAAACATCAGCCAGAAAGCATTGGTACTGAGATGTGGTCTGTGGTCCCCACCTGCAGAACCACTCCTTTATTGAGGGTGTCTTCATAATTGCCAATAATTTCCATCTATTGTCTATTCCATTTGCACAACAGCATGTGAAATTGATTGTCAATCAGTGTTGCTTCTTAAGTGGACAGTTTGATTTCACAGAAGTTTGATGTACTTGGAGTTTTATTCTGTTGTTTAAGTGTTCCCTTTATGCTTTTGAGCAGAGTATATATATATATATATATATATATATATATATATATATATATATATATATATATACAGTACAGACTAAAAGTTTGGACACACCTTCTAATTTAAAGGTTTTTCTGTATTTTCATGACTATGAAAATTGTACATTCACACTGAAGGCATCAAAACTATGAATTAACACATGTCGAATTATATGCTTAACGAAAAAGTGTGAAACAACTGAAAATATGTCTTATATTCTAGGTTCTTCAAAGTAGCCACCTTTTGCTTTGATGACTGCTTTGCACACTTTGGCATTCTCTTGATGAGCTTCAAGAGGTAGTCACCGGAAATGGTTTTCACTTCACAGGTGTGCCCTGTCAGGTTTAATAAGTGGGATTTCTTGCCTTATAAATGGGGTTGGGACCATCAGTTTTGTTGTGCAGAAGTCAGGTGGATACACAGCTGATTGTCCTACTGAATAGACTGTTAGCTGCTTTTTTCTTGTCATAAAACAAATTCTAAGTAAAGAAAAATGAGTGGCCATCATTACTTTAAGAAATTAAGGTCAGTCAGTGGGAAAAATTGGGAAAACTTTGAAAGTGTCCCCAAGTTCAGTTGCAAAAACCATCAAGCGATACAAAGAAACAGGCTCACATGAGGACCACCCCAGGAAAGGAAGACCAAGAGTCACCTCTGCTTCTGAGGATAAGTTTATCCGAGTCACCAGCCTCAGAAATCGCAGGTTAACAGCAGCCCAGATTAGAGACCAGGTCAATGCCACACAGAGTTCTAGCAGCAGACACATCTCTACAACAACTGTTAAGAGGAGACTTTGTGCAGCAGGCTTTCTTGGTAAAATAGCAGCTAGGAAACCACTGCTAAGGACAGGCAACAAGCAGAAGAGACTTGTTTAGGTTAAAGTACACAAGGAATGGACATTAGACCAGTGGAAGTATGTGCTTTGTCTGATGAGTTCAAATTTGAGATCTTTGGTCCCAACCACCGTGTCTTTGTGCAACGCAGAAAAGGTGAACGGATGGACTCTACATGCCTGATTCCCACCGTGAAGCATGGAGGAGGAGATGTGATAGTGTGGGGGTGCTTTTCTGGTGACAATGTTGGGGATTTATTCAAAATTGAAGGCATACTGAACCAGCATGGCTACCACAGCATCTTGCAGCAGCATGCTATTCCATCCGGTTTGCGTTTAGTTGGACCATTATTTATTTTTCAACAGGACAATGACCCCAAACACACCTCCAGGCTGTGTAGGGGCTATTTGACCAAGAAGGAGAATGATATGGTGCTATGCCAGATGACCTGCCCTCCACAGTCACCAGACCTGAACCCAATCGAGATGGTTTGGGGGTGAGCTGGACCGCAGAGTGAAGGCAAAAGGGCCAACAAGTGCTAAGCATCTCTGGGAACTCCAAGATTGTTGGAAGACCATTTCTGGTGAAAACCTCTTGAAGCTCTTCAAGAGAATGGCAAGAGTGTGCAAAGCAGTCATCAAAGCAAAAGGTGGCTACTTTGAAGAACCTAGAATATAAGACATATTTTCAGTTGTTTCACACTTTTTTGTTAAGTATATAATTCCAGATGTGTTAATTCATAGTTTTGATGCCTTCAGTGTGAATGTATAATTCTCATAGTCATGAAAATACAGAAAAATCTTTAAATGAGAAGGTGTGTCCAAACTTTTGGTCTGTACTGTATATACAGTCCTGCTCATTGTTATTGGCACTCACTAAGTTTAAGTACATAATGTGGAATATCGCCTGAATAAAATTAATCGATTGAAACAGCTTTTTTTGTAGAGCACTCGTGTTAAATGCAAAAGAGCAAATAATAAACAATAATTTAAAACAAAAAGCAATGGGAGGGAAAAATAGAAAAACCTAAAGCTTGCTATGTCACTGGTATTGACACCCGTTACATTAATTTAGTATGGAAGCACATTTTTACTCGCCTGTAGTAAATCACAAAAGAGATTCGCCTGTGATTAATTGTCGGTGCCCATGTGACATGAATTAGCCAATGAATAATGACTTTAGTGTTTTAAAAAGCCACATGGTAGGCCCTGTTCCTTTGTCACAATGGTGAAGAAAAATGAGCTGTCTGAGGACATCAGAACTGCTATTATTAGCAAACATAAGACTTCTAAAGGCTATAAGGCCATCTCCAAAGACCTTGGTATCCTAGTTTCAACAGTGCACTGTAGCGTCGGCGTCCCTGCCTCCTGCTAGGCAGGGACGCCGTTCCCCTCACCTCTCCACTCCGTGCCCGGCGTCCTCCTCCCGCTCTGCTGGCAGCGCACGCTGCTTCCCGGTCACTGTGCTTAGGGCGTGCGCGCGCTCCCTCTCTCTTAAAGGGGACGCGCGCGCCGTCCTAAGGAGTCCCAGGCCAATGGCCGGAGGATCTCACCATATATAAGGCACCTCCTCCAAAATGGAGGTGCCTGAGCAATGTTGTTGCAAAGCCTTTCAACTCTGCTTCAGCCCTCAGGTCCCGTTGCCAACTTGTTTTCCAGTGCTGTCTACCTGCTTGCAATCCTGCGGTCCGACAGTCTGCCTACCAGCATCTGCCAGTCTGTCTATGGATCAGTCCGCCTGCAGACCAGGAAGCACCTGCCAGATACCTGCCTGATTCCTGTCTACCTGCTTGCAATCCTGCGGTCCGACAGTCTGCCTACCAGCACCTGCCAGTCTGTCTATGGATCAGTTCGCCCGCGGACCAGGAAGCACCTGCCAGATACCTGCCTGATACCTGCCTGCCTGCCAGCCTGTCCAGAGACTCTTACCCGCTCACCTGGGAGCGCTCACCTGCTACCCGCCTGCTAGCCTACCTTGCTCTGACCACCTGCCTGTCCAGAGACTCTTACCTTGCTGTCACTTGCCGTGACCACCTGCCTGTCCAGAGACTCTTATCCTGCTGTCACTTGCCGTGACCACCTGCCTGTCCAGAGACACTTACCCTGCTGTCACTTGCCGTGACCACCCGCCTGTCAAGAGACTGTCCACGTCACTCGCCGTTACCTCCTGCCCTTCTACCCAGAGACTATCCCTGTCACTTGACGTGACTGCCTGCCCACTTTCCCTGGGAGCCACCGGCTTCCTTACAAGAACTGCCCCTTTGTATAGTAGCTCAGAGGTTCCACCTCCCAGACCCGTTACAGTTTACTCGGGCCATGGAACCCGGTGGCACCCAAGCTCCCTCGCTCTCGGACCTATGTCATGAACTATCCCGTCAGCGGTCCCAACAGGACTCCATCTTGGGCCACCTGCGTAGTGTTAACTCCCGCCTGGACACACTGACCGCCTCATCGGGAGCTGCTTCCACCCGCACAACTACTACTTCGGCAGCGCCGCTGCCCATCAACACCATGGAATCCCTTCCCGGTCCACGCCTTGCCGCCCCGCCTCGTTTTGGTGGAGATCCCAGCCTGGCACGAGGCTTCATTAACCAGTGCACCCTGCACTTTGAACTTTTGGCATACCAGTTCACCACTGACCGAGCCAAGGTGGCCTTCATCATGTCCCATCTCACTGGGGAGGCACTGGCTTGGCTAAATCCTCTATGGGAGAGAGGAGACCCCCTGGTATCCCACCTGCCAGCCTTTCTCACGGCCTTCCGGAAAGTCTTCGACGAACCAGGACGAAAGACCTCATCCGCCTCATCTCTGCTACGCCTCCGTCAAGGGAGTCTCACCGTGGGCCAATATGCCATACGGTTCCGTACCCTTGCTTCCGAGCTTGCCTGGGATAATCAGGCACTGGTTTCCGTCTTCTGGGAGGGCCTGTCCGGCCGGATTAAAGATGAACTTGCCGGTCGGGACATTCCTACCACTCTCGATGACTTAGTGACACTTGCCACCCGGATTGACATCCGGTTCCAGGAGCGCACCAAAGAGGTCACCCGTGAGAGGAGGTTTCCATGCCTTGCTCCTACTTTTCTGAATCCCGTCTCTTCCTCTGTAACTCCCCGGGCACACTCTCCAGAGCCCATGCAGGTCGACCAAACCAAGATGGTCAAAACCCGTCAAGAGTCTCGCCGTGCCGAGGGGAGCTGTTTCTACTGTGGTAGTAAGGAGCACCGGATCCATTCCTGCCCAGAGAGGTCGGGAAACGCCTGTGTCTAGGATCACTCTGAGAGGTCGTCCTAGACACGAATAAATCCTCTCCTTCTCTGATGCTGTCGGTCTCTATCATCTGCGGGGAGAACCGTTACTTTGAACTTGCTCAACTTGATTCTGGAGCTGCCGGAAATCTCATTTCTCAGTCCCTGGTAGAGAAACACCGCATTCCCACCAAACCTCTGGCTGTACCCTTATCTGTCGCCTCCGTGGATGGGGGTCTCTTACCGCATCCCATCCAACTCATCACCGAATCCATAACTCTGCAGGTGGGAATGCTGCACTCTGAGAGCATCTTCTTCCATGTTCTGCCTGGACTCTCTCACGCCCTCTTGCTAGGCCTACCTTGGCTCCAGAGACATGCACCCATGCTTTATTGGCAGACCGGAGAAGTCCTTCACTGGGGGCAGGACTGCCATAAGACTTGTTTAGTTCCCGTTCGTCCTGCCCGTTCTTCTCCTACCCCAGCCAATCTACCCGGCCTACCGGTTCCCTATTGGTCTTATGCGGACGTCTTTAACAAAAGAGAAGCAGAGACATTACTCCCTCATAGACCATACGATTGCCCAATCGACCTGATACCCGGCGCTATTCCTCCCCGTGGGCGTATTTACCCTTAGTCCGCTGCTCAAACCCGGTCCATGTCTGAATATATCGAGGAGAATCTGGCCCGGGGATTTATCCGGAAATCTACCTCCCCGGCGGGAGCAGGCTTCTTCTTCGTCAAAAAGAAAGACGGCTCACTCCGTCCCTGTATAGACTATAGAGGCCTTAACCAGATCACGGTGAAAAATAAATACCCCCTTCCGCTCATTCATGAATTATTTGAGCGTCTGAGGGGTGCTAGAATCTTCACCAAGCTGGATCTCCGTGGGGCGTATAACCTGGTCCGTATCCGTCAGGGAGATGAATGGAAGACGGCATTCAACACCCGGGACGGCCACTATGAATACCTCGTAATGCCCTTCGGTCTCTGTAATGCTCCCGCCGTCTTTCAAGAGTTGGTCAATGACATCTTCCGTGACCTTCTCTACTCCTGCGTGGTGGTGTACCTGGACGACATCTTGGTCTTCTCTCCGGATCTTCCCACACACTGGAGGGACGTTCGTCAGGTTCTGCTCAGGCTCAGGCAGAACCACCTCTACGCAAAATATGAGAAGTGCCTCTTTGAGCAGACCTCGCTTCCATTTCTGGGCTACATAATCTCTCAGACCGGCCTACGAATGGATCCTGAGAAACTGTCTGCCATCCAGAAGTGGCCCCGACCAGAGGGGTTGAAGGCTATTCAGCGGTTCCTGGGCTTCGCCAACTACTACCGCCTCTTCATTCCGCACTTCTCTTCCCGGACTGCCCCTATCTCTGCGCTCACCCGTAAGGGCGCTAATCCCAAAGAATGGCCACCCGAAGCAGAGGAGGCCTTCCTTTCCTTGAAACAAGCTTTCTCCTCCGCCCCTGTGCTGTATCGTCCGGACGGCAACAAACAATTCTTCCTAGAAGTAGACGCTTCCTCCTCCGGAGCCGGAGCGGTTCTCACCCAAAAGTCGTCTTCCGGAAGAATGGTAACCTGCGGCTTCTTCTCCAAACTCTTCTCCTCTTCTGAGTGCAATTATTCTATAGGAGACAGAGAATTATTAGCCATTAAGCTGGCACTGGAGGAGTGGCGTTACCTGCTCGAGGGGGCTCTTCACCCGGTAATAATTTACATGGACCACAAGAACTTGGCTTACCTCCAGAGTGCCCAGAGACTTAACCTGCGCCAAGCCCGGTGGTCCTTGTTCTTCGCCCGCTTTGATTTCATTCTTCATTTTTGCCCGGCAGACAAAAACATCAAAGCTGATGCCTTGTCCTGATCCTTTTTGGTCTCTGATCTAGAGGAGGAGCCTAAGCACATCATCGACCCCGCCAAAGTAATGCAGGTGGCCCCCGTGAATCTAAATCGTCTTCCACCCGGTAAGACATTCGTAACAGTACCTGATCGTGAGAAGGTCCTACACTGGGGACATTCGTCTAAGCTACCAGGCCATGCTGGTCAGAAAAAGACCCTCCAGCTTATTACCCGGCATTACTGGTGGCCTACCCTGCACAAGGACATAATAGACTTTGTTTCAGCCTGTGCGTCCTGCGGCCGCAACAAGGTTCCTAGACACCTGCCAGCCGGCCGCCTCCTGCCTCTTCCTGTACCTGCTGCCCCGTGGCAGCATATAGCCATGGACTTTATAACGGACCTCCCTGTCTCTGCCTGTTGTACGGTCATTTGGGTGGTCGCTGACCGCTTTTCTAAGATGGCTCACTTCATTCCCCTGCTGGGCCTCCCGTCCGCATCTGAGTTGGCTAAAGACTTTATCCATCACATTTTCCATCTTCATGGTCTTCCTCTCCACATCGTATCCGATCGAGGAGTTCAGTTCACCTCTCGCTTCTGGCGAGCCATGTGTAAATTGCTGGGGGTCACCTTGGACTTCTCTTCTGCTTATCACCCACAGTCCAATGGTCAAGTAGAGAGGATCAACCAAATTTTAACCAGTTACCTCCAGCACTTTGTTAATGCTCACCATTCCGACTGGGTGGATCTTTTACCGTGGGCCGAATTTTCCTACAATAATCACGAGAGCGAATCTTCCTCCAAATCCCCGTTTTTTATAGTCTACGGTCAGCATCCTCGGATCCCATTTCCCGTCTCCACCTCGGTGGACAATCCGGCTGCGGAATCTCTTGTTAGCGAATTTTCCTCCATTTGGGAAAGTACCAGATCCGCACTTCTTCAGTCATCCGAGCGGATGAAAAAACAGGCTGACAAAAGACGTCTGGATCCGCCACAATTCCGTCCTGGAGATAAAGTCTGGCTCTCATCCAAATATGTCCGGCTCAAGATTCCTTCCTACAAGTTAGGGCCTCGGTTCATCGGCCCTGTGGAAGTTATCAAACAAATCAACCCGGTGGCCTATAAATTGAAACACCCGGCCAACTTGCGGATCCCCAACTCCTTCCATGTATCTCTACTCAAACCCGTTGTACTTAACTCTTTTTCCAAGTCTACAGGTACGCCTCCTGCTCCGGTTTCCGCTGAAAACGAGTTTGAGGTAGAGAACATTCTGGCCACCAAAAGGGTAAGAGGAAAGACCTTTTTTCTAGTGGATTGGAAGGGGTTTGGTCCTGAGGAGAGAACGTGGGAGCCCCGGGAGAACATCCATGCCCCTCTCATCCTTGATAAATTTCTCTCTGGCCTAAAAAAGGGGGGCCTAAAGGGGGGGGTACTGTAGCGTCGGCGTCCCTGCCTCCTGTTAGGCAGGGACGCCGTTCCCCTCACCTCTACGCTCCGTGCCCGGAGTCCTCCTCCCGCTCTGTTGGCAGTGCGCGCTGCTTCCCAGTCACTGTGCTTAGGGCGCGCGCGCTCCCTCTCTCTTAAAGGGGACGCGCGCGCCGTCCTAAGGAGTCCCCGGCCAATGGCCGGAGGATCTCACCATATATAAGGCACCTCCTCCAAAATGGAGGTGCCTGAGCAATGTTGTTGCAAAGCATTTCAACTCTGCTTCAGCCCTCAGGTCCCGTTGCCAGCTTGTTTTCCAGTGCTGTCTACCTGCTTGCAATCCTGCGGTCCGACAGTCTGCCTACCAGCATCTGCCAGTCTGTCTATGGATCAGTCCGCCTGCGGACCAGGAAGCACCTGCCAGATACCTGCCTGATACCTGTCTACCTGCTTGCAATCCTGCGGTCCGACAGTCTGCCTACCAGCACCAGCCAGTCTGTCTATCGATCAGTTCGCCCGCGGACCAGGAAGCACCAGCCAGATACCTGCCTGATACCTGCCTGATACCTGCCTGCCTGCCAGCCTGTCCAGAGACTCTTACCCGCTCACCTGGGAGCGCTCACCTGCTACCCGCCTGCTAGCCTACCTGGAGGCTTAGCCGTCACTTGCTGTGACCACCTGCCTGTCCAGAGACTCTTACACTGCTGTCACTTGCCGTGACCACCTGCCTGTCCAGAGACTCTTATCCTACTGTCACTTGCTGTGACCACCTGCCTGTCGAGAGACTCTTACCCTGCTGTCACTTGCCTGTCAAGAGACTGTCCCCGTCACTCGCCGTTACCTCCTGCCCTTCTACCCAGAGACTATCCCTGTCACTTGACGTGACTGCTTGCCCGCTTTCCCTGGGAGCCACCCGCTTCCTTACAAGGACTGGCCCTTTGTATAGTAGCTCAGAGGTTCCACCTCCCAGACCCATTACATGCACAATGTTATTAAGAAGTTTGCCAAGCATGGAACCGTCAAGAACCTCCCTGGATGTGGGGGAAAGAGGAAAATTGACAAGCGATCTCTTCGAAGGTTAATGCTAATGTTGGAAAAAATGCCACGTCAAACATCCAAAGATCAAAAGGCCAACCTGGAACTGTCTGGAGTCATGGTTTCAATAAGTACCATACGTTGCACACTAAACCAAGTACAGCTTTATGGATGAATGCCAAGGAAGAAACATTGCTGAAGAAAAGACATAAAAAGGAACAACTGATCTTTGCCAAAGAGTACCTTGACAAACCACAATCCTTCTGGAAAATGTTCTATAGACAGATGAAACAAAAATAGAGCTTTTTGGCAATGCAAAGCAACAGTTTGTTTACAGACAGCGCAATGAAGCTTATAAGGAAAAGAACACCTTACCAACAGATAAGCATGGTGGAGGATCCATAATGCTGTGGGGTTGCTTTGCTGTGTTTGGTACTGAAGGCCTTGACCGTATCACCAGAATCATGACATCAGAGAATAATCAAGAGATTTTAGAGTGAAATGTCCTACCCAGTGTAAGAAAACTTGGTTTGAGTCGAAGAAGATGGGTCCTTCAGCAAGACAATGACCCAAAGCACACATCCAAAAGTACACAGGAATGGTTGAAAAAGAAAACATTGACTGTTTTAAAATGACCTGCAATGAGTCTTGACCTCAATCCCATTGAAAATCTTTGGGGTGAGCTGAAATCTACCATTGGGAAAAAGAGTACTGCAAACACTCAAGAGCTTGAACAAACTGCATAGGGAGAAAATTCCAGCTGAGAAGTGAAAGAAGCGTATAGATGGCTACAAGAAATGTTTGGAGGCTGTCAGCAATGCCAAAGGGTGTGCAACCAAGTATTAATTACGGGTGCCTTTATTGTTGCACATGCTGTTTATTCTGTTTTTTCTTGGAAATTGCAACACGGAAGTTGAAAAATAATATTTTATTGTTGTATTACTTTGGACCACTAATCAAAAAATCCTGAGGATATAACTTTGGTACTTTTCCATTTATTTCTTCTGAAGATATTGTATATGAAAAAAATGAAGGGGTGCCAATAATGGTGAGCAACACTTTGTATATATACAGATGAAACCAGAAGTTTACATACACTTTATAAAAAGACACATATGCATGTTTTTCTCAATATCTGACATGAAATCAGAATAAACCTTTCCCGTTTTAGGTCAATTAGGATTACCATCATTTTTAATATTTGCCAAATGCCAGAATAATGAGAGAGAGAGAGAGAGAGAATGTTTTAAGACCCTTTTACTACTTACTGCAAAGTCAAAAGTTTACATACATTAAGATTACTATGCCTTTAAACAATTCTGGACTGCCCATATGATGATGTCATGTGTTTGGGAGCTTCTGATAGTTTTTTGTTTTGCAAAATCTGAGTTAATTAGAGACACACCTTTGGATGTATTTTAATGCACACCTGAAACACACTGCTTCTTAGTGTAGCATCATGGGAAAGTCTAAAGAAATCAGCCAAGATATCAGAAAGAGAATTGTGGACTTGCACAAGTCTGGCTCATCCTTGGGTACAATTTCAAGATACCTGAAGGTGCCTCATTCATCTGTACAAAAAATTATATGCAAGTACAAACAAGATGGGAATGCCCAGCCATCATACCGCTCAGGAAGGAGACGGGTTCTGTGTCCCAGAGATGAACGTGCTTTGGTCTGACATGCGCATATCAACCCAAGGTCAAAAGCAAAAGACCTTGTGAAGATGATGGCAGAAGCTGGTAACATTGTGTCAATATCCACAGTGAAACGAGAACTGTATCAACATGGGCTGAAAGGCCACTCTGCCAGTAAGAAGCCATTACTCCAAAAGAAACATAAAAAAAAACTGATTAATGTCTGATAATGCACACAGGAAAAAAAACTTAATTTTTGGAGACATGTCCTGTGGTCTGTTGAAACAAAAATTTAACTTTTTGGACATAATGACCATCATTACGTTTGGAGGAAAAAGGGAGAAGCATGGAAGCCTAAGAACACTATCCCATCTGTGAAACATAAGGGTGGCAGCATGATGTTGTGGGGTTGTTTTGCTGCAGGAGGGACTGGTGCACTTCATAAAATGGATGGCAACATGAGAAAACAAGATTATGTGGCAATACTGAAGCAACATCTTAAGACATCAGCCAGGAAGTTAAAGCTTGGGCAGAAATGGGTCTTCTAAATGGACAATGACCCGATGCATACTGCCAAAATGGTAACACAGTGGCTTAAGGATAATAAAGTCAATGTTTTGGAGTGGTCATCACAAAGCCTTGATCTAAGTCCTATTGAAAATTTATGGACAAAGCTGAAAAGGCAGGTGTGAGCAAGGCGACCTACAAATCTGGATCAGTTACACCAGTTTTGTCAGGAGGAATGGGCCCAAATTCTATTGTGAGAAGCTTGTGGAAGGATATCCCAAATGTTTGACCCAAGTCATTCAGTTTAAGGGCAATGGTACAAAATACTAATGAAATGTATGTAAGTTTTTGACTTTGCAATAAGTAATAAAAATACCTTAAAACATTCTCTCTCATTATTCTGGCATTTAGCAAATATTAAAAATGATGGTAATCCTAATTGATCTAAAGCAGGAAAGGTTTATTCTGATTTCATGTGAGATATTGAGAAAAACATGCATATGTGTCTTTTTATATAGTGTATGTAAACTTCTGGTTTCCACTGTAGATATATATATATATATATATATATATATATATATGCATGTTTGTTTGTTTATTTATCAGTGGTCTTTTATGTGTTCCATTTTCTAATTATTGCTCCCACTGTTGATTTCTTCACACCAAGCTGCTCGCCTATTGCAGAATCAGTCTTCCCAGCCTGGTGAAGGGCTACAATTTTGTTTCTGGTGTCCTTCGACAGCTCTTTGGTCTTCACCATAGTGGAGTTTGGTGAGTTTAAGGTTGCGGACAGGTGTCTTTTATACTGATAAGAAGTTCAAACAGGTGCCAGTACTGCAGGTAATGAGTCTAGCAGGAGATATGACAGTGTAAAACTGTCAGCTCTCATGCAATGCAATACGTCTATTGCATTGCATGAGACCAGTGATCAAAAAATAAAAATTTAAGTCCCATACAGGGACTAAGTAAAAATGTAAAAAAAGTCTAAAAATGTTTTCAAACTGTTAAAAAAAAAACACACGCAAAAAAATGAAAAATGAAACCAATAAATTCATATATTTATGCAAAAACAAAAAAAGTACACATATTTGGTATTACTGCGTCTGGAACAACCCAATCTATAAAACTGTTACACTAATTAACCCCTTCTGTGCACACCGTAAAAAAAATTAAAAAACGGAGCAAAAAACTATGCTTTTTCATCATATTGCCAAACAAAAAGTGAAATAAAATGCGATGAAAAAGCCAAATGTAAATAAAAACATCATCTTGTCCCGCAAAAGAAAAACAGCTATATAGCTCCATCAACCGAAAAATAAAAAAGTTATAGCTCTCAGAACAAAGAGATGCAGAAACAATTATTTTTTTCTATAAAATAGTTTTTATTGTGTAAAAGCGCCAAAACATAAAAAACTATATAAATATGGTAGCGAAATAAACGTACTGACCCGAAGAATAAAGCTACCTTATCACTTTTACCACATGCGGAACGGCATTAAAAAAAACCTCAAAAAACAAATCCTGAATTGCTGGTTTTTGTTAATTTTACCTCACAAAAGACGGAATAGAAAGCGATCATAAAATGTCACGTGCCCGAAAATGGTACCAATAAAAACGTCAACTCGTCCCGCAAAAAATCAAGCCCTGACATGACTCTGTTCGCCGAAATATGGAAAAATTATAGCTCTCAAAATATTGCGATGCAAAAACTAGATTTTGCAAAAAAAAGGGTCTTTTAGTGTGTGAAATCTGTCAATCGTAAAAACCTAATATAAATCTGGTATCGCTGTAATCGCACTGACCCTAAAGATAAAGTTGTATAATCACATACACTGCACGAGGAACAGCGTAAAAAATAAATAAAACCAATTCTTCACCTGTGGCTGATTTGTTCATTTTGCCTCCCTCACATCGCAGTAAGCCGCGGCTCACATTTATCCTGCGCTGAGCGCTTACACTGGGGTTTCCGTGTAAATCTCTGAAATACGTGATTAAGACAGAAGCCCTGGTGGAAGATTCCCTGTAATGAGGCAGATGGAGGCACCGTGGACATCATCTGACCTGTGATTCCACGGTGTCAGTTTTTTAAGGTGTGCATAAAAGTGCGGTTGGCCACAGTTTTGTGCACTTCTGAAAAAAAGGACACCGCTAAACAGAGGCCAGACTGAGTCCAGAGTAACTCTACTGCCTCATTATAGTGACTGGATAAACGTTAAGTAAAATGTTCCCAATCAAAGCTTCAACTCAATCCTCAAAAAAAAACTAAAAAAAAAAATCCCCACTCAGTTCCATCATCTGTTAACGAAAATATAAGGGGCTTCCACGTTACTGGTAGCACAAAGGGTCTGGTAAAGCGAAATGGCCCTTGCCCCCCCAAAAGAAATTCAGAAAATTCTGTGCTCCCAAATCCAAATGCCCCCTTCCCTTTTGAGCCCCACAATGTGCCTAAACTACATTTAGGGTCCACATGTTTGGCATTCCTGTAGCGATGAAAGCCCGCCTAATTTACAGGTGCATATCTCTAGAAGCACAAGCTGGACATAATGTACTGGTCATTACAGCATACTGGGCACTACAACGGCAGTTTGAAATTTTCACTCAGCAACAACCACTGCTGCTTGTCTCTGGAAAACACCCATGAAGTCAAAATTGTCACTACACATGGAGGTAAATTCCCAAAGGGGTATAATTTCCAAAATGCAGTCACTTGAGGGGGGATTCTGCTCCTCTAGCACTTAGGGTCTCTGTATATAGAATCCGCAAACTATTCTACAATAATTTGTTCTCCAAGAGTCAAATAGCCCGGGTCTCGCCGTATGGTTAAGCGGTACTGTACAGCCACATATGGGGTATTGCCACGTTTACAAGAAATTGTGTGACACATTTTGGCACCATTTTTACCTATTGCCCTGTGTGAAAATGTAAAATATGAGGCTAAAACTATTTTTTTGTGGTAAAAGTATAATTATTTTTTCTTCACTGCCCAATGGTATAAATTTCTGTGAGTCACATGTGGTGTCAATATGATCACTGCACCCCTAGATGAATTCATTGAGATGTGTAGTTTGTAAAATGGGGTCACTTATGGAGGGGTTTCTGCTGTTCTGGGACCACAGGGGCTCTCCCAGTGGGTCATGTCTCCTGCAAACCAAAACAGTAAAATCTGCACTGTAATATGGCGCTCCTCCCTTATGAGCTTTGTATTGTGCCTGAAAAGTAGTTTTCCACCACATATGGGGTATCAGTATACTCAGGAGAAATTGCACAACTGTTTTTGGGGTCCATTTTCTCCTCTTACCCTTGTGAAAATTAAAAAATTGGGGCTAAAAAATCATTTTTGTGGAAAAAGTTTGATTATTTTCATGGCTCTACATTATAAACGTCTGTGAAGCACCTGGGGGTTCAAAGTGCTCACCACGCATCTAGATAAGTTCCTTGAGGGGTCTAGTTTCCAAAATGGGGTCACTTGTCGGGGGTTTCCACTGTTTAAGCACATCAGGGGCTGCCCAAACGTGACATGGAGTCAACTAATTATTCAAGCAAATTTTACATTCAAAAAGTCAAATGGCACTCCTTCCCTTCCGAACCCTGCCATGCACCCAAACAGTGGTTTTCCCCCACATATGGGGTATCAGCGTACTCAGGAGAAATTGCTCAACAAATTTCATGGTGCAATTTCTCCTGTTACCTGTAGCGTCGGCGTCTCTGCCTCCTGCCGTGCAGAGATGCCTATCCCCACACCGCCGCTGTCCCGGTCCGGCGTATTCCGGCTCCCCTGCTGCATCTGCGTGGGGTGCGTGCACCTCGCGCAGTTCCCCGGGCACTGTTCTTAGGGCGTGCGCTCCCTCCCTCTTAAAGGAGCCGAGCGTACCATCCTAAAGAGTCCCTGGCCAATGACCGGAGGACTGCTCCTATATTAGGCACCTCCTCCAAAATGGAGGTGCCTGTGCAAGGTTGTTGCTTGTGTGCTAACTCTCCTCAGCCCTCAAGTTCCAGTGCCTGTCAGCCTGTCCATCAGCCGTGCCCACCTGCCTGTCCATCAGCCATGCCCACCTGCCTATCAGCGGTGCCCGCCTGCCTATCAGCTGTGCCCACCTGCCTATCAGCCATGCTCGCCTGCCTGTCTATCTGCCGCGCCTGCCTGCTTTTCTACCCACATCACCTGCCTGTCTACCAGTCGTGCTCTTCAGCTGTCCCTGTTGGCTTCGGCCATCAGTCCCGTGGGAGTCGCCTGCTCTCACACAAGGTCGGTCCCAGAGAGGCACCTGGTTCACCTTCCCAGTCCCTCCTTGGTTCACGGAGTCGACTAAGCCGCTGTGTGGCCACGGTCGGTCCGGGTAGGTACTTAGTTACGACCCTATGGTCCCTCCTTGTATCACAGCACAGAGGTTCCACCACCCGAATCGGTAACATTACCCTTATGATAATGCAAAGTTGGGTGTTGAAAAACATTTTTGTGAGAAAAATGTGAAAATTTTATTTTTATGGCTCAATATTATAAACTTCTGTAAAGCACCTGGAGGTTCAAGGTGCTCACCACACATCTAGATAAGTTCCCTAAGGGGTCTAGTTTCCAAAATGTGTCACTTGTGGGGGGTTTCCACTGTTTAGGCACATCAGGGGCTCCCCAAACGTGACATGGCGTCCGCTAATTATTCAAGCAAATTTTGTAGTCAATTTTTTCCTGTTACCCTTGTGAAAATAAAAAAATTTGGGTCTAAAGTAACATTTTTGTGAAAAAAAGTTAAATGTTCACTATTTTCTTCCACATTCCAAATATTCTTGAATGTGGTTTTGAGCATCTTGAGGGGTGCAGTTTTTAGAATGGTGTCACTTTTGGGTATTTTCTTTCATAAAGGCCCCTCAAAGTCAATTCAAATAAGATGTGGTCTCTAAAAAAATGGTTTTGTAAATTTTGTTGGAAAAATGAGAAATCAATGGTCAACTTTTAACCCCTATAACTTCCAAAGAAAAAAAAATGTTGGTTCTAAAATTGTGCTGATGTAAAGTAGACATGTGGGAAATGTTATTTATTAACTATTTTGTGTGACATATCTCTCTGATTTAAGGGTATGAAAATTCAAATTTAGAAAATTGCAAAATTTTCAAAATTTTCACCAAATTTCCGATTTTTTCACAAAGTAACGCAAGTCATATCGAAGAAATTTTACCACAATCATGAAGTACAATATGTCACGAAAAACATTCTCAGAATTAGTGGTATCCATTGAAGCGTTCCAGAGTTATTACCTCATAGAGTGACAGTGGTCAGAATTGTAAAAATTGGCCGGGTCAAGAAGGCGAAAACAGGCTTTGGCGCGAAAGGGTTAAACCACGTCAGTAGAAAAATATTGTTTCCTAAGTACAAGTCGCAGAGATCACACTTGCACAGTTTAGCAAATTGTGGATACATTTTATTCCATAAGAGGCTAACCAAATATAAATATAAATATCCCAGTAAACCTTTCACCCTTTGCTCATCTTTTTTTAAGCCAATCAGGATTAGCTTTGCATATTACATCCCCTATTATCCTTTCCAATAATAAATAAATCTGTTACTCTAAGCTTCTTGTACATTGAAGGTGTGAAACATATGGAGACAAATGGACAACAACATGTGATAGAAAAGGGTAAATGCAAACACTCATTATACGAATTACAATATTATTATCCACATAACAATGTGGGGGGCTTGAGTGTACATTTTTATGTGTCTAGCAGTAATGGAATCTACATGCAGTGGCTTGCAAAAGTATTCACCCCCTTTGGCGTTTTACCTATTTTGTTTCATTACAATCCATGTTTAATCTGATTTGTGTGTGACGCATCAGCACTAAATAGTCTAAGTTAGTGAAGTGAAGTGAGAAAAATATAGGCATTAATTAAATTTATGAGATCAAATAACTAAAAATGGACATGTACATATGTATTCACCCCTTTTGCTATGAAGCCCCTAAAAATTTCTGGTGCAAGTAATTACCTTAATAAGTTACATTCTTAGTGAAAGGAAGTCCACCTGTGTGCAATCTAAGTGTCACATGGTCTCTCAGTATATACACACATTTTCTAAAAGGCCATAGAGGTTGCAACACCATTAAGCAAGAGGCACCACTAACTAAACAGCATCATGAAGACCAAGGAGATCTCCAAACAAGTCAGGGACAAAGTTGTTGAGAAGTACAAGTAAGGATTGGGTTAAAAAAATTCCAGTCCCTGAACATTCCTCCAAAGCACCATCAAACCCATTACCATCAAATGGAAAGAACATGGTACCACAACAAACCTGACAAGAGAGGACTGCCCACCAAAACTCTCAGCCCAGGCAAAGAGGGTATTAATCAGAGAGGCAGCACAGAGACCAAAGGTAACCATGAAGGAGCTGCAGAGTTCCCAAGCAGAGACTGGAGTATCTGTACATATGACCAGAATAAGCCGTACACTCTATAAAGGTGGCCTTTGTGGCAGAGTGGGCAGAAAAAAACCTTTGCTTACACACAAAAATTGTAAGACTCGTTTTGAGTTTGCCACAAGACATGCGGGAGATTCCCCAATTGTATGGAGGAAGGGGCTGTGGTCACGAGACCAAAATTGATCTTTTTGGCCACAAATGTAAACAGTTGAGGGAAAGATGGATGGTACGAAATACAGGGATATTCTTGAGCAAAACCTGTTTTAGTCTGTCAGTGATTTGAGACTGGGACAGAGGTTCACCTTCCAGCAAGACAATGACCCAAAGCACACTGCTAAAGCAACACACGAGTGGTTTAAGGTTTAAGGGGAAATGTGCAAAGGTTTTGGTGTGGTCTAGTCAAAGCCTAGACCTTAATCCAATTGAGAATTTTTGGTTAGACTTTAAGATTGCTGTTCACCAAAGGAAACCATCTAACTTGAAGGAGCTCAAGCAGTTTTTCCTTGAGGAATTAGCAAAAAACTCAAGGGCAAGATGTCGAAAGCTCAGAGAGACTTATCCAAAGTGACTTGCAGCTATAACTGCTGCAAAAGGAGGCTCTCCATGGTACTGACTTTAGGGAGGTAAATAGTTATGCACACTACAGTTTTCAGTTATTTTGTCCTATTTGTTGTTTGTTTCACAATAAAAAGGAAACTAAATGTTCACAGTTGTAAGCATATTCTTTACATGAACTGATGCAAAGCCTAAAAACAAACAGTGAAATTCCATATAAGGTAGCAAGGGGGTGAATACTTTGGCAAGCCACTGTATCTATTTTTTTGGCAGAATGTTTCAGTCCTGTGCTTGTATGTACTTATGTAGTGCAGCAATTACATAGTTGGGTATTCACCTAATATTATAGGATGTGCTGATCACACTAGGTTTTCTGCATTTTGCATTTGGCTGGTGTAACTTGGTCTAGCACCCAGTCCAACAGAGTATAGCTTTCCCCAAGTTTATTAAGGAACTTAATCAAAAAGGAAGACGAGTCTGTTTAGAGTAAGGTCCCATCTGAAGGACGTTGTCTTGTCACAGGCAGATGGACTCATAGACTTTGATCAGAAGTTACACAAGAGAACAGACGTGTTAAAGTCCAACATGCCAACAGACACCAGGACACCAAAGCCCTGATACATCAAAAAATGTAGGCCCAAAACATTATTTTAAAAGCTGTGAAAAGTCATAAAATTTTGGTGCAGCTCTTGTTTAATTCATGGTGAGCTGTTGTATTCCCTAATAGAGATGAGCGGTGTTCGACTCGAACTGTTCGCCAATCTCAAATTCGAGCTGTTTTGGGCGGTGTTCGAGCCGTTCGGCGAACACGAACGATTTGAAAAAAATTCGGCTGTTCGAGGTTATGTTCGATAACTGTTCGTGCACCAAAATCATAACTGGATTTTTTCTCAGTAATGCTGAAAATTAATGTTAATACGCAGTTTGAGTGTACAGAGGGGCGGGGGGAGGGGCAGGGGATGAATCTCTGCAGGAATAATGAAGACCTCCATTTTTTTTTCTGTTTCCCGCATTTACAGTGGGGAGGTGCAGTCTGTCAGCCTATCTGCAGCGCACACACGGAGCGAACTGCTTTTTTTCACACAAGCAAGGGCATGTGTCATTGGCAGTGTATGACACATGTCCTTGCCCTATAAGACCCAGCCATTTTTCCCGTCGCCACCATTTTCTCACTGCTGCAGCTGCGTGTTAGACGGCACCGCTGTTGCTGTGTGCGCTAAACTTTGTTAATTTCAAGCCAATTTTCGCACAAATCTACAGATAGCTTGGGAGTAGGGAAGAGTTGTGATTGCAGTCCTTTTAAGGACTAGGTTACATCATTTCATACGACTTTTATCAGGCAGGTCTGTGCTCTTAAATAGATAGGTTGGGAGTAAAGACTAATTGTAATTGCAGTCCTTTTCAGGGCTAGGTTACATCAGTTCCTATCACTTTTTGCCAGGCAGGTCTGTACCAGTGCTGTGCAAGCTTTTTTCACAGCATTTGGCTAAATCTAGCAAAGCAAATCCTTTTTGGCCTATTGCAGAGTGTGTTAGTCAGTGGAGTAGCCTATCTGTGTTGCAAGATATACCACCTGTGTATAGAATACCAATTTTTTTACTGCACCTAGTGAAGTAAAACCTTTTGGGCATAGCATTATTCTATTAGTCCATCTATACTGACCTCCATCAGGTTGCAAATTAAAAATAATTTTTATCTGCATCTAGCTCTGAAAAAATATTTAGGCTTCTAGCAGTGTGTGGGACTTGGTCTATTAGTCCATCTATACTGACCTCCATCAGGTTGCAAATTCAATATCATTTTTTTCTGCATCTAGCTCTGAAAAAATATTTAGGCTTCTAGCAGTGTGTGGGACTTGTTCTATTAGTCCATCTATACTGACCTCCATCAGGTTGCAAATTCAATATCATTTTTTTCTGCATCTAGCTCTGAAAAAATATTTCAGCTTCTAGCAGTGTGTGGGACTTGTTCTATTAGTCCATCTATACGGACCTCCATCAGGTTGCAAATTAAAAATATTTTTTATCTGCATCTAGCTCTGAAAAAATATTTAGGCTTCTAGCAGTGTGTTCTAGCAGTGTGTTCTATTAGTGTGTTCTATTAGTCCATCTATACTGACCTCCATCAGGTTGCAAATTCAATCAAATTTTTTTCTGCATCTAGCTCTGAAAAAATATTTAGGCTTCTAGCAGTGTGTGGGACTTGTTCTATTAGTCCATCTATACTGACCTCCATCAGGTTGCAAATTCAATATAATTTTTTTCTGCATCTAGCTCTGAAAAAATATTTCAGCTTCTAGCAGTGTGTGGAACTTGTTCTATTAGTCCATCTATACTGACCTCCATCAGGTTGCAAATTAAAAATAATTTTTATCTGCATCTAGCTCTGAAAAAATATTT
Source organism: Phyllobates terribilis (assembly GCF_046119375.1). Lineage (NCBI taxonomy): Eukaryota > Metazoa > Chordata > Amphibia > Anura > Dendrobatidae > Phyllobates > Phyllobates terribilis. Next base: position 780,772,805 of record NW_027362762.1, read on the forward strand.
GAGCTTCTAGCAGTGTGTGGGACTTGTTCTATTAGTCCATCTATACTAACCTCCATCAGGTTGCAAATTAAAATAATTTTTATTTGCATCTAGCTCTGAAAAAATATTTCAGCTTCTAGCAGTGTGTGGGACTTGTTCTATTAGTCCATCTATACTGACCTCCATCAGGTTGCAAATTAAAAATATTTTTTATCTGCATCTAGCTCTGAAAAAATAGTTAGGCTTCTAGCAGTGTGTGGGACTTGGTCTATTAGTCCATCTATACTGACCTCCATCAGGTTGCAAATTCAATATAATTTTTTTCTACATCTAGCTCTGAAAAAATATTTAGGCTTCTAGCAGTGTGTGGGACTTGTTCTATTAGTCCATCTATACTGACCTCCATCAGGTTGCAAATTAAAAATATTTTTTTTCTGCATCTAGCTCTGAAAAAATATTTAGGCTTCTAGCAGTGTGTGGGACTTGGTTTATTAGTCCATCTATACTGACCTCCATCAGGTTGCAAATTCAATATAATTTTTTTCTACATCTAGCTCTGAAAAAATATTTGGGCTTGTAGTAGTGTGTGGTACTCATTGTATTAGGCCATCTATACCAAGCTCCATCAGCTTTGAAATTAATAATAATTTTTAGCTGCATCTAGCCGTGAAAATAATTTTTCTTCCCAATAGTGGTAGCAATAGAAATAAGGGGCGCGCGCCTGGCTAACAAAAATATACGCTTCATAACAAAAAACACCAGCCTAGTGCATTGCATTAATAAGATGGCATCATCGTCTCTCCCAGTGCTAGGCCTACTATGCCGGCTAGCATTCCTGTGCCTAAAACACAATGTATGGGTCCGCGCTAGCCACTATGCTGAGGGGTCTAAAGCTGCTGCTAACGCTTTATAACAATTCAATTGGCAGATTTTCACAGAGCTCTTCCCCAACGCCCACCCATCGGGCAACAGTTGCCCACCCTCCCTATGGGATCTAGTGGCGAATAGTTGATGCCATTAATCAGAGCGTCAGTTGCCCCGTCGACGTGGCAAGCATACAGTAAGGCATGGGAAGAGTGGACAAGACTAGTAGCAGGCAGACGGGTTGACCAATGTGAACAAGCCAGATCACAAGTCACCATTGAATTTCTCCACCAGCTAATGATGAGGGGCATATCAGGGGCGTCAGCGCAGCGGTGTCTGACCGGAGTAGCATTTCACTTCCAACTATTGAATTGGGGAGATGTGACAAAGAGATTCATCATCAGACAATCCATAAAAGGGTGGAAAAGGGGTCAGCCAAGTCAGCAGTGTAGACGTCCAGTCCCGTGTCACTAAAACTGATTTCTCACATCCTATCCCTAACACCATTAACATGACACTCACAATTTGAAGCAACACTACTGTCTACTGCATTTGTGATCGCCTTCTTCGGGGCGCTATGCATAAGCGAATTAGTCCCTCAATCCAAAATTACCACCAGTGGAGGCTTATTACACCAGGACGTAGTCATAGCCAATAATGCAATACGTCTACGCATACGCCAATCGAAAACGGTTCCAGCGGGCAGGGGCACTTGGGTACTTCTACAACCCACAAACGGTACACTGAGTCGGGTAACAATAGTAAAAACATATCTAACCATCAGATCACAAAGTAATTTCTTCCTATCACACATTGATGGAACGCCATTATCAAGATACCAGTTCCAAGCTATATTTAATAAATGCATAACATCGGCAGGGAACCACCCCAAAGATTAAGGGACACACTCATTCCGCATAGCCGCGGCCACGGAAGCAGCAAGAGCAGGACTGTCAGAAACGGAAGTTCAGAGGATAGGGAGATGGCGATCCACGTGATTGGCGAGATACATAAGACCGGACTTGTTATCCTAACGTGGTTTGTTTCTTTTACAGGTGACGCTAAGCCAACAGTGTGGGTGATAGGTCACTCGTATATATATTGGGCAGAAAAAAGGGTGAAAGTCCGCCCAGGCGGGAGGAAATTAGAGTTTCATAACACATATTTCAACTGGAGAGGTATTAGAGGACTGCTATGGCCACAGGTACTAATGGAGGTAATCAAGGTAGGGAGAGAGGCAAGAGGTCTGGTCATCTTAGTTATACAGGCCGGGGGAAACAACCTAGGTCATCCCAAGAGCGCATAACTAATGGCAATAATGAAACTAGACACAGAGCGCTTCAGAGAATTTTTCACAAAACTAGCTATAATATGGTCAGAGATTGTGCCGATAGCGGTATGGGAAGGTGCGCGAGACATCACGGCCATCGAACGGACAAGGCGGGTAATAAATATTCGGATGGCAAAATTTAGAAGAGACAGAGGCGGTGTAGTGATACGACACCGACAACTGGAAGGAGATAAAGCAGGCCTCATACGGCCCGACGGTGTTCACTTAATGGATATTGGACAGGACATATTCCTGTCAGGACTCCAGGACGGAGTGGAACAAGCGTTAAGAGTGATGGGGGGTGGGGGTCAGAGTCCTGCATACGAGTACGCAGGATCCTCCGTGGCCTGGAAATAGAAAGGACATGTTGGAGAGTTACACTTGTTGGCCAACTTGCCAGAGTGGAGACCCAGGGCATGCTGCAACAAGCTGAATTATTTTAGAAATAAAATGCCTTTCTAATGGAATGAGTATAAAGAGTTAATAAAGCTGTGACCGATCCTCACCCATCCAGTTGTAAGAGTTACATTATCGTATTGTCAAGGAAAGGGGGGCGGTAGGCGGGCTGAGCGTCTGGGTTTGGTTGGGGGTCCCCACAGTCTGCCTAGGCTAGATGCATTTAAAAATTCTTATTAGATACACAGGCGGTGCAGCTTGCTTCGCAGCTGGGCTACTACGCCCAAAGTATTGCCTAGGCTAGATGCAGTTAAAAATTCTACGCTGACTAGCAGACACTGAAGCTTTGGAGCAGACCTCTGAGTAAACAGCTCTTCAGACTCAACCATCTGTGTTACCCCAAGCCATAGAGTATGTAGTTTCTTACAGTTAAAAGGGGGGGGGCGACTCAACCCACCTCGAATTGACGATGCCAACGTCACGTAAGACACAGCAAGGGGACTCCAAAAAGAGTCTCCATTTTTTCCCAAAATTGTGGCACAGACACCACTTAACCCTAGAACGCATACCTGGGGCCTCGCAGGCCCACCCTGTTAATTGTTTTCTATTTTCTGCAAGATTACTTTAGTTAGAATTTTGAAACTCTAGGTATTCTTCATGTATATAGTTGTTTGTCATTTGAGTTTGAGTTATTCCATGTTATTTGCACACAGGCCTAAAAGGCCCCAGGTATGTGAAAGTGTAGATTTTAATGGTCATGCGTTCTAGGGTTAAGTGGCATCAATTGCCCCACAGTTGCTTAAAACGGTTGGTGAGGTGATTTTACCAAATCCTCAAGCTTTTAGTCTCCCCAGGATGACACAGGGGTAGAAAAGTCCTTGCGAATCCATGATTTGTTCATCTTTATGAACGTGAGTCTGTCTACATTCTCAGTGGACAGCCGCGTGCGCTTATCTGTCAGCACACCACCAGCAGAGCTGAACACACGTTCGGAGAGAACGCTGGCTGCAAGGCATGTCAAGATCTCCAAGGCGTGAGTGGCGAGCTCCGGCCATTTTTCCAAATTGGAATCCCAAAATGAGCAAGGGTCCAGTGACACAGTCATGGCTTCGATGTTCACTTGGAGATACTCCTGTACCATCCTCTCTAGGTGTTGACTATGTGTCAGACTTCTTGTCTCCTGTGGCCTTGCAAAGGATGGTCTAAAAAAGTGGTGAAACGATTCCACAAAATTGCTGTTACCAGCAGATACTGTGTTACTGTTACGGTTTGAGTGATGAAGACTCGACAGTCCCACGGTTGGCAAGTTAGAACTGTGAGATTCACTACGTGCACCACTGGTGTTTTGTGGAAAAGTACATGTAAGATTCTGCAACAGCGTCTGCAGATACTCCTGCATGCGTAAATCCCTTTTTATGGCAGGAATTATTTCGGCAAATTTACTTTTGTACCGGGGATCTAAGAGTGTGGCAATCCAGTAGTCGGGATTACTTCGAATTCTGACAATCCGAGGGTCATGTTGCAGGTAGTGCAGCAAGAAGGCACTCATGTGTCTTGCGCATCCAGGAGGACCAAGTCCTTGTTGTGTTGGTAGCGACGTAAGAATCATGCTTCCTTCCTCTGCCCTCTCCCCCCAACCTCGCACAACAGAAATGTGATCAAGGTCTCCCTCATCTGATGAGTCTTCCATGCCCATCGCCAGTTAATCCTCCACTTCTTCCTCGGCTCCTGCACCTTCCTCAACAGTTTGGCTGCTACCATGCGCCCTGGTTAATCCCTCTCCCCCACCCTCCCATGCCTGCCGTCTTGGTGCTGCCGACCGTCTGGACCTTGGAGATGTTATCCCTTCCGCATACGACTCCTCCTCTACTTCCTCTACCTCCTCTTGTCCCACCACCTGACTCTGAATTCTGTTTAATGTGTGCTCCAGCATGTAAATCACCGGAATAGTCATGCTGATAATGGCATCGTCGTCAGCACTAAACATCTTCGTCGCCATTTCAAAACTGTGCAGAAGGGTGTGTGGCGCCCCTGAGGGTTCAGTCGCCACAGAGTTACTGCATCTCACCCAGAGGTGTGGTATCTCACCCTCAGGTAAGGAAGGCGTATGGCTCGGGACCCTAACACCTGCATCCAACACATACCCGCAGTGGGGGTAGGGCGAGATTGCTCCTAAAGGAGAGCACAGTCCCAGGTCCCTAGCTGGCGGGAGGGTCCTATGTAATGGGTGCTTAGGGGAGCAGCTTAGGGGAGCACATGACAGGGAGAGTATAAATAGGAAGCCATCTTAGAAAGAGCAAGCCAGTCAGAGGAGGAAAAGTGACAGGAGCAGAGGCTCTGCATGAGCTCTGCTCCGGAGGCGAGCCTAGCCTGGGAGGCCCAGGACTGAAGGAGAGAAGAGAGGAGTGGGAGCAGGCAGGCTCCAGGAACCGAAGGGACCCTAGGGGTACGGGCCGTGCAGAAGGCCACCTGTACTCCCGTTGCTACCAGGAGGTAGAGGGGTCAGGCCAGATAAGGGGAACCGGTCCCTCAACTAGCGGAGAAACAGCAAGGCTAAACTAGAAACCGAAGGCTGCAGCATTTCATGTACTGCAGGCCAAAGTCCACACCAGTCTCACTAAGAAGGTAGCCACATAGGACCCAGGGGACGGAACACACGTCGCCCGCCAAGGCCCGAGGATACCGGATAGAAGTGTCACTGGGTGTGAGGTGCAGGGAGGCGGCCAGAGAAAGGACACACAGAAGGGGGTCCTGCTAAGTACTCCGGAGCTATCTGGGGGTGGACTGAGCCCCTCACTGAGTACGCACAGCACGACGGGGGAGATTGCTTTGGTACCTGTAATCTGGACTGCAACAACTGTGAGTAAAGATCTTGGGACTGCATCACACGGACTCTGTGTTCATTACTGACTCCCTGCACTACAACCACCATCATCCACCCACACTGCCCTGAAGCTACACTCTTCTTGTGGGGAGTAATAATACCATTGCTGCAAACCACCAGCTTCAGAGGACTGTTCCGCAGCGGCGGCCCCTTTGGCCGCACTCCACAGGTGGCGTAGTCGGACATTATAAAACCCATATATACAAATTACCCTTGGATTGACCGCCCTGGGTCACGGACCGGGTCACCGCCACAGTGACTACAACCCCCAGCGTCTACCAGCCCGGCTCCGGGTACCCCACGGCCCAGATGGCGCATCAACTTCATAGGTCCCTGATCTGAGACCACTCCTGCAGCGTGATTTGCCCCACCTCTGGATCTCGTTGGCCCAGGCTATACGTCAGAACGTATTGCACCAGGGAGTGTCGGTGCTGCCACAGTCGCTGCAACATGTGCAGAGTTGAATTCCATCGTGTCGGCACATCGCATTTCAGCCGGTGAACTGGCAGGCCCAACGACTTCTGTAGAGATGTAAGTCGTTGAGCTGTGGGATGCGAACGGCAGAAGTGAGCACACAGCGACCGTGCCCTCTGCAGAAGGCCATCTAGTCCGGGATAGTGGGCTAAAAATTGCTGGAATACCAGGTTCAACACGTGAGCCATACAAGGCACGTGTGTGACATTGCCCCGGCGAAGGGCCGCACCCAGGTTTGCAGCATTGTCGCACACGGCCTTCCCTGGTTGCAGGTCCAGTGGAGACAACCATTCATGAAACTGGGTCTCCAGAGCTGACCACAACTCCTCAGCTGTGTGACTCACATTTCCCAGACATTTCAAAGTAAACACTGATGCCGTTGAGCCATGCTGCCAGCATAGCAAGGAGGTGTGCAGGATTCCTTCTGCGCAGTTAGAAAGCAGGTGGCATTACAAGACAGGCTTTGGGTGCAGGTGGAAGACCGAGAGGAGGTTGAGGAGGCAGAAGCAGTGGAGGAACTTCGAGATAAAGAGGATTGACGCACAACTCGTGGGGACGGCAAGACTTGGACAGCAGCCCCTTGTCCTGCTGTCACCATAGGTACCCAGTGCCCAGTCAGCAACATGTAAGGTCCCTGTCCATGCCTACTCGTCCAAGTGTCTGTGGTGAAATGCACCCTGTCACACAGAGAGTTTCTCAAAGAAGCGGTGATGTTGTGTGTGACATGCTGGTGGAGCGCAGGCACACCTTTCTTTGAGAAGTAGTGCCGACTGGGTATCTGGTACTGGGGCACTGCGACGGACATAAGGTCTCGAAAATCCTCTGCGTCCTCCAGGGGGAAAGGCAGCATTTCTGTAGCCAAGAGCTTGCAGATGGTGAAATTCAACCTCTTAGCTTTGTCATGGCTAGGAGGAAATGGTCTTTTACTTTTCCACATCTGAGGGACCGAGGGCTGGCTGTTGTGCTTAGACCGGGTTGAGTAGGGTGTCCCCGGCAAACTGCCGGTCTGTGAGGAAGATGCAGGCGGACATGTTAGGTTGCCTTGATCCAAAGGTGGTGCTCTCGATGTCGGAGAGCGCTCAACACCAGTAGGTGTTTCCCCTTCCCAATGAACTGACGACCTGCCAATCACACTGGCAGTTGCTGGTAAAGAGGTGGCAGGTCTGCATCCAAAAACATGTGTGACTGCTGTCCCCCCAGTCACAGAGGATGAAGAGGCTGCGGATGCACAAGATGGGGCAGACGGTGGTTGGCCCGGCCCGCTAGGCCGCATTGTAGCACAGTGAGCTTCCCACTGCAACTTATGCTTCATATCCATGTGACGGTACATGCATGAAGTACTCAAACTATGGATTTTTTGGCCTCTACTTAGCTTTTAGTGACAAATATTACAGATAACACGGGTTGGGTCATCCTTATCGATCTGAAAAAATGCCCAGGCTATGCAAGGCTTAGAGCCCATGCGACCTGAAGAGCCACTACGACTTGTGGTCAGAGGCAGAGTTGTGTTTGAGGATGCAGTTGTTGACGTGCTTCCAGTACTCCGTCTCTGTCCAGGAAGGCGCAACCTAACCTCATCGTCAATAGCATCTGTGATGCCCCGCTGCGCTTGGTATCACAGATCCTAGAAGAGTGCATTGATGGAATCCTCCACAAGAGGCCCCCATAAACATTCACACATCTTCACCTTCCACCTCAGATCAGCAGAGGGAGCCCGTTAGGGATATAAATAGGGAAGGTGGAGCTAGGCAGTTCAGTTCCTCTGAAGAGTTCCTGCAGTAGAGAAGCCTAAGAGAGGTCAGTCTGCAGTGGAGCTCAGTCTAGTCTAGAGAACTCAGTTAATAGTTCATCAGTGGAGCACGAGGCTCCTGCTAGCTAGATTCAGGGAGCCCAGATAGCGCTTAAGGTGTTACGGCGCCATAAGATCGGTGAAGCACGGCAAGCTGCCGTTAGTGTGTATAGCCTAGTGAGGGCCCGAGTAGGCCGAAGGCGAGTGGCGAGTTAGTACATAAGGGGCAGAGGAGCTTAACCAGCTCACCCCGAAGCATTTACCGGACACCGGATCCGAGCTTACCGGGATCTCTATTACCCAGTAAGGCATAACCGGAATCCCTGGAGAACTACAAGTCCCAGGATCGCTAAGGTGCTGATACGTAACAGAGCCAGGAGATGCTTAGGCCCCGCATACTGGGAGCATGAACTCCAAGAGAAGGCCCTACCACAAGGTCAGCCAGCGCAGGACAGAGACAAAGTTAGGCCTAGCTCCAGGCAGGTCAGAAACTTACTACGCAGAGGCAAGAAACAGGAGGCCCTACACCCGCTCATTGGGGAGGATCCTGATATGCACCCTTCACCCTACAGTGCTCCGGGATGTGCCTGAATTTCCACCAGTAAAAGGTACTGAAGTGACTACCGTGTCCGTTCCCGTTCTTGCTCTGACCCAGCTGGGTCTCGCCTGTCCTGCATTCCCTCTGCATACGCTGCCCTGAGACCTAGCTCCACCTGTGGGGAGCTATACCATCGAGCTGCCTTATCACCGGCCTCAGTGGACTGCTGCAGCGCTGGTGATTCTCGCCAGATACCACAGGTGGCATCACGAAGTCTTATAAAATTAACAATTATCCAACCTTTTAAAGAGTGACCCCAGGGTACGGGCCAGGGAGCCGACCACCGCGACATCCCCAAGGCCAGGCAAAGGCCCGGGTACCGAGTCATCCTCATCCCCTGGGCTAGTCACATCCTCCTCCACCTCCTCTGCTCACCTCATCGACTGGCTGACTGTGGGTTGACAGTAAGTGGGATCTCCAACCTCGTCATCATCACCCTGTGTGTTCTCACACCCGTCGTCCTCAGAGCCAACCTCTTCCTGCCCTGACCGAAAAGTCAAGTTGTCACTCCAATCAGGTATTTGAGTCTCATCATCGTCTTCATCATTGTCTCCACCAACAGGAGTTACAGTTTGGGAACGAGGGTCTACATTATGCTCAGAACCTTCTTCATCTGGTCCTGGATCCGACTTATAAAGATTCTGGGCATCAGTGCAGATCATTTCCTCGTCTGGATTAACAGAAGCTCTGGAGCAGACCTTCGTTTCCCAGGCTATAGTATGAGTAAACAGCTGTGCAGACTCAACCATCTGTGTTACCCCATACTCAGACGGGCAGCTGGAGACTTGGGAGCTGTGAGGAAGCAAGTGCGATTGGGGTGACACCTCTGAGGACTGGAGTATTTGTGATGTTGAAGTTGAGGTGGAGGAGAGCCCACTTGAAGGAGCACTTGATATCCGTTGAAGCACCTGCTGTTTTTGTGCCTCATCTGGAATTTGTAGCGATGGGCGTGTCCGTAAGAAAGGGATCGTATCACATTGTCCACGAAAAGAAGTAGACATCTTAGTTTGGCTGGAAGATGGTCTTTCTTCTGCAGATGTTACTCCCCCCCCACCGCGGGGGGGCTCAACCCACCAGCGGACAGGCACCAGTATTGGGAGAGGGGGGCTGGCCATCAGGGTCCACTGTGGCTCTGGCACAAACCCGGCGACACGGAGGTCGCACGGGCAGGAACGGACTGGCTGTGTCGGCTTCGCACTTTTTTGGTTTTAGAAGGGCATGACATGCCTATATCTGTGTCTCCCCCTCCTTTTACTCCTCCACCTCTTTTCTTTTCGCATGACTATATGTACTTGTCACTTTTCCATGTGTTAGTTGTGTCTTCTGAGCAGTTTGTCAGCTTTTGGACACCTTTTGAAGTGTTTTCTATGTGTTTTCTATGTGTTTCTATGTGTTTTTGTTTGCCTGCCATTGGTTTTAACGGTGTTCGACGGTGTTCGACGAACAGTTCGGCTAATATACAGGTGTTCGACGAACCGAACCGAACTCGAACACTACGGGGGTGGCTCAACACTATTCCCTAAGCCAGAAATCTCACTCCAGTCCCTGCCTATAAGATTTCTGACGGAGGCGCACATCATTCGTCAGTTGCTCCAGATTCATGAAAAGGTGTGTACCTTTTTATAAATCAGCAGCGTCTGATTCCACCACATGCCCTCATTAAGACCGGAGAGAAAATCATCAGTCTTGATGAATCGAGGCCAAATATGTCCTCTAATACAGGGTTCTCCAACTCCAGTCCTCAAGGCCCACCAACAGGTCATGTTTTCAGGATTTCCTTAGTATTGCACAGGTGATGGAATTATTGCCTGTGCAGGTGATGGAATTATCACCTGAGCAATACTAAGGAAATCCTGAAAACATGACCTGTTGGTGGGCCTTGAAGACTGGAGTTGGGGAACCCTGCTCTAATACACATTAGATTGTCCTAAGACTCTGATGACATTAGCAGTATCTGCTGAAGATATCCATGTATTTAATGGCAATGCTCCTTACCGATTCTTCGCCTGGGAGCTTCACCCTCCTTGATTCAGCCTTGTGATGACTCATTGAGTATTTCAGAGCATGGAGAGAATAACATGACAGACTCAAAGATGGATGAGTTAGCGCAAAGAACCTATTTTCGCCTGCGGATATATTATGTTAAATCCTTCATCCATCATATTAATCTTTAAAATGTTGGCAAGTGCAGGAAATGGAGGTGTGCACAGTGTTGACAGTTTGTTATTTCTTAGTTTTTGGGGCTGAGTTTTAGCCCTTATATCTCAGACTTTGTCATCCATAGATAGATAAAAAGCAAGCGGAGACCTGTAAAAATAATCTCCCACTGTGATAACAATAGCTTTTTGCCTTCAGTTGGAGAGACAGATCAATACATATTTTTATAAGCACTATATAAGCCATTTCATACTTTACAGTGTACGATTGCAATACATACATACATAGCCCATCTGCTAAAGTTGTGTAACTTATACCTAGATTACATATAGAATAACCAACAGCAATGTTATAGCACATAAATAAAGCTAAGGAGCTATTTATCTTCTTACTTAGTATCAGAAAATTGGATTTCCACAATTTTAAAAACATTAGAAATAGCAGGAAGACAACAGAACACAACATAGCCTTATTGCCCCATATTGTACAACAATGACAGTCTTTCATCCATTCAGTGTACTCTATAAGACGGATGTCGTCAATGCTTTTTTATTTTTTTTCTTTGCTGTTTTTTGTGCTTCTTTTTAAAAATAACATAAAAATTGCTGTCAGAAATACTGTATGAGTGCTTTATTAGTTCAAAAAGCCAGATTTATTTCTTCCCTTAATATCCATAAAAGCGTTCCTTTATTTTTATATTAGTATAGTTTAGCTGTGCAAGGTCCTGATTTTTGCAAAAAAAAAAAGCTATAGTTTTTTTGACTTCATTTTGCACAGTAAGCATTTAATTTATATTACAGCAAATAAAAAAAGAGATTGCACCATTTTTCTTATAAGATTTCTATAAAACCATAAATAATGGGACATACTGTATGTATTACTACCATCAAATTCTTAAGACAGTCACAAAATGTCCCAGATTTATCACAGTAGGAAAAAACAGGAGAAGTCAGCTCACCAGTGGTGAAAACACCTGTACCACGAGGAGGAACAGCTGACGGAGTCGCCCAGGCAAGGGCTGCAGCAGCAAATTGGGGAAAAATGGTGAATTTCCAGCAATTCATCCTTAGGTAGGTAAAAACTAGAAGTTTATTTCAAACATACATAAAACCAGGAACAATAGCACATAGCAGACCAGAGTAAAGATAGAGCCGCAACCTATGCGTTTCGGCATATGACCTTAATCATGGTCAACAGCGGTTTATTTGGTTTAATAAAACACCTTAAGACTGTCCAGTCCAATGTGGTAATCACTATCAAAGCTTCCTTGTCCATTTCCTGAAGTAAAAAAAGTCTTGAATGTTGTTGTGTGATGATTTTTTTTATATTTTATGCAACTGTCGGTTTTGAAAAGTGTGAGTGTAAAAGTGGCCCATGGCTAGCTGTGCAAAATAGCTGTCAGTCAGATGAATTTTAACTTTTTTTTAAAAAAATCACAAAAAAAGTAAAAAACCTCAACCTAGTAAGGGAGTGGCGTAAAAATTGAGGCAGAAATGCTTTATTTAAAGGTGCACCAAATTTATCAAACATTGTAACTTAGCATTACAGACACAAGAAAATCTAGCTTTAAAAGAAAATCCTGGGGCATAGCCTGGATGACATGTAAAGTGGACGTGTGGCATGTAGCTTCTGGAAATCCAGCACTGCTTCTCAGCACTTGCACCTCAGATATTTGATAGTAAACTCTGTTATCTCAGGTTCCATTTCCCTGCTTCAGTTACCAGAAGATAGTCCTGAAAAGATCCAGGCTGAGAAGGACACACTTCCAACATGGCGCTGTCAGCTGGCCCACCAACCAGGGAGAAGTACACAGAGACAGCCACGTGTAAGGTGGAGTGATTTGCTAGAATGGCCTCTAACTCTGTGTCTCCTTTGACTGAGGATCCTTCTCTGGAATGCACACTGATCGAAACAGAGGACGTGTTATCTTCTGCGGACTCTAGGTCTCAATGCCATCACAGCCAATAATGAAAATCTGGCTGTTCTTACTACATATTACTACACATATTAGAGACCTTAAGGAGAGTACAAGCCTCATAAAGCAATACCTACACAAAATTGCTGATCAGGTAAAGGATATGCAGTGCACATTGCTAAGCTCAGATCAATCCTCTCTGACTAGTCGGCAGAGGAGGAGAATGAAGTCTGTGATTTGAGCTTGTGTGCTCAAACTTCTGTCAATCATTGAAAGGCAGCTCTGCCCCATCAGTGATGTCCTCTTGTCATTTTGTCCGATTCCGGTGTCTAGATCAGAAGTAATACAGCATGAAGCAGTGGCTGAATGACAACATAGGGTTATATGACCCACACAAAGATGTTCTCGTAGAAGCAATGCAGGTAATACAATTCCTAAAATAATTGTTAGGAAAAGTTGGAACATGTGAAAGGGGGTCAAATAGTAGTGGAAAACCTCTTTAAACTGGACTGGTTGACAATTTGCACCTTGGAGATCCCATTATAAGGCAGTTCTCCCTTTATGCCTCCTCATGTCAGTCCATGTGAAGGATAGATCTGGAAATCAGGTCGGAATCTGTTCTTTCCAAAATTCATTTTGAAAGCTATTTTTTGCACAGTATTTTAGATCACTCTCCACTGCAAATTGAGTTTCAATTTGAAAAACATAGGACTCAGACAAGCACAGTATGATGTGTAAACCCTTATTGGGTGCAGCTTATTGTGTTGTGTATGTGGCTCTGAATGAGGCTGTGCAGGGTGTAGATGTGGTCAGTAGTGCGGTTGTTTGGCATGAGCCTTGCTAGGCTTTTGCTGAGGATGTTGTGCTCAGTGAGAAAACTGATGATCCTCTTGTTCAGGATGCTTTTGAACAGTTTTCCCAGGTTGCTGTTGACACATATGTCTCCTAAGTTGGCAGGGTCATACCTATCCTCACTCTTGTGGATGGGTATGATGAGGCCTTGGTTCCAAGGATAAGGGAAGTAGCCAGCATTCAGCACAATATTAAACAGTTTAACCAACTTCCTGTAATGTAATTGGTGTATCCAGAGGATTTTGGACATTTTTGACTTTTTCCTCCATTGCCTTTAGTTTTGTCATTATATTTTTCTGTTCTTGGCTTAGTCCTTCCTTTGGGATGTCTTTGTAGCAGTCTCTGAAGTACTGGATCCAGATGTTGCCATTTCGGATATGAATGTTGTTTTTCTTTTTATGCCCATGCGGTTCCAAAGTTTCCAGAAGGAGTTGTCTTGGAGGGTATCTCGGAGTTGGTTACCATTCAGTTCCCTGCGGTGGGCTTCTGGAAAATAGCCGTCTCCCAAGATCTCAATCTGCACATGCACTGCCTCCGGCGGCCATTTTCCCAAAGCCCACTGCAGGAATATATATGGAAAAGGGGACCTCTGCTTACCGGCGCCGACATCTAATGAGCGCCAGGCACCTCAGCATAACCGTACTCCCGCATTATAAAATGCACCCCCATTTTCCTTCCAAATTTGGAGGAAAAAAATGTATCTTAAAATCATACATAACTGTAGACTTTTCACATCACAGTATTCCTATATCAGGTGTAATGTGGGAGACATGTAATGCCTCTGTCACAACTGTGGATGTAATGTGGGGGATATGTGACGTCTCTTTCACCAATGCGGATGTGATGTGGGGGACATGTGACGCCTCTGTCACCACTGTGGATGTGGTGTGGGGGACATGTGATGCCTCTATCATCACTGTGGATGTGGTGTGGGGGACATCTGACGCCTCTGTCACCACTGTGGATGTGGTGTGGGGGACATGTGATGCCTCTATCATCACTGTGGATGTGGTGTGGGGGACATCTGACGCCTCTGTCACCACTGTGGATGTGGTGTGGGGGACATGTGATGCCTCTATCATCACTGTGGATGTGATGTGAGGTAGATTACCGCACTACAGATGATGACACAGGATCGCTCCTCTCTCACTTCCAATGCTGGAATGAATGAGAGGTCTCTGGCTGTGAGTTTAGAAAAAAAGCCCAGGAAGCTGCCTGGTCTGGTGGAGCCAGATGCTGACAAACTGAGTGCAGGGAATGAAGTGAAATTCTAGAGGAATGAAAGGTAGAAACAAAAAACTAAATTTATAGGGGCGTTGTATATTACAATATAGCACAGATTATCTTTAAAAAAAAATTGGATTAATTATTTGTAGAATACTGGAAAAGTCACTGTTGCTTCAACAAACTTTGCAGAAACTAATATTGCAAGGAAATATAACTAAAAACTTGAGCCACTTAACCCCTCCCCTTCTCCTGAAGTCATCATTCACTCCAAAAAACAGTTAAAGTCCATCTTGCCCAAAATGAGACAGACTGCTAGGTGTCAGATTAAAGATAACTATTAAAGTCTATTCTGGATTCACAAACTGCTCAGTCAAGTTTTGTAACTATTGACTTCCATGTTGCTGGATCTAAACATATGCTACGCAGAAACAAGAGAGCAGGAATCTCTTATGCTTTGTGTTAGGCTCACCAGGTGAGGTGGATTCACTAAACCTAAGTCCAGGTGAACACACGGACCTCGGGCTTTGATGCAGCAAGCAAGAAGGCTCATGGGCAGGGAGGACTTAGCAACAGAGGAATCTCAGGAACAGCAGGACGGAAGAAGTGGAACCCAGCAGGGATGAATGCAAGCACCAACATAAAAGCACAGATGGTGGTGCACATAAACATAGGAGCAGAGTCTCAATCCCAAGACACAGGTGCCTGTCTAAATAGGCCTTAAATAGAACTAGGGAGATGATGTCACTGATCCACTCAAGGGAATCTGCAAAACCAAACGTGGAGCATAGCAGGGGACAGCGGACCCAGGGGAAGGAAATGGAACCTAAGATACCCAGGACAGGTGTGTATGATGTGTATGGGAATCATCATAATAGCTAAAATCCACACACCAGCTCAGAGACTAAAATGAGATGCTAGAGCCCGAAGAGAGGAAAACTGGTGAAAAATGCAGAATACAAGTCATATAATGGACAGGAATAGTGTTATTCCTCATGTTCACAGACATAACAGCTTATTGTCACCTAAAATGACAGGTACGCTTTGACTGATAAATAATAAGTTATGACGTGGTTCATCTTTTCATTACAAGGCAACCTAAATAAATACTAGGAAAACTGGTGTTGTCACATCAAAACACCTTCCTGCAGAGATTTTTACTTATACAGATTCCTTTATAGCCTCATCAAATGCTTCTATTTAGGACGTGTGGTTAGTGAACTTTATCTCCTAAACTCGGGTTTCCCGCTATGGTGGAATTGAATAGAATTTCAATGTTCAAAACATGAAACGATATCAGAACTTGAAATAGGCAAGAACAGTGTGGGTGTGCTAAGGAAGATGCATTTTCACTTTTGGCTACTCTTCAATTCAGCAACCTGTCGTTTTTTTCATATTATAAATGTAAGGAAGCATTAGGATTGCAAACTGAAAAGAAGACATACAATAGAAAACACAATCTGCAGTAATTTGTCAATGTCCATTAGACGGGAAATGTTCTGGAAATCATATATGTTTACTGGCACTATCCTTACCATCTGCTTCAGTCATAAAAACCAGGGCTTCATAGCAGGGTATTATAAATGTTCCAGGAGCTTTTAGTAGCACAATGAAACAGTTTATGAGCTTGTGGAAATCTTTGGTATCCAAATATTGAAAGCCAAGAAAATGTTGTAATCAACGCTAATCGCTCCGTAACTTTTATGGGGTACTTGTGGCTTCCACACTTGCCAAATATTTTCTTAACACCTGGATATATTTTTTTACTGAACATACAGATTGCACATAACTAACAATGATGATAAAATGTTACAGCTATAAAGTCTCAGCCATTAGTTAGTTAGTAAGACATTAAAGGAAGATAGACATTAAAGGGGTTTTCCCTCGAACAAAAGTTAATTTTAATCAATACAGTGGGTACGGAAAGTATTCACACCCCTTTAAATTTTTCACTCTTTGTTTCATTGCAGCCATTTGGTAAATTCTAAAAAGTTCATTTTTTTCTCATTAAAGTACACTCTGCACCCCATCTTGACTGAAAAAAAACAGAAATGTAGACATTTTTGAGTATACAGATATTACAGTGTGGAATCACAGCTGATTCTTTCTTTGAAGTAAAACATTGTTTAAAAACAAGCAGTGAAATGTTTTACAAAAAGAATCATCTGTGACCCTGTGCTGTATTGTCTGTATACTCTTTTGCTTCATCACCTGCCCAGGAGATGTGGTATGATCAGACCATGTTCCTGTATACGGTCAGACACAGAAATTACACAGGGGAACATTCATAAGATTATCTCAGCACAGGAACATTATAAACACATCCAATTGTGGAACTTATTATTATTCCAAGATCTATTGATTAAAATGAACTTTTGTTCGTGGGAAAACCCCATTAAAGGGAGTACAAGGTAGGTAGGGTGTAAAGCAATATATTACAGTGTCATCACTTTCAGTTATGAACAGAAGTGTTGGCACCCTTGAAATTGTTCCAGAAAATGAAGTACTTATCCCAGAAAATTGTTGCAATTACACATGTTTTGTTATACACATGTCTATTTCCTTTGTGTGTATTGGAACAACACAAAAAAGAGAAAAAAAGGCAAATTGGACATTTCAAACATTTTCTGCAACAAATTTCAAGGGTGCCAAAACTTTCGGCCATCACTGTATGTGTGCATGATTGTGCATGATAGTGACCTTGCAGGCGCAGGGACAATCAATAAACCTCCAAAATGGCCAGAATTACAAAGTGCACTATTGACTAGCGATTGGCCCTAAACAATTTTAAAGCATAACTGTTAATTCAGGTCATTGTTCAGAATAAACTGTGCGTACATAAGGAATAAGAATATTTCTGGTCATTATGAGACTTAAAACCTACAAAAGACAAAAAATATATCTCATACCCTACCATCATTATATATAAATGTAAAGCAAAGTTGCATATTAAATATAGGGTACTTAGTGAACTATTTTTGATCAACAAAAAGTATACAAGCCGTCCCACCAGCGACAAGGTGACCCTAAATTGGGACGGTCCTACACTGTCTATATTAAAAACCTTACTGTATATCAAAGTTGAAGTAATGCATATAAAAGGGCAGAAAAATAGGACCGGGTCCCAACTCCAGACCACCTAGGCCCGTGGTAAGCTACATATATACTAATCAGCTCAACAAAGGGGATGCCACACCCTTAATTTGCACAGAATGCAAACAAGACAAAAAACCAAGCAATGTGAACTGAGGTCTAAGATGGTACACATGCAAGAAATAGGAGCATGTTCACACTAGCAAAAAGAAGCAAAACCTACAAAAGACAAAAAATATATCTCATATCCTACCATCATTATATATAAATGTAAAGCAAAGTTGCATATTAAATATAGGGTACTTAGTGAACTATTTTTGATCAAAAAAAGTATACAAGCCGTCACACCAGCGACAAGGTGACCCTAAATTGGGACGGTCCTACACTGTCTATATTAAAAACCTTACTGTATATCAAAGTTGAAGTAATGCATATAAAAGGGCAGACAAATAGGACCGGGTCCCAACTCCAGACCACCTAGGCCCGTGGTAAGCTACATATATACTAATCAGCTCAACAAAGGGGATGCCACATCCTTAATTTGCACAGAATGCAAACAAGACAAAAAACCAAGCAATGTGAACTGAGGTCTAAGATGGTACACATGCAAGAAATAGGAGCATGTTCACACTAGCAAAAAGAAGCAAAACCTACAAAAGACAAAAAATATATCTCATATCCTACCATCATTATATATAAATGTAAAGCAAAGTTGCATATTAAATATAGGGTACTTAGTGAACTATTTTTGATCAAAAAAAGTATACAAGCCGTCCCACCAGCGACAAGGTGACCCTAAATTGGGACGGTACCTGCACTGTCTATATTAAAAACCCAATTTAGGGTCACCTTGTCGCTGGTGGGACGGCTTGTATACTTTTTCTGATCAAAAATAGTTCACTAAGTACCCTATATTTAATATGCAACTTTGCTTTACATTTATATATAATGATGGTAGGGTATGAGATATATTTTTTGTCTTTTGTAGGTTTTGCTTCTTTTTGCTAGTGTGAACATGCTCCTATTTCTTGCATGTGTACCATCTTAGACCTCAGTTCACATTGCTTGGTTTTTTGTCTTGTTTGCATTCTGTGCAAATTAAGGATGTGGCATCCCCTTTGTTGAGCTGATTAGTATATATGTAGCTTACCACGGGCCTAGGTGGTCTGGAGTTGGGACCCTGTCCTATTTGTCTACCCTTTTATATGCATTACTTCAACTTTGATATACAGTAAGGTTTTTAATATAGACAGTGTAGGTACCGTCCCAATTTAGGGTCACCTTGTCGCTGGTGGGACAGCTTGTATACTTTTTTTGATCAAAAATAGTTCACTAAGTACCCTATATTTAATATGCAACTTTGCTTTACATTTATATATAATGATGGTAGGGTATGTGATATATTTTTTGTCTTTTGTAGGTTTTGCTTCTTTTTGCTAGCGTGAACATGCTCCTATTTCTTGCATGTGTACCATCTTAGACCTCAGTTCACATTGCTTGGTTTTTTGTCTTGTTTGCATTCTGTGCAAATTAAGGGTGTGGCATCCCCTTTGTTGAGCTGATTAGTATATATGTAGCTTACCATGGGCCTAGGTGGTCTGGAGTTGGGACCCGGTCCGGTCCTATTTGTCTACCCTTTTATATGCATTACTTCAACTTTGATATACAGTAAGGTTTTTAATATAGACAGTGTAGGTACCGTCCCAATTTAGGGTCACCTTGTCGCTGGTGGGACGGCTTGTATACTTTTTTTGATCAAAAATAGTTCACTAAGTACCCTATATTTAATATGCAACTTTGCTTTACATTTATATATAATGATGGTAGGGTATGAGATATATTTTTTGTCTTTTGTAGGTTTTGCTAGTGTGAACATGCTCCTATTTCTTGCATGTGTACCATCTTAGACTTCAGTTCACATTGCTTGGTTTTTTGTCTTGTTTGCATTCTGTGCAAATTAAGAGTGTGGCATCCCCTTTGTTGAGCTGATTAGTATATATGTAGCTTACCACGGGCCTAGGTGGTCTGGAGTTGGGACCCGGTCCTATTTGTCTACGCTTTTATATGCATTACTTCAACTTTGATATACAGTTAGGTTTTTAATATAGACAGTGTAGGTACCGTCCCAATTTAGGGTCACTTTGTCGCTGGTGGGACGGCTTGTATACTTTTTTTGATCAAAAGTAGTTCACTAAGTACCCTATATTTAATATGCAACTTTGCTTTACATTTATATATAATGATGGTAGGGTATGAGATATATTTTTTGTCTTTTGTAGGTTTTGCTTCTTTTTGCTAGTGTGAACATGCTCCTATTTCTTGCATGTGTACCATCTTAGACCTCAGTTCACATTGCTTGGTTTTTTGTCTTGTTTGCATTCTGTGCAAATTAAGGGTGTGGCATCCCCTTTGTTGAGCTGATTAGTATATATGTAGCTTACCATGGGCCTAGGTGGTCTGGAGTTGGGACCCGGTCCTATTTGTCTACCCTTTTATATGCATTACTTCAACTTTGATATACAGTAAGGTTTTTAATATAGACAGTGTAGGTACCGTCCCAATTTAGGGTCACCTTGTCGTTGGTGGGACGGCTTGTATACTTTTTTTGATCAAAAATCGTTCACTAAGTACCCTATATTTAATATGCAACTTTGCTTTACATTTATATATAATGATGGTAGGGTATGAGATATATTTTTTGTCTTTTGTAGGTTTTGCTTCTTTTTGCTAGTGTGAACATGCTCCTATTTCTTGCATGTGTACCATCTTAGACCTCAGTTCACATTGCTTGGTCATTATGAGACTTGTATCCTACATGTTTCACCAGTTTTCTCTTCTGCAGGCTCTGTCTCTAATTTTCAGTTGTCTCTGACATAATAAGTGGAATCTAGCTTCCACAGATGTGTTTGGGTTTCTCTCTCTTTTATTCTGCTTTTCACTTTATTTCTGGTCCCTCCCTTTGTAATCTGACTCGTCAAATGGCAGAGGATCCCCAAATCTAGGTGTGAAAAACTTGTTGCATCATTCACAAGAAGTCTCATGGCTGTACTAGCTCAAAAGGGTGCTTCTACTCAATACTGAGCAAAGGGTCTGAATACTTATGACCATGTGATATTTCATTTTTTCATTTTTAATACATTTTCAAAAATTTCTACATTTCTGTTTTTTTTCAGTCAAGATGGGGTGCAGAGTGTACTTTAATGAGTAAAAAAAATGTACTTTTTAGAATTTACCAAATGGCTGCAATGAAACAAAGAATAAAAAATTTAAAGGGGTCTGAATACTTTCCGTACCCACTGTACATACAGCAATGCAGTACAATGCTATAACATGCCTATAACATCATTATACTAATCACAAAGTTCTTCACTTTAGCAAAAAAAAAGATTAAAAAATAAATACAATTAATAAAATATTTTATACAGAATACAGTTACATAGTTACATAGTTTATAAGGCCGAAAAAAGACAAGCGTCCATCCAGTTCAGCCTATTTCTTGTGCACTGCAGCTATTCCGCAGCGTTGATCCAGGGGAAGGCAAAAAAAAACCATGCGGTATAGGCCAATTTACATCATTGAGGAAAAATTCACTTCCCGACACCAATTTGGCAGTCACATTAAATCCCTGGATTAATTAACTATCACTAAGCATAATATGTAATTTTATTGTTCTCAAGAAAGGCGTCCAGGCCTCTCTTGAACTCATTAAGTGAGTTGGACATCACCACTTCCTCTCCCAGAGAGTTCCAGAGTCTCACGGCTCTGACCGTAAAGAATCCCCTTCTATGCTGGTGCAGGAACCTCCTTTCCTCCAGACGCATAGTGTGCCCCCTCATCTTTGTCACCATCCTTGGTATAAACAGGTCATGGGAGAGATCTCTGTACTGCCCCCTGATGTATTTATACATGTTTATGAGGTCTCCCCTAAGCCTTCTCTTTTCCAACGTAAATAGGCCTAATTTTGACAACCTCTCTGGGTATTCTAGTCCCTCCATTCCCTTTATTACCTTAGTCGCCCTCCTTTGTACGCTCTCTAGCTCCAATATGTCTTTCCTGAGCACCGGAGCCCAGAACTGTGCACAATATTCTAAGTGCGGCCTTACCAGCGCTTTATACAGAGGAAGAACAATGTTCTCATCATATGCCCCTATTCCTCTTATGATGCATGCCATGACTCTATTTGCCTTCGCAGCTGCTGCCTGACACTGGGCACTCCAATTTAATTTGCTATTAACCAAGACGCCCAGGTCCTTCTCCATGTCAGATTTCCCCAAAGGTTTCCCATTTAATATGTATGGGTGACTGCTGTTTTTCTTTCCCATGTGCATGACCTTACATTTATCGGCATTGAACCCCATTTGCCATTTTTTGGCCCAACTCCCCAATTTATCTAAATCCTCCTGTAGCTGTGCCCTATCCTCATCTGTATTAACTACTTTACAAAGTTTAGTATCATCTGCAAATATTGCTATTTTACTATGCAACCCTTCCACTAGATCATTAATAAATATATTAAATAATATAGGGCCCAAGACAGACCCTTGAGGCACCCCGCTAGTAACCCTGACACACCCTGAGCTTACTCCATTGATAACCACCCTCTGCTTTCTATCACTCAGCCAGCTATTTACCCACTTGCACAAATTATCCCCCAGACCAAGCATTCTCATTTTATATACCAACCTTTTGTGTGGCACGGTATCAAACGCTTTGGAGAAGTCAAGGTATACAACATCCACTGACTCTCCCCGGTCCAGCTGTGAGCTCACCTCCTCGTAGAAGGCCATCAGGTTTGTTTGGCAGGAGCGATCCCTCATGAATCCATGTTGATATGGAGTTAGACAGTTATTATCATTAAGATATTCTACAATAGCATCTCTAAGAAATCCTTCAAACAATTTACCCACAACAGACGTTAAGCTGACTGGTCTATAGTTCCCAGGGTCACTTTTAGACCCCTTTTTGAATATTGGCACCACATTTGCTTGGCGCCAGTCTAGTGGGACAGTCCCTGTCCATAAAGAGTGCTTGAATATAAGATACAGCAGTCTGTCTATCACATTACTTAATTCTTTTAGTACCCGGGGGTGTATGTCATCTGGGCCTGGTGACTTGTCTATTTTGATATTATTTAGGCATTTCTGAACTTCCTCCTGGGTTAGGTGGGTGATATTTAGCGGAGGGTTTACTTTATCACTCTGCATTTCCTCCGATAAATTGTTTTCTTTTGTGAAAACAGTGGAGAAGAAGCTATTGCGTAGGTTTGCTTTACCCTCATCGCCCTCTATGATTTTATCCAGGTTATTTTTCAATGGGCCAACTCCATCAGTTTTAATCCTTTTACTGTTTATATAGTTAAAGAACAGTTTGGGATTAGTTTTACTTTCCTTGGCAATTAGTCTCTCTGTCTCCTCTTTTGCTATTCTTATTTGTTTCTTACAGATTTTGTTTTTTTCCCTATAAGATATTAGCGCTTCCTCGCTGCCTTCTTGTTTAAGTTTACCGAAAGCCCTTTTTTTGTTTTTCATTGCCCTCTTGACTTCCTTATTTAGCCACATTGGCTTCCTCCTATTCCTAGCCCTTTTATTCCCATAAGGTATGTACCTTCTACAGTGACTATGTAGGACTGTTTTGAAAATTTCCCATTTTCTATCCGTGCTCCTATTACTAAAGATACTATCCCAGTCTATAAGGTGAAGGGCATCTCTTAGCTGATCAAACTTTGCCCTCCTGAAGTTCAGTGTTTTTGTGACTCCCTTGCTGGGCTCCCTACTGAAGCACATGTGGAATTGTATAATGTTGTGGTCACTATTTCCCAGGTGCCCCCCGACCTGCACCTCAGTTATTCTGTCTGGCCTGTTAGTTAATATTAAGTCTAAAAGGGCCGTCCCTCTAGTTGGTTCCTGCACAAGTTGTGACAAATAATTGTCTTTGATAATTGACAGAAACCTGTTTCCTTTCTGAGATCTACAGCTTTCGGTTTCCCAGTTGGAAAAAAAAAGATGCTTAAAAAAAGCTTTGCGTCATGATTTCCACATGCGAGATCTTGCATGTCTCCAAAAATGAACACAGAAGCAAAACATACGCAAACTTTTAAAAGTAGTCAAATATAAAGCTTAAAAACATGTCCAAAAAATTACACTTGCCTATGAGAAGTAATGTTGATATCCATCCTCTGGTATGATTGTCCGGCTGACATGATGGTTCTCCCTCCATTCCTATCTTGTCCCAGGTCCAGAAAAGTATTTATTTTGGGTGAGAAGTGAACGTTATGTTAGCCAATGAATAAACATCTATTGGTTTTTGTGGCTTAAAAAATGCTTGACGTCTTTTGAGCCTTCAAATTGACTTCTATTGTAAAGTATAGAGCATCTTCCGATCATAATACTCCTGAAGAATGTTCAACTGTTTTCTTTTAACTGCTAGGCATCTTTAGAAATCTGAAGCAGGAAAAGGTGTTTTTCATAGTGTTTCATACTGTATATTCATTCTACTTTTTCCTGGGCAGAATGTACCTGAAAAAAAGTCATTGTGTGCAAATATATAACACAGTTAACCTCACTTAATAAAGGTAGTCCTAACACCCAGTTTTCATAAAGTGAAAAAAGACCTAGGTCCATCAAGTTCAACCTTTCTCCACCAATTATAAATTCTTTGTCACTAACTTATCTATAACCCACAATGTCGTTTGTGCTGAGAAATCATCCGGCCCTTTTTAAATGCTGTTATAGTGTCGGCCATCACTACCTCTTGTGGTCGGCATGCCACAGTCTGACTGCTCTGACTGTAAAGGCCCCTCTCCTATTTAGGTGCTGGAATCGCCTTTTTTCCCACCCATTATGAGTGCCCCCTGTTTCTTAGTATGGTCTTTGGAAGGAATAAGTCATTTGCCAGTCCTTCCTACTGACCACAGATATATTTATACATATGAATGGGATCTCCTTTGAGACATTTTTCAAAAGTTCAACTTTTCCAACTTCTCCTTATATGTCCTTCTTCTCTCCTGTAGCCCCGAGTATACTCCCATTTAATGTGTATGCAGCAATAGGATTACTCCGTCCTAGGTGCATTACTCTACATTTATCTACATTAAACCTCATCTGCCAAGTGTTTGCCCATTCAGTCATCTTATCCAGATTTTAATATCTTACATAGTTTGGTGTCGTCAGCAAAGACTTATACTTTACTCTCAATCTCATCTACAAGGTCATTAATAAAGAGGTTAAAAAGAATCGGTCCTAGCACAGATCCCTGTGGCACCCCACTGCTGACTATGTACCTTTTAGAGAACGTACCATTTATGACAACTCTTTGTTTCCTATCATTTAGCCAATTCCTTACCCATCTGCATATAGTTCCCCTAAGTCCTTGCTTCTGTGGCTTGAGTATAAGGCTGTTATGTGGTACAGTATCAAATGCCTTTGCCAAGTCCAGATAAATCACATCAGCCGCATTACCAACAGCCAGATTTGCACTTACCTCCTCATAGAACCCCAACATGTTGGTTAGACACAACCTATTTTTCATGAATCCATGCCGATTATCATTTATTATATTATTCTCTGTGATATAACTCTGCAGGTCATCTCTTATGATGCCCTCAATAACTTTGCACACTACCAGTGTCGGACTGGGACTCAAATTCAGCCCTGGCTTTTCCGAGCACACAGTCCCACTTGCTATGAAGTGAATGTAATATATGATTGCCGATTTTTGTGGATCGCTCAAGATATGTATCACATACTGTAACGGGTCTGGGAGGTGGAACCTCTGAGCAACTATACAAAGGGGCAGTCCTTGTAAGGAAGCAGGTGGCTCCCAGGGAAGGCGGGCAGGTAGTCATGGCAAGTGACAGGGACAGTCTCTGGGTAGAAGGACAGGAGGTCACGGCAAGTGACGGGGACAGTCTCTTGACAGGCGGATGGTCACGGCAAGTGACAGCAGGGTAAGAGTCTCTAGACGGGCAGGTGGTCATGGCAAGTGACAGCAGGGAAAGAGTCTCTAGACGGGCAGGTGGTCACGGCAAGTGACAGCAGGGAAAGAGTCTCTAAATAGGCTAGCAGGCAGGTAGCAGGTGAGCGCTCCCAGGTGAGCGGGCAAGAGTCTCTGGACAGGCAGGTGGTCACGGCAAGTGACGGCAGAGCCTCCAGGCAGGCTAGCAGGCAGGTAGCAGGTGAGCGCTCCCAGGTGAGCGGGCAAGAGTCTCTGGACAGGCAAGTGGTCACAGCAAGTGACGGCTAAGCCTCCGGGTAGGCTAGCAGGCAGGTAGCAGGTGAACGCTCCCAGGTTAGCGAGTAAGAGTCTCTGGCAGGCAGGCAGGCATCAGGCAGGTATCTGGCAGGTACTTCCTGGTCCGCAGGCGGACTGATCCATAGACAGACTGGCAGGTGCTGGTAGGCAGACTGTCGGACCACATGATAGCAAGCAGGTAAGCAGGTATCAGGCAGGTATTAAGCAGGAATCTGGCAGGTGACTGGCAGGTAACTGGTAACGGGATCTGAGGGCTGAAGCAGAGTTGAAAGGCTTTGCAACAACATTGCTCGGGCACCTCCATTTTGGAGGAGGTACCTTATATATGGTGAGGTCCTCCGGCCATTGGCCG
This sequence comes from Phyllobates terribilis, assembly GCF_046119375.1. Lineage (NCBI taxonomy): Eukaryota > Metazoa > Chordata > Amphibia > Anura > Dendrobatidae > Phyllobates > Phyllobates terribilis. The sequence goes on from NW_027362762.1 coordinate 780,798,962, forward strand.
GGGACTCCTTAGGACGGCGCGCGCGGCTCCTTTAAGAGAGGGGAAGCGCGCGCGCGCCCTTAGCACAGAGGCCGGGAAGCAGCGCTCGCTGCCAGCAGAGCGGGAGGAAGACGCTGGGCACGGAGCGGAGAGGTGAGGGGAACGGCGTCCCTGCCTAGCAGGAGGCAGGGACGCCGACGCTACACATACACAGAATACAAACTGCTGTGAAGCCAGAATAACACTGTGAAATTTAAAGGGTACCTGTCAGGTCAGATAACTCTATTTACCTGCAGATATAGGGTTAATCTGCCTGTTAATAGCACTATGAAGATGCCCAGCAACTGCACTGAGTATAGGGGGCTTTTGTGAGCAGGACACAAAAGTCATTTGCACAAGGCACAAGTAGTAAAATGGAGCAATATTTTTTATATTTTATACTTTTCCAGTTTTCTGGATTCCATCTATACATGTGTGTCACCCCAGGCCTGGATGCCACAAATATTAAAGGCTGTGTCTGAGAGCAGGAGGGAGGTTCCCTGGTCAGGGACCATTAGCATGCAGCACCTCCTGTCCCAGGCCAGTAGGGGGAGCAGGCTGCCCCTATAAAAGCTGGAACTGGGGCAGGGTTAGAGAGACCAGAACCCACTTCTGAAGTGTCCAGAAGGGTTCTCAGAGAAGAGGGACAGGTCAGCAGCAGCTGAGGAGCCCGTGAGGCAAAGGAGAGACTGCGAGCCAGGGACAGAGGCGACGAGAGCTGGTCCTGGCTGCGAGAAGTACACAACCGGACATTGGGGTCTGAGGCTGTCAGGGTTGCAAGCCCAGCAGCAGAGAACCAACCCGTGAGGGATTTCAGGTCCCTTGGCCTAAGAAGCCTGGAGGCTCCGCCACACAGAGGGACAAGTACAGCAAGGAGAAGCAAATGGTACCCAAGGCCCGAGTCGCAAGCCATACAGGCAAAGTACACGGCCAGCTCAGGGACATGGGCTATTACACCACGAAAAGGGGGATAGACAGCAAGAGCATAGGGAGAGAATGGTAGGCCTACACACTCACCCTGACCAGTGGGGCTCGCCCGAATGCTCTCAGATACCCAGGCCCACTCCTAACCGGTACTCCTGTTGGGTCAGTAATAACATCTGCAATAAAGACCCTGGACTGTTTGAAGCGGACGCAGAACTCTTACTATTGCAGCCTGCACTATCACCCCCAGCATTCACCTACACTGCCCTGAGGCTACACTCTTCCCGTGGGGAGTTATCCTACCCCTGTGCTGCACACCAACACCAGCCTCAGTGGTCTGCCTCGCAGCGGCGGTTATCTCTGACCGCAATCCACGGGTGGCGTAGTCGGACATTCAAAACACTGATAAATAGACTGCCACAATTTGGTCTGACCACCCTGAACCACGGGATCGGGTTGCCACTACTACCCCCAGCATCGCATAGAAGCCCGGTTCCGGGTGCCCCACAGCCCAGGGGGCGAGTCACATGAGCATCAAAATGATTCTACCCTGTTTGCCAATGTCTTCCCATCACTCAGTGGTCAAGACACCGAAGCATCTGGTGGTCGTACTGTAACAAAGAAGTGGCTGCAACATTGACACACAAGTCACAAAATAATCCAATAATTGTGAGTTTTTGTGACTTGCATATTGGAAGAATGGCAACTTATTGGTCGCACAGAAGTCACATTCACTTACCTTATGGTGCTCAGCCTTAAAGTGAAATGTTACCAGTTAATTAGTATTCATAACTGCATAATTAGCGTACAAACATCACAAATGAAACATATAAAGACTTATAATACTGCATTTCCTCTGTATACTGTACGTTTATTAATTCACTTTTGCAGTTTTCATTACAGTTGTACCAACACAATAAATGACTACTTAGAAAACATTCAATTACGCAGCTGCATGTATTCATTATAATGTTAAATCACAGATTTATTTGTAAAATAGCAGCATCAAAAGGAGCTATAATTAAAGGCTCGGTTTCAGACAGCAATTCCCGTGCACTAGTGTTCAGTCTTTTTGTGAATTGTAGATAAATAACTAATACAAGTTATAATTATTATACTGGAAGAATAGATGCATATGATTAGATTACAAGAGAAGAAAGCAGAAAGATACCTTATACAATAGAGGAGAAACGGCACAAGAGTTTGCTTTGTGCTTGTATCTCTTAAGCCGGGTTCAGATGGCTGTTCATGTCCACAAAAAGTGCTTGTTTGCACTACGGATGGGCGCAGATGCTGCCTTCTATTGCATCCGTTTTACAGACCACAATAGTGCATGCAGTGATTTTGTCCACAAGAATCGTCGACCCTTTTGGAAAAGCGCATATCAGTTCCATCACACACAGATATAGCACACAATCTGATCGAGCCCATAGTGGTGATTAATTTAATGGCACTGAAGATTAATAATGTAATTCCTTTGAATAAATATTGTCATGATACCACTGTTGTCAGTCAGTGACCTCTGATCAGCTGCAGCTGTCACATAGAGATTAGGGACGGTGAGCGCCTACCTGATCCCTTGGACTAGGGGGCGCTCTAATCTATCCCTGTCCACTGGATTACCCCAGAAGATAGAGACGCCGGGGTCATGTACCATGCTATGATCCTATCTTAAACCTTATCTGTTCCCTCCCCCACCCGGGGAGGTGTGAGGCTGAAGTGTATAGGATTACACTAACCAGACAGACAAGGGAAGACAGACAGAGATGACAGAAAATGACAATCATACAAAAATACTCAGAAAACGACAGAGTGGAATACAGGGGAGGGATAGGTAGAGGAAACCAAATAGGAAAGGATGAGGATAAGCATGCAAACCAACTCCACGCTGAAATCTCCTGAACAACTCTCCAACCGCCTACTCCAAACACTGAATTTCTCCTCCAACATCTAACCAGGAAGTAAGAACTATAACTGGCAATTCCCAAGTGCCAGTGGCAAGCATATATAGCAGAGGGGAGTGGTCAACAAAGAACAGCTAAGGCAATTCTGGATGGAGAGCTCCAGGAGATCAACTGAACTGATTAACCCTTGCAATGACAGAGCAAGAAAAGCATGTACTGTTTAATATGATTGTGAAGCAGTTCTAATTAGCGCAGGATTTCGTGTGACCAGACGCTGCGATCTTCTGACCTCTGTCACAGTATTCCCATGACAGCAGCCTTCACAATTCTGTCTAAGCACAAATATATCTCTAATTAATTTGTAAAGTAGAGAGGGACTGACCATTTTTTAAAGTAGCAACTGCATAAACGTTCATTTATCAGATGATCCATTGTTCATGCTAGCATTAAATGGTGTATTCCGGGACTATTTTTTTTTTCTCCATTGAGCTAGAACTGACAGGCGGGTAGTTGACAGGCTGGCCATACACATTAGATAACCATAAGCTACCACTCCAGACTTCCCCATACATATGAGCGCTTGGCTCGTTTTCAATTTGTAGAGAGAGACACTGCAAGATTCTTCTGGCATCTGATTTTCTCCCCTAAAACAAAAGGATCAGTCATTGAAACTCCAATGTACCTATCAATCTCTCCCAACATTATATGTTGAGCCATCCATACATATCAGATGGATCTGCCAAAATTTGCGTGTTCAGCAGAATTTCATCTAATGTGTATGGAGGCCTTTGCCTTCAGTATATGGAATAATAAATTAAACAAGTAATTGTGAGACTCAATTCCTCAACTCACCATGCAATCTGGACATATATGACATATATGTGGAGCATTGTTCCTGATGTAAGCCTCCTACATACGCAACTGTTAGGCTGTGTGCACACGTTGCAGATTTGGTTAGTTTTGGTGCATTTTTGCCATGCAGATTGGCTAGCAAAACCTGAAGCAATCCTGATGCCAGCAAAGTGAATGAGAAACCTGAAGTGTCATGCACACATTGCATATTTTTGACTTGCAGATTTGGTGCAGAAAATAATCTACATCATGTCAATTCTCTGTGCGTTTTTGCCCACCGTTTTTTACCATTGACTTCACTCAAATCAGTCAAAAATGCAAGGCAAAAACACAAGCAAAAACACCCGTTTTTGCAGCTCTGTTTTTCCTGCCAAGAGATGCGGAAATGGTGCACAAATTTCTGCATCCAAATACTGAACGTGTGCACATACCTTTAGACATCCAGACATATGAAGTACTGTGCATTGTCCTTAGACAAAAAGTATTCCATGCAGTAGTCTTTAATATATCAGCCCAACAGATGCATACTGTGCAGTATATTGACGTACAGCAGCCCCTCTCTTTTTTTTAACTTGTTGTCTATGGACACAATCAGTTTATTAAAAAATGTCTTTTATTAAATAAAAGGTGCCTAAAACTATGCAATCACCATATTGTTGTATATGGTGCCTTTAGGACTATTATTCTACAAAATAGGTGAGCATGTTTTTTTAAGAAAGTACAGTAGGCTTTACCCTGTACAGAAAAAAAGACTTTAGAGAACTAGGATCTGTTGCCAAAAGGTTACAAATTTAGTCTGAATGTTCTTCAACTCGATTTATAGTTCAGAGCTATGACTGTAAATTTATGGTAATAACTAGCAAATGCCATCAGTTAAATGGTTTAATAAGATTTAGGTCACAGAGGTTAAGTCACAGTCTAAAGTTCATTAAAAGGTCTGTAGGGCAATTGAGCTTAAATCCTATCACTGGTTAAAGCTACTTTCAGGTCTTGTACGCACAAAGCCAGATGAATAGAAATACGTTTCTAAAAGTTGTTACTGAAAGCAAGATATTGAAGTCGGAAGTGCTTCTCTTACCTTCAAAATTACACTTGATGGACTTTTTAGGCAAGGAATCCCTCTCCTTTATCAAAGCTTTAGTTGTCATTGGAGGGGTTTACTAGAAAAAAGCTACACATAAAAGCCTGTGCACATCTCAGGGGCAGACATATAACCGCACCAGGGCCCAGAGGTGAAGGGGGCCCTTGCAGGGTGGTAATAATGATGGAAATCTGGCCTGTTGCTCAGAGCCTGAGGCTCCGGGGGTCCCATGGCCCGACTGCACTCATCATATGCGGCATGCCGGACAGGGAGCGACCCTGCAGCTCCACTGACTACAGGAGAAAATGGCAGCGGAGCTCCAGGATCCCGTCGTCAGCTTCCTGCTCGGCTATTTCTCAGTGACACAGGCTTGATGACGTCAGCACGCAGCGCGCCTGTGTCATTTAGAAAGCTGCCAGCGGAAAAGAAATAAGCAGCGATGCCTCGGGGGAATGTATGGAGAGGTGAGTGCGTTTTTCTTTTTTCAATGCACTGTGAAGAGGACAATGAGTTGGATTGGGGGGTGGGGGAGAGGATAATGATGTATGGGGGGAGAGGACAATGATGAGATGTGAGGGAGAGGACAATGATGAGTTGTGGGGGAGAGGACAATGATGGGTTGTGGGAGAGAGGACAGGACAATGATGGGATGTGGGGGAGAGGACAATGATGGGATGTGGGGGAGAGGACAATGATGGGATGTGAGGGAGAGGACAATGATGGGATGTGAGGGAGAGGACAATGATGGGATGTGGGGGAGAGGACAATGGTGGAATGTGGGGGAAAGGACAATGATGGGATGTGGGGGAGATGATAATCATGGGATGTGGGGGAGAGGACAATGAGGGATGTGGAGGAGAGGACAATGAGGGGGTGAGGGAGAGGACAAAGAGGGGGTGAGGGAGAGGTCAATGATGGGCTGTGGGGGAGAGGACAATGATGGGATGTGGGGGAGAGAACAATGACAAGGGTGGGGGAGAGGACAATGAGGAATGTGGGGGATTGGGATGGGAGTAAGGGGGACTTATAATGGACTTATGAACAGGGGGAGGGGAGGAGGACATTAGATATGGATGTAAAATTAATTGGGTAGTGGAGGAGAGTGCTAAGTCCCTGATAGCGTCCTCTCCCATCCCATAATTCATTATGATGCTATCAGGGACTTTAAACTTATTGGGGAGTGGGAGAAGAGGGGGTAAAGTGCATAGGATACTTTGTAATCAATTGAAGGTGAGAGAAGACACTGTCAGTGACTTGTAATGAATTAGGAGGTGGCAGAGGATGTTAAGTACCTGATAATGTCTTCTCCCACCCCCAAATTCATTATGATGCTATCAAGGACTTATAATGAATGGGGGAGGGCACAGTACAGGGAATAAGGCTATGTGCACCCTAGAAAAGTATGTGATCAATGCTGCATGCTGTATGAAGTTGAATTCAAACATTTAAGTAAAGTTCTTTTTTATAAAACGTAGTGGAAGTCCCCTAATGTGTGTGCAGCGGTTCTTGAAGTGGAAGAACCGGCGACAGCAGAGATCTGCACCCAAAACGTGAGTGTTATGCACCACACGCACAGCACAGGAGAATTGGGACATTTGTCTTTGTCAGGGAGCCAGGGTGTAGGAACACAGCAGTCCCTCGGCACCACTACCACCCTGGGCCCCTTACACATGGCCACCATGTCAACAAGGCTGGAATGTCGGCAAGTAGGTGGCAGCCATCATCAGGGGGAGAGCTGGTAGGCCCATTTAGGGCCCCTGAAGGTGTGAGAATGACCTTGGTAAAGTATATAGAGTTTCTGACTGACCACTTACTTCCATGGTACAAAAAGAAGAACCATGCCATCTGTAGCATAATCACCTTCATGCATGAAAATGAATCATCTCATGCTGCAAAGAATACCTCTTTGCAGCATTGGCTGCTATAGTTGTTGGCTGCTTAGCCATTAGCTGCTATAGGTATAAAAGGAGAGAAATTCATGGTTTGGCCACCATCCTACCCTGACCTCAATCCTATTGTGAACCTTTCATGCATCCACAAGCAAAAGATCTATGAGGGTGGGAGGGCGTTCACATGAAAACAGCAGTTCTGGAAATTCAAGCAGAAACTATCCAAAGATGCAAGAATTGTCAAAGTGATCAAAGAAAGCGTCTTATGTTGACATGTTATGTTGACATGTAGCTTGGTCTGGGAAGATGACCTCTTAATGCTGTAAATTTAACAAATGACCCTTTTCAGTTCTTTACAACCTATGAAATCTTTGGAAACTTAGTTGTCCATAATAATTTGGAACAGTGCATTTTGTTTTTTTTAGCTTTGGAAAAATTTGTTATCATTGGGAGGTTTGTCTAATAAAATTTGATTTATCCTCTAACGATTGAGGATTTGAACACTATAGTGACTCATTTGCATTGACCTTTTAGGATAATCAGAGAAAAATTGCATTTGCGTAGTGATTTGGAACGCGGTGTATAAGATCCCGACTGGCAGACATCCGTAGGGCTCATTCAGTCATCAGTTAGTCATGTACAAGTTCTATCTGTGTTTTTCCATGTTGATCCGAGTCACGGATCACTCGCCAATACAAATCAATGGGTCCGTGAAAAAAATGGGACAGCAATCGGATGCTATAGTGAGCACAATTCGGTAACTAAGCCTTTTTCTTAATGATGTGACAGAACTAACGATGAGACATTTACTCAAGACCTTATGGAAAGTGGAATAGTCTAATATGATGTCAATAGCCAGTGCTGGGACAGGAAGCAGTTAAACCATGCAACGCTTATAGGCATAATTAGCGTGCTATAAATATGTTGGATATTGGTGACCTCATTAAAGGGGTAGTGCCATGTCTACAACTCCTGTCTTTAAACCTTAATAAGGCACTTGGTATTCACAGAAGGGACTAAGGTTCAGAAGTAAAAAGGAGCTGTATCTGGATCTGAAATTTGAAGTTATAATCAAATGTCTTTTCAATGTCAGGGCTTGATGTTGATATTCAGAGCTCGTCTAATATCACAGCAGCTTGCCTAATGTGGATAAATCTTGTTTGTTCTGGGGACTCCAAGACTGTGAAAAAGGAAAGCCAGACTGTGAGCAAAGAAGTTTTTAATTTATTTAACACAGAATGATGGGACAAAGGCTGTGTGCCATTTTTTCCTGGTTTTAGGGTTGTCGTTCCTTACACCAAGACTGATTCTAATTGGACTGGTTATCTTCCAGAAGTTCAATAATATGCTTACAAAACATGAGAACAAGTTAGTCATAGAGGAAAATTAGAATCCATAAGACATTTCCAGGGAAGGGACATGCACCCCCTCACATTGAACATATGGGGAAGAGGGAAAACTACCTATAACTGGAGAAGAGCTGACACTCCAACCTCCTTTTTGAAGTGGGATTAATTATAGCTAGGGAGAGAGAAACTAATTAAAACAACCTTTGAAGCAGAGACATCCTGCGATTAAAACAGGATATCTGCTATGGAAACAGACAAGGAGGCTGAGATTTGTTTTCGCAGAGGAGAAGTGCAGTGGCTGCCTTTGTTCCAAGGAAGAAGCATCCTGGGTTCAAAGGATTTTGCTGAGAGTGTTCCAACTTTTGTGTCTTCATTGTCCAGATATGAATATTGGGGTTTTGTATCAATCCGATATTTATGGGATATATATTTTTGACGTCGTAGCAAAGGGTCAGACGTGACACATTCACAAATGCGGTGGCGCCGCATTCAGTCAGGGCTGGTGTCACCCACGCATTTGAATTCTGTGTAGAACTACACAGCCTCACTGCACAGGCGCAGGGAGCCGCGGCTGGCCATGTAAAACTGCACAAGCGCCCCACTTATATCAGCGCTAGCCAAGAGCAAAATATAAAATGCATGGGTGGTGCCAGCCCTGATTGAATGCGGTGCTGCCCATGACTAAATACGAGGATTACACCCCTATGACTAAAACGAGCAGGTAGGATATACTGTAAGTGTATAAAATGTTATAGACTCTATTACCACCAATTTTAATGAAAAAAGCATGTTAGTGATGCACATTGCATCACTAACAACGCTATGGGGGCAGTTTACATAGTAGATAAGACATGACAGGTTCCCTTTAAAGTCTGAGTCCTCGCTGGTCTTCCTCCTCTTGTGATCTAAAATTCGAGGATAGCATGATCGCTGCCTCCTAAATTCCCAGCCACCTTTACTTCCTCAACCATTTCCTCCCTGTTGGTAAGAATTAGGTCCAAGATGGCAGATCCTCTTGTTCTCTCTACTACCTTTTGAAAGATAAAATTGTCAGCGAGAGAAGATAAGAATTTTCTGGGCCCATTACTTTTGTCTGAGAGAGATTTCCAACAAATATCTGGATAGTTAAAATCTCCCATGATCACTATGTCATACTTTTTTGAAAACAGAGACATCTGATATATAAAAAGAGTTCATCCGTATCTTCAGTCTGTCCAGGTGCCCAATTTTTATATCATCTTGTATATTTTTCATAAACACTGCTTATCTTTCTGGATTAAATATATGAAATATAATAGCTCTGTTCCTCTTGCTCTGTAAACCGCTCCCCTTAAGCCATACGCTACCTATAATGGGTGTCCAATTGAACTGTATAAATGAATGGTGGTGGTAGCTAGTAATTCTGTTGTTATTGCCGAGCTGGCAGTGACCAAACGGGGGTATATACACACTGCATATTCCATGCGTTGGAATTGGAGTTGTATATACCATAAGCTCACTGTTAGTTCCCCAATAGCCAGCCTAGTAGCAGCTGTGGCCTCGTCCTCGTCCATCACTCATCAGCCAATTGCGTAATTGTCCTGACAATTGGAGGTAGCGGAGTTGCGTTCCTTTGACAACTGGTGGCAGCGGTGGTATCTGTGTGATCTCTCCGGTGTCATCTGTGGCAAAATGACAGTGGTGGGATCTGCGTAACCCCGTGGCTGATAGCTGTGACAAAGTTTGGTATGGGCATAATAAACCTTTACAGCATAAATACAGCATAAAGGGGGTATGCAAAAGAAAAAGGAATTGTCTTCTAGAGGGCAGAAGGCATATAGTGAAGGCTTCCGCCGCTAGGTGAATGTTCAAGTAACCCTATTGAGCTAGCATAACAGCCAACGTTATTGGGGAAGGTTGTGTTTGGCACCAATATTTTGTTTTTCAATGAGTTGTTCAATCTTTCACCTATTTTGTGATGACTAATTCACACAAACAACGTGCGCCTATGAAGTTTTGTTTCCTTTTGGGAAAAAAAGGCATCAGAAATGATTGTTATGAGGGGGTGCCCCAAGAGGGGTTCAGAATTAATTTATAAAAATAGTGTAATAATTTGTGCATTTTGAAACTTAAATCTCTATCACAGTACTCTCCATTTTCAGCCAGGAAATTGTTTCTCTGACTACTTCATGCTCAATTCCTCCATTAAAATTTGCTGCCAGGAATCCCATGAAATCCCAGTCAGCTTCATGAGATCATCAATGGTTCGGCAACAATCTTCCAAAATGGCTTGATAAATAATAATAATATTAATCATAATAATAATAATAAATGAGGTGAAAGATTGACAACAACTCGTTGAAAAAAATCCCTGGATCCAAATCTCATCTTCCCCAATTATGTAAAAAAAGCACCAATTTTTTTTTAAAAAAACATTAAGAGACATTAATAAAGGATATGCCCATGTAACAGATATTGATGATTTGTCCTTGGGATAGGTTGTTATCATTACAAGGTGCAAGGTATTGTCCACCCAGCGATCTGGTATTGTCGACCTATTTTAGTGGTATGCCAGCTATATTAGATGCCGGGACAACCCCTTAAATCAATTCTCATTTCCTATTCGCAAAAGAAAATTACAATATACAAAAAAAAATCAACATAGTTGTTACAACTGTGTCAATGATGGTCCAAATTAGTAAATTATCATGTTATTAATTCACCTGTAAAAAAATGACAATGCAAGAATAAAGTTAACAGTTAATTTTTAAAGGGAACCTGTCATGTAAAAAAAACTTGGTTCATCTGCAGGTTAATACCGTTCTGACACCTTCCCGGCAGCCTCTGTCTTTCAGTCACAGGGGTGCCACCGATAAGGTTTCAGTCACCTCTCTGGGCATAGAGAGCAGCAGCAGTAACAGCAGCAGCTGTAACCCCATATTTGGAGGTTAATAACATTTTTTTTTACATGACAGGTTCCCTTTAAAATATAAAAACGAACCCCAAAAAAGCAATGGCAGCACTGCATTTTTGTTTCAAATTCAGCCTACATTTTTTTGCAATTACAATTACTTTTTATGATAAATTAAATAGAACTATTAAGAAATACAACTCATTCTGCAAAAAAGAGCTGTCATGTGGCTCTTAGAATGCTGGATTTAAAGCGAATATTTCAGATTTTTGCTATATAATCTGAGAGCAGCATGATGTAGGGTCAGAGAGCCTGATTTCAGTGATGTGTCACTTACTGGATTGCTTGATGTAAGTGTTATAGAAACCCTATTTTCTCTGTTGTAAATGTAACAGTGGTCAGAATGCTGAGCTGTGTATAACCCCGCCCACACCACTGATTGGCAGCTTCCTGTGTATCAGTGACCAATCAGTGGTAGGAGCGGGGGTTATACAGATTAGCCTGACTGGTCTGCATGGGAGACCTAGTCAGACAGTGATAATCTCCTGCTGATAAAATACTGACTATATTGAAACTACAATACACAGCCTAGTAAGTGACACATCGCTGTAAGCAGGCTCTCTTTTCCTATATTATTCTGCTCTCAGATTAAATAGCAAAATCCTGCTGACAGATTGCCTTTAAAACAAAAGTGAGAAATGAAAAAAGTAGCATCCTCAAGAGATTAGAGCTTTGTAGAATCCCCCTATGAATATGTTACTATTAGTCTTGGAAAGTAAAGAATTTGTGCAAAATAACTTATCCTATCTCTCTGATCATTCAGATTTTACAACTATTGTTTGGTATCTCACGAAGACCTGGACCCATTGAAGTGTCAGTTAGGCACGAAACGGCTGTCATCCTCCATATGACCCACTTCCCAGCATCCATGTTTTAACCTGCCTAAATAAAGAAGTTCTTTCATGGGACAGAGAGTGCCACCTTTCTTCTTTCTGGTTATCTCATGAAGGCTACCATAGACAGTCTAGTTGCAAGCCTCTTTGGCTTAGCAGTTCCAAAGGCTACCTTGTTGTTCACTCTTTCATTCTTATTTCCTATTAGGCAGAGGTGGCACATATGGAATAAATAAGGAGCCGTGCTCCCCTGTTGGCCACCACGCTCACCTTGTCATTGGTCTACTGACTGGCAGTGATTCAAGACCTTCATTCACATGCTTAATACCAAATATATCTACGTACTGCCCAGAAGTAGGGCGGTGCACCCCCCACTGGTGGAGTTGGTTATAGGAAGTTTTGCCCCTAGCAGCTCACCCCCAGCAATTTGCCCCCAGGTACATTTCGCTCCCGCACATTTCGCCCCTATCATTTCGCCCCCAGGAAGATTCGCCCCCGCACGTTTTGCCCTCGGACGTTTCGAACTTGGGGCGATATGTGCGGGGGTGAGATGTGCAGGGGCAAAACATCCTGGGGGCCAAATGCTGGGGAAGAAATGTGCGGGGGCGAATTGCTGGGGGCGAACTGCTGGGGGCGAAACATCCAATTCCCGGTGGAGTTATGACTAGAGTGTGGTTAGCACTTAGTTCACCGCCCAGCACTGAGGTCCCCCTTCCTACCTCAGCAGTCAGCGCCACCCTTTGGAATAGTTCAGCAGTACGAAGAGTGGAAACTTCTGGTTCGAGAACAGAACATGTAAGTCTGTGACATAATTTACTCCTTAATAAAAGCCACAGTGCAGCTATTCAACTGGCAGTATGGGACATTTCCGGTGCATTTGTCAGTGACATGGACCATTTCAATCACTTTGCTTCTGTTTCTTATGAATTGTAGGAATATGCAGCTGTATGTATTTAATTGCTTCCTGTTATAACAAGAAATGACAACAGGCAAATTCTTCATTTTTACATTGAAAAAGAAAGATGTATTCCTTCCACAGAAATCAGTCAAATGCAAACCTGACATTTCCGCAAGGCAAATGAAAATGCACTGAGCTGAATTCCTATTTTAGAAGTTCAAATATGATAACAAATATGACTCAAGTACTCATAAATAATATTCTAAAATAGTCTTACAACATTGTTAACCTCTACACGAGTCAAACTCATTAAATGTTGGCATGTGACTGCTGCGGCCAGCGATTGGTGGTGGATGGCAGTGGATGTCTTGATGGTAAGTGAAGGGAAAGCACTGGATCATTGATGTTATAGAGGAATAGTCTTTTACATTTTATAAAATTGGTAGCTGCTGTTTCTTTAAAGCCCAGAAAACCCTTTAGACTCAATGGGAAGAATTTATCAGTGCCTATATGCCATTTTACTGGGCTGGACAAGTTGAAAAATTTGTTGAAAATTGTTTTTGCGTTTGTACTTTTGCCCTTTTCAAAAATGGGCAAGGAATAACAATAGGGATGGAGCTACCACTGTATGATACATTTTCTATGATGTATGCCAACAAACTGGTGTACATTGTACTTGAATTAATTTTTTGACGCCTGAAAAACAACCCAAGAGATGTGCCTTTTAATAAATTTGGCTCACTGTGCTCCACCAGGCTTTGGATTGAGTACTGGCATATGAAACACCAGTCTTGATAAATTTCCTAATGTTTTCCTGAACCGTTCAAAGGTACATTTCAAAGGTACTAATAAATGAGCCACTGTTTTATACCCATGTGAAGAAGGAAGGCACCCACCATTCATTGTCCATGTATTGAATCAGTAGCATTGGTAACTTATAAAAGAATCTTAACAATAAAATCCAAACCACAACGTAATAGGATGGCTGTAAATAAATTTTGTACCCACAGTAATGATGCAGGGAACAAAGTTCAATTGGGAAATCAAATATAGACTCCAATAACTATGCTCAACATGTGGCCGCTAATGTGTTTCATTATTACTGTATTTTTCGGATTATAAGACGCACTCTTTTTCATCCAAATTTGGGAGGAAAATAGGGGTGCGTCGTATAATTCGAAGGCATCTTACTGCAGAGCTGTGTGTGGTTATAACTAACACTTCTGCAGGTTCCTCTCAGTGTTTCAACTTCCATCTCCTGGACAGCTAGTGTTGCAATAGTATGGTAATACAGCAGAGCTGTGAGAGCTGCAGCAAATGTGTTTGTAAGGAAGCAAGGTTCAGATCTACTTCCCTTTCATTTAAATTAAACTCTGGAGCAGATTCTCATGCAGATCAGTGTCTGACTCATAGACCTAAACAGATCATTTACATATATGAATAATGTTGATTTCTCTGGAATAAGACATTGGATTGTAGATGTGAAGGGATCATGTTATTCGACTTCATATGACCTGCATGAGCATATAGATGGCTTCAAAGGGTTGATCCTACTTACAGAATTCCTTTAAGCCTGTTGCTTTTAGTTTGCAGACAGCAGGTTCTGCAAAGCAGTAGACATAGATAGCAAAAACCATCTGATAAGAAAACATCCTACGTTTCATTTCCTTCTTTATTTAATTAAATATTTCATTTAACATTGCAGAAAATGAATCATGTAATAAACGTTTAGCATTATTTGTCTCCTTTTGTGTTACTTTGAATCAAAGGCAGTGTATGCTGGAATCAGAAAAGTGAAGTGAGCTTACTTGACAGGTGACAGTCTGAAATGTCATAGCTGATACATTTATAGTATACAAGGTTAACTGCTTTAGTAGTTTAAGTCATACAATGTATGGAAACTGTGATCATTATCCTAGTCTCTATTTACAGTGGTGTGTAAAACTGACATCTTGAGAGATCTGCATTTTAGAATTATTAGAATTCTGTTCATAGTAAAATCTAAAAGTAAAAAGTGTTAATTTTTTTTGCAACATTTCTCATTTTATCGGTGTCGGTTCAAATAAAAAAAAGTTCCCAACTGTCCCAGATTTACAGAACTCCTGGTCCAAAAGGAGGTGGAGCTTATATAAGCCTACACCCTACATAGATCCCACCCAGAAGTGGGGTTATTCCAGTGTGGATCGGGCATTTTTGGGAGAGGTGGGAGAAAGGGGTGAGTGTAGGACTTAAATGCCCCCAAGAAATATTGGCAACCATGTACAGTTGAAACCAGAAGTTTACTTACACTATATAAAAAGAAACATGCATGTTTTTCTCAATATCTGACATGAAATCAGAATAAACTTTTCCCATTTTAGCTCAATTAAGATTACCATAATTTTTAACATTTGCGAAAAGCCAGAATAATGAGAGAGAGAGAGAGAGAGAGAGAATGTTTTAAGGCATTTTTATTACTGCAAAGTCAAAAGATTACATACATTTCATTAGTATTTGTTACCATTGCCCTTAAATTGAATGACTTGGGTCAAACATTTCGGATATCCTTCCACAAGGTTCTCACAACAGTTGGTCGGAATTTGGGCCGATTCCTCCTGACAAAACTGGTGTAACTGATCCAGGTTTGTAGGTCGCCTTGCTCGCACCTGCCTTTTCAGCTCTGCCCATAAATTTTCAACAGGATTGAGATCAGGGCTTTGTGATGGCCACTCCAAAACATTGACTTTGTTATCCTTAAGCCACTTTGTTACCATTTTGGCAGCATGCTTTGGGTCATTGTCCATTTGGAAGACCCATTTCCGCCCAAGCTTTAACTTCCTGGCTGATGTTTTGAGATGTTGCTTCAGTATTGCCACATAATCTTCTTTTCTCATGATGCCATCTATTTTGTGATGTGTACCAGTCCATCCTGCAGAAAACAACCCCACAAGATGATGCTGCCACCCCCATGTTTCACAGTTGGGATGGTGCTTTTAGGCTTCCAAGCTTTTTCCTCCAAACATAACGATGGTCATTATGTCCAAAAAGTTCAATTTTAGTTTCAGCAGACCACAGGACCTGTCTCTAAAAATTAAGGTCTGTGTTCCTGTGTGCATTTGCAAACTTTAATCTGGCTTTTTTATGTTTCTTTTGGAGTAATGGCTTCTGCCTGGCAGAGTGGCCTTTCAGCCCATGTTGATACCATACTCGTTTCACTGTGGATATTGAAACAATCTTACTAGCTTCCGCCATCATCTTCACAAGGTTTTTTGCTTTTATCCTTGGATTGATATGCACATGTTGGATCACAGCACGTTCATCTGTGCGACACAGAACCCGTCTCCTTTCTGAGTGGTATAATGGCTGGACATTCCCATCTTGCTTGTAGTTGCATATAATTGTTTGTACAGATGAACGAGGCACCTTCAGGTATCTTGAAATTGTACCCAAGGATGAGCCATTCTTGTGCAAGTCCACAATTCTCTTCCTGATATCTTGGCTGATTTCTTTAGACTTTCCCATGATGCTACACAAAGAAGCAGTGTGTTTCAGGTGTGCATTAAAATACATCCACAGTTGTGCCTCTAACTAACTCAGATGTTACCAAAAAAACAGAAGCTTCCAAACACATGACACCATTATATGGGCAGTCCAGAATTGTTTAAAGGCATAGTAATCTTAGTGTATGTAAACTTTTGACTTTGCAGTAAGTAATAAAAATGCCCGAAAACTCTCTCTCATTATTCTGGCATTTGGCAAATAAATATTAAAAATGATGGTAATTCTAAATTACGTAAAACAGGAAAGGTTTATTCTGATTTCATGTCAGATATTGAGAAAACATGCATATGTGTCTTTTTATATAGTGTATGTAAACTTCTGGTTTCAACTGTTAGTGGAGTATGTCCACTAAAAGAAGTTCATTAGTTTACATACATTTCACCTAAACTGCCCAATTTTGATTGGATTGAACAGTTTTCTACAATGTATTAACATTCCCCTTTCTAAATACAGGTGCATCTCACAAAATTAGAATATCATCAAAAAGTTAATTTATTTCAGTTCTTCAAAATGTACAGTTGTGCTCAAAAGTTTATGTAGCACCCTGAGGATTCGGCTGCTACAGGGGTATTGCACCTCAACCCAGAGGTGTGATATTCCACTCCCGGGTAAGGATGGAGTGTGGATCTGAGCTCGGTAGGCTGCATGCACTACATACATCCCATTTCCGAGGAGCAGACCGACGGTACTCCCACTTAGAAATGTGCAGGTACGACCGAGTCTGTTCCTGGCTGGAGTGGGAGGGGGGTGGAACATCCCAAGTAGTGTAGGGGCAGATAGGGGGAGCAGCCTGGGTAAAGATAGGAGCTCATTGGGTGCTGGTCACCTGAGCTCACACATAGAGGGTGTATATAAGGTGGGCACCATCAAAGAACAGGGTCAGTCTGTCATCCTTTTGTCAGAGCAGAGCAGAGGAAGAGGAGCAGAGCAGCCCCAGAGAGAGAGAGGAGAAGAAAGAGAGACCCAGAGGGGGAAGCAGAAGAGAGGACTCTAAGACCCCAAATCCAATCCACGGGTGAAGAGTCGGCATCAGGGTACCGGAACCCAAGCTGGTGGGGGCAAAAACACACCCCAGCCAGAGACCGGAGGCCGTGGGCAGCGTCTGCCACGGCCACCCACCACATCCACCACGAAGGCATACCACGTGGAGGGTCAGGGAACCCAAGGCCAAGGGTCTCCCAACAGAAGGCCCGAGGGAGCTGGACCTGGGTGGATCACTAGTGGGGACGGCCAGAGAAAGGACAGAAGGAGAGCTCAGGGTCACGCTCCGGACTCGCTTGGGGGTTGGCTGGATCCAGGACCTGGTGGATGCAGCACGGCTCGGGAGGTCACTTGAAGCTGGAGTGACCGGAACATCAGCAGTGAGTAAATACCCTAAACTGCATAACCCGACTCTGTCTTCCTTTAACACCTATGCTGCACCACCACAACCCCCATCCTCTGCACCTGACCCCCTGAGGCTATACCCCACCCGTTGGGGGTTATACCATCAAAAGCTGCACCTACACCATCAGCCTCAGCGGACCCTGCTGCAGCGGCGGCCATAGTGACCGCAATACAACGGGTGGCGTAGTCGACAATAAAGAACTTAATAACATCTGTAGGACTGCCACATACAACTGAGTTTGACACCCTGGGCACGGACCGGGTCACAGCCGCTCGGAAGACTACAACCCCCATCTGATCCGGATATTCTCCCTAAAAGAATATGGCCCAGGGGGCGCGTCAACTTTGGCGTAGTCGGCAGGATTACGTGCCCACAACAACCGGGTACTGCGCGCCTGAAGAAAAGAACAAGTTTACCTCAAAAAGAAGTCTCCTGCCGGTTCCGGAGGGTCCCCGCCATCGGACTCCATCACAGGTCGATTCCAGCCGGTTGTCCGCCATTAACAGCGTTTTCCCGCCATCTGCAGAGTTTCCCGCCACTGGGAAGCGATTCCCGCCATTTCCAAAGGTTTCCCGCCTTGGAAGAGCGGACGCCATTATGGGCGTGCCAGAGGGTGGCGAGAGGCCACCTCCCATCGTGGGCCAGGACCGAAGATGGCGCCAAAAGTGGAAACCGCCCCCACCAACAGAGACTGTGATGCTAGAGGTGTCTGTCAGCGTGAAAGAACAGCCCCTGGAGCTGACAGTCACCAAGTGGCCCCGGGACCGCCCTCGAAGGGGGAGGAGACGAAAGGAGAGAACAAAGATGGGTGCCGCTTGGAGCAGTCGAGAGCGAGCGCACCCGGAGGCAAGAAGCCTGGAGAAGAATATCGGAGGAGCTTACCCGGAGATGGCGAGAAAGCAGAGCAGCACCGGCCCGTTGGCCAGGAGCCTGCTAGAAACAGAGGAGGGAGAGCAGAGCAGCACCGGCCCGTTGGCCAGGAGCCTGCTGGAGACAACTGTAGGAGAGCAGAGCAGCACCGACCCGTTGGTCAGGAGCCTGCTGGAAACAACGACCCCACTAGGCCTAGTGGAGGTCCTAGCACAGCTCCCCCGAGACCGGGAGTGTGCGCAGACCGCTCTGGAGGGCCTCGCAAGGAGGATGGCCCGGGTGCAGCGAGAGACGTTGGCGGAGTGGAGCCGTGAGATGGCCCAGCAGACCGAGACCTGTCAGCGGAGCACGCCACCCGAGACGAGGAAACAGACCGCCTCTGAGGATGGCGCGGGAGGATTGAAGGCCGGAGACGGCGCCGAGAAGGGAGCCGAACGAGTGGAGGCAGGTAAAGGGGACGTCTATACCCCAAACCGGGAAACCGCGTACCTGCCCCAGCTCCCCGTCGCAGAGCCCGAAGTCTATCCTGCCGTGCCCGTCGCTGCAACGTCACCGCCGCAGACTAGGCCTCAAACGGGAGCCGCGACCCCTGTGACGTCACACGCCTCGACCCCGAGCGTGACCAAGCAGGAAGTACCACCAGCCTGGTCGCAAGGCCTAGTACCCCCGGGCGCCGCAATACCAACAGCGCCCCCTACCTCCGCGGAGCCCCCGGCCTGGTCGCAGGGCCAAGTAGCCCAGGGCGCCGCCGTCCTTACGGTGCCCTTTACCTTCCAGATACCCCAGGCCTGGCCGCAAGGCCCGGGCAACCCGGGCGCTAACACCACCGCGCCCATAAGACCAAGAGTGCCGCATCTGGGAGAGGACCTGTTCGCCCAGCATACGTGCCCGGACGGGTCTGAAACTAGAGCCAAAGGTAACAATAAAGCAAGAGCAGGAGGACGCCGTCGCTAAGGACAGCGAAGCAGAAGCTGTATATAGTTGCCCGTCGGGGCACCGTAAACTGCGTGAAACTGGAACTGAAACTGTTGCTGTTGCTAATATAGTCCCCGTTGGGACCAGCATGTGTGAACTGTTTACCCGTATTTCCCTAAATCCCACTGACCGAGGACTGAGAGCGGTCATTCCTCCCTAATACCTGGCCGAGGACTGAGAGCGGCCATATCCCTGTAAATAGTTGCGCGTCCTAAAGCGCCCCCTACCGGTTTTACAGGAAAACCAGTTTTCCAGAGAGACTGTCGCACTTTACCCGGTCACACGTTGCACAGTGACCGGAGGAGGAGCCAGAGGCGACGAGAATGTTTTATATTGATCTATATATATATATTGTTTTATATGTTTTATATGTTTATGCAAAAATTTGTATGTTTTGGTGTTATGTCTTACAGCCCGAGGACGTGCTGTGATTTACCAGGGGGGAATGTAGCACCCTGAGGATTCGGCTGCTACAGGGGTATTGCACCTCAACCCAGAGGTGTGATATTCCACTCCCGGGTAAGGATGGAGTGTGGACCTGAGCTCGGTAGGCTGCATGCACTACACACATCCCATTTCCGAGGAGCAGGCCGACGGTACTCCCACTTAGAAATGTGCAGGTACGACCGAGTCTGTTCCTGGCTGGAGTGGGAGGGGGGTGGTACATCCCAAGTAGTGTAGGGGCAGATAGGGGGAGCAGCCTGGGTAAAGATAGGAGCTCATTGGGTGCTGGTCACCTGAGCTCACACATAGAGGGTGTATATAAGGTGGGCACCATCAGAGAACAGGGTCAGTCAGCCACAGTCAGTCAGGCTGTGAGTCTTTGCAGAGAGAAGTCAGAGGAGCAGAGAAGTCCCAGAGAGAGAGAGAGGAGAAAGAAAGAGAGACCCAGAGGGGGAAGCAGAAGAGAGGACTCTAAGACCCCAAATCCAATCCACGGGTGAAGAGTCGGCATCAGGGTACCGGAACCCAAGCTGGTGGGGGCAAAAACACACCCCAGCCAGAGACCGGAGGCCGTGGGCAGCGTCTGCCACGGCCACCCACCACATCCACCCCGAAGGCATACCACGTGGAGGGTCAGGGAACCCAAGGCCAAGGGTCTCCCAACAGAAGGCCCGAGGGAGCTGGACCTGGGTGGATCACTAGTGGGGACGGCCAGAGAAAGGACAGAAGGAGAGCTCAGGGTCACGCTCCGGACTTGCTTGGGGGTTGGCTGGATCCAGGACCTGGTGGATGCAGCACGGCTCGGGAGGTCACTTGAAGCTGGAGTGACCGGAACATCAGCAGTGAGTAAATACCCTAAACTGCATAACCCGACTCTGTCTTCCTTTAACACCTATGCTGCACCACCACAACCCCCATCCTCTGAACCTGACCCCCTGAGGCTATACCCCACCCGTTGGGGGTTATACCATCACAAGCTGCACCTACACCATCAGCCTCAGCGGACCCTGCTGCAGCGGCGGCCATAG
Source organism: Phyllobates terribilis (assembly GCF_046119375.1). Lineage (NCBI taxonomy): Eukaryota > Metazoa > Chordata > Amphibia > Anura > Dendrobatidae > Phyllobates > Phyllobates terribilis. Next base: position 780,819,904 of record NW_027362762.1, read on the forward strand.
TGACCGCAATACAACGGGTGGCGTAGTCGACATAAAGAACTTTAGTAACATCAGTAAGGACTGCCACATACAACTGAGTTTGACACCCTGGGCACGGACCGGGTCATAGCCACTCGGAAGACTACAACCCCCATCTGATCCGGCTCCGGATATTCCCACTAAAAGAATATGGCCCAGGGGGTGCGTCATTTACATACCCCAACAGAATTTTTGCTTTCTTGACCTTGTTTCAGAGAATATGAATGATAACAAAAAAACTTTTTCTCCACTCATGGCTATTGGTTGGGTGAAACCATTTATTGTCAAACTACTGTGTTTTCTCTTTTTAAATCTTAATGACAACCAAAAACATCCAAATGACCTTGATCAAAAGTTCACATACCCCAGTTATTAATACAGTGTATTGCCCCCTCTAACATCAATGACAGCTTGAAGTCTTTCGTGGAAGTTATGGGTGAGGTTCTTTATTTTCTCAGATGGTAAAGCTGCCCATTGTTCTTGGCAAAAAGCCTCCAGTTCCTGTAAATTCCTGGGCTGTCTAGCATGAACTGCACGCTTGAAATCTCCCCAGAGTGGCTCAATGATATTGAGGTCAGGAGACTAAGATGGCCATTCCAGAACCTTCACTTTATTCTGCTGAAGCCAATGACAGGTCAACTTGGCCTTGTGTTTTGGATCGTTGTCATGTTGGAACGTCTAAGTACGTCCCATGCGCAGCTTCCGAGCTGATGAGTGCAAATTTGCCTCCAGTATTTGCTGATAATGTGCTCCATTCATCTTTCCTTCAACTTTTACCAAGTTTCATGTGCCTTTCTAGCTCACACATCCCCAAAACATCAGCGATCCACCTCCGTGCTTTACAGTAGGAATGGTGTTCCTTTCATCATAGGCCTTGTTGACCTCTCTCCAAATGTACCGTTTATGGTAGTGGCCAATAAGTTCAATTTTGGTCTCATCACTCCAAATTACCTTGTTCCAGAAGGTTTGAGGCTTGTCTCTGTGCTGTTTGGCATATTGTAGGCAAGATACTTTGTGGCATTTGCGCAGCAATGGCTTTCTTCTGGCGACTCGACTATGCAGCCCATTTTTCTTCATTACCCCTTATTGTGCATCTTGAAACAGCCACACCGCTAGTTTTCAGAGAGTCCTGAATTTCAGCAGATTGTATTTGTGGGTTTTTCTTTGCATCCCGAACAATTTTCCTGGCAGTTGGGGCTGAAATCTTTGTTGGTCTACCTGACCATGGTTTGGTTTTTATAGAGCCCCTGATTTTCTATTAGTTAATCACAGTTTCAACGCTGCTGACTGGCATTATCAATTCCTTGGATATCTTTTTGTATCCCTTTCCTGTGTTATACAGTTCTACTACCTTTTCCCGTAGATCCGTTAACAATTCTTTTGCTTTCCCCATGACTGACAATCCAGAAACATCAGTGGCTGGATGAAAGATGCAAGAGTCTGTCTGGATCCCAGAAACTCACTCAGTTTTTATGCACACACACTGATTAAAAGCAAACAGGTCAGAGGTGAGGATGTTACCTTTAGTAGCCATTCAAACCCATTTGTGTCAAATTCTGTGCATTTTATCAGGCCAAAATCACAGTAGTTGGACAATAAATGGCTTCACCCAACCAATAACCATGAGTGGAGAAATTTTTTTTTTGTTATCATTCATATTCTCTGTTCAGTAAATGCACGCAATACTTGGTCAGGGCTCCTTTTGCATCAATTACTGCATCAATGTGGCATAGCATGGAGGTAATCAGCCTGTGGCACTGCTGAGGTGTTATGGAAGCCAAGGTTGCTTTGATGGCAGCCTTCAGCTCGTCTGCATTGTCGGGTCTGGTGTCGCTCATCTTTCTCTTGACAATACCCCATAGATTCTCTATGGGTTAAGGTCAGGCAAGTTTTCAGGCCAATCAAGCACAGGGATACTGTTGTTTTTAAACCAGGTATTGGTACTTTTGGCAGTGTGGACAGGTGCCAGGTCCTGCTGGAGAATGAAATTTCCATCTCCAAAAAGCTTGTCGGCAGAGGGAAGCATGAAGTGCTCTAAAATTTCCTGGTAGACGGCTGTGCTGACTTTGGTCTTGATAGAACACAGTGGACCTACACCTACACCAGCAGATGACATGGCTCCACAAACCATCAATGATTGTGGAATCTTCACACTAGACCCCAAGCAGCTTGGATTGTGTGCCTCTCCACTCTTCCTCCAGACTCAGGGACCTTGATTTCCAAATGAAAACTGGAACTCTGGGACCTTGTGGAGTGTGTCAATGACTGCCTTCTGGACATCTGTCAAGTCAGCAGTCTTCCCCATGATTGTGGAGCCTACTGAAACAGACTAAGGGACCTTTATAAATGCCTTTGCAGATGTTTCTTGTTAATTATTTTAATTTACTGAGATAATGACTTTTGTGTTTTCATTGGCTGTAAGCCATAATCATCAACATTAACAGAAATAAACACTTGAAATAGATCACTCTGTTTGCAATGACTCTATATAATATATGAGTTTTACTTTTTGTATTGAAGAACTGAAATAAATTAACTTTTTGATGATATTCTAATTTTGTGAGATGCACCTGTATGATCATGAAAAAAATTATAGATTTCAATATTCCAAATCTTTTGTCCATACAGAAAACTAGCTGCTGCCAAAGAGGTGTGATGTTGATTCCTCTCTACTCACTTAAATCACATACATGCTCAAACAAGAGTTATCCAGACTGCTGTCTTATGCAGGGTTGGACTGGGGTGTCTGGGGCCCACAGGGGGAATTGACCCTAGGGGCCCACCCTTCAGTTGTATGCAAATATCTGTAAGCCATTATCTACGTTATAGTGGAGCATCAACTATAAAACACAGGCGGCTCCTGCACATCTACTCTGCACACACTATAACTGGGATGTACAATTACGGTAGTTTGCATTGAAGGGGTTCTTTGGTTAAAACAAGTTATCCCCAATCCATGAGATCCACAGGATAGGTGATAACTTATTGATCGTTTTGAACCGACCTTTGGAAACTGCACCAATCGGAAGAACGGGGAAGTTTTATTGATGACACTTACCCCCATTTCAAAATGGAGCGGCAGGGCTTCCAGAAAAAAACAAGAGCAGCGCTCGCAGCCACTGAGGGAATGAATGGATCAGTGGTCAAGTCAAATGTGGAAATTTTTGCAAATTTATTAAAAACGAAAAACTGAAGTATCACATGGTCATAAGTACTCAGACCCTTAGCTTAGTATTGAGTAGGAGCACCCTTTTGAGCTAGTACAGCCATGAGTCTTCTTGGGAATGATGCAACAAGTTTTTCACACCTGGATTTGGAGATCCTCTGCCATTCTTCCTTGCAAACCCTCTCCAATTCCGTCAGGTTGGATGGTGAACGTTGGTGGACAGCCATTTTCAAGTCTCTCCTGAGATGTTCAATAATTGGGTTTAGGTCAGGGCTCTGGCTGGGCCAGTCAAGAATGGTCACAGAGTTGTTCTGAAGCCACTTCTTTGTTATTTTAGCTGTGTGCTTAGGGTCATTGTCTTGTTGGAAGGTGAACCTTCGGCCAAGTCTGAGGCCCAGAGTAGTGATGAGAGAGTATGTTCTGTTAACCCTTTCACTGAGTATGCTCTGACGAGCACCGAGTATTTACAGCGTGCTCAGTGTTTGAATCACTCCCGTGTGCATGATTTGCGACGGTTTGACAGCTTTAATACATGTGAGGAATGTGTAAGAAGCACACATTCCTCACATGTATTAAAGCTGTCAAACAGTCAAAAATCATGCACATGGGAGTGATTCAAACATATCACTGAGCACGCTGTTAATACTCGGCGCTTGCCCGAGTATATTCAGCGAAATTGTTAACAAAACATACTCGCTCATCACTAGTCCAGAGCACTCTGGAAGAGGTTTTCATCCAGGATCTCTCTCTACTTGACCGCATTCATGTTTCCTTCAATTGCAACCAGTTGTTCTGTACCTGCATGATGCTGCCACCACCATGTTTCACTGTTGGGATTGTATTGGGCAGGTGATGAGCAGTGCCTGGTTTTCTCCACACATACCGCTTAGAATTGTCACCAAAAAGTTCTATCTTCGTCTCATCAGACCAGAGAATCTTATTTCTCATAGTCTTAGAGTCCTTCATGTGTTTTTGAGCAAACTCTATGCGGGCTTTCATATGCCTTGCACTGAGGAGAGGCTTCCGTCGGGCCACTCTGCCATAAAGGCCAGACTGGTGGACAGCTGCAGTCATAGTTGACTTTGTGGAACTTTCTCCCATCTCCCTACTGCATTTCTGGAGCTCAGCCACAGTGATCTTGAGGTTCTTCTTTACCTCTCTCACAAAGGCTCTTCTCCAACGATTGCTCAGTTTGGCTGGACGGCCAGGCCTAGAAAGACTTCTGGTGGTCCCAAACTTCTTCCATTTAAGGATTATGGAGGCCACTGTGCTCTTAGGAATCTTGAGGAATGCCTTGCCACAATTCTGTCTCTGAGCTCCTTGGGCAGTGCCTTTGAGCTCATGATTCTCATTTGGTCTGGCATGCACTGTGAGCTGTGAGGTCTTATATAGACAGGTGTGTGCCTTTCCAAATCAAGTCCTATCAGTTTAATTAAACACAGCTGGACTCCAATGAAGGAGTAGAACCATCTCAAGGAGGATCACAAGGAAATGGACAGCATGTGACTTAAATATGAGTGTCTGAGCAAAGGGTCTGAATACTTATGACCATGTGATATTTCAGTTTTTCTTTTTTTAATAAATTTGAAAAAATTTCTACATTTCTTGATTTTTTTCAGTCAAGATGGGGTGCAGAGTGTACTTTAATGAGAAAAAAATGAACTTTTTAGAATTTACCCAATGGCTGCAGTGAAACAAAGAGTGAAAAATTTAAAGGGGTCTGAATACTTTCCGTACCCACTGTATAGAGTCAGTGTATAGGTAAAACATTGATCACCAGCGATATTATACACAGGAGCCCTGTATATAATGTCAGTATTCAGGTAATACAGTGATCACCGGGGACATTTTACACAGGAGTTCTGTGTATACTATATAGTGTTATAAGGTGGCTAATGGTTGTGTAGTCGATGGGAGGTATGTATCCCAGAGATTTCTGGTCTCTGTGAAGTAACCCGGTATATTTTTTCTAGTGCACACATGCACTAAGAGGATTAATTGGTGCACCTGGGAGCCAGGGTACGGGTTGCTAAGAGTGATGGGCGGGTCCAGAAACTCACATACCTCACATCTGGGTGTGGTTAACAGCCTATAAAATGGAGGTTGTTGTTTGCCACATTTAGTTAGTTAGTAAAGCCGAATAAAGACTTGCGTCCATCAAGTTCGACCTGTTAGTTCTGTAATTGCTAAGGTTGATCCAGAGGAGGGCAAAAACCCCAAATGATTTGGCCAATCTTCACCTGAGGAAAAATTCCCTCCCGACTCTGAAACCAGCAGTCAGAATAAATCCCTGTATCAACCTACTATTTTATTTTATTTTTAAGTATATGCTGAAATCTGCCTGGTATCTAGAAATGCATCCAGTCCCCGCTTGAACTGGTTTAGTGAATCCGACATTACCGTCTCCTCACTCAGTGAATTCCATATTCTCACTGCTCTTACCGTAAAGAACCCCTTCCTATGCTGGTGCTGAAACCTTTTCTCTTCCAGTCTTAGTGAATGCCCTCTTGTTACCGTAATATCCCTCCTTTTGAACAAATCCCGGCCAAGGTCTCTATACTGTCCCCTAACATATTTGTACACATTTATTATGTCCCCCCTCAACCTTCTCTTTTCCAGGCTGAATAGTCCTAGTTTTGCCAACCTCTCTGGGTATTGCAGTCCCTCCATTCCCTTTATTAATTTTGTTGCCCTCCTTTGTACCTTTTCAAGCTCATTTATATCCTTTCTATATATTGGGGCCCATAACTGAGCACAGTATTCCAAGTGTGGTCTGACCAGTGCTTTGTACAGTGGAAGAACAATGTTCTCCTCCTTTGCAGCTATACCTCTTCTGATACATCCCATTACCCTGTTTGCCCTTACACCAGCGGCCTGACTTTGGGCACTCCAATTTAGTTTGCTATCAATCAAGATGCCCAAGTCCTTCTCCATCTCTGAATTCCCCAATGATTTCCCATTCAGTGAGTACTGGTGACTTCCATTTTTCCTTCCCATATGTATGACCTTACATTTCTCCTCGTTAAACCTCATTTGCCATTTAATGCTCCACCTACCCAGCTTATCCAAATCCCTCTGTAGGTCTGCACTGTCCTCTTTTGTATTAATTGTTTTACATAACTTTGTGTCATCTGCAAATATTGATATTTTACTATTTATCCCGTTGACTATGTCGTTAATAAAGATATTAAATAACATTGGGCCTAGTACAGACCCCTGTGGTACCCCACTAGTGACGCTTACCCAATCTGAGTATATTCCATTTATAACCACCCTCTGCCTTCTATCCTTTAGCCAGTTAGCTACCCACTTGCAGACATTTTCCCCCAGCCCAATCATTCTCATTTTGTATACCAACCTATTATGTGGCACGCTATCGAACGCTTTTGAGAAGTCGAGATACACGACATCCACTGGTTCCCCCTGATCTACTCGAGAGCTAACCTCCTCGTAGAAGTCAATCAGGTTTGTTTGGCAGGAGCGATTCCTCATGAATCCATGTTGGTTCGGGGTTAATAGATTATTAGCATCAAGATGCTCCATGATTGCCTCATTAATAAAGCCTTCAAAAATTTTGCCCACAACGGACGTCAGACTCACCGGCCGATAGTTTCCGGCGTCACTTTTCGCTCCCTTTTTGAATATTGGCACTACATTCGCCTGTCGCCAATCAAGTGGCACAGACCCAGTCTCAACAGAGTCCTTAAATATAAGATATAACGGTCTGTCTATCACATTACTTAGTTCCCTTAGTACCCGTGGGTGTATGCCATCAGGTCCTGGTGATTTGTTTATTTTAATGTTACTGAGGCGTTTCTGTACCCCAGCTTGGGTTAGATTTGTCATACTTAGTGGAGGATTAAGCTTGTCACTTCTCATTTCTCCTGTTAGTTCTTTTTCCTTTGTGAAAGTTGACGAAAAAAATTTATTTAATAGATTAGCTTTATCCTCATCTTTCTCTATGATTTTGCCTTCATCACTTTTTATCGGTCCAATATTATCCGATTTAATCCTTTTACTATTTATATACGTAAAGAACAGTTTGGGATTTGATCTACTTTCCCTAGCAATACGTCTCTCTGTTTCCTCCTTCGCTATTTTTATTTGTTTTTTGCAGGTTCTCGTTTTTTCCTTGTAACACATTAGTGCCTCCTTGCTGTTTTCCTGTTTTAATCTCTTGAATGCCTCTTTTTTGCTATTTAACGCCCCTTTTACGTTCTTATTCAACCATATTGGTTTCCTCTTATTTCTGGCCCTTTTATTCCCATACGGTATATACCTCTCGCACTGAGTATTCAGAATTCTTTTGAAGGTTTCCCATTTACTATTCGTATTCCTTTGATTAAGAACTTTGTCCCAGTCTATAAGTTGAAGGTTTTCTTTCAGCTGATCAAACTTCGCCCTCCTAAAGTTTAATGTTTTAGTTGTTCCCTTATTGATAACCCTACTGAAGGGCATTTTGAAATTGATAATATTATGATCGCTATTACCTAGGTGCCCCCCTATCTGTACCTCAGTTATTCTATCAGGCCTATTAGTCAATATTAAATCCAACACGGCCTTCCCTCTCGTTGGTTCCTGCACTAGTTGGGAGAGATAATTATCCTTGATATTTGTCAAGAACCTTTTTCCTTTCTGCGATCTACAGGTTTCTGTTTCCCAGTCAATATCCGGGTAGTTGAAGTCCCCCATTACAATCACCTCATTATGTTTTGCTACTTTGTCTATTTGTCCTAATAGCAGTTTCTCATTCTCCTCTGTTATATTAGGTGGCTTATAGCAGACCCCCAGTAATATTTTATTATTATTTTTTGCCCCCTCTATCTCTACCCACATGGACTCGACCCTCTCTTCTCCCTCTCCTATATCTTCCCTTAGTCTGGGCTTTAGACGTGACCTTACATATAAGCAGACTCCTCCGCCCTTCCCCTGTTTCCGGTCCCTTCTAAATAAACTATAATCTAATAAATTTACCGCCCAGTCGTAGCTATCATCTAGCCAAGTCTCTGTTATACCTACGATGTCATACCTCTCCTCCGATATAAGCGCCTGCAGCTCATCCGCCTTATTGGTCAGGCTTCTTGCGTTGGTCAGCATGCAAGATAAAACTTTGGGGTTATTTAGCATCCTATTCTTCTCTAACGATCTAACTGTACTATCCCCACCCCCCTCTCCACCCTCATTATATTCACTTCTCCCCTTCCCCCTTGCTTGCCTCACATCCCACCTATTTCCTTGGTTTCCCCCCCCGTCTCTAGTTTAAAAACTCCTCCAACCTATTAGCCATCTTCTTCCCCAGCACCGCTGCACCCTCCCCATTGAGGTGCAGCCCGTCCCTACGGTAGAGCCTGTAGCCAACAGCGAAGTCGGCCCAGTTCTCCATGAACCCAAACCCTTCTGCCTTGCACCAACTCTTTAGCCACTTATTCACCTCCCTAACCTACCGTTGGCGCTCCTGTGTGGCTCGCGGGATTGGTAGTATTTCTGAGAAAACTACCTTGGAGGTCCTTGCCCTAAGCTTCCTACCTAGATCCCTGAAATCATTTTTAAGGACCCTCCATCTACCACTCACTTTGTCATTGGTGCCAATGTGGACCATGACCGCTGGGTCTTCGCCAGCCCCACCCAGTAACCTGTCAACCCGATCCGCGATGTGCCGGACTCGAGCGCCAGGGAGGCAGCACACCGTTCGGCGATCCCGGTCTTTGTGACAGATTGCCCTGTCTGTCCCCCTAATAATAGAGTCACCCACTACCAGGACCTGTCTAGCCTGCCCTACACTTCCCCCCTCCCCCTCATTACTGGAGCATACACTCCCCCGGCGGTCAGAACACTCCCCCGGCGGTCACATGGTCTCTGTGTTTGGAGGGAGAAGGCCTCCTTTGTGTGGTTAGCTCCAGACAGAGCCAGGATACTGGACACTACGCAGCCTGTGTGCCCACCGGTCTGATTAAGCAGAGACCTGTCTGAACTAAAGGCTGTTTGTTTTTCTTTTCTTGCTTGTTGGTTTATGAAGCAATAAACCGACATGGCCTCTTAAAGGAACATGCTCCTTGTTTTCCTCCCATCTCACCCAAGTGAGTAAAACCCCTACAGTGTAAGTATACATGTAATACACTGACTCACCAGTGACATCTCTAGGTGAAGTCCTTTATCTTCGCTTTTCTTCTTTTCTTCTTCATCTGGCACAGACCGCCATCACTTCTTTCAGCCAGGACTCGTCTCTGCAGAAAATAGCACACAATTATGAATAGCTGATCGTTTCTAGATCACATTCCCCACTTTTTCCCCAACTTCTACACTACGCCAGATGAAGAAGAAAAGCGACATAGTGCCACCCTGCACAGTTATAGGACCTCCCTTTTGTTCCCCCCATGGAAAACAGTTTCCAAAAATTATATTACAGAAGTAATAATGTCCCTCATTGAACCCTAAAGTAATTATGTTCCCCACTTTCCACCATAAACTAATAATGTATGTTCCTCGTTCTGGCCCCCATACAGTAATTTAGTTCCCCAGTCTGGCCCCCATGTCCCTTGTCAAGCCTGGCCCCTCCATGTCCCTTGTCCAGCCTGTCCCTCCCCCGTGTCCCTTGTCCAGCCTGGCCTCCACATATATCCATCCTAGCCCCCCCAAATTATCCATCCTGGTCCCCCATCCCATATATCCAACCTGGCCACATATGTGCCTTGTCCTGGCCCCCATATGTGCATCCTCGCCCCCACCCTATATATCCATTCTGGCCCCCATATCTCCTTTGTCCTAGCTCCCATATGTGCACCCTGCCCCTCCACACATCCATTCTGGCTCCCATATGTCCCTTGTCCTGGCCCCCATATGTCCCTTGTCCTGGCCCCATATATCCCTTGTCCTGGCCCCCATATGTGCATCATGGCCCCCCATATATCCATCCTGGCCCCCATATGTCCTTTGACTTGGTTCCATATGTGCATCCTGCCCCCCCCCAATATATCTATCTTGGCTCCCATATGTGCATCCTGCCTCCCCATATATCCATCCTGACCCACATATGTCCCTTGTCCCCATATGTGCGTCCAGTCCCCCTCATATATCCATCCTGGCCCCATATGTGCATCCTGCCCCCCCCCCCATATATCCATCCTGGCACCCATATATCCACCCTGGCCCCCATCTCATGCCGCATTCACACAAAAAAAAAGTTTCTTCTTACCTACCTGAGCTCCCGGCGCCACGTGACATCCTCTTCTTAGATCCGGTGAGCTCATGTTAAAATGGCTGCCAACCTAGAAGAGGCCCGCGGCTGATGTGAGTGTGCCTGTCACAGGCTGTGCATGACAGTGACATCATATGCCAACTGTTATGTTCTGCAACTTAGAACTAAGGAATAGGAGGGAAAAGCTGTCCCTGCACTGAGACTCAGCTTTACCCTACGCTGGGGTGGGTGCTCTATTCCTTATGAATAGCCCCACCGAAACTCCTGCACTGAACTCAAACGAAGACCTGCAGGAAGGGGAAAGGGGTCCCTAAAAGATCTAAGGACTGGGAGCAAAAGCAGGAGACCTCCTAACAGAAAAGTTAGTTGCAGAAACAAAAATTAAAGGAAACAAAACTGGTGAAACAAGAAGTCCCAGGATAACAATAGTCCAAAGCAAGAAGAACTAAACCAGGCTACTTAGCCAGAGCATGAGTGTTACAACACTGATGTCCAGCAGGGAATGGGGGCCAGGTGCTGGGTAATAAAGAGTGCAGAGATCACGTGACCAAGAAACCCAGCACCAGAGGAAAAGACTAGAAGCCAGCAAACCACAAGATGGCCGATAGTAAAACAACATCGATTCTAACACCAACGACGTCAGACACACAATCGTCAGCTTGATCGAGACGTGCGATGCAGCTGTTCAGGTTATGAATGCTGGGTGCACATGCCCCTAAAAACTGCAGTTTTTTTTTTGTTTTTTGTTTTTTAATCTTCTTCCCTCTCTTGTCCACAGCAAGTGCCCACCGGGAATTTCCCCGATAGCCCTCCAGGCCAGTCCGACCCTGGTCTTATGTGTATGTATACTCAACATACGGGTATAGATATTGTGTAGGAAAGATTTTATTAACACATTATTCACAGGATCAGGTAGAGCTTTGCACACAAATAGTATATGTATTTCACTTCTCATGCATACTTATCAGTTTTGAGTTTAGACAATTTAGCTTACAGGGGACTGCAAGCCTGCCTAGATCCGGAATGCGCAACAGGCAGTCTGTGGGCCACATGCAGTCCATTTTGATGGCTATACCCCTTATTGTCTTTTGACAGCTTTCTTCTACTGATGCAATGAATGAGGTGTCCTCATTGCATGGCTGCTCAATACTCTCTTCACTACACTGATTACACACAGCAGTACAAGTTGTTGTCCTCTAGTGGTGGGAAACACAAGAGTTGTCCTACTAGTGGTAGAAAACACAAGTGGTTGTCCTTTAGTGGTAGGAAACACAAGTGGTTGTCCTCTAGTAGTAAGAAACACAAGTGATGGGCCTCTAGTGATAGAAAACACAAGTGGTTGTCCTCTAGTAGCCGCATAAATGCTCCTCATTGGAGTCTGACACTGTTTACTGGTAGTTTTATGATAGGAACTGTGAAGCAGTATAGGTTTCATTTTAGGCTGCTTAAAGGACTAATCCAGGTTAAACTGTTACTTTACTATGCCTACTGCACACCATGACTACCAGTTTTACTCTGCTCTTTTAAAGAGGTAGACCCATCTGAGGCATTTATGGCATATACACACTATTATCTGATAAGTTTGACACTCCAGAGAGGAAAAGACAAGGTAGTGCGGCATGTGTGCAGCTCTCTCTATTTTAGTTGATGGAAGTTGCAAAATATTTATCTGTTTCTGCATCAAATGGAAATAATACATCTGAGTATTGCAGTCTTTGCGACTGGTATTTTCTGACTAAAAGTCTAAAAAAAAGGTTGTCCACCCCTGGCCTAGAGTGTATAGAACGCTAACTATATCCCAAATGGGCTGTCCAGCAAAAATTGTGTTGTTAAAGGTACTGAAAGGGAAATTTTGGTATTAAAATTTAGCACCTCTCCACTTGAAAGGTAATAACTTTCAGAATGGTGGGGATTCAACTGCTGAGACTCTCACCGATCAGGCAAATGGGACACTTTTGTCCTTAACCTAAATGGAGCATGTTAGTCTTCCACTCCAATCATTCTCTATGGGACTGCAAGAGAAAACTGAATGTTGTACTTGGCTCTCTCCAATAGTTCCATACACAGTGAATGGAGCGGTAGCGTAATAAAGCATGAGCACTGCTGCCCTATTGAGATATTCAGTATTTTCCTTTACTGATGAGATGTTAGATACATGGGCAGAATGTGGATATTTTCACTTCTTTTACTGAGAGCCCACTGTAACGTGCAGTCATGTTGTCGAATCAGATTTCCTGACCATGTATTAAACATTGGCAGAGGGACTGTAGATAATAATGATGATAAAAACTCATAATTTGACCTTTTCTTGGCACAACAAATGTGCATCAGCTAATGACATGTTTTATAACAACAATAGGACTTGTCATATACTGCAATGAGTCGTAAGACTTTAATGTCACCACTGTCATACCTGATTCACATAAAAAAGACATTTTCAATTCAGAATTATGTTAACACTGTAATTGGAGATGATTGTATAATGCGCTAGAGAGAATCACTGTAAAGCAGACTAGGAAAAGAAAGAACAAACATTATTATGAAAACGCTCTTATACTGGGATCTAAGGTTTTCATGTTAGTTCATTATAAATAACAGTCCTTTGTGTTTATATTTTATATCCGGGTAGGAACCAGGGCAAGTGCCAGGATACAATGCACCTGGTGGTGGCCCACTTGGCCCAAATTTCAATTGGAGACATCTACTATACATGTTCAGCGGATTTTCACCTTGCATGTATAGGGTGGTCTTAGAAGCTGAGCCCACTCTATACTGCACAGATGTCACCTGTGTTATCCACCTGAGTCTAACTGCTGCAATAAAGTCTAAATGATGCTAGCTGTGGTCAATTGTGACAGCGACATTTAAGAGGTTGAACATGAGGGTGAGTTCCTTTTGAGAACCATTGTCCTTACCGCCCCAAGCAACATTTTGCTGGAGACTGATGACATTGTCAAAGCAGCCAGGGGCCTACTGAAGGCCATTAGTGTTCGTACACATGTGAAGATTGGTCATTTTACAATAGACTGCAATCATATAGTATTGCCGTGTAACGTGTAAGCGTTTGCAGGTAATAATACCCTAAAAGTACTAGCAAAAATGTAAAAAAAATAGGAACAAATCTATATAAAAATAGGAAGTTTCAAATCACTTTCTATTGCCAGAACATAAATCAAATTGAGAAAATACAAAAAAAAGTACATATTTGGTATGCGTATTATAGTCCGAACCAATAAAATATCATACAATTTATGAGACTACATAATAAAAAACAAAACAAAATTGCAGAATCGTTGTTTTATGGTCACTTTGCCTCCAAATGGACCTGTTATTCACAATCCCAGAGACACAGCAAGACTGGTACCAAACCCGCAAAGGCGCAGCCACAGATGCACTTGGCGGAAGTTGCCCCAGCTAAGCAAGCCTTACAGGGCCAGGATACTCTTCATCCAGTTCCCAGTAAATGGGAGGGAGACTTTTGCAGAGGCCTTCCCAGGCCTGCTGTCACCGGGCAGTTGGCGTCTGGTGATGCAGCGAGAGCCTAGTTGAGAACAGATAGATACCTCTGCGAGAAACCCTGGGAGTGTAGCATGAAGAGAAAGGGGAATGAACCCTAAGACCAACCCTGAAAGAGATCAGCCAATACTGCAAGCACCACTCACCACCACAAAACACAGGAACTGCAGTAAACAGCAAAGAACTGGGATGGGAACAGGGTTAAATAGCCCGCATGATGCTGAAGGAAATGATCAGGTGTTGAATACTTCCCACTCACCCCTAGAAAACCACTCCCTGCTAACTTCCATAGCAGAATGGATACAATCCCACCGCTGCCTAGTACCATACACAGCAGCATCCTGTGTTGCCTGGCAACTGGGGAAAACTGCATCCCATGTTCCCCGGGCAGTGACATCCATAGGAGATACGGCGTCCCCACACATCCTACTACTCCAAAACACAATGCTCCATAAGATTGGGATGATTTCCCAGCGCAAGTGGTAGCTCCGCCTTCAGAGTGAACAGACCCCTTCCTGATAACTGGGGAAGGCTGACAGTGTACCCTCTCAGGGCCAGCAGGACAATGATGGTGCTTGTGATTGGAGTAGCGTAGCACCAGAGCCGATTCATTCCCAGGTGGAAGCACAAAAACACAATTCCTAACAGGACCCTAAAATGGTGATGATAAAAACCATATTGCAAAAAGATTGCGAAAGAGTTTCTCCTATATGATATCTATGCGGCAGACCTAGTACCTTCTATGTGATGTATATACGGCAGCCCCAGTTACTTCTATGTGTTGTTTAGACGGAAGCCCCAGTGTATCCTATGTGATGTCTATATGGCAGCCTCAGTATCTCCTTGAGATGTCTATACACCAGTCCCAGTGTGTCCTATGCGATGTATATACACCAATCTCAGTGTCACCTATGTGATGTATATATGCCTATCCCAGTGTATTTTATATGATGTATATCCAGCAGTCTCAGTGTGTCTCGTCAGTAATTCATACGCCGTCTCAGCACCGTCCTACTCACTGCTGTGGTAACCACTCTGCTTCTTGTCGTGTCAGGCCGTCTCGCTGAGTTTGCCACTTGTAGCTCTCCCCAGCACTGCTACTTCTTCTTACTTCTCCACCTGGCTATACGGATGCATGGCTAGTCTCTGCAGGAATTTAACACTGCTGTTTCCTGCTAAGATTAGCTTCCCAGTCCTATCTGCTGCCAGCTGGGGATATATCAGGCAGCTCCTCCCTCCATTCCTTGGTTCTAGTCAGCAGTTTGTTACTAGCTTTCAGTTAAGGTATGTCTCTGTTTTGTCTCCTGTTACTGACCCGGTTTGTCTACCCATTCTGACTGATTTCTCTGATCCTGACCTCGGCTTTGTATACTGAACCTGTGTACCGTCGTCACACAATGTATACTATGAGATGCATATACAGCAGTTTCAGTGTCTACTATGTGCTGTATACACACAAGTGTCAATGTTTTCCATGTGATGAATATACAGCAGTCTCAGTGTTTACTATGTGATGTCTATACGGAAGCCCCAGTGTCTCCTATGTGATGCCTTTATGGCAGCCGCAGTGTATCCTATGTGATGTACAGTACAGACCAAAAGTTTGGACACACCTTCTTATTTAAAGATTTTTCTGTATTTTCATGACTTTGAAAATTGTACATTCACACTGAATGCATCAAAACTATGAATTAACACAGCTGAGCTGCTGTTAACCTGCGATTTCTGAGGCTGGTGACTCGGATAAACTTATCCTCAGAAGCAGAGGTGACTCTTGATCTTCCTTTCCTGGGGCGGTCCTCATGTGAGCCAGTTTCTTTGTAGCGCTTGATGGTTTTTGCAACTGCACTTGGGGACATTTTCAAAGTTTGTCCAACTTTTCGGACTGACTGACCTTCATTTCTTAAAGTAATGATGACCACTCGTTTTTCTTTACTTAGAATTTGTATTATGGCAAGAAAAAAGCAGCTAACAGTCTATTCAGTAGGACTATCAGCTGTGTATCCACCTGACTTCTGCACAACACAACTGATGGTCCCAACCCCATTTATAAGGCAAGAAATCCCACTTAGTAAACCGTTTCCGGTGACTACCTCTTGAAGCTCATCAAGAGAATGCCAAGAGTGTGCAAAGCAGTCATCAAAGCAAAAGGTGGCTACTTTGAAGAACCTAGAATATAAGACATATTTTCAGTTGTTTCACACTTTTTTGTTAAGTATATAATTCCACATGTGTTAACTCATAGTTTTGATGCCTTCAGTGTGAATGTACAATTTTCATAGTCATGAAAATACAGAAAAATCTTTAAATGAGAAGGTGTGTCCAAACTTTTGGTCTGTATTGTATGTGTTTAATTTATGAATTTTTCCCATATACTTGAATAAGATGATGAAAATCAGCAGATGAAAAACACATTAGCATTTTTAATGTGTTTCCATAGTGGAAATGCCCTAAAAACACATGTAATCCACAATGACTTGATCAATAAAGGTTTATCAAAGCCAAACACCAGTAAGTATAAAAAAATTCAAAAGGATAAAGAAACAAAAACAATCCCCCCCAAAAACAAAAAATAAATACCAAAAAGAGACAAAAGCAGGAAAGAGAAGATAAAACCACATGTAAAAAAAAACACATTTGAAAATGCAATAAAAATTTGCAAATAACCTAATTTTGATAATTGTATAGAAATGCAATAGAAAATCTGCCACATCAAAAACTCACCAAATACTCATAATGGGAACTTGGCCTTAGGCCACGTTCGACCGTTCAGTATTTGGTCAGTATTTTACATCAGTATTTGTAAGCCAAAACCAGGAGAGGAACAATCAGAGGAAAAAATACAATAGAAACTTGCACTATAACAGTTTTGTGAGGGTGCCAGCATGTGCACCACTTCTGCATTTTTCACCCACTCCTGATTTTGGCTTACAAATACTGATATAAAATGCTGACCAAATACTGAACGTGTGAATGTGGCCTTAAGTAGGCAGAGCTCCATTTTCATTAATGACCCAAATTGCTCATCAATTGTGGAAAGAATGATTTATCACTCTGCATAACGTATTCCTACTGCTTTCAAGTCTAATGGTGTTATGGCTTCCACCAATGTAACTTGGCATGGTAATCATAGCCATCTATGAGGTACTGTAGCTCCAAAGTTGAATCCGAAATTATAAAGTTCACAATAAGCACTTGGCAAGAGTTCTTCCCACATCACAGCTTCCCTAGATCAGCTCTGGAAATTGAAAATAGGAGATCCACATTGAAAGTCATTTGTAAGGGAGATGAACGGCTTGTGCTCATACTTGCACCCTAACAAAACTGTACTGTTATGCTTTCATTGTTTAGTCTGATTATCTACCTAACATGTGTGATTATAATGCTCAGCCTCTTCCTCATGTAGGATATTCCAGTGAATTATACGTCTGGTGTGAGTTTATGGAGCTGAGCCCAGTCCTAACAGGTCAGGTGCGCTATATTATATTACCAGCACCAGTCGCGGGTAGGGCTTGAGCAGATTGATCTCGCGGTGAGCTCCAGTAAAGTGGCGCCGGTAGTGGCGCATGAGCAGATTGAGATCTTGGCTCGTCATTGAGCAGAGATCTTATTCTACGCATGCCCCAGTAACATAGTAACATAGTAACATAGTTTTAAGGTTGAAGGAAGACTAAGTCCATCTAGTTCAACCCATAGCCCAACATGTTGATACAGAGGAAAGGAAAAAAAAAACATGTGGCAAACAATAAGCTCACATTGGGGAAAAAAAATTCCTTCCCGACTCCATAAAACAATCAGACTAGTACTGGCGCCATTTTCCTGAAAGTTGCCAGGAGATCAATTTGCGCAAGTGCCGCCTGTGCGTAGGACGTCTCAGACGCATAATTTAAATAAGGAAGAGGTTAAAGACACCAGAGGCAGCGGAGAGGCCGTGGCAGAGCCGAAGACCCTACCCAGAGTACCGCCCCCATGTATGGAGACCAAAACTTCTAATGATGATTTTAAAACAACCAGGCTGCGGATTTCTTCACTGAACATATGTATGAGATCAATATCACATCACCATATGGGCATACCTTTAGTCTAATATGGATAAGCCCGATGACAGGTTCTCTTTAAATGATTCTTTGTGTGCACCCATCACACCCCCCACCTTTTCCTGCAGCACAATCGGCATCTGCCTTGTAAGTGATCTGGTCACTGTTGTTTTAACAAACTTTGCATAAATCAAAAGTGCAGTAGAACAAAATAAACTTTATGGTGTACAGTATTCAGCATAAATAAGTATTCCCCAACGGATTTGTCAGAAAACTATTAGTTTCCTTTTAGAATCAATATTTTCTATCGGCTACTATACTAAAATATACTACCACAAACGTGGGCCATTGATTACAAAAAAAATTGTTATTTTACACACCCACCAAATAAATTTTCCTAAAAATTAATTGAAAATCAAGTTTAGCAAAGCTAAACTTTGAACTACACATTTTTATTAACAAGAATTCAACCACAGGTTAGTCTAATTATTTATTAAAGGGAACCTGTCACCAGAAATAATGCTGTTAACCTGCAGATATGGGATTTAACTGCATGTTAACAGCGTTATTATGCTGCCTGGCACCTACACGCAGCCGAATTCAGCAGGGAGAAAATGAACTATATAAGCCACGCCAGCATTTGGCTTCAGTAATGGGGGGTGCCGCAGGTTCAATCATCACTCTGAGAATACAGATACTGTAACCACTCCCCCTGGCCCTGACTGACAACTGAGCCCCAATGTAGAGGGAGTGTTAGTTAGAGTCATGACTGAACCAGAGCCGCCCCCATCCCCATGACTGAAACCAAATGCTGGCAGGGAGAATAGAGTTCATTTTCTCCTTGTTCATTTTCTCCCTGCTGCAATAGGCTGTGTGCAGGCGCCGGGCAACATAATAATGCTGTTAACCTGCAGATTAACCTCATATCTGTAGGTTAACAGCGTTATTTCTGGTAACAGGTTCTCTTTAAACATCCAGCAGAGAGCTGACTATAAAAAGATGCTACTTAAACAAAATCTCTTCCCATTTGAAGGTTACAAGAATGTCAAGTAAGTATGTCTCCTGATATCAACCAAGTCGAACACCTATGGGGAGTTCTGAAGATACAAGTTGAGCTTCACTCTCCACCCAACATCCAGGCTCTAAAAGAGGTTGTTGATGTTGAAATGTCACCAACTTGTTCATTTTAAGAAGACTTTGTGCTATCCTAACAAATTATGGAGGTCATACAAAAGACTAGATGTAGTAGTTTTTGATTTGGGGTATATTCATTTTTGCAATCACTAATCTGAATAAAGCTGAAGATTTTGTCATGAAAGTTATATTTGCTAAACTTACTTTCATCTTATGCTTAAGAAATGTTCTATGAAACTCAGTGTTGTCAAAAAAACTGAAATTCTTCTTGTGTTTTGTAAGATATTGATTAAAATCTTACTTTTCAAAGGGGGTGTACTCATTTATGCTGAGCACTGTATGTAATCAGATAATTCTGCTTCTTTCTTCACTTATGAACCACGTCATACCCTCACCCCGCCTCCTGAACTTATTCACTCTGAAAAACTGGTAAAAACTGACTAAGGCTAGATGGACTGCGAACATAGTGAGGTGGCAGGTTACAACTACTATTTTACTCAATAGAGAAGGGAGGCGGCGGAGGAGTCGAGGGGAGCAGAATGAGTACTCAAGCAGAGAAAGACAAGAGGGTCAGATTGTGATGCAGTTAGTAGTTTAGTTTATCCTAGAACAACTGTTTTCTTGAACCCCAGAGCAAGATTCACAGCTACACTGCTCAGTTCGGATGTATAATGACTTCCATGCTGCTTGAGATTCTCTGTGTATGCTATAGAGAAGGAAAAGCAGGAATTCGTCTCTCTGTGTATACTGCGTATTGGAGACATCATAGCAGCTAGTCTCCACCTACAAGGTCAGAGAGAATTGAAAATTTTGAGAGAGTCTGTAGAGGGAGAAAAAAAATGGTTAAAAATCGAGGATACAAATCATGCGATGACCAGAAATGTAGCAATTCGTCATGTACACACATTGCAGCCTATTCTGAAAGGTTGCCTGAAAGCACAGGTACGCTTTAGACAATTATTTCAGATTGCAAATTACAGAATGGGAAACTAGCAACATAATGTTAACATATGAGCTAATAAACTAATAAACTGTCCAGGTGTGTGATAAATATTACTGTGTATCTGGAAAATACCACATATCTTCCTAAAAAAGAAAGAACTAAAGTAGCACTGTGAAATGTACTCGGTGTTCACCCATAAATAAAGTAGGCAGCACTCCAAAATTAATAAGCAAAAAGTAGGTGTCTCATGCTTGATAACGGCTCACTGCTGTTTTCTTTCTGAAGACAAAACGTCGCATTGAAGTGGGTCAGTAAAGTACCCCCATGTGTTGCTTAATAATTTTGGGGTGCTGCCTTCTTTTTTATTCTTTCTATCCATCTAAAAAAAAAGTGTATTAACCAAAAAGTTACATTGCACTTTACTGGTTAATAAAAAGTCTATTAGAGCACATTCACTGCTGCCCTCCTTTGTTTGGTTAGTTATTCGTGGGGGTTTTGGTAATCCTCTGAAGTCGGCAAAATACTATTAGTGCTGCTTCATTTTTTGAACTATTTTATCCCATATAAATCTATCTATCTATCTATCTATCTATCTATCTATCTATCTATCTATCTATCTATCTATCTATCTATCTATCTATCTATCTATCTATCTATCAAAAAAACAGCTAATAACATAACATTTGAAACACTAGTGACATCTACTGGATGTTATTTGACATAGCAGGAGAAATCCAGCGTAAAATGAATCAAGCCTTTAATATTATGACTGTTATTAATTTTGATATTCATTCAACATTAGGAGAATAAATTCCAAATTTGTAAAACAAAAAAAAATTACAGACATAAAAAGATGGCTCTTGGATTCATTTCCTTCCCAGTATTGCATCATATAGCTTTCCAGTTGCTTTGACCTCAACGTCCCTAAAGCCAGAGTCTGTAAGGAGCTTGGTATACTCAGATGGGGTCCGTTCTCTGCCTTCTGTCTGGACCAACATGTTCAGTGAGAACAGCTGGGAAGTCACTGGGCCACTTCTGTCTTCATTCAATAGGACTTCAACTAGCAGCACTCCACCGCCTTAAGATGACCAAGAGAGAAAGTGGCAATTATTTGTCACAAAGTTAAAGCAAGAACCGTCTGATATTCTGATTTTTATCTCTAGTTCTGATAATAAGCTCATTTTAACATATCAAGCTATCAATGTACACATTAACCCCTTAAGGAAAGAGCCACTTTGTAGGTTAATGACCAGGCCAATTTTTACAATTCTGACCACTGTCACTTTATGAGGTAATTACTCTGGAATGCTTCAACGGATCCCCCTGATTCTGAGAATGTTTTTTCGTGACATATTGTACTTCATAAGAGTGGTAAAATTTCTTTGTTATCACTTGCGTTTATTTGTAAAATAAACAGAAATTTGGGAAAAAAATTTAACATTTTGCAATTTTCAAACTTTGAATTTTTATGCCCTTAAATCAGAGAGATCACACAAAATAGTTAATAAATAACATTTCCCACATGTCTACTTTACATCAGCACAATTTTGGAACCCAAATTTTTTTTTGTTAGGAAGTTATAAGGGTTAAAAGTTGACCATTTTTTTTAGGGAGCACATCACATTTGAAGTGATTTTGAGGGGTCTATATGACAGAAAATACCCAAAAGTGACACCACTCCAAAAACTGCACCCTACAAGGTGCTCAAAACCACATTCAAGAAGTTTATTAACCCTTCAGGTGCTTCACAGGAACTGACGCAATGAGGAAGAAAAAAATTAACATTTTACTTTTTTTCACAAAAAATTTAATTTAGACCAAATTTTTTTTATTTTCACAACGGTAAAAGATAAAAATGGACCCCGAAATGTATTATGCAATTTCTCCTGCGCATGCTGATACCAAATATGTGTCGGAAAACCACTGTTTGGGCACACGGCAGGGCTTGGAAGGGACAGAGCTGCATTTGACTTTTTGAATTAAAAATTTGCTGGAATAATTAGCGGATGCCATGTCGCATTTAGAGAGCCCCTGATGCGCCTAAACAGTGAAGTTTATAACGTAGAGCCGTGAAAATAAAAAAAAAAAATCACAAAATTTTTCTTTTAGCCCTAATTTTTTTATTTTCACAAGGGTAACAGGAGAAAATTGACCTCTAATTTTGTTGCGGAATTTCTCCTGAGTACGCCAATACCCTATATGTAATTGGGAACTACTTTTGAGGCACAGTGCAAAGGTCAGAAGGGAAGGAGCACCATATTATAGTACAGATTTTACTGTTATGGTTTGAGGGTGTCATGACCCACTAGGAGATCCCCTGAGGTGCCAGAACAGCAGATTCCCCCATAAATGACCACATTTTACAAACTACACCTCTCAATGAATTCATCTAGGGGTGCAGTGATCACACTGACACCAAAGGTGTGTTACAGAATTTTATACCATTCGGCAGTGAGGAAAAAATAAATTACATTTTTACCGCAAAAATTTTGTTTTAGCCCCAGATTTTACATTTTCACACTGGGATAATGGATAAAAATGGCACCAAAATTTGTCCCATAATTTCTGCTGAATGTGGCAATACCTCATATGTGGCTGTACAGTACTGCTTAGCCATACCACGACACTCGAGAGGGAAGGAGCACTATTTGCCTCCTGGAGGGCAGATTTTCCTAGAATAGTTTGCGGACTCCATATACAGAGACCCTAAATGCTAGAAGACCCGAATCCCCCCTCAAGTGACCCCATTTTGGAAATTATACCCCTGCTAAACATGTGGACACTAAATGTGGTTTAGACACACTGCGGTGCTCAGAAGGGAGGGGGGATTTGGATTTGGGAGCGCAGAATTTGCTGAATTTCTTATGGGGGGCGAGGAGCCATTTAGGTTTTCAAGAGCCTTTGTACTACCTGTAACGTGGAAGCCTCCCATATTTCCATTAACACATGACAGACCTGAGTGGGGGCTTTTAAGTGAAGCTTTTATTGGGAACATTTTACATAACATTTTAGATCACATTTATCCGGCGCTCTACGCTGAGCACTTACTTTGGTGTTTCCATCTAAATCTCCGAATGACGTGATTGAGATGAAACCCCTGTGGGATCCATTCACTATAATGAGATGAGGCAGCAGAGTTACTCTGGACTCCGTATGGCCTCTGTTCAGCATTATCCTTCTTTTCAGAAGTGCACAACACTGTGGCTGACTGCGTTTTTACCTACGCCTAAAAAGATGGATACCGCCAAATCATACAGGTCAGACAGCGTCCACAGTTCCTCCATCAGCCTCATTACAGGGAATCTTACGCCGGGGTTCTGTCTGAATCACTTATTTCAGTGATTTACACGGAAACCCTGGTGTAAGCGCTCAGCGCAGAGCGCAGGATAAATGTGAGCCAAGCCTTACTGCAATCTTTGGGAGGCAGAATAAACAAATCAGCAGCAGGTGAAGAATTGGTTTTATTTATTTTTTACGCCGTTCCTCGTGCAGTATAAAAGTGATTAGGCGACTTTATTCTTCGGGTAGGTGCGATTACAGCGATGCCAGATTCATATAGGGTTTTTATGATTGACAGCTGTCACACACTAAAAGACGCTTTTTTTGCAAAAATGAATGTTTGCATCGCCATATTTAGAGAGCTATAATTTTTCCATATTTCGGCCGACAGAGTCATGTGATAGCATGTTTTTTGCAGGACGAGTTGACGTTTTTATTGGTACCATTTTCGGGCAAATTACATTTTTTGATCACTTTCTATTCTGCTTTTTGGGAGGCAGAATGAACAGAAAACAACAATTCAGGATTTTTTGTTGTTGTTACTTGTGTGGTAAAATTACACTTGTTGGAAGTGTGTTGCAGCCTCCCCTCTGGTTCCTCAGGAGGTACAAGAAACCCCTCAATGGCTTTTTAGGGAGCCAGGTCCGTGGTAGTGTTTTTGAGTTGTGCGGATAGGGTCATTCTAGTCTGTGCAGGGACCAGTTGAGTGTGGATGCGGCGTCTCTCTGTAGTATGTGTTCCCTTTTTCCATTAAGTGTGTGTTACGTTCATAACTTCCATATTGGGGTGCAGAATTTGCTGGAATGGTTTGAGAGTGCCATTTCATATTGTAAAAGGAGGTGAAGCAGCTCCCCAGCCAGTAGTATAAATCTGTCCCGTTAGATACTCACTCGCATGGACACCGTCCTGTGACCAGTAATCAACATAGAAGAAAAAGTTTTCCAGCGAAGTGGTATCCAATTTCCAAAATTTATTGTGCAAAAGATAAAATCTTCAATCCAAACATCGGGTTACATAGTGCTTAAGCCAACATGTTTCGACAGATGGTCTTAGTCATGGCAGTATTGCCAGTATTGCCATGACGAAGACCATCTGTCGAAACATGTTGGCTTAAGCACTATGTAACCCGATGTTTGGATTGAAGATTTTATCTTTTGCACAATAAATTTTGGAAATTGGATACCACTTCACTGGAAAACATTTTCTTCTATGCCATGTCATATTGGCAGAAGCCCTGACATGCTAGAAAATCAGACCCACTTTACAAAATGCACCCCTCAATGAATCTAGGCATGATGACACCACATTTGCCCAACAAAATTTTATACCATTGGGCGGTGAAGAAAAATAATTACATTCTTACCACTGTTCTTTTAACCCAAAGCTTTTAATCTTAATAATAGCTAATAGGAAAAAATGGATCTCACAGTTTGTTGTGCCATGTCTCCTGAGTGCGTAAATACCCTACATGTAATGGGGAACTACTTTTCAAGAACAGTGGAAAGCTCAGAAGGGAAGGAGCGCAATATTATAGTGCAGATTTTACTGTTATGGTTTGCAGGTGCCATGTCACATTGGCAGAGCCCCTGAGGTGCCAGAACAGCTGAACCCACCACATAAGAGATCCCATTATATAAAATACACATCTCAATTAATTCATCTAGGGGTGCAGTGATCATATTGACATCACAGGTGAGTCACAGTATTTTATACCATTGGGTGGTGAAGGAAAATAATTTAATTAATTTCACAAAATTTGTTTTAGTCCCAGATTTAACATTTTCACAGGGGGTAAATGGGTAAAAATGGCACCAAAATTTGCCACACAATTTCACTTGAATGTGGCAATACCCATATGTGGCTGTATAGTACTGTTTAGCCACAGAGTGAGAATCAGGAGGGAAAGAGCGCTATTTGACTCTTGGATAACAAATTTTCATAGAATAGTTTGCGGACTCCATATACAGAGATCATAGGTGCCAGAAAAGCAGAATCCCCCTCAAGTAACCCCATTTTGGAAATTACACTCCTCTGGGAATTTATGTACAGGTGTAGAGACGATTTTGACTCAATGGGTATTTTCCAGAAACAAGTAGCAGTGGATGTTACTAACTGAAAAGTGCAAATCTCCCAGTGCCCGTATGCTGTAGTGCCCAGTACATTGTGCCCAGCTCGGGCTTCTAGACACATGCACCCCATAAATTAAGCAGTTTCTCATCACTACAGAAATGCTAAACATGTGGACACTAAATGTGGTTTAGGCACACTGTGGGACTCAGAAGGGAGGGGGGACATTTGGAAGTGAATATTTTGCTGGATTTCTTTTGGGGGCTGAGGAGTCACAGCGCTTTTCCAGAGCGTTTGTGCTACCAGTAATCTGGAAACCTCTATATTTCCATTGACAGATGATGGACCTGTGTGGGGACTTGTTTTTTTGTAGATTGAGTTGAGCTTTTATTGGGAACATTTTACATATTATTTTGGATCACATTTATCCTGCGCTCTACACTGAGACCTTACATCTGGGTTTCCATCTAAAGCTCTGAATCTCAGATGAAACCCCTCAGGGATCCATTCACTATAATGAGGCAGCAGAGTTACTCTGGACTCAGTCTGGCCTCTGTTCAGCAGTGTTCTTCTTTTCAGAAGTGCACAAAACTGTGGCCGACCAGGCTTTTATGCACTCTTAAAAACACGTACACCACCGGATCATAGACCAGAGTCCAAAGTGACTCCATCTACCTAATTATAGGGAATCTTCCGCCGGGGCTTCCAACTGTCTGAATCATGTATTTCAGAGAGTTACATGGAAACCCTGGTGTAAGTGCTTAGAGTGCAGGATAAATATGAGCTGAGCCTTAATGCGATCTTTAGAAGACAGAATGAACAAATCAACAGCAGGTCAGGAAATGGTTTTATTAATTTTTTACGTCTTTCCTAGTGCGGTATAAGTGCTTAGATAACTTTATTCTTCAAGTCAGTGTGATTAGAGCAATACTAGATTTATATCTTTTTTATGATTAGCTACTATCACTCACTAAAAAACGCTTTTTATAAATAAAAAAAGGTTTTGCATCGCCATATTTTGAGAGCGATAACTTTTATATTTTTCTGCCAAAAGAGGCATGTGAAGGCTTGAGGGATAAGTTGATGTTTTTATTGATATCATTTTCCCCACTGACACTCGCCAGTCAGCAGCATCAAAACTCTTGTCGCTTACTTCATCCTTTGGACTTACTCAGTGGTACTCCTCAGCCACCCACACAGACAGACACACACTAGACCTCATCTTCACCCAACTCTGCTCCCTATCTAACCTCACAACCTCCCCCCTACCCCTATCTGACCACCACCTACTCACATTCTCATCCCTGTCCTCCTCACCTGTCACCCATGTCCAGCAACTAGCACACTCCCGCAGAAACCTTGCACATCTAGACACACACTCTCTGACTCTGTTCTACCACTGACATCCATATCCTCACTCCATGACACAGACAGCACCACTGCTTTCTACAATGCCACTCTCGCATCAGCTATTGACTCAGTCGCCCCTCTTATGCATGGCAGAGCACGACGAGTCAACAGGCAACCCTGGCACAACAACCTCACTAAACAGCTCCGACAAGCGTCCAGGGTTGCGGAGCGGCGTTGGAAGAAAACACATACTCAAGATGACTTCACTGCATCCAAACAAGCAACACTCGCATTCAAATCAGCACTCACCTCTGCTAAACAGGCTTACTTCACAACCCTCATATCTTCCCTATCCTACAAACCCCAAACAACTATTCAACACTTTCAACTCTCTCCTCTGCCCTCCACTGCCCCCTCCGACTGTTATGATCTGCTACAGAGACTAAGGAAAGACAGGAGATCTGTCCCTACAATAGAACTAAACTAGATCCCTACGATGTAATGGGGAACCTGATCCTGCGATCAGACCCGCTAAAGTCCTAGGCTAGTCTGTACGAAGACCTATAGATGTGAGGGAGGGATCCCTAAAAGAACTAAGGACTGGGATAAGTTGGACACCTCCTAGCAGAAATCGTAGCAGTCAAAGACAAACACACAACAAAAAGCATAGAGGTCCGAAGACCTAGCAAAACTAACAGAGAACGGCAACAGAGCATCAAGCTAGCTCAACAGTAGTAAATACAATGAAGTCCAGCAATGCCAGGAGGGCGGAGCCGGAATAAATAGGCAAAAATGGTCATGTGACCAGCAAACTAAAAAAAACCTAACAGGAGAGTTGTAACAGTACCACCTCTTCTAAGAGGATCCTCCGGATCCCCTAGGCCCAGGCTTACCAGGAAACCTCCTGTGAAACGCTCGGACAAGTCTGGAAGCAGAAACATCATCCGCCCTCACCCATGAGTTATCCTCAGGTCCGAAACCCTTCCAAGCGACGAGATACTGCAAACTCCCTCTATACCGTCTAGAATTTAGGGTGCGGGAAATTTCATATTCCCCGTCCTCCACCACCGGAGGAACAGTGGCAGAGGCGTCACCATCCGACACATCAGCTTTTTTCAACAGAGAAACATGAAACACCGTATTAATCCTCCAGGACGTAGGAACCTCCAGCCTAACAGCAGATTGGTTAACTATCTGAAGCACCTTAAAGGGCCCTAGAACTTGGGACCCAATTTTTTAGAAAGAATCCTCAATCGCAGATTCTTAGAGGACAACCAAACCATGTCACCAACAGCAAACAAAACCTCTTGCCGTTTCCTATCAAAGTACCTCTTAGATTTTTTGTTAGCCTCCTGAAGATTAACACGCACATCCGTCCAAACTCTCTCCAAATCACCGGAAAAACTCTCCTCCTCAAGCACAGCCGAAACCAATTTGGAGAATGACCCAAAAGACGGATGTCTCCCAGAACAACAAAAAAAAGGCGAACACCCAGCAGAAGAGGATGTATGGTTGTTAAGAGCAAATTCAGCAAGTGGCAGAAACTCAGACCACCCCTCTTGATTGTCTGCCACAAAGCAACGCAAGAACTGCTCAACATCCTGGTTCTTCCTTTCTGTCTGGCCATTAGACTCAGGATGATATCCGGATGAAAACGACAAATGAACTCCCAACCTGTCACAAAAGGCACGCCAAAAACGAGCCACGAACTGAGGTCCCCTATCAGAAACAATGTCAGTAGGAACACCATGTAGTCTGACAATTTCCTTGACAAAGGCCTTAGCGAGTGTCTTAGCGCAAGGCAGTTTGATGAAGGGAACCAAGTGACATTATGAACCCTATGCGCTGTGATTCATCACCAGAGGATCCGGGTCTCAAACGAAAATATAATAGACAAGCATTTTTAAAAGAAAAAAAATCTTGTTGTTCGCCAAAAAATAGATCAGGCAGATGTACCTTTGGTTCCACAAAATGCGCTCCAGAACAGCTACTCACGTGTTGTTGGAGCTTGGTCACCTCCAGAGAGAGTCCCTGCAAGCGTTGAGCCAAATCTTGCACCGAGATCATGATGGAAAACTGGAGGTCTTTCCTTAGAGAAAATTTTTTTTTCTTTTATGGCTGGACTTACTGTTATGATCTGCTACAGAGACTAAGGAAAGACAGGAGATCTGTCCCTACAATAGAACTAAACTAGATCCCTACGATGTAACGGGGAACCTGATCCTGCGATCAGACCCGCTAAAGTCCTAGGCTAGTCTGTACGAAGACCTATAGATGTGAGGAAGGGATCCCTAAAAGAACTAAGGACTGGGATAAGTTGGACACCTCCTAGCAGAAATCGTAGCAGTCAAAGACAAACACACAACAAAAAGCATAGAGGTCCGAAGACCTAGCAAAACTAACAGAGCACGGCAACAGAGCACCAAGCTAGCTCAACAGTAGTAATGAAGTCCAGCAATGCCAGAAGGGCGGAGCCGGAATAAATAGGCAAAAATGGTCATGTGACCAGCAAACTAAAAAAAACCTAACAGGAGAGTTGTAACACCGACCTCCATCATCTCTGCTGAGGAGTTTGCTACACACTTCAAAAACAAGATTGATCAAACACGGCAAGTCTTTACTGTCCGACCACCACAACCCCTCTGTTTTCCACACCACTTCCCTACCCCTATAACCTCACTTCCCAACATCAAGGAAAGAGACCTTACTCATCTCCTCTCCAAATCACACCTCACCACATGTGCACTCGACCCCAACCCATCCCACCTCCTCCCCAACCTCACCCCCACACTCATCCCATCCCTAACCCATCTCTTCAACCTATCACTATCCTCTGGTACTTTCCCTGCTGCCTTCAAACATGCCACAATCACGCCCATCCTCAAAAAGCCATCCCTCGACCCATCCGCCCTGTCCAGCTATCGCCCCATATCGCTGCTCCCATTTGCCTCCAAATTCCTTGAGCAACACGTTCACGCTGAACTTACCTCCCACTGTTCATCTAACTCTCTCTTCGACAACCGACAATCTGGCTTCCGCCCCCACCATTCCACCGAAACTGCCCTTACCAAAATCACCAATGACCTACTTACAGCCAAAGCTAACAGACAATTCTCCGTACTCCTTCTACTTGACCTGTCTTCTGCTTTCGATACAGTTGACCACTGCCTCCTACTGCAGATCCTCTCTTCCTTTGGCATCAAAGACCTTGCCCTATCCTGGATCTTCTCATACCTTTCTAACCGCACATTTAGTGTCTCCCACTCCCACACTACCTCCTCACCCGGCCCCCTCTCTGTTGGAGTCCCTCAAGGCTCTGTCCTAGGACCCCTACTCTTCTCAATCTATACCCTTGGCCTGGGACAGCTCATAAAATCCTATGGCTTCCAGTACCATCTGTATGCTGATGACACCCAGATCTACCTCTCTGGCCCAGACGTCACCTCTCTGCTGTCCAGAATCCCAGCATGTCTAGCAGCCATATCCTCCTTCTTCTCCTCCCGCTACCTCAAGATCAATGTGGACAAAACTGAACTCATTATCTTTCCCGCATCTCGCATATCTTCCCCACCTGATCTATCTATCACAATAAAAAACATCACTCTTTCCGCTGTACCGACAATCCGCTGCCTCGGAGTAACCCTTGACTCTGCCCTGTCCTTCAAACCCCACATCCAAGCTCTCACCACCTCCTGTTGCCTCCAGCTCAAAAATATTTCCAGAATCCGTCCTTTCCTCAACCATAACTCTACTAAACTGCTTGTGCATGCCCTCATCATCTCCCGCCTCGACTATTGC
This sequence comes from Phyllobates terribilis, assembly GCF_046119375.1. Lineage (NCBI taxonomy): Eukaryota > Metazoa > Chordata > Amphibia > Anura > Dendrobatidae > Phyllobates > Phyllobates terribilis. The sequence continues at coordinate 780,850,407 of NW_027362762.1, forward strand.
AACAGCCTCCTCTGTGGCCTCCCTGCTAACACTCTCGCACCCCTCCAGTCCATCCTCAACTCTGCTGCACGACTTGTTCATCTCTCGCCTAGCTACTCCTCTGATAAACCCCTTTGCAAATCGCTTCACTGGCTCCCAATTTCCCAGCGCATCCAGTTCAAACTACTAACACTGACCTACAAAGCCATCCATAACCTCTCTCCTCCGTACATCTCTGAACTAATCTCCCGATATATTCCCTCACGTAACCTCCGGTCCTCCCATGACCTCCTTCTCTCCTCCACACTTATCCATTCCTCAAGCAATCGCCTCCAAGATTTCTCCCGAATATCCCCCATCCTCTGGAATTCTGTGCCTAAACACGTCCGATTATCCACCACATCCGGATCCTTCAGACGGAACCTGAAAACCCATCTCTTCAAGAAAGCTTACAGCCTGCAATGACCACACTGTCTCCTCAACAACGCCGAAGCTACTACTACTGCAACCCCCCAACCTACTGTCTCCTCCCCATTCCAGTAGATTGTAAGCCTGCAAGGGCAGGGTCCTCTTCCCTCTGTACCAGTCTATCATTGTTAGTTTGTTTACTGTAGTGATATTCTTATTTTGTATGTAACCCCTTATGTACAGCGCCATGGAATCAATGGCGCTATATAAATTAATAATAATAATAATAATAAATAATTTTCGTGCACATAACATTTTTCAATTGCTTTTTATTCCAATTTTTGGGAGGCAAAATTAACCCCTTTGAAGCCCAAGACGTATTAATACGTATCTGCACCCTGGGCTTTAAGAGCCTGATACGTATTAATACGTCTTTGCGATCGCGCCCGCACACAGGCAGTGCGGGCGCGACCGCCGCTGGGTGTCAGCTGATTGTCACAGCTGACACCCGATGCTATGTGCTGGGAGCAGTCCCGCACCACTCCCGGCACATTAACCCCCGCAATGCTGCGGTCGAAGTCAACCGCAGCATTGCGGTGGCAAGGGAAGTGATCAGGATACTCACCTCTCCTGCCGGCCTACAGCGCTGTCTGCCGCGGCTTGCCGGATGTTGCCATGACGACCCGATGTCATGAAAACATCCGGGTCACCAGACAGCAGGAAGATATTTTGGTCATGCGCAGTGCATGACCAAAATATCTTCTGCATCTGCAGCGCTGACAGCCTGTATAGCATAGGGATGGTGCTCCATCCCTGTGCTATACAGGCGATCAGAATAAAAAAAGTGAAAGTCCCATAGTGGGACAAAGAATAAAAGTAAAAAAAAAGTGTCAGAAAGTGAAAAAATATATATATTTTTTAAAAAATATAAAATAAATAAATAAATAAATAATCCACCAAAAATCAAAAACATAATGTACCCATCAATAAATATTATTGTGAAAAAAACAAACAATAAAAGTACACATATTTGGTATCGCCGAGTCCGGAACGACCTGACCTATAAAACTGTCACACATGGTAAAAAAAAAAAAAAAAAAAACGAAGCAAAAACCAATGCTTTACACTGTGTTCCAAATTATTATGCAAATAATATTTTCTCAGATTTTCCCAAATTACCTATATGAATTGCAGTCATTGTAATTTTCCAGTCAAATAACTATTAGAGTACAATTGAAAGGTTTTTGTACAAACTGCCTATGATAACAGTATATTTTTAAAAAAATAAAAAACTCAAACTGCACTCAAAATGCATGTTCCAAATTATTATGCACAGCAGAGTTTTCAACCTTTTCATTTTAATAAAGAACAAAAAAATGGTCATTTTTGAAATTATAAGCATTAGCAGGTTATTACAAACTGAAATCAAATAGTTTTCAACTCAAAACTTTATTCTAGGTGATGTTACATTTACACATAGGACCGCTTGTTCGAAAGGAGCTTCTGAACTCTATCGTCCATTGAATTTGTCAGGCTTTGGATGGTTTCTGCTTCAATTGTTTTGCATGAGGACAGAATACCCTCCCAGAGCTGTTGCTTAGATGTGAACTGCCTCCGGCCATCATAGACACTCCTTTTGATGATGCTCCAGAGGTTCTCAATGGGGTTGAGGTCAGGGGAGCATGGGTGCCACACCATAAGTTTGTCCCCTTTTATGCCCATAGCAGCCAGAGATGCAGATGTGTTATATGCAGCATGAGATGGGACATTATCATGCATGAAATGATCTAAATGGTCCAGATGGATGGAGTGGAGGATGGCTAGTTGATGGACACCCCATGCAAACACGGCTACGGCGCTAACAAGGAGGAGGTGGAGTAATGTTTTGGGCTGGAATCATGGGGAGAGAGATTGTCGGCCCTTTTAGGATCCCTGAAGGGGTAAAGATGAACTCCATAATGTATGTTGAGTTTCTCAAACAGCACTTCCTTCCATGGTTCAAGAAGAAGAACCGTGCATTCCGCAGCAAGATCATTTTCATGCATGATAATGCCCCGTCTCATGATGCACATAACACATCTGCATCTCTGGCTGCTATGGGCATAAAAGGGGACAAACTTATGGTGTGGCACCCATGCTCCCCTGACCTCAACCCCATTGATAACCTCTGGAGCATCATCAAAAGGAGTGTCTATTTCTTTCTATAAAATAGCTTTTATTGTGTAAAAGCGCCAAAACATAAAAAAACAATATAAATGTGGTACACGTACTGACCCAAAGAATAAAGCTACCTTGTAAATTTTACCACACGCGGAACAAAATTAAAAAAAATAAAATAAAAAAAAAATTCATGAATTGTTGGTTTTTGTTTATTCTGCCTCCCAAAAATCGGAATAGAAAGCGATGAAAAAATGTCACGTGCCTGAAAATGGCACCAATAAAAACGTCAACTCATCCCGCAAAAAACAAGCCGTCACATGACTCTGTCGGCCAAAATATGGAAAAATTATAGCTCTTAAAATATGGTGATGCAAAAACTAGATTTTACAAAAAAATGCGTCTTTTAGTGTTTGACAGCTGTCAATCATAAAAACCTGATATGATTCTGGTATCGCTGTAATCGCACCGACCCGAAGAATAAAGTCATCTAATCACTTATACTGCAAGAGGAACGGAGTAAAAAATAAACTCTCGCGTTAGGGTTAGGGTTGTGCTAGGGTTAGGGTTGGGCTAGGGTTAGGGTTGGGGTTGGGGTTAGGGTTGGGCTAAGGTTGGGCTAGGGTTAGGGTTGGGATTTTTTTTCAAAAGTAAAAAAAAAAACGATAACGATATGGCGACTAGTGTTGAGCGCAAGTGCTCGCTACTTGAGTTTGTATCGGGTGCTCGGGTATGCACTGAGTATTGCGGGTGCTCGAGTGACATGCTCGGGTCTCCCCCCCATATGCTTCGCGGCCAAAACAAACTTGTGGGGATTGCCTGCCATACACGAGAGATCCCCGCATGTTTTTTTTTGGGTGTCTAATAACCGTGAAACATACGGGCGGCGACTCGAGCATGTCACTCGAGCACCCACGATACATGGTGCATACCTGAGTACCCAATGCAAACTCAAGCAGTGAGCACTTGCGCTCAAGACTAATGACAACTTATTCAATATGATGACCTAATGTTATCAAATTCTGTGTCATACCTCTGGGTTCAAAATGTTCACGATACCCCTTGATAAAATCCTTGAGGGGTGTATTTTACAAAATGGGGTCACTTGTGGGGGGTTTCCACTATTTAGGCGCATCAGGAGCTCTCCAAATGCGAAATGGTGTTCGCTCTCGATTCCAGTCAATTTTGCATTCAAAAAGTCACACAGTGCTCCTTCCCTTCTGAACTCTGCCATGCGCCCAAACAATGTATTTTCCCCACATATTGGGTATTGGCGTACTCAAAAGAAATTGCACAAAAGTTTTTGGTGTCCATTTTCTCTTCTTACCCTTGTGAAAATAAAAAATTGGGGCTAAAACATAATTTTTGTGGAAAAACTTTGATTTTTTTATTTTCACGGCTCAGGGTGCTCACGACACATCTAGATAAGTTCCCAGAGGGGTCTAATTTCCAAAATAGTGTTACTTGTGGGGGGGTTTCCACTGTTTAGGCACATCAGGGGTTCATCCCCTAATTATTCAAGCAAATTTTACATTCAAAAAGTCAAATGGTGCTCCTTCCCTTCCGAACCCTGCCATATGCCTAAGCAGTGGTTTTCCCCCACATATGGGGTATCTGCTTACTCAGGAGAAATTGCACAACAAACTGCATGGTGCAATTTCTCCTGTTACCCTTATGAAAATGCAAAATTGGGGGCTGAAAAACATTTTTGTGGGAAAAGTGTGAAAATTTTATTTTTACGGCTCAATGTTATAAACTTCTGTGAAGCACCTTGGGGGTTCAAGGTGCTCACCACACATCTAGATACGTTCCCTGAGGGGTCTAGTTTCCAAAATGGTGTCACTTGTAGGGGGGTTTCCACTGTTTAGGCACACCAGGGGCTCCCCAAAGGCAACATGGCATCCAGTAATTATTCAGGCAAATTTTACATTCAAAAATTCAAATGGCGCTCCTTCAATTCCGAACCCTGCCGTGCGCCCAAACAGTGTTTTTTCCCCACATATGGGGTATCAGCGTGCCCAGGGAAAATTGTACAACAAATTTTGGGGTCCATTTTTTCCTGTTACCCCTGCGAAAATAAAAAAAAAGGGTCTAAAGTAACATTCTTGTGAAAAAAGTTAAATGTTCATTTTTTTTCTTCCACATTCCAAAAATTCCCGTGAAGCACCTGAAGGGTTAATAAAGTTCTTGAATGTGGTTTTGAGCACCTTGAGGGGTGCAATTTTTAGAATAGTGTCACTTTTGGGTATTTTCTGTCATAAAGACCCCTCAAAGTGACTTCAAATGTGATGTGGTCCCTAAAAAAATGGTTTTGTAAATTTTGTTGGAAAAATGAGAAATCACTGGTCAACTTTTAACCCTTATAGCTGTTATTTTTTAATTTTTATGTGTGACATACAGTACAGACCAAGTGTTTGGACACACCTTCTCATTTAAAGATTTTTCAGTATTTTCATGACTATGAAAATTGTACATTCACACTGAAGGCATCAAAACTATGAATTAACACATGTGGAATTATATACTTAACAAAAAAGTGTGAAACAACTGAAAAAATGTCTTATATTCTAGGTTCTTCAAAGTAGCCACCTTTTGCTTTGATGACTGCTTTGCACACTCTTGGCATTCTCTTGATGAGCTTCAAGAGGTAGTCACCGGAAATGGTTTTCACTTCACAGGTGTGCCCTGTCAGGTTTAATAAGTGGGATTTCTTGCCTTATAAATTGGGTTGGGACCATCAGTTGTGTTATGCAGAAGTCAGGTGGTTACACAGCTGATAGTCCTATTGAATAGACTGTTAGAATTTGTATTATGGCAAGAAAAAAGCAGATAAGTAAAGAAAAACGAGTGGCCATCATTACTTTAAGAAAAGAAGGTCAGTCAGTCCGAAAAATTGGGAAAAATTTGAAAGTGTCCCAAAGTGCAGTTGCAAAAACCATCAAGCGCTACAAAGAAACTGGCTCACATGAGGACAGCCCCAGCAAAGGAAGACCAAGAGTCACCTCTGCTTCTGAGGATAAGTTTATCCGAGTCACCAGCTTCAGAAATCGCAGGTTAACAGCAGCTCAGATTAGAGACCAGGTCAATGCCACACAGAGTTCTAGCAGCAGACACATCTCTTCAACTACTGTTAAGAGGATACTTTGTGCAGCAGGCCTTCATGGTAAAATAGCTGCTAGGAAACCACTGCTAAGGACAGGCAACAAGCAGAAGAGACTTGTTTGGGCTAAAGAATACAAGGAATGGACATTAGACCAGTGGAAATCTGTGCTTTGGTCTGATTAGTCCAAATTTGAGATCTTTGGTTCCAACCACCGTGTCTTTGTGCGACGCAGAAAAGGTGAACGGATGGACTCTACATGCCTGGTTCCCACAGTGAAGCATGGAGGAGGAGGTGTGATGGTGTGGGGGTGCTTTGCTGGTGACACTGTTTAGGATTTATTCAAAATTAAAGGCATACTGAACCAGCATGGCTACCACAGCATCTTGCAGCGGCATGCTATTCCATCCGGCTTGCGTTTAGTTGGACCATCTTTTATTTTTCAACAGGAAAATGACCACAAACACACCTCCACTCCAGGCTGTGTAAAGGCTATTTGACCAAGAAGGAGAGTGATGGGGTGCTACACCAGATGACCTGGCCTCCACAGTCACCAGACCTGAACCCAATCGAGATGGTTTGGGGTGAGCTGGACCGCAGAGTGAAGGCAAAAGGGCCAACAAGTGCTAAGCATCTCTGTGAACTCCTTCAAGATTGTTGGAAGACCATTTCTGGTGACTACCTCTTGAAGCTCATCAAGAGAATGCCATGAGTGTGCAAAGCAAAAGGTGGCTACTTTGAAGAACCTAGAATATAAGACATATTTTCAGTGATTTCACACTTTTTTGTTAAGTATATAATTCCACATGTGTTAATTCATAGTTTTGATACCTTCAGTGTGAATGTACAATTTTCATAGTCACTTTTGGTCTGTACTGTATCTCTCTGATTTAAGGGCATAAAAATTCAAATTTTGAAAATTGCAAAATTTTCGCCAAATTTCCGTTTTTTTCACAGATAAAAGCAAGTGATATCGAAGAAAATTTACCACAATCATGAAGTACAATATGTCACAAAAAAAACAATCTCAGAATCAGGGGGATCCGTTGAAGCATTCCAGAGTAATTACCTCATAAGGTGACAGTGGTCAGAATTGTAAAAATTGGCCTGGTCATTAACGTGCAAACCACCTTTGGTTGTAAAGGGGTTAACAAAAAACAGCAATTCTAGATTTTTTTTGTTATACCGTTCAAGTTGCAGTATAAATGATAAGGCAGCTTTATTCTTCGGATCAATACGATTACAGCTATACAACATGTATTTTTTATGTTTTTCAGCTTTTATGCAATAACAACCATTTCTTTTTAAAAAATAAATGATTGTTTTTGTCAGAGCCAGCGTTCTGTACCGGAATCCAGGCACTTGTAAGACTCTGGGGGTCCTGAGCCCTGCAAGACTGCCGACCATAGATAAACCAGAGCACTGCACAAAGCACAGCATGCACCAACATTTTTTTTATTGTCGTCAGTCGGGAACAAGTTAAGTATTCAGGTTACAGGTTTATTAACATTTTGGATGATAAACCTGTAACCTGAATACTTAACCTGTACCCGACTGACGACAGTAAGTTGTTCAATAATAAAATTAATCATCAAAAATACAAATTGTCTAATAATTGTGCATACATTGTATAAAAGGCACTAAAGAATGTGGGTCACTCAAAAATAATAAACATTTAAGATAAAAATTAGTGTTGAGCGAGTATGTTCTGTTAACCATTTCACCGAGTATGCTCGGGCGAGCACCGAGTAGTTACAGCTGCTCGGTGATATGGTTGAATCGCTCCCGTGTGCATGATTTGCGACTGTTTGACAGTTTTAATACATGTGAGGAATGTCTATTTCTTACACATTCCTCACATGTAATAAAACTGTCAAACAGTTGCAAATCATGCACATGGGAGCGATTCAACCATATCACCGAGCAGCTGTAACTACTCGGAGCTCGGCCCGAGCATACTCGGACAGAACATACTTGCTCAACACTAATAAAAATGTAAAAAGCCCAATTAAAATCTAAATAGAAACACCAATAATTTGATAGGCTATTTTCATAGCTGTCATGGAAGTGAATAAAAAGAGCTACTCGTTTCTGGACAGCTTTCTCTGCCTGGCAGCGTGGGATAGGTTCTCATGAAAATAGGTGCAGGTTCCAAAGGTGGGACCCATATCTATTAGACATTTATGGCATATATTGAAATTTGACATAATTATTTGTTAACGATTGGTTATATTTTTTATCATTTTTATTAAAGATAATACAAAACATAATTCAAAATTCTACACTAGAAATTGTAACCGCTTTCAGTTTTGCCTGTCACAGTATCATTTTCCTACAGAGTACGAGCTTACCAGCTCTACAAGACTGGTAAATCTTCCGCAGCAGTTGAAGGCATTTTTCTTCTGTCCAGTCATGAATAATCCTGCCCATAATAAATAGGTCTGCCTCAGGAATAGGATCAGTAAAGAAGTCTCCTTTGACAAAGAAGGAAAGACCTTGTAAGTATAAAAAATGTAGACAAAATAGGCATGAAATAATAAGAAATTATCTTATTTATTTTTTATTTTTCCATCAAGAAAGCTGCAAGAGGGCTTTGCAAGACACCATTTTGAAGTTTGGAAAGACATCATTCACTTGATCTTACATTAGTACCATTTTAAAGTATGTACATTTTCTTGCTTTTAGTGTCTTTTTTGGGGAGAAGTAAAGTGAATGAAAAGCAGCATATATTGCATTCCACTTTATGGGTTAAATAATGTAATATTTTGACAGATCAAGACAAGGTATACTAATTAAAATTTTATTTTTTTGTAAATATCATTATAGAAAATTGCAACAATTTTTCACATATTTTATTCTTTCTAGGGAACCTCACTTTTTGATCATTTGAACACTTATAAGTATATCATCAAATTAACTATCCTTTTCACAAGTTACGGTTCACAGAAGTACAAAGATGGTGCTAATGGAGACTTAAGTAGGCCTTGACTGCCATAGTAACACATCTGCACCCTGAATGCATCACAGGGGGCCCAATGGGTTACAGTCCCGATCTCCCATCACCCCCAAGATCTCTAGCACTTAAATGTTACAGTCAGTACATGACAGCAGCATATAGTTGTTAAATCTCGATCTGTCTTGACTGTTAGAGACAGGTGCATATTGTGGGTTCAGCTCTACAACCAGAACCAAACATGTGATGTGCTTATATGGCACATGTCAAGAAGGGGTTAATCAATCATAGATTATTTCAGTAATAGTACAAGGTTTAGAAAGGGAGATGTCTGCTCCGTCCACATTCAGATGTCTGCTATTTTTTTATTTTAAAACATTTTTATTTTGTGTATTTTTGACATATCTAAGTCAATTTTCACAGCTTTCCTAGAGATGAAAGAAGTAAGTCACACTCCCATTCAAAAGATAGCTGTGGGTCCCAGCTGTCATGAGACCCGCTGTAGCAAAGCCAGGTAGGCTAGGGTTAAATCCAAGCTCGACAGGTTCTGATTCGGTGAACCTGGATAGTGTTGCATATAACCACGCTAAGTGTTCACCTTAGTCAGTCTGCTAGATGTTGAGCAGTGTGTTGAAGCTGGTGAGTGACCAGCTAAAATGGGATCTATAGCTGGGAAAGAGACAAGCTGTCTCTGAATGGAGAGTGCACGGGTCAGCTAGGAAAGCTGAACAGTCTGTGTCAAGGAGCTGCAGAGTAACATGTGGAAGCTCTAGCCTGTTCAGTGTGAACTGTGTTTGGAGTTGAACATTTCTGTTTGGCGCTGGAAGCTCAGGCTGAAGGGGATACTAAGACTTGTAGGAACGTACCTCTTATGTGCATAAAGTTTTCTCCAGGAGAAAGGACTGTAATCTGTTCGGGTGAGCCCACACTTACATACATGTGCCCTGCTAAATGAACTGCTTATCTGCTGTTATACCTTCGTACCCAGAAGAAGCTGTTTTGGTTTTGAATCCCTTAAAGTTTTATGAAAGCAATAAAACTGCCCATGTTTAGACCAAACCACATTGCCTGTGTGAATTCTACCTAATGGCAACCTGAGATTGTGAATCCCTACAAAGGTCATTTTAAGTAACCCTCAAAGTACAGATTCTGCACCAAAAGTCAGTGACAAAGTGTGATCCATTAAAAGCCGTGCTATACAGTATATCTGTACACTAAATGTAGAACCAGTAAGTCAATACACACATATGAAATGTTCTTTCTTTTTTATAAACAATGAAGTTTTATATACTGCACCCTCAAGGAAATAAATCTGTTGCTCCTTATCTGTAACAAAACGTTTCTTAGCTGTTTCCACAACTTTGGGCAGGTCCATAATGGTAACTGTTGACTCATTGTATCTAGAAACAAATTGTTTGGCAAGACCTCCTGAACATCCTAAAAGAGAAAAAATAGTTTTCCATGTTAACTGCTGACAATATACGGTATCTATATATACTGCATATAGTACTATGCAAAAGTTTTAGGCAGGTGTGGAAAAATGCTACAAAGTAAGAATGATTTAAAAATGGAATTGTTAATAGTTTATTTTTAATTATCAAAATACAAAGTAAATGAACAAAAGAGAAATATAAATCACATCAATATTTGGTGTGATTGCCTTTTGTCTTCATACATTTTTCTAGGTATGCTTGCACAAAATCAGAGATTTGTAGCAATTTAGTCAGTAACTAATTATACTAAACTTGTGATAATGAGCATCATCTTCATATGTAGTTCGAATACAGTTATTAACTGAAACAAAAACAGCTGTGCAGTAAGACTGGGTGAATAACAGACAAACTCTACTACAGAGGTGATGTTGTGGAAGTCTGTTGCATGTCACAGATCATACATTATGGCAAGAATGAGGACAGCAACAACATACAGTAGTAGGTAGTTATACTGAATCCGCAAGGTCTCTCTCTCAGGCAAAGATTTTTCAAAGCAGACTGGATGCAGTGGTCGGCCAAGGAAACTTCATGTAACAGGTGAAAGACAAATCATATTTATTTCCTTTCAAAATCGGAAGATGTCAAGCAGTGTCATCAGCTCAGAACTGTCCAAAACCAGTGAGACCCAGCTACACCATTCTACTGTTCGGAGAACTCTGGCCAGAGGAAGACTTCATGGAAAATTTGTTTCCAAAAAGCCATAAATTTGACATGGAAACAAAACCAAGTGATTAAACTATGTATGAAAACATAGCAACTGAGGTGCAGAAAATAGCAGCAGGTGCTTTGGAATGAGAAGTCAAAATGTAAAATATTTGGCTGGAACAGAAGGTAGTCTGTTCGCCAAAGGGTTAGAGAGTGGTACAATAATAAGAAGCTGTAGGCAGCAGTGAAGCATGGTGAAAGCCCCTTGCAAGTTTGGGGCTGCATTTAAGGAAATGGAGTTGGGGCAGGATTAATGGTGTCCTCAATTCTGAGAAATAAAACCAGATACTTATTCATATTACAGGGATGTCAAACTCAAATACACAGAGAGTCAAAATTAAAAGCTTGGACAAAGTCAAGGGCCAACCTTGATATTTATTAACAAAAGGTCTACAAGTGAAGAAGTTTTTCCTTATCAAAAATAACAATGAACCCTGCTAAGTTCTTTTGAAAACTATGTGAAACTGCAAGTAGAAGAATTTTTGCTGTTTTGAAGGTAAAGTCTATGCACACGAAATATTGCTTTAAGACTTAAGAAAAGAAAAATAATCTCTCCGTACTATATCATCTCATGCCTGCTTCATCTCAGTGGAGTGCCATATCCAAAACTGCTGATCCACAGAGAAATCCATCAAAAGCATAAAGTGGGAAGGCACCTCCAGTTAAAACAATCTTCAAACTTTAGTTCATAATAAAAAGGAGAATAAAAATTTCTACATGTTGATAGTAAAAACACTCTGACGCGTTTCTGGCGCTGAGCGTGCCCTTAGTCATAGTGTTTTTACCGCCAACATGTGTAAATTTTTATTCTCCTTTTTGATATGAACTAAAGTTTGAAGATTGTTTTAACTGGAGGTGCCTTCCCACTTTGTGCTTTTGACAAATATTGCTGTAATTTTAATTTCTCTTTCGTTCACTCTCTATGCATTTTGTTTATTGATAAAAAATAACTATTAAACTATTTTTAAAATAATTCCTACTTCGCAGCATTTTTTTCCACACCTGCAAAAACTTTTGCACATTGCTGTATGTACAATTTTTCATCTTGCAAGTACTATATAATTTCAGATAATGTACTCCTTACTGTAAATTATCAGAATACTACAGAGTAGCATGAGACAGGAAATTGATTTATAGTATTTGGTTATTATAATCAACTGGTGCAGAACCTCTTTTTAAATGGCAGAGAAATTCCTGCAAAACATGCATTTATTAATATGGTATGAATAATTGTATATTACACTCTGAAGCTGCTTATAGAGTTTTTCCAAGACCTACAAACCATCAGGTAAAAAAACACATTCCCAATGTATTTGATTTTAAGAGTGTGGGCAGGTTTTTGTTTTTCCATGATGTTACCTATCAGGAATCATTATTCTGGTGTTGTCACCAAATTTTTGTGGCATCGACAAAGATGACTGTTATGCCAGCACACTGAGCAATACTGACTAGTGTTGAGTGAATTTGTTCGGTGAATGTTCGAAAGTTTCAAATTCAACGAATTTGCGTGGGACTGCGAATACAGGGCAACCACGGCGTTTTGAACAGTTTTGTTAGCAGAGTGCAAGTGTATGATGAGCGGTGCCATGTGCCAGGTGAGTGTGGGGGCTGTGGAGAGCTTAGAACAGGTCAGATCAGCGGCGCACTGTTTTTTTTTTCCCTGTGGGCGGTAACTTTAACTTAAAAAGCGCGGCCAGCCAATCATAGCGCAGGAAGCATCTACACTGTCCAGACATAAGGGTTTCTGCAATTGGCTGCAGAAATCACATGTCCTCTCAATATAAAAAGCAGCCATGTTGCCTCAGAGCCATTATATCCATGTCACTGCTGGAGACAGACGCACCTCAGTGTTCTCCTGTGTAATGAGAGATATTAGCTAGATAGATGGGCGCTTGTGTGGTAGTCAGTGTAGATAATTCCTGGCCTGTGTACCTCTGCAACTGCTGGTGCAGCACATTTTTGGTGTTCTTGTGCAAGTACTGAGATTCTGATAGAAACAGAGGGCCCATGCCATACAATAGTGCTGTGCACCGCTGGTATGGAGCTCCATGTCTCAGTATACCTTGAATCTTTTTTTGCACTTGCTAATGTGATCAAGCAAGCGCAGTGCACCGTTTCATTTAGTGGGGTTGAAATTGTGCTCTGCACAGTCTGCAGAGCTTCTTATTGCAGAGCACAAAATCTGTTTTTTTTCTGTTGCTATTGTGATATTGAAAGCTGTGTGCACTAAAGTTTTTTTTTAGTGTCAGATACTATTTTAGTGGAGTTGAACTTAGGTGGTTTCAGAGTAAAAAAATAAATTTTTTCTCTTGCTACGCCCAGTCCAAAAAGTATTTTTTCCTGTGCCAAAAGTCATACAGTGCTATAAGCCAGCTACTACGTCAGTGGAGTTCAAATTCAGCTTGTACGCACAGTCAAACCAATATATAATTTTGATCCAGTCTGCTAAAAGGCCGATCCTATTTTAGTGGCGTTGAACTTGTCCTGGTTTCACATTAAAAAAAAAAAAACCTTCTCTTACTAGGCCCGGCCCAAAATATATTTTTTCCTGTGCCAAAAGTCATACAGTGCTATAAGCCAGCTACTTCGTCAGTGCTGGTCAAATTCAGCTGGACACAGAGCTTATGCACAGTAACCCAAAAATATTTTTTGCTCTGAGTAAAGTGATACAGCTGGCTAGATCTGAGTTTGAAATATTTTGGAGCATATATTCTATGTCATACTGGCCTCATCCATATTCAAAAAAAAAAAAATTTCTTCTGTTCCTAAAGCAATACAACAGGGGACATATCAGTTTGAAATTGCTTGGAGAATATCTAGTAGGTTTTATCGGCCTCATGCACACTAACAAATTTCTTTTGTCTGTTAGTAACGTTATATGGCAGGCCATATCTTACCTTGTCATTTAGTGTCGCTGAAAATCAGGTGTGTGCTGAGCTATTGCACAGCAAAAAAAGGTGTTTTCTTTAGTTAATTGCATGTCCCTACCACTGTATCTGACCAACATGAGTGGGAAAAAGAGAGGGTGTTGTGGAAGGGGGAATAGGCTTGGTGTTCAAGGTGTACATGGGGTACGTGGTAATGTTAGTGAAAGCACTAGTGAACCAATACAGACAGATCCTATCCAAAGACAACTGACAACTTATGTTAGTGGACGGCCTATGGCACTCCCTTCCTTTGGCAGCAGCACAGCGATATGCCTTGTTGTTAAGGCCCAGAAAGAGCAGGTGCTCCAGTGGATGGCAAGCTCTGCTTCCAGTGCCCTCTCCTCTTCTTCCTACACTTCAACATCACACGCAGTACAGTCAACAGAGGTGGCACCCCAATTACCCATGCTTCCCCCCCGCGTCACAACTGGCCAACTGCCCAATTGACTGTAGCGAACCACAGATGGGCGAGTCTGTAGAACTCTTCACCCATTCTACACCATGGGTATCAGAAGTGTACTCCAAACAGTCACAGAGTCAAAGGGAGGAAAGCATCTGCACCGATGCCCAAATTTTTTTTAGCTTGGATTCGGGGAAGGACGAAGTGGGGTCCGAGCAGATTCCTGACCCTCATCACCAAACATTAATCGCAGGGGAGGGAGGTGATCCCGATGAGACTCAGATACCTGAGGCTCATGCGGACTGTACTGTGCTGTCAGGGCAACAAGAGAGAGGGGTCACTCTGAGGGCTAGGAATGGGATAACACATTGGATGATGACGAGGTTGAAGATCCTACTTGGTGTGAACCCAGAGTCACGCAGCCGAGTATCTCATCTGAGGAGGTGGAGGAGGAAGACGAGGAGGTTACATTTCACCCTATGGCGCAGACACAGAGTGATGCAAGCACAAGGAGCACTGCATCCTTAGCCACAACCGTGGCTGTGGCCGGCAGCGGTCATGGGTCTGCAGCTCGCAGGGGCAGCAAGGGTTGCCTAGCATGGGTCTTTTTTGTCACTGCAAAGGATAAGCCAACTCACGTTATCTGCAAACTTTGCGATAAAAAACTCAGTAGAGGGAAAAACTGCAATAATTTGACTACTACATGCATGAACGTTCACATGCTCAAACAACATTCTTTACGCTGGGAATATTACCGCACTGAAATGCTGACCAGCGCACCTGAACAACCATCAGCTGCCCCATCAAACACATCCGCTGCTTCTTCTTCCTCCTCTGTTACTGTGCCAAGTATTGTCACGCAGGTCTCCCATCGCAGAAACTCCGGTTCTTTACCCGCTCCAGTTAGGCTGAGTGACAGCCCGTCAGCTGTAACGGAAGTGGACACGCCTGCTGTGTTTGTTTCACCGAGCACATTGCATTTTTCTCAATCCACCGTTACATCTGCACCTCACTCACGCTCCACCAGTTTTTCCGGTTCACCATACTCAGCCCTCTCTCAGCACCTTAGCCAGCCCTCGGTCATGCAGTTGTCTTCACGTAAAAGATTGTTTCATCCTACGAATGACAAAGCTAAGAGGTTGAACTCCACCATCTCCAATCTGTTAGCCACGGAAATGCTGCCTTTCCGCCTGGTAGATACAGACGGTTTCCGAAAATTGATGGCCATCGCAGTCCCCCAGTACCAGTTGCCCAGTCGCCATAACTTCTCTAAGAAAGCTGTGCCTGCGCTACACCAGCATGTCACAGAAAACATGACCCGCAGTATGTCATGACGTATAGCTTGGGGCAACGCAGTACGGACTTGGGGCATATCACTTTTGCGGAGTGGGAACAGATTAAGGACCTTCGCACCCTTCTGCACGGTTTTGAAATGGCTACTAAACTGGTTAGCACTGACGATGCCAACATCAGCATCACTATTCCATTCATATACATGCTGGAGCAAACTTTGAATAACCTGCGGCAGGAGGTGGTTGCCCCAGAAGAAGAGGAGGATGCGGATGGGATACCAATGTCTCAAATTTATTTAGATGCCAAGTGATGGTGGATTACACCGATCAAGGGGGTTTGGTGATACCAGGCAAACTGTTAGTGGAGTTGCAAGAGCCGAGGAACTAATGGAGGAGGAAGAGGTGATGGGTGAGCAGCTGTCAGAGGATGAAGAGGATAATCATCCCCTCTCATTTGAACGTGGTTGGCAGGAGGGGACGGAGGAAACAAGCATCATTGTTACACAGCCCACAATACAGTCTGGCTTTGGACCTCCTGGAAGAGCCCGACATATGAGTGCCTTCTTGATGCACTATCTGCAACATGATCCCTGTATAGTTGGGATTCGAAATAATGCTGACTACTGGGTTGCCACTCTGCTAGATTCACTTTATAAGAGTCAATTTTGCCAGATGCTTCCCGCCCTGGAAAGGGACCCGCTTATGTTGGAGTATCGAAACAAACTTTTAAGCAACCTTAATAGAGGTTTTCCCCAAAATAACAATGAGGCACACAGTGTGCATCACAGCTGTAGTCTTTCAACCTCCGGCACGTCAGTTCATCAACGCCAAAACATTCGCAGCAGCAGAGTAAGTGGCAGAAGCAATTTCTGGGAGTCCTTTCACACATTTTTTGCACCAGCTCGTGCACTAGCACAACAGAGTACAAGTCTGACACGTGGTGAACGACTGGAGAGGATGGTGCAGGAGTATCTAGAGTTCAATATCAATACCATCATGGAGGGTTTGGACCCTTTTACATTTTGGTCTTCAAAAATGGATGAATGGCCTGAGCTCGCCTCTCACGCCTTGGAGGTTTTATCATGCCCGGCAGCCAGTGTTCTCTCTGAACGTGTCTTCAGCACTGCTGGTAGTGTCTTGACGGATAAGCGCACCCGGCTGTCCCCTGAAAGTGTAGACCACATAACTTTCATCAAGATGAAAAAGTCATGGATCTCCCAGGACTTTTGCATCCCAATTGCAGACTGTACAGAGTAGGGGATGTTGTAATTTTGAGTATGCTGCACTGATCTCTTAAAATTGCAGTCTGTGATATGGCTTCTGTGCCTGCTCATGCTTCTGCTGCAGGTTTTAGGCCCTAATTTTGAGAAATGTGGAGAATTCTGATTGTGTCTCCATCCATTGGGTTGGCTGCAATGGGACAAGTTTGGGTCTGCTTTAAACTACTTGTAGTCTGATGACTTTGGTGGTGTTAGGTCCTCATTTAGGGCAATGTGAACACTCCTGGTTAAGTCTCCATCTCCTGGGTTGGCTGTACTGGAAGAGGTGTGGGTCTTATCTACACTATTTGTACAGTAGTGAAATTGATGCCACTTTGTTGGCGTCAGCCACAATTTTTTTTAAATGTGGGGAATCCTGATTGGTTCTCCATCTATTGGGTTGGCTGTAGTGGAAGTGGTTTAGGCCTCCTTTTCAATACTTATACTCTAGTGAAATTGATGCCACTTCAGTGATGTTTGTTAGACCCTCATTTAGGGCAATGTGAACACTCCTGGTTAAGTCACCATCTCTTGGGTTGTCTGTACTGGAAGAGATGTGGGTCTCATTTACACTATTTCTACTGTAGTGAAATTGATTACACTTTCCTGGCGTCTGCCGCTAATTTTTGAAAATGTAGGGAATCCTGAATGGGTCTCTATCCATTGGGTTGACTGTAGTGGAAGAAGTTTTCGTCTCCATGCATTTCTATAGTTATACTGTAGTGAAATTGAGCATTTGGTACAGATATTATTCTCCCCAAATGGGTACACAAACATGATAAACTCTAAATTGATTTTCAATAAACAACCATCAGCCGCCAAATCAAACACCTCTGCTGCTTCTTCCTCCTCCTCTGTTACCATGCAAAGTTGTGTCACACAGGTGTCCGACAGAACCAGCTGTATATCCGCTGCAGTTAGGCTGAGTGACAGCCCATCAGCTGTAACTGAAGCGGACATGCCTGTTGTGCTTGTTTTTCTGAGCACACCACACGTTTCTCAATCCACCGTAACAGGGGGGAGGGGGGAAGTGTAGGGCAGGCAAGACAGGTTCTGGTAGTGGGTGACTCTATTATTAGGGGGACAGACAGGGCAATCTGTCACAAAGACCGGGATCGCCGAACGGTGTGCTGCCTCCCTGGAGCTCGAGTCCGGCACATCGCGGATCGGGTTGACAGGTTACTGGGTGGGGCTGGCGAAGACCCAGCGGTCATGGCCCACATCGGCACCAATGACAAAGTGAGTGGTAGATGGAGGGTCCTTAAAAATGATTTCAGGGACCTAGGTAGGAAGCTTAGGGCATGAACCTCCAAGGTAGTTTTCTCAGAAATACTACCAATCCCGCGAGCCACACAGGAGCGCCAACGGGAAGTTAGGGAGGTGAATAAGTGGCTAAAGAGTTGGTGCAAGGCAGAAGGGTTTGGGTTCATGGAGAACTGGGCCGACTTCGCGGTCGGCTACAGGCTCTACCGTAGGGATGGGCTGCACCTCAATGGGGAGGGTGCAGTGGTGCTGGGGAAGAAGATGGCTAATAGGTTGGATGAGTTTTTAAACTAGAGACGGGGGGGGGGAACCAAGGAAATAGGTGGGATGTGAGGCAAGCAAGGGGGAAGGGGAGAAGTGAATATAATGAGGGTGGAGAGGGGGGTGGGGATAGTACAGTTAGATCGTTAGAGAAGAATAGGATGCTAAATAACCCCAAAGTTTTATCTTGCATGCTGACCAACGCAAGAAGCCTGACCAATAAGGCGGATGAGTTGCGGGCGCTTATATCGGAGGAGAGGTATGACATCGTAGGAATAACAGAGACTTGGCTAGACGATAGCTACGACTGGGCGGTAAATTTATTAGATTATAGTTTATTTAGAAGGGACCGGAAACAGGGGAAAGGCGGAGGAGTCTGCTTATATGTAAAGTCATGTCTAAAACCCAGACTAAGGGAAGATATAGGAGAGGGAGAAGAAGGGGTCGAGTCCATGTGGGTAGAGATAGAGGGGGCAAAAAATAATAATAAAATATTACTGGGGGTCTGCTATAAGCCACCAAATATAACAGAGGAGAATGAGAATCTGCTATTAAGACAAATAGACAAAGTAGCAAAACATAATGAAGTGATTGTAATGGGGGATTTCAACTACCCGGATATTGACTGGGAAACAGAAACCTGTAGATCTCAGAAAGGAAAAAGGTTCTTGACAAATATTAAGGATAATTATCTCTCCCAACTAGTGCAGGAACCAACGAGAGGGAAGGCCGTGTTGGACTTAATATTGACTAATAGGCCTGATAGAATAACTGAGGTACAGATAGGGGGGCACCTAGGTAATAGCGATCATAATATTATCGACTTCAAAATGCCCTTCAGTAGGGTTATCAATAAGGGAACAACAAAAACATTAAACTTTAGGAGGGCGAAGTTTGATCACCTGATAGAAAACCTTCAACTTATTGACTGGGACAAAGTACTTAATCAATGGAATACGAATAGTAAATGGGAAACCTTCAAAAGAATTCTGAATACTCAGTGCGAGAGGTATATACCGTATGGGAATAAAAGGGCCAGAAATAAGAGGAAACCAATATGGTTGAACAAGAACGTAAAAGGGGCATTAAATAGCAAAAATGAGGCATTCAAGAGATTAAAAAAGGAAAACAGTAAGGAGGCACTAATGTGTTACAAGGAAAAAACGAGAACCTGTAAAAAACAAATAAAAATAGCGAAGGAGGAAACAGAGAAACGTATTGCTAGGGAAAGTAGATCAAATCGCAAATTGTTTTTTACGTATATAAATAGTAAAAGGATTAAATCGGATAATATTGGACCGATAAAAAGTGAGGAAGGCAAAATCATAGAGAAAGATGAGGCTAAAGCTAATCTATTAAATAATTTTTTTTCGACAACTTTCACAAAGGAAATAGAACTAACAGGAGAAATGAGAAGTGACAAGCTTAATCCTCCACTAAGTATGACTAATTTAACCCAAGCTGGGGTTCAGAAAGGCCTCAGTAACATTAAAATAAACAAATCACCAGGACCTGATGGCATACACCCACGGGTACTAAGGGAACTAAGTAATGTGATAGACAGACCGTTATATCTCATATTTAAGGACTCTGTTGAGACTGGGTCTGTACCACTTGATTGGCGACAGGCGAATGTAGTGCCAATATTCAAAAAGGGAGCAAAAAGTGACGCCGGAAACTATCGGCCGGTGAGTCTGACGTCCGTTGTGGGCAAAATTTTTGAAAGCTTCATTAAAGAGGCAATTACGGAGCATCTTGATGCTAATAATCTTTTAATCCTGAACCAACATGGATTCATGAGGAATCGCTCCTGCCAAACAAACCTGATTGACTTCTACGAGGAGGTTAGCTCTCGAGTAGATCAGGGGGAACCAGTGGATGTCGTGTATCTCGACTTCTCAAAAGCGTTCGATAGCGTGCCACATAATAGGTTGGTATAGAAAATGAGAATGATGGGGCTGGGGGAAAATGTCTGCAAGTGGGTAGCTAACTGGCTAAAGGATAGAAGGCAGAGGGTGGTTATAAATGGAATATACTCAGATTGGGTAAGCGTCACTAGTGGGGTACCACAGGGGTCTGTACTAGGCCCAATGTTATTTAATATCTTTATTAACAACATAATCAACGGGATAAATAGCAAAATATCAATATTTGCAGATGACACAAAGTTATGTAAAACAATTAATACAAAAGAGGACAGTGCAGACCTACAGAGGGATTTGGATAAGCTGGGTAGGTGGAGCATTAAATGGCAAATGAGGTTTAACGAGGAGAAATGTAAGGTCATACATATGGGAAGGAAAAATGGAAGTCACCAGTACTCACTGAATGGGAAATCATTGGGGAATTCAGAGATGGAGAAGGACTTGGGCATCTTGATTGATAGCAAACTAAATTGGAGTGCCCAAAGTCAGGCCGCTGCTGTAAGGGCAAACAGGGTAATGGGATGTATCAGAAGAGGTATAGCTGCAAAGGATGAGAACATTGTTCTTCCACTGTACAAAGCACTGGTCAGACCACACTTGGAATACTGTGCTCAGTTATGGGCCCCAATATATAGAAAGGATATAAATGAGCTTGAAAAGGTACAAAGGAGGGCAACAAAATTAATAAAGGGAATGGAGGGACTGCAATACCCGGAGAGGTTGGCAAAACTAGGACTATTCAGCCTGGAAAAGAGAAGGTTGAGGGGGGACATAATAAATGTGTACAAATATGTTAGGGGACAGTATAGAGATCTTGGGATTTGTTCAAAAGGAGGGATATTACGGTAACAAGAGGGCATTCACTAAGACTGGAAGAGAAAAGGTTTCAGCACCAGCATAGGAAGGGGTTCTTTACGGTAAGAGCAGTGAGAATATGGAATTCACTGAGTGAGGAGACGGTAATGTCAGATTCACTACACCAGTTCAAGCGGGGACTGGATGCATTTCTAGATACCAGGCAGATTTCAGCGTATACTTAAAAATAAAATAAAATAGTAGGTTGATACAGGGATTTATTCTGACTGCTGGTTTCAGAGTCGGGAGGGAATTTTTCCTCAGGTGAATATTGGCTAAATCATTTGGGGTTTTTGCCCTCCTCTGGATCAACTTTAGCAATTACAGAACTAACAGGTCGAACTTGATGGACGCAAGTCTTTATTCGGCTTTACAAACTATGTTACTATGTTACTATCTCCGCCTGCAACTCACTCACAGTCTATCGGTTTGTCCGTTTCACCGTACTCGGCCCTCTCTCAGCACTGCAGCCAGGCCTCAATCCCGCTGTTGTGGTCACGTAAAAGATTGTTTCATCCTACACTTGACAAAGCTAAGAGGTTGAACTCCACCATATGCAATCTGTTGGCCACGGAAATGGTGGTCATAGGCCCTATTTTTTTAAATATAAACACTTCCGATTGAGTCTGCATCTCCTGGGTTGGCTGTAGTGGGACAGGTATGGGTCTGAGTTAAACTACTTGTAGTCTGATGACATTGATGCCACTTCGGTGGTGTTAGGCCCTCATTTAGGGCAATGTGAACACACCTGGTTGAACAAGTCATGGGTCTCTAAGGACTTTTGCACCCCAATTGCAGACTGTACAGAGTAGGCGATGTTGTCTTTTTGAGTGTGCTGCATTGATCTCTTGAAATTGCAGTCTGTGATATGGCTTCTGTGCCTGCTCTTGCTGGTGCTGATGCTGCAGGTTTTAGGTCCTAATTTTGGGAAATGTGGAGAATTCTGATTGTGTTTCCATCCATTGGGTTGGCTGTAATGGGACAGGGTTGGGTCTGCGTTAAACTACTTGTAGTCTGATGACATTGATGCCCCTTCGGTGGTGTTAGGCCCTCATTTAGGGCAGTGTGTACACTCCTGGTTAAGTCTCCATCTCCGAAGTTGGCTGTACTGGAAGAGGTGTGGGTCTTATTTACACTATTTCTACAGTAGTAAAATTGATGCTACTTTGCTGGAGTCTGCCACTCATTTTTTTAAATGTGGGGAATCCTGATTGGGTCTCCATCTATTGGGTTGGCTGTAGTGTAACCTTCCTGTTCTGCAGTCTAAGTTGTGTAAGGTTGCGTACCAGTCCTTGCTGCACTCCTAATACAGACTCTGCCTGCTGCACTCCTGATGCAGACTCTGCCTGCTGCACTCCTGATGCAGACTTTGCCTGCTGCACTCCTGATGCAGACTTTGCCTGCTGCACTCTGATACAGACTCTGCCTGCTGCACTCCTGATGCAGACTGTGCCTGCTGCACTCCTGATGCTGACTCTGCCGGCTGCACTCCTGATGCAGACTCTGCCGGCTGCACTCCTGATGCAGACTCTGCCGGCTGCACTCCTGATGCAGACTCTGCCGGCTGCACTCCTGATGAAGACTCTGCCTGCTGCAATCTGATACAGACTCTGCCTGCTGCAATCTGATACAGACTCTGCCTGTTGCACTAACTAGTCTGTCCTACTGGGTCCAGCTGCTGCTCGTCCATTGGTCTATCCTAGAGTGGCACCTGGCATTCATCAGGAGCAAAGTCTAACCTCACCATCATAGGCTCTAGTGAACAGTCTGATGCTCGCTTAGTCACGCCCCTCCAGGCTCTCCAGGGTCCGTGGCACAGTGGTTCCACAAACCACGTCCGTGATAGTGCGCCCTCGCAGGCAGGGTCCTCTCTCCTTTTGTACCAGTCGGTGACTCCTTTTGACATGTAAAGCGCAACTGAATAAATGTCGCTGTCACAGTAATAAGAATTAAAGTACTTGTACTCTGGGTCAATTGATGGCACTTCCCTGGTGTCTACACCTAATTTGATGTGTTTTGGCAGCTTTTGGTCCCGTTTCTAGGTGTTGTATATGCATTTTTTTGGTCCCCCTATTGACTCCTATGGGATTTGGAAATGTTTGACGAACATTCAGCGAATAAATTTGGCGATTATCAATTTTTTGGCGAACTTTTCCGAACTGAACATTGAAATGTTCGCTCATGCCTAATACTGACATACAGTACAGACCAAAAGTTTGGACACACCTTCTCATTTAAAGATTTTTCTGTATTTTCAAGACTATGAAAATTATACATTCACACTGAAGGCATCAAAACTATGAATTAACACATGTGGAATTATATACTTAACAAAAAAGTGTGAAACAACTGAAAATATGTCTTATATTCTAGGTTCTTCAAAGTGGCCACCTTTTGCTTTGATGACTGCTTTGCACACTCTTGCCATTCTCTTGATGAGCTTCAAGAGGTAGTCACCGGAAATGGTTTTCACTTCACAGGTGTGCCCTGTCAGGTTTAATAAGTGGGATTTCTTGCCTTATAAATGGGGTTGGGACCATCAGTTGTGTTGTGCAGAAGTCAGGTGGATACACAGCTGATAGTCCTACTGAATAGACTGTTAGAATTTGTATTATGGCAAGAAAAAAGCAGCTAAGTAAAGAAAAACGAGTGGCCATCATTACTTTAAGAAATGAAGGTCAGTCAGTCTGAAAAATTGGGAAAACTTTGAAAGTGTCCCCAAGTGCGGTTGCAAAAACCATCAAGCGCTACAAAAGAACTGGCTCACATGAGGACCGCCCCAGCAAAGGAAGACCAAGAGTCACCTCTGCTTCTGAGGATAAGTTTATCCGAGTCACCAGCCTCAGAAATTGCAGGTTAACAGCAGCTCAGATTAGAGACCAGGTCAATGCAACACAGAGTTCTAGCAGCAGGCACATCTCTTCAACAACTGTTAAGAGGAGACTTTGTGCAGCAGGCCTTCATGGTAAAATAACTTCTAGTAAACCCTTGCTAAGGACAGGCAACAAGCACAAGAGACTTGTTGGGCTATAGAACACAAGGAATGGACATTAGACCAGTGGAAATCTGTGCTTTGGTCTCATGAGTCCAAATTTGAGATCTTTGGTTCCAACCACCGTGTCTTTGTGCGACGCAGAAAAGGTGAACGGATGGACTCTACATGCCTGGTTCCCACCATGAAGCATGGAGGAGGAGGTGTGATGGTGTGGGGGTGCTTTGCTGGTGACACTGTTGGGGATTTATTCAAAATTGAAGGCATACTGAACCAGCATGGCTACCACAGCATCTTGCAGCGGCATGCTATTCCATCCGGTTTGCGTTTAGTTGGACCATCATTTATTTTTCAACAGGACAATGACCCCAAACACACCTCCAGGCTGTGTAAGGGCTATTTGACCAAGAAGGAGAGTGTTGGGGTGCTACACCAGATGTCCTGGTCTCCACAGTCACCAGACCTGCACCCAATCGAGATGGTTTGGGGTGAGCTGGACCGCAGAGTGAAGGCAAAAGGGCCAACAAGTGCTAAGCATCTCTGGGAAGTCCTTCAAGATTGTTGGAAGACCATTTCCGGTGACTACCTCTTGAAGCTTATCAAGAGGATGCCAAGAGTGTGCAAAGCAGTCATCAAAGCAAAAGGTGGCTACTTTGAAGAACCTAGAATATAAGACATATTTTCAGTTGTTTCATACTTTTTTGTTAAGTATATAATTCCACATATGTTAATTCATAGTTTTGATGCCTTCAGTGTGAATGTACAATTTTCATAGTCATGAAAATACAGAAAAATCTTTAAATAAGAAGGTGTGTCCAAACTTTTGGTCTGTACTGTACCAAGGGACATGAAATAGGGGAGGTAAACGGCCTGATGCTTCACAACCCCAGGGAAATAGCTAAATAAAAAAAGGTACTAATGAGCTTTCTTTTTATGTATATTCTACCTTTTAGACTATTTGAAAAATGTTCCTGAGCAAGGAAAATTTAATGAATGAAATCTGATTAAGGCTGAGTTCACACGATGCGTTTTTCATGCGTTTCCGCGGCGTTTTTGCAGTTGCGTAAACGCCGCGGAAACGCATGAAAAACGCATGGTAGAAGGGCAGCAATGTTCCCCAATGGAAATCCGCATGTGCTGTGCCCATGATGCGGATTTTTCCGCAGCGTAAACGCTGCGGTCAAAAATCCGCAGCATGTCAATTAATTTTGCGGAAACGCTGCTCTTTTGCCGCCATTGACTTGCATTAGACCGCATGGAATCCGCATCACTGTATATGTTGATGCGCTTTTCATGCGGTCTAATGTGCGGATGGTACCCGGGTGTGGATGAGAGGACTCTCATCCAGACCCAGGTACCATAAAAAAAAAAGAATAAAATAAAAAATATATATATTCTCACCTTCTGACGGCCCGCGCTGCGTCCTGCCGGCTTCCCGCGCACTTCGCGGTTGAATGAAGGACCTTCGCTGACGTCAGAGTCATGTGACGGGTCACGTGACGCTGACGTCGGAAGGTCCTACAGTCTTCACTGCCGGCAGCCGGGACCGATGAAGCAGGACACCGGGGGCAATCAGATGGTAACGTATAGATTTATTTTTTATTTTTTGACATCACACACTATATAAATCCATGCCGGTTGCATGGATTTATATAGTGTGAAGTTGACAAGCACTTTCCAAGTGATGCTAAAATCGCTTGGGAAGCGCTTGTCAACCCGCATGCGGAAATGAAAGTGAAGACCGCTTCATTTCCGCATGTCCCTGGCAGGAAACCGCATGTACAATCCGCATGCGTTTTTTCCTGCCAGAGAGATGCAGAAACGCTCAGGAAAAAATCCTGAGCATTTCTGCATCGTGTGCACATACCCTGAAAAAGTAAACTATTCATCAGGTTCTGAGAACGTGATGTTTATACAAATATTATATATAGACACGTCAATAACTACATTTCACAAGGGATGGAAAATCTCCAGTGGGATACAGTATTAGGCTGAGTTCACACGATGCGTATTTCATGCGTTTCCGCGGCGTTTTTGCAGTTGCGTAAACGCCGCGGAAACGCATGAAAAACGCATGGTAGAAGGGAAGCAATGTTCCCCAATTGAAATCCGCATGTGCTGTGCCCATGACGCGGATTTTTCCGCAGCGTTAACGCTGCGGTCAAAAATCCGCAGCATGTCAATTAATTTTGCGGAAACGCGGCGATTTCGCCACCATTGACTTGCATTAGAACGCGCCAATTCCGCAAGACAGCATTTGTACTTGCGTAATTGGTGCGTTCTAATGTGCGGATGGTACCCGGGTGTAGAGGAGAGGAGAGTCTCATCCACACCCAGGTACTATTAAAAAAGCTGTAAAAGAAGAATAAAATAAAAAATAAATGTATTCTTACCATCTGTCGGCCCGCACAGCCCTCCCGCTTGGTTCCCGGCACTTACAGTGAGTTGTAGGACCTGCGGTGACGTCAGAGTCATGTGACGGGTCACGTGACGCTGACGTCGGCAGGTCTTTCAATTCAAAGTTGCCGGCAGCCGGGAGAACGGAGTGAGCAGGACAGCGCGGGCCATCGGAGGTAAGTATATACACTCTCTCGGTTCACACTGTATAAATCCATGCTGTTTGCATGGATTTATATAGTGTGACCTAGTTATCAAGCACTTTCCAGGTGATGCTAACATCGCCTGGAAAGCGCTTGTCAATCTGCATGCGGAAACGCATGTGAATCTGCATGTGGATCCGCATGTATTCTGCAGGAAAAACACATGCACAATCTGCATGCGTTTTTTCTGCCAGGGAGATGCAGAAATGATGCAGAAATGTTCTGCTTCATTTCTGCATCGTGTGCACCAGGGGCGGACACAGACTGTAGTGGGCCCCTGTGCAAGAAATTTTTGGGGGCCCCCCCTGCGCTTCATAAGGCAACAAAGTTATGTAAACATAACCCCCCCATGTGCAGCTCACCCCCCCGATGCATCTCTCATCCTCCCCCCATGTGCATCTCTCATCCCCCCCGTGCATCTCTCCCCCCCATGTGCATCTCTCATCTCCCCCCCATGTGCATCTCTCATCTCCCCCCCCATGTGCATCTCTCATCTCCCCCCCCATGTGCATCTCTCATCTCCCCCCCATGTGCATCTCTCATCTCCCCCCCCCATGTGCATCTCTCATCTCCCCCCCCATGTGCATCTCTCATCTCCCCCCCCCATGTGCATCTCTCATCTCCCCCCCATGTGCATCTCTCATCTCCCCCCCCATGTGCATCTCTCATCTCCCCCCATGTGCATCTCTCATCTCCCCCCCCCATGTGCATCTCTCATCTCCCCCCCCATGTGCATCTCTCATCTCCCCCCCCCATGTGCATCTCTCATCCCCCCCCATGTGCATCTCTCATCCCCCCCACTCCTAGTTAATTAATTGTATTTAAGAAAAATAAAACTTGTTATACTTACCCCCATGCGATCCCTGCAGAATCTTGGCGCTCGTCCACGTCGCTGCCACCAGGCTCTCCTGACGTTCGGCCATGTGACGGTGCCACATACATAGCCAACAGCTTTTGTTTTGGCCAAAAGATTTTTAAAGCCGCCACCACGATAAGGTAGACTCTTCTGGCCGGGCCCTACTCTAACCTATTAAAATTTTCTTAAAATATCCAATACTCTTTTTAGAAATATTTTTATTTAGTTTTCTTTAAGGGAATGTGTCATATAAATTTTTTTTTAAAATGACCAATAATACCACATACAGGGAATACCGCCACACCATGACCAGACCACATATTACCACAACATAGTGACCGAATAATACCACACAGAAGGGAGAAAAACTGCGACACCATGACCAGACCACATATTACCACCACATTACTAATATTACCACCACATTACTAATATTACCATAAGTGTCATTATACACGGGAGCTCTATACATGGTATGTATAATGTAAGTGTCCAGGTAATCTAGTGATCACCAGTGACATTATACACAGGAGCTCTGTATATAGTGTCAGTGTACAGGTAATACAGTGATCACCAGTGACATTATACACAGGAGCTCTGTATATAGTGTACAGGTAATACAGGGATCACCAGTGACATTATACACAGGAGCTCTGTATATAGTGTACAGGTAATACAGGGATCACCAGTGACATTATACACAGGAGCTCTGTATATATTGTCAGTGTACAGGTAATACAGTGATCACCAGTGACATTATACACAGGAGCTCTGTATATATTGTCAGTGTACAGGTAATACAGTGATCACCAGTGACATTATACACAGGAGCTCTGTATATAGTGTACAGGTAATACAGTGATCACCAGTGACATTATACACAGGAGCCCGGTACATAGTATATAGTGTAAGTGTACATGTAATGCACTGACTCACTGGTGACGTCTCTAGGTGAAGTCCTTCAGCTACGCTTTTCTCCTTCATCCAGCACAGACCGCCATCACGTCTTCCAGCCAGGACTCGTCTCTGCATAAAATAACACAGTTATCTAGAGCACATTCCCCAACTTCTACATTACGCAGCTGAATACAGACGTGCATCCACCATCAATATATGGTTAGTTATTATGCAACCTACCATTCCAAATATAAATTGTAATCCACCACGGTGCCCCCATTAACTGTAAATAGGCACTTAATATATAATTTAATTAGAACCTCTACTCTATACTTCCTGCTCCCCGCATTCATTATTTACATGCACCCCCTGCCCCAATTCATTATATCATGTCCGTGCTCTCCCCACCCCATCGTCATTTATCATTTACTCTCCCCCACCCCACATTCATTATGTGCAGCTCATTATCCCCCTACTCCTAATTCCCCCATGTGCAGCTCATTTTCTCCCAATTCCCCCATGAGCAGCTCTCACCACCCCCCATGTGCCCCTCTCTCATCCCCCTCCCCCACATGTGCAGCTCTCACCACCCCCCATGTGCCCCTCTCTCATCCCCCTCCCCCCCATGTGCCCCTCTCTCATCCCCCCCATGGGCATCTCTCATCCCCCCCACATGTGCACATCTCTCATCCCCCTCCCCCACATGTGCACCTCTCTCATCCCCCCCATGTGCATCTCTTATCCCCCTCCCCCATGTGCATCTCTTATCCCCCTCCCCCATGTGCATCTCTTATCCCCCCCCCCATGTGCATCTCTTATCTCCCCCCCATGTGCATCTCTTATCCCCCCCCACCCCATGTGCATCTTTTATCATCCCCCTCCCCCCACGTGCACCTCTCTCATCCCCCTCCCCCCACATGTGCACCTCTCTCATCCCCCCCACCCCATGTGCATCTTTTATCATCTCCCCCCACCCCATGTGCATCTCTTATCTCACACACACACACACACACACACACCCCTCCCATTTCCCCCACTCCTAGTAAATTGTATTTTGAAAAAAACAAAACTTGTTATACTTACCCCCATGCGATCCCTGCAGAATCCTGGCGCTCGTCCAAATCGTTGACACTAGGTTCTCCTGACTTCCGGCCATGTGACGGCGCCGTCACATGACCGGAAATCAGGGGAATCATGAAGGCGCTGCCGCAGGAGCGCAGCGCAGCGCTGAGATGTCCCGGACCCGGCGCTTGGCATGGGGCCGGGGGCCCCATGAGGAGAGAGACTCACAAGAGGGGGCCCCCAACGGGGCTCCAAGGGGGCCCCTACCGGCTGGGCCCCACACTGGAGTCAGGGCAGACATGCCCTGATGGCGGCCCTGCTGGAGGGGCCCCCTCTCCCTCGGGGCCCCCGTTCAATGAACCGGCTGCACGGGCGGTAGTTCCGCCCCTGGTGTGCACATACCCTTAGGCAAATGGAGGAAATAGTAAAAATTCTCATCCAAGGGCTGCAAAAAAAATTCTCCACAAAATCTCCTTCAGTGTACTTTTCAATTTTTTATGCTGATTAACAAAAAGTTTGTTGATAATTTTCACACCGAATTCAATGGGTAAGAAAAAACCTAGACCTAGCACTCCAATACTGTAGAATGCCAGAAAATCCAAAGCTAAATCAGCCGGTGTGGATAGTCATTTAAATAAAAAAACACAAGTAACTTTCCCAATCTTTTGACAATATTGCTAACCAGACTAACCATCTGCCTAACCGAGAAGATTCTCGTTGGGCCATGCTGCTCAGAGCCACAGTGGGCCTCCTGCTTCCGCCCCACCTTTACTAGCCCCTTCTCACACCCGCAGATAGCTCCTGCGGCATGCACAAGGCTATGCTGCAGGCTGGCAGGATGTTTGATGAGGGCAGAGGAAGGGCATGTGTTATACGCTGTGTGACACGTGCGCTGTGCTCCAGTAACAAAGCTCTGTCACCACTCTGCAGCCAAAACTTCTGGATGTGTTTCTTTGAAGTGGCAGCCGTTGAAGTCAGTGCAACTGCTCAGCGGCACAGGGAGTAGTGGGAGGGCTGGGGACCTTCACTAGGACATTTAATAAAGAAACCACAGAAAGTTAGTTAAAATGGTGGCAGGGCTTAGTAGCAATAATTGGCAGAGCCTTCTATCTGCAAGACTGACATCTACATGTTTATAATGTAGTTTATACTGTAATAATTGTGTGATGTGTGAACTGTCTATATACTGTACTTGTGTGCTCTGTAATTGTGCGATGTGTGCGCTGTGCTTGTGTGCATAGTGCTTGTGTGAGATATGCACTGTGGTTGTGTGATATGTGTACTGTGCTTGTATGATGTAGTCACTGTGCTTATGTGATGTTTGTGCTGGAGCTTTTTTCCTTTTTTGGTGTGGTTTTTAGTGGAATCTTTTATCGAGTTTTTTGTACTTACATAATTTTAAAGCATATTTAATTAATATACGTTTTAATGGGCATTTTCTGCTGTGATTTATGACTTTAGTTTTTTAACCGGAATTCATAATAATAATCACTAAGATTCTAGTGATTGGTAGCAGCAGTAATAAGTGCTGTGGTCATGATGTCATGATTGCAACATATCAACAAAGACGGGAGATCAGGTGGAGGGATGTGTGCCAGAACTCCTTTTTAGTCCCAGTCCTGCCCTGCTGCGGTTTCCCATCCGTCTCTGTATACTGGCCTCCAGTGATGACTTGTCATGTTGACAGGTGACCTCTGCAGTCAATCGCAGGTAGAAGGGGTCACATGTGTTATATAGGTTATAAATGGAGAGCGTGAGGCTACACAGGCCAATGTGGGAATGACTAAAGCATAATATTACAAATTTCTAATTTTTTAAATTTAAGTCGATCTACATAAAATCCGTACAAAGATCTGCCTGATTTATTGGATATTTGTCGTTGCAAATTTCTGTGCGGCTTGCTGTGGATTTACTGCATACATTTACGTATGTGAAATAAATGAAATTAAATAAAATAATGAAATAAAATTTGTAGGACTTTTTTTTTTTTATTACCTCCAAGATCAAAGACTTTGTGGAATGCAGAGAGGTCAAAAGCTTGTATAACGTCTTTTCCACAAATATTCCATATTGAGTCCATATGATGCATAAAAGTCACCATCTCCTCTTCTGATCTAATTACAAATTAGTCAAAAGAAAAACAGGAACAGAGTTTTATACCTCGAAATACAAAGCATTATGACGTAGATACACAGTGCAGATGTCTAAGCTGGGTTGGATTTTCTTCCTCTGTTTAAAAAAGACAGAGTGCATCTCTTCAATTGCCACAATATCCAACCCTACAAGCTTCAATTAGATCATGGAAACTACTGAACAAAAAACTAACAGACCATCCCATCCAGCATAAAATAAAAAATATTCCAATAAGGATTCTGGAATCAGCATTACCATATGTAACATTGGAGGAATGGGAAAAAAGGTGTCAATCACTTAGATGACCTATATCAAGAGGAACTAAAGAACTATTAACCTTGTACAAGAAAAATATAAATTAGGTGATATAGAGTTCGTAAAATACTTGAACATTAAAAGATACATAAACAAAACAAAAAAGAAAAAAACAGAACCAACAATTACAAATACCTAAACCAATAATCACTATGATCGAGGAACCTAAGAATGAAATAAAATGGAAAACATAGTATATATAAACTTTTTAATAATGATATAGATCTTAAAAAGACAACTAACTTAACAAACTGGGGGACAGGGCCGGCTCCAGGTTTTTCTGGGCCCGGGCGAAAGAGTCTCAGTGGGCCCCTTTAACAAATACCACGATTCATGATGCACAGATACCACAGAGAAATATATATATAGTACAATGCAAAGATTTCACTTCTTACATTACATGAGTGATATCTATTGTAAATTTCACAATAGCTCAGAAACTGGCGAATCGCTCCAGTATACTGGCCCCCATAAAATGCTCCATAAGGAATACTGGCCCCCATATAACGCTCCATACGGAATACTGGTCCCCATATAACACTCCATACAGAATACTGGCCCCCATATAACGCTCCATACAGAATACTGGCCCCCATATAACGCTCCGTACAGGATACTGGCCCCCATATAATGCTCCGTACAGGATACTGGCCCCCATATAACGCTCTGTACAGGATACTGGCCCCCATATAACGCTCCATACAGGATACTGGCCCTCATATAATGCTCCATGCAGGCGGTTCCCCCCCCCACATATTGCTCAAAGCAGGCTGTTCCCCCCCTTATAATGCCCCATGCAGGATGTCACCCCCCAAATAATGTCCCATGCATGATATCAATTCTCTCCCCCATATAATGCCCCATGCAGGATGTCACCCCCCATATAATGCCCCATGCAGGATGTCATCCCCCATATAATGCCCCATGCAGGATGTCACCCCTCCCATATAATGCCCCATGCAGGATGTCACCCCCATATAATGCGCCATGCAGGATATCACTCCCCATATAATGCCCATTTGCCCCCCATATAATGCCCCATGCAGGATGTCCCTTACCCCCCATATAATGCCGCATGCAGGATGTTCCTTTCCCCCACCATATAATGCCCCATGCAGGATGTCCCTTTCCCCCACCATATAATGCCCCATGCAGGATGTCCCTTTCCCCCACCATATAATGCCCCATGCAGGATGTCCCTTTCCCCCACCATATAATGCCCCATGCAGGATATCACCCCCCTCTCTTTATAATGCCCCATGCAGGATGTCATCACCCCCCCCATATAATGCCCCTTGCAGGATGTCACCCCCGCATATAATGCCCCATGCAGGATGTCGTCCCCCCCATACATTAAAAAAAAAAAAATCAAATACTCA
The DNA here is from genome assembly GCF_046119375.1 of Phyllobates terribilis. Classification (NCBI taxonomy): domain Eukaryota; kingdom Metazoa; phylum Chordata; class Amphibia; order Anura; family Dendrobatidae; genus Phyllobates; species Phyllobates terribilis. The sequence continues at coordinate 780,883,618 of NW_027362762.1, forward strand.
CCTCACTTCTCCTCACCTGCTGCCGCTACTCAGGTCCGCCCTCGTCTTCCCACTCTGTGCTGCCTGTTATGGCTCAGGGAAGGGCACGGTGGAAAGACGTCACTGCACCCTCTGACCTGAGACGTCACAGGGAGCACACAGGAGGAAAACAGCTGATCTGCAGAGGCATGGGGAGAGGTAAGTATCCGGCTGCCGGGGCCCTGAGCAAGCGGGGGAGAAGGGCGGGCGCTGGCACCGCTCTCCTCCGCCCATAGCCCGGCGGGGTGCCCGACCGCAGGTAGGCCCCCCCGCCTGCTCAGAGCCCCGGCACTTGCCCGGGTGCTGACGCCGGCCCTGCTGGGAGAAAGATCTGAACTATACTCAAGATTCAGAACAAGGGAAAAATCTATTAAAGCAGTATATAATCCAATACATGCGCTACGCTGCATGAAACTTATAATAAACTGATCACAAGATGGTATTTTACCCCAGTTAGACTAAATAAAATCTTTCCAGCACAGTTACCCTTGTGTTGGAGGTAATGCGGGAAAAAAGGAGACACTAAGGACAGGGCCGGCGTCAGCACCCGGCGTACCTGGGCAAGTGCCGGGGCCCTGGAAAATCAGAGGGGCCCACCCGCCCACTCACTGTCGGGGCCCTGGCCACATCCTCGGCACCTGTTCAGGGACGCAGGCGCTGCTTGATTGCCGGCACTCCCCCCAGACATGGCCGCGCGCTGTCCGGCTGTGTCTGCTAGTAATGACGCGGCAGGATCGATGGCACTGCACCTTTAATTGTGCTTGTGTGTCGCCCCTGCCGCGTCATTACTAGCAGACACAGCCACACAGCGCGCGGCCATGTCTGGGGGGAGTGCCTGCAATCAAACACCGTCGGAGCGGAGGTCCTGCACAGATGGGGGGGAGCGGCCCAGACCCGACCGCAAGTGGGCCCCTCTGATGTTCCAGGGCCATGAAGTGTGTGACACGCCGGGGGCCCTGCACTGCCCCATACCTGAGGAGCTGCTGGACAGGACACTGGACCGGGGACAGGTGAGTGAGGCTTCCCCAATCCCCATATTAAAAATATTTGTAATGGGTCTGTGTGAGTGCATGTCTGTGAATGTCAGTGTGTATGACTGTGTATATATATTTGTCTGTTTTATATATGTCTTTAAGAATTTGTGTAAAAATATGTGTATGTCTGTATGTGTACATGTCTGCGTACCGTGTGTGCGTGCGTGTGTCTGCGTACCGTGTGTGCGTGTGTCTGCGTACCACGTGTACGTGCGTATGTCTGCGTACCGTGTGTGCGTGCGTGTGTCTGCGTACCGTGTGTGCGTGCGTGTGTCTGCGTACCGTGTGTGCGTGCGTGTGTCTGCGTACCGTGTGTGCGTGCGTGTGTCTGCGTACCGTGTGTGCGTGCGTGTGTCTGCGTACCGTGTGTGCGTGTGTCTGCGTACCGTGTGTGCGTGCGTGTGTCTGCGTACCGCGTGTGCGTGCGTGTGTCTGCGTACCGTGTGTGCGTACCGTGTGTGCGTGTGTCTGCGTACCGTGTGTGCGTGCGTGTGTCTGCGTACCGCGTGTGCGTGCGTGTGTCTGCGTACCGTGTGTGCGTACCGTGTGTGCGTGCGCATGTCTGCATATGTGAAGGATGAGGTGGCAGGCTGGGCCCTGTGTACTATATATATATTTCTCCGCCGTATCTGTGCATCATGAATCGTGTATGTGTTAAAAGGGCCCACTGAGACTCTTTCGCCCGGGGCCCAGAAAAACCTGGAGCCGGCCCTGACTAAGGATATCTTTTGAGAATGTACCTCCATTGAAGAAACATGGAAAAAAGTGGAACAACTGATACAACAGATTACACACAAAAGTATAAGACTCTCTCCACAATTAACAATTTTAGCCATAGGGATAAATGATATACCAAAAGAAAATATCTATATAGTCTCACATATAATAATGGTAACAAATCATGTAATTGCATCCCATTGGAAAAGGAAAGATCCTCCAAAAATAGAGGACATCATAGAAAGAATAAGACAATAGATATCCCAAATATTCAACAAATTGGGCCCCCTGGAATAAAGAATTCGCAACACCATTCACCTAGTCCCCTCTAATCACAAAAAAATCAGTATGCAAAATCCTTGGGTGGCTGACAAGGATCCCTCCTTTGCAATAGGAGAAATAACAATTGGAAAATAAATATAGGCTTGGAATACAAGAGTTTGTTTTATTAAATGTAGAATTTTTAGAAACATAATTAGAAGTGAATATATTGTTTATTATTGATGGATATAAAGTTGGTATAAATGTATATTCTTTAGTTAATAATAGGTAATAGAATGTTTTCACCTATTTAAACTGATTTTTTCTTTTTTTTTTGTTGAGAAAATGGACTATACAGCATTAACTTGTGTTTTTATTCTAGATTTGGATAAACCCATTTACCCTTCTAACCTCCCCCCTTAATAAAATTTGCTGTTGTCCTTCTTTCTCTTCCCCTGCCTATCTCTACCATTACAATAAATAATATGTCTTAAGCATAGTAAAATATTAAGAGAAGATATACTTAAAGATAGAAGTGATAAGCCACATGCACAGTTTGTTATTTTTTAAAAAAAAATTTTTGGAAAAGTAAATAAAAATTAGTGATGAGCCAGTGTATTTGTTACTATTCGCACGGATAGTACAGTATTCAGGTTACTCGTTATATTGCGAGTATTTGTGTACTCGCCCCGCTATATTCGGATGTCCCGCCCTGCAGTTTTGGCACCTTCTTTGCAGCCACTAAATATGCTGGACTTCTTAACCAATCACAGTAATGTCGCAGACATCTTGGTTGTGGCATTACTGTGATTGGCTGGCCGCCCAGGGTCATAGGGTCTATTTAAGCTCTGCCGCCGCCATTTTGTGCACATTGCTTCCCGAGCCTGCGTTCTATAAGAATAGGGAGAGATCGCTGAGCTGCTAGGGAGAGTGTTTAGGCCTCTTGATAAAACAAAAGCCCTGGGCTACCTGCAGTGTATACTAGCTCAGTGTAGAGTAGGGAGGGAGAGATACTCGAGCAGGGACAGATTAAAGGAGCTGCTCACCAGCTCCATAATACCACCAAAAAATAGCTCTTTTCAGGGATGAAGACACACAACAAAGTCAGAGTACAGAGTGGGAGAGATTGTGTATTAGGTAGGGAGAGGTTAAAGTGTTCTTCCAGTGTCCATCTTAAAACAGCTCTTGTCAGAGACAAAGCAATATTTTTCCAGCACACAGAGTAGTAGCATTTTGTGCTGCCTTTTTTTTTTTTTTGTTAAAAGAACGGGTCTATTTTCCCCTCTGTTTTAGCGGTCAGAGCCTGGCTTCTGCTGTCCACATTAGTCCACTTAAAAAGGCGGTTAGTGCCCTATGCAAAGCAGTAGTCCAAACATTTCCTACTGCCTACTACAAAGCACGTACCAGACCATTTTCCCCACTGTTTTTGGGGTGACAGCCTGCCTTCTGTCCACATTAGTCCATTTAAAAAGGAGTTTAGTGTCCTACGCAAAGCAGTAGTCCAAACATTTCCTACTGCCTGCTACCAATCACACACCAGGCCATTTTACCCACTATTTTGGCTGTCAACATCTGAAAATCTGTCAACAAAACCCAAAATACCAAAAAAACCTGTTAAGGGACGTGGACGTGGTGTTGTCAGTGGTGCGCGAGAAGGCACTCAGTCTGTGTCAGGTCAGAAGGAGCTTGATGCATCCACTATGTTCCTGGAAATATTTCCCGGTCTGGAATGTAAACGTGTGTGGAAGCCAGAAGAGCGAGAGCAGATTCTGTCTTGTATAACAGATAAGGCCTCTACGCATTTGCCAAGCAGCAACAAATCTTCCACGACCACACAGTCTACTGTTGACACACAGAAGGCTGGCCCATGCAATCCTGAAGCCGGTTCTCCTTCCTCCCTCCATTATCAGTCACAGGAGACATATGACCCCAAGCTTGGCCACTCCGAGGATCTGTTTGGTACTTATCCTTTGGTTGGCTCTGGCCTATCACCATGCAGCATTGAAGAGGGACAAGAGGAGGTGGCGTGCGTTGATGCTCAAGTATTTGAGGAGCTACGGTCAGAAGAAAGCCACTTGGAGGAACATCATTTACTGTCTCCAGAGGTGGAGGCTGATGATGATGAGACACAGTTGCCATCAGGTCAGCCTACAATACCAACTGGGAAGGAGGATGAGATAGAAGACGAGGTGGTCAATGATGAGTCCACTGATCCGACCTGAACCCATGGCATGCATAGCCATGACAGCAACACAGAGGAAGATGGATATGTAGCACCAACACAGGCACCAATGGGTCGTGGTTTGCCCAGAGTGAGAACTGGGTCAACTGTTTCCAAGAGAACCCCCGCTGTCAACCAAGTCAGGGCAAGGCGGCGTTCAGCTGCTGTGTGGAATTTTTTTTCTGAAAGTCCTTCAGAGAAAAACATTGTAGTCTGTGGTATCTGTCATACCAAGTTGAGCAGAGGCCAGGGCAAAGGCAATCTGAGCACCACCAGTATGCAAAACCACATGGCAGCCAAGCACCCCAGTAGGTGGGCGGAACACCAGGGTACCAAATCTGCCTTTGCGGGTCAAACCAATGCCATGTCGCTTGGGCTATGTCCTTCAGAATCTGATGTTCAGGAAGCAGGCACTCATACCTCCTGCCCACAAGCTGCAGTTGCTCACACACAACAAACATCAACCACATCCTGTCACGGCACACTGGGTGAACCTGGTGGAGGGTGGGACAAAGGCGAAAGCTGGAACATCACACATCCTACACACACCAAGAATAGCGGGCCCAACTTCTGTCAGGGTTTTTGCCTCTTCATATACCACTTCCTCTCTGCCCTCCTCCTGCTCCTCATCCTCTGCTAAATTACCCTCCCCATCACTGCCAAGCTGGGACCTGTGCAGTAGTGCATAGGCAAAGCGGCAACACGCTCTGCTGAAGCTGATCTGTTTAGGTCAAAAAGCACACACTGCAGCAGAGCTGTGGCAAGCTTTAAAACAACAGACCAATCAGTTGCTCTCCCCGCTGCACCTCCACCCGGTCTGGTCTTCTGCGATAATGGGCGTAACCTGGGGGCGGCTTTAAAGGTCGGCAAGCTGGTACACGTGCCATACATGGCTCATGTGCTGAATCTAGTTGTTCAGAAATTTCTGAAAACTTACCGTGACTTGCCGTACTTACTTGAGAAGGTACACCGTATTAGCGCCCATTTCTGCCATTCCTCTACCGCTTTTGCTGCTCTTACAGCATTGCAAAAGCGCTTGAATTTGCCAAGTCACCGACTCATTTGCGACCTGCCCACGCGGTGGAACTCAGCCTATCATATGTTGGCGAGGATTAGTGAACAGCAGAGGGCAGTAGCTGAATACCAGCTTCATCATGCCTGTTAGACTGAGAGTCAGCCACCACACAACAACTGTCGAGTGTATGTGGATCGCTGACATTTGTGAGGTTCTTGAGAACTTTGAGTACTGCATCAACCTCATGAGCGGTGATCAGGCTATTATCAGCGTAACCATCCCACTCTTGAAACAATCACTGCATAATCTCAAAGAGGAACCTTTGAGTGCCCAGCATGTTGGTATGGAGCCAGATTTCCCAATGGGTGATACTACCCAGCCCAGCCAATATTCTGAGGCAACATTGAGTGATGAGGAGGAAGATGAGGGGGATGAGGAGGGAGAAGACTTGTTTTTCTGTGCTACCGAGGGGACTAATAATGCTACAGAGGGGACACGCAATCCAAGCTTCATGTCTGTCCAGCCTGGATGTGCTGGAGAGGAGGAGGTGGAGGAAGGGGAGGAGGCGAGTCAGCGTGAGGAGAGGATGGGTACTGTTTCTACTGTTGTGGACACAGAACATTTGCCTTTTTGCAGCTTGGCCCACATGGCACAGTTCATGTGTAAGTGTTTGTGGCAAGACCCTCGCGTGATATACATTTTATCCAACAACCTATACTGGTTGGCCACCTTTCACGGTACAAGGACAAATTTCCGTCTCTCCTTTTGGAGTCACCAAAGAGTTTTACAATGGAATCGTTCAAGAGGGCCGTTGTAGATAAGTTACTGAAAACATCACCCTCAGACAATGCTGGTGGCAGAGGTACTGGCTCTTTTCACCACCAAGGGGTAATAGGGAGAGACACAAACACCAGCTCCAACAGAGGTGGGGGGAAAATGTGCACAAATTGGGCAATTTTCAATAAACCAGCACAACAGCTATCTGTGCCTGTAACAATGCAAAGGAGGGATAAGTTGCAGAACATGGTAAGGGGGAACTTATAAATTAAAAGTTTGAAAATTGTGAAATTTTCCAAATTTTTGACAAATTTTCATTTTTTTCACAAATAAAGGCAAGTCATAGCAAACACATTTTAGCACTCTCATGAAGTACAATGTGTCACGAAAAAATATTCTCAGAATCAGTGGGATCCGTTGAAGCGTTCCAGAGTTATTATCACGTAAAGAGACACTGGTCACAATTGTAAAATTTGACTTGGTTATTAAGGTCAAAATTGGCTTCATCACTAAGGGGTTACATTCTAATATATTTGTATTTGAACATTTCTAAAATTGTATCCAAAATGATTATATACACAGTTACAAAATAACATGTAATTTCAGAATATCTACATAACAAAGCCTTGCTTCAGTGTTTATACAACAGGAAATACTTGAAGCATAAAAATGGGCCCAGAACTTCATTTTGTTTGCAAAACCAACAATCATTGTTGCAAAGCTACACAGTCTGCACAAGTTACCTGTAAATAGCTTCAAATACTTCTTTTGAAGATGTCCCAAAAGCCCTCTCATACTGACTTTTTCCTTCTCTGCAATATAATAAGGAGCATTATTTGGTTAGATTTATAGTTGACAAAACATTTCCTTCCGTACATTTTATGTCCAATTATCTATTCATGTGCAAACACCATCTTATATTCAAGCTTCAAAGCTTCATCTCTGTTACATTTCTGTCACTTTTTTCTTATAAACAAGTTAGGACAATTATATTTTACAAAATCGAAACCATTTGCCTTAATCTCACTCCTTCCAACAGTTTTTAACAGCCTAGAAGCAATTCCAGTCATAAATGATAAAGCCTGTACACGATGAGGCTATTAGGCTATTTTATTTTTTGGATATTTTGTGTAGTAGTTTTAAGACCAAAATCTGCATGGTCCTGAAAAGTGTGCCCCAAATACAGCACTGTAGTTACAAGTCCGAATGGAAGCACAATATGTGAGGCACATAAATATGGAGCATACCCCCAATACTGTATCAGGAAAGGTAGAATCTCATATGTGCAATATTACATACATATATGACAGGGTGCATGGGTCCTGCTCTCCATCATTAATCTTTCCTTGCTTAGGAAAAAAAATGAGTACAGGGGAAACCACCTCAATAGGTAACCCTGAAAACTTACAAGTAAATGGTCACTGTTTGAATAAACTTAAGCTTAAAGGGGCTTGCCCGTGAAAAAAAGTTGATTGTAATCAATAGATCTTGAAATAATAATAACTTCAACAATTGGATGTGTTTACATAAAATGTTCCTGTGCTGAGATAATCTTATAAATGTGCCCCTGATGTGTACAGTGTAATGACTGTGTCTGACCGTGCATAACACAGGTCCTGGGCAGGGGAGGAAGCAAATTATTATTATTCCAAGATCTATTGATTAAAATCAACATTTGTTCATGGGAAAACCCCGTTAAATGATCACCAATGCAATGATTAACAAAATTTAAAAAAAAAAACTTTACCCAAAATGACGCTTTTAGATAAAAAAAAGTGTGATCCGTCTCTAAAAGAAGAAATGCTGAGACGACTTACAGGAAGTGGGGACGGGTCTGACTCTCTGCTCCTACTCTCCTGTCTGAACTGTATGCAGGCATAACAGAGAGGTGGGATAGGGAGTAAGAGGATTTTTTTTCATAAATAGTGCTGGCAGAATGATGATGAAAAGGATGCCAATCCTTAAGTGTATGGCATGTTACAGACCATAAGAATCGTGGCAGCTTTGGGACAGTCTGGCATGGGCACCAGCAGCAGCTTTAACTTTTTGGGAATAAGGCAGCAGAATTATACTTTTACTCTGTTTTGGGAAAAATGACAGGTGCACTTTAAAGAGGTTGGCCATTACTTTAGCATTGATGACCTATCCTTAAGTTACAGTTGACACTCCCGCCGATCAGTTGTTATCTGTGTCGGCAACCACGGGCCGGAAATACTCACTTGTCTTGTGATAGTGGCCGCCACAGGGTACTGCACATCAACCTCCTATTGATTTGAATAGGAGGCAGATGTGTAGTACCCTGCCTCAGCCACTATCAGAAGACGCCAGCTCCGCAAGTGAGCACTTCTGGCCAGTGACCACCGCTGCCGATACCGTTGATTGGCGAGGGTGCTGAGTGTCGGACCCTGACCGATCAGACATGTATGACCTATCCTAAGGATAGGTCATCAATGCTAAAGTAGTGAACAACCTCTTTAAGTTAATGTATCTGTACTAATATGCATTGTAACGGGTCTGGGAGGCGGATCCTCTGAGCTACTATACAAGGGGGCGGTCCTTGTAAGGGAGCGGGTGGCGACCAGGGAAGACGGGCAGGAAGTCACAGCAGGTGACCGGGACAGTCTCTGAGTGAACGGGCTGGAGGTGACGGCAAGTGACCGGGGCAGTCTCTGGATGAACGGGCAGATGGTCACGGCAAGTGACCGGGGCAGTCTCTGAATGAACGGGCAGATGGTCACGGCAAGTGACCGGGGCAGTCTCTGAATGAACGGGCAGATGGTCACGGCAAGTGACCGGGGCAGTCTCTGGATGAACGGGCAGATGGTCACGGCAAGTGACCGGGGCAGTCTCTGGGTAAAGGGTTGGTACGACCTGTGGCGGCTGATGATAGACGTGAGCTCCCAGGTGAGCAGGCGAGAGTCTCTGGATGAACGGGTGGTCACAGCATGTGACGGCGGAGCCTCCAGGAAGACCAACAGACAGGCGGCAGATGAGCGCTCCCAGGTGAGCGGGCAGAAGTCTCTGGACAGGCGGGTGGTCACAGCACGTGACGGCAGAGCCTCCAGGTAGGCTAGCAGACAGGCAGCAGATGAGCGCTCCCAGGTGAGCGGGCAGGAGTCACTGGACAGGCAGGTGGTCACAGCACGTGACGGCGGAGCCTCCAGGTAGGCTAGCAGGCAGGTAGCAGATGTGTGCTCCCAGGTGAGCAGGCAAGCTGGTCCATAGACAGACTGACAGGAGTTGGAAGGCAGACCGTCGGACCTCAGGCAAGCAGGCAGGTGGCTGAAGTGCGCTCCCAGGTGAGCGGACAGGCTGGTCCTTAGACAGACTGACAGGAGTAGTAAGGCAGACCGTCGGACCTCAGACTAGCAGGCAGGAAGCAGATAATCAGGCAGGAATAAGACAGCAAGCTGGCAGGAATCTGGCAGGTATCTGGCAGGTAACTGGCAACGGGACCTGAGGGCTGAAGCAGAGTAGTGAACAGTGCAACAACATTGCTCGGGCACCTCCATTTTGGAGGAGGTGCCTTATATATGGTGAAGTCCTCCGGCCATTGGCCGGGGACTCCTTAGGACGGCGCGCGCGGCCCCTTTAAGAGGGAGGGAGAGCGCGCGCGCCCTAAGCACAGTGGCCGGGAAGGAGTGCGCGCTGCCAGCAGAGCGGGAGGAGGACGCCGGGCACGGAGCAGAGAGGTGAGGGGAACAGCGTCCCTGCCTAGCAGAGGGCAGGGACGCCGGCGCTACAGTACCCCCCCCTTTAGGCCCCCCCTTTTTTAGGCCAGACAGAAATTTAGCTAGGATAAGAGGGGCATGGATGTTCTCCCGGGGCTCCCACGTTCTCTCCTCAGGACCAAACCCCTTCCAATCTACTAGAAAAAAGGTCTTTCCTCTTACCCTTTTGGTGGCAAGAATGTTCTCTACCTCAAACTCGTCCTCAGCAGAAACCGGAGCAGGAGGCGTACCTGTAGACTTGGAAAAAGAGTTAAGTACCACAGGTTTGAGGAGAGATACATGGAAGGAGTTAGGGATCCGTAAGTTGGCCGGGAGTTTCAATTTATAGGCCACCGGGTTGATCTGACTGATGACCTCCAGAGGACCGATGAACCGAGGCCCTAACTTGTAAGAAGGTATCTTGAGTCGGACATATTTAGATGAGAGCCAGACTTTATCTCCAGGACGAAATTGTGGAGGATCCAGGCGTTTTTTGTCAGCGTGTCTTTTCATCCGTTCGGACGACTGAAGGAGTGCGGATCGGGTACTCTCCCAAATGGAGGAAAATTTGCTAACGAGAGATTCCGCAGCCGGGTTGTCCACAGAGGTGGAGACAGGAAAAGGAATCCGAGGATGCTGACCGAAGACTACAAAAAACGGGGATTTGGAGGAGGATTCGCTCTCGTGATTGTTATAAGAGAACTCGGCCCATGGTAGGAGATCCACCCAGTCTGAATGATGGGCATTAACAAAGTGCCGGAGGTAACTGGTCAGGTTCTGACTGATCCGCTCCACTTGACCATTGGACTGTGGGTGGTAAGCGGAAGAGAAGTCCAGGGTGACGTCTAGCAGTTTACAAGTGGCTCTCCAGAAACGTGAGGTGAACTGTACCCCACGATCCGACACGATGTGGAGGGGCAGGCCATGAAGACGGAAGATGTGGCGGATAAAGTCTTTAGCCAGCTCGGGTGCAGACGGGAGGGCTGGCAGGGGAATAAAGTGAGCCATCTTGGAAAAGCGATCAGCGACCACCCAAATGACCGTACAACCGGCGGAGACGGGGAGATCAGTTATGAAGTCCATAGCAATATGCTGCCAGGGGGCAGCAGGCACAGGAAGCGGAAGGAGGCGACCGGCTGGCAGGTGTCTCGGGACTTTGTTGCGGGCGCAGGACACACAGGCAGAAACAAAGTCTATTACGTCCTTGTGCAGGGTAGGCCACCAGCAGTGCCGGGCAATAAGCTGGAGGGTCTTTTTCTGACTGGCGTGGCCAGCTAGTTTAGACGAATGGCCCCAGTGTAGGATCTTCTTCCGATCAGGTACTGAAACAAACGTCTTACCGGGAGGGAGACGATTTAGACTCACGGGAGCCACCTGCATTACTCTGGCGGGATCGATGATATGTTTAGGTTCTTCCTCGAGATCGGACACCAGAAAGGATCGGGACAAGGCGTCTGCTTTGACGTTTTTGTCAGCCGGGCGAAAATGAAGAACAAAATCAAAGCGAGCAAAAAACAAGGACCACCGGGCTTGGCGCGGGTTAAGTCTCTGGGCATGCTGGAGGTAAGCCAAGTTCTTGTGGTCAGTGTAAATTATTACCGGGTGAAGAGCCCCCTCGAGTAGGTAACGCCACTCCTCCAATGCCAGCTTGATGGCCAATAACTCTCGGTCTCCTATGGAATAGTTGCGCTCAGAAGAGGAGAAGAGTTTGGAGAAGAAGCCACAATTTACCATTCTCCCGGAAGATGATTTTTGAGTAAGTACCGCTCCGGCTCCAGAGGAGGAGGCGTCAACTTCCAGGAAGAACTGCTTGTTGCCGTCCGGGCGATGCAGCACCGGGGCGGAAGAGAAGGCCTGTTTTAGGGAAAGAAAGGCCTCCTCAGCTTCGGGCGGCCACTCTTTGGGATTAGTACCCTTACGGGTGAGCGCGGAAATTGGGGCAGTCCGGGAAGAGAAGTGTGGTATGAAGAGGCGGTAGTAGTTAGCGAAGCCCAGGAATCGCTGAATGGCCTTCAACCCCTCCGGTAGAGGCCATTTCTCGATGGCAGACAGCTTCTCTGGATCCATTCGTAGGCCGGTCTGAGAAATAATGTAGCCCAAAAACGGAAGCGAGGTCTGCTCAAAGAGGCACTTCTCGTATTTAGCGAAGAGGTGATTCTGCCTGAGCCTGAGCAGGACCTGACGAACGTCCCTCCGGTGAGTCTGGAGATCCGGAGAGAAGACCAAGATGTCGTCCAGGTACACCACTACGCAGGAGTAGAGACGGTCCCGGAAGATGTCATTGACCAACTCTTGAAAGACGGCAGGAGCGTTACAGAGACCAAAGGGCATTACCAGATATTCATAGTGGCTGTCCCGGGTGTTGAATGCCGTCTTCCATTCATCCCCCTGACGGATACGAACCAGGTTGTACGCCCCACGGAGGTCCAGTTTGGTGAAGATTCTAGCCCCCCTCAGACGATCAAATAACTCCGGAATGAGCGGAAGGGGGTACTTATTCTTCACCGTGATCTGGTTAAGGCCTCTATAGTCTATACAGGGACGGAGAGAGCCGTCCTTCTTTTTGACGAAAAAGAAGCCTGCTCCCGCCGGGGAGGTAGATTTCTGGATGAATCCCCTGGCCAGATTCTCCTCAATATATTCGGACATCGACCGGGTCTCAGCAGCGGATAATGGATAAATACGCCCACGGGGAGGAGTAGTACCAGGTAACAGGTCGATAGGGCAGTCGTATGGTCTATGAGGGGGTAGTGTCTCTGCTTCCTTTTTATTAAAGACATCAGCATAAGACCAATAAGGAATCGGAAGTCCAGGTAGATTAGCTGGGGTAGGAGAAGGACGGACGGGATGGACGGGAACCAGACAGGTCTTATGGCAGTCCTGTCCCCAGCGAAGGACTTCTCCGGTCTGCCAGTCAAGCACGGGTGCATGTCTCTGGAGCCAAGGTAGGCCTAGCAAGAGGGCGTGGGAGAGTCCAGGCAGAACATGAAAGGAGATACTCTCAGAATGCAGCATTCCCACCTGCAGAGTAATGGATTCGGTGATGAGTTGGATGGGGCGTGGTAAGAGACCCCCATCCACGGCAGCAACAGACAAGGGTACAGCCAGAGGTTTGGTGGGGATGCGGTATTTCTCTACCAGGGACTGTGAAATAAGATTCCCGGCTGCTCCAGAGTCAAGTTGGGCTAGTTCGAAATAACGGTTCTCCCCGCAGACGATTGAGACTGACAACAGCAGAGATGGAGAGGATTTATTCTTGTCTAGGTCGACCTCTCTGAGCGAACCTAGACACAGGCGTTTCCCGACCTCTCCGGGCAGGTACGGATCCGGTGCTCCTTACTGCCACAGTAGAAGCAGCTCCCCTCGGCACGGCGTAAGTCCTGACGGGTTTTGACCATCTTGGTCTGGTCGACCTGCATAGGCTCAGGAGAGTGTACCTGGGTAGAGACGGAGGGAGTGACGGGTCTCTGAAAAGTAGGAGCTAGACGTGGTAACCTCCTCTCACGGGTGACCTCTTTGGCACGCTCCTGGAACCGTAGGTCAATCCGGGTGGCAAGAGTTATTAGGTCATCGAGAGTGGTAGGGATGTCCCGACCGGCAAGTTCATCTTTAATACGGCCGGACAGACCCTCCCAGAAGACGGATACCAGAGCGTCATTTTCCCAGGCCAGCTCCGAGGCAAGGGTACGGAACCGTATGGCATATTGGCCCACGGTGAGACTTCCCTGACGGAGGCGTAGCAGTGATGATGCGGATGAGGTCTTCCGTCCGGGTTCGTCGAAGACTTTCCGGAAAGCCGTGAGAAAAGCAGGCAAGTTGGACACCAGGGGGTCTCCTCTCTCCCATAGAGGATTTAGCCAGGCCAGGGCCTCCCCGGTGAGATGGGACATGATGAATGCAATTTTGGCTCGGTCGGAGTTAAACTGGTGGGACAATAGTTCAAAGTGCAGGGTGCACTGATTTATGAAGCCCCGAGCCTGGGCGGAGTCGCCTCCGAAGCGAGGAGGTGCAGAAAGCCGGGGTCCGGGGTAGGATACCATGGTATTAGTGGGCAGCGGAGCTGCCGGATTGCGAGACATGGCACTGGCGGAGGTTGCTGGTGGAGCAGTCAGAGTGTCCAGGCGAGTATTGACATTCCGCAGGTGACCCAGGATGGACTCCTGTTGGGACCTTTGACGGGACAGTTCATGACACAGGTCCGAGAGCGAGGGAGCTTGGGTGCCACCGGGTTCCATGGCCCGAGCAAACTGTAACGGGTCTGGGAGGCGGAACCTCTGAGCTACTATACAAGGGGGCGGTCCTTGTAAGGGAGCGGGTGGCGACCAGGGAAGACGGGCAGGAAGTCACAGCAGGTGACCGGGACAGTCTCTGAGTGAACGGGCTGGAGGTCACGGCAAGTGACCGGGGCAGTCTCTGGATGAACGGGCAGATGGTCACGGCAAGTGACCGGGGCAGTCTCTGAATGAACGGGCAGATGGTCACGGCAAGTGACCGGGGCAGTCTCTGGATGAACGGGCAGATGGTCACGGCAAGTGACCGGGGCAGTCTCTGGGTAAAGGGTTGGTACGACCTGTGGCGGCTGATGATAGACGTGAGCTCCCAGGTGAGCAGGCGAGAGTCTCTGGATGAACGGGTGGTCACAGCATGTGACGGCGGAGCCTCCAGGAAGACCAACAGACAGGCGGCAGATGAGCGCTCCCAGGTGAGCGGGCAGAAGTCTCTGGACAGGCGGGTGGTCACAGCACGTGACGGCAGAGCCTCCAGGTAGGCTAGCAGACAGGCAGCAGATGAGCGCTCCCAGGTGAGCGGGCAGGAGTCACTGGACAGGCAGGTGGTCACAGCACGTGACGGCGGAGCCTCCAGGTAGGCTAGCAGGCAGGTAGCAGATGTGTGCTCCCAGGTGAGCAGGCAAGCTGGTCCATAGACAGACTGACAGGAGTTGGAAGGCAGACCGTCGGACCTCAGGCAAGCAGGCAGGTGGCTGAAGTGCGCTCCCAGGTGAGCGGACAGGCTGGTCCTTAGACAGACTGACAGGAGTAGTAAGGCAGACCGTCGGACCTCAGACTAGCAGGCAGGTAGCAGATAATCAGGCAGGAATAAGACAGCAAGCTGGCAGGAATCTGGCAGGTATCTGGCAGGTAACTGGCAACGGGACCTGAGGGCTGAAGCAGAGTAGTGAACAGTGCAACAACATTGCTCGGGCACCTCCATTTTGGAGGAGGTGCCTTATATATGGTGAAGTCCTCCGGCCATTGGCCGGGGACTCCTTAGGACGGCGCGCGCGGCCCCTTTAAGAGGGAGGGAGAGCGCGCGCGCCCTAAGCACAGTGGCCGGGAAGGAGCGCGCGCTGCCAGCAGAGCGGGAGGAGGACGCCGGGCACGGAGCAGAGAGGTGAGGGGAACAGCGTCCCTGCCTAGCAGAGGGCAGTGACGCCGGCGCTACATGCATAAAGACTACTCTTCCATATGAGGCAACACAAAACCGGAGCAATATAATATCTGTTCTATCATTTTTGTACAATTCTATATTTAACATTTTCTCCGTATATGAGCAGCAACAGTGGAATGCCTAGACCATGGGAATTGTTTGACTCCCTTCATGAACATGTAGTAAAGAAATAACCCTACAAAGAAATAAAGAAAACAGTCTACCCAACCAGCACAGTTAGGGCTTTTTCAGACGTCTGTGATCATTGGTCTGATCTCAGATCACAATGCACTGACTGGTCATGCATCTCCCGACCCTGAGTGTGACAATCTCATTGAAATATATGAAGCTGTCATGCTCTGAGTCAGAAGACGTGCAGCCAGTTAGTGCATTGTGATCCAAGATCGGACCAATGATCACAGACGTCTGAAACAGCCCTTACATGGATACTAGGGCAGCACGGTGGCTCAGTGGTTAGCAGCCTTGCAGTGCTGGGGTCCTGGGTTCAAATCCCACCAAGGACAACATCTGCAAGGAGTTCGTATGTTCTCCCCGTGTTTGCATGGGTTTCCCCTAGGTTCTCTGGTTTCCTCCCACACTCCAAAGACATACTAATAGGGAATGTAGATTGTGAGCCCCAATGGGGACAGTGCCGATAATGTCTGTAAATTGTCTGAATTGTAAAGCGGTGCGGAATATGTTGGCGCTACATAAATAAAAAGATTATTATTTTATTATTATTACTACACAAATAAATTATATGTATAAATTATATATTATCTGTTATTAGTCTCTTGAGTCTAAGAAAAAGCTGAGTTTATTATCACAGATAAGCCAAGAAATATGTATGTCTTAGTGATTACTATCAGTTCTGAGGACCTCTGGTCATCAGAACCAGTCCATCTGAGAGCAGTAAGAACTGTCAAACTAATAATGAAGAGGGGACATGGAATCTGAAAAATCACAACAGAAAGAAGAAAAGGAGGGCTCTGGGCATTTTAACTTTAAATTTAGCATTTGAATTAAATTTTTTATAGAAAACCAGAGAGTCACCCATGGACTGTTATGGGGCTATATTGTTCCTTTTTTTCACTGCCAATTTTATTTCATGTAAATCCATGGGTAAGGTGACAAATGTCTGATCACTGTGGGTGGTACTGCCAGGACTCCACCAATCACAAGAATGCATGTCCTAATCCTCCGTACCGACCCACTGCCGTCAGATTAGATGTTGTGGTATGGTGACTCATGAACACAGCTGCTCTATGACAGGTAGCTGCTGAGCACTGTTCAGTACTTTGTTCCCACTGTATAACTGCCATAGACACGGAATGGAGCAATAGTGATCATGCACAACCAGGCAGTTTGATTCACTCCCAACCGCAGTGAATAGTAATGGAGGATCAAGACCCCAGTTCTAGAGATTGGTGGGGCTCCCAGAGATGGGTCGTCCAGAGATCATACTGTGGGTAGATGTTAAATGTCTTTTATAGGAAAACCCCTTTAAAGCAAACCTGTCATCAGGATTGTGCTAAGTAAACTACATACTCGGTCAGATTGGCACTGTTACGCTGATTAAAATAATAACTGGGTTAATGAAATCCGTCCTGTTATTCTTGTTTAATTTTTATTGCCAGTTTGGAGATAATGATATGCTCGTGCTCCAGGGCGGCCTGTGGTAGGGCTTTCTTTGGTGCTCTGGCATTATCTTCATCATTGTGGCTTGAATGAAAGGTCACTGATCCTTCAGTGACCTGCCTCCTATTTTAAATACTGCGCTTGCGTAGTTCATATTGTGGTCTTTTAAAAAAAAAATCTTGACTCCAGCAAAATGGCTCCCGCGCATGCGCACTAGTAGCCATCACTTGCCGATAGATGCTACCTCGCACGCGCCATGCCCATTTTGCTGGAACTAAAACATTTTTTTGCTCCAGCATAGAGAATGAAGAATGTATTTGTCGGTCTCCTCCTGAAAGGCAGTGTGGGGGATCCTGAATTCCACATTATGCTGCTTGGGGACTCTGAGCCGCGTCTTTGTTCCAAATTAACATTAAGATTGTGTCTTTCTCCATTACACAAAATAATGGATTCCCCCCATCGGCAAGCGATAGCTGCCTCTGCGCATGCACGATAGTATAGAAATTTTCACTACACACGCAAACACAATTTTAATGAGATTTAGAAAAACGTGTAAGTGGCGGACAACATACAGTTCACACAGGAGGTGCAGGAGCACCCTTATTGCTATTACCCAAAAGGACTCAACTCTATATGCATCCCCACAGGGATTTCTCTCATACGGTTTGGACCATCACAGCCTTCCCCAGAGCGACTATGTGAGCAAGGCTCAGGAGCGGGGTAAAAGTCGCCTCTAAACAAAAGAACTGTATTTTGTCCGCCACTTGCACGTTTTTCTAAATCTCATTAAAACTTTTGCATTGAATCTCCTGAGTGTGCGGTGAAAATTTCTATACTATAGTGATTGTGGAGTCCGCAACTCCCTTCCACCTGCACCTCACTCTATAGCTGTGTGCACGCCACTTTTTGTAATCTGCACATGCACGGGTGCCAGTGCCATTTTGCTGGAGCAAATTTTTTTTTACCTCCAGCAAATTGGCCCCGGCGCGTGCGCTGTAGCATCTAGCGGCAAGCGCTAGATGTTACTGCGCATGTGTGGGCGTTGGTGCCATTTTGCTAGAGTTACTTTTTAAAAAAATAAAAAATACCACAATATGAACTGGGCATATGCAGTATTTAAAATAGGAGGCTGGTCACTGAAGGATCAGTGACCTGTCATTTAAGCCACAATGATGAATATGAGAACAGAGCACCAAGAGTAGACCCTGCCTACAGTCCCACGCCGATGCACGAGCATCTCATTATCTCCAAACTGCAAATAAAGATTAAACAACCACAAGATGGATTTCATCAACCCAGGTATCATTTAAACAGTGTAATGGCGCCAACCTGACACTGCATGTAGTTTGCTTAGCAAAATCCTTCTGACAGGTTCGCTTTTTAATGTACAATTTTATCATCTCTAATGCATTTACTGTATACATATACTACCTTACAGCTTGTGGTAAGAAGTGCCAGCACATGTATGTGGTCTGAGAGTAATAAATCATTATATGATAGAGGGTCCGAGGGCTGGACTTGACCAAATAAACAGTGGAAACATCAGTGTTGGAATAATAACCTTAAAAGAAAGAAAATGACAATATGACATTTGTAATTTTTGTACTACGGCATATAAATGTTGTATGTAGCATCTAAATTTCAATTTTGTCCATTAATACTGCAGCTATGATCATATTGTATGAAATGCAGACAGACTGATAGAATACATCATTAAAAGGTATAATGTGTAATGTAAACCGACCATCCACCCCACATTAAATGTAACATTTTGATATACAGTCACCATACCTGGTGCTCCATGTTCAGCTTCCGCTGCCTGTGTCAGATTGGCATCCCATTTTAATTTTATATAAAATAGCCACTACTGTGGCATCGGAGAACTGTGAAAAGTCTCCACTGCCTTTCTGATGCCAAAGGATGGACCTGCATCAATGCTAGAGTGGACAAGCACCAACATCATTGGATGAAGACAGTGGAGGCAAGATTCAGACTTTTTGCATTACTCCCAGGAGCATGTGTAGGGCATCCACTAAATAAGGGTCAATGGAATATTTTATTGACATGTCTAAATAATATTTGCATGAACATCACATTCTGATGTCAGAATCAAGTGACACTACATTACTGGAACGGACCTAATATGCTAACTTTGCTGTCCACCCTGTTTATCTGATCTAATACTGGAGATAGCAGTGTGAGCAGCCTCTTTTTACCTCTGTACTATATACCCTGTCTATCTGAGCTAATAATAGAGATACCAGTATAGAGGTAAGAAGAGGCTGCTCACACTGCTGTATACCCTGTCTATCTGATCTAATACTGGATACCATGGGTGCTGAGGTAAGAAGAGGCTGCTCACACTGCTATTCACCCTGTCTATATGAGATAATAATGGAGATACCAGGGGTCCTGATGTAAGAAGAGGCTGCTCGCACTGCTGTCGACTAAGTCTATCTGATCTAATACTGGATACAATGGGTGCTGAGGTAAGATGAGGCCGCTCACACTGCTATCCACACTGTCTATATGAGCTAATACTGGAGATAGCAGTAGTACAGAGGTAGGGAGAGGCTGTTCACACTGTTGGCCACCATGTCTACCTGATTTAATACGGGAAATATTAGGGACACTGAGGTAAGAAGAAAATGTTTGCACTGCTGCCCACTTTATATTTCTGATCTAATACTGGAAATGTCATGGGTGCTGAGGTAAGAAGAGGCTGATCACACTGCTGTTCACTCTGCATAACTGATCTAATACTGGAGATACCAAGACTGCTGAGGCTAGAAGAAGCTGCTCATACTGCTGTCCACCCTGTCGTTCTGATCTAATACTGGAGATACCAGGAGTGCTGAGGCTAGAAGAGGCTGCTCACATGGCTGTCGACCCTGTGTTTCTGATCTAATATTGGAGATACCAGGAGTGCTGAGGCTAGAAGAGGCTGCTCACACTGCTGTCTACCATGACTTTCTGAAAGACAATACATGACATAGTTAATCTTTAGGTCACAGAAATGGAGCTTCCTACTGTACAAAAAGGTAGGAGGTGAAGCTTCCTATTGCACATGCTCCATGTCCTATTACCATTCTAGGACAGGTTTATGCTCAAGTAACAAGATGGTATGTGGGGCTGTGTGGTGGATCATATCGGGATGCCATATTCAACCATGAGGACAACTCTACATGTGATATCAGATTTGACTTGTACTTTAAATTGTAGACTCTAATTAGAACCTTTTAAATTCCTTAAATTAAGTTACCTTCATTATTTTTCAAGTCAACCTTTAAAAGCTTTAGTCCAACACAGGCATCAAGCAAGCGCTCCATCCCATCCACACTGGTGCTCAAGTGAGAAGCAATGGTTGCTGCAGAAACTGGTTCCTGTGCTTCATGTAGAAAATCAAAAACTCCCAGTTCACATGCTGTGAACATGGTCTACAAAGGAAAGCCAAAAAATTACATTCAGATCTCTGCTGCATGCCAATAGTTCTAGACTTCTTATGTAAAAAGAAAAACTGCATGTAAGCTGAATGTAACCAACATACGGTTAAGTTTGTCAAATTTTAGTGCGCTAAAAATATTGAACAGTTTTCTCAGCACCTAAAAATTCTATTCTATTTAAACTGCCGCAGTTGTGCATTCAAAACATAAATCCAGACTTGGCCGGTAACTAGTAGCTTCGCTATTTGATATTGTAACAAGTCCATCTGAGGTGGGCAAATTTTACTGCAATAAAAATACTGCAGTTTTCTCAGCAGGGAAATATCATAAGTATTTTAAAATAGGAAAGGCACGTGGTAAAAGACAGGGAAGTGGACATGATGATGAGAGCAGAGGCCGAGGCCGTGGGCAAGGTGAAACTGCACTCGTGCTTGGTGTTTTACACTTTTTTTTTTTAATGACTTTTTTTCTTTTGTAGAGGGCGGTCACACTGTACGATCTTGCATCGTGCTGGGCCTTGTGGTGCCACGGAAGCCTGTGACACCACAATCGCTGCTCCTGCTGCTACAGAAGAAAGAAGACATCAGTAAGCAAAACTCTGCCTGATCTCTCCTCATCCACTCCAATCCCCCCCTCCCCTCCTCCCCTGTTCCCCCCCTCTTTTTACCCCCCTCCCCACCTCTCCTTTCTGCCAACGAACGCTGATCTGTACTGTTCCTGCTGCGACAGAAAACATCAAGCAGAAGAAGACAACTGTAAGTAGATTTTATGATCCCTCCTCATCCACCCCAATCCCTCTCTCCCCCACTTTCTGCCACCAAGCGCTGATCAGTACTTGATCACTCGATTTTTGGCAGTTTTTTTTCGTGCTTCCTGCAGCGGCCGAGCGCTGATCAGTGACCACAGATCACTGATCCACACTCGTGCTCGCTGCTTTCCAGGACTTTTTTTTGTCCCTGTCCATTTTTTCTCCCCTCCACTTTGCACCACCTGTGTGCGTGCATCCAGCAGCCGCAAATCACCAATCAGCACTCGTGCTCACTGTTTTACACTTTTTTTTTCACTGACTTTTTTTGTACAGGGTGGTCACACTGTCAGATCGTGAGCCGTGCTGGGCCTTGCGGTGCCACAGAAGCCTGTGACACCACAATCGCTGCTCCTGCTGCTACAGAAGAAAGAAGACATCAGTAAGAAAATCTCTGCCTGATCTCTCCTCATCCACCCCAATCCCCCTCTCCCCTGTTTCCCCCCTCCTCACCTCTCCTTTCTGCCAAGGAGCGCTGATCTGTACTGTTCCTGCTGCGACAGAAAACATCAGGCAGAAGAAAGAAGACAACTGTAAGTAGATTTTTTGATCCCTCCTCATCCACCCCAATCCCCCTCTCCCCTCCTTTCTGCCACCAAGCGCTGATCAGTACTTGATCGCTCGACTTTTGATAGTTTTTCTTTTTGCGCTTCCTCCAGTGGCCAAGCGCTGATCAGTAATCCTCCAGTGGCCAAGCGCTGATCAGTGACCGCAGTTCACTGATCTACACTCATGCTCGCTGTTTTACACTTTTTTTCTCCCCCCCACTTTGCACCACCTCCGTGCGCACATCCAGCAGCTGCCAAGCATTGATCAGTGACGTAATTCACTGATCTGCACTCATGCTTGCTGTTTGCACCACCTTCGGTTGTTCCTTTATTTTTTATCTTTTTCTTTCAGAAAAAAAAAAGTTTACACCAAGCACACTGACACACACATACACAACTGAATAACTGAATAAAAGTACTGACACACACACACCACATACATAAAAAAATGTCCCGCTCATCCCAAACCCGCTATTCAGTGAAGAAGGCATAGACTTTCCTTGCCTCCGACACTGACATTGAGGAAGAAGATACCACCTTTCTTTATGCTTCTGACTTCTCGTCGTCCTCCTCTTCCTCCTCAGGTGATGCTGAACTGCCAAGAAGACACCGCAGGACAGAAGATGAACCAGCGCCCCAATTACTGACCCCGTATGGACCTCGTCCCCAGAAAATTATGAGCCACTGATTTCTGATTTTGTGGCACAATCAGAAATCAAGTTTGACACCACCAACCTCACAGAAATAGACTTTTTCAAAGTCTTTTTCTCTGAGGATTTTTTAAATCTCTTGGTGAGCCAAACTAATTTGTACGTTCAACAATTTTTGGCACAAAACCGCTCTTCATCATTTTCTAACTGGACTCCTGTAGACGCAGTAGAAATGATGAAGTTTTGGGGCCTGGTCCTTTACATGGGGATAATGAAGAAGCCAGAAGCTCGGCAATATAGGAGTGTTGACACTCCAGTGTTCCGAATTGTCATGATGACCCAAACATGTTTTGAGGCCATAAACAAGTTCTTGCATTACAACGATAATGCACGGTGTCCCAAAAGAGATGACCACAACTTTGATCATCTTTTCAAAGTTTGGCCGGTCATTGAGTCCTTCAACAACAAGTTTGCTGAAGTGTACATGCCCCAAATGGACATCTGCGTGGATGAGTCCCTAATTCATTTTAAGGGGAGGCTTGGATTTCGGCAGTACCTGCCCAGTAAGAGGGCCAGGTACAGAATTAAAAAGTACAAACTTGGTGAAAGTACCTCAAGGTACATTCACAAGTTTAGGGTTTATGAAGGGAAGGTCTCCCGGACTGAATCCCCTAAATACCTCCCTGTCCTGGGAGTGAGTGAGAAAATTGTGTGGGATTTGGTGCACCCATTGCTGGATCAAGGTTATCACCTCAACGTGGATAACTTTTATACCAGCATCCCACTCTTCAAATCCCTCTCTGCGCAAAGCACTGCAGCCTGCGGTATAGTCCACAAAAATCAGAGAGGATTCCCGAAGACGCTAATTGGGCAGATGTTCAGAAGGGGTCAGAGCAGAGCCCAATGTTATGACCACGTGTTGGCTGACAAGTACAAGGACAAGAGGGATGCCCTTCTCTTAACCACCATACATAGTGATGGCAGCACCCCCAGCAATATACGAGGTTATGCTACACAGGTCGTCAAACCAGACTGCGTAGTGGGGTACAACAAGTACATGGGGGGAGTTGATCTCTCTGATCAAGTCCTCCAGCTGTACAGTGCTTTGAGAAAGGCCAGAGTGTGGTACAAGAAGCTGGCCGTGCACTTAGTACAGATGGCAATGCACAACGCTTTCCTGCTATTACGATGTGCAGGTCAGACTTCTACGTTGTATCTTCAGTTCCAGGAGGTAGTGATCAAGGCCCTGATATTTGGCAGTGGTGGAGGAGCGTGCCCCAGTACTTCAAAAACTGAAGGACCTCGAATTGTACCAGGCCAGCATTTCCCGGGGGAGATCCCTCAAAGCGGAAAAAAGGTAAGTCACAAAAAAGTGCAGAGTGTGTTACAAAAGGGGAGTACGCAAGGACACCATTTATCAATGTGAGACCTGTCCCGACAAATCTGGTCTGTGTATGAAAGAATGCTTCTGACTGTACCACACATCCATGTACTACTAAATTCAGTTCTGACTTACACAACTGACGTATGACAACCTGACGAACACTACACAACTGACGTATGACAACCTGACGAACGCTACACAGCTGAAGTATGACAACCTGACGAACGCTACACAACTGACAAAAGACACTACATTATAAAATTCACATATCAGGAATCAGTAGATCAGTTCCAAAGAGGGGGCACTTGTCGGGCATTTTCACTGTTTAAGCACATCAGGGGCTCTGCAAACGCGACATGACACCCAGAGACCATTCCATCAAAGTCTGCATTCCTTCCCTTCCGAGCCCTGACGTGCGCCCAAACAGTAATTTTCTCCCACACCTATGGGGTACTCAGGAGAAATTGCACAACAGATTTTGAGGTCTATTTTCACCTGTTTCCCTCATGAAAATAAAAAAATGTGGCTAAAAGATAATTTTTGTGGAAAAAAAATGATTTTTTTTCACGGCTCTATGTTATAAACTTTTGCAAAACACTTAGGGGTTCAAAGTGCTCAGTACACATCTAAATAAGTTCCCTAAGGGGTCTAGTTTCCAAAATGGGGTCACTTGTGGGGGGGTTCCACTATTTAGGCACATCAGGGGCTCTCCAAACGCGACATGGTTTCCTCTCTCAATTCCAGCGAGTTTAGCCTTGAAACGGTGCTCCTTCCCTTCCAAGCCCTACTGTGCGCCCAAACAATGGCTTTTCCCCACATATGGGGTATCAGCGTACTGAGGAGAAATTGTACAACAACTTTTGGGGTTTGATATCTCCTGTTAGCCTTGTGAAAATAAAAAAATTGTTGGCTAAAAGATCATTTTTGTGGAAAAAAAAAGGTTTTTTTTTTCACGGCTCTACATTATATACCTTTGCGAAATACTTGGGGGTTCAAAGTGCTCACCACACATCTAAATAAGTTCCTTAAGGGGTCTAGTTTTCAAAATGGGGTCGCTTGTGGGGGGTTTCCACTGTTTAGGCATATCAGGGGCTCTCCAAACGCAACATGGTGTCCGCTCCCAAGTACAGCGAGTTTTGCATTGAAAATGTCAAAAGGTGCTCCTTGCCTTCCGAGCCCGGCCATGAGCCCAAACAATGGCTTTCCCACACATATGGGGTATCAGCGTACTCAGGAGAAATTGTACAACAATGTTTGGGGTCCAATTTCTCCTGTTACCCTTGTAAAAATAAAAAAATTGTGGCTAAAAGATAATTTTTGTGGAAAAAAAAGTGTTTTTTTTTCACGGCTTTATGTTATAAACATTTGCGAAACACTTGGGGGTTCAAAGTGCTCACCACACATCTAAATAAGTTCCTTAAAGCGCACCTGTCAGCAGGATTGTGCTCAGTAAACTACATACACTGTCAGGTTGGTGACATTACACTAATTAATATGATACCTTGGTTGATGAAATCCGTCCTGTGGTTCTTGTGTAATCTTTACTTTCAGTTTGGAGATAATGATATGCTCGTGCTTCGGGGCGGCATGTGGGAGGTGCTCTATCTGGTGCTCTGCTTACATATTCATCTGTATGCTCTTATGACAGCTCACTGATCGTTCACTGACCAGCCTCCTATTTTACCTTGCCCCGCATTACTAGTTGCATTATGTAAAATAGGAGGCAGGTCAGTGAACGATCAGTGAGCTGTCTTAAGAGCATACAGATGAATATGCAAGCAGAGCACAAGATAGAGCCCCCACCCCACCACAGGTTATATAGCCAAAAGCAAAAGAACACCGAAGAAAAGACGACCGTGAGGCCATATTCTATAAAAATAATAAATCTTTATTGATACAAAATATTAAAAAACAGGAAATAAATGGGAAAAGAGCACAGTACAACTAGCTATGCATAGGTGGGACTCGCAGCAGTGGAGACATTATCATGATATCGATAAATTTTTCAAGTGAAATATATATAACCGTTACATGTCATAACTAATAATAAGAAATAATAAATACTTACATTTCACATGTCACCCCTAAGAATACAGTGGCCACTACTCAATATGTGCATATACAGTTAGGTCCATATATATTTGGACAGAGACAACATTTTTCTAATTTTGGTTCTAGACATTACCACAATGAATTTTACACAAAACAATTCAGATGCAGTTGAAATTCAGACTTTCAGCTTTCATTTGAGGGTATCCACATTAAAATTGGATGAAGGGTTTAGGAGTTTCAGCTCCTTAACATGTGCCACCCTGTTTTTAAAGGGACCAAAAGTAATTGGACAATTGACTCCAAGGCTATTTCATGGACAGGTGTGTGAAATCCCTTCGTTATATCATTCTCAATTAAGCAGATAAAAGGCCTGGAGTTGATTTGAGGTGTGGTGCTTGCATTTGGAAGGTTTTGCTATGAAGTAAACATGCGGTCAAAGGAGCTCTCCATGCAGGTGAAACAAGCCATCCTTAAGCTGCGTAAACAGAAAAAACCCATCCGAGAAATTGCTACAATATTAGGAGTGGCAAAATCTACAGTTTGGTACATCCTGAGAAAGAAAGAAAGCACTGGTGAACTCATCAATGCAAAAAGACCTGGGCGCCCACGGAAGACAACAGTGGTGGATGATCGCAGAATAATCTCCATGGTGAAGAGAAACCCCTTCACAACAGCCAACCAAGTGAAGAACACTCTCCAGGAGGTAGGCGTATCAATATCCAAATCTACCATAAAGAGAAGACTGCATGAAAGTAAATACAGAGGGTTCACTGCACGGTGCAAGCCACTCATAAGCATCAAGAATAAAAAGGCTAGACTGGACTTTGCTAAAAAGCATCTA
Source organism: Phyllobates terribilis (assembly GCF_046119375.1). NCBI lineage: Eukaryota > Metazoa > Chordata > Amphibia > Anura > Dendrobatidae > Phyllobates > Phyllobates terribilis. The sequence continues at coordinate 780,910,159 of NW_027362762.1, forward strand.
AAAAAGCCAGCACAGTTCTGGAAGAACATTCTTTGGACAGATGAAACCAAGATCAACCTCTACCAGAATGATGGAAAAAGAAAAGTATGCCAAAGGCGTGGTACAGCTCATGATCCAAAGCATGCCACATCATCTGTAAAACACGGCGGAGGCAGTGTGATGGCTTGGGCATGCATGGCTGTCAGTGGCACTGGGTCACTAGAGTTTATTGATGATGTGACACAGGACAGAAGCAGCCGAATGAATTCTGATGTATTCAGAGCCATACTGTGTGCTCAGATCCAGCCAAATGCAGCCAAACTGATTGGTCGTCGTTTCATACTACAGATGGACAATGACCCAAAACATAAAGCCAAAGCAACCCAGGAGTTTATTAAAGCAAAGAAGTGGAATATTCTTGAATGGCCAAGTCAGTCACCTGATCTCATCCCAATTGAGCATGCATTTCACTTGTTAAATACTAAACTTCAGAGAGAAAGGCCCACAAACAAACAGCAACTGAAAACCACCGCAGTGAAGGCCTGGCAGAGCATCAAAAAGTAGGAAACACAGCGTCTGGTGATGTCCATGAGTTCAAGACTTCAGGCAGTCATTGCCAACAAAGGGTTTTCAACCAAGTACTAGAAATTAACATTTTATTTACAATTATTTAATCTATCCAATTACCTTTGGTCCCTTTAAAAACAGGGTGGCACATGTTAAGGAGCTGAAACTCCTAAACCCTTCATCCAATTTTAATGAGGATACCATCAAATGAAAGCTGAAAGTGTGAACTTCAACTGCATCTGAATTGTTTTGTTTAAAATTCATTGTGGTAATGTCTAGAACCAAAATTAGAAAAATGTTGTCTCTGTCCAAATATATATGGACCTAACGGTATGTATCTACACATCACCCCATAGGAACAGGGAGACATAGTATCCAAAGAATAAGTCCATATATATAATAACAGACACTTCTAGCTTACCTATGGGTGGGCGTGCCAAATATGGCCGGTGATCAAAGCGGGAGGGGGTAAGTACTCTCCAGACTGCCGCCCCAACGCACGTTTCAGAAAACTCCCTTCGTCAGGGGACAGCAATTCGATTAATTGCGTGAAGCATGTGAAGGGTTAATAAACTTCTTGAATGTGATTTTGAGCACCTTGAGGGGTGCATTTTTTAGAATGGTGTCACTTTTGGGTATTTTCTGTCATGTAGACCCCTCAAAGTGACTTCAAATGTGGTGTGGTCCCTAAAAAAATGGTTTTGCAAATTCGCTGCTCAACTTTTAACCCTTATAGCTTCCTAACAAAGAAAAAAATTGGTTCCAAAATTATGCTGATGTTAAGTAGACATGAGGGAAATGTTATTTATTAACTATTTTGTCTGACATATCTCTCTGATTTAAGGGCATGAAAACTAAAATTTTAAAATTTGCGAAGTTTTCGGCAAATTTCCAATTTTTTTCACAAATAAACGCAATTTATATCGAATAAATTTTACCACTATCATGAAGTACAATATGTCACGAAAAAACAGAATCTCAGAATCAGTGGGATCCGCTGAAGCGTTCCAGAGTTATTGTTTCATAAAGTGACAATGGTCTTAATCATAAGAATTGGCCTGGTCATTAACGTGCAAACCACCTTCGGGGGTAAATGGGTTAAAGAAGTTGAAGATCGAGTACCTTGAATCCCATATAAAAGGATAATCGCATGCAATTATCAGAAGAGACACATACTCAAATGTAAGCCATAAAGGAATGAACCTATCCTATCTGTAGCAGGGCTACTAAGAAGGTAATAAATATGGGTACCTGTACATTAAGAGTCAAAGTAGGAAGGAGTACACAGGTATATGGAGAGAGTGAGGGGGACCTAGATAAGGGCAGAGCCTACGCGTATCGCTATCTAGCAGATTCGTTAGGGCAGGTCGTGACATTGAGTGTGTGTGCACATATATATAACAAGAAATAGGCCCGATGCTATTGCATTGGGAGTGCGGTGAAATGAACATCTGTGTATCCTTAGTGGTGCTAACAGGAGCAGTGGACATGTGTCACACCGTTTACGCTTTCCAACATACCTGTTCTATGTCATCCTTCCGCATTTGAGTATTGTATTTGTTGCATCATTTAACTTCTTTCACACCTGTGCACTGTCTCTTCCTTGTTGTGTGCTGTATTTTGGTATCTGGTATTCTGTTTCTTGAGTGATGTTCACCATGTGGTGTCTCCCCTGTGCTGTGTGTGTGCTTATACTATATGGTCTCTTGGAAGCTGTTGTGACTATAATTGGATGTGGTACATTGTTTTGCGTAGTTTGATGTGTGTGTGATTGTCCGTTTCCAAGGTGGAGAAAAAAAGGAAGTGAAAGGATACAATTTATTAACATGTCAAAAATAATGGCAAAGCTTCATACTTTTACATAATAGAAACAGAAAAACAATCCATACATATTGCTGTGACGTCACCGCTTGTCACCATGGCAGCCATGTCCGGCGACACAGCCGTGTTTACATCTCCCGCGCCGACACCGCCGGGACATCGACAATACCGCTAACAGCTGATAGATAGGCAACCCGGCGGTGGGCGACCAATCACATCAGCTGCTAGCGGTATTCAAATCTGGTGCCAATACCGTTAGCAGCTGATTAGTCGCCAGCCTTGGTGGGAGATTCAAATCCCACGAGGCATTCTCATTGGCTTAGCCGGCGGGCGGCTCAGCCAATGAGCAGTGCCGCGCGGGATTCAAATCCCCCGCCAAAGCCGCGCAGCACCGCTCATTGGCTGAGCTGCCGGCGGCTGAGCCAATGAGCGGCTCGGGATTCAAATCCCCCGCCAAAGCCGCGCGGCACCGCTCAGCCAATGGGCGGTGAAGCGCGCCTTGGTGGGGGATTTGAATTCCGCGCGACACCGCTCACTGGCTCAGGCGGGCGGCTCAGCCAATGAGCGGTCCCGCGCGGCTTTGGCGGGGGATTCAAATCCCGTGCAGCACCGCTCATTGGCTCAGCCGGCAGGGGATTTGAATCCCGCGTCGCTCATTGGCTCAGCCAATGAGCGGTGCTGCGCGGTTTTGAGCGGAGCGGGATTCAAATCCCCCGCCAAAGCCGCTCAGCCAATGAGTGGCGCGGGATTCAAATCCCCGGCCCCACCGGCTGAGCCAATGAGCGGTGCCACGGGGGATTTGAATCCCCCGCCAAAGCCGCACGGCCAGGGGCGGCTCAGCCAATGAGCGGTGCCATGCGGCTTTGGCGGGGGATTTGAATCCCGTGCGACACCGCTCATTGGCTCAGGCGGGCAGCTCAGCCAATGAGCTGTGTCGCGCGGCTTTGGCGGGGGATTCAAATCCCGTGCGGCACCGCTCATTGGCTCAGCCGGCAGGGGATTTGAATCCCGCACCGCTCATTGGCTGAGCTGCCGCCGGGTGAGCCAATGAGCGGTGCGGGATTCAAATCACCCACCAAAGCCACGCAGCACCGCTCATTGACTGAGCACCCCCGGCGCTCAGCCAATGAGCGGCGCGGGATTCAAATCTCCCGCCCCCCCGACTGAGTCAATGAGCGGTGCCACGCGGGATTTGAATCCCCCGCCAAAGCCGCGCGGCCAGGGGCGGCTCATTGTCTGAGCAGCCGGCAGCTGAGCCAATGAGCGGCTCGGGATTCAAGTCCCCCGCCGGTTGAGCCAAAGAGCGGTGCAGTGTGGGATTTGAATCCCCCACCAAAGCCGCGCGGCCAGGGGCGGCTCAGCCAATGAGCAGTGCCGCGCAGCTTTGAATCCCCTGCCCCGCCGGCTGATCCAATGAGCGGTGCAGCGCGGGATTTGAATCCCTCGCCAAAGCCGCACAGCCAGGGGCGGCTCAGCCAATGAGCGGTGCCGCACGGCTTTGGCAGGGGATTTGAATCCCGCGCCGTTCATTGGCTCACCCGGCGGCAGCTCAGCCAATGAGCTGAATCCCAGCCGCCATATCGGAATACCCATAACTTGGGTGTTCCAATATGGCGGACGGCGGAGTTCCAATGCGAGCAGCCGGGAGATGACCTCCCTACGGCGGGAGATGACCTCCATATGGCGAGAGATGAGCCAATGACTGGCACGGGATTCAAATCCCACGCCAAAGCCACGCGGCACCGCTCAGCCAATGAGCAATGCCGCGCGCCTTGGCGGGGGATTTGAATCCTGTGCGGCACCGCTTATTGGCTCAGCCGGCGGGTGATTTGAATCCCGTGCCTCTCATTGGCTGAGCGCCAATCACAGAAACAGCTGTGCTTGCAGTGAAATAAAAAAGTAAAAGTTTGGACTTGGTCAAGCTATTTGACCAAGTCGGATTTAAGAAAACCTGACCTGGGCTTTTCTTTTCTGAGTGATCTACAGGATGGTAGTGGGGCGGGTCACTCCCTCCAGCCCGGATCTTACAACTGGCTCATGTCCAGGATTCAAATTTAAACCTCACCAAAGGTTTGTGTATGTCAGTGGCTTGTTTGCTAGCTGCAAAGCAGGAGGCTCTGTGCACTGCAAGCCTGTGTGAAGCCAAAGCACAGACCTGTGAAGGCAACATAACGGGTGCATCTCTGAGCAAAATGGCGCTGCCATCGCCCACGGCAACCAGTTTACACAGACTGTTTGGACCACCCGGCCTGCGATCCGGAGGACAAGCATTTTCATTTAAGTTGTGAGTTTTTGCAAATAAAGACATTTAAGTTAAACTTAAAGGTGGAGGCCCTAGAGGAGGTGGGGGAAGCAGAAGCACTAGAGGAAGTGTTAGATATAGAGGTTTGTCCCGCAAGCCTTGAGGATTCCAAGACTTGCTGTCTAGTGACACCTTGGTGTCTAGTGGTTTAGTTCTCCATCCCCTGGTGTGTAGTAGTTTAATTTTCCAACCCAAGCTGTTTAGTAGTTTACTTTTCCAACCCCTGTTGTCTATTAGTTTAGTTCTCCATGTTCTGGTGTGTATTGGCTTCGTTCTCCAACCCTAGCTGTTTAGTAGTTTAGTTCTCCAATCCCTGTTGTCTATTAGTTTGGTTTTCCATCCTCTCTGTTCTCCCACTCCTGGCCCTGAGAATCACCGTCCTACTCTTCCTGCCCTGACAGCACAGTACAGTCCGCGTGCGCCTCAAGTATATGAGTCTCATCAGGATCACTTCCAGCCACAGGGGTTAACGTCTGGTGATGAGGGTTTGGATTCTGCTCGGAAACTACTTCGTCCGGCCCCGGATCAACTAAAAAAAATTTTGGACATCGCTGCACATGCTTTCCCCCTCGAGTCTGTGAAGCTTTGGATCAGACTTCTGATTCCCCGAAATAGAATGTTTGAATAGCTCTGCTGACTCACCCATCTGTGTTCCCCACAGTCAGTTGGGCGGTTGGAGAGTTGTGATGTGGGGAAAAACAAGGGTAATTGGGGTGCCACCTCTGAGGACTGTACTGTGTGTGATGTTAAAGAGGAGGAAGAGGAGCAGAGGCCACTTGATGCAGCGCTTGTCATCTAGTGGAGCACATGTTCTTTCTGGCCCTTATCGATAAGTGTACAATCTGCAGTAACCCTCGCTCCACCATACCACTGCATGACCAGCTGTACCCTGACCTACTGTATCCTCACCCAGCCCTTGTAGATTGTTTGTGCGCCATCGCCGGCAGGGTCCTCTCTCCTCTTGTACCAGTCGATAACCCCTTTTCACATGTAAAGCACCATGGAATAAATGGCGCTATAATAATGAATAAGAAGAATTATACTACTCTGGGTCAATTGATGGCACTTTCCTGGTGTCTGCCCCTAATTTGATGCGTTTTGGCAGCTCTTGGGCCCGTTTGAAGGTGTTGTATATGCATTTGGTTTTGCCCCCCCATTGAATCCAATGGCGTTTTGCAATGTTTGGCGAATATTCGCCGAATAAATCGCCACAATACCAACCGGACACATTTCCAGACTGCTTGCACTGGAAAATTGATGTTTAAGCTTGTAAAGATGGAAGCTTTCCCCAACCTCATGGCAGCTGCTGTCCCTCGGAACTCGGTCCCCAGCCACCACTACTTATCCCGGTTTTCCATCCTGGCTTTACACAATCACGTGTCCCATAACATCAGCCGTGCCCTGAACAACACTGTTACTGGGAAGGTCCAATTAAACATGGACATGTGGACAAGTGCTTATGGCCAGGGATGCTACATTTCCATGACGGCAAACTGGGCGAATGTTGTGGAAGCCAGGACCCAGTCGGATCCTGGGACGGAACACGTGCTACCGACACAGAGGATTGCGGGCCCTGGTTCACTCAGGGTTTCCGCCACCTTTTAAAGCAGTTCCTGCACCTCCTCTTCCTTACCCTCCATCTTCAGAATGTCAACATCAGTCGCAAGCTGGAAGCACTGCAGCACTGCCTCGGTCAAGCGGCAACAGGCTCTGCATCTGCTAAGGTGACAAACCACACAGCGCTGCAGAGTTGTTGAAAGGTGTAACAGACCAGACTGATCAGTGGCTCTCACTCCCGAACCTACAGCCAGGCATGGTCGTGTGTGACAATGACCGTAACCTGGTGGCTGCTCTGAAGCTTGGCAACTTCGGGCACGTACCATGCCTGACGCATGTGCCCAACTTAGTGGTTCAGCGGTTTCTCAAAACCTACCCTAATCTTCCTGAGCTTCTTGTGAAAGTACACAGCATGAGTGCCCATTTCCGTAAGTAAACTACAGCTTCCGTTGCCCTGGCAGTGCTTCGCAGCGTTTACAACTTCCAGCTTACCGACTGGTGTGCGATGTCACCACGTGTTATAACTCAACGTTACATATGTTGGCAAGGCTTTGTGAGCAGCAGAGGGCAGTAGTTGAATACCAACATGCCCGTTAGTATTCCGGTCAGACTCCGCACATAACAGCTGATGAGTGGGCATGGATGTCTAATATCTGTGTGGTTCTCCAAAACTTTAAGGACTCGACCGAGATGGTGAGCGGCAATGACACTATAAAGAGCGTAACCATCCCGCTTCTCTGTCTCCTGAAATGCTCGCTGCTCAAAATTAAAGAGGGGGCTTTGCAGGCGGAGCAAGTTGAGATGGAGCAAGAAAATATACAGGGTGATGCTACACAGCCCAGCCTCATCTCATCTTCCCAAAGCAAATTGAGTGATGATGAGGAGGAGGAGGAACAGGAGCTTGTTGCCTGCACTACAGACAGTAGTACCCACACCACCTTCATACCGTCTGTTCAGCGTGGATGGCCTGAAGATGAGAAGGAGAGGAGGGAGGAGATGGACAGTCATCCTCTTGGTGGGGATAGGGAAGTCTTGGCTGTTGGCAGTCAGGCACACATGGCTGAGTTTATGTTTTGCTGCCTTTCCCGTGACCCTCGCGTTGTACACATTTTGACCAACACTAATTACTGGTTGGTCATCCTTCTAGACCCACGCTACAAGGAGAACTTTCCATCTCTCCTTCCTGTGGCGGAGAGGTCTATGAAAATGTTGCAGTACCAGAAGGCCCTAGTTTAAGATTAAAAAAATTCCCATCTGACAACACTGGCAGCAGAGGTCAAAGTTTCTTGGACAACCAAGGAGTATACACGTGGGAGACACACCAGATGCAGCAGAGGCAGGGGAACACTATCAAAGGTCTTGGGCAGTTTTCTCAGACCCTGCCACCGCCAAGGTAGTGATGCGCAGGGTACTCTGACAAGGAGGGAAAAGTTTTGGAAGACCCTACGAACATCCTCCATGATTCCTCTGTGCCTTACAATTATTGGGTATCCAAGCTAGACATGTGTCATGAACTGTCTCTCTACGCCTTTTGTCAGAGCGGGTTTTTAGTGTTACCGGGGGTATTATAACTGATAGGCGCATCCGCCTGTCAACCGAAAATGCTGACAGGCTGACTCTTATCAAAATGAACAAGGGCTGGATTGGACCAGGCTTCTCAAAACCACCGGATGACAGCAGCAGAACATAGACTCAAATCCAGTGTTTTTTTTCTGGTCTATTTCCATGCACTTCTTCCCACCCAAGCATGGGTATACGCTTCAGGATTTTGTCTTTTTTTGTGTCATTCTCCTCCTTTTTCTCCTTCTCCTCCTCCACCACTAAATCAACAGGGTGATCATGTTACCCTTGCTATAAATTTTTGAAGGGTGTTTAGAATGCCCGCATTAATAATTTTTAGAGGCCTACCTCTAAAATTCTTTTATAGGTATGTATACCCCCAGGGGTAAATGCTTTTCAGCCTATGCACTTAGTATATGCAAATTACCAGTCTAGGATACCCATTATTTAATAATGGGAAAAAATGTTTTCTGAGGCCATCCACTATGTCTCTTCAAAGGGGTATTGGAGTGCCTCCTTCAAATTTTTGGCATCCCTTGCACTTAGTGCACACGCTTTACTAGTCTAGGACACCCACTGCTTGTTAATGTGAAAAAAAGCTTTTCTGAGGCTTTTCTGAGGCTCCACATTCTAGTTGAGGGAACATTTTTGGAAACATAAAGAGTCAGTGAGTTCTATTAGTATATGATCCAGTATCTTGTTGTGGGCTGTCAGGTGGCCGTCACATAGTGAGTTCTCACACTGCATACAGCATTTCACAGCCGGGACAGGAGACTTTGTACAGTAAGTACAGAAGAGCCTGGTCTCCTCCATATCAGGCTGAGTAAACGCAAAACGCTCCACTATATTCCCCAACAGGGTTGATGAAATAACAGTCCTTGTGCTGCTACTAACAAAAAAAAAACTTTTTTCAGGGCTGGTTCAAATCTTCTCTATGTTCTACAATATTTATAATACCTCTCTTTTCTGCAATTCGTGTACAGTAAGCTATCGCGCATAGTCTGTGCTGCTGCAACCCCCAAAAAAACAACTAAACAACTTCTATTCTATTCCCTATTAATACCTCTGTAAAGGCCCCATCACACTTAGCGACGCTACAGCGATCCCGACAACCATATGACCTGTCAGGGATCGTTGCTGCGTCGCTATGTGATCGCTGGTGAGCTGTCAAACAGGCAGGCTCACCAGCAATCAGGGGAGCAGCGACATCGTGGAAAGAATCTTTCCACGATGTCCTGCTGCTGGTTACCAGCCTGCTGAAGCAGGAGCAGGCTGGTAACCATGATAAACAGCGGGTTACTAGGGGCACACGCGCACCTAGTAACCCGCTGTTTATCATGGTTACGAGCCTGCTACGGTGAGCGGGAGGTTACCGCTTACCGTAGCAGAGTGGTAACCATGATAAACAGCGGGTTACTAAGTGCGCGTGTGCCCCTAGTAACCCGCTATTTATCATGGTTACCAGCCTGATCGCTGGTCCCACTGGTCACACACAGCGATGTGTGCTGACCAGCAGGAGGGCAAAGACCAAAAAATGGTCCAGGACATTCTGCAGTGATCAGCGACCTCACAGCAGGGGCCTGATCGCTGTAAAGTGTCACACATAGCGACATCGCTGGTGAGGTCGCTGTTGCGTCACCAAAACCCTGACTCAGCAGCGATCTCGCTAGTGATCTCGCTATGTGAGACGGGGGCTTTAGCTGCATTTAGTATAGGGACAGGTGTTAGGTATCATCGGCTGGAAACGAGTCTTCACTCTGGTCACATACACATCTCTTACACTGTCTATAACTAAATAGCTTTTTTCAAAAAACTCATTGACAGATTCGTATAGCATTGATATGCAGGCATGTAGTCAGGTATTATTGCCTTATAGTCCTTGCTACTGCAACTGAATAATAAAAAAAAATCTCTATTCTATTCCCTATCAGGGTTGCCCCCACCTTTTACAACAGTTCCTGCACCTCCTCCTCTTCACCCTCCATCTCCGAAATGTCCACATCAGTCGGAAGCTGGAAGCACTCCAGCACTGCCTTGGCCAAGTGGCAACAGGCTCTGCTGATGCTAATCTGCTTAGGTGACAAACAGCACACCGCTGTAGAGTTGTTGAAAGGTCTAATAGACCAAACTGGCTCTTGGCCCTGAAACTATAGGCAAGCATTGTCTTGTGTTGGAATGGCCGCAACCTATTGGCGGCTCTGAAATTTGGCCACGTTGCACACGTACCATGCCTGGCCCACGTGCTCAACTTAGTGGTTCAGCGGTTTCTCAAAACCTACCCTGATCTGTCTGAGCTGCTTGTGAAAGTACGCCGCATGTGTGCCCATTTCAGCAAGTCAGCTACAGCTTCTGCCATCCTGGCAGTGCTTCAGCGGCGTTTGCAACTTCCATCTCACTGACTGGTGTGTGATGTTACCACGCGTTGGAACTCAACGTTAGACATGTTGGCAGAGCGTTGTGAGCAGCAGAGGGCAGTAGTTGAATACCAGCTTCAACATGCCTGTCGGTATTCCGGTCAGCCTCCGCACATAAGAGCTGATGAATGGGCATGGATGTCTGAGCGTGATGATGCCATAATCAGCGCAAACATCCCGCTTCTCTGTCTACTGAAACATTCGCTGCTCACAATTAAAGAGGAGGCTTTAGACAAACCAAACTGCAACTGAAAAAAATATATATTTTTCTATTCCCTATTAATACTGCTGTTAGCTGCATTTAGTATCTATAATTTGATTGTTTTTTCCAAAAACTCATTGATAGATTCATAATTTTTACGTTGATCTGTACTCAAAAATTCATGTAAGCAGGCAGGGTTGCTCACGTTCCTCCACAGTTTGGTGCTGCCACATACAAAATAGAACCTCTTTTCAGGGCCAATTCAAATCTATTCTATTTTCTACAATATTACTATATTATCTCTATCATCTGCAATTTGTGTACGGTTAACTATCGCACAAGGGAAAGCATATTGCAGGCATCTAGTCAGGGATTAGTGCCTTATAGTCCGTGCTGCTGCAACCAAAAACAAAAAAGAAAAAAAATTCTATTCTGTTCCCTATTAATACGACTGTTAGCTGCATTTAGTATATGGACAGGTGCTAGGTAACATCTGCTGGAAAGGAGTCTTCATTCTGGTCACATACAGGTGCTTCTCACAAAATTAGAATAACTTAATTTATTTCAGTTTCTCAATACAAAAAGTGAAACTCATATATTATATAGAGTCATTACAAACAGAGTGATCTATTTCAAGTGTTTATTTCTGTTAATGTTGATGATTATGGCTTACAGCCAATGAAAAGACAAAAGTCATTATCTCAGTAAATTAGAATATTTAACAAAAAACACCGGCAAAGGCTTCCTATGCGTTTAAAAAAGGTCCCTTAGTCTGTTTCAGTAGGCTCCACAATCATGGGGAACACTGCTGACTTGACAGATGTCCACAAGACAGTCATTGACACACTCCACAAGGAGGGTAAGCCACAAAAGTTAATTGCTAAAGAAGCTGGCGTTCACAAAGTGCTGTATCCAAGCATATTAATTGAAAGTTAAGTGGAAGGAAAAAGTATGGTAGGAAAAGGTTCTCCTTGTGAGAAGCACCTGTACATCTCTTCCACTGTGTATAACTTGATTGCTTTTTTAAAAAACTCATTGACAGATTCGTGATTTTTACAGTGATCTGTACTCAGAAATTCATCAAAGCAGGCAAAATTAACTGATTTAATGTGTCCATTCGCAGTTTCTCTGTAGCTTCTGCGTGTAAGAAGTAATGGTGGAAAACTTTACGCTACTGGAGCTGGAATTACCACTTCAGAAGTCTCTAGTGCTTTGTTTCTATCCATTTCTGGGTGCTTCTTGAAGTATGTTTGGGGTCATTGTCCTGCTGGAAGACCCATGATCTAGGATGCAAACCCAGCTTTCTAACACTGGGCACTATGTTGCAACCCAAAATCCTTTGGGAATCTTTATATTTCATTATACCTTGCACACAGTCAAGATAAAACACTAGGGAGAGAGTAGATAAATAAAGTCTTATCCAACAACTGAAGTTATCTATAAGATTGTAACTAACCTAATTTATTACTTAAAAAGGATTTTAAATATTGTACAGCTGCTGAGGATCCACGGGTTGCAAAACCGACAAGCATGTATTGAAGATGTCAATTCTCAGGGATTTATTCAAACATGTGGCTTTTATTCAATGCGTTTCAAAGTGTTTAGCACTTCTTCTTCAGGAAATGACCACATACCAGAATTGACGCCTTCCATACACAGCAGCACGGGAGGTATCCACAAATTATTCCTATCTTCTTGCACACAGTTAAGGCATCCAGTGCCTTTATTTGTAGGCCTCATTCCATTTACAGTAAACAGTTGAATGATGTGCTTTGACAAAAAGCTCTATCTTGGTCTCACCTGTCCACAAGACGCCTGCAGGCCATCTATAATTGCTGGTGGGCGCCTGCTGGCATTCTATAAATTGTCACAGCCGCCTGCTTGCACTCCAAGTTTCAAAATTTACAGAATATATATGAAAGAGAAAATTTGACCACCTCAGATGGATACATTATATTGCAGTAGCAATATACGGCTATGCAAAGCATAGCTGGCTGCTCGCCCTCCAAAAATGCTTAGTGAGGGCTGGCTGCTGGCCTTCTAAAAATGTTGAGTGAAGGTCGGCTGCTGGACATCCAAGTTTTAAACTTTATAGAATATATATATATGAAAATAAAAATTTGACCACCTCAGATGGATACAGTATATTGCAGTAGCAATATATGGCTATGCAAAGCATAGCTGGCTGCTGGCACTCCAAAAATGCTTAGCGTTGGCTGGCTGCTGGCTCTCTAAAAATCCTGAGGGAGGGCCGGCTGCTGGCCCTCTAAAATTTGAGTGAGGGCCACTGAATGGCCCTCTGACAACAGTGAGGGCTGCATGATGGCCCTCTACAAATAGTGATGGCCCTGAAAAAAATGGGACTTTCAGAGTCCCTCCTTCATAAATTAAACAAGATGTGTCCGATCATGTCTCACACACCACATGGCCAGATAAGGTGTTAAAATGTTAAAATTACATTTTGGGGTGAATTTTTTTTCACCGTTGAAAACAATGCAAAGTGTGCAAAAACACAGCAACACCTCTACGCGTGAACATAACCCAAGCAGTGGAGGAGTATTTTTTTTTCTCTTATTTGTTTTGCCTTATGTACAAGTCATTATCCTAGAAAGAATGTTTCTTAACATTCTTTCCAGTAAAATCGATTTTAGCTTTGATTTTGTATGTTTTATTGTCAGTCCGTAAAAGTGGCGTAATAGTCTGACAACATTGCTCACAGTAGCGACCTGGGATTCAGAGATGCTTCCAAGGGACTTCCCCTTGCTGCTTCCATGTAATTTTGGCGCTGTTTCCATCGATTTGAGAAATTTTTAGGCACCTCCAGACCTCTGGGGGGGGGGGGGGACCCAGAAAATTACTTGAGTTTACCATCACTAAAAACCACCTTTTTGAACCCCTGAGGAAATTTTCAGCGAACTCTGTACCTTGCCAAAACCAAGTGCTGTGTAATTTACTCATTGACTCCAGTTACAGGTGTCCTTACATGACTGCAATTATGCAATTTCAATTGTTGCAGTCACATGCTAACTAGAGTTTCAGCCACTTCTTTATGTGCTATTGAGAAGAGGTTGAGACTCTAGTTGGTATGGGACCACAATTCATTGTACTATTGAGAAGTGGCTGAGACTCTATTTGAACACAACTTGGCAAATCTCATATTTCTGGTCACTGTTGCGACTGATGTTCAAAGGAATAGAAGTTATTGCTTAAGGGGTTTGTTCCCCTTCAGTAAATGAATGTCCCCGGCTGGAGAAACAAACTGTGCAGTACTCACCTTCACCTCGTCCGACAGTGAGTCTTTGATGCTGCTCTGGGTGTGTCTATTGCTGCGGCGTTGACATCACATTGACAACGTGGCAGCCAATCAGCGGTTCAGAAGGGGGTGTTCGGTCTACACTGGCAAAGCCACTGAACTCACTGATTCGCTGTTGACATGATGTCAGTGCCGTAGCCAAGGCCAGATATAAAGAGCAGTAGCGGAGTCTTGCCAGTGGACCCACGAAAGGCGAGTACATCATGATTTCATCCTTTGTGCAGCTGGAAACATTCATTTACAGAAATGGAACAACCCCCTTAAGGTCTTTACACTAGTTAATAAAATCAATGCTCATCATCAGTGATTTCTCGCAGGTCCTGTATTATTGCTCATAAGGTTCTTGCTGGTCTGTGTTTCCTGTTCATATGTGTTACCTAGTAAACAATGAAGTATGCATAGAAAATACATGATCTCTCTGTATTGTTGTGGCTGGAGGTTGCTTATTGTAATGAATGCAAGTTGCAATTGCCTATTGCTGAGACTAATGTTTTGTCACCCAATAATAGTTATATTGCAAAAATTGTAAGCAAAATTTTCATTTGCCAAATAAACCACTTGTGTAATACTGTGTACTCGGCCCTGACTGGCATTTCGCCCAGTATTCAGGTGACGTTTCAGGGCAGAAAGACACAGTACACAGTATTACATAAGCAGTTTATTTGGCAAGCTAATATTTTACTTATAACTTTTGCAATGACTATTAATGTTTCACTGTTATTTCTATGGGCGGTATTCTGTTGGGGTTTATAAGGAGTAATATGTTTTACAATGAGAATTGCTATACCACTACAGTTCCTCCATGATCATATGTTTATATACAGGTGCATCTCACTAAATTATAATATCATCAAAAAGTTAATTTATTTCAGTTCTTCAATACAAAAAGTGAAACTCATATATTACTGTATTTTTCGGACTATAAGACGCATCGGACCATAAGACGCCCCTAGGTTTTAGAGGAGGAAAATAGAAAAAAAATGTAAGCAAAAAATGTGGTCATGATGCCCTGTTAAGGGGGAGGGGGTCTGCTGCTGACACTGTTATAGGGGTAATGTCCCTAAATTCTGTTAATATACCCAATCCTGGTATATATGGCCCCCTCCTTCCTGTTATACAGTGGTGGCCAAAAGTATTGGCACCCATGCAATTCTGTCAGATAATACTCAGTTTCTTCCTGAAAATGATTGCAATCACAAATTCTTTGGTATTATTATCTTCATTTAATTTGTCTTCAATGAAAAAACACAAAAAGAATTGTCCTAAAGCCAAATTGGATATAATTCCACACCAAACCTAAAAAGGGGGTGGACAAAAGTATTGGCACTGTTTGAAAAATCATGTGATGCTTCTCTAATTCGTGTAATTAACAGCACCTGTAACTTACCTGTGGCACCTAACAGGTGTTGGCAATAACTAAATCACACTTGCAGCCAGTTAACATGGATTAAAGTTGACTCAACCTATGTCCTGTGTCCTTGTGTGTACCACATTGAGCATGGAGAAAAGAAAGAAGACCAAAGAACTGTCTGAGGACTTGAGAAACCAAATTGTGAGGAAGCATGAGCAATCTCAAGGCTACAAGTCCATCTCCAAAGACCTGAATGTTCCTGTGTCTTCCGTGCGCAGTGTCATTAAGAAGTTTAAAGCCCATGGCACTGTGGCTAACCTCCCTAGATGTGGACGGAAAAGAAAAATTGACGAGAGATTTCAACGAAGATTGTGCGGATGGTGGATGAAGAACCTCGACTAACATCCAAACAAGTTCAAGCTGCCCTGCAGTCCGAGGGTACAACAGTGTCAACCCGCACTATCCGTCGGCGTCTGAATGAAAAGGGACTGTATGGTAGGATACCCAGGAAGACCCCACTTCTTACCCCGAGACATAAAAAAGCCAGGCTGGAGTTTGCCAAAACTTACATGAGAAAGCCTAAAACGTTTTGGAAGAATGTTCTCTGGTCAGATGAGACAAAAGTAGAGCTTTTTGGCAAAAAGCATCAACATAGAGTGTACAGGAAAAAAAAGAGGCATTCAAAGAAAAGAACACGGTCCCTACAGTCAAACATGGCGGAGGTTCCCTGATGTTTTGGGGTGGCTTTGCTGCCTCGGGCACTGGACTGCTTGACCGTGTGCATGGCGTAATGAAGTCTGAAGACTACCAACAAATTTTGCAGCATAATGTAGGGCCAGCATAATGTAGGGCCCAGTGTGAGAAAGCTGGGTCTCCCTCAGAGGTCATGGGTCTTCCAGCAGGACAATGACCCAAAACACACTTCCAAAAGCACTATAAAATGGTTTGAGAGTAAGCACTGGAGACTTCTACGGTGGCCAGCAATGAGTCCAGACCTGAATCCCATAGAACACCTGTGGAGAGATCTCAAAATGGCAGTTTGGAGAAGGTACCCTTCAAATATCAGGGACCTGGAGCAGTTTGCCAAAGAAGAATGGTCTACAATTCCAGCAGAGCATTGTAAGAAACTCATTGATGGTTACCGGAAGCGGTTGTTCGCAGTTATTTTGGCTAAAGGTTGTGCAACCAAGTATTAGGCTCAGGGTGCCAATACTTTTGTCTGGCCCATTTTTGGAGTTTTGTGTGAAATGATCAATGATTTGATTTTTGCTTCATTCTCTTTTGTATTTTTTCCTTGCAAGCAAATTAAATGTAGATAATAATACCAAAGAAATTGTGATTTTCAGAAAGAAACTGAGTATTATCTGACAGAATTGCAGGGGTGCCAATACTTTTGGCCACCACTGTAAGTGGCCCTCATCCCCATCCTGATATGCATGGCACCCCAATCCACCATCCTGGTATGCATGGCCCCCTCATCCCTCTTCCTGGTATGTATGGCCCTCCTCATCCTTGTATGTATGGCCCCCCTCATCCCTCTATGTATGGACCCACTCATCCCTCTTCCTGGTATGTAAGGTACCCTTCATCCCTGTATGTATATATGTATGGCCCCCCAAATCCTGGTATGCTTGGCACTCCCTGATCCCCATCGCGCTGCACAGAAAAAAATAAATAATTATAATCACCTCCTCTCTCCTCCTGCGCTGTGTACCGCTATGTGCCAGAATAGTCACTGCTCCCCACACCGGGACTGCGTGCGGAGCAGTGACCATTCATTCTCCCTAATAGCACGCACACTGTAGCCGCAGTGTGGCTTCTGCTGCGCTCGGCTGTCGGCGTGCCCGCTATTAAAGTCCATGAATATTCACCACATCCATGGGGGCCATACATACTGGGATGAGGGGAGCCATACATACATATATGAACGGTGCCATACATACCAGGAGCTGCGCTGCAGGCATAGTGTGCCGGCTATTAAGGAAAATGAATATTTACTGCTCCTCACGTCCATTTTCTTTAATAGCGGCCACAGGAGGCTACTGCTGCCTCCTGTGCCCCGCTACTCCACCACTGTTGTTTCCCCCGCATCCCCCACCACCCACAGCCACAGTATTTATGTATATCGGACTATAAGATGTACCCCCACTTTCCTCCAAAATTTTCGAGGAAAAAAGTGTGTCATATAGTCTGAAAAATACGCTATATAGAGTCATAACAAACAGAGTGATCTATTTCAACTGTTTATTTCTGTTAATGTTGATGATTATGGATTACAGCCAATGAAAACACAAAAGTCATTATCAGTAAATAAAAATAATTAACAAAAATCACCTGCAAAGGCTTCCTAAGCATTTAAAAAGGTCCCTTAGTCTGCTTCAGTAGTCTCTAAAATCATGGGGAAGACTGCTGACTTGACAGATGTCCAGACACATTGAAACACTCCACAAGATCTCAGAGTTCCAATTTTCATTTGAAAATCAAGGTCCCAGAGTCTGTAGGAAGAGTGGAGAGGCACACAATCCAAGCTGCTTGAGGTCTAGTGTGAAGTTTCCACAATCAGTGATGGTTTGGGGAGCCATGTCATCTGCTGGTGTAGGTCCACTGTGTTTTATCAAGACCAAAGTCAGTGCAGCTGTCTACCAAGAAATTTTGGAGCACTTCATGCTTCCCTCTGCCGACAAGCTTTTTGGAGATGGAAATTTCATTCTCTTGCAGGACTTGACAACTGTCCACACTGCCAAAAGTACCAATACCTAGTTTAAAAACAACAGTATCACTGTGCTTGATTGGCCAGCAAACATGCCTGACCTTAACCCCATAGATTCTGGGGTATTATCAAGAGGAAGATGAGAGACACCAGACCCAACAATGCAGACTATCTGAAGGCTGCTATCAAAGCAACCTGGGCTTCCATAACACCTCAGCAGTGCCACAGGCTGACCGCCTCCATGCCACAACTCATTGATGCAGTCATTGATACAAAAGGAGCCCCGACCAAGTATTGAGTGCATTTACTGAACATACATTTCAGTAGGCCAACATTTCAGATTTTAAAAACATTTTACAAGCTGGTGTTATAAAGTATTCTAATTTACTGAGATAATGACTTATGTGTTTTCAGTGGCTGTAAGCCATAATCATCAATATTAACAGAAATAAACATTTAAAATAGATCACTCTGTTTGTAATGACTCTATATAATATATGAGTTTTACTTTTTGTATTGAAGAACTGAAATAAATTAACTTTTTGATGATATTCTAATTTAGGGAGAAGCACTTGTATATCCCTTTATCTTCATTGGCAATATATGTTTATAGTTAACACAAAGTGAAATCTGTTACTATGTGAACCGCCTCATCATTACAACTCCTCTAGGAGTACCTTTATGCCATGTTCACACATTCAGTGTTTGGTCAGTATTTTACATCAGTATCTGTAAGCCAAAACCAGGAGTGGAACAATCAGTAGAAAAGTATAATAGAAACACGTCACCACTTCTCTATCACCCACTCCTGGTTTTGGCTTACAAATACTGGTGTAAAATACTGACCAAATACTGAACATGTGAACGTGGCCTAAGGCCAGTTTCACACGTCCATATATTTACGGTACCGGAAAAAACGGTACCGGAAATATCCGTGTTCGGTGTGTCCATGTGTGTCACACGTGTGCCACATCAGGATCACACAGACCGGCACCTGGGAATCAGCACTACAGTTAGCGCTGTCCCCAAGCGTCGGGTGCTGAACGCTGCTCTCATCATGGTTCCCTGACGGCGCTGCGATCAGCACCAGCAGGGCCAATGATGAGGGTACTGGAAGTCTGCTCCCGCAGTGTCCCTGTGTAAGAATAAGATTAAATAAAATCCTTATACTCACCTGTCCAGAGATATTTCCAGCTGTAATCCTCTGACCGCTGATGCCGAGGAGGCGGGGAGAATGAGCGGCTCCGGAGTTGAGCTCTGGAGCCGTGTTCTGTTACTCACTGAGCGCAGCTCAGTGCAGGGTCCCGCTGGAGCGGCTCATTCTCCCCAGGTCCTCTGCTGATTGGTCGCATGGATTACAGCGGGGGACACATAGAATAGGTGAGTATAAGGATTTTATTATTTTAATCTTATTTTTACAAAGGGACACTGCGGGAGCAGACACTGCTATCCTCATCATTGTCCCTGCTGGTGCTGATTGTTGCGCCGGCAGGGAACCATGATGAGGGCAGCGATCAGCACCTGACGCTTGGGAACAGCGCTAATTGTACCGCTCATTCCCAGGCGCCGGTACGTGTCACACTGATGACACACGGATGGCATCCATGTGTGTTCAGCGTGAGACACTTTTGCAGACCGTGCATCCGCAAAAAAACAGACAAGTCAGCGTTTGGAGCAAAAGGACACACGGTCCGTGGAAACACACTGACATGTGAGCAGACCCATAGATTTGAATGGGTCTGCGTGTGTCAGTGTCTCCAGTACGTGTGGAAACAATCACCACATGTACGGGAAACATGGAGGTGTGAAAGAGCCCTTAGATAGATAGTTGCAAGAGATACTTTGAAGATAAAAATAATATGATAATTATTTGATTTGCCCCATCACAATAACCCTAATACAAAACATTAGTCAAAACAATGGATAATGCAACTTGCGTTCGTTACAATAAGCAACCTCCAACCGCAACAATACAGAGAGATCATATATTTTCTATGCATTTTGTATTAGAACCTGTGTTCCTCCTATCAGCACCTTTTTATGAATTTTAATGTTTTTTTAAAAATATTTTTCAATAAAATATCTATTTTATTACTCACATGGCTTTCACTTCATTGCTTACTGGGTAACACATAGACCTGGTTTATAAATATAAGAAAAACACTTTGTAAAATCTGTGCGTTTTTGCTTGTGCTTTTTTCCTATTCATTTGAAGGGGTGAAAAACCCTGCAAAAACACTGAAAGAATTTAAAAAAATTACATTGTGGTATTGGATTAGCCAGAAAAATCGATTTAAATTCTTTTATGCCCAAAAAAGACAAAAATTATTCTAAGGCCGGGGACACACGACAGATTTTTTCTCATCCTAGAAAATCAGAGTTTGATCACAGTGTGATCTGATTTTCTCTGATGTGGAGAAAAAAATATGTCTCCATCTTCTCAATTTTGTCGGCCCATGAAAACTGGACCACACTCAGATGCTATCTGCATTTTTTCCTCAGAACCACAGACATGAATGGCCGAGTACAATCCAATAATGAGATGCAAATCGTGCACGCTGCGATTTTTTCCATAGACATGAATGGTGACATGCGATCCGTTAATCAGATGCAATTTGCGCATGCTGCGATCTCTTTCTTGGACGGACCCGATCCAAGGAAAAAAATCAGACACGTGCAAGACCCCATAGAATAAAAGGCGGAAAAATGCTTTCAGTCAAAACGACGGATAGCACTCGTCCGACTTTTTAAGGTTGTAGGACCCTAGCCTAAGAATGATGCCTTTATTGGCTATCCAGAAAAATTCTATTTGCAAGCTATTTGTCTCAGTAATTCATTTGTAAACTTGCGTGATGAAGAAGCCTCAGCGCTCTGAACACCTGCAAATACATTTTTCTTGTTAGCCAATAAAGGTATCACTCCTAGAATACTTTTGCCTTTTTGAGCATAAATGTATGTACATTATTATTACCTGTTTATATTATTTATCATGTATTTCTTTATCATGTATTACCTTGTTATGCATTACTTTCTTGTGCATTCTGCATTTAGTCTCAGACTGAGTAGGTAAAAACTTCCAAGGTTAAAGCTTCCACAGACAAATCTTTAAAACCGTTGAATATCAGCACAAATACAACTGAATTCTTACCTTTGAGACTAAAAATCCATATGAATAGTCAAGAAGTTTCTGCGGATATTCAAGTTCTTCGGAGGAGCACATGTTGGTGTGATATGCAATAGCTCAGTCGGCTTTTATAAGCTGCTTTCCAACTGAGAGGTGTTACGCCAGAGGACTTAGCAGGGCTCAGACAATTGCTTTCTCATCTGACCTACTTATGAGGCACTTAGAGCCATAAGAACCTTCAACATATGGAATATACAAATTAAAAAGTTAGAGATGCGCTAAGAAGTACATTTAAAATAGAAATAATTGAGGTATTTCATATGAATATAAACCAATAGAATATATAGGTAAAGGTTCCAAAAACAGTGTTTCCTACCTTTTGTTATCTTCTGGCACTTATGACCTGTGCCATATGAAAATTCATATGGATATATCCACATGATGATTTTTGTTTGCTCCAAATGAACTGTCCTCCAGAGCGTTGTACTTTGTTCAATAGAGATCCGAAAGATTAGAAAGGTACTCACTCTGTAATTCATTTCCTGATGGAATGGGGCACTCATTACAGGTAGAAGAAAAGCGATTCCGGCACATAAACAGGAAAGGGTTCTTTACAGTGAGAGCAGTCAGACTGTGAAATACCCTACCACAAGAGGTAGTGATGGCAGACACTATAACAGCTTTCAAAAGGGGCTGGATGATTTCCTCGATACACATAACATTGTGGGTTACAGTTAAATTAGACAAAATGTTACACTTATAGTAGTACATTTAGTACGGTAATAGTAATTACTTTGCAACCTACATCTGTGGGAGTACTGTGTCAAAAGCTGCTGTGTGTGCTCTACAACCGATATCTGTGGGATAACTGTGCCGACAACTGCTGTGTGTACTCTACACCCCCGACTGTAAAAGTACTGTGCCTTTAAGCCGCTGTGTGTACTCTGCAACTCCACCTGTGAGAATACTGTGCCTTTAAACCACTGTGTGTATTCTGCAACCCCACCTGTGAGAGTACTGTGTCTTTAAACCACTGTGTTCACTCTGCACCCTCCACCTGTGGGAGTACTGTTCCTTCAAGCCGCCATGTGTACTCTGCACCCCCCACCTGTGGGAGTACTGTCCCTTTTGGCCACTGTGTGTATTCTGTCCCCCCCATCTGTCAAAGTACTGTTTCTTCAAGCCGCTGTGTACTCTGCACCCCCACGCAAGTGGGAGTACTGTTCCTTTAAGCCGCTGTGTATTTTCTAGTACTGTTGCAAATAAATAATTGGCATCAGCTATCTCGTTGCCATTTGTGGGCCAGATAAATAATTTTTCAGGACAGCTATGTGTTTTCTAGTAGTCTGAGAAATAAATAATTGACGTCAGCCATCTTGTTGCCATTTTTAGGCCAAATAAATAATTTTTCTGGACCGTTGTGTGTTTTCTAGTAGTGCTGCAAATACATAATTGGCATCAGCCATCTGGTTGCCATTTGTAGGCCAAAGAAATAATTTTTCTGGACTGCTATGTGTACTCTGAACCCCCCACTTGTGGGAGTACTATTCCTTAAAGCCACTGTGTGTTTTCTAGTACTGTTGCAAATAAATAATTGGCATCAGCCATTTCATTGCCATTTGTAGGCCAAAGAAACAATTTTTCAGGACCGCTGTGCGTTTTCGAGTAGTCTGAGAAATAAATAATTGACATCAGGTGGAAGACAAAGCAAAGGGACTGAAGGCACTCTGAGCCAACCAATCTAAAACCACCTCTACTTGTTCTGGCCTCAACATACATCCAACGGTACTCGGGCCTATGAAATTACGCAGAACATCCTGTCGCCTGTTTGCAGCAGAGGAAGGTGTTTCATTAGGGCGCGTAACAAACACAGATCGACCATGCCCTCTCTTTCCCTGCAGCAGCTACAACACCACCACGAGCAACATGGTCACATCTCTTATGTGATGCTCTCTTCATGGTTTTCAATCCAAAAAACTATTACACAGTTTGTATACAGAGAGAGAGAGTGGCCAGCAGGTTATTAGACTGCCCGTTTTGAGAGTACCCCTACAAAAAAATCAATAAAAATAATAATAAACAAAAAACAGTGTTGGCTACCTCCTCCTCCGCCTCTTCGACCTACACTGCCACCTTCACCTCCTCCTAAACCTCCTGCTCCACTTGGACCTTTGCCTCCTGGTTCAAGATTATAATTTTTTTCTTTTTTTTTAATTCAATGTTATTTTAAGTCATTTTCCTATCCAAGCGATTGTCCTGCACTTACCCCCATTTAGCTTCTTTTTGCAGTCCCCTAACCCTTACTTACTTTTACAGCCATTTTTACACAACTAAGTTCGGGTCCACATTGAGTTTTATTGGATTCGGGGTCAAGTTAGGATCGAATTTTTAACTGTAGCTACGTCAAACCCGCCGAACCTGAGCATCCACTGGTCCGCTCATCACTAGACAGGAGTGTTAACCCTTTCATTGCATCCTTATAGCTGAAAATGATGTGTTTAGGTAGGCAGTAAAAGGATTAAACCTTGTAACTTGTGCAAATGGCACATTACATACCCAGGACCCAGGATATTGCAGATGTGTCACATGGTGTTAATTAACAAAACACATAAAAGCGACCATACACATTAGATGGCTGTTGGCTGAACGTTGTTTCGGCCGATCGTTTCGTTGACAGTGATCACGGCCATCTCTCCCTTACACAGGAGTGTTTGCTGGGCCAAGTGATCCTGTGTTCTCTATGAGAAAGCCACTGGCTGTCACGTCGGCCGGCAGCCTATCTCCAGAAAACAGTGCTGATTAACATCTCTCCTGACCATCAGTCAGCCAGTACACCCATATACATTAGACTGTTGGCCAAACCCGTAGAAACTGGCAGGTGCAGACAACAGTCTAATGTGTACGGGGGCCTTAAGGTTCCTGTTTACACTTACCGACTGGCGAAACTAAACAACCACTGATCGCTAAACCTTTACCGATTGGCAGTATAATAGCCTATGCACACAGGCAGACCGAAGTAAATGATACGCACTAAACCATCTGTCACATAGAGTGACTGCAGACTTGTAGCATAATGTCGAATAACCCCTTTAAGTCTATTAACATTGTGATGCAGAGTCCTGTTGATAAAAGACCCCCATATACATTAGACTATGCCTGTGTTCAGATGACCATCTCACAAAGCGGGCCAATGACAGGCACAAAATGCGGATTTAATCAGCGTCCAGTGGAGATCGAAACTGTTAATTAACCCAGGGTATATATGTCATGCTTTATCCCCTACTTATTGTCACTCCCTGAGGAAGGGTATTTGTGAAACGCGCGTTGGAGTTCATCCATCCTGTGCGTGTGGTTGCGATATGAATACAGGTATACCAACAAATGCTTTGCTCCATGTAGCATTACATGTCAGCGCTGCATGAGGGGTTCATTATTGCACTATGTCATTTTAGGTTAGGATTCTCTGTGCACTGCACTTTACATACTTACTTCTGAAGACTTTGTATTTATATAATCAATGTTGATATCCCCCATGATGACTAATTGTGAAATTATGTAAATTATATCTGATTTATCTATGAAAAATAGTGCTCCTCTTCATACTACAAACTGTGGATTAATTTATTTTGGCACTATACCACTTTAATATTTGATAGCGCTATGTCATTTTAAAGTTCTGATCATATTGACCCGCAGTTTGCTTTATGAACTTTTTTCTGAAATTTATCACATAATGTAATATTTATTAACATCTCCTGTATCTCTGCATGCACCATCTCGCTTTTTAATTTGTTGTGTCTTTAGTCTTGTCCAATTTTTATGGTGTTTTGAATTCCTGATTAATCAATAAAGTTTAAATTGTTTACTAATGAAGCTATGGATGATATGATTGAATTCTGAGCGTTTTTTTTATATTAAATGTTTAGCTTTGGCTCAGATCACGCCCTTGGAGGTGTTATTTTTTGATATATAGCTATGATTTGGGACTCCAATCCTCCTTTCTTTTTGGTATTAATTGTGAGGCTTCATGCATTTTCTCATTCATATTGCAGACATGTGTCAGAGCTGCCTTCTGCATTGCATACACTACTTTGGTCTATAAATCAGACCAGAATAGGGCATGTTAGGATTTTTACTATGCAGTCTGTGTGGAAAATAAACCATGCGCACTAGGACACAGGGTTCTAATAGTCCATTTATGCACATGGACAGAACACAGGAAGAAAACACGGTCATCCGAACGAGACCTAAAGTTGACCAAACCTGCCAATTTAGTAGGATTAACTCATCAGCTAATGAGTATGAGGGTCACTTGACACTTTCCTGACATTATGTGTAAGGATTAGTGTTGAGCGATACCTTCCGATATCGGGAAATATCGGATCGGATTGGATCGGACCGATACCGAAAAAGTATCGGATATCGCCGATTCCGATACCGGAAACCAATGCAAGTCAATGGGACAGAAATATCGGAATGAAAATAAACCCTTTCTTTCCTTGTAGGTTAATTCTACATGAAAGAAAACAACTAAGAATAATGTAGAATGTATTGGGGGAGGTGGGGGAGACAATAAAGGCATAGAGGTTTAGCTCAATCAAATGGAATAGCAGGAATTAATTTTTTTTTTTTAAGATGTTCTGAGTTACGGAAATATTGACTATGTTAAGTATTTTTATATATTTATGTTTCACTACTTCCATGCTCTTCACCTTCTTTTTTACTTCTCCCACACTTTCTCTTTCATCATCTTCAGCATCTTTTTCATCCACTTCTTCTTCACCTTCTTCATCTTCTTCTTCTTCACCTTCTTCGTATTATTCTTTTTTTTTACATTCTTCATATTCTACTTCTTCATCTTCTTCTTCTTCTTCTTCATCATATTCTTATTTGTGGCAGGCATTCCTGTAGTTGTTATCTATAAAAGGTTGGACATTACACCTTTCGTTCTGCCCGTCACAAAAGATTTACAACAGGATTTGTCCGCGTTCAGTTTGGCCTGCAGCAGCAGGTCTTTTCCAGGGGCACCACGAGGAGGAACGGACTCACCCCCATACACTGCTTAGTCATCTTCTGCTTATAATTTAGATATTATCTTTTGCTCTGATTTTTAGTCTTATGCTTAATGTTCTTCCGCTTTTTGTTCTGCAGCTTCTTGTATTTCTGCTTCTTGGCTTTCTGTCTCTTGTTCTTCTGTATCTTGGTGCTTGTCTTCTCTTCTTTGTCCTCTTGGTCAACTTCTTCAGGGTCATCTTCTTGGTCTTCTTCGGGGTGGTCTTCAGGGTCGTCGTCTTCGGGGGTCCTCGTCTTCGGGGTCCTCGTCTTCTTCGGGGAGGTCTTCAGGGTCCTCGTCTTCTTCGGGGTGGTCTTCAGGGTCCTCGTCTTCTTCGGGGTGGTCTTCAGGGTCCTCGTCTTCTTCGGGGTGGTCTTCAGGGTCCTCGTATTCAGGGTCGTCGTCTTCGGGGTCCTCGTCTTCTTAGGGTTGGTCTTCAGGGTCCTCGTATTCAGGGTCGTCGTCTTCGGGGGTCCTCGTCTTCAGGGTCCTCGTCTTCTTCGGGGTGGTCTTCAGGGTCCTCGTCTTCTTCGGGGTGGTCTTCAGGGTCCTCGTCTTCTTCGGGGTGGTCTTCAGGGTCCTCGTATTCAGGGTCGTCGTCTTCGGGGTCCTCGTCTTCTTAAGGTTGATCTTCGGGGTCCTCGTCTTCAGGGTCCTCGTCAGGGAGATCTAGAGTGATTACCAAGAACCATTTCAAAAAGCTTGAACTTGGAAATGTAGCAGAAGGTACAAGAAAGCTGAGGAACTACCGAGAACCAGCTGACGGTACTGGAACCCGGATGGGTAGCAGAAGGTACAAGAGCCAAAGGAACTGCCGAAGACCAGCTGACGGTACTGGAACTCGGTTACTAAGCAGGAGGTACCTGTGCCAGAAAGCACTACCAAGGACCAGCAGACATTGGTGGAACTTGGATACCGAGAAGGAGGCACCTAATCCAAAGGCACTGCCGAGAACCAGCTGACGGTACTGGAACCCGGATGGGTAGCAGAAGGTACCCATGTAAAAAAAAGTTCAAGGCCGCGAGCCGGCCGCAGTTACCAAAACCCACAGTCCTACAGGGGTTGCTTGTCCTATTGGCACTATGGAATCAGCCTTCATTGCCAGATCCCGCAGCCCACATAGGAGTCACCTAAACTGCAGGCACCATAGAGTCGGCTAACCCGACCGCAACACGACAGGACAACGCATTGGAGGCAAAGTGACGTTGACACTACCCGGAAACAGCTGGCGTGCTGGAACCAGGCTGGGCAGGAGGGAGTACCCGTGCCAAAGTCAC
Organism: Phyllobates terribilis; assembly: GCF_046119375.1. Classification (NCBI taxonomy): domain Eukaryota; kingdom Metazoa; phylum Chordata; class Amphibia; order Anura; family Dendrobatidae; genus Phyllobates; species Phyllobates terribilis. The sequence continues at coordinate 780,937,389 of NW_027362762.1, forward strand.
TGCCGAGAACCAGCTGACGGTACTGGAACCCGGATGGGTAGCAGAAGGTACAAGAGCCAATGGAACTGCCGAAGACCAGCTGACGGTACTGGAACTCGGTTACTAAGCAGGAGGTACCTGTGCCAGAAAGCACTACCAAGGACCAGCAGACGTTGGTGGAACTTGGATACCGAGAAGGAGGCACCTAATCCAAAGGCACTGCCGAGAACCAGCTGACGGTACTGGAACCCGGATGGGTAGCAGAAGGTACCCATGTAAAAAAAAGTTCAAGGCCGCGAGCCGGCCGCAGTTACCAAAACCCACAGTCCTACAGGGGGTGCTTGTCCTATTGGCACTATGGAACCAGCCTTCATTGCCAGATCCCGCAGCCCACATAGGAGTCACCTAAACTGCAGGCACCATAGAGTCGGCTAACCCGACCGCAACACGACAGGACAACGCATTGGAGGCAAAGTGACGTTGACACTACCCGGAAACAGCTGGCGTGCTGGAACCAGGCTGGGCAGGAGGGAGTACCCGTGCCAAAGTCACTGCCGAGAACCAGCTGACGGTACTGGAACCCGGATGGGTAGTAGAAGGTACAAGAGCAAATGGAACTACCGAGAACCAGCTGGCGGTGCTGGAACCCAGGGTAAATACTAAAAACAGAGTGGAGCCAGAGGTGTAATTGGAGCAAGTTTTAAATCCGTAGTACAGTGGATGTGGACAAAGCAGGAGAATTTGCCGGACACACAGCTGGGGATCAACTGACGTTACTGAACCCCAATAACACTGGAGCAAGCATTGACTGTGCAGACAGCACTTCTGAGCAGCAACTAGCGGTATTGGAGCCCAGGGTAAATACTAAAAACGGAGGAGCCAGAGGTGTATTTGGAGGAGGTTTTAAATCCGTAGTACAGTGGATGTGGACAAAGCAGGAGAATTTGCCGGACACACAGCTGGGGATCAGCTGACGTTACTGAACCCCAATAACACTGGAGCAAGCGTTGACTGTGCAGACAGCACTTCTGAGCAGCAACTAGCGGTATTGGAGCCCAGGGTAAATACTAAAAACGGAGGAGCCAGAGGTGTATTTGGAGGAGGTTTTAAATCCATAGTACAGTGGATGTGGACAAAGCAGGAGAATTTGCCGGACACACAGCTGGGGATCAGCTGACGTTACTGAACCCCAATAACACTGGAGCAAGCATTGACTGTGCAGACAGCACTTCTGAGCAGCAACTAGCGGTATTGGAGCCCAGGGTAAATACTAAAAACGGAGGAGCCAGAGGTGTATTTGGAGGAGGTTTTAAATCCGTAGTACAGTGGATGTGGACAAAGCAGGAGAATTTGCCGGACACACAGCTGGGGATCAGCTGACGTTACTGAAACCCAATAACACTGGAGCAAGCGTTGACTGTGCAGACAGCACTTCTGAGCAGCAACTAGCGGTATTGGAGCCCAGGGTAAATACTAAAAACGGAGGAGCCAGAGGTGTATTTGGAGGAGGTTTTAAATCCGTAGTACAGTGGATGTGGACAAAGCAGGAGAATTTGCCTGACACACAGCTGGGGATCAGCTGACGTTACTGAACCCCAATAACACTGGAGCAAGCGTTGACTGTGCAGACAGCACTTCTGAGCAGCAACTAGCGGTATTGGAGCCCAGGGTAAATACTAAAAACGGAGGAGCCAGAGGTGTATTTGGAGGAGGTTTTAAATCCGTAGTACAGTGGATGTGGACAAAGCAGGAGAATTTGCCGGACACACAGCTGGGGATCAGCTGACGTTACTGAACCCCAATAACACTGGAGCAAGCGTTGACTGTGCAAACAGCACTTCTGAGCAGCAACTAGCGGTATTGGAGCCCAGGGTAAATACTAAATACGGAGGAGCCAGAGGTGTATTTGGAGGAGGTTTTAAATCCGTAGTACAGTGGATGTGGACAAAGCAGGAGAATTTGCCGGACACACAGCTGGGGATCAGCTGACGTTACTGAACCCCAATAACACGGCAGCAAGCGTTGACTGTGCAGACGGCACTTCCGAGCGCCAACTGGCGGTGTTGGAGCTCAGGGATAATGCTGAAAACAGAGGAGCCAGAGGTGTAATTGGAGAAACTTTCAAATCTGTAGTAGTGAGAATGTGGACAGAGCAGGAGAAATTGCCGTCCGCACAGCAGGGGAACAGCTGACGTTACTGAACCCCAATAACACGGCAGCAAGTGTTGACTGTGCAGACGGCACTTCCGAGCGCCAACTGGCGGTGTTGGAGCTCAGGGATAATACTGAAAACAGAGGAGCCAGAGGTGTAATTGGAGAAACTTTCAAATCTGTAGTAGTGAGAATGTGGACAGAGCAGGAGAAATTGCCGTCCGCACAGCAAGGGAACAGCTGACGTTACTGAACCCCAATAACACGGCAGCAAGTGTTGACTGTGCAGACGGCACTTCCGAGCGCCAACTGGCGGTGTTGGAGCTCAGGGATTACAGTTCAGGTGGTAGAAACATGAACAGAACAGGAGACCTGGATACTGTTGCCAACCAATTATTTATTCTGGAAGAGGACTGGCAAATTCATGAGAGATCCAGGCCTTGTTCATTTTGAGAAAAGTAAGCCGGTCAACGTTATCGGAGGATAGTCGCATGCGACGGTCTGTTAGTACACCACCTGCGGCACTAAAGACGCGTTCCGATAATACACTAGCAGCGGGGCAAGCTAGCACCTCCAATGCATACTGACTAAGCTCTGGCCATGTATCCAGCTTACAGACCCAAAACTTGAAGGGAGAAGAGCCGTCTGGGAGTACACTAAGAGGGCAAGACATGTAGTCTGTCACCATCTGACGGAAACGTTGCCTCCTGCTGACTGGAGCCGTCTGTGATGGTGTAGACATTTGTGGCGGCGGGGACACAAAACTTTGCCACATTTCGGCCATACTGGTCTTTCCTTGTCCTGAGGCGCTGCTTCTGCTCCCTCTTTGTTCAGAGCTTCCTCCACTGCCTCGACGCACTGAGCTGCTTTGTAAAGCACTAGCAGCACTGCTCTCGGTTGGAATGGAGAACATGATGGAATGCACCAGTGCGTCTTGGTACTCCCGCATTTTACGCTCCCGGTTCAACGGTGTTATGAGGCTTTGTAAGTTGTCCCGGTAGCGAGGATCTAGGAGGGTGGACACCCAATAATCAGCCGTGTTGAGAATGTGGGCGATGCGGCGGTCGTTTCTCAGGCACTGCAGCATGAAATCAACCATGTGCTGCAGACTGCCAACTGGCCAAGAAACGCTGTCCCCTGCTTGAGGCGTGATCTCTGCCTGCTCTGCATCACCCCACCCTCGCTCTAGATACTGACTACTAGAGCATTGTGTACCTCCCTCCTCTGGACAGATGTCTTCCTCATCCATTGACTCCTCCTCATCCTCCTCACAAAGTGTCCCCTGCCTAGGCCTTTGTGAGGAACCACGTTGCGCAGACTGTAGAGAAGCAGATGGCATTTGTGACTCCTCATCCTCCACCTCTTCCAAAACCTCGTCCCTTAGTGCTTGCAGTGTTTTTTCAAGCAGGCAGATAAGAGGGATAGTCATGCTGACTAGTGCATCATCTGCACTCGCCATCCGCGTGGAATAATCGAAGGCACGCAAAACGTGGCAAATGTCCTTCATAGAGGCCCACTCAGTGGTGGTGAAGTGTGAACGGCGCGCACTGCGACTTGTTTGCGCCTGCTGCAGCTGGTACTCCATTACTGCTGCCTGCTGCTCACACAACCTCTCCAACATATGTAATGTTGAATTCCACCTGGTGGGTAGGTCACATATGATGCGATGTTCCGGAAGACGTAATCGGCGCTGCAGAGCTGCAATGCGTGATCTTGCATTGCTGGAACGCCGCAAGTGAGCGCACTCTATGCGGACCTTGTGAAGCAGTGCATCAAGGTCCGGATAGTCCCTCAAAAAACTCTGCACGACCAAGTTGAGCACATGTGCCAGACATGGGATGTGAGTGAGGTTGCCTAGGCCCAGAGCTGCCACCAGATTTCGGCCATTGTCACACACTACCATGCCTGGCTGGAGATTCGCTGGCACAAACCACACGTCGCTCTGCTGCTTGATGGCATTCCAGAGCTCCTGCGCTGTGTGGCTTCGATTCCCCAAAGAAATTAATTTTAATACGGCCTGTTGACGTTTGGCCACGGCTGTGCTCATATCGGTCATCATAACAGGTAACCGTTCACGGATCGATGTGGAGGTAGACCGTGACGGCTCCTGCAGCGCAGATTCAGAGGAACTGGAGTATGAGGAGGAGTCAATGTGTACAGACTGGATTCCTGCAATCCTTGGAGTTGGCAGAACACGTACAGCGCCACTCTCAAGATTTGTACCCGGCTCCACAACATTTACCCAATGGGCAGTGAGGGAAAGGTATCGTCCCTGTCCATGCTTACTGGTCCACGCATCGGTGGTCAGGTGGACCTTGCTACTGACGGCGTTTTGTAGCGCATGTTTAATTTTTCCCTCCACATGATGTTGCAGGGCAGGGACGGCTTGCCTGCTGAAATAAAAGCGGCTGGGCACGTTGTATTGTGGGACTGCCAATGCCATAAAGTTACGGAATATGTCAGTCTCCACCAGCCTGAATGATAGCATTTCAAGGGCCAGTAGTTTAGCAATGCCAGCATTCAGAGCCTGTGCTCGGGGGTGGTTTGCCGAGTATGGGCGCCTTTTCTCCCATGCCTGTGCTAACGATGGCTGCAGACTGTCCTGGGAGTGTGAGGATGACTGGGAAAGTGGTGCTGTGGGTGGAATTACACTGTGTCTCTGTACAACAGTGCCAGAGATTCTTCCATGGCGATCCTGTGAGGAAGCCGAACCAGCTGTGTGTGAGCTGGAGGAAGAGGCTACAACACGAGCTGAAGAGGTGCTAGGCGGCGCTGTAGGTTGGCCTAGGTCTTCAGTGTGTTTTTGTAACTCCACCACGTGCTTGCTCCGCACATGTTTCCACATATTTGTGGTATTGAGGTTGCTGACACTTTTCCCTCTTTTCACCTTCTGATTACACAGCTTGCATTTGACAAAGCAAATGTCATCTGCAACTGTGTCAAAAAAGGACCAGGCACTGCAAGTCTTGGGAGCGCCCGCTTTGGATTTTGGAAGAGCCATGCTCCTAATGGGTGCCGAAGTGGAGGCTACAGGCAACCAAGTCTGCCCCCTCCCTCTCCCTCCTTTTTGGGCCGTTCGGGGAATCTCTTCCTCAGAGCTGCTCCCACCACCTTCCTGTCCCTCACACCATGATGGGTCAAGGACCTCATCATCTACACCACCCTCTTCAAACAACTGCTTATCCTGGGTAGTCTCGACAGCACAGTACGCACCAGAAAGTGGCACCTGAGTCTCATCATCAGATGCGTACTGAGGTGTGCTGCTGACCATAGGCACTGGCCCACCCGCCTCTTCAGATTCAGAGAGACAAAACGGTTGCGCATCACTGCATACTACCTCTTCTTCAAATTCTAGAATTCTGCTTGGCTGGCCCCCTCTTTCCAAGCCAAGAAATTCAGAGAACAGAAGTAGAGATGGCTCCTGTCCAGGGCTCTCTGACTGCCTGGGCAATTTGGCAGGTGGTGAAGAGACAGATGGGTGCTCTTCAGTGCTCAGGACCTGAGAGGATCTGGAACTAATTGAAGTCGATGCGTTAGCTGCCATCCATCCGACAACGGCTTCAATTTGGTCCTCGCGCAGCAGTGGGGTACGGCTAGCTCCTACAAAGCTGCGCATAAAGGACTGTTCCCTGGTAAAACTGGGGGATGCTGAGTCACTGGTGCCCGCAGCAGGCACAGAATCCCCACGTCCTCTCCCTGCAGGCACAGAATCCTCACGTCCTCTCCCTGCAGAAACTCCACGCCCACGACCACATGCCTTACTCCCTGCCTTCTTCATCTTGGTAGACTGATAAAGATAGGCAGAAAAGTACTAAGGGCTTAGTGTGCTTATTCCTGAACAGCTGCTAACAGGTATAAGAAACACTAATTTTATAAAGTGTGGACTAGACTTTAATATGAGCTAATGTGGCCTACACAACAGTAAAGTGGAGTGTTTGGTGAACTTTATTTAGTTTTTTTTTGTCACAAAAAGACACTGGATGTGCCTAAAGATGTAATAACGATAGTATCACAAACTTTTTGTAGCTATTACAATGTAGGAAGGTAACCTACAATGCAATAGATGAGGCTGCAAAAAATAGGCTAATACTAATCTGGCTGGGGCTGCAGGGCCCAATGCTGCAGAAAGGCTCCTCTAACTACTCCTATATAGTGTGTTTGGAACCAATTTAGCTGAATACGGATGGAACCACCACACTAATAGGAGATATCAGGAAAAATTATGAATTGGCAATAAAGGACAATGTATGAGGCAGTGACACACACTGAGTGCACTACAACCAGACAGGGTTGAAGCACACACTACAGGGTGAGCTGCACTCACACATCAGACCTTGCAGACAGCGGTGAACAGTACAGATGCAGAGCACTGTGCACTAGCGCTGCAAGACCAAAAAAATTTCTCTATCTACTCCTATATAGTGTGTTTGGAACCAATTTAGCTGAATACGGATGGAACCACCACACTAATAGGAGATATCAGGAAAAATTATGAATTGGCAATAAAGGACAATGTATGAGGCAGTGACACACACTGAGTACACTACAACCAGACGTGGTTGAAGCACACACTACAGGGTGAGCTGCACTCACACACCAGACCTTGCAGACAGCGGTGAACAGTACAGATGCAGAGCACTGTGCACTAGCGCTGCAAGACCAAAAAAACTTCTCTATCTACTCCTATATAGTGTGTTTGGAACCAATTTAGCTGAATACGGATGGAACCACCACACTAATAGGAGATATCAGGAAAAATTATGAATTGGCAATAAAGGACAATGTATGAGGCAGTGACACACACTGAGTGCACTACAACCAGACGGGGTTGAAGCACACACTACAGGGTGAGCTGCACTCACACCAGACCTTGCAGACAGCGGTGAACAGTACAGATGCAGAGCACTGTGCACTAGTGCTGCAAGACCAAAAAAATTTCTCTATCTACTCCTATATAGTGTGTTTGGAACCAATTTAGCTGAATACGGATGGAACCACCACACTAATAGGAGATATCAGGAAAAATTATGAATTGGCAATAAAGGACAATGTATGAGGCAGTGACACACACTGAGTGCACTACAACCAGACGGGGTTGAAGCACACACTACAGGGTGAGCTGCACTCACACACCAGACCTTGCAGACAGCGGTGAACAGTACAGATGCAGAGCACTGTGCACTAGCGCTGCAAGACCAAAAAAACTTCTCTATCTACTCCTATATAGTGTGTTTGGAACCAATTTAGCTGAATACGGATGGAACCACCACACTAATAGGAGATATCAGGAAAAATTATGAATTGGCAATAAAGGACAATGTATGAGGCAGTGACACACACTGAGTGCACTACAACCAGACGGGGTTGAAGCACACACTACAGGGTGAGCTGCACTCACACCAGACCTTGCAGACAGCGGTGAACAGTACAGATGCAGAGCACTGTGCACTAGTGCTGCAAGACCAAAAAAATTTCTCTATCTACTCCTATATAGTGTGTTTGGAACCAATTTAGCTGAATACGGATGGAACCACCACACTAATAGGAGATATCAGGAAAAATTATGAATTGGCAATAAAGGACAATGTATGAGGCAGTGACACACACTGAGTGCACTACAACCAGACGGGATTGAAGCACACACTACAGGGTGAGCTGCACTCACACCAGACCTTGCAGACAGCGGTGAACAGTACAGATGCAGAGCACTGTGCACTAGCGCTGCAAGACCAAAAAAATTTCTCTATCTACTCCTATATAGTGTGTTTGGAACCAATTTAGCTGAATACGGATGGAACCACCACACTAATAGGAGATATCAGGAAAAATTATGAATTGGCAATAAAGGACAATGTATGAGGCAGTGACACACACTGAGTGCACTACAACCAGATGTGGCTGAAGCACACACTACAGCATGAGCTGCACTCACACACAGAGACCTTGCAGAAAGCGGTGAACAGCACAGAGAACTGTGCACTAGCACTGCAAGGCACAGCGATTTATAAAGTAGCTTGGGTAAAGCAGAATAGACCAAATAGGTAGCTAAAACGGTCCCTCAGAACAACAGCGTCCTATCCCTAACTGAATTCACAGCAGAGTGAGCTCAAAATGGCGGCGGCGGCTTTTATAGTGCATCATGACATCATTTCAGCAGCCAATCACAGCCATGCCATTAGTTAAGATGCCTACATGCCTAACAGGATGTGCCCACACTTCTTAGGATCCTCATTGGCTGAATAAAATGAAAATGGCTCATTGCATTATGGGAACTTCCGATTCCGGTATGCGATACTGCAAAAGTATCGGAATTAAGTATCGGAATTCCGATACTGCGAATATCGGCCGATACCGGATATTTCAGTATCGGAATGCTCAACACTAGTAAGGATGCATTTACAATGGCCGATAATTGAGAATACTCATATCCCAATTATCAACCTGTCTAATCAGACCACACCATCCGTCATGTGAAGTGACATTTAAACTAGGTTAAAAATCATCATTCTCAGCAGCACTTTGTCCTGTGTAACCAGTATGTGCTACTGAGAACAATGACAGTCTATGTGCACAGAATAATCTATTACTGATATATTACTGATTATTATGTGTGCATGGGAAGTGTGTCCAGCCTGTCTATCCAGGGTATTAAATAAGCCCTAATCGGCTTGCATGTAGCCAATCTGTAGTTCTTTAACGGCTATGGTCGACCAGCTGAGCGTTAATGTGAATGGGGGAGTCGGAGAGAGTGGTTGACGGCTGAACAAAGCCAACAAGTAAGTTGCATAGGCAGCTTAAAACTATTACATTACATAAAATCCACATACAGACAAGTCATTTAAAGTGCACCTGTCTTAAAATTAAGATTATATAAGAACAGAACCACAGGACGGATTTCATCAAGCAAGGTATCATATTAATCAGTATAACCGAGCCCACCTGACAGTGTATGCGGTTTACAGCGCACAATTCGGCTGACAGGTGCACTTTAAAACATCCTATAGACAGGGTCCACCGTTTATGAGTGGTCAATTAAAGCATACATGCAACGTTTTCCAGTAAACTGAAGTCCAGTAGTTTATTAACCTCATAAACAGCTTATAACATAGTCCATGTCAGTGGCTCGCAGGAATGTTACACACGTAATATTCTAGAGCCTTTCAGTGGTAGCTATGCCCGCTTGGCTTCAGATACAGTCCTCAGCAAGGTAACAACATTAATGTCCATATCAAGCACCGTCTTTTACCTTTGCCGGGACTAGCTGATTCAATCAGCTCTGTTCCGTCAAAGCTGTGGTTTAAGGCTCACCAGACGTGGTCTCCAGGCCTCGTGCCTTCCCGGGCTAAAGGTGTCCCAGGCACAGGGATCAGGTCTCTTGACTCCCTGTGTTTCAAAAACACCTGGATATATATCTCTTCTGTGCGCACAGGACTTGTGATGATGTCACAGTCATGTGATCAGTCACCTGAAGGGGAGGTACGTGGTCAGCCAGAACACACCCCCTCAGACATTTTGGCAATGCAATACAGTATCAATAAAAATGTCAGCTCTGTGTGCAAAAAATAAGCCCTTGCCCAGCCACAGATCCCTAAAAATGGAGACGCTACGAGTCTCGGAAATTAACGCCATTTTTTTCTTACAAACTTTGGATTTTTTTTCACCACTTAAAAAAAAAAAACCTATATATGTTTGGTATCTGCGAACTTGTAATGACCTGGAGAATAATAATGGCAGGTCATTTTTAGCATTTAGTGAACATGGTAAATAAAAAAGCCAAAAAACTATTGTGGAATTTCACCTTTTTTTGCAATTTTACTGCACTTGGAATTTATTTCTCATCTTCCAGTACACAATATGGTGAAATCAATGGTGTCGTTCAAAAGTACAACTCGTCCCACAAAAAACAAGCATTCATATGGCCATATTGACAGAAAAATAAAAAAGTTATGGCTCTGAAAAGAAGCGGAGCAAAAAACAGAAACGCAAAAAAGGAAAATTGCAAGGTCGTGAGGAGGTTAAAAAAAAAACAGATCCAGTTGCAATCTATTTTTTTTTAGCCAAGCAAAAAAGTTGTGTCTGATGTCTCATACAGATGATTAATGGACATGTGAAATCAGCCTAATAGAGCGAACAGCTCACAGTCTATAATATTTACAGAACATTGTACTATTAGACGGCATTCACATAGTGTTTTTGCCAAGCATCTCTGGGAACTCGTTCAAGATTGTTGGAAGACCATTTCCGGTGACTACCTCTTGAAGCTCATCAAGAGAATGCCAAGAGTGTGCAAAGCAGTCATCAAAACAAAAGGTGGCTACTTTGAAGAACCTAGAATATAAGACATATTTTCAGTTGTTTCACACTTTGTTGTTAAGTATATAATTCCACATGTGTTAATTCATAGTTTTGATGCCTTCAGTGTGAATGTGCAATTTTCATAGTCATGAAAACACAGAAAAATCTTTAAATGAGAAGGTGTGTCCAAACTTTTGGTCTGTACTTTACATTGGCACAGTTTAAAAACAACAGTATGGAGTAGCAAAGCAGAAGACTATACTAAAGCCACGGCCCCACTATCAGTATTTGGTCAGTATTCGGTCAGTATTTTTTCTCAGGAGTAGGAGCCAAAACAAGATAAGGAACAATCAGAGAAAATATATAATAGAAACAAGTCACCAATTCTGTATTTATCACCCACTCCAGGTTTTGGCTCCCACTCCTGAGAAAAAATACTGACTGAATACGGACCAAATACTGATAGTGGGGCCGTGGCCTAAGCCATACAAAAGTATGCAGTAAAAAAAGCTTATGTCAAACATACATTTTTTTTCCAATGGAACCTATGCATGATACCTATCATGCATCTTACTACAGGCATCTATTACACATACACTTTCCTGGTGTATACATTATACAGAGGCAATAGACGCAGCGTCAACATAGTCTTGCAAAGGCAATTAACCCATAATAGTAAATGGCTTTCGAGTCATCTAATTTTGGCTGAGTAACCAGCTTAAATAAAAATGTATTATCTTATTAGCAGGCGGCTAAAGTAGTATAACATACAGACTGCCTACCCCTGAGCCATACATAAACTACACAAGACTGCTGGAGCAGCTGCCAGTACGTGTTTTTCATTAACCTATAGGCTTGTATTGAAACTTTTCATTCGAAGAACCGGCAAAAAATGGCCATGTCCATTGAAAATGGACAAGGTCTGTGAAAAAACACACATACAGTGGGTACAGAAAGTATTCAGACCCCTTTAAAGTTTTCACTCTTTGTTTCATTGCAGCCATTTGGTAAATTCTAAAAAGTTCATTTTTTTTCTCATTAAAGTACACTCGGCACCCCATCTTGACTGAAAAAAAACAGAAATGTAGAAATTTTTGCAAATTTATTAAAAAAGAAAAACTGAAATATAACATGGTCATAAGTATTCAGACCCTTTACTCAGACACTCATATTTAAGTCACATGCTGTCTATTCTCTTGTGATCCTCCTTGAGATGGTTCTACTCCTTCATTGGAGTCCAGCTGTGTTTAATTAAACTGATAGGACTTGATTTGGAAAGGCACACTGTCTATATAATGCTCACATATAGACACAGTGCATGTCAGACCAAATGAGAATCAGGAGCTCAAAGCAGCTGCCCAAGGAGCTCAGAGACAGAATTGTGGCAAGGCACAGATCTGGCCAAGGTCACAAAAGAATTTCTGATTTATTCAAGGTTCCTAAGAGCACAGTGGCCTCCATAATCCTTAAATGGAAGAAGTTTGGGACCACCAGAAGTCTTCCTAGACCTGGCCGTCCAGCCAAACTGAGCAATCGTGGGAGAAGAGCCTTGGTGAGAGAGGTAAAGAAGAACCCCAAGATCACTGTGGCTGAGCTCCAGAGATGCAGTAGGGAGATGGGAGAAAGTTCCACAAAGTAAACTATCACTGCAGCACTCCACCAGTCGGGTCTTTATGGCTGAGTGGCCCAACGGAAGCCTCTCCTCAGTGCAAGACATATGAAAGCCCGCATAGAGTTTGCTCAAAAACACATGAAGGACTCCCAGACTATGAGAAATAAGATTTGCTGGTCTGATAAGATGAAGATAGAACTTTTTGGTGATAATTCTAAGCAGTTTGTGTGGAGAAAACCAGGCACTTGTAGCGTCGGGATCCCTGCCCCCTGCTAGGCAGGGACGCCGTTCCCCTCACCTCTCCGCTCCGTGCCCGGCGGCTTCCTCCCGCTCTGCTGGCAGCGCGCGCTGCTTCCCGGCCTCTGTGCTTAGGGCGCGCGCGCGCGCGCTCCCCCTCTCTTAAAGGTCTTAAAGGAGCCGCGCGCCGTCCTAAGGAGTCCCCGGCCAATGGCCGGAGGACCTCTCCATATATAAGGCACCTCCTCCAAAATGGAGGTGCCCGAGCAATGTTGTTGCAAAGCCTTCACTCTGCTTCAGCCCTCAGGTCCCGTTACCAGTTACCTGCCAGATTCCTGCTTGTTACCTGCCAGTCACCTGCCAGATTCCTGCCTGTTACCTGCCAGTCACCTGCCAGTTTCCTGCTAGATACCTGCCTGATATCCGCTTACCTGCTTGCAAGCCTGCGGTCCGACGGTCTGCCTTCCGACACCTGTCAGTCTGTCTATGGACCAGCCTGCCCGCTCACCTGGGAGCGCTCACCTGCTACCTGCCTGCTAGCCTACCTGGAGGATCTACCATCACTTGCCGTGACCACCTGCCTGTCCAGAGACTCTTGCCCGCTCACCTGGGAGCGTTCACCTGCTACCTGCCTGCTAGCCTACCTGGAGGCTCTGCCGTCACTTGCCGTGACCACCTGCCTGTCCAGAGACTCTTGCCCGCTCACCTGGGAGCGTCCACCTGCTATCTGTCTGCTAGTCTACCTGGAGGTTCTGCCGTCACTTGCCGTGACCACCTGCCTGTCCAGAGACTCTCGCCCGCTCACCTGGGAGCGCTCACCAGCCACCTGTCTGCTGCCCTTCTACCCAGAGACTGTCCCTGTCACTTGCCATGACTACCTGCCCTTCTACCCAGAGACTGTCCCTGTCACTTGCCGTGAATACCTGCCCGTCTTCCCTGGGAGCCACCCGCTTCCTTACAAGGACTGCCCCCTTGTATAGTTGCTCAGAGGTTCCACCTCCCAGACCCGTTACAGCACTGATCATCACCTGCCCAATACAATCCCAACAGTGAAACATGGTGGTGGCAGCATCATGCTATGGGGGTGTTTTTCAGCTGCAGGGACAGGACGACTGGTTGCAATTGAAGGAAACATGAATGCGGCCAAGTACAGAGATATCCTGGATGAAAACCTCTTCCACAGTCCTCTGGACACTAGATTTGGCCGAAGGTTCACTTTCCAACAAGAAAATGACCCTAAACACACACCTAAAATAACAAAGAGTGGCTTCAGTATAACGCTGTGACCATTTTTGACTGGCCCAGCCAGAGCCCTGATATAAACCCAATTGAGCATCTCCGGAGAGACCTGAAAATGGCTGTCCACCAACGTTCACCATCCAACCTGACCGAACTGGAGAGGATCTGCAAGGAAGAATGGCAGAGGATCCCCAAATCCAGGTGTGAAAAACTTCATTCCCAAGAAGACTCATGGCTGTACTAGCTCAAAAGGGTGCGTCTACTCAATACTGAGCAAAGGGTCTGAGTACTTATGACCATGTGATATTTCAGTTTTTCTTTTTTAATACATTTGCAAAAATTTCTACATTTCTGCTTTTTTTCAGTCAAGATGGGGTGCAGAGTGTACTTTCATGAGAAAAAAAAATGAACTTTTTAGAATTTACCAAATGGCTGCAATGAAACAAAGAGTAAAAAATTTAAAGGGGTCTGAATACTTTCCGTACCCACTGTATCGCCAAGGAGGTAATCTAATCCCTGAATGACCCTAGAGCTAGGCCCTAGGTAGGGAGGGGATGGGGTGATCCAGAGTGACTGTCTGTCACACTTGATACACCGTGACAGTAACCCCACTTCTACGAGTGGCCTCCGGACACTCAGGACCAAGTTACTCTGGATGAGAGGTGTGGAACGAACGAACCAGCCTAGGGGCATTTACTTCTGATGCCGAAACCCACATCCTTTCCTCTGGACCATAACCCCCTGCCACACAGACGAGAACGACAAAGCAAAATGTTCCTTCTCACGAACTCCCGAAGCCCCTCCCCCACTAAAAGTACCAAGCTGTGGATGGAAATCGTATGCACCAAAAGAACGGTGACCTGCCAGTAGATTCTTGGCGATGTTTATTAATAGCAAACTCGGCCAACGGTAAGTAAGATGACCAATCCTCCCGGTTTTCGGAGACAAAACACCTTATAAATTCTGATTAATGCGCTTGTTCTGTCCATTTGATGAGGATGGAAGGCAGAGGAAAAAGGCAGCTGCACTCCCAGTGGAGTACAGAATGCATCCCAGAACTTAGAAACAAACTGGGTCCTCCGACCTGACACCACATCGGAGGGAACCCCGTGAAGCTTCACAATCTCCCTTTTAAATACCTGAGCAAGAGCCTTGGCATTCGGAAGTGCCGGTAATGCAACAAAGTGAACCATTTTACTGAACCTATCTACAACCACCAAAAACACAGTCTTGCCTGCAGATATCGGTAGATTAGTAATAAAATCCATGGATAACTGTGTTCATGGCCTGCTAGGGATAGGTAGTGGAAGAAGTAGACCAGACCGATGGGTATGCAATACTTTAGAAAGTACGCAAATACTACAAGCAGACACATGTTCAACCACATCTTTATGCAACCCTGGCCGCCAAAACAATGAGACAGGAGGTTCGCAGTTGCCTTACCACCTGGATGACCAGCAAGCACAGAGTAGTGATGTTCCCTAATTACTTTACGGCGCAGATTAGATGGTACAAATAACCTCCCCGAAGGTCAGGAGGCAGGGGTATCACCCTGAGCCTCCAACACCTCACCCTCCAGGTCAGGAAACAATACCGAAATGACTACCCCCTTCTGCAAAATCGGGGCAGGGTTTTCATGGTCACCACCACCAGGGAAGCTCCGGGACAAAGCATCAGCCTTGATGTTTTAGACCCCTGGACGAAAGTGACAATAAAATTTAACCTAGTAAAAAACAGGGACCATCTAGCTTGCCTAGGGTTTAGACGTTTAGCAGATTGGAGATATGACAGGTTCTTATGGTCCATGATAACAGTAATAGGATGGACAGCCCCCTCCAAACTATGTCGCCATTATTCAAACGCTAATTTAATCGCCAAAAGCTCCCTATTACTCATGTCATAATTTCTCTCAGCCGAAGATAATTTCTTGGAAAAGAAAGCACATGGACGCCATTTACCAGGGGATGGACCCTGAGACAACACAGCCCCAAGCCCCACCTCCGACGCATCAACTTCAACGATAAAAGATTGAGAAACATTGGGTTGACTGACTATAGGTGCTGTGGCAAAACAACTCTTTAGGGAGGAAAATGCCTGCTGGGCGGCATTTGACCATTTAGAAAAATCAAACCCCTTACTTGTCATGTCAGTGAGGGGTTTCACAATTACGAATAATTTCAGATGAATTTCCGGAAAAAATTAGTAAAGCCCAGAAAATGCTGTAAAGCCTTCAGGATCTCGGGATGGTCCTAATCAAGGACAGCACGGATCTTCTCCGGATCCATCCAAAAACCTGAAGAGGACAACAGGTACTCCAAAAACTGCACCTCTTAGATGGCTAAAACACATTTCTTTAGCTTGGCATGTAGTTTGTTATTCCTTAATATCTGAAGCTCCTGTTTAACCTGCCCCCAATGTGTCTTAAAATTAGGTGAGTAATCCAAAATATCATCCAGATAGACCATAACAAACCTGCCCACCAAATGATAGAAAATATAATTTAAGAAATGCTGGAACACCTCGGGAGCATTGGTCAGACCGATAATCAGACTTTCGAAATACCCCGCCGTTTTCCATTCATCCCCTTCTCTGATTCTAACCAGATTGTAGGCTCCCCTTAAAACCAACTTGGAGAACACCTTAGCTCCCACAACCTGGCTGAACAAATCTGGGGTCAGAAGAAGAGAGACCGCCATCTTTCTTCTTCATGAAGAAGAAACCTGCCGCCATGGGAGAAGATGAGGATCTTATATGTCCCTTTTCCAGACTCTCCGCAAGTACTGGTTCACCCCCAGACCCCCCCCCCCCCCCGGCAAAGGGGTATTATCCTGAAAAGAGGGCTCCGGAGAAGTTGGTCTCACCCACCTATCCCAAAGGCATCTATCAACACGTATAGCCAAAGACATGGCAACCTGCAAGGACTCCGGGGTTTCAAACACTGCCAAGACATCTTTCAACCTTTCAGTAAGGCCCTGACAAAATTGACTTCTAAGAGCCGGGTCATTCCATTTGCTATCAGTTGCCCATCTACGGAATTCGGAGCTATACGTCTCCACTGACCGATTACCCTGCTGAAGGTGACGCAGCCTGGCCTCAGCCAAGGAGATTCGGTCATGATCATCATAGATGAGGGCTAGAGCCCCTAAAAAGGATCTCCTTGCAACAGTGAGATCACACTCCCCACTCGCCAGTCCTGATATCCAAAGGAGTAAGGACAAAGTTTAAAATATAATTTACAAGCTTCTTTGAACACAAAAAACTTGTCCCTACCTCCTGAAAGCCTGTCCGGGAGGGCAATTTTGGATTCAAGCTGTACTGGCCTACCCCAACAGTTCCCAACATTAGGAGTCTGCAGCCACTGCTGTTGCTGCTGAACCTCAGAGCGAAGGTCAGTATCCTCCAGTGACAGCCTGTGCAGCTGGTCTGCCAGCCTTGCAACGGGTCCATGAACCAACGAAAAAAAAACACAGTAAAAAAAAAAAAAAAACACGTGTCAGTTTTTTTTTTATGTATGGCCGGTGATAATGTCACGCAGGGGGAAGGGAGCCCAACAACTAGGGAAAGGGAGAGTGGAGACCCCTTGGAAGATCTAATATCACCCTGACTACCCTATCGTCCCTAAGTAGTTTCCGCACCTATCGCAGAGCAAGAAACCTAATCCCTGAATGACCCTAGAGCTAGGCCCTAGGTAGGAAAAGGACTGGGTAAACACTAGTCAGGCCCCACTGAAACTAAAGACAACAAGGAAAACAAACAAAGGGGATACACTTAGCTTGAGAAGACACCAGAGAGATTACGCCAACTGTCCTCCAAGGGAACTCCAAGAAGAAACTATTCGACTACTAGTACTCCAGGCATGGACAGAGGAAAATAGAACCATCACCGGCGACTCTCTTGAGACACTGAGAGTTTTTAACTACCAAGCAAGGGTGTGTCAATTAGAAGCAGAAGGTGGAGGTCACAGCTGGGACCTAGAGGGAGAAGAATATCACTACAATACAGAGATGAGAGGATCAAGAAGGCATCTGCAATGCCAAGCGCAGTGACTTTCTACAGCGGGATCCAGAGTGACTGTCTGTCACACTTGATACACCCGTGACAACTGTTTAGGGGTGGTTCAATAGTATGTTGTTGCATAACTGCAAGCCTCTCAGGATCCTACACAATGAAAAAATTACGTCTTTATGACACTTAAATCAATCTGCATAACTTGGAACATGGTGTATATAAGTGCACCCCACCGGGACAAGCACCCTAGTTTACAAGGCCAAAATCAATTGGCTAGGTTGCATCCTGCAGAAAAAATATATATACTATATACAGGTGCATCTCACTAAATTAGAATATCATCAAAAAGTTAATTTATTTCAGTTCTTCAATACAAAAAGTGAAACTCATATATTACATAGAGTCATTACAAACAGAGTGATCTATTTCAAGTGTTAATTTCTGTTAATGTTGATGATTATGGCTTACAGCCAATGAAAACACAATAGTCATTATCTCAGTAAATTAGAATACTTTATAACAAGAGCTTGAAAAATGAAAAATGCATCAATGCGGCGTGGCATGGAAGCGATCTGCCTGTGGCACTGCTGAGGTGTTATGGAAGCCCAGGTTGCTTTGATAGGAGCCTTCAGCTCGTCTGCATTGTTGGGTCTGGTGTCTCTCATCTTCCTCTTGACAATACCCCATAGATTCTCTATGGGGTTAAGGTCAGGCGAGTTTGCTGGCCAATCAAGCACAGTGATACTGTTGCTTTTAAACCAGGTATTGGTACTTTTGGCAGTGAGGACAGTTGCCCAGTCCTGCAGGAGAATGAAATTTCCATCTCCAAAATGCTTGTCGGCAGAGGGAAGCATGAAGTACTCTAAAATTTCCTGGTAGACAGCTGGGCTGACTTTGATCTTGATAAAACACAGTGGACCTACACCAGCAGATGACATGGCTCCCCAAACCATCACTGATTGTGGAAACTTCACACTAGACCTCAAGCAGCTTGGATTGTGTGCCTCTCCACTCTTCCTACAGACTATGGGACCTAGATTTCTAAATGAAAATTGGAACTCTGGGATCATGTGGAGTGTGTCTGCCTCCTGGACATCTGTCAAGTCAGCAGTCTTCCCCATGATTGTGGAGCCTACTAAAACAGACTAAAGGACATTTTTAAAAGCATAGGAAGCCTCTGTAGGTGTTTTTTGTTAATTATTTTAATTTACTGAGATAATGACTTTTGTGTTTTCATTGGCTGTAAGCCATATTCATCAACATTAACAGAAATAAACACTTGAAATAGATCACTCTGTTTGCAATGACTCTATATAATATATGAGTTTCACTTTTTGGATTGAAGAACTGAAATAAATTAACTTTTTGATGATGTTGATACTTTGTCTAAATTACATAAGCTCGCAACTCACATCAAGGGTCCTCATTGTCTTGCAAATCCCCACACTAAAAGCAAAAGCAAAGCCACAAAAAAATGGAACTCAAAAAATTCCAAAACAATTCAAAATAACATAGCAGTAAAGAGGCAACTGTATTTACCAGCTCAGGTCACAGAAACGAATGCATTATATATTATATATATATTTTTCAGAACGTTTTATTTTTATGCAGGATGCAGCCAGGCCCAACAATTTTGGCATTGTAAACTAGGGTGTCTGTCCCTGTGGGGTGCACTTGTATAGTGCTGGGCAGCATGCCTGTTCTAATAGCATGGGAGTCACTAATATGCTGTGAGCCAGACACTGTTCAATACTTATGTGTGACTGGCTCCCTGTACAAGCCTTACCCATCTGCAATTACAATACAATGCAACCACCCCCTCCATTGGTAGGTTGTGAGTGGCTATGTGCCCACGATGCGTTTTTCAAGCGTTTACGCTGCCGAATTTCCGCAGCGTAAACGCTTGGTAAACCTTCCCCCATGGTCTCCAATGCAATTCCGCACTTTCAATGCCCATGCTGCGGATTTTTCCTGCGCTCAAAAATCCACAGCATGTCCATTAATTTTGCGGAAGCGCTGCGTTTTTGCCGCCATTGACTTGCATTAGAAGGCGCCATTTCCGCAAGACTGCATCTGTACTTGCGTAATTGGTGTGTTCTAATGTGCGGATGGTACCCGGGTGTAGAGTAGAGGAGAGTCTCATCCACACCCAGGTACCATAAAAAAAAGAATAAAATAAAAAATAAAGATTATATTCACCTTCCGACGGCCCCCGGACTCCTTCTCTTTGCTTCCCGACAGATCGCGCAGGACTGAAGGACCTGCGCTGACGTCACTGTTATGTGACGGCAGGTCTTTTCAGTACTGCGATCTGACAGCAGCCAGCACAGGAGAGCAGTAAGTCTCGGGGGCCATCGGAAGGTAAGTATAGTTTATTTTTTTATTTTTAACCACTCTCTCGGGTCACACTATATAAATCCATGCCGTTTGCATGGATTTATATAGTGTGACCTAGTTGTCACAAGCACTTTCCAAGTGATGCTAAAATCGCTTGGAAAGTGCTTGTCAACCCGCATGTGGAAATGTCAGTGAATAACGCTTCACATCCGCATGTCCCCGGCAGGAAAACGCATGTACAATCCACATGTACAATCCACATGTACAATCCGCATGCGTTTTTTCTGCCAGGGAGATGCAGAAACGCTCAGGAAAAAATCTGGAGCATTTCTGCATCGTGGGCACATAGCCAGTGGTTGTTTTATTAGCATTGTGCAGCTTTGTTGCCTCCACCTTTATGAAGGGGGCTGCTGCATCCTGTAAGTGTATTCGTTCCTGTGGCCTGTGCTTGTTAGTAAAGCTGCCCTTTTTTGGTATGTTATTTAAAAAAATAAAAAACAATATTAAAAACTACAGTGATGTTTCTCTTAAAAAGCTTGAGCTTGAAACCTCTCTAAGAGCGCATTCAGATGCCAGTCATTTTTCTTGTATGCAAAAGAACGACTGATATTCAGTTTGGTCAGAGTGTAAAGTTTTCCTAGAGTACAAAAAAAGCTGATGGGGGAGTTATTAAGCTTCTGCTATCAGAGTAAGATTCTAGATGTCGCATTAATTTTTTTTTCATTTTAGCTAGAGCATGTGACCACTGCAGCCAATCACTGCAGCTCTGCATTTGTGAATCAACGCTACGGCCGTGTCAAAAAAGACCCTACACAACAGCAGCACATAGGATGCCTAGAGAAAACCCCCTTAATGGGGACAGTTTCTTGCTAGTTGTTTATGAGGGTACAGTCTGGTTGATACTATTTATGGGGGCATTCTCTATTTACAGTGTGTGGACATGGTTTCTGGCAGACACTATTGTTCTGTTTATGGGGACATTATCTATTATTTATTGGCATACTTTTTAGTACTGTTAATGGGGCAATCTCTTGCTGGCTCTGCTTATTAGGGTATTCCCTATCTACTGTATATGCACAATCGCTGTCATAATATGGGTAGTCTCTGACTGTTCATTGGGACTACAAGAAAAAAGATCGAAAAGGAGCGCTTCTGAGGGAGGAGGAGAAGAAAAACTAACAAAATACTTATGCTGTGTGCCCACTATGCGTTTTTTAAGCATTTCCACAGCGGCAAAAATGCTGCAGAAATGCTTAAAAACCGCTTGGTAGAAGGCCTGCCATGTTCCCCAATGATAATCCGCATGTGCTGTGCACATGCTGCGGAAATTTCCGCTGCGGATTATCATTGCGGAAAAAAACGCAGCACTACCAATTATTTTGAGTAAATGCGGCGTTTTCGCCACCATTGACTTACATTGGAACGCATGGAATCCGCATCACTGCATCTGCAGATGTAAAAAAAAGAATAAAATAAAAATAAATATTATACTTACCTTCTGATGGCCCCTGGAGTCCTTGTCTTGGCGTGCCGGCAGCTTGCGGTAGACTAATGGACCTGCGCTGACGTCATTTAGTCATGTAACAGGTCACGCGACTGCTGACGTCGGAAGGTCCTTAAAAATCTACCGCAAGCTACCGGCAGGCCAAGACAGGGACTCAGGGGCCATCAGAAGGTAAGTATAATATTTTTTTTTTATTTTTTACCATTCTTTCGGTCACACTATATAAATCCATGCTGTTTGCATAGATTTATATAGTGTGACAAAGTTGTCAAGCACTTTCCAAGTGATGCTAAAATCGCTTGGAAAGCGCTTGACAACCCACATGCGGAAATGCATGCGAAAAACGCTTCACTTCCGCTTGTACCTGGCAGGAAAAACGCATGTACAGTCCGCATGCGTTTTTTCTGCCAGGGAGATGCAGAAACGCTAAGGAAAAATCCGGAGCATTTCTGCATCGTGGGCACATAGCCTTACCCTAAATAGATATCTTGAATGTGGACAACTTTGTTACAGCTCAATCAGTCTGCTGCTACCAAGTCCGGACATCCTAATCAGGTGCTGTATTGTAAGACAGCAGAAAAAAACAAACAAAATAAAGGAGCGCCAGCTGACGAGCACGGTAGGTCCATAAGGGGAGTTGAAGTATTGAAGCTCCACTTACTTCATGGGGGAGGGTGGGATTCTTATCCCCCCTTGCTTCCAGGTCAGCCTCTCCTCCTTGCACACTGAACAATGCAGTGGAAGTTGAACCATATACAGTAGTGATTGCCAATCCAGCAAGAGACTCGCAGAATTAATTTTATAGATAAAAAGACTTCTATAACCCAATAACAAACAGAGCCAAATCTACCGGTTTCATGTTTCCCCCTCATCAGGATCACGATTGGAAGCAATCTCTGGTTTGCACAGTTATGGAGCAGTTTCTGGTCGGCACAGTAGCGATGCAGTCTCTGGTTGGCACAGTAATAGTAGCAGTCTATGGTTGGCACAGTAATGGAGGAAGTCTGGTTGGCACAGTAATGGAGGAAGTCTCTGGTTGGCACAGTAATGGGGCACTCTTTGGTTGTCACAGTAATGGAGGAAGTTTCAGGTTGGCACAGTAATGGGGCAGTCTCTGGTTGACACAGTAAAGGGGCAGTCTCTGGTTGGCACAGTAAAGGGGCAGTCTCTGGTAGGCACAGTAATGGGGCAGTCTCCGGTTGCCACTGAAAGAGAGACATTCTCTATTTGGAACTGTAATGGAGGAAGTCTCTGGTTGGCACAGTAATGGAAGAAGTCTCTGCTTGGCACAGTAATAGGAGCAATCCCTGGTTAGCATAGTAATGAAGGAAGTCTCTGGTTGGCACAGTAATGGGGAAGTCTCTGGTTGGCACAGTAATAGGAGCAGTCTCTGGTTGGCACGTAATGGAGGAAGCCTCTGGATGGCACAATGGTGGAGGAAGTCTCTGGTTGGCACAGTAGCGGTGCAGTCTCTGGTTGGCACAGTAATAGTAGCAGTCTATGGTTGGCAAAGTAATGGAGGAAGTCTGGTTGGCACATTAATGGAGGAAGTCTCTGGTTGGCACAGTAATGGGGCACTCTTTGGTTGTCACAATAATGGAGGAAGTTTCAGGTTGGCACAGTAATGGTTGGCAAGTAATGAAGCTATCTCAGATTAAAACAGTAATGGAGATGTCTCTGGTTGGCACAGTAATGGGACATTTTCTGGTTGGCACAGTAATGGGGCAATCTCTGATTGGCACAGTAATGGAGGAAGTCTCTGGTTAGCACAGTAATGGAGCATTTTCTGGTTGGCACAGTAATGCAGTAAGAGAGGAAGTCTCTGGTTGGCACAGTAATGGGACATTTTCTGGTTGGCACAGTAATGGGGCAGTCTCTGATTGGCACAGTAATGGGACATTTTCTGGTTGGCACAGTAATGGGGCAGTCTCTGATTGGCACAGTAATGGGACATTTTCTGGTTGGCACAGTAATGGGGCAGTCTCTGATTGGCACAGTATTGGAGGAAGTCTCTGGTTGGCACAGCAATGGGGCATCTTCTGCCACTTTCAGCCAGGGCTGGTGTTAGCATTGTGTGACTTCAGGTCATTCCATTTCAAGTGATCCAAATCTGAATATTTTTTTTACCTGACATCTTAGGATATTTATTTTCTTTGGTGTTTTGAAGTGCTACTTTAGTTAATTAAAAATAAAGTTTTGAATTTTTGTCTTCATTAGTTAATTTTTTAAAAATTTCTAAAGTTTTGAAAAAGCCTGTATTTTGTGTTTGTATGACTTTACATTTGTTATTATATCTCGGGCTAGAATTAAGATAAAGAGATTGGAGAGGCACCATTTTGTTCAGAATTGTACAAACTTTAATGTGATATGTCAGAAGACTATGTTTGTTGATATTTTCTTTTGAGAAGTCAGATTCTAAATTTTGATGGACGGTTTCGGGAAAGTATATGTTACAAATTTTTAAAAAAATGCATTTGTGTTACTTGGTTACATTTGTTCAGTGAGTCAAGTTGGGATGTCCATAGGATCATATTTTTAAGCGTGATTTTCTAAATACAGTCTCATCCTAATCATATTTTAAATATTAAAAGAATCAATATTTTAAGACCTTTTTAAATATACATGTAACAATTTTTTCATTATTACGTCACTAGATATGTCCTTTTTCAAGTTTTTAAAAAGAATAGTACAGTAGTTAAATCAGCAAGCTATAAAATAAAACAATATGAACTAGTCTTAAACAATTAATAATAAGTCTTTACACTGACCTTTTATCATCACTTGTCCCTTCTACTGAGTGAAATGTAATCTTGTCCACAATCTCTTAATAACAATGGCTGTTTCCTTTTGTGTCAGTATGCACGGCTGTTATGGGGTTTGCATCCACCTGAGTTAATATCTGATTTTTGTTCACTTTTAAAATGTCTGGTTTCTTTGATACACAAAAGATGGTGATGGACCAGAAGGATGCAAAAAAGTCACTTCTTCATTGTCATAATCTTTGGAGAGTACATTAGCCAGCCAGCAGTGCCAATCATATTCACAGGTCACATAACCAGTTATGTCATCCAATCTTGTGCCACCTTCAATCATTTCATGGATTTCACTGTCGCTGCTGAATGAAAAAGTCCTTGTTTTTCTTTCTGCTTCACTACATAGAATGAGTGTGGTATTGCTGAGTCCCTGTGATGGGTACTGATTAGTGATGAGTGAGCACTAAAATGCTCGGGTGCTCGATGCTCGGGTTGAGCTAATTGGAATACTCGGGTACTCGACCCGAGCAATGAGCCCAATGTAAGTCTATGGGAAACTCGAGCATTTTTCATGCAGCAATCCCCCTGGCGATCTGCAGAGGGCCTAAAAATTGCCAAAATCGATGGGAACAGTGCTCAAATGACATGGGAATAGCATGGAGAACACCCCTGGAAGCATTTCTGACTCCCAGGTCACTGCTGTCAACAACGTTGTCAGAGTATTACGCCACTTTTACGGACTCATTTTAACATTTTACAACCTTATCTGGCCATGTGGTGTGTGACACATCATCAGATACATGCATACAGTGCTGAAAATACATGGAAACAGCATGGGGGAGATCTCTGGAAGCATCTCTGACTCCCAGGTCAATGCCTAAAAGTGCGCCCATCATAAGTGATCCTTGGCACCCGCCATGCACTTGTCTTTGCAGACTTGCAACAATCACCGTCCACGTCCTTGTCCCAGTGCAGCGTTCAGTTGTCCCTACCCCATTACTTGGAATGCAAGTGCAAGTATGCAGCCAGCCAAAACCCACAGGCTGCAATACTATACTGCCAAATTTTTGACAGCTGCTTGCACTTTAGATGTGGCCTTTTAGGCTCGTGGAGGCGGAAGCTTTTCATAACCTCATGCTGGTGGCGGCCGGGTGTCCATACTCGGTCCCCAGCCGCCACTATTTCTCCTGGTATCGTCTCCGCCTTCCACAAGCACGGGTCCCACAACATTACCCGTGCCCTCCCCAGTGCACTTACTGGGAAGGACCTTCTAACCACAAACAAGTGGACAGGTGAAGGTGGCCAGGGACGGTACGGAGCCAGTCCACAGCTTTTTTTGCTGAGACTTGTATTTCACCACAGCCATATTCTTTAGCTCGGTAAAAGGACTGGCATAGAGGGAAACTGTATCTACTCTGAGTGTCATTTCTCCCAGGAAGTCCTCTAATGCAGCTTGTTGAAGAAACAATGGCAGCCCGTCCAACAGCAACTCGCACTTGTCGGTGGTGCTTTGACACACAAACATCTTTTTGTGCGCATTTAATTTCATGACTACAGAGTTGGGCAATGGCCTGATCTGCAATGCGGTTTGAGAAATAACATGCATAAGCACGTCCGATCCACATTAAAAAAGCAGCCATAGAGTGTCTGAGAACCTTCCCCCACACTTTTCTTAGCCAGGGCTGCTTCTCGGCAGGGTTGGACGGACCCCCCAGAAAACTGGAGACTCCTCCGGTGGGCCCTGGCTTCTCCTTCAGGAGAGTTCATAGTGCCGAGGTGAGGCCATGATGATGATAGAGGCCACCATTAGTTGGAATGCAAACGCAAGTATGCAGCCAGCCACCAACCCACCCACAGGCCACAATACTAAACTGTCAGATTCCTGGGCAGATGCTTGCACTTGAAATGTGGCCTTTTAGGCTCGTGGAGGCAGAAGCTTTTCACAACCTCATGCCTCGTGTCCGTACTCGGTCCCCAGCCGTAACTATTTCTCCCGGTGTTGTCTCCGCCTTCTACAAGCGGGTCCCTGAACATTACTGCTGGTACATATCTGTGGGAATTTGCTTGCCTCCTACCAGCCTGGAATATTTCCAGTAAACTATGGAACGACACCATGGTATTAGCACTGCCCCCAGGACCATTGGCAAAGCCATCCCCAATTTCCTTCTCAGGAATTTTATTTGGTAGACTGAGTGGCTGCCCAAATACATTAGTTTCTCACAAAGGAGCTGAAGAAAGAGTGGCAGTAGGTGTAAGTTTCTCGAGCCTGTTAGATATTAGAGGGTGAACGTCAGCACATTAGATCAGTGGTTAGCACTGAAGTCTTGCAACGCTGGGTTCAAATCCCAGCAAGGACAACATCTGCAAGGATTTTGTATGTTCTCCCCGTGTTTGCGTGGGTTTCCACCTCAGTAAAAAAGCAGCCATAGAGTGTCCGGGAATCTTCCCAAACACTTTTCTTAGCCAGGACTGCCTCTCAGCAGGGTTGGATGGTCCCACCAGAGAATCTTCTGGTGTGCCCTGGCTTCTACATCAGGAGAGTTCATGATAGCACTAACTTTGCAGCTGCAATGGGGTTCTTGAGCGGGGGAGAAAGGTGAGACCTTAGAATCAAATCCTCTGGTGGGCACAATGTTTTTCAATCTGAAACAGCTTCACAGCCTATCTTTATAGGGCCTTTAGGAGGCCCTTACTATTCTTAAAAGGCCAGCAGTTGGTCCTCGCTTTTGTTAGAGAGCCATCAGCCGGCTATGCCAAAAATTCGGACGCAACCCAATACCCCTTTGAAGTGACATAGAGGAGGGTCTCAGTAAAAAAAATGTTCCCATTATAAAGGAGCGGGTCTCCTATAGTGGTAATGCCCATGCTGTGACTGCAAGGGCTGGAAAATTTGGGGAAAACTCCACTAACAATTTAAAGACACACAGAGCAGGGCCACAGTAACAAGTACAACATGTTCCTATTAGAAAGGAGAGGGTCTGCTATACAGTTATAGGGTATGCAGTGAGTCCAACGGCTGACCAACTTTAGGAAAAACCCCACTAACAATTTAAAGACACATAGAGCAGGGCCACAGTAACGACAAATTTCCATTAGAAAGGAGAGGGTCTCCGACAGTGTTGGCCTATGCAGTGAATTCAAGGGCTGCCAAAAATTGGGAGGCACTTCAATGCCCCTTGGAAGAGACTTAGAGGGCCTCATAAAAAATGTTCCCATTAGAAAGGAGCGGGTCTCCTATACTTGGAATGCCCATGCACTAAGTGTATGGGCTGACAAACATTTACCCCTGGAGGGTATACATGAAAATACTGTATAATTTTTTTTTTACGGGCATCATAAACACCCTGTAAAAAAATTATGTGGGCGTTGCATCACGGACCACGGTCACCCTGGTGATGTGGTGGTGGTGGATGAGCAGAAGGAGGAGGATAAAAGCAAATCAGGAAGCGTATACCCATGTGTGGGTGTGAAGAGGTGCATGGGAATACACCTCCCAAAAAAAGACACTGGATTTGAGTTTATGTTATGCTGCTATCATTCGGTGGTGTTGCGAAGTCTGGCCCAATCCAGCCCTTGTTCATTTTTATAAGAGTCAGCCTGTCAGCATTTTCAGTTGACAGGCGGATGAACTTATCAGTTATAATTCCACCAGCGGCAATACAAAGCCGCTCTGAAAAAACTCTAGCGGCAGGGCAGCCCAGGACCTCCAAGGCATAGAGAGCCAGTTCATTCCACGTATCCAGCTTGGATACCCAATAATTATAAGGCACAGAGGACTCAGGGAGGACATTGGTACGGTCGGCAAGGTACTCCCTCAGCATCTTCCCAATCTTTGCACTCCTTGTGAGAGTACCCCACACTTCAGGGCCTGTGCGATGGGAGGGGCTGAGAAAATTCTCCCAGAACTTTGACAGTGTTCCCCTGCTGCACTGAAGTTGTGTCTCTCTCGCCTGTACTCCTTGGTTGTCCAACGAACTGTGATCTCTACCGCCAGCGTTTTCAGATGGGAATTTTTTTAATAGTTCTGCAACAAGGGCCTTCTGGTACTGCCCCATTTTTGTAGACCTGTCCGTCTCAGTAATAAGAGATATAAAGTTCTCCTTGTAGCGTGGGTCTAGTAGTGTCACCAACCTGTAATGACTGTCACCCAAAATTTTGAGAATGCGAGGGTCATGGGAAAGGCAGCGTAACATAAACTCAGCCATGTGTGCCAGACTGCTAACAGGCAATACTTCCATGTCCTCACCAAGAGGATGACTGAACATGCTCTCCTCCTCCTCCTCTCTGTCCTCAGGCCATCCACGCTGAACAGACGGTATGACAGTTGTGCACGTGGTACCGTCTATAGCACATGAAACTAACTCCTGTTCTTCCTCCTCCTCCTCATTTTCACCCAATCCATTGTTGGGATGAGATGATGCTGGGCTGTGTGTAATCACCCTGTGTGGTTCCTTGCTCCATCTCATCGTGCTCCGCCTGCAATGCATCCTCTTTGATTGTGAGCAGAGAGCGTTTCAGAAGACAGAGAAGCGGGATGGTGATGCTAATTTTGGCGTCATCGCCGCTCACCATATAGGTGGAGTCCTCAAAGTTTTGGAGGATGGTACATATGTCTGACATCCATGTCCAGTCCTGAGGTTTTATGTGTGGAGTCTGAACTGAAAACCGACGGCCTGGTTGATGCTGGTACTCAACAACTGCTCTCTTCTGCTCACAAATCCTTCCCAACATCTGCAGTGTAGAGTTCCAACGCGTGGGGACATCACATACCAGAGTGTAAGCCGGAAGCTGCAAACGCTGCTGAAACACGGCAAGGGCGGCAGAAGCTGTAGGTGATTTTCTAAAATGGGCACACAGGCGGCGTACTTTAACAAGTAGATCCGGCAGCTCCGGGTAGGATTTGAGAAACCACTGAACCACGAGGTTAAGCACATGGGCCAGGCATGATACGTGAGCTCGCCTCGCCTCAGAGCCGCCACCAGGTTCCGGCCATTGTCACACACGACCATGCCTGGCTGTAGATTCAGCAGTGTGAGCCACAGATCAGCCTGCTCTTTCAGAGCTGTCCACAACTCTTCAGCATTGTGCAGTTTGTCACTTAAGCATATTAGCTTCAGCACAGCCTGTTGCCGCTTGGCCGAGGCAGTGCTGCAGTGCTTCCAGCTTGTGACTGATGTGGTCATTTCGGAGATGGAGGCTGAAGAGGAGGAGGCTGAGGTGCAGGAGCTGTAGACTCTGGGGGCAGCCCTGATTGACCTAGGGCCCGCAATCCTTGGCATCGGGAGGACGTGTTCCGTCCCAAGGTCCGACTGGGTCCCGGCTTCACTATGTTAACCCAGTGTGCCATCAGTGAGATGTACCGTCCCTGCCCACAAGCACATGTCCATGTGTCTGTGGTTAGGTGGACTTTCCCGGTAACTGCGTTGTTAAGAGCAAGGATAATGTTTTGGGACACGTGCTTGTGTAATGCGGGGACGGCACACCGGGAGAAATAGTGGCAGCTGGGGACCGAGTACCGAGGAACGGCCACCATCAGGTTGTGGAATGCTTCCGTCTTCATGAGCATAAAAGGCAACATTTCTAGCGCAAGCAGTCGCGAAATGTGGGAATTTAGTAGTGTGGCCTGTGGGGCTTTGGCTGCGTATTTGCGCTCGCGTTCCAAGGTTTGGGGTATGGACAACTGAACGCTGTGCTGGACAAGGACGTGCTTCCTGATGCTGCTACGTGAGAGTGTGCAATGACAGGTGCAAGGCAGGAGGCATCTTCACATGCACCATGGACAGGGGATTCGCTTGCATGCACAACAGCGGAAGAAGCAGTGGTGCCACCCGCAGACACTGTTCTTGGACCCTGGGGTTAGGCCCACAAAGTCGGGTGCTTTGCTGACATGTGCCTGATCATGCTGGTGGTGGTCAGGCTGGTCGTTTTGCCACCCCTGCTGATGCTGGCCTGGCAGGTGGTGCAAATGGCCTTTTTGGGGTTATCGGCAGAGTCTTTAAAAAACAACCAGACTCGGGAAGACCTAACAATTGTACTGGCAACTTCCTTCGTGTTGGTGTTACGGGTGTTCCTTCGTGTTGGTGTTTCTGCGGCCACCACACTGCTTCTTCCTGCCTGTTGGAGTGCTCTGCCTCCCCCAACCTGTGTGCTGCTGTCCTAGCTCTGCATGTCCTCCTGCCATGTTAGGTCAGTTACTATATCATCCACCACCTTGTTTTCCACTTCCGCACTCTTGTCCTCCTCCTGACTTTTTGACAATTGTGTCTTATCATCGTCCACTTCTTGTTACACCTTCCCACCATCGCCTTCGTGTGACCATGGCTGCTCAAATATTTGGGCATCGCTATATGCGATCTCCTCTTGCCCCGCTTCAAGTGGATCGGGCGAGAGGCCCCAATCTATAAATGGAAAAGTGAACAGCTCTTTGAAATGTCCAAGTGAGGGATCAGTTGTCTTTGGGCACTCGGCATGGTGGGAGGAAGGAGGTTCAGGGTGAGGAATATGCGGTCCAGACACACAGCTACTGAGACCGTGTGGAAGACAAGGCGGTGGTGGTGGTGGTGGCGGTGGCTAAGTGACTGGAAGCATTATCTGCTATCCAACCAATGAAATTTTGACACTGCTCTGAGTTCAATAGTGGTGTTCTGCGGTCCCCTATTACACTGTGTTCCAAATTATTATTCAAAAAGTGTTTAGGAGTGATAAGGTAAGAATTTTTTTGTTTGTCAGTTAAACTCATTGATCGTGATGTGTGTCAGGGCTCTTTATATCACTGTAAGCAATTGCAGACACCTGTGCTAATTAGTTTGGCAGGTGTGTCCAATGAAAGGCAAGACTACTTAAGAAGGCTGTCCCACATTATTAAGCAGCCTACATTTTCTGCCAAAATGGGAAAGAAAAAGGATGTGTCGACTGCTGAGAAGCAACAAATTGTGGAGTGTTTAGGTCACGGAATGACTACAATCAACATTGCCAAGACACTTCATCGTGATCATCGCACAATCAAGAAGTATGTAGCTGATTCACAGTACACACGTGTGCGTGCTGATAAGGGAAAATTGAGGACTCTTTCCTACAGGCAATTACGTCAGGTTAAAAGAGCAGCTGCAAAAAAGCCATGTCATAGCAGCAGACAAGTTTTTGAAGCTTCTGGTGCCTTCAACGTCCCCCGAACAACAAGATGCAGGGTCCTTCAGAGGTTTGCAGCTGTGCGGAAGCCATCCTGTCGACCTCCTCTATCCACTGCACACAAGCAGAAACGGCTCCAGTGGGCCAAACAATATATGAAGACTGACTTCAAAACTGTTTTGTTCACCGATGAGTGCCGTGCAACGTTCGATAGTCCAGATGGATGGAGTGGAGGATGGCTGGTTGATGGACACAAAAGAATGGTCTATTCTCATCAGATCTATATCCACAGGTGTGCACCACCAAAATAGTCATGTAAGATAGGGAAAGGGGAAAGTAGGAAAAGTGTGGATATAAAGAAATATAAAATGCATAAACTTTATTGATTAATTAAAATCCTATAGATGTAAAATTGCTCATGCATCTATAGATGCATATAAGGTAACCACCTACTGATAGAAAAAGTGGTACCAACTAATAGATCTGGCTGGATGTAGTGTAGGGCAAATTATGGGACACCTCAGTCAAGTCCCTCTAATGTAGGACCGAGGTTGTATATATATATGTGATATCCCCATATATTGGAATAGCCTAAATATGAATGTCAGGTGGAACAATTAAAGTTGAAAATATATATTGCTATGTAGCAAAATGTACATGTATAAGTCTGCCTTAGGGCATTACTATTCAGCACCTGAGGGACATATATATATATAGGCTTGCAAAAATCCAGTTGTTTTAAGTATTGTAACAGTGGGAGATATCAGACATCAGCACTCACTCTCTGCTCAATCACACAATTGCACAGTATATGTATTTAGACTGCTTATTAATGAGCCGGCACTGTTCAAAATCATTAGCAGGAGGAGATCACACTGTCAAGCGATCGTCTCCTCTGTTACACTGAGGAGCCGTCCGCTGCCCCGAGCGACTCCTCACATGTCAGAGGTTAATGATCACACTGTAATTCAGCCTGTCTAAGACATATATGTCCGTCAGGTGCTGAATAGTAATGCCCTAAGGCAGACTTATACATGTACATTTTGCTACATAGCAATATATATTTTCAACTTTAATTGTTCCACCTGACATTCATATTTAGGCTATTCCAATATATGGGGATATCACATATATATATATACAACCTCGGTCCTACATTAGAGGGACTTGACTGAGGTGTCCCATAATTTGCCCTACACTACATCCAGC
Source organism: Phyllobates terribilis (assembly GCF_046119375.1). NCBI lineage: Eukaryota > Metazoa > Chordata > Amphibia > Anura > Dendrobatidae > Phyllobates > Phyllobates terribilis. Next base: position 780,969,841 of record NW_027362762.1, read on the forward strand.
CAGATCTATTAGTGGGTACCACTTTTTCTATCAGTAGGTGGTTACCTTATATGCATCTATAGATGCATGAGCAATTTTACATCTATAGGATTTTAATTAATCAATAAAGTTTATGCATTTTATATTTCTTTATATCCACACTTTTCCTACTTTCCCCTTTCCCTATCTTACATGGTTGATGGACACCCAATGCAAACACGGCTACAGCGCCAACAAGGAGGAGGTGGAGTAATGTTTTGGGCTGGAATCATGGGGAGAGAGATTGTCGGCCCCTTTAGGATCCCTGAAGGGGTAAAGATGAACTCCATAATGTATGTTGAGTTTCTCAAACAGCACTTCCTGCCATGGTTCAAGAAGAAGAACCGTGCATTCCGCAGCAAGATCATTTTCATGCATGATAATGCACCGTCTCATGCTGCACATAACACATCTGCATCTCTGGCTGCTATGGGCATAAAAGGGGACAAATTTATGGTGTGGCCCCCATGCTCCCCTGACCTCAACCCCATTGAGAACCTCTGGAGCATCATCAAAAGGAGTGTCTATGATGGCGGGAGGCAGTTCACATCTAAGCAACAGCTCTGGGAGGGTATTCTGTCCTCATTCAAAACAATTGAAGCAGAAACCATCCAAAACCTGCAAATTCAATGGACGAGAGAGTTCAGAAGCTCCTTTCGAACAAGGGGTCCTATGTGCAAATGTAACATCACCTAGAATAAAGTTTTGAGTTGAAAACTGTTTGATTTCAGTTTGTAATAACCTGCTAATGCTTATAACTTCAAAAATGACCATTTTTTGGATCTTTGTTAAAATGAAAAGGTTGAAAACTCTGCTGTGCATAATAATTTGGAACATGCATTTTGAGTGCAGTTTGAGTGTTTTATTTTTAAAAAAATATACTGTTATCATAGGCAGCTTGTACAAAAACCTTTCAATTGTACTCTAATAGTTATTTGACTGGAAAATTACAATGACAGCAATTCATATAGGTAATTTGGGAAAATCTGAGAAAATATTATTTGCATAATAATTTGGAACACAGTGTAATTGGGACAGGAAGGTAGAGCGAGAAGATGTGGGTGTTTGTTGTGGCACAATTTCAGCTTGCCCATGGACTCGGCCTCTGCATGCACCATCATGTCCAGTTCCCCGTCCCTTGCCACGTGCCTTGCCCATTTTAAATGGAGGACAATATCTTCCACGCTCACTACAAATGACTGAATTTGGAGCGAACTTATATGTGATCCGTGTGACGGACAAACCACAGTTTTAAATACCTGGCCTGTAGGTAACTATTTTGAACAGCAAACTGGTGTCAATTGCTTCACTGACACACTGAAACAAATTTTTAATGGAGGCCAGAAATGGCAGTATTTTCTGAAAACGTATATGTGATCCGTGTGACGGAGAAAACACGGATTTAAATACCTGGCCTGTAGGTAACTATTTTGAACAGCAAACTGGTGTCAATTGCTTCACTGACACACTGAAAAAATTTTTAATGGAGGCCAGAAATGGCAGTATTTTCAGCACAATTATATGTGATCCGTGTGACAGACAAGTTTTAAATAGCTGGATTTTTAGCGCTGTAATATGGAAAAGACCTGGCTGTATTCAGCAGTGCCAACAAGCAAATGACGCAGAAAAACTGTGTTCTCTGGATGGCTTTTTAAGCAAATAATGACGATGTTGTCCTTGGTGGGATTTGAACCCAGGACCCTAGCGCTGCAATGCTAATCACTGAGTGTGTACAAACCTATTCACACTTGGTTGCTGACCAATACTATATCTATTAGGCCACTGCCTAAAACCGTGATCATCAGACATGATCCTATATTACTGCAGTAATAATCCTGCATTTTTTGGAACGTGACAAACATTATACTCCATTTAAAGGGAATCTGTCATGTCCTGTCTACTATGTAAACCGCCCCCATTGCGTTGTTAGTGATGCAATGTCATGCTTTTTTCATTAAAATTGGCGCTAATATCATGAGTATGTAGCACTTTATACACTTATATCCTACCTGCTTGTTTAGTCATAAGGGTGTGATCCTCACATTCAGTCAGGGCTGGCACCGCCCACGCATTTGCATTCTGCTCCCGGTTTGCGCTGAAATAAATATGGGGCGCTTGCGCAGTATCACATAGCCAGCCAGCAAAGCTTGCAGCGCTGCGAGCCATGCATGCGCTGTGACAAGCGGCTCCGGCTGCACATAGTGAAGCTGGGAACTACACAGTTTCACTGCGCACACGCTGGGAACCGCTGATCACAGCGCATGCGCGGCTCCCAGGACTGAAAGCTTTGCTGGCTGGCTATGTCATACTGCACAAGCGCCCCATACTTCAGCGTGAACCAGGAGCAGAATGCAAAAGCGTGGGCAGTGCCAGCCCTGACTGAATGAGAGGATCGCACCCCTGTGACTAAACAAGCAGGACAGTGGCCGCAAGGGAAACATCCCACCACGGGTCCACGGGACCGAAACGGGTTTGATGGGGACGACGACATAATTATTGGATAATTATCATCGCCAAATATCTCCCTCTCCCAAGCGCCAAAGAAGAGGTTGGAGTACGAGGGTGCGCAGGCCGCCCCCATAGCCGTGCCACACTGCTGCAGATAGACTGTATCTTTAAATAAAAAATAATACTCATGATATTAGTGCCAATTTTAATGAAAAAAGCGTGTTAGTGATGCACATTGCATCACTAACAATGCAATGGGGGCAGTTTACATAGTAGACAGGACATGACAGGTTCCCTTTAAAGTCTCCCAGTTGTGTGTTCAAACCTATTCACACTTGGTCGCTGACCAATACCACATCTATTAGGCCACTGCCTAAAACCGTGGGCATCAGACATCATCCTATATTACTGTGGTAATAATCCTGACATTTTTGGGAACATGACAATTATTATATTCCATTTAAAATGGGCAAGGCAAGTGGCAAGGGACGAGGAACTGAACATGATGGTGATGGTGCACGCAGAGGCTGAGGCAGTGGTCAAGCTGAAATTGTGCCTGCTGAGAGAGCACAACAAGCATCCACATCATGTCGCTCTACCTTCCTGTCCCACTTTCTAGGGGGCTGCGGAACACCACTCTTGAAGCCAGACCAGTGTGAAAAGGTTGTTGGTTGGATAGCAGATAATGCTTTCATTCAGGTTGCCACCACCACCACCCTGCCTTCCACACGGTCCAATCTCAGTAGCCGTGAGTCTGGATCACATATTCCTCACCCTGATCCTCCTTCCTCCTACCATGCCGGGTGCCCGGAGACAAGTGATCCCACACTTGGACACTCCGAAAAGCTGTTCACTTTTTCAATTACAGATTCGGGCCTCTCGCCCAGCCAGCTTGAAGCGGGCATGAAAAGATAACATATACTGATGCCCAAATATTTCAGCAGCCACGGTCACACGAAGGCGACGGTGGGAAAGTGCAATTACTGTTGCAAGAGGTGGATGATGATGAAACACAATTGCCAGCAAGTCAGGAGTAGGCCCAGAGTGCATACACGGAAGACAAGGTGGTGGATGATGAAGTCACTGACCCAACCTGGGATGGTGACATGCATAGCGAGGACAGCAGTGCAGAGGGGTAGGGAGGAGTAGCACCACAACAGACAGGAACAAGCAGTGGGTGGCCACAGACACAAGGAGGGCAACTGTTCCCCCAACACCAACACGAGGGAAGTTGACAGTTTAACTGCTTGGTCTTCCCGTGTCTGGCTCTTTTTAAAAGACTGTCCAGTTCACCCCAAAAAGGCCATTTGCAACATCTGCCATGCCAGCATCATCAGGGGTAGCAAAACTGCCAGCCTGACCACCACCAGCATGCACATGCTCATGACAGCAAAGCACCCAACTAGTTGGGCATAACGCCAGAGTCCAGAAACAGTGTCTGTGGGTGACACCACTGCCTGCTCCACTGTTGTGCGTGCACGCCAGTCCCTTGTCCATGGCGCAGGTGAAGATGCCTCCCACCCTGCACCTGTCATTGCATACTTGCAACCACCACCATCAGCAACTACATCCACGTCCAAGAGCAGAGTTCAGTTGTCCCTACAACAGTCCTTTGAACGCAAGCGCAAATATGCAGCCAACCACCCACAGACCACAATACTAAACTGCCATATTTCTCGACTGCTTGCACTGGAAATCTTGCCTTTTAGGGTCGTGGAAACGGAAGCTTTTCGCAACCTCATGGTGGCGGCTGTCCCTCGGTCCTCAGCCACCACTATTTCACCCAGTGTGCAGTCCCCGCCTTACACAAGCACGTGTCCCAGAACATTACCCGTGCACTCACCAACACAGTTACTGGGAAGGTCCCCCAAACCACGTACACGTGGACAAGTGCTTGTGGCCAGGGAGGGTACATCTCACTGATGGCACACTGGGTTAATATTGTGGAAGCCGGGACCCAGTCAGCCCTGGGATGGAACACGTCCTCCTGACGCTGAGGATTACTGGCCCTGGGTCAATCAGGGTTGCCCTCACATTTTACAGCTCCTGCACCTCGTCCTCTTCAGCCTCCATCTCTGAAATGACCACATCGGTTGGAATCTTGAAGCACTGCCTTGGCCAAGCGGCAACAGGCTGTGCTGAAGCTAATATGCTTAGGTGACAAACTACACACCGTTACAGAGTTGTTGAAAGCTGTAACAGAGCAGGCAGATCTTTGGCTCTCACCGCTGAACCTACAGCCAGGCATGGTTGTATGTGACAATGGCCAGAACCTGGTGGCGGCTCTGAGGCTTGGCAACCTCGCACACGTACCATGCCTGGCCCATGTGCTCAACTTAGTGGTTCAGCGGTTTCTCAAAACCTACCCAGATCTCCCTGAGCTGCTTGTGAAAGTACGCCGCCTGTGTGCCTATTTCAGAAAATCACCTACAGCTTCCGCAACCCTTGCTGTGCTTCAGCAGCGTTCCAGCTTCCAGCTCACCGACTGGTGTGCGTTCACCACACGTTGGAACTCAATGTTACTTATGTTGGGAAGGATTTGTGAGCAGCAGAGGACAGTTGTTGAGTACCAACTTCAACACGCCCGTTGGAATTCAGGTCAGCCTCCGCACATAAAAGCTGATGAGTGGGCATGGATGTCTGACATCTGTCTCGTCCTCCAAAACTTTGAGGATTTGACCAAGATGGTGAGCGGTAATGACACCATAATTAGCATCACCATCCAGCTTCTCTGCCTACTGAAATGCTTGCTGCTCACAATTAAAGAGGAGGCTTTGCAGGTGGAGCATGATGAGATGGAGAAAGGAACTATTCAGGGTGATGCTACACAGCCAAGCCTCATATCTCTACATGGATTGGGTGATAATGAGGAGGAACAGGAGCTGGTTTCCTGCGCTACAGACAGTACTACCGACACAACATTCATACCGTCTGTTCAGCATGGATGGCCTGAGAGGGTGATGAGAGCATGGACAGTCGTCCTCTTGGTCAGGACAGGGAAGTCTTGGCTGTTAGCAGTCTGCCACACATGGCTGGCTTTATGTTCCGCTGCCTTTCCTGTGACCCTCGCGTTGTACGCATTTTTAGCGACAGTAATTACTGGTTAGTCACACTTCTACACCCAAGCTACAAGGAGAACTTTCTCTCTCTCCTTCCCATGACAGATAGGTCTAATAAAATGTTGCAGTCTCAGAAGGAGCTTGTTGAAGAATTATTAAAAAAAATTGCCATCTGAAAACGCTGGTGGCAGAGGTCACAGTTTGTTGGATAACCAAGGAGTACAGGTGAGGGAGACACAAATAAGATGCAGCAAAGGCAGGGGAACACTGTCAAAGGTCTGGGACAGTTTTCTCAGACTCTCCAGCGCCCAGGTCCTGATGCACGGGGTACTCTGACAGGGAGGGAAAAGTTTTGGAAGATGCTGAAGAAGGAGTACCTTGCCGACTGTACCAGCATCCTCCGTGATTCCTCTGTGCCTTACAACTATTGGAAATCCAAGCTGGACATGTGGCATGAACTGTCTCTCTAAGCCTTGGAGGTCCTGGCCTGCGCTGCCGCTAGCTTTTTATCAGAGCGGGCTTTTAGTGCCGCCGGCGGTATTCTAACTGATTGGCGCATCCGCCTGTCAAATGACTTATCAAAATGAACAAGAGCTGGATTAGGCCAGACTTCTCAACACCACCGGATGATAGCAGTGGAACATAAATTCAAATTCAGTGGTTTTTTTGGGGGGGGTCTATTCTCATGCAACCTTTCACACCCAGATATGGGTATACGCTCCATGATTTTGTCTATTTTACGTCACTCTCCTCCTTCTCCTCTACCACTGTATCAACAGGGTGACCATCATGCAACACCCACATAATTTTTTTAACGGTGCTTATGATGCCCGTTGGAAATTTTTTTAGAGGCCTACCTCTAACATTCTGTATGTTACACAGTATGTTCATGTATATTCCCCAGGGGTAACTGTTTTTCAGCCCATGCACTTAGTGCATGGGCATTACCAGTATAGGAGACACACTCCTTAATAATGGGAACAATTTTCTTAATGAGGCCCTCCTCTACATCTCTTCAAAGGGGTATTGGAGTGCTTACAAATTTTTGGCAGCCCTACCACTCACTGCATACGCAATAACAGTATAGGAGACCCACTCCTTTATAATGGAAACATTTTTTTTAATGTTGCCTTGCTCTGCATCTCTTTAAAGGGGTATTGGAGTGTGTCATAATTTTTGGCAGCCCTGCCACTCACTGCATATGCAATAACAGTATAGGAGACCCACTCCTTAATAATGTGAAGGCTAATTCAAATCTATTCTATATTCTACAATATTAACGCTTATCTGAAATTTGTGTATGGGTGAGATATTGCACTATGGACAGATTATTACACACAGCCAGACAGGGATTATTGCCTTATACTGCTTGATGCTGCAACCAAACAAAAAAAAAAAACTATTCTATTCCCTATTGATATCGCTGTTATAAGCATTTAGAATAGGAACAGGTTCTACGTATCATCAGCTGGAAAATGAGTGTTCATTCTGGTCATATACATATCTTCCGCATTGCATAACTTGTTATATTTTTTCCATGCAATTACTGACCGATTCATAATTTTTACAGTGATCTGTACTCTGAAATTTATCTTAATTGACAGAAATTTATCATAGCTGACAGAACTTCATTGAAGTTTGCTGAAATATTTCAAATTTGACAGAAATTAATCAAAGTTTCTCATCTGTCCCTCTAAAAGTAGTGGAGACTTCCTGCTGGCAATCTATAAATTGTGAGGGCCGCCTGCTGGACATCTAAATTTCAAACTTTATAGAATATATACAAAAAATAAAATTTGACATCCTGAGATGGATATATTATACTGCAGTAGCAATATACGCTTATGCAAAGCATAGCCGGCTGACAGCCCTCTAACAATAGTAAGGGCTGCCTGATGTCCTTGTAAAAATAGGCTTTGTGATTTTCAGATTCCCTCTTTCATAAATGAAACAGGATGTGTCTGATCATGTCTCACACACCACATGGCCAGATAAGGTAGTAAAATGTTAAAATTACATTTACTGGTGAATGTATTTTTCACCGTTGAAAGCAATGCAAAAGTGCAAAAATGCATAAAAAACGCTGCGTATGAACATATCCCAAGGTGTGGAGGAGCATTTTTATTTTTGGTTATTTATTTTGCCTTATATACAAGTCATTACCCTGGAAAGAATATTCCTTAAAGAGGTTGTCCACTACTATTAACATTGCCCCCATTGATTTAAATTGTGGCAACAAGTATTTTTGTAAATACGTTCTGAGTTCTTTATTGCCTGTGAGTGGCGCTATCGCTGGCCGCTCACCAGGCATCACGTGACCTAGCTGCAGCCGGCTCTGACATTCGCTGATGTCCCATCAAGTTCCGGCTGCAGCCGGGCGTGACCCAGTGATGCGTTCCCCGATTGATGAGCTGTGGGCGGGCTTTCACTACACATCACAGCCCAGCATCCACTGCACGCTTTCCCAACGAAAGAAGAGGAGAGGGAAACTGCGCGGTGGATGCTGGGCTGTGACAAGCAGTGAAACCCCACCCACAGCCCATCAATCAGGGGGGGCGCATCACTGAGTCACACACGGCTGCAGCCGGAACTTGATGTGACATCAGCAGATGTCAGAGCCGGCTGCAGCTAGGTCACGTGATGCCTGTGAGCGGCCAGTGATAGCGCCACTCACAGGCAATAAAGAACTCAGAACGTATTTACAAAAATACTTGTTGCCACAATTTAAATCCATGGGGGCAATGTTAATAGTAGTGGACAACCTCTTTTACATTTTTCCAAGGAAAATCCATTTTGGTTTCATTTTTGTATGTTTTATTGTGAGTCTGTAAAAGTGGTGTAATACTCTGATCACGTTGTTGACAGCAGTGATCTGGGGGTCAGAAATGCTTCCAGGGGTCTTCCCTATGCTGTTCCCATGTCATTTGAGCAATGTTCCCATCGATTTGGGCAATTTTTAGGCCCTCTGCAGACCGCCGGGTGGAGCCGCCTGATAAATGCTCGAGTTTCCCATAGACTTACACCACCAGAGTATTTCAATTTCTTCATCCCGGGTAACGTTTACCCGAGCATTTTAGTGCTCGCTCATCACTAATCACAGTGTTTTTTGGACATGCATTACATAATTTTGTGTTGGGGTCTGCATGGGTGAAATATTAAAGATACTATTGTGACATATCGGGTGAAAACCTGTACTGCTCTGTGTCATGAGGGTCTTATCCTGATTCTCTATCTTTGTTCTGACCCGAGTTATGAGGAGACATGTAAAGGCATGCAACACAGAAATTCCGTTTTTTAAAACTGAAAATTATTTAAAAAACCCCTAAAGTATCTAGAATGGTTTTCTTCACATTTTGCATTCTCTAACACACTAATACCAGAGAACACAATCTCAAAAAGAATTAAAAATCTAGAGGAAAATCGCGTAGGCTCGCTTGACATGAAATGAATATATCGATAGCACACAGAAAGAGATCTCCATCACTAGTCTCTAACGCTAATAAAAGCGCCATTGTGGGCGGCCGCATAAGGCAGGTACATGGCGGACCTTATGTATAATCAGTAATCCTCCAGCACGGGCAGACAACTATAGAAAGCCCCTCATAGTGCACCGTGCCCGCCCGTGTAGTGACGGGTCCCCCTCAATTCTGTCACATCCTGCTTTACAAAACCTAGTTACACAAGTAATGCACAGCCGCCGTCCGCCCTCACCCAATATGGCGGATAATCCACTTCCGGTAAATAACAGGCAGACTTCTCTACATATCTCCATGGAGACCGCGGTAAAACTAAGTAGCTGAACCGGAAATGTTCCTCCGCGCTCTGACGCCGCCCACATCCCAGGCTGCATTGCGTTTCGGTGATTTTCCTGCTGAATGTGCTACTAGCGGCTCAGTCATCGGTGGCTGCACAGGTAGGCGGCTGCTGAGTGCCGGCAGGGGGCAGACGCCGGGGGCCCTGGTCGTCCTATCATAGGCTTCCGTGTTATCAGCAGCACGTACTGTCCGCGCCATAGCCCGGGCACAGGGCTGTGCAGTGACATGTGTACCCCATGTGCGGGAGCAGTGCCCACACTGTGTGTTATTAGTATAGAGCATCTTTATTCCAGGGTGAAGTATCTATGACTAGTCTGCAACTTCCCCACTGTAATCACAATTCTACCTACACATAGGTGTACGGCAGGACCGGCCCCCCCTGTTACGTACGGTTGTACGGCAGGACCACTGCCCCCCCTACGTACGGGTGTACGGCAGGACCGCCCCCCCATTACGTACGGGTGTACGGCAGGACCGCTCTCCCCTCCCCGTTACTTACGGCAGGACCGGCCCCCCCTGTTACGTACGGTTGTACGGCAGGACCACTGCCCCCCCCCCCCCCGCTACGTACGGGTGTACGGCAGGACCGCTCCCCCCTCCCCATTACGTACAGCAGGACCGCCCCCCCGTTACGTACGGCGCAGGACCGGCCCCTCCACTTGTCTCCATTGTACATATGAGAAGAGTCAGTGCTGCAGAGCCGTGGAGTCGGTATAAAATGTACCGACTCTACAATATATAATAGATTGAGTACAGTAGTACAATGCAGGATGTGCTGTAAATGTTTTCATAAGAATTTGGAAAAGTTATGAAATGTCCTATAAATGTCTGTTCTGTTCCTGATCTAAGGATCTGGGCTTTTAGTTGAGATGAATCTGTGCTGCACTTTATGTACACGCTCAGTAGTGAGGGCCGGGCTGTGGAGTTGGGTGTCAGAGAAATTGAGGAGTCTGAGTCTTAGGTTTGGCTTACCGACTCCACAGCCCTGCTGTGCTGGTGTCTTAGGTTTTGTCAAATCTCATTTTACTCTACATCAGAGGTCTAGTTTTGTAATTAGCCCCAGTGTATACCTCCGATGTGTCCATATTCCCCATTCACCTAACATATGCAAAAATTGTTTCCTTTCAGCATACAATGTGCCGGTTTGTGTCAGCACAGATGTTTATTTCCACTGTATAGGAAATCTCTCCTGCCCATGGGTGACCCATGTCTATACAGTGGATGTATGACAGCCTTCCTTCTGAAGTATAAGGGTTTAGATCCTCCTGGCAGATACCTCCAGTTTAGGCCCGAAGTGCGATGTGAGCACACACACGTCAGTCACATTTGTGTTGCGGATGGGCAGAAGCTGATAACGTCATTTACCAGTTTTTCTGCATCGCACTGTTCACACTGCAGCTCTGGGTTTCAGGACTAATTTTAGCACTAAAATATTTTTATTGTTTTTATCATAAAATGAATAAGTTGTTGCCAAAGATTTTTTAAAACTTCACTTACTTTTTGAATGCAGTTTTCCTGCGCTGCTGCTCACATGGTCTCCGCTCTTTTGGGTTTAGTTTTTTGCAACGATGAAGTGCCATCTATGTACATGACCGCTGCAGCCAGTCACTTGACTCAGCGGTGGTGGTGTCTGCATGTATGGCGAGATTGGATGCTGCCGTGTTGTGCATAGATAGTATGTCACCATTGCAGGACACAGGGTAGTGTAGATCACAGGAGGGGCAGTGCCAAGGCTATAGGGATTTAATATCTGATTTATGTTAGGAAAAGGTTAAAAAAGTTCATAGCTCTTTGATTATAATTAAGAATATTGTCATTTATAAAAGCATTTTAGAGTTGGCTCCTTTTTTTCCCAAAGTTTGTGTCTTATTTTAGCTAAGACCAATTCACTTAAAGAAACACTACTAATATTTTTCTTCTTATAATTGCACCTCCACCTGATCTAATTGTCACAATCTACATTTCTGCTATACATGGTGTACTTACTTCTATATAATTGTCCTATTTTCTCCCCAGCATTTTTAGCTCCTATGCTGCATTTTATTTCTCAATTTGTGCTAAAATCCCATGATTCATCAGTACCGCATTGCATGACCAGCTAGAGCCAGTACCATCTCTGCCTGCTGGTATGTCTCTGATTATCCTTCCTTCTACATTCTCCTAAATAAGCAAAAATTCTATAAGTATACAGTAAGGGAGACTGAACTGTGATCTGCTACATCATAAAAATGTGACGGGGCTGTGCAGTCATCATTATTACCTATGATAGGAGCTTCTGTTCAGTACTCCTGTGGTACAGTCTGGGCAATTTCATCACATGAGAACTTCTGTTAACCAAGATTGTGTCCTCTTAAAGGGAACAAAATTACATGTAATTCCTGTGTAGGGGAAGGGGTGGAGTGTGTCAGCAAAAGATCATGACCTACAGTAATTGAAAAGAAGGGATCCATGAATTTGCAGATCGGAAGGAAGAACAAAATAGGGCAATACTAGCTGAGCTATGCGTATAGGGGTACTCGTATAGGATGAACAGAACACCCAAACAAACCTGTAGCGCTACTTTAAATGGACCTGAGCTGCAAATGCAGACACAACCTATGGACATGTGTAGTGCTGAATAAAACAATCATTGCTTTCCAGTCATAGAGCGACCTATGTAAGTGTGTTTTTGTAGCGACACTGAATGGATGTTTGGTTTGCTAGGATAACTAGCTTTATATGTGAATTTATTTCTTTTGCAGGACTGTCTATACTATGGCTGCTGCCACCATAGTGCATGATACATCTGAAGCTGTGGAACTATGTCATATGCATGGCCTTTACTTAAAGCCTATCTCAAAAATGATCATCAGCGTAGCGCTCCCTCAACTGAAGCAACCAGGAAAATCCATCTCAAACTGGGAAGTAATGGAACGTCTAAAGGGCATGGTGAATAACCATCAGTTCTCCACTCTGCGAATCTCCAAGAGCACCATGGACTTCATACGGTTCGAGGGAGAAGTAGAGAACAAGAGCTTGGTTAAAGCTTTTATAGCCGCATTGGAAGGGAAGAGCATAAAGCTAAGCGGCTTCTCTGATATTCTGAAAGTCCGAGCTGCCGAATATAAAATAGATTTTCCCACAAGACACGATTGGGACTCTTTCTTTCGAGATGCAGAAGACATGAATGAAAATTTACCGGGAGAGAGACCGGACACCATTCACTTAGAAGGTCTTCCTTGCAAGTGGTTTGCTTCAAAAGATTCTGGGACTGAAAAACCGAGTGAAGAAGTACTTGTAAAGGTGTTCAGTGTGTTTGGCGAGATTAGGAATGTGGATATCCCCATGCTTGACCCATATAGAGAAGAAATGACGGGCAGGAACTTCCATACTTTTAGTTTTGGTGGCCACTTGAACTTTGAAGCCTATGTACAATACAAGGAGTATGTCGGCTTTGTCAAGGCAATGAATGCTCTGCGTGGTATGAAGCTTATGCATAAGGGGGAAGATGGAAAAGCTGTGGCCTGTAATATAAAGGTTTGTAATTGTAGTGTTAAGAAGATCACTTCTTTTCTCCTATTACATTTCCCCAGAAACTGGAACAGAGCTAAAAACAAGGGTCTCAAGTGGTGCAATTAGCGTATTCCTTATCTGAAAATAATTGTAGCATTTCTCAAGGGACTGTTCAGACATAAGAAGAAGAAATAGTGATCTCAACCCTCACTGCCACTCTTTATAATAACACACAACAAAAAAGGAAAACTGCTGGGTGGATAGTAACAGAAAAAGAGTCAGTCAGAGGAATGTTAAGATCATTCATATCTTTAGCCTTTTTCAACTTATTAGAACGCACTAAATGTATCTGGTATATAAGAAACCTTACATGTCCTTCCAAAACATGATAATCCGGCCAGATAAATTACAGTACAATCCTAGTCCATATGCCTACCATAAAATCCCCATAGCCTCAAGTTTTTGGATATTTTCTGCAACCTTGTCAAAATGTCACCCAATGCTTTACATTCATGGGCGACTTTATGCAATTTAACATACCATTTAACTTTTTTGAGGCTAAAAGTCCTGATCCAAGCAGAGTCCATTAAAGGGGTTTTTCCACGAACGAAAGTTGATTTTAATCAATTGATCTTGGAATAATAAGTTCCACAATTGGATGTGTTTAAATATAATGTTCCTGTGCTGAGATAATCTTATAAATGTGCCCCTGCTGTGTACTGTGTAATGGCTGTCTGACCGTACAGGGACATGGTCTGATCATACCACATCTCCTGGGCAGGGGAGAAAGCAAAAAGAGGATACAGACATTACAGCATGGGAATCACAGCTGATTCTTTCTTTGAAGTAAAACATTGTTTAAAAACAGGCAGGGAAATGCTTTACCTCACAAAAAGAATCAGCTGTGATTCCCATGCTGTACTGTCTGTATACTCTTTTGCTTCCTCCCCTGCCCAGGAGATGTGGTATGATCAGACCATGTTCCTGTACGGTCAGACAAAACTATTACACAGTACACAGCAGGGGACATTTATAAGATTATCTCAGCACAGGAACATTTTATTTAAACACATCCAATTATGGAACATGCAGGAAGGTGCAGTGGGTGCGATCACCTGGATTGTCTAACTAGAATAAAAACCGTTAACTGCACACAATGCAGTCATGGAAAACTCAAAACTGCTTTGTTTCATATCATATGACACAATAAATCCTAGGAGAAGACATTACATTATAGCATTGACTATATACATAGGGAAAATGATGCATAAAGTGCAGATTGTGGTCAGGGACATTACCTAGTTATGGCCTAAACGGTACTACAGATCCAGACATAGACATTGCACTGTGTATAATGGGAATGCGGTAATCGGGTACAACCAGATTATCAATAATACTTATCCCAAAGTGTGAACGCTGCACCCTAATAGGGATATATATAATCTAGACAGAAAATACAGAGGAGTAAGAATATTACCAAATTAGAAAATTAACTTGGTAAGATCACTTCCATTGCAATAAAATATTCTATTTCATGGGCTTTATTACAATTCTTAGGTCTCATTTGACACAACCAAGCACCTGAGTGAGACCTCTATTAAGAAGCGACAACTGGAGCGTCAGAAGTTACAAGAACTAGAACAGAAGCGAGAGGATCAGAAGAGAAAAGAGAAAGAAGCTGAGGAGCGGCAAAAGGAGGAGGAACGGTAAGTCCACCTCCATCACTCATCTTGTTTTGCAGTGTGAATCGGCCACTGACATATCTTCAGTGTTCTAGGGGTTGTACCCTTTCAGACAATGTTTCGGCCTACATGCAGTTTGTTATAATATGACACACTGCGCTGTACTCCCATCCCCCACATTGGCTACCACGATGTCATGAGCTCCGAAGGGGGCGTTCCATTTCCATGAGCCGAGACACTGAGCTCACTGATTGGCTGTAGATGTGACGTCAGAGCCAATTCCAGACGCTGGAAACAGCGGCTTAGTCTCGCCGGTTGACCCAAGGAGGGGGGGCGGTTTGTTATTTTTTAACAAACTGCAAATGAGGCCAATCATTACTTGAAAGAAAATGATTCAATTTTTTTTTTTAGCATTTAAAGATAATCTACCAGCATATTTTGACGTATGGAAATATGTAATGGCTGTGTAAGTGCTTCCAATGAAAATGAGACTTTTCCAATAGAAATCAGTTATGCCCGTCATGAGAGATCTAATCTAGAAGCCATATGCAAATGAGTATGGAAGTGCAGCCTGATTTGCATATGATTTACATATCAGATTTCTCAAAAATTGCATAGCAGATCTCTCCATAAAAGGTACCATTTTCATTTTTAGGCTACATACACTTGCTATTTAGCACCATAAACGTGCTGTAACTACCAGGAAAGCTCTTGGCAGTAACATCCCTATAGGTTCCTGTTCACTCAAAAAGGTTGAAAGTGTCCATATGGCCTCCATTGATCCACGGTATGTTACCAATGCTGTGTTTTGTGGGTGTGGACTGCTTCCAGTAAAAAAAAGTTTCACAGTTACGTTTTTATACAGTAAGAGCTAGTGGAGATATACATCAGGAAATGATCCGGACATATACCTCCAATAAATTCTGTAAAACTCCGTGTGAGAAGATCTGAACCATAGGGGAACATAAGTGATTTTACTAACGTGAACTGGTTGTCTTTAAGGAAACAGAAGGAACTAGAAGAGTTGGAGAAGGAGAAAAAACGGAAGGATAAGATAAAACGGAAGGAGGAGAAGCAGCGAGAACGGGAAGCTCGCAAGAACAAGAAAAAATTACAAAAACTACAAGCCGAGGAACAAAAGAGATTGCAGGAGAAAATCCGATTTGAGGAGAGAAAGCTTTTACTGGCTCAGAGGAATTTACAGTCCATCAGGTTAATTGTGGAGCTTCTGAGCAGAGTGAAGGTGAGAGCTGGCTGCATGGATGAGCGTCCAGCGTGGTATCACGTAACTTCTTTCTGCTGATTACACAGAGAATTAGTAAGTGTAGATGATTTTTTTGTGTTGATTACAACAATTCTGTGCACTTTTTTTTCACCCTATTTTTTGTCATGTAATTTTTAGTCTTTCTGCACAGAACATGCCTCGCACAACTACATCTTATATACAGCCTAAGATAAAAGGGGACGTATGGGCAATGCTTGTTAGCGCTATCAGCTTGCATCGTGTCTGCCCCATTAGGGAAATGCCTGGGGCTGCAAAGGAAATGCAGTATTACATAGCGACCAATCAGGTGAACGCCTCTAAAATGTTTACCCTCTTAATGACATCTGCCGTACGTGTACGGTGCTGCGGGGGTTGCGTTCCCACAAACCGCTGTACATGTACGGCGTGACTATCGTGCGGGCTCATTACGAGCGCCTGCGCGATCAAAAGCAGATGTCAGTGCTATATGAGAGCCGACACCCTGCAGTAATGCCCACAATCGGTGGTAGCGCCGATCGTGGACGTTTAACCTCTCTGATGCCACTGTCAATAGCGACAGCAACATCAATCGGCAGAGGCAGCTCCCTCCTGCTTCGATAGGCACAAAGCGATTGCAATCACGTTGAGCCGATGGTCACCATGGTGACCCCGGGCTGAAATATGGCCGCGGGGTCACCCAGGTACTGTCGCCTCTAAGCTCAGACCAGGAGCTGACACTCCTCCTCACTGCGAACGATGCACTGAGCTCATGCCCTGCAATGCAAAAGCATTGCAAACTATTAGATCAGAGCAGGGAAAGTTGATGACCCATCCTGAGACATGGTAAAAAAAAAAAAAAAGTTTTTAAAAACTGAAAAAAATATATCACAATAAAGAACAAAAAAAAAATGAAAAAATATGAATCCAATAAATACATATATTTAAGTAAAAATAAAGTACACATTTGGCCCACCAGTTAACTCCTTCAGTGAACACTTTAAAAAATGTGACAAAAAACAATGCTTTTTTCTTCATATTGCTGAACGAAAAGTGGAATAAAACGCAATCAAAAAGTCCAATGTAAATAAAAATAGTATCGCTGAAAACATCATCTTTTCCTGTCGTACAGCTCCATCAGCGGAAAAATAAAAAAAGTTCTAGCTTTAAGAATAGAGCGATGCAAAAACAATTCTTTTTTTCTATAAAATAGTGTCTCGAAGCATGAGCTGGGCACTACAATAGCAGATTTGCAATTTTCACTCAGCAACATCCATTGTAATTTCGAAAATAAGGTCACGTGAGGGGGAAATCTGCAATTCTGGCACTTGGGGGCTCTGTATATGGAGTCCGCAAACTATTCTATGATAATTATGTTCTCCAAAAGTCAAATAGCGCTCCGTCCCTCCGGAGCCTCGCCGTGTGGCTAAGCGGTACTGAATAGCCACACATGGGGTATTGCCACGTTCATCTGAAACTGTGTAACAATATTTGATGCCATTTTTACCCATTTCCCCATGTGACCATGTAAAATTTGGGGCTAAAACAACATTTTGGTGGTGAAAATGTAATTCTTTTTTCTTCGCTGTCCAATGGTATAAATTTCTGTGACACCTGTGCTGTCAATATGATCACTGCATCCCTAGATGAATTCATTGAGAGGTGTAGTTTGTAAAATGTGGTCACAAGGTGTGCCCCCGTGCTCTGTTGTCTGTATATATCAGGGGTGGGGAACCTTAGGCCCGCGGGCAGTTTACACCTCTCGATGACCTTTTATTCACCATCCCGGGCAGATTCCCGGTGACTGCGGTGCTTGGGCCAGCAGCTGTATTTTGTCGGCCACCGGTCCATTAATTTCTTCTTGCTCTGTGAGAACAAGCACACGCGGTGTTCACTACTGAACGCTGAGGCACGTGCAATGAAATATTACATCCTGATACCAGCACCAGGACGTACTTTGAGGGTGCAGTTAGCGCGCAATTTGTACGGCCCCAGAAGGATGGTAGAAATATCCAAATGGCGCTTGGCAGTAAAAAGGTTCCCCACCCCTGGTATAGATCAGTAGTAGTAAGTCGGCAGGAGAGCGGTGTCACTACCCAGCGGTGCAGGAGACTAGTGGGACAGCACCGCCCATGACACGAGCGTCACTGATGGCTCTTTCTTTCAGGGAGTGGGTAGGGGCTGTGACAATGATCGCGTCGTCTGCCCCCTGATGATGCTTTGCTTGAGAATCCCAGCATGCACTGGTGATAAAACGAATTGTCATCAGACAGGAAATAGGGAAAAAAAAATACAAAAGCAGTTAGGGAATTCTTAAAGCAAGTATATTAGAAAATAGTTTAGAATTATGGGACTAAATAGATGGGGATTTAGGAGAAAAATACCTTGCCTTCGGACCACCCCTTTAATGGAGCATTGATAAAGACAGTGGCCTTCACATAATTTGCAGAGAGACAAGACAGATAAATGGAAACTTTCATCAGATAATGTCTAATTATTTAAATCTAGTTTTTGGGTTGCATGTATTTAAAAAAAAAAGTTTTCAATTATTTAGTTTTCCTATTATGATTTGTATTTGAAAAAAGTGACTTAGTAATTAGTGTTGAGCGAACGTGCTCAGATAATGTGCAATTTGAGCATGCTCAAGTGTTATTCGAGTATCTTCGACGTGCTTGTCTAATATGTTTGTCTCCCTACGGCATGTTTTGCGAATGTAGACAGAGGCAACACGTGTGGGGATTGCCTAATGAACAGGCAATCCCCTCATGTGTTGCGTCTGTCTACCTCCACAAAGCATGCAGCTGCAGGGAGAGAAATATTATCAGAGCACGCCGAAGATACTCGAATAAAACTCGATTTCACGTTATCCGAGCACGTTCGCTCAACACTATTAGTAATCTTGCATTTCACAGGGGCCACTGGGACTTTCTTAGACTTGTGCTTAATATTCTTTCAGGAAGAGTTTACATAATAATCTTTATTGTCAGAGGCAGGATTCCGGTGACAGGTAACAGCTCTATACACAGCTGATAACACAGAATCCACCAATCACGATATAATGTCTTAACTGACCCTCCTCTCCCTCCCTTCACAATAACCTTTGCACACGCTTATTAAATGTTTCCATACAAAATATAGGGTTGGGCTGTGACATTGTGGCTAATGTACATGTGTAGTTTTCTGAAACAATAGGAAGTTAGAATTTAAAAAAGCCCCAGTGGCCAGTGTGAAAATTGCAAGATTTCCATTTTCGATTTTTAATACAACTTGTAAAATGTGAAAAAAAAAATTGCCAACATTTTTTAAAAAAAATACACGCAACACAAAAACCTGATTTAAACAATGTAATTTGTCCAGTATAAAATGACACACAGAGTGACTACAGACTTGTGAATCCTCATAGAGCTCGCACTGTGCGTTGTGAGGATTCTCCAATGTCAGTGAGGGGAACGGCAGCGACTTGATCGCAAGTATGCGATATGCATACTCTACGCCGGAATCAGACTAGACTGTTTCTGGCTCATTTAATGCAAGTGTATTGTGCGAGGGAGAAACAGTCTAGTCAGATTCTGACCGGTAGTATGCATATCGGTGACCGCCGTTCCCAGCACTAACAGAGAATCCTCACGGCACGCAGTGCATTCATGGTGAGGATTCAGAACCACAAAACACCTTTAAGAGGTCTCTAGTTCTGATGAGGACTTTATTAAAACTATATTGAATCCCGAATGTTGTGTACATTTGGCATCTATTGAAGTTAGTAAAGTCTCAGTAGTTTAGGCCAAGGTGCGTTCACACTGCCGATTTAATGTTTGCATTGCACAATTGGCAGTTGTCCCGGGGAAGGTCCCAGGATATATGTCAAATGCATCCTTAGGCCCTCATTAATCCCACAGTTGACAAAGGACGAAGACCTCAGTGTTAGAGCTCATAATATCTTTTTTGGAATTACATGTGTATTATCAGATTTTTTGAATGGACTTTGGCCTTGTTTTACAGGCTACAAAGATTCGTGAGCAGGAGGAGAAGGAAGCAGAGAGAATTTGTCTTTTGCAGCTGGAAGAGCGGAGAAGACAACAGGAGGCAGAACTGAAGCGAGTAGAAGAAGAGAAGCAGCGTACTCTGAGTTTACACCGGAAGGAGAGGGAGTTGAGAGAAAAGTTGGTGAACAGTCTTCTCAACAGGAACCTGTGCTCTGACTCTCAAATGAAAGAAGACGTTACTCCTCAGCAGATTTATCCTCTCAAACCCAGCGAAAACCTCCCTCGTGACCCACCTGTGAACTACGTCACATCTACCTCAACACAAACGCCACCAGACTACGAGCCGCTCAGACCTTACATCAACTATGCAAATTCATCTCTTCATGCTGTAAATGGAGTCTGCGCAGAAGACCCCCATGTCCAGGATTATAACCAGATGACAGTCCAGAACCCAGGGCGACCTCTGTACTCGCTCACCAGCATTCTAGGCAATAAGATGATGCATCATGAAAACTCCTCAAGTAGAGATCCAGATTTACAGGAGGGGAGCGGAACACTTCACAGTGAAGCCGATATAGACGACGCACACAGACACTCGAAAGCTGCTAAGTACAGTCACACTCAGGACACAGAGCGCAGGCAGAAGACCAAAAACAAACGGGACTTGAGTAGAGAGGATGATGACCACAGAAAGGTGAAGAAATCACATAAAAAGCATTCCTCTAAGAATCACAGCCCACGGAGAAGAAGTGTCAGCTCCGAACGTAGCAAAAACAAGGGTAGAGAGAAGGTTAGGTACAGTCATAAGGAGAAGAAGCATCACCGCAGATCTTACAGCAAGGACAGGAGATCCTGGAGTAGTTGAATGTCGTCTGTCTCCAGCATGGCACCTGGGTGAAAAGCTTCTTCTCTTCAGTGTCTTTGTTAAAAAACTGAATAATATGACAGTAAGAGATTAGTAGCAAAGCTTCAGTGCTGCCAGCATGGTATCAGCGGTATCAGCTGTACGTCAGAGATATCTGAGACCGATAAGGAGGCTCCTAGGCAAAGGCTAAGTAATGTACAGCTAACAACCAGGCCAGCCCTATTATGCAGCTCCCAGCTGATTAACCGCGTCACACATTGTCCATATTGGTCAGATAATTATAAAAATGTATCTATCTGTAGAACCACTTTAAACTTGAAGGTGCTGTGGCTGGTCTCCGTAAAGAACTGTACATATTAATGAGTTTTTCGTCCCTTCAGGTCCATTTCAGTTTATTTACATACATTTCAAGCGCAGTTTTACTAAAAATGACACATACATTTTTTTTATGGAAGATCTGTCACCAGAATTAGAGTACAAACTGCATAAAATATTGAATAGCTTAGTCCTGACGAGGCTAGTGTACTTTCTCTGAAAATCCATGTCACAGCTGTATAATGTATACTAGTATTACTATACTGACATGGATTTTCAAAGTAAATACACCATTTCCTTTCAGTCTCACGTTGCTCTGAGAGAAGGATGTTATAGAGTCTGATGAAGATCTCAAGCTGAGGTAGAAACACGTTGCTCTTGTTTCAATAAAAGTCCATTTGCTAGGTTGCTATGCCATTTAGTTCAGCATAAGTGCAGCTCTCACTAGTGCCTCCCAGAGCTTCCATTGTGCGCCTCTACCGTTCCTCCTGGAACTGTTTCTCCCACTTTCTCATTGTTGCTTCCCTGGAGGGAGTTCGGGTCCTGGTAATTGGCAGCAGTAGTGCGGCAGTTTCCCTTTGTGGAATCCTGACATGTGCTTCTGGCACGACACTAAAACATAACTACCTGAGGTGAGCAGTAAACTGTACCTCTACTTTATTTCTGTGGTACCACAACACAAAGTGCTGTTTTGTTTTTCTAGTAAATCACATTCAGAAATGCGAGATCTGTCTAATGTCTGGAGTTGATATTATGGAAGCTGGTGACAGATCCTCTAACTCCTAGTGGCTTTGGTTTTAGGGACCACATAGGATTGCAGAGCTAGATTCCAGATCTGGGTAATAAAATATTTATTTTTCTTTTACGTAAAACCATGAGTGCTCTGGTCTGTTTTATTTCCATTGGGGTTTATACTTTATGCAGATTTCTTTCTATGATATAACATCAGTAGATCTTGGATATATTTTAATAGTAGGGCTTCGGAGTCGTGGAGTCGGTATAAAATGGACCGACTCCTAAAATATGTAATAAATTGGGTACAGTAGTTCAATGAAGTTTGTGGGGAATATTTTTTCATAAGAATTTGGGAAAGTTATGAAGTGTCCTATAAATGTCTGTCCTATTCCTGATCTAAGGGTCCAGACTTTTAGCTGAGATGAATCTGTGCTACAGTAAATTTATCACTTACACATGAGCCATGTATGAGGGAGTCGGAGTCATGGAAATTGAGGAGTTGGAGGTTTGGCTTACTGACTCCACAACCCTATTTAATAGGAAACTCCATAAAGTTTTGTGAACTCACATTCTTTGTATATGGGCTATGCTCTCCAGTAGGTTACACTATGGCAATACTTAGATTCTACATCTCCCATTTTATCTATGTAAATACTTTTATGACAAAAGTATTTTAGAAGTGATATCTTTACTGGCTAATCAGAAAAATTATATTTGCAAGCTTTCAGAGAACAGAGGCTCATTCATAAGGCAGGTTTACAAAAATGTCTTATCTGAAATGCAGCTGTCATTATGTACATTTTTTCTATGTTATATATGTCGATCGGTGTGGGTCTTTGTCCGGAGACCCCCTCAAATAGCACAAAAACAGAACTTTGAGCTGTGCAGCTCTTGTATGCCGAGTGCACACAGGGCAGTGTACAGGCTTCATAGTAAGTCTATGGGCCCATCCGCTCCATCTCACAGAGCAGTGAGCAGACCCATGACTTACTATTAAGCCCTTCAAGAGCTGTACTCTTCAGAGCAGTGTTTTCTGCAGTCGGTGGGAGTCTCGAGACCTGGACTCCCATTGAGTGGCAGCTATGTTCGTATCTATAATGTATATAAAAAATAGTTTGAACAGTTACACTTTACGGGGTTGTCTGGTTTTGTTAAAAGCTTTAAAATAAGCAGCATTTACCTACTGATCACCTACCATTCAGCCCTGTTTCCTGCTGTTTTTTGGTGACAGGTGTACAGTAGTGATGCTACATGTGCAATGCTTTGTTGCAGTGGTCACACGTTTTAAATCTGACACATGCATAATCAGCTTTGGCCCCATTTTCTAATTAAAGCGGAAAACACCTTTACAAGAATTGTCCCATGAATAAATTACTTTTTTAATTAAGAGATCTTTTAAAATAAGGTTCCACAATTATATGTGTTACAAAATGTTCTGGTGCTAAGATAAACTTATAAATGTGCCCCTGCCATTTACTGCGTAATGGCTATTGAAACAAAAAAGGCCAAACGCATCATACAAAGAAAACGCAGGCTGCCCGGTCAAAGTGTATGTCGGGGCCAGCGTAAAAAACACCGACTCAAACTATGATGTTAGAAAAGGAGAGTAAGAATTTAACTGGCATATAAAATGTAATTTTATTGAAATATAAAATATAGTAATACACAATAGTCAAAGGTAACAATATATAAACAGACAAAAGTGCAATGTGCCAGAAAACTGCAGAGCAACATAAAAAATCTGCCATTGTATTACTGCCAATAACGTGCAGGGCAGACAGGACTACATGACCAGGGACCACAATTTAATAAAAAGTAGGCAAAAGGGCACTGTATAATATGACCAGAAGTAAATTTGGGCCGCCAGAACCTTACCGAAGATCAGGTATCAACCATGAAGCACTGCAGGTGGGGGTGGTGGGAAGGAATGCCCTTCCCATAACCCTGGTGGTGCCGTTTTGCCTACTTTTTACTAAATTGTGGTTCCTGGTCATGTAGTCCTGCCTGCCCTGCACTTCAGTGGCAGTAATACAATGGTTGATTTTTCTGTTGCTCTTCAGTTTTCTGGCACATTGCACTTTTGTTGTCTGTTTATATATTGTTACCTTTGACTATTGTGTATTACAATATTTCATATTTCAATAAAATTAGATTTTATACGCCAGTTAAACTCGTACTCTCCTTTTCTAACTGTGTAATGGCTGTGTCAGACTATGCATGGCTGCTCCAGTTCATGGTCAGCATATACCACAGCTCCTGGCCAGCAGGGTAGCATGTCACTTATGATAAGTGATTATACAGATGAAACAGGGGCTTACAGCTGCTCCTTTCTGATTTAATACATTTCCCTGTTAGTTTTTTCACAGGTGCAAGTGTTTCCAGCCCTCTGAGCTCATCATAAATCAAGTCAGTTAGGTAGGACCTCCAGTGTCTGCTGACCTTATGTATCACAGACTTGATTTAGGATGAGCTCAGAGGACTGAAGACACATCAGAAACACTTGCTCCTGTGATAGACCAGGCAGGGAAATGTGTTACCTTAGAAAAAAAGCTACTGTGAGCCCTTGCTGTTTCATCTGTACACTCACTTATCATAAGTGACTTGCTTCCTCCCCTGCCCAGCAGGGTCACTTTTATAAGATTATCGCTAGTGATGAGCGAGCTCTAAAATGCTCGGGTCAAGCAAATTGGAATACTCGGGTCTTTGACCCGAGCAACGAGCCCAATGTAAGTCTATAGGAAACTCGATCATTTTTCAGGCGGCTCCCCCCGGCAGTCTGCAGAGGGCCTAAAAATTGCCCAAATCGAACAGTGCTCAAATGACATGGGAACAGTATGGGGAAGACCCCTGGAAGCATTTCTGACTTCCAGCTCACTGCTGTTAACAATGTCAGAGGTATTACGCCACTTTTACGGACTCACAAACATACAAAAGCAAATCCAAAATGGATTTTCCTGGGAAATATGTTAAGGAACATACTTTCAAGGGTAATGACTTGTATATAAGGCAAAATAAATAACCAAAACCAAAAAACTCTTCCACACCTTGGGCTATGTTCACACGTAGCGTTTTTGATGCATTTTTGCACTTTTGTATTGCTTTCAACCAAGACAAATGCATTCACTGGGAAATGTTATTTTAACATTTTATAACCTTATCTGGCCATGTGGGGTGTGACACATCATCAGACACATGCATACAGTGCTGAAAAGACATGGGAACAGCATGGGGAAGACCCCTGGAAGCATTTCTGACTTCCAGCTCACTGCCTAAAAGTGTGCTCATCATAAGTGATCCTTGGCACATGCGAAGATGCCTCCCGCCATGCACCTGTCGTTGCAGTCATGCAACAATCACCGTCCACGTCCTTGTCCCACTGCAGCATTCAGTTGTCCCTACCCCATTCCTTGGAATGCAAGCGCAAGTATGCAGCCATCCACCCACCCACAGGTTGCAATACTATACTGCCACATTTTTGACAGCTGCTTGCACTTGAAATGTGGCCTTTTAGGCTCGTGGAGGCGGAAGCTGTCCACAATCTTATGGCGGCGGCAACCGGGCATCCATACTCGGTCCCCAGCCACCACTATTTGTCCCGCTGTCGTCTCCGCCTTCCACAAGCAAGAGTCCCACAACATTACCCGTGCCCTCCCCAGTGAACTTACTGGCAAGGACCGCCTAACCACAAACACGTGGTCAAGTGAATGTGGCCAGGAATGGTACGGAGCCAGTCCACAGCTTTTTTTTGCTGAGCGTTGTATTTCACCACAGCCATAATCTTTAGCTCGGTGAAAGGACTGGCATATAGGGAAACCCTATCTACTCTGGGTGTCATTTCTCCCAGGAAGTCCTCTAATGCAGCTTATTGCAGAAGCAATGGCAGCCCATCCAATATCAGCTCACACTTGTCGGTGGTGCTTTCACACACAAACATCTTTCTTTGCGCATTTAATTTCATGACTACAGAGTTGGGCAATGGCCTGATCTGCAATGCGGTTTGAGAAATAACATGCATAAGCACGTCCGATCCACATTAAAAAAGCAGCCATAGAGTGTCCGGGAACCTTCCCCCACACTTCTTAGCCAGGGCTGCTTCTCGGCAGGGTTGGACGGGCCCACCAGAGATCCGCAGACGCCTCCGGTGGGCCCTGGCTTCTCCTTCAGGAGGTTTCATAGTGCCGAGTGAGGCCATGATGATAGAGGCCACCATCTGCTTAGTTTTCTGTTACTTGGAATGCAAGCGCAAGTATGCAGCCACCCACCCACAGGCCGCAATACTAAACTGCCAGATTTCTGGGCAGCTGCTTGCACTTGAAATGTGGCCTTTAAGGCTCGTGGAGGCGGAAGCTTTTCACAACCTCATGCCTCATGTCCATACTCTGTCCCCAGCCGCCACTATTTCTCCCAGTGTTGTCTCCTTCTAAAAGCACGGGTCCCTGAACATTACTGCTGGTACTTTTCTATGGGAATCTGCTTGCCTCCTACCAGCCTGCAATATTTCCAGCAAACCATGGTACGACGCCATGATATTAGCACTGCCCCCAGTAACGAAGCCATCCCCAATTTCCTTCTCAGGAATTTTATTTGGTAGACTGAGTGGCTGCCCAAATACATTAGTTTCTCACAAAGGAGCTGAAGATAAAGTTGCAGTAGGTGCAAGTTTCTCCAGCCTGTTAGATATTAGAGGGTGAACGGCAGCACATTGGATCAGTGGTTAGCACTGAAGCCTTGCAGCACTGGGATCCTGGGTTCAAATCCCAGCAAGGACAACATCTGTAAGGATTTTGTATGTTCTCCCCGTGTTTGCGTGGGTTTCCACGTCAGTAAAAAAGCAGCCATAGTGTCCGGGAACCTTCCCACACACTTTTCTTAGCCAGGACTGCTTCTCGGCAGGATTGGACTGTCCCACCAGATAATCCTCTGGTGTGCCCTGGCTTCTACATCAGGAGAGTTCATGATAGCACTAACCTTGCAGCTGCTATGGGGCTCTTGAGCGGGGGAGAAAGGTTAGCCCTCAGAATCAAATCCTCTGGTGGGCCCAATGTTATTCAATCTGAAACATCTCAGTGGGAGTTGTATTTCACCACAGCCATATTCTTTAGCTCGGGTGACTGGCATAGAGGGAAACCGTATCTACTCCGGCTGTCATTTCTCCGTCACCAGGTTCCGCCCATTGTCACACACTACCATGCCTGGCTGTATGTTCAGCGGTGAGTGCCACAGATCAGGCTGCTGTGTTACAGCTTTCAACAACTCTGCAGCGCTGGGCGGTTTGTCACCTAAGCATTAAGCATGTTATCTTCAGCACAGCCTGTAGCCGCTTGGCCAAGGCAGTGTTGCAGTGCTTTCAGCTTGTGACTGATGTGGTCATTTCGGAGATGGCGAAGGAGGTGCAGGAGCTGAACAATATGATTACATTGAGGTTACATTGGCGACTCTGTTTTCTCTTTCCCCATGACGGCACCACGGAGAGAGGGGATCCGCCCTTCAAGGACAGGAAACCTACAGATAAAAAGGGCGGCACCTCTCTCCCGCATCAGTTGGTTTCCTGCCCTTGACAGGGACCTACGGATGGAAGTTCCTGAAAAGGAATGAAGAAAATGAGAACTTACCAGGCCCGGCCAGACCGGCTCAGGCAGCGGGGGTTCCCTGCCACGGCTGGTGCGGTGTCCTGTAGCGCCACCGCTAGGGTCAGCGGGCCTCTAGGGTGGCAGGGAGACGCGACACAGCAAAGAACTGGATCGCCGCGGTCTCCGGTGGCGTTGAGGCCCAGGTGGAGAGTATGGCGGGGCTTCCGGGGCTCGGGTTAGTGAGTAGGCCTGAGCCCGGGTTGGAGGCTTGCCTGGGCTTCGCGAAGGTCGGAGCGTCTGGGCGGAAGTGACGCGGGGCGCGCGCCGGTAGTGACGCGGCCGCAGGTCCCTCTGGGAGCGGCGCGTTCAAACGCGCATGGGAAACTGCCCGCACGGGGCGGGCGCTCCCCTCGTTGATGGTACACAGCGGTGGCCTAGCGGGGGGGGGCACACCTGATAGCCGCAGATGCCAGGCCAGAAGGGAGGGTGGACCCCTATAGAGTTTAAATGGTCAGGGAAGCACAGGGGAAGTGCTTCCTGGCATTCTCTGGCACTCTGCAGCAATGAGCGAGCAGGAGCCCCAGGAGGTGCAGTCCCTGCACCCCCACTCACCATCGCCTCAGAGGAAGCGTATGAAAGAATCCTCCAGCGGCCCTTCACGGCAAGGTGACGGAGGTAGCGGGCGTTCTGGCAGGTCTTCACAACGTGGCAAGGACTCCAGCACGGCGTCAGCCTCGATGAAGGACCCAGCTACTGGAACGGATTCCTCTTCAAATCCGGTATTCCCTCTTACTACGGGTCGGTAAGTGATCTTCGTGAAAGCTCACTTGTATCTTGAGACCCCCCTCTCTTTTCTTCTGAGGGAAGGAAGAGTACGGGCAAGTCCAAGCACAGGGCCTGCGCGCTTTGCGCAGCGGATCTGCCCACTGCATGGCAAAAGAGACTGTGCAACTCATGCATCGAGCAAACTATCCAGGACATAATGTTTAGTGGCCTAGGACAGAAGAAAAAGAGATCCTTCCCTCTTAATGATCAAGTACAATCTCTGATTAAGAGGGAATGGAGAAAACCAGAGAGGAAAGGGTTGTCACCAAAAAGGAAATACACCTTTGAAAACCCTGTGTGCTCCTTCTGTGGGAAGGCGCCTAAAATTGACATTGCGATAGCCAAAGCCTCTAGAAAGTTTTCCCTGCCATTTGAGGACATGGGGTGCTTAAAGACCCTATGGATAAGAAAGCTGACTCCTTTTTGAAAGGAGCTTGGGAGGCGGCAGGGGGGGTTAAAACCCCCGGTGGCAGCCACATGCACGGCCAGATCTTTGATGGTCTGGCTAGACCAACTAGAAGCGCAGTTGAAGGATAAAACCTCAAGGGATGATATAATACACTCCATCCCAGTGATGAAGGGCGCAGCGGCTTTTCTGGCTGACGCCTCAGCCGACTGTCAGGCTGGCAGCTAGGGCTGGGAGTTTTTCAAACACAGCTAGGCGGGCCCTCTGGCTCAAATGCTGGCCAGGCAACCTCCAAACGAAGTCTAGGCTGTGCTCCATCCCGTGTGAGGGGGAATTCTTATTCGGGTCTACTCTGGATGATATCCTGGACAAGGCCGGGGATAACAAAAAATGCTTCCCGGTCCTCTCCGGTACTTCTTTTAGGAAATCTTTTCGGAGTAGGAAATTCATGCGAAGGAGACACCCCAAAGACCAGGACAGGAGGCAGAGAAAAGCCAAGGGGTTTATGTTTAACAGGCCCCCTAGTGACAATAGGAAACCCGCCCAATGAAAGGCAGCCCTAGGTGGGGGGGGGGGCTTCTCCATTTCCTCCCGGCCTGGGAAAAAATATCAAACGTGCGCTGGATTTTAGACCTGATAAAATCGGGGCTAAGATTCCAGTTGCTCTCCACTCCCCGTCCAAATTTCATAGTAACCCCCCGTGAGGTCTTCAGGGGTAGAGCAGTTGGCTTTAGAACAAGAGGTTCTAGGCCTAGTGGACAAGGCAGTCCTTCGGGAAGTCCCAGCTCAGGAGGTAGGCGATGGGTTCTACTCCCCTCTATTCCTCAGGAAGAAACCAGATGGAACATTCAGGACTATTGTAAATCTAAAGAAATTTAACAGGGTTCTGAAAGTTCATTCGTTCAAGATGGAGTCAATAAAAACATCTGTGAAATTGTTGTTCCTAGGCTGATTTATGGCTGTCCTGGATCTGAAGGACGCATATTATCATGTCCCCATACACAGAGACTACCAAAAATTCCTAAGGGTAGCGATACCGATAAGGGGCGCAATAAGGCACTACCAATATATGGCTCTCCCCTTCGGGTTAGCAATAGCCCCAAGAGTCTTCACAAAGGTGGTGGCAGAGGTTATGGCCCATCTGAGGGAGAGGAACATCCTAATAGTCCTGTACCTGGACGATTTACTTATTATAGGCAACTCGTTCAGCCATTGCAAGGACCATCTAGCAAATGGCATGGGTTCCTTGACGAGTTTAGGCTGGCTTCTGAATCTGAAAAAATCCAGGCTGGAACCAGATCAATTGCAAGAGTACTTGGGTATCCTGTTAGATTCAAGGAGTCAGGAATGCCGTCTCCCGGCAGAGAAAATCCAAAGCATGATGGCCCGAGTGTCCTACGTGAAGAACCATCCCGATAATGACACTGAGGGGAGCAATGTCCCTCCTAGGCTCCATGACTGCCTGCATCCCGGGGGTCCGCTGGGCTCAGTTGCACACCAGGGGCTTACAATGGGAGATCTTGGGGGTGGAAAGGTCACTAAGAGGGCACTTAGAAGGTCGGCTGACCTTATCATCAAAAACTTTGCTTTCCCTGACATGGTGGACAGAGGGGGACAATCTAGGCAGAGGCGTCCCATGGACAATACCAGTATCTCAGATACTAACGACGGATGCAAGCCCCAGGGGGGGGCTCATCTAAGTGACCAAGTGGCTCAGGGGGTCTGGTCGCAGGATTTGGAAGGGGTATCCTCCAACATGAAGGAACTTCTGGCGGTGAAGTATGGCCTCTTAGAATTTCTAGACACGCTAAGAGGGCACCACGTGAGTGTTTTCGGACAACAGGGTAGTGGTGGCATACCTAAGTCACCAGGGGGGTACCCGGTCCCATTCTCTACTACGGGTGTCCAGTTCTATCCTCCGGATAGCAGAGAACAATCTAGAGTCTCTATCGGCACTCCACATAAAAGGGACAGAGAATGTCACGGCGGACTTTCTGAGCAGGACCCAGTTGAGACAGGGCGAGTGGGAGCTGAACCAGCGAGTGTTCGACAAAATCACAAGGGTTTGGGGGCACCCCCTCCATAGACCTATTCGCCAACTGGCAAAACAAAAAAGTGGACACGTTCTGCTCGATCGACCCCAGGGGGAACCCAGCGGCGCTAGATGCCTTCTCGATCCCATGGAACCACCAGCTAGCGTATGCCTTTCCTCCGATTACTTTCATTCCGGCAGTTCTGAGGAAGATCAGGGAAGACGAGGCAAACATGATCCGGATTGCCCCCTTCTGGCCAAGGAGGCCTTGGTTTTCCTGGCTAAGAATAATGTCCACCTCCGACCCCTGGGTCCTTCCGGAAGTTCCGGATCTGCTGTCCCAGGGACCAGTCCTTCACCCACCGGTAGCAAACCTGCACCTGACAGCTTGGAGTTTGAGAGGGCGCTCTTGAGGGATAGAGGGTTCTCCCCCAATTTAATCTCCACCTTACTGTGGAGTAGGAAACCCGTAACTACCAAACTCTACGGTAAAACCTGGAGAAGATTTCTTTCTTTCACGGGGTCGGACGTAGTGGGGGAGGCCCCCATTACTGCTATCTTGGAGTTTCTTCAAAAGGGGTTGGAGCAGGGGTTGGCCACAAGCACTCTGAAGGTTCAGGTGGCGGCGCTGGGAGCCCTATATAACTGCAACCTGGCTAGGGATAGATGGGTCTCCAGGTTCATGAGGGCATCCCATAGGTCCAGGCCCATCCCCTCCCGGAATGCTCCTCCTTGGGACTTAAATCCTGTGCTTTCGGCTCTGACCAGGTGTCCCTTTGAACCTCTAGCGGACGCATCTGTTAAAATCCTGTCCCTTAAGACGTCCCTTCTAGTAGCCCTCACATCGGCACGTCGGATTAGTGACATACAAGCCTTATCAGCAGGGCTCCCCTTTACGCAAATCCTAGAAGATAGGGTGACACATAGGACTGACCCAGCGTACCTTCCTAAGGTGGGATCCCTCTTCCACAGGTCACAGGAGGTCACCCTCCCTTCCTTTTGTTAAGACCTAAAAAACAAGGGGGAAGAGGCCCTTCACACCTTAGACGTCAGGAGGTGCATTATACAATACTTAGAGGCCACATGAGAGTGTAGGAAGGATAGGTCTGTCTTTGTGTGCTTCCAGGGATCTCGGAAGGGACGGAAGGCTTCCAAGAGCACCCTGGCAAGGTGGATAAGGGACGCCATCTCCCTGGCTTACTCCTCGAGTGGGTAAACCGCGCCTGCGGGCCTAAAGGCTCACTCGACTAGGGCAGTGGCAGCCTCCTGGGCGGAGAAGGCTGGGGCTTCTATCGAACAGATATGTAGAGCGGCGACCTGGTCTTCTTCCACATTCTTTAAACACTACCGGCTAAATCTAACCTCGTCTTCAGACCTTACCTTTGGCAGAAGGGTTCTGGAAGCGGTGGTCCCTCCCTAATCTACACTTCGCTGCAAATCTCTCCGTGGTGCTGTCATGGGGAAAGAGAAAGACGTAGTTACTTACCGGTAGCGGGATTTCTCGGAACCCATGACAGCACCCGTACATTCCCTCCCTTCACACATGGGTGCGCACATTTGTTTGTTGCCTTTGTATAGTCACAGGGTGTGTCTGGCAAGATCCTTTTTCAAAAAAAAAAATATATATATATAGAAATGTAAAAATTTGTGTTACTAACCTGGCGGTCCTCTCTGTGCTCTGTAAACCAACTTAAGCGGGAGAGAGGTGCCGCCTTTTTATCTGTAGGTTTCCTGTCCTTGAAGGGCGGATCCCCCCCTCTCCGTGGTGCCGTCATGGGTTCCGAGAAATCCCGTTACCGGTAAGTAACTACGTCTTTTTATACTAAAGTAAGATCCTACTGTTTTTGTTTTTTTTACGATGAATGCATTCACCGGGAAATGTCATTTTAACATTTTACAACCTTATCTGGCAATGTGGTGTGTGACACATCATCAGACGTATCCTGTTTCATTAATGATGGAGGGACTCTGAAAGTCACACAGCCTATTTTTATAGAGTCATCAGGCCGCCCTTACTATTGTTAGAGAGCCACCAGCCGGCTATGCTTAGTTGTTCCCATTATTAACGAGTGGGTCTCCTCTACTGTTATTGCATATGCAGTGACTGCAAGGGCTGCCAAAAATTCGGACGCAGCCCAATACCCCTTTGAAGTGACATAGAGGAAGGTCTCGGTAAAAAAAAATGTTCCCATTATAAAGGAGCAGGTCTCCTATAGTGGTAATGCCCATGCTGTGACTGCAAGGGCTGCCAAAATTTGGGAAAAACCGCACTAAGAATTTAAAGACACATAGAGCAGGGCCACAGTAACGAGTATGACGTGTTCCCATTAGAAAGGAGAGGGTCTGCTATACAGTTATAGGGTATGCAGTGAATCCAGCAGCTGACCAAATTTTGGAAAAACCCCACTAACAGTTTAAAGACACATAGAGCAGGGCCACAGTAACAACTAATTCCCATTGGAAAGGAGAGGTCTCCCATAGTGTTGGCCTATGCAGTGAAGGCAAAGGCTGCCAAAAATTGGGAGGCACTCCAATGCCCCTTGGAAGAGACATGGAGGGGCCTCATAAAAAAAGTTCCCATTAGAAAGGAGCGGGTCTCCTATACTTGTAATGCCCATGCACTAAGTGTATGGGCTGACAAACATTTACCCCTGGGGGGTATACATGAACATACTGTATAAAAAAAAATTTTTTACAGGCATCATAAACACCCTTTAAAAAATTATTTGGGTGTTGCATCACGGACCACGGTCACCCTGGTGATATGGTGGTGGAGAAGGAGGAGGACAAGAACAAATAACCAAAATCAGGAAGCGTATACCCATGTCTCGGTGTGAAAAGGTGCATGGGAATGCACCTCCCAAAAAAAGACACTGGATTTCAGTTTGTTAAGCTGCTATCATTCGGTGGTGTTGCGAATTCTGGCCCAATCCAGCCCTTGTTAATTTTTATAAGAGTCAGCCTGTCAGCATTTTCAGTTGACAGGCGGATGCGCTTATCAGTTATAATTCCACCAGCGGTACTAAAAACCCGCTCTGATAAAACGCTGGCGGCAGGGCAGGCCAGGACCTCCACGGCGTAGAGAGCCAGTTCCTTCCACGTATCCACCTTGGATACCCAATAATTATAAGGCACAGAGGAATCACAGAGAATGTTAGTACGGTCGGCAAGGTACTCCCTCAGCATCTTCCCAATCTTTGCACTCCTTGTGAGAGTACCCCACACCTCAGGGCCTATGCAATGGGAGGGGCTGAGAAAATTCTTCCAGAACTTTGACAGTGTTCCCCTGCCTCTGCTGGATTGGAGTTGTCTCTCTCGCCTGTAGTCCTTGGTTGTCCAACGAACTATGACCTCTGCCGCCAGCGTTTTCAGATGGGAATTTTTTTAATAGTTCCGCAACAAGGGCCTTCTGGTACTTCCCCATTTTTGTAGACCTGTCTGCATCAGGAATAAGAGATATAAAGTTCTCCTTGTAGCATGGGTCTAGAAGTGTCACCAACCAGTAATGACTGTAACCTAAAACTTTGAGAATTCGAGGGTCATGGGGAAAGCAGCGTAACATTAACTCAGCCATGCGTGTCAGACTGCTAACAGGCAAGACTTCTGTGTCCTCACCAAGAGGATGAGTGACCATGCTCTCCTCCTCCTCTCTGTCCTCAGGCCATCTACGCTGAACAGACGGTATGACAGTTGCACAGATAGTACCGGCTATAGCGCATAAAACTAGCTCCTGTTCTTCCTCCTCTTTCCCATTGTCACCCAATGCACGTTGGGATGAGATGAGGCTGGGCTGTTTGTAATCACCCTGTATGGTACCTTGCTCCATCTCATCGTGCTCCGCCTGCAATGCATCCTCTTTGATTGTGAGCAGAGAGCGTTTCAGAAGACAGAGAAACGGGATGGTGACGCTAATTTTGGCTTCATCGCCGCTCACCATCTTGGAGTCCTCAAAGTTTTGGAGTATGGTACATATGTCTGACATCCATGTCCACTCCTGAGCTCTTATGTGTGGAGTCTGAACTGAATACTGATGGCCTTGTTGATGCTGGTACTCAACAACTGCTCTCTTCTGTTCACAAATCCTTCCCATCATCTGTGGTGTGGAGTTTCAAAGCGTAGGGACATCACACACCAGTCTGTGAGCCGGAAGCTGCAAACGCTGCTGAAGCACGGCAAGGGCGGCGGAAGCTGTAGCTGACTTTCTAAAATGGGCACACAGGCGGCATACTTTGACAAGCAGATCCGGCAGTTCCGGGTAGGATTTGAGAAATCGCTGAACCACGAGGTTAAGCACATGGGCCAGGCATGGTACGTGTGTGAGCTCGCCTCGCCTCAGAGCCACCACCAGGTTCCGGCCATTGTCACGCACGACCATGTCTGGCTGTAGGTTCAGCGGTGTGAGCCACAGATCTGCCTGCTCTTTCAGAGCTGTCCACAACTCCAGCATTGTGCAGTTTGTCACCTAAGCATATTAGCTTCAACACAGCCTGTTGCCGCTTGGCCGAGGCAGTGCTTCAAGCTTGTGACTGATGTGGTCATTTTGGAGATGGAGGAGGATGAGGTGCAGGAGCTGTAGACTGGGGGCAACCCTGATTGACCTAGGGCCTGCGATTCTTTGCTTCAGGAGGACGTGTTCCGTCCCAAGGTCCGAGTGGGTACCAGCTTCCACTATGTTAACCCAGTGTGCCGTCACAAGATGTACTGTCCTTGCCCACAAGCACTTGTCCACGTGTCTGTGGTTAGGTGAACTTTCCCAGTAACTGCGTTGTTGAGAACATGGCTAAAGTTTTGGGACACGTGCTTGTCTAATGCGGGGATGGCACAGCGGGAGAAATAATGGCAGCTGGGGACCGAGAACCGAAGAACGGCTACCGCCATCAGGTTGCGGAATGCTTCCGTCTCCACGAGCCTAAAAGTCAACATTTTTAGCGCAAGCAGTCGCGAAATGTGGGAATTTAGTAGTGTGGCCCCTGCGGCATTGGCTGCATATTTGCGCTTGCATTCCAAGGACTGGGGTAGCGAAAACTGAACGCTGTGCTGGGACAAGGTACAGGTGCAGGGCAGGAGGCATCTTCGCATGCACCATGGACAGGAGATTGGCTTGCATGCACAACAGCAGAAGAAGCAGTGATGCCACCCGCAGACACTGTTCCTGGACCCTGGGGTTCGGCCCACAAAGTCAGGTGCTTTGCTACCATGTGCCTGATCATGCTGGTGGTGGTCAGGCTGGTCTTTTTTCCACCCCTGCTGATGCTGGCCTGGCAGGTGGTGCAAATGGCCTTTTTGGAGTTATCGGCAGAGTCTTTAAAAAACAACCAGACTCGGGAAGACCTAACAATTGTACTGGCAACTTCCTTCGTGTTGGTGTTACGGGTGTTCCTTCGTGTTGGTGTTACGGGGACTAGTTGCCTGCTTTCTTTCTGCGGCCACCACACTGCTTCCTCCTGCCTGTTGGGGTGCTCGGCCTCCCTCCTCCTGTGTGCTGCTCTCCTCGCTCTGCAAGTCCTCCTGCCAAGTTGGGTCAGTTACTATATCATCCACCACCTCGTCTTCAACTTCCGCACTCTGGTCCTCCTCCTGACTTTCTGGCAATTGTCTCATCATCGTCCACCTCTTGTGACACTTTCCCACCGTCGTGTTTGTGTGACCGTGGCTGCTCAAATATTTGGGCATTGCTACATGCGATCTCCTCTTGCCCCGCTTCAAGTGGACCGGGCGAGAGGCCCGAATCTATAAATGGAATTGTGAACAGCTCTTCGGAGTTTCCAAGTGTGGGATCAGATGTCTCTGGGCACTCGGCATGGTGGGAGGAAGGAGGTTCAGGGTGAGGAATATGCGGTCCAGACTCACAGCTACTGAGACTTGACTGTTTGGAAGACAAGGTGATGGTGGGGGCTAAGTGACTGGAAGCATTATCTACTATCCAACCAATAACCTTTTGACAGTGCTCCGTGTTCAATAGTGGTGTTCTGCGGTCCCCTATTAATTGGGCCAGGAAGGTCGAGCGAGAAGATGTGGGTGTTTGTTGTGGCACAATTTCAGCTTGCCCATGGCCTCGGCCTCTGCATGCACCATCACGTCCAGTTTCCCGTCCTTTGCCACCTGCCTTGCCCATTTTAAATGGAGGACAATATCTTCCACGCTCACTACAAATGGCTGAATTTGGAGCAAACTTTTATATTTGATCCATGCGATGGAGAAAACAGTTTTAAATACCTGGCCTGTAGGTAACTATTTTGAACAGCAAACTGGTTTCAATTGCTTCACTGACATACTGAAACAAATTGTTAATGGATGCCAGAAATGGCAGTATTTTCAGTGCAATTATATGTGATCCGTGTGGCGGACAAACCACAGTTTTAAATAGTTGGATTTTTAGCGCTGTAATATGGAAAGGACCTGGCTGTATTCTGCAGTGCCATCAAGCAAATGGCTCAGAACAACGATGTTCTCTGGATTGCTTTTTATGCAAATAATGAAAATTAAGATCCAAAAAAAAATTATTCCTGGCCCCTGAGATCTGGGCCTATTTCTATAAATATCTAACAGCAGCAGGCAAAACTGGAATGGAGCCTCTTCTGCTATGTTCACTTCAGTCTGCTATATACCCTGCCTGCCTATATACACTGCCTGCCTGATATTTCTGAAGATGGATTAGTCCTCAGAAGGACTGTTTGTTGAGATGGATATGTGTCTCTAATATAGTTTGGTACACCTACACTAACTAGAAACAAGCAAATCTCTCCCTAGCTCAGCAGCACCTCTCCCTACACTGTCTGATTCCGGAGTGACTGTGACGAGCATGGCGGCGCCAGGTCTGATTTAGACCTGATGACCCTCTGCGAACAGCCAATCACTGTAATGCCACAACCAACATGGCTACGGCATTACAGTGAGTAGCAGGTAATCCCTGCATGTTCATTGGCTCTGTAAAGAGCGGCAAACATGCAGGGAGGAGACCCGAACTTCTGGCGAGCGCCGAGCATCTCGAGTAGTGAGATGCTCGAGCGAGCACCGAGCAGTAGCGAGCATGCTCGCTCATCACTAATTATCGCCACACAGGAGCATTTTTTTAACATATCAATTTTGGAACTTATTATTATTCAAAAATCTATTAAGTAACATGTAATTTTTTCACAGGACAATCCCTTTAAATCTGGATTATTATTTTTTTCATTTTTATGTCTGAAACCATATCTCATACCACTACCCAACTGCTTTTGTGAACAGTACAAATAATGACTAGTGATTAGGGATGAAGGAACCTAAACTGTAAAGTTTAGTGTACGTCCCGGGCACTTAGTGTCTAGTGACTTTTTCCTGGAAGTTCGTTTTACTGTTCAGGTTTGGTGCCAATGTTTGTTGAAAGGCTGCAGTGCAGCCAACGAACAAGCTTTTAGGCCATCCACGTGGCCCTGCCCAACAAGTGGAAGAGATTGAGTACACTGATGCCCAACCACTTGTTAGGTTGGAGGATGAGTATGTGGGAGGATTAGTGCGCACAGTCAGCAGACCACCGCAGCATATCTCTGATGATGACGAAACATGCAGACCGGCAAGGGGGCAGGGGTGAGGAGTGGGTGGAAGATGATGTTGGTAAGGATAAGATCCCTGACCCCACATGGAATGAAGGCCATCTGTGTGACATGCACAGTTCGGAGGAACAGGAGGTGGCCACGCTGCACAGCAAGCGAGGAAGCAAAGTGCAAAAGCACAGCGTCCGGCCCCTAGGTAGTACGTCACCTGCTACTGCCCACTGCTCTGACTTACTGAGCACACCAAACCCAGCCCAAAGGAGCTCCCTGGTGTGGCATTTCTTCAGGCAATGTGCTGACGACAAGAGATGGGTGGTTTGCACGCCGTGCAGTTAGAGCCTTAAGCAAGGCATAAATATATTCTGGACCTGAGCACCACCTGCATGAGAAGGCATGAGCTGCAGTGGAGTACACCTGAAAAACCAGGGAAGATCAGAGCTTCCTCCTCCCCTGTCTTCTGTTGCAGTGTTGACCTCTTTCTTACGCTCCCAATCAACAGGGCCACCTGGCTCACCACAAAAAAAAGATGTGACAGCACCACCAGCAGTGTCACCGAGCATCTCCACACCGTCCCATGTAAGCTTTCAGCCCCCAAACACGAGAAAAAAAGGATGTACCCACCCACAAGCCCTGATCCTGAATGACAGCATTTCAAAGTTACTGGCTGCATTCGGCTGATCGAGACGGACATTTTTAAAAAACTGATGGCTTGTCTGTCCCATAGTACATGCTTCCCAGCCACAACTTTTCCAGGCCGCCCATCCTGCCCTAGACACGCATATTGTGGACAGAATCAAGTGGGCACTGCACAACTCCATCTGTGGAAGGTCAACATAACCACCGATACGTGGACCAGTAATCTTGGCCAGGGACGTATCTCCCTAACTGCCCAGCGGGTAAATGTAATGGTGGCTGGGCCTGAGGCAGAAGGCGTTCTGGCTCATATCCTACCATCACCGAGGATTGCTGGACATTTTTCGGTCCATGTTGCCTCCAACTCCGCTTCCTCCACTTCCTACTCATCCGGTCAGCATAACACCTGCACCACCAACTTCAGGACAGCCAGGGGGAAATGACAGCTGGCTGTTCTGAAACTCATCCGTTTGGGGGTAGGGGGGGGGGGGGAATCCCACACTGCGCAGGAGCTGTGGATGTGGATCAAATAGACCAATGAGTAATTGGTGCCGCTGAACCTCAAGCCTGTCTGGTGGTGTGCGATAACGGGCGAAATCTCTCAGCAGCTCTGGGCCTAGCCGCTTTGATGCACATCGCTTGCCTGGCTCAAGTGTTAGTTTGGAGGTGCAGAGCTTCCTTAAAAATTACCTCGATATGTTAGCTGAAAGTGCGGGCTGTATGTGCACGCTTTTGGCGTTTTCACCCTGCTCGCCTGTCTGTGCTGTAGCGTCACTTCTGCCTTCCCAATCGCCGCCTCATACAGTGGTGGCCAAAAGTATTTGCTCCCCTGCAATTCTTTCAGATAATACTCAGTTTCTTCCTGAAAATGATTGCAATCACAATTTCTTTGGTATTAATATCTTCATTTAATTTGCTTGCAAGGAAAAAACACAAAAGAGAATGAAGCAAAAATCAAATCATTGATCATTTCACACAAAACTCCAAAAATGGGCCAGACAAAAGTATTGGCACCCTCAGCCTAATACTTGGCTGCACAACCTTTAGCCAAAATAACTGCAAACAACCGCTTCCGGTAACCATCAATGAGTTTCTTACAATGCTCTGCTGGAATTGTAGACCATTCTTCTGTGGCAAACTGCTCCAGGTCCCTGATATTTGAAGGGTGCCTTCTCCAAACTGCCATTTTGAGATCTCTCCACAGGTGTTCTATGGGATTTCAGGTCTGGACTCATTGCTGGCCACCTTAGAAGTCTCCAGTGCTTTCTCTCAAACCATTTTATAGTGCTTTTGGAAGTGTGTTTTGGGTCATTGTCCTGCTGGAAGACCCATGACCTCTGAGGGAGACCCAGCTTTCTCACACTGGGCCCTACATTATGCTGCAAAATTTGTTGGTAGTCTTCAGACTTCATAATGCCATGCACACGGTCAAGCAGTCCAGTGCCAGAGGTAGCAAAGCAACCCCAAAACATCAGGGAACCTCCGCCATGTTTGACTGTAGGGACCGTGTTCTTTTCTTTGAATGCCTCTTTTTTTTTCCTGTACACTCTATGTTGATGTTTTTTCCCAAAAAGCTCTACTTTTGTCTCATCTGACCAGAGAACATTCTTCCAAAACATTTTAGGCTTTCTCAGGTAAGTTTTGGCAAACTCCAGCCTGGCTTTTTTATGTCTCGGGGTAAGAAGTGGGGTCTTCCTGGGTATCCTACCATACAGTCCCTTTTCATTCAGACGCCGACGGATAGTACGGGTTGACACTGTTGTACCCTCGGACTGCAGGGCAGCTTGAACTTGTTTGGATTTTAGTCGAGGTTCTTTATCCACCATCCGCACAATCTTGCGTTGAAATCTCTCATCAATTTTTCTTTTCCGTCCACATCTAGGGAGGTTAGCCACAGTGCCATGGGCTTTAAACTTCTTGATGACACTGCGCACGGAAGACACAGGAATGTTCAGGTCTTTGGAGATGGACTTGTAGCCTTGAGATTGCTCATGCGTCCTCACAATTTGGTTTCTCAAGTCCTCAGACAGTTCTTTGGTCTTCTTTCTTTTCTCCATGCTCAATGTGGTACACACAAGGACACAGAACAGAGGTTGAGTCAACTTTAATCCATGTTAACTGGCTGCACATGTGATTTAGTTATTGCCAACACCTGTTAGGTGCCACAGGTAAGTTACAGGTGCTGTTAATTACACGAATTAGAGAAGCATTACATGATTTTTCAAACAGTGCCAATACTTTTGTCCACCCCCTTTTTTAGGTTTGCTGTGGAATTATATCCAATTTGGCTTTAGGACAATTCTTTATTTTTTTTTTTCATTGAAGACAAATTAAATGAAGATAATAATACCAAAGAATTTGTGATTGCAATCATTTTCTCATGAAGAAACTGAGTATTATCTGACAGAATTGCAGGGGTGCCAATACTTTTGGCCACCACTGTATGTGACTTACTCACAAGGTTGAACTCCACCTTGCATATGCTGCAGAGACTGCAAGCAGCCGGCAATAGTGGAGTTTCAGCTCCAGCACGCATGGGTGAGTCGTTCTGCGGAACACCACTTCACAACTAAGTGGGCCTCTACGTGGGACGTGTGTGCAGTGTTGCGCTGCTTTGAGTATTCCACCAACATGGCCAGCGCTGATGATGCCATCATCAGCGTTACTATCCCCTTTCTATGCCTACTTGAAAAAATGTTTCGAGCGATGATGCATGTGGTGGTGGCACAGGAGGAAGAGGAGAAGGAACGGACCAATCACACCATTATCAGGCCAGTAGTCCAGACATGGTTCGGAGGATGGGTTCCAGTACCAACAGCGGCCAGGTACACAACTGTCCAGCTAGGGGACAGTTTTGCTGAGGAGGAGGAACCGTGTTCACAGCAGGGTGGCACTTAAAGCAGCTCACGGGCATCAATAGAGCATGGATGGGGAGATACAGAGGACCCAGATGATACACTGCTCACCGAGGACAGCTGGTCATTGCCACTGGGCAGCCTGGCACACATGAGCCAATAGATGCCGCTTTGCCTGCTCAACGACCGACGACATGCCCGGATTGTTACTAGTGCTGATTACTTGGTGGCCATCCTGCTGGATCCCCGCTACAAGGACAACGTACCATCCTTCTTTTACTGGTCAGGATCGTAAAATGCTAAAATACAAGTGCATTGCTAACAGCATTCCCACCTGACAGCGTGGGCTCAGTGGAAAAACAAGGCAGAGGAGGAAGTCACCAACACAGCTGGGGTACCAGCACCATCTCGGATGGGAAGGTTAGCCTGGCTGAAATGTTATTAAAATTCCTCGGCATGCTACACCATCTGGCACCACCATCTGATACAGTGCATATTAGCAGGAGGCAGCATTTCAACAACGTGGTGGAACTGGACATCTCCAAGCGTCTCAGTGTACTGAGTGATGGGTCTGCCTCATTTAATTTCTGGGTCTCCAAATTGGACACATGGCCTGAGCTTGCCCTTTACGCCTGGCATTGAGGTGCTGGCATGCCCTGCAGCAAGTATACTGTTGGAATATTTATCTCGGCAGGGGGTGTGATCACATATAGGCACATCTGTGGGCAAGCTCACATTCATTAAATAAACCAGGCTTGGATCCCACAGGACTTTTCCGTACCTTTTGACTGACTAGAGAAGTAGACCAGCCGCACCCGCCCATTGTTATACTCCACTGCAGTTTGTTCATTCTATTTTTCATTCCCAATGTTTTGGGGCGTCCCCAAATTAAAAAATAAAAGCAATAAATTAAAAAAACTGATGGGTACCTGATCCTCCGCCTCTTCCACCTACACCTCCACGTCTACCTCCTCTTCCACTTGGACCGCAGCATCCTGGTTCAAGATTATTTTTTTATTATTTATTTATATAGCACCATTGATTCAATGACACTGTGCATAAGAATGGGTAACATACCAAATATAGATATCACTTACAGTAAACAAACTAACAATGATAGACTGGTACAGAGGGAAGAGGACCCTGCCCTTACGGGCTTACGTTCTACAGGATGGTGGGGAAGGAGACAGTATGTTATTTTAAGTCATTTCGCTGAAAAAAATACAATAAACCCCCACAAAAACAATGTTGGCTACCTCCTCCTCCGCCTCTTCCACCTACAACGCCACGTCCATCCCCACCTTCTTCTCCACTTGGACCTCCACCTCCTGGTTCAAGATTTTTTTTTTTGTTAAGATATTTTAAGCAATTTTCCTATCCACAGGTGTTTGTAAGGCAATTGTCCTGCTCTTACCCCCATTTTCGCTTCTATTGGGTTTGGGTTCGAGGTCAAGTTCTGGTGCCCAAACCAAACTTTGGATTACAGTTCACCCGAATTTGATGAACCCGAACATCAACAGATCTGCTCATCCCTACTAGTGAGCAATAAGTGCTTCTAAATACCACTGACATACATCATAAAGGGCATTATATGAATACAATCAATAATATCGCTAAGTTCTCATTCACCTATCAGACTTTTTTTCTATTTTTTGTGGCTATAACACATATCCATTCTAACCTATGGCTCCATTCATGTTTTCTACTTTATATTGGCGTAAAGTGCAGTCAGGCCTCCATTTTAGACATATGCTAGAAAAATAAAAGTTGTAAAATACATACAAAATTTTGCTAGAGAAACATTTAAAAATGTTGGAATTTGGTGTGCTTAGCGCAGTTCATATAGTCTGCCTCTAGGGTGTGCTGCTGCTTTTTCAAGTGAAATTGATGTTAAGTGCTAGAGAAACATTAAATTGCCACATTCCATGGTCATATATAATGTTTGTGTATATATATATATGTGTGTGTGTGTGTGTGTGTGTGTGTATGTATGTATGTGTATATATATATATATATATATATATATATATATATATATATATATATAATATATATATATACTGTTGAAACCAGAAGTTTACGTACGCTATATATAAAGACACATGTTTTTCTCAATATCTGACTTGAAATCAGAATAAACCTTTCCTGTTTTAAGTCAATTAGGATTACCATAATCTCTTTATTTATATAGCTCCAACATATTCCACAGCGCTTTACAATTCAGACACATTATCGGCACTGTCCCCATTGGGGCTCACAATTTAAATTCCCTATCAGTATGTCTTTAATATGTTTTTAATATTCTCCAAATGCCAGAGTAATGAGAGAGAATGTTTTAAGGGATTTTTATTGCTTACTGCAAAGTCAAAAGTTTACATACAATTCATTAGTATTTGGTACCATTGCCCTTAAACTGAATGACTTGGGTCAAACGTTTGGGATATCCTTCCACAAGCTTCTCACAATAGTTGGTCGGAATTTGGGCC
This sequence comes from Phyllobates terribilis, assembly GCF_046119375.1. NCBI lineage: Eukaryota > Metazoa > Chordata > Amphibia > Anura > Dendrobatidae > Phyllobates > Phyllobates terribilis. The sequence goes on from NW_027362762.1 coordinate 781,013,835, forward strand.
CATTCCTCCTGACAAAACTGGTGTAACTGATCCAGGTTTGTAGGTCACCTTACTCAGACCTGCCTTTTCAACTTTGCCCATAAATTTTCAATAGGATTGAGATCAGGGCTTTGTGATGGCCACTCCAAAACATTGACTTTGTTATCCTTAAGCCACTTTGTTACCATTTTGGCAGTATGCTTCGGGTCATTGTCCATTTGGAAGACCCATTTTCGCCCAAGCTTCATCTTCCTGTCTGATGTCTTAAGATGTTGCTTCAATATTGCCACATATTCTTCTTTTCTCATGAAGCCATCTATTTTGTAAAATACACCAGTCCCTTCTGCAGCAAAACAACCCCATGACATGATGCTGCCACCCCCGTGTTTCACAGTTGGGATGGTGTTTTTAGGCTTCCAAGCTTCTCCCTATTTCCTCCAAATGTAGCAATGGTCATTATGCCCAAAAAGTTCAATTTTGGTTTCATCAGACCACAGGACATGTCTCCAAAAATTAAGGTCTTTGTTCCTGTGTGCATTTGCAAACATTCATCTGGCTTTTTTATGTTTCTTTTGGAGTAATGGCTTCTTCCTGGCAGAGTGGCCTTTCAGCCCATTTTGATACAGTACTCGTTTCACTGTGGATATTGACACAATCTTACAAGCTTCCACCATCATCTTCACAAGGTCTTTTGCTTTTGTCCTTGGGTTGATATGCACATGTCGGACCACAGCACGTTCATCTCTGGGAAACAAAACCCATCTCCTTCCTGAACGGTATAATAGCTGGACATTCCCATCTTGTTTGTACTTGCGTATAATTGTTTGTACAGATGAATGAGGCACCTTCAGGTATCTTGAAATTGAACCCAAGGATGAGCCAGACTTGTGCAAGTCCACAATTCTCTTCCTGATATCTTGGCTGATTTCTTTAGACTTTCCCATGATGCTACACAAAGAAGCAGTTTGTTTCAGGTATGCATTAAATTACATCCACAGCTGTGTCTCTAATTAACTCAGATGTTGCAAAAAAAACCTATCAGAAGCTTCCAAACACATGACATCATCATATGGGCAGTCCAGAATTGTTTAACCCCTTAACAACATTAGACGTACTAATACGCGTCTGTGCCCTGGGACTTAAAAGCCAGACCCGTATTAGTACGTCATCGCGCGCGCAAACAGGCTGTGCGGGCGCGATCTCCGCCGGGTGTCAGCTGATTGTCACAGCTGACACCCAGGGCTATGTGCAGGGATTGGTCCCGCACCGCTCCCAGCACATTAACCCCCGCAATGCTGCGATCGAAGTCGATCGCAGCATTGCGGTGGCAAGGGGAGGTGATCGCAGATACTCACCTCCTCTTCCGGCCTCCAGCGCTGTCTGCCGTGGCTTCCAGGATGTTGCCATGACGACCCGATGTCGTCATGACAACATCCGGGTCACCAGACAGCAGGAAGATTTTTTGGACATGCGCAGTGCATCTCCAAACTATCTTCTCCCTGTCCAGCGCTGACAGCCTGCATGGCACAGGGATGGTGCTCCATTCCTATGCCATGCAGGCGATCAGAATAAAAAAAGTGAAAGTCCCATAGTGGGACAAAGTAAAAAAGTATAAAAACTGTCAGAAAGTGAATAAAAAAATTGTAAAAATATTAAAAAAAAATAAAAAAAAGAATCCACCAAAAATAAAAATATAATGTACCCATCAATAAATATTATTATAAAAAAAAACAAAAAAAACAATAAAAGTACACATACTTGGTATCGCCGCGTCCGGAACGACCTGACCTATAAAACGGTCCCACTAGTTAACCCCTTCAGTGAACACGGTAAAAAAAAAAAAAAAAACAAAGCAAAAAACAATGCTTTATCACCATACCGCCAAACAAAAAATGGAATAACACGCGATCAAAAAGATGAATATAAATAAAAATGGTACCGCTGAAAACGTCATCTCGTCCCGCAAAAAACAAGCCGCCATACAGCTCCATCAGCCGAAAAATAAAAAAGTTATAGCTCTCAGAATAAAGCTATGCTAAAAAATTTTTTTTTCTATAAAATTGCTTCTATTATGTAAAAGTGCAAAACATAGAAAAACTATATAAATGTGGTACCGCTGTAAACGTACTGACCCGAAGAATAAAGCTGCCTTATCAATTTTACCACACGCGGAACAGAATAAAAAAAAACAAAAAAAACAATTCCTGAATTGTTGGTTTTTGTTTATTCTGCCTTCCAAAAGTCGGAATAGAAAGCGATCAAAAAATGTCACGTGCCTGAAAATGGCACCAATAACAACGTCAACTCATCCCCCAAAAACAAGCCGTCACATGACTGTCTGCCAAAATCTGGAAAAATTATAGCTCTCAAAATATGGCGATGCAAAAACGAGATTTTACAAAAAATGTGTCTTTTAGTGTGTGACAGCTGTCAGTCATAAAAACCCCATATGATTCTGGTATCGCTGTAGTCTCACCGACCCGAAGAATAAGGTCGTCTAATCACTTATACCGCACGAGGAACGGCGTAAAAAATAAACGCTAGGGTTAGGGTTGGGCTAGGGTTAGGGCTAGGGTTAGGGCTAGGGTTAGGGCTGGGTTTGGGGTTAGGGTTGTGATGGGGTTGTGATTTTTTTCAAAAGTAAGAAAAAAAGATGACGATATGGCGACTAGTGTTGAGCGCAAGTGCTCGCTACTTGAGTTTGCATCGGGTGCTCTGGTATGCATTGAGTATCGTGGGTATTTGAGCGACATGCTCGATTCTCCGCCCCATATGCTTCGTGGCCAAAAAAACTTTGCGGGGATTGCCTGCCATGCACGAGCGATCCCCGCATGTTTTTTTTTTTTGGGATGTCTAATAACCGTGAAACATGCGGGGCAGGGACTCGAGCATGTCACTCGAGCACACGTAGTACATGGTGCATACCTGAGTACCCGATGCAAACTCAAGTAGCGAGCACTTGCGCTCAAGACTAATGACAACTTATTCAATATGATGACCTAATGTTATCAAATTCTGTGTCGTACCTCTGGGTTCAAAATGTTCACTATACCCCTTAATAAAATCCTTGAGGGGTATAGTTTCCAAAATGGGGTCACTTGTGGGGGAGCTCCACTGTTTAGGCACATCAGGGGCTCTCCAAACGCGACATGGTGTCCGCTAACAAATTGAATGGAAAATCGGCTCAAATTGTTAGCGGACGCCATTTTGCGTTTGTAGAGCCCCTGCGTGCCTAAACATTGGAGCTCCCCCACAAGTGACCCCATTTTGGAAACTAGACCACTCAAGGCACCTTTATAGATGCATAGTGAGCACTTGGAACCCCCAGGTGCTTCACAAATTGATTCGTAAAAATGAAAAAGTGGAAAAAAAAAACACTTTTTCATTTTTACGAATCAATTTGTGAAGCACCTCGGGGTTCCAAGTGCTCACTAAGCATCTAGATAGGTGCCTTGGGGGGTCTAGTTTCCAAAATGGGGTCACTTGTGGGGGAGCTCCAATGTTTAGGCACACAGGGGCTCTCCAAACGCAACATGGCGTCCGCTAATTATTCAAGCAAATTTTACAATCAAAAAGTCAAATGGCGCTCCTTCCGTTCCGAGCCCTGCTGTGTGTCCAAACAGTGGTTTTTCCCCACATATGGGGTCCATTTTTTCTTGTTACCCCTGTGAAAATAAAAAAAATTGGGCTAAAGTAACATTTTTGTGAAAAAAGTTAAATGTTCATTTTTTTCTTCCACATTCAAAAAATTCCTGTGAAGCACCTGAAGGGTTAATAAAGTTCTTGAAGGTGGTTTTGAGCACCTTGAGGGGTGCAGATTTTAGAATGGTGTCACTTTTGGGTATTTTCTGTCATAAAGACCTCTCAAAGTGACTTCAAATGTGATGTGGTCCCTAAAAAAATGGTTTTGTAAATTTTGTTGGAAAAATGAGAAATCGCTGGTCAACTTTTAACCCTTATAGATCCCTAACAGAAAAAAATTTTGGTTACAAAATTGTGCTGATGTAAAGTAGACATGTGGGAAATGTTATTTATTAAGTATTTTGTGTGACATATCTCTCTGATTTAAGGGCATAAAGATTCAAATTTTGAAAATTGCTAAATTTTCTAAATTTTCACCAAATTTCCATTTTTTTCACAAATAAACGCAAGTGATATCGAAGAAATTTTACCAAAATCATGAAGTACAATATGTCACGAAAAAACAGTCTCAGAAATAGGGGGATCCGTTGAAGCGTTCCAGAGTAATTACCTCATAAAGTGACAGTGGTCAGAATTGTAAAAATTGGCCTGGTCATTAATGTGCAAACCACCCTCGGGGGTTAAGGGGTTAAAGGCATAGTAATCTTAGTGTATGTAAACTTTTGACTTTGCAGTAAGTAATAAAAATGCTTTAAAACATTCTCTTTCATAATTCTGGCATTTGGCAAATATGAAACATTCCTAATTGACCTAAAATGGGAAAGGTTTATTCTGATTTCATGTCAGCTATTGAGAAAAACATGCATATTTGTCTTTTTATATAGTGTAAGTAAACTTCTGGTTTCAACTGTAGACACACACACACACACACACACACACGCACACGCACGCACACGCACGCACGCACGCACGCACACACGCACACACACACACACACACACACACACACACACACACACACACACACACACACACACACACACACACACACACACACACACACTACGGTGCAAATATTTTAGGCTGGTGTGGGGAAAAAATGACTCAAAGTACAAATGCTTTCAAAATAGAAGTATTAATAGTTTTTTTTTTATCAATTAACAAAATGGAAAGTGAATCAAAAAAGGAGAAATATAAATCACATCAATATTTACTTTAAAATATTATTAATTCTAGGTACACTTTCACAAAGTCAGGGATTTTGTAGGATTATAGTCAGATGTATGAGTAACCAATCATAACAAACAGATGATAATGTTAATTATTTTCATATTAAGGTTGTAACACAGTCATTAAAAGGTGTATGAGGCATAAAAGTGGATGAGGAACAGCCAAACTCTGCTACCAAGCTGAAGGCAGTTTCATGTCATAAGCCTTACACCATGGTGAGAATAAGCACAACAAAACACCAGATAGTTACACTGCATCAGCAAGGTCTTGCCCAAGAAAAAATTTCATAGCAGACTGAGGATTCATGATGCACTTTTCAAGCTCTTTTGAAGAAAGAAATGGGCAACATTGAGGATGGTAATGGTCAGCAAAAGAAACAGTGCATCACATGAAAAATCTTGTTTACTTCCCTTTGAAATCGGAAGATGTTCAGCAGTTCCATCAGCTCAAACTTTGCAGCAACCATTTACTGTTCGGAGAAGTCTGGCCAGAAGTGTTCTTCATGGAAGAATTGCAGCTAAAAGTCATAACTTTGAGATGGAAATGAGGCCAGGATGCAGAAAAATGTCAATAGGTGCTCTGGACTGAGGAGTCAACATGTGAATCTTTTGGCAGTAACAAAAGGCTGCTTATTTGCCGAAGGGCTGGAGAGCAATACTATGAGTGCAGGTAACAGTGAAGCATGAAGGCGGTTCCCTGCAAGTTTGAGGCTGCATTTCAGCAAATGGAGTTGGGGGTTTGACCAAGATTAATGATTAAGAATTAAATGCTGAGTAGTTCAGGCAGATACAGTAGTGTTCAGAAGAATAGCAGTCCAATATGACTAACCAGATTAATCACTGCTTTTGGTATAAATTATATTACCACATGTCAAACAATTTATCAGTTGGTGCAGTAGATTCTAAGAAAACAAACAGACTCAGCATTCATGATCTGCATGTTTTTGAGTTTGTGTATTTGAATAATTTCAAAATAATAGCAGTGTGGAGTTCAATTAGAGATGTCAATCATTCTGTGAAGAAACAGGTGTGAATCAGGTGGCCCTTACTTAAAGATGAAGCCAGCACATGTTGTACTTGCATTTCTACTTGAAAGCCTGAGAAATATAGGTCGTTCAAGACATTGTTCAGAAGAACAGCATACTTTGATTAAAAAGTTGATTGCAGAGGGTAAAACTTATAAAGAAGTGCAGACAATGAAAGGCTATTCAGCTAAAACGATCACCAATGCTTTAAAATGGAAAGCAAAACCATAGATACATGGAAGAAAACAGAAGACTACCATTTGAATGGATCAAAGAATAGCCAGAATGGCAAAGGCTCAGCCAATGGTCAGCTCCAGGATGATCAAAGACAGTCTCAAGTTACCTGTGAGTACTGTGACAGCTAGAAGATGCCTGTGTGAAGCTAATCTCTTAGAAAGAAGTCCCCACATAGTCCCACTGTTAAAAAAAAGACATGTACTGAAGCAGATACAATTTGCCAAAGAACACATCCACTGGCCTAATGAGAAATGAAAAAACATTTTGTGGACTGATGAAAGTAAAATTGTTCCTTTTGGGTCCAAGGGCCGCAGACAGTTCATCAGACGACCCCCAAACTCTGCATTCAAGCCACAGTACACTCTGAAGACAGTGAAGCATGGTGATGCAAACATCATGATATGGGCATGTTTCTCTTACTATGGTGCCGGACCTATTTACCGCATACCAGGGATCATGGACCAGTTTGCATACATTCCCTTGAAATGGGTGTTTCAACAGGACAATGACCCTAAAAACACCAGTAAACGAGCAAAATCTTGATTCCAGTCCAACAAAATTGAGGTTATGGAGTGGCCAGCCCAATCCTGGACCTTAATCCAATAGAACACTTGTGGGGTGACATAAAAAATGCAGTTTCTGAGGCAAAGCGAACAAATGCCAAAAATTATGGAATGTAGTCAAAGCATCCTTGGCTGGAATAATAGTTGACAGGTGCCAGAAGTTGGTTGACTCTAGATGTGAAGCAGTTCTAAAAAACTGTGGGTATACAACTAAATATTAGGTTAGTGATTCACAGGAATGCCAAATCCTCAATAAAAAGACTACACATTGTGAGTTTGTAAAGACAAATGCAGACACTGCTATTTTTTAGAACAGCCCATTGTTAATTTTTATTTTCTGTAAAGTAGTTAAAAAATTCTATACATCTTTATGTTTTGAATTAGAAAGCAGTGTGCAATGTTCCCAATGCATGGAAATAAAAACTAGTATAACGATTTTCTGCTTAACTCACACTGCTATTATTTTGAACACTACTGTTTTCATACACTGGGGAACAAAATTTTCATTGAGTTAGATCTGACACTTGTTTTTGACTAACTTATGGCTTCTGAATCCAAAAGTGACCTCAGTTTTTCTCTTATCAAAACAACTTTATAAACTACAGGATACCCTCCCTTTGTCTCCAAAACCATAGCTGGACTCTAAATCAGGTGGGCTAACTAGCACTATTGTATGGGCTTGTTGCTTTGTGTTTTATTTTATGTCGGACAAGGGTTGTATTTGAGTTTCCTGTGATGTGGTTTATGAAGACTGAAATAAACCAGCTGGACTTTAAATAGAAACATTTCCTGTCATACCTCAGATCACTCCCTAGTGAGTAGCATTGTTACATTTGGTGTTAGAAGTGCGAGCAGCATTCCAAGGGAACACGTCTGACTGGTACAGAAGTTCTGCATGTCGTGGGTGAAGACCGCTGTGAGCCAGAAAGCCACATCAGACAGCATGGAGGTCCTGATTAAACACCCAGTGCAAGCCCAACAGTCACAGCAGCACCAGCTGCAGCAACAGCAACAGCTGTAGTAGCACTAGCAACAGCTGGCACAACAGGAGACAAGTAAGCTGTTGATGCAACAGCTACAACAGCAGCAGCAGATTGAATTACTCACAAAAGCAGTTTGTGGCACGGCGTCAGCTCTGACTCCAAGGTCAGCTGATGATTTTCCTATCCGGGAGTTGGTGAGGAGATCCTTTTAGAAAATGATCCCTGGGGACAATATAGAGGCATTTTTAACCGTTTTTGAAAGGTCGCCGATAGGGAGAAACTCCCACCAGAGCAGTGGGCGGAAATCCTGGTGCAATATTTAATAGGGGAGCCACAAAAGACCTTCCATGATCAAGCCTTAAAGGACCCCAAAGGATATGCAAAATTGAAAACGGAAATTTTGCTATGCGCTTGGGGGAGACCACGTCAGTCAGAGCACAACGATCCACTGCTGAGCATATCACCGTGACAAACCCCCTCACTCCCAAATGTTTGATCTGCACCTCATCCAAAAATGGTTACTGCCGGAGAACTCTACCCAAGCGCAGATGGTAGAGCAGGTGGTAATAGACCAGTTCGTGCACTCCCTTCCAAGCTCAATGCAGACTTGGGTTGCCCAGGGAGACCTCCGGAATGCTGATGACTTGGTTGGACTGGTCGAAAGGTATTAGGGGGATTAAGGTTTCTTTGGGGGAGGCAACCCACTCCATAATGGGGGGGCGGAGATTAAAAAGGGAGTGGGGCATCCAAAGTCCAAGGTGGTGAATGCCATGCCAAGGGCATCATCAGGGGATGTAATTTGCTGGAGATGTCATAGCCCAGGCCAAAGCTGCCCATTGTCCCCTGACCACCAATCAAATGGACTATAACACGAGACGCTGGGGTTCATACTAAGCATATCCGGTTTGCAGTGTGGACTGTCCACCTGGAGAGGGGCCCCAAGATTGTCCTGTAAAAGTGAATGGTCTTCAAATTACTGGAATACTAAACTCAGGGAATTTTTGACCGTCGTGAGGGCCACACTCCCTCTCCAATTGATCCCTGGGAAGAAGATGGCCGTCTGCTGCATTCACAGGGATGCTAAAGACTATCCCGTGGCCAGAGTGGTCATTGAGACGGCCCGAGGTACTGAGTCTCATGAGGTCGGCGTGGTCAAGGATTTATTGCATCCAATTATCATAGGCCGGGTCTTTTTGTTGTTTTGGGATTGTGCTGGAGGGGCTGAGACCTTGATTGCTCCGGTAAGAGACAGGTTGGCCCTAAAGAAATCTCATCAATTCCAGAGCCTGTCAGAATTCCCTTCTGTGTAATGGTGGGAGATGACGAGATAATATCCCTGGAGGCTGACATTCCTGAGATAGGAGTGGCCAGAGAAAATTTTGTGTCTGCCAAACATTAAAACAAGCGTTCAATAATGAAACTGTTAGAAATGGCATAACACAGGAGCTGGGGGCCGACACCAGATTTCCTTATTTTATGATGAGTGGGGGCTTATTTTACCGGGTAACTAAGATCAAAGAGGAAATAGTGGAGCAATTGTTGGTACGAGGACCTTATAGACAGAGGGTGTTGGATAGGGCACATTCACATGTCTTGGGTGGCCATCTGGTTGTCGAGAAAACCCAAGAACAGGTCAGACGGAGGTTCTATTGGCCCTTCTGTCATGGGAAATCCTAAAGTATTGCAAGTTCTGTCCCGCCAGCCAGTTAACCGCTCCCCCTTCTCACTTCTGTAATCCATTTGTGCCACTACCCATCAATACATGGCAAGAAAGGGACCCCGTTGAAACTCCATTTTTGCTGGTCAAGCCAGAAGGAGACATTGAAGATGTCTCAATACCTGAGATGCTGTCAAAGGCCTAAAAACAGCAATGTTGGGAATTGCTGCAGTAAAACCGAGACCTGTTTTCACATTTGCCAGGGTGTACAGATGTCATGGAACACGAGGTTCTGATGGAACCCCATGTGCAGGTGAATTTGAAGCCCTAATGAATTCCAGAGGCCAGCCGAGAACTGATCTCCATGGAAGTGAAGCGTATGCTGAATCTCGGAGTCATAGAGGAATCTAAGAGTGGGTGGTCCAACCCGATTGTCCTTGATTCAAAACTAGATGGAAAATGGAGATTCTGTATTGATTTTCGGAAGCTGAATAAAGTCTCCAAGTTTGACACATCCGTTGCCACGTGTCACTGAGCTTATCTAGAGACTTGGCTGGCAAGGTACATGACCACCTTGGGTCTAACAAAGAGATATTGGCAAATCACCATGTCACAAGAAGCCAAGGAAAAGATGGCTTTCTCTACGCCTGACAATTGCTTCCGATATCTCTGGATGCTATTCGGACTGCAGGGAGCTCCAGCCACCTTCCAAAAGGCCATGGACTGGATCCTCGCACACCATAAGAATTACTCTGCGGCATACCTGGACAATATCGTAATCTTCAGCCCAGATTGGGGAAGTCATCTGGGAAAGGTCCAGGGGTTGTTTAATGCTCTCAGGAAGGCGGGGTTCTCTATAAATAAAAGATAAATGTGCCATGGGGAAAGAGGAGGCCAGATACTTTGGATATGTAGTATGTAGAGGTGAAATCAAACCCCAGATCAGTAAAGTGGACGCAATCCAGAACTGGCCAAAACCGATCTCAAAAAATCAAGTTAGGGCCTTTCTGAGAATCATGGGGTACTACAGGAGGTTCATTCCAAACTTTGTCATGGTGGTCGTACCCCTGACTGACCTCCTTAAGGGGACAATATCAGTCATGGCCAAATGGACATCGGAGGCAGAGTTGGCCTTTCAAGAACTGAAAGTGGCTCTGTGTAAGCAGCCAGTCTTGATTAACCCCAATTTTAAGAAGGAATTTTTACTCTAAACGGGCCCCTCAGAAGTCGGATTAGCAGCAGACCTCTGTTGATGCTCATGTTGAAACCAAGCATTTTGTAGCTCTCCAAGAGTTTCTGGACAGTTTCGGTGTAATTGTTTCTTGTGTATTTCCAAGAAAGTCATTGACAAGGTCTTTGAATGATAAACAAGAATTATTTTGGCATTCTTATTTTGTCAAATGAAATGTTCATCTTTGATGAACTGCCAAATCTGTGGCCATCAAACACACCGGCCTTTATTTTCTCAAATGGCAGGCTAGGAAATGTCAAAATGAGTTACTTGAAACAGTCTCCTTCAGTTGGCAAAGCTTTAGCAAATTGCTTCATGAGACCCAGTTTCATGTGCAGAGGTGGGAATATAATATTCTTTCTGTCAACAAGTGGCTCATGTAGAATGTTTGTATCACCAGGTTTGAGGTCAGATGTTGGAGGCCAATTCCCCTCCACCCAATGCTTGTCACAGGCTCTGCTGTCCCAAGAAAAACTGGCACTGAGATTTCAGGTGAAGGTACGTTCCGATCCTCTATTTTATATTTATTTTTCTTGTTTTATCCTGAAGTTTTCATGTTAAAAAAGTAATAGTCACTGCAATGATCTCCTAGCACTCGCCAAACCATAGGTATAGAAATGGCATCTTATCACGTGTTCCGTTTGTCCACATCTGTAAACTCTCAGCACACTGCTTGCACAGCTTGTGAGGGGCCCAAGACTTATCTTGATCACCAACTTTTACTTTGAAATATGCAAAATAGGCTTGCTTGACAACTGTGCTGATGTTCATCCTTTGTCTGGGAAACTGCCACAGATATAATAAAAGGAATCAGGTCTTCAACACCTTGTATAAAAATTCAGAATATACTTCACTATATAGAGTGGCACACAACCTCTCGCCACTGTCTCATATATAACTGAATAGCCTAGATAAATAACAATCTGTTGCTGGTTGCCAAGGTCATCCTCCACCCCTTCTCACTCGGGGGGGGAAGTTCGCTCTCAGCTAGTGCTACCCTCGATCCAGTCTAGAGTAATTGCTTTAAGATAAGCTGTAGAAAAAAAATCTGACATGATAGAAGAAAACTAGTTTTGAAAACAGTATGCCTATTTTAGTCTAAATCAACAGAAAACTTGAACTCAACAAAAAATGATGTTCAAACTTGTTCCTCAGTGTGTCCATCATACAGTACAATCTGTGTCTGATTGAATACGTGTTACACCATAGATTCCTTAAAGTACCTCCATTTTACTCTGATGCCAACCTTACACCCCCTTGTCATTCTCTCAAGCAGCTTCATCAGGTAGTCCCCTGGAATGGCTTTCTGATAGCCTACTACCTTGGATGAAAAGTAACCCCACACATGAATGGTGGTATCAGGATACTTTAGTGCTGGCATGACACAGGATTTACGGAAGTTCTCACCTTTTCTTCTCTGGACAATCATTCTTCCAGATGTCCCAAATAGTCTAAAGAGGGCTTCGTCAGAGAAAATAACAGGGATTGGACTACAGAGGACTAATGTAGAATAAAAGAAAATGTTGTGAAAAAAAAACTTATGTTTCTTTATTGCTAGAGCCATAATTTTTTGTTTCCCTCAATGCAATCATATGAGGACCTTTTGTTTGTAGTGCAAGTAAAAAAAATGTAATAGAAAAATTTAAGTCTACATGAAAATTATTGATTTTATGTATTTGGAGGAAATGGAAAAAAATAGCAATTCCTATTAAGCATACGGCCAAGGCAGACCTGGGGGACTTAGTTTAGACCTCAGTATCCCAACCCATAGGTGTTCTGTGATTGCGTTGCTGGGCAACGATTGATAACAGAGGGTAACCTCTCCGACTCTAACCAACAAGGTGCAATTTGCAATAAACCACTGCTATAATATTTTAAATTTAGACACATCTTATGGAAAGTGTAAAATGACATTTCTAAAGTTATGTTGAAAACTTGATCAAAAGAGTAAACCTGTAAAAACATTGCTTAAATCATTTTATTGGCCTAAATATTAAAAAGAATGAGTTTATACTTGTCATGCAATATTCTAACACCCCCTCCATCCTGTCCTGCTACATTGTCTGTACAGAGAAAAGTGCAAGAACTATATATACTACATAAAATGCTGAGCAGAGTAACATTGCTAGGATATTTATTATTTGTACATACTACACTCTTCAACTTCCCATTTCCCATGATATAAATAATGGTGCAACTTATTTCACTGTGGATTTGTGTAGAGTATTAGTTGCGTCATATTATGATGTGAACAGGCATGCTTGTAAAAGGTACTTGGGTGGTGGTGCGCTTCTTAATAAATGTATATATTATTTATAGGATAAAATGGCAGATTGGTGTCTGGTGTCCCCACTCAGGGATGGCAGAAGAAATGCTGGCACACACTGAAAATAGTTTAAGAAAACCCATAGAAAGGCAACAGGCTTGATGCTTGCAGAGTTTCTTATAGGGCAATGTGCTTGGTGGTTACTAACATTAAAGGCGACAGCAACTTGAACTGAGGGAGTTGATCAGCGTGAACATGAGCAGTAGGCATGCACTTGTGACACATTACACAACCTGGTGTCTGACTCTGCAGCAGTTCCTCAGTCTCTGGGTCACTTCTGGAACAACAGAACTTCACACTTATAGTGCTGGGAACAGCCCATCCTCTTCCTGGTCACCTCTCTTTACAGCAATTCACTGCAATAATATGTCTTTTGCACATCTGTGGCTGCTTACTAGGTAGAAGATATCAGTTACTTACATTTAGCAGGCAACCCATGGCAGGATGATATCCTCTGAATAGACCATCAGACATGATGGGTGGCAAGGGTGCTAGTTGACTTAGCAACTATGTGCTGCTTTGCAGTCAGAGCAGCAAACCACGGGCCCACGGCAAAAGACAGACCTAAAGCAGGATGAAAAGAAGCCTAGTAACCTTATGCGGCTGTCATTTAGACATGACACTGGAAGTGGGCAATTTTTGCAAAGTAGAGTTTGCCTTCATCGACCATGAAGCTGTTTATGGTCACAAGTAGACTTTTCAACATGACAATGATCTAAGACATGAAGACAGGTTGACTGTTCATGGTAGGTCAAAAATATCAGATTGTCGGCACAACACTTCCACTGATCAGGTGACTGAACAGGTTGTGGTGCTCCAAATATATGGGGCTGTTTCTGGTAAACAAGAAAGGGGCTTCTTTCGTCCACTGACTGGTAGTGGTCTTGCGACTTGGACCCTGGCAGATCTGAACTATAGTTCAATCAATTCTTGGAAAACCTTTTAAAGGAATTGTCACTTATTGGTCATGTCTTAGCAGCCAGGATATCTGGTCAATCCTGGTTGAATATTTCATGCACAATTTTTTTGTGTAGATAGCGATGTCCACACAAAAACTTACAAAGCGCAATCAGCAGAATTAAAGGGGTTGTACACTACTTTTACATTACCCCCGCAATGTATCCCCCCGGGGCCCCTAAGACGTTTTGTAAATACCTTATGTTACGCTATCACTGGCCACTCACAGGGATCACGTGACCCCCGGCTGCAGCCGGCTCTGACATCCGCTGATGTCTTGACAAGTGCTGGCAGCAGCCGGGGGTCTTTGTCTTTCGCGTTCCAGGTGGATGCCAGGCTATGGGCGGGGTTACCCCCCCACGTCACACCCGGCATCCACTGCGCGCTCTGCCTCTCCCATTCATTGGGAAAGCGCACGGTGGATGCTGGGTGTGACGTGGGGGGTAACCCCACCCACAACCCAGCAGCCACCACTTGTCTGACGTTAGCGCGGGTCACGTGATGCCTGTGAGCGGCCACCGATAGCGCCGCTCACAGGCATTATCAGCAACGTAAGGTAATTACAAAAAGTCTTAAGGGCCCCGGGGGGATACATTGGGAGGGGGGGGTAATATAAAGTAGTGTACAACTTCTTTAAGAATACTGCTCCAGAATATAATACATGCTTTATTTCAGTGAAAGGTGAATATTACAATTTCACTTCTTATGCAGATTTATAATAAGATATGATATAACTATATGTATATGATGTGTTTACAAAGCATAACATGCTGCTCAAAGATAGGCTTACCATTTAGGTAACAATATAGTAATTTATGTTCTAAATGTGTAACTGAACCTTTTAACTAAATAAGAAAATTGTTATAAAATTACATCACGATTATTGTGTCCCAGATTTAATAACAATTCTTATACTAATGCTGCTACTCTTTATAAGTACTTCGACTTGTCTCCAATTTCCTCCATAAAACAATTCACAGCTTTAATTTACTGTGCGGCGCCTCATCCTTGCTCCTCTTCCTGCTCCTGTATATAAAACTTCTCTCATGTGTCACCTATACCCTGAAAGCGATATATTCCTAAAGGCTCGTTCAGGACCAATATGGTAATTCACATGATGGTCTGTGGGTAAAAAATCGCTGCGTGCACTACTCGTATTCTGGATTAGACTCATTCATTATAAGTCAAAAAACGGGTCACCTACGCCTTACCATCTAAATGTGATGCATTTTTCATGGATCCATTATAATTTTTAACAAAGGAAACTGTATTTGGCCTTTTATTATTTATTAAAGGGGTTTTCCCACGAACAAAAGTTCATTTTAAAAATTGTCTGTGTCTGACCGTGTACGGAACATACCACTTCTCCTGGGCAGGGGAGGAAGCAAAAGAGTATACAGACATTACAGCAGGGGATCACACAAAAGAGTATACAGACATTACAGCAGGGGATCACAGGGGATCCATTTTGTGAGATAAAATATTTCACTGCCTGTTTTTAAATGATATTTTTTACCTCACAAAATGAATCCTCTGTGATCCCCTACTGTAATGTCTGTATTTTCTTTTGCTTCCTCCCTGCCCAGGAGATGTGGTACGATCAGACCATGTTCCCTACACGGTCAGACACAGACAATTTTTAAAATGAACTTTTGTTCGTGGGAAAACCCCTTTAAATTGTTGATGTAAAAAACGGGTGATTTTGCATACGCTCATCTGAGCCGGCCAAATCGTGATAAATCTCCCTTATCTCTGTTCCGAAATCTATTTTATTTCTGTGGTTAGTTTCTATTGTGTATTGCAAAAAAAATAACCATAAATGTTTGGTTGATTGCACTTATTTACCTAAAAATCATTAATGCTCTGCACAATTGTGGTAACTTCCCCAACCCTGTTCCTTAATGCATTTTACGCCTGTGGGTTTCAGTTCATATGTCAAATTGCATCATTTAAAGGGTTTGTCCCCTTTAAGTAAATCTTCATCCCCGGGAACATTATATATATATATGTATATATATATATATATATATATATATATATATATATATACAGTACAGACCAAAAGTTTGGACACACCTTCTCATTTAAAGATTTTTCTGTATTTTCTTGACTATGAAAATTGTACATTCACACTGAAGGCATCAAAACTATGAATTAACACATGTGGAATTATATACTTAACAAAAAAGTGTGAAACAACTGAAAATATGTCTTATATTCCAGGTTCTTCAAAGTAGCCACCTTTTGCTTTGATGACTGCTTTCACACTCTTGGCATTCTCTTGATGAGCTTCAAGAGGTAGTCACTGGAAATGGTCTTCCAACAATCTTGAAGGAGTTCCCAGAGATGCTTAGCACTTGTTGGCCCTTTTGATCTTCACTCTGCGGTACAGCTCACCCCAAACCATCTCGATTGGGTTCAGGTCTGGTGACTGTGGAGGCCAGGTCATCTGGCGTAGCACCCCATCACTCTCCTTCTTGGTCAAATAGCCCTTACACAGCCTGGAGGTGTGTTTGGGGTCATTGTCCTGTTGAAAAATAAATGATGGTCCAACTTAACGCAAACCGGATGGCATAGCTTGCCGCTGCAAGATGCTGTGGTAGCCATGCTGGTTCAGTATGCCTTCAGTTTTGAATAAATCCCCAACATTGTCACCAGCAAAGCGCCCCCACACCATCACACCTCCTCCTCCATGCTTCACGGTGGGAACCAGGCATGTAGAGTCCATCCGTTCACCTTTTCTGCGTCGCACAAAGACACGGTGGTTGGAACCAAAGATCTCAAATTTGGACTCATGAGACCAAAGCACAGATTTCCACTGGTCTAATGTCCATTCCTTGTGTTCTTTAGCCCAAACAAGTCTCTTCTGCTTGTTGCCTGTCCTTAGCAGTGGTTTCCTAGCAGCTATTTTATTATGAAGGCCTGCTGCACAAAGTCTCCTCTTAACAGTTGTTGTAGAGATGTGTCTGCTGCTAGAACTCTGTGTGGCATTGACCTGGTCTCTAATCTGAGCTGCTGTTAACCTGCGATTTCTGAGGCTGGTGACTCGGATAAACTTATCCTCAGAAGCAGAGGTGACTCTTGGTCTTCCTTTCCTGGGGCGGTCCTCATGTGAGC
This sequence comes from Phyllobates terribilis, assembly GCF_046119375.1. Lineage (NCBI taxonomy): Eukaryota > Metazoa > Chordata > Amphibia > Anura > Dendrobatidae > Phyllobates > Phyllobates terribilis. The sequence continues at coordinate 781,030,781 of NW_027362762.1, forward strand.
CAGTTTCTTTGTAGCGCTTGATGGTTTTTGCAACTGCACATTTCTTAAAGTAATGATGGCCACTCATTTTTCTTTACTTAGCTGCTTTTTTCTGGCCATAATACAAATTCTAACAGTCTATTCAGTAGGACTATCAGCTGTGTATCCACCAGACTTCTGCACAACACAACTGATGGTCCCAACCCCATTTATAAGGCAAGAAATCCCACTTATTAAACCTGACAGGGCACGCCTGTGAAGTGAAAACCATTTCCGGTGACTACCTCTTGAAGCTCATCAAGAGAATGCCAAGAGTGTGCAAAGCAGTCATCAAAGCAAAAGGTGGCTACTTTGAAGAACCTAGAATATAAGACATATTTTCAGTTGTTTCACACTTTTTTGTTAAGTATATAATTCCACATGTGTTAATTCATAGTTTTGATGGCTTCAGTGTGAATGTACAAATTTCATAGTCATGAAAATACAGAAAAATCTTTAAATGAGAAGGTGTGTCCAAACTTTTGCTCTGTACTGTATACAGTATATATATATATATATATATATATATATATATATATATATATATATATATAAAGGGGTTGTACTTGCCGTCCTCCGGTCCACACGTGAGTCACTACCACTGCTCCTGGTGTCTGGTATTGGTTGTGTAGCACCCTGAGGATTCGGCTGCTACAGGGGTATTGCACCTCAACCCAGAGGTGTGATATTCCACTCCCGGGTAAGGATGGAGTGTGGAACTGAGCTCAGTTAGCTGCATGCACTACACACATCCCATTTCCGAGGGACAGACCGATGGTACTCCCACTAGAGAAATGTGCAGGTACGACAGTGTCTGTTCCTGGCTGGAGTGGGAGGGGGGTGGAACATCCCAGTAGTGTAGGGGCAGATAGGGGGAGCAGCCTGGGTAAAGCTAGGAGCTCATTGGGTGCTGGTCACCTGAGCTCACACATAGAGGGAGTATATAAGGTGGGAACCATCTTAGATCAGGGTCAGTCTGTCAGAGTTGAGTCAGAGAAGCAGAGCAGCTCAGCCAGCTCCAAGGCCAAGAGAGAGAGAGAGGAGAAAGAAGGACCCAGAGGGGGAGAAGAGGGAACTCCAAGAACCCAAAATTAGATCAGAGGGTGAAGAGTTGGCACAAGGGTACCGGATCCCAAGCTGGTGGAGGGCCCTAATCCTTAGCCAGAGACCGGAGGTCGTGGGCAGGATCTGCCACGACCACCCACTAAATCCACCCGGAAGGCAAACCAAGAATAGGGTCAGGGAACCCAGAGACAAGGGTTTACCAACAAGAGGCCCAAGGGAGCCGGACTTAGGTGGATCCCTGGTGGGGAAGGCCGGAGAGGAGGACAAGTCAGAAAGGGAGCTCAGGACCACACTCCGGAGTTGCCTGGGAGTTGACCGAGTCCAGGACCTGGTGGACGCAGCACGGCTTGGGTGGTCACTGCTGTACACAGTGACCCGAGCAACACCAGTAAGTAAAACCCTGGAACTGCATTTTATGCCTCTGAGTCTCCTTGCTGCACCTTCACAACCACCATCCTCCACGGCTGACCCCCTGAGGCTATACCCCTCCCGTTGGGGGTTATACTACCGCAGCTGCACACACACCACCAGCCTCAGCGGACCATCTTGCAGCGGCGGCCTTTTGACCGCAAATCAACGGGTGGCGTAGTCGACACTAATAACATCTATAAGGACTGCCGCACACTGAGTTTGACACCCTGGGCACGGACCGGGTCACAGCCACTCGGAGACTACAACCCCCATCTGATCCGGCTCCGGGTATCCCTAACAACATGGCCCAGGGGGCGCGTCAACTTTGGCGTAGTCGGCAGGATCACGTGCCCGCAACAACCGGGTACTGCGTGCCTGAAGAAAAGATCGCATTTACCTCAAAAAGAAGTCTCCCGCCAATTCCAGAGGGTCCCTGCCATCGGACGCCATCTCGGATCAGTTCCCGCCATTTGCCCGTCATCTGCAGTCTTTTCCCGCCATCCACAGAGTTTCCCGCCACTGGGAAGCGGTTCCCGCCATCTGAGAAGGTTTCCCGCCTTGGCAGAGCGGACGCCATTATGGGCGTGCCAAAGGATGGCAAGAGGCCACCTCCCATCGTGGGCCAGGACCGAAAATGGCGCCAAAAGTGGAAACCGCCCCCACCAGCAGAGACTGTGATGATTGATATGTCCATCAGCGTGAGAGAACTGCCCCTGGAACTGGCAATCACAAAGTTGCCCCAGGACCGCCCTCGGGATGGGCGTAGACAGAACAAAAGAAAGAAGATGGGAGCAGCTTGGAGGAGTCTGGAGGAGAGTCCAGAGAGAACACACCCGGAGATGGAGGGAGAGTCAGGCAGCACCGACCCAGTGGTCAGGAGCCTGTTGCAGGTCGCCACTCCAGAAGGCCTGCTGGAGATCCTGACGCAGCTCCCCGGAGATCGGGAGCGTGCACAGACCGCGCTGGAGGGCCTCGCACGGAGGATGGCCCGGGTGCAGCAGGAAACACTGGCGGAGTGGACTCGAGAGATGGCCCAGCAGGCTGGAGCCCGCCAGCGAAGCATGCCACCCGCAGCGAGGAGCAAGTCCACCTCTGAGGATGGCGAAGGAGGGACGACGGCCGGAGACGACGCCGCGGAGGGAGCCGAAGAGATAAAGGCAGGTAATGGGGACGACAGCATCCCGTGCCCAGAAGCCGTAAACCTGCCCCAGCTCCCCGTCGCAGAGCCTGAAGCCCCACTCACCGTTCCCGTAGCCGCTGCGTCATCGCTCCAAGCTAGGCCTCAAGCGGCCGGAGCCGCGGCCACGCCCCCTGCTACGTCACGCGCCTCAATCCAGAGCGCGGCCAAGCAGGAGACGCCACCGGCCTGGTCGCAAGGCCGAGTGCCCCCGGGCGCCGCAGTACCAACAGCGCCCCCTACCTCTGCCGAACCACCGGCCTGGTCGCAAGGCCAGGAACACCCGGGCGCCGCCGTCTTTACGGTGCCCTTCACCTTCAGGGTGCCCCAAGCCTGGTCGCAAGGCCTGGTAAACCTGGGCGCCGCTACCACCTCCGCGCCCTCAACATCTAGAGTGCCGCACCTGGGTGAAGACCTGTTCGCCCAGCATACGTGCCCGGATGGGCAGCCCTTTATATGGCCACCGGAGTATTACCAACTTGAGCTCCAAAAAGAAAGACCCCTAGATGAGCCCCTGATTTCGGTTCCGAAGCCCGTTAAGATCACCCCACTCTCGTTGGAGGAAGCGCAGTTTGCGTGGGACCCCACCGGAGGAGACCTCATGGGATTCACCCAAGAAACGCGGGCGGCCGCAGCTGAACGTGCGGAGTGCTGCCGGCAGCAGTTAGAGGTCTTCGACCGGGAGAGGAGAGAGAGGCGGGTCCGAGAGCAGCGGCTGCAAATCCAGAGCGCAGAGCAGAAGAGCCGGACCCGGAGGAACCCCCGTGCAGCCCACGGTCCCCGTGCCACCGGGACTGTAATTAAATTCCAACTGCAGCACGGTTGGGGTTTCATCAGGGATCATCACACCCCCGGCGACGTCTTTGTCACCCGCAGAGACGTAGAAAGCCATCTGCCGGAGGGACACCAGAGGTCGTGACCTGTATGTAGGGGACGAGGTCACCTTCACCCGGCACAAGTGTGCCAAAGGACCCTACGCCCTCCATGTGCATCGCCTGACGGAGGAGGAGCTGCGGTGTGAGGAGGAGCAAGAGGACCCGGACGGGTCTGAAGAATCTAAAGAAGGAGCAGGAGGACGCCGTCGTTGAAGTACGGTAGAGAGAAACTGTACATAGTTACCCGTCAGGGTATAAGAACTGTTCTAGTTAAAATATAGTCCCCGTTGGGACCTGCAGATTGAACTGAAACCCGTGTGTCCCTATTCCCACTGACCGAGGACTGAGAGCGGTCAATCCTCCCTAATACCTGGCCGAGGACTGAGAGCGGCCATAATTCCCTTGTATATAGTTGCGCTTCCTAAAGCGCCCCCTACCGGTTTTATAGGAAACTGTTTTCTTCCAAGAGAGACTGTCGCACTTTACCCGGTCACAAGTTGCACCGTGGCCGGAGGAACAAGAATGTTTCTAATGAGGAGTTTTATATGAAAAGTTTTATGATATATATATATTGTTTTATATGTTTATGATGTTTATGAAAAAAAAAAATTGTATGTTTTTGGATATTTTGTTATTTTACAGCCCGAGGACGTGCTGTGATTTACCAGGGGGGAATGTAGCACCCTGAGGATTCGGCTGCTACAGGGGTATTGCACCTCAACCCAGAGGTGTGATATTCCACTCCCGGGTAAGGATGGAGTGTGGAACTGAGCTCAGTTAGCTGCATGCACTACACACATCCCATTTCCGAGGGACAGACCGATGGTACTCCCACTAGAGAAATGTGCAGGTACGACAGTGTCTGTTCCTGGCTGGAGTGGGAGGGGGGTGGAACATCCCAGTAGTGTAGGGGCAGATAGGGGGAGCAGCCTGGGTAAAGCTAGGAGCTCATTGGGTGCTGGTCACCTGAGCTCACACATAGAGGGAGTATATAAGGTGGGAACCATCTTAGATCAGGGTCAGTCTGTCAGAGTTGAGTCAGAGAAGCAGAGCAGCTCAGCCAGCTCCAAGGCCAAGAGAGAGAGAGAGAGAGGAGAAAGAAGGACCCAGAGGGGGAGAAGAGGGAACTCCAAGAACCCAAAATTAGATCAGAGGGTGAAGAGTTGGCACAAGGGTACCGGATCCCAAGCTGGTGGAGGGCCCTAATCCTTAGCCAGAGACCGGAGGTCGTGGGCAGGATCTGCCACGACCACCCACTAAATCCACCCGGAAGGCAAACCAAGAATAGGGTCAGGGAACCCAGAGACAAGGGTTTACCAACAAGAGGCCCAAGGGAGCCAGACTTAGGTGGATCCCTGGTGGGGAAGGCCGGAGAGGAGGACAAGTCAGAAAGGGAGCTCAGGACCACACTCCGGAGTTGCCTGGGAGTTGACCGAGTCCAGGACCTGGTGGACGCAGCACGGCTTGGGTGGTCACTGCTGTACACAGTGACCCGAGCAACACCAGTAAGTAAAACCCTGGAACTGCATTTTATGCCTCTGAGTCTCCTTGCTGCACCTTCACAACCACCATCCTCCACGGCTGACCCCCTGAGGCTATACCCCTCCCGTTGGGGGTTATACTACCGCAGCTGCACACACACCACCAGCCTCAGCGGACCATCTTGCAGCGGCGGCCTTTTGACCGCAAATCAACAGGTGGCGTAGTCGACACTAATAACATCTATAAGGACTGCCGCACACTGAGTTTGACACCCTGGGCACGGACCGGGTCACAGCCACTCGGAGACTACAACCCCCATCTGATCCGGCTCCGGGCATCCCTAACAACATGGCCCAGGGGGCGCGTCAGTTGCAGCGCTGACATAACTAACAGCTCAACAGCCAATCAGTTGGCTCAGCGACTCTCCCAATGTACAGACACAGAGCTGCTGGGCTCATTGATAAGCTGCTGCTCTATCGACATGACATCAGTGCCGCTGCCAATGACAGACCAGGAGCAGTGGAGGAGATTCATCAGTGGATTGGAGGATGGTGAGTACAAAGCGGTTTGTTTGTTTTTATACCAAACTGCGCCTTGGGTCATTTGTTAACTGAAAGGGGACAACCCCTTTAAAGGAAAATAATTTAACCACTTGTTGAATCTGAAAGCACAGTCCTTTTGACTTGTTCAATTTGCAGTCTCATCCTTTTATTTAGAATTTATTATTACAGGTCTTCAATATTTATTACACCACAATTTTTTTTATATTTGACTCTTGTTTTTTTCCTTTAGATTGTTATTGCCCCGATGGGCTGTTAGTTCTCTCCATCTCTTGCTATACTGTATATTTCCTGGTGGGAGGAGGCATACATTATTTCAGACAATAATCCTTACCTAAAAGACATCAAATGGTATGGCAGATTTGTAGATGACCTCCTCCTGGTGTGGCAGGGGTCTTACTCTGCCATCAAGGACTTTACCACATATTTGAATTCAAACAATTTAAATCTCAAATTCGGTTTAAGTAATCCTACTTCTGAAACTCCCTTTTTGGACATATTATTGAGTGATAATGTTATATCCCACCAGGTCGAAACATCCCTCTCCAGGAAAGATATTTCTGGTAATATCCTATTGCATTCCACTAGTTCTCATCCCCCCACACCATACATGCAATACTATATGGGGAACTAAATTGTGCTAGGCAGATTTGTTCTACACAATGCACCTTCATGAGAGAAGACAATATTATCAGCCAATGATTAATTGACAAGGCTTACAATACTCTTGAGGTCAAACATGCTTTCAGAAAAACCTAGACCATCTTTATTGCAACACACACTTAGGTCTTCAAATAACAAACAATCATCTGTTACATTTTCAACCCCCTGCAGCCCACAATTTAATGATATTAAAAACATTATACTCAAATATCTTCCTGTGACCAATCAAGGTGATACCTTACGTCAAATTATCAAAAATGGTTGTAGATGTGTTGCCAGGAGGGGACTTACCCTCGGTAACATGTTATCTTCCAGCTTTTTAAAACAATCAACCCCCACAACCAATTGGTTGACAATTAAGGGATTTCATAAGTGTGGTAGCAATAGGTGCAATGTTTGCACATATGTTTTGGACATAACACGATCATTTACAATTTCTCCTACAGTAAACTATAATATCACGTCATTTATAAACTGTGACCCAAATTATGTAATTCATTGTATCATTTGCTTGTTATGTAGAACCCGGTATATTGGATGTACAACCCGGAAACGTAAAAACTGAATTGCTATATACATATCTAATATCAATGGTCAAAATAGCTTCCATTCAGGAGCAGCCAAACATTTTGTATGTGTTCAGAAAAGAGACGTAACGCACTTTGCGTTTTTTGGTCTTGAAAGAAATCAAAATCCTCCCTTCTATTCATAAAGTTTAATATACCTTTACATAATAGTCTCAATAATAAGACTAAATATGAATAAATACTCACTGAGATAATCTTATAAATGTGCCCCTGTGGGAAAACCCCTTTAAGGGCTACTATAGGGATTGTTTTGAGGATGAGCCATGGGTGAGCAGGGTCACCATATCGTGACTAGTGGGCTGACCTCCGCAGTCAGGTAAGGAGCAGCTTCCTAATAGAACCTAATAGGGATATTTTTTATCAACTTCCTTTTATATACTGCCTTCCCTACAGATTGATTCTATTTGGTGCCCCCTACCTCTATTAAAGGGGTTGTCTGGTCCAAATTGATAAGTCTGCAGTCACTCTGTGTGACAGAAGACTTATGAATTTTCGGGTTTCTGAGCTGGGACTTGAAGGTATGTATGAGTTATACATGCTCCTGGCCACAGCCCGTCTAGTGGGCACGGCCTAGCTCCATACTCAAATGTATGGAGAGAGGTCACACTAGAGTTGAGCCACCCTCGTAGTGTTCGAGTTTGGTTCGGTTCTTCGAACACCCGTATGTTCGTCGAACTGTTCGTCGAACACCGTCGAACACCGTTAAAACCAATGGCAGGCAAACAAAAACACATAGAAACACATAGAAAACACATAGAAAACACTTCAAAGGTGTCCAAAAGCTGACAAACTGCTCAGAAGACACAACTAACACATGGAAAAGTGACAAGTACATATAGTCATGCGAAAAGAAAAGAGGTGGAGGAGTAAAAGGAGGGGGAGACACAGATATAGGCATGTCATGCCCTTCTAAAACCAAAAAAGTGCGAAGCCGACACGGCCAGTCCGTTCCTGCCCGTGCGACCTCCGTGTCGCCGGGTTTGTGCCAGAGCCGCGGTGGACCCTGACGGCCAGCCCCCCCCTCCCAATACTGCTGCCTGTCCACTGGTGGGTCGAGCCCCCCCCACGGTGGGGGGGGAGTAACATCTGCAGAAGAACGACCATCTTCCAGCCAAACTAAGATGTCTACTTCCTATCGTGGACAATGTGATACGATCCCTTTCTTACGGACACGCCCATCGCTACAAATTCCAGATGAGGCACAAAAACAGCAGGTGCTTCAACGGATATCAAGTGCTCCTTCAAGTGGGCTCTCCTCCACCTCAACTTCAACATCACAAATACTCCAGTCCTCAAAGGTGTCACCCCAATCGCACTAGCTTCGTCACAGCTCCCAAATCTCCAGCTGCCCGTCTGAGTATGGGGTAACACAGATGGTTCAGTCTGCACAGCTGTTTACTCATACTATAGCCTGGGAAACGGAGGTCTGCTCCACAGCTTCTGTTAATCCAGACGAGGAAATGATCTGCACTGATGCCCAGAATCTACATGAGTCGGATCCAGGACCAGATGAAGAAGGTTCTGAGCATATTGTAGACCCTCGTTCCCAAACTGTAACTCCTGTTGGTGGAGACAATAATGAAGACGATGATGAGACTCAAATACCTGATTGGAGCGACAACTTGACTTTTCGGTCAGGGCAGGAAGAGGTTGGCTCTGAGGACGACGGGTGTGAGAACACACAGGGTGATGATGACGAGGTTGGAGATCCCACTTACTGTCAACCCACAGTCAGCCAGTCGATGAGGTCAGCAGAGGAGGTGGAGGAGGATGTGACTAGCCCAGGGGATGGGGATGACTCGGTACCCGGGTCTTTGCCTGGCCTTTGGGATGTCGCGGTGGTCGGCTCCCGGGCCCGTACCCTGGGGTCACTCTTTAAAAGGGTGGATAATTGTTAATTTTATAAGAGTTCGTGACGCCACCTGTGGTATCTGGTGAGAAGCACCAGCACTGCAGCAGTCCACTGAGGCTGGTGATAAGGCAGCTCGATGGTATAGCTCCCCACAGGTGGAGCTAGGCCTCAGAAAAGCGTATGCAGGGGGAATGCAGGACAGGGGAGATCCAGCTGGGTCAGAGCAAGAACGGGAACAGACACGGTAGTCACTTCAGTACCTTTTACTGGTGGAAATTCAGGTACATCCCGGAGCACTGTAGGGTGAAGGGTGCATATCAGGATCCTCTCCAATGAGCGGGTGTAGGGCCTCCTGTTTCTTGCCTCTGCGTAGTAAGTTTCTGATCTGCCTGGAGCTAGGCCTAACTTTGTCTCTGTCTTGCGCTGGCTGACCTTGTGGTAGGGCCTTGTCTTGGAGTTCACGCTCCCAGTATGCGGGGCCTAACCGTCTCCTGGCTCTGTTACGTATCAGCACCTTAGCGATCCTGGGACTTGTAGTTCTCCAGGGATTCCGGTTATGCCTTACTGGGTCATAGAGATCCCGGTAAGCTCGGATCCGGTGTCCGGTAAATGCTTCGGGGTGAGCTGGTTAAGCTCCTCTGCCCCCTATGTACCAACTCTCTACTCGCCTTCGGCCTACTCTGGCCCTCACTAGGCTATGCACACTAACGGCAGCTTGCCGCGCTTCACCGATCTTATGGCGCCGGCACACCTTAAGCTCTAACTGGGCTCCCTGAATCTAGCTAGCAGGAGCCTCGTGCTCCACTGCTGAACTATTAACTGAGTTCTCTAGACTAGACTGAGCTCCACTGCAGACTGACTTCTCTTAGGCTTCTCTACTGCAGGAACTCTTCAGAGGAACTGAACTGCCTAGCTCCACCTTCCCTATTTATATCCCTAACAGGCTCCCTCTGCTGGTCTGAGGTGGAAGGTGGAGATGTGTGAATGTTTATGGGGGCCTCTTGTGGAGGATTCCATCAATGCACTCTTCTAGGATCTGTGATACCAAGCGCAGCTGGGAGTCACAGATGCTATTGACGACGAGGTTAGGTTGCGCCTTCCTGGACAGAGACGGAGTACTGGAAGCACGTCAACAACTGCATCCTCAACCACAACTCTGCCTCTGACCACAAGTCATGGTGGCTCTTCAGGTCGCATGGGCTCTAAGCCTTGCATAGCCTGGCCATTTTTTCAGATCGATAAGGATGACCCAACTCGTGTTATCTGTAATATTTGTCACAAAAAGCTAAGTAGAGGCCAAAAAATCCATAGTTTGAGTGCTTCATGCATGAACTGTCACATGGATATGAAGCATAAGTTGCAGTGGGAAGCTCACTGTGCTACAATGCGGCCTAGCGGGCCAGGCCAACCACCGTCAGCCCCATCTTGTGCATCCACGGCCTCTTCATCCTCTGTGACTGGGGGGACAGCAGTCACACATGTTTTTGGACGCAGACCTGCCACCTCTTTACCCGCAACAGCCAGTGTGATTGGCAGAACATCATTTCATTTGGAAGTGGAAACACCAGCTGGTGTTCAGCACTCTCTGACATCGAGAGCACCACCTTTGGATCAAGGCAACCTAACTTTTCCGCCTGCATCTTCCTCACAGACCGGCAGTTTGCCGGGGACACCCTACTCAACCCCGTCTAAGCACAACAGCCAGCCCGCAGTCCCTCAGATGTGGACAAGTAAAAGACCATTTCCTCCTAGCCATGACAAAGCTAAGAGGTTGAATTTCACCATCTGCAAGCTGTTGGCTACAGAAATGCTGCCTTTCCGCCTGGTGGACACAGAGGATTTTCGAGACCTTATGTCCGTCGCAGTGCCCGAGTACCAGATGCCCAGTCGGCACTACTTCTCAAAGAAAGGTGTGCCTGCGCTACACCAGCATGTCGCAAACAACATCACCGCTTCTTTGAGAAACTGTGTGTGTGACAGGGTGCATTTCACCACAGACACTTGGACGAGTAGGCATGGACAGGGGCGTTACATGTCGCGGACTGGGCACTGGGTAATTATGGTGACAACAGGACAAGGGGCTGCTGTCCAAGTCTTGCCGTCCCCACGAGTTGTGCGTCAATCCTCTTTTTCTCGAAGTTCCTCCACTGCTTCTGCCTCCTCAACCTCCTCTCGGTCCTCCACCTGCACCCAAAACCTGTATGGTAATGCCACCCGCTTTCTAACTGCGCAGAAGGAATCCTGCACACCTCCTTAGTATGCTGGCAGCAGGGCTCAACGGCATCAGGCGGTGTTTACTTTGAAATGTCTGGGAAATGTGAGTCACACAGCTGAGGAGTTGTGGTCAGCTCTGGAGACCCAGCTTCATGAATGGTTGTCTCCACTGGACCTGCAACCAGGGAAGGCCGTTTGCGACAATGCTGCAAACCTGGGTGCGGCCCTTCGCCGGGGCAATATCACACACGTGCCTTGTATGGCTCACGTGTTGAACCTGGTTGTCCAGCAATTTTTAGCCCACTATCCCGGACTAGATGGCCTACTGCAGAGGGCACGGTCGCTGTGTGCTCACTTCTGCTGTTCGCATCCCGCAGCTCAACGACTTACCTCTCTACAGAAGTCGTTGGGCTTGCCAGTTCACCGGCTGAAATGCGATGTGCCGACACGGTGGAATTCAACTCTGCACATGTTGCAGCGACTGTGGCAGCACCGACAAGCCCTGGTGCAATACATTCTGACGTATAGCCTGGGCCAATGAGATCCAGAGGTGGGGCAAATCACGCTGCAGGAGTGGTCTCAGATCAGGGACCTATGAAGTTGACGCGCTCCCTGGGCCGTGGGGTACCCGGAGCCGGGCCGGTAGAAGCTGGGGGTTGTAGTCACTGTGGCGGTGACCCGGTCCATGACCCAGGGCGGTCAATCCAAGGGTAATTTGTATATATGAGTTTTATAATGTCCGACTAAGCCACCTGTGGGGTGCGGCCAAAGGGGCCGCCGCTGCGGAACAGTCCTCTGAAGCTGGTGGTTTTGCAGCAATGGTATTATTACTCTCCACAGGAAGAATGTAGCTTCAGGGCAGTGTGGGTGGATGATGGTGGTTGTAGTGCAGGGAGTCAGTAATGAACACAGAGTTCGTGTGATGCAGTCCCAAGATCTTTACTCACAGTTGTTGCAGTCCAGATTACAGGTACCAGAGCAATATCCCCTGTCGTGCTGTGCATACTCAGTGAGGGGCTCAGTCCACCCCCAGATAGCACCGGAGTACTTAGCAGGACCCCCTTCTGTGTGTCCTTTCTCTGGCCTTCTCCCTGCACCTCACACCCAGTGACACTTCTATCCGGTATCCTCGGGCCTTGGCGGGCGACGTGTGTCCCGTCCCCTGGGTCCTATGTGGCTACCTTCTTAGTGAGACTGGTGTGGACTTTGGCCTGCAGTACATGAAATGCTGCAGCCTCCGGTTTCTAGTTGAGCCTTGCTGTTTCTCCGCTAGTTGAGGGACCGGTTCCCCTTATCTGGCCTGACCCCTCTACCTCCTGGTAGCAGCGGGCGTATGGGTGGCCTTCTGCATGGCCCGTACCCCCAGGGTCCCTTCGGTTCCTGGAGCCTTCCTGCTCCCACTCCTCTCTTCTCTCCTTCAGTCCTGGGCCTCCCAGGCTAGGCCCGCCTCCGGAGCAGAGCTCATGCAGAGCCTCTGCTCCTGTCACTTCTCCTCCTCTGACTGGCTTGCTCTTTCTAAGATGGCTTCCTATTTATACTCTCCCTGTCATGTGCTCCCATAAGATGCTTTCTCCACCCACACCCACTACATAGGACCCTCCCGCCAGCTAGGGACCTGGGACTGTGCTCTCTCTTAGGAGCAATCTCGCCCTACCCCCACTGCAGGTATGTGTTGGATGCAGGTGTTAGGGTCCCGAGCCATACTCCTTCCTTACCTGAGGGTGAGATACCACACCTCTGGGTGAGATGCAGTACCTCTGTGGCGACTGAAACCTCAGGGGCGCCACACACCCTTCTGCACAGTTTTGAAATGGCGACGAAGATGTTTAGTGCTGACGACGATGCCATTATCAGCATGACTATTCCGGTGATCTACATGCTGGAGCACACGTTAAACAGAATTCAGAGTCAGGTGGTGGGACAAGAGGAGGTGGAGAAAGTAGAGGAGGAGTCGTATGCGGAAGGGATAACATCTCCAAGGTCCAGACGGTCGGCAGCACCAAGGCGGCAGGCATGAGAGGGTGGGGGAGAGGGATTAACCAGGGCGCATGGTAGCAGCCAAACTGTTGAGGAAGGTGCAGGAGCTGAGGAAGAAGTGGAGGACGAACTGGCGATGGGCATGGAAGACTCATCAGATGAGGGAGACCTTGATCACATTTCTGTTGTGTGAGGTTGGGGGGAGAGGGCAGAGGAAGGAAGCATGATTCTTACCTCGCTACCAACACAACAAGGACTTGGTCCTCCTGGATGCGCAAGACACATGAGTGCCTTCTTGCTGCACTACCTGCAACATGACCCTTGGATTGTCAGAATACAAAGTAATCCCGACTACTGGGATGCCAGTGCCACACTCTTAGATCCCCGGTACAAAAGTAAATTTGCCGAAATAATTCCTGCCATAGAAAGGGATTCACGCATGCAGGAGTATCAGCAGAGGCTGTTGCAGAATCTTACATATGCTTTTCCACAAAACACCAGTGGTGCACGTAGTGAATCTCACAGTTCTAACTTGCAAACCGTGGAACTGTCGAGTCTTCATCACTCAAACCGTAACAGTAACACAGTATCTGCTGGTAACAGCAATTTTGTGGAATCGTTTCAACACTTTTTTAGACCATCCTTTGCAAGGCCACAGGAGACAAGAAGTCTGACACATAGTCAACGCCTAGAGAGGATGGTACAGGAGTATCTCCAAGTGAACATCGAAGCCATGACTGTGTCACTGGACCCTTGCTCATTTTGGGATTCCAATCTGGAAAAATGTCCGGAGCTCGCCACTCATGCCTTGGAGATCTTGTCATGCCCCGCAGCCAGCGTTCTCTCTGAATGTGTGTTCAGCGCTGCTGGTGGTCTGCTGACAGATAAACGCACGCGGCTGTCCACTGAGAATGTAGACAGACTCACGTTCATAAAGATGAACAAATCATGGATCTGCAAGGACTTTTCTATCCCTGTGTCATCCTGGGGAGACTAAAAGCTTGAGGATTTGGTAAAATCACCTCACCAACCGTTTTAAGCAACTCTGGGGCAATTGATGCCACTTAAGTGGTGTCTGTGCCACAATTTTTGGAAAAAATGGAGACTCTTTTTGGAGTCCCCTTGCTGTGTTTTACGTGACGTTGGCATAATCAATTTCAGGTGGGTTGGGTCGCTCCCCCCCTTTTAACTGTAAGAAACTACATACACTATGGCTTGGGGTAACACAGATGGTTGAGTCTGAAGAGCTGTTTACTCAGAGGTCTGCTCCAAAGCTTCAGTGTCTGCTAGTCAGCGTAGAATTTTTAACTGCATCTAGCCTAGGCAATACTTTGGGCATAGTAGCCCAGCTGCGAAGCAAGCTGCACCGCCTGTGTATCTAATAAGAATTTTTAAATGCATCTAGCCTAGGCAGACTGTGGGGACCCCCAACCAAACCCAGACGCTCAGCCCCCCTACCGCCCCCCTTTCCTTGACAATGCAATAATGTAACTCTTACCACTGGATGGGTGAGGATCGGTCACAGCTTTATTAACTCTATATACTCATTCCATTAGAAAGGCATTTTATTTCTAAAATAATTCAGCTTGTTGCAGCATGCCCTGGGTGTCCACACCGGCAAGTTGGCCAACAAGTGTAACTCTCCAACATGTCCTTTCTATTTCCAAGCCACGGAGGATCCTGCGTACTCGTATGCAGGACTCTGACCCCCATCCATCACTCTTAACGCTTGTTCCACTCTGTCCTGGAGTCCTGACAGGAATATGTCCAGTCCAATATCCATTAAATGAACACCGTCGGGCCGTATGAGGCCTGCTTTATCTCCTTCCAGTTGTCAGTGTTGTATCACTACACCGCCTCTGTCTCGTCTAAATTTTGCCATCTGAATATTTATTACCTGTCTTGTCTGTTCGATGGCCATGATGTCTCGCGCACCTTGCCATACCGCTATCGGCACAATCTCTGACCATACTATAGTTAGTTTTGTGAAAAATTTTCTGAAGCTCTCAGTGTCTAGTTTCATTATTGCCATTAGTTATGCGCTCTTGTGATGACCTAGGTCGTTTCCCCCGGCCTGTATAACTAAGATGACCGGACCTCTTGCCTCTCTCCCTACCTTGATTACCTCCATTAGTACCTGTGGCCATAGCAGGCCTCTAATACCTCTCCAGTTGAAATATGTGTTATGAAACTCTAATTTCCTCCCGCCTGGGCGGACTTTCGCCCTTTTTTCTGCCCAATATATATACGAGTGGCCTATCACCCACACTGTTGGCTTAGCGTCACCTGTAAAAGAAACAAACCACGTTAGGATAACAAGTCTGGTCTTTTGTATCTCGCCAAACACGTGGATTGCCATCTCCCTATCCTCTGAACTTCCGTTTCTGACAGTCCTGCTCTTGCTGCTTCCGTGGCCGCGCCTATGCGGAATGAGTGTGTCCCATAATCTTTGGGGTGGTTCCCTGCCGATGTTATGCATTTATTAAACATAGCTTGGAACTGGTATCTTGATAATGGCATTCCATCAATGTGTGATAGGAAGAAATTACTTTGTGATCTGATGGTTATATATGTTTTTACTATTGTTACCCGACTCAGTGTACCGTTTGTGGGTTGTAGAAGTACCCAAGTGCCCCTGCCCGCTGGAACCGTTTTCGATTGGCGTATGCGTAGACGTATTGCATTATTGGCTATGACTACATCCTGGTGTAATAAGCCTCCACTGGTGGTAATTTTGGATTGAGGGACTAATTCGCCTATGCATAGCGCCCCGAAGAAGGCGATCGCAAATGCAGTAGACAGTAGTGTTGCTTCAAATTGTGAGTGTCATGTTAATGGTGTTAGGGATATGATGTGAGAAATCAGTTTTAGTGACACAGGACGGGACGTCTACACTCCTGATTTGGCTGACCCCTTTTCCACCCTTTCATGGATTATCTGATGATGAATCTCTTTGTCACATCTCCCCAATTCAGTAGTTGGAAGTGAAATGCTACTCCAGTCAGACACCGCTGCGCTGACGCCCCTGATATGCCCCTCATCATTAGCTGGTGGAGAAATTCTATGGAGACTTGTAATCTGGCTTGTTCACATTGGTCAACCCGTCTGCCTGCTACTAGTCGTGTCCACTCTTCCCATGCCTTACCGTATGCTTGCCACGTCGACGGGGCAACTGACGCTCTGATTAATGGCATCAACTATTCGCCACTAGATCCCATAGGGAGGGTGGGCAACTGTTGCCCGATGGGTGGGCGTTGGGGAGGAGCTCTGTGAAAATCTGCTAATTGAATTGTGATAAAGCGTTAGCAGCAGCTTTAGACTCCTCAGCATCGTGGCTAGCGCGGACCCATACATTGTGTTTTAGGCACAGGAATGCTAGCCGGCGTAGTAGGCCTAGCACTGGGAGAGACGATGATGCCATGTTATTAATGCAGTGCGCTAGGCTGGTGTTTTTTGTTATGAAGCGTATATTTTTGTTAGCCAGGCGCGCGCCCCATATTTCTATTACTACCACTATTGGGAAGAAAAATTATTTTCCGGGCTAGATGCAGCTAAAAATTATTATTAATTTCAAAGCTGGTGGAGCTTGGTATAGATGGCCTAATACAATGAGTACCACACACTACTACTAGGCCCAAAATTATTTTCCAGGCAAGATGAAGCTAAAAATTATTAGTAATTTGAAAGCTGGTGGAGCTTAGTATAGATGGCCTAATAGAATGAGTACCACACACTGCTAATATGCCCAAAATTATTTTACAGGCAAGATGCAGCTAAAAATTATTAGTAATTTGAAAGCTGGTGGAGCTTAGTATAGATGGCCTAATAGAATGAGTACCACGCACTGCTAATATGCCCAAAATTATTTTACAGGCAAGATGCTGCTAAAAATTATTATTAATTTCAAAGCTGGTGGAGCTTGGTATAGATGGCCTAATACAATGAGTACCACACACTGCTACTATGCCCAAAATTATTTTCCAGACAAGATGTACCTAAAAATTATTAGTAATTTGAAAGCTGGTGGAGCTTAGTATAGATGGACTAAGAATAAGTCCCACACACTGCTACAAACCCAAAATTATTTTCCGAGCTAGATGCAGATAAAAATTATTTGTAATTTGCAAGCTGGAAGAGCTTAGTATAGATGGACTAAGAATAAGTCCCACACACTGCTACAAGCCCAAAATTATTTTCCGAGCTAGATGCAGATAAAAATTATTTGTAATTTGCAAGCTGGAGGAGCTTAGTATAGATGGACTAAGAATAAGTCCCACACACTGCTACAAGCCCAAAATTATTTTCCGAGCTAGATGCAGATAAAAATTATTAGTAATTTGCAAGCTGGTGGAGATTAGTATAGATGGCCTAATAGAATGATGCTATGCCCGAAAGGTTTTACTTGGCTAGCTGCAGTAAAAAAAATTGCATTCCATACACAGGTGGTGTAGCTTGCAACACAGATACGCTACTCCACTGACTAACACACACTGCAAGAGGCCAAAAAGGATTTGCTTAGCTAGATTTAGCCAAATGCTGTGAAAAACACTTGCACAGCACTGGCACAGACCTGCCTGGCAAAAAGTCCTAGGAAATGCTGTAACCTAGTCCTCTAAAGGACTGCAATTACAATTAGTCCCTACTCATAAACTATCTATTTAAGAGCACAGACCTGCCTGCTAAAAGTCGTAGGAAATGTTGGAACCTAGTCCTCAAAAGGACTACAATCACAACTATTCCCTACTCCCAAGCTATCTGTATATTTCTGAGAAAATTGGCTTGAAATGAACAAAGTATAGCGCACACAGCAACAGCGGTGCCGTCTAACACGCAGCTGCAGCAGTGAGAAAATGGTGGCGAGGGGGAAAATGGCTGGGTCTTATAGGGCAAGAACATGTGACATACACTGCCAATGACACATGCCCTTGCTTGTGTGAAAAAAAGCAGTTCGCTCCGTGTGTGCGCTGCTGATAGGCTGACAGACTGCACCTCCCCACTGCAAATGCGGGAAAGAGAAAAAAAAATGGAGATCTTCATTATTTCTGCAGAGATCCATCCCCTGCCCCTCCCCCCACCCCGCTGTACACTCAAACTGTGTATTAACATTGATTATCAGCATTACTGTGAAAAAATCCAGTTATGATTTTGGTGCACGAACAGTTATTGAACATAACCTCGAACAGCCGGATTTTTTTCAAATCGTTCGTGTTCGCCGAACGGCTCGAACACCGCTCAAAACAGCTCGAATTTGAGATTGGCGAACAGTTCGAGTCGAACAACGCTCATCTCTAGGTCACACCCACTGGCCAGGGTCTTGGCTCAGAAACCAGCGAGTCCTTGCAGCGCACAGTGCGTGAGCTGAGGGGATTCATAAGTCTACAGTCTCACCGAGTGACTGCAGACTTATTGATTTGGACCTGACAACCCTTTAATTGTGGTTGGGATTTCCCATTTTTCTGCAACTATTATGCACTTTATTGGGATCTAAATGATCCCACGAGGGTAGTCTATTTATATTTATTCATATAGATTTTTTTTCACATATTTTTATACAAGGTATTTTTAATGTATACCAATAAAGATTTATACTTTGATAGAAGGTTATTTTTTCTGGTAAATAACTGATAGTTTATACTCTATTATTTCATTACCTGTGAGATATGTATAACCCCATCCTCACCTCTGATTGGCCGCTTCCTGTGTATACAATACAGTGTCAGCGAGCTGCCAATCAATGATGCCTGACTGGCTTGCACACGATATCTAGTCCGGCAGTGATAATCTCCTGCTGAAAAAACTATGATTTTATTGAAACTGCAACAAGTCTCTGAGAAAGTGACAGATCCCTGGAATCAGGCTTTCAACTCCTACATTATGCTGCTCTCAGATTAAATAGCAAAAACCTTCTGACAGATTCCTTTTAACTGATGTTCCATTTTTAGGATATTTGCCATCCTCATTCCTTTTTCCCTGTAATATGATTTCCATCATGCAGCCAAATTTTTCCATGATGCTCATCACATTACATCGCTCCTGCTCCAATTTAGTGGCAGCCTATGAAGAATTATATAGATCTGCTGTCTGCTGATATATACTTCAGAGCCTATTACTGTTCTCATGTAAGAGAAAAAACTATGGGACAGATTTATGAAACCATCTAAAGTAAAAACAGTTTTGCCCATAGGAACCAATCCTTGAAGCACAGCTGGTTAGGAAGGGGGTATGTGCAAAGAAAAAAAATTCTGGATTGCTAATTTAAAGGGAATCTGTCAGCAGGTTTTTGCTACCTCGTCTGAAAGCAGACTGATGTAGGTAAAGAGATGCTGAATCCAACGATGTGTCAATTAGATTACTGGGTGCATCCGCTCTCACACAATCAGAGTTTTTAGATTTAGCAATACAGCAGAGCTGAGGAAGCTAACCCCGCCCACACCAGGCTCTGAATGTACAATAAGACAACCAAAAACTTGATATTGATATTAAAGAGGACACAATCACTATTGTAATTACACTTCAATAATTCATTTATATGTTAAAAAAACAAAAAACAAGGACATATTAAAATACAAAAAAACAAGACATGCACAATTAAAAAATAATAAAAAGTAGCTCAGGAGGGGGAAGGGTATGCCCACTATTAAAAATTTGTACATAGACCATATAGAGGAAAAGATATATAGATAATACACGTACGATCCTTAATACATAAGTTATCTACATATACATCTACTCATTCGTAATCAGTTCATTTGATCAAGTGATCTATGTGAGGTAATACCTACAGGGATATTTATCAATGAAATCCATATATTTAAAGTGCATGTGCAATCAAAAGGATTAATAGAATTATAATCCCTATAAGCATGATTCAAACAGGCTATAGCCAATACACAGAGGATAATAATAAGATGATATATGATAAAATAAAAAATAGACCTCCTTAGTATTATCTGTATATACAATGTCCATAGACACTCAGCTGCTTATCAGAGGAGAAGGAGGAGTTGGACTTGGAATAATAATTGATAATCACCGGGTGATTAAACCCTCAGTCCAAGAGTCTAAGTTAAGAACACCACACAGCCTGATAAGTGACACATCGTTGAACTATGTGTTTTAATCCCTGCCTCATGTTGTCCTCAGATTACATAGCAAAAACCTGCTGACAGATTCCCTTTAATATTAATAAAAGTTTGTTTTAACTGTAATATAGCTATTTAGTTTTGCGGAGTGATTATTGGGTATTTTCTTGCCAAACTCCAACTTGTTGCACATAAAGGATAATTTTATGCCCATCACCTATCTCTAGTGGAATCCAACAGACCCAAATATAAGGCAATAATGTCCGTCAGGCACCCTTAATGTCCATCAGAAGATCCAGGACTCGGGTTATTTTAGCTTTTTTCTCCTATAAAAGATAAGAAAGCTTCCTGGGAAGTATGAACAGAGTATTAGGGTAATATTAGAGACACAAAATTGTTATTTCTCAGTTTACAGGTTTATTAAGTATGTGTGTTACATAGAAAAGTGTTATCTTACCAATCAGACAAATGTGTCGGCACATTGTAAACTCTCTTATCTGATCATCAGAGACCTTAGAAGAAATCTGTACGAAAAGAAAAGATGTTCCATTGCATTTTACATCATTTCATCACACATCACCACTAGTTTAGTCAATTCCTTGTTTTATCTTTATAACCGAAATGAGCCCTCGCCCTTCCTGTCTAAGAGGTATAGCGCTGTCAGAGCTTCCTGAGTTGGCACAGTGGCAACTTTGTTGTCTTCTGTAGCTGCTAACTTAATTAAAAATTATGTTAAAATGTACATAGATACTAGGTCATTTATTGTAACAAATAGGAACTTTCAATAAGACTTGGGTGTATTGGTGGACAGCAAACTCAACTTTAGTGATCAGTGCTATTCAACTGCCACCAAGGCAAATAAAATCAAAAAAGACCAAGAGACCTAAACGCTCATGACAAGACCATAGTTGTGCCTTTATGCAAGTCATTTGCCAGGCCGCACTTAACCCCTTTCCGACCTGGTCAGTAATAGTACGCACCAGGTCGGAAAGGCCCGTTCATCAGGGGCTCCGGCGCTGAGCCCGCACTGAACCGGGCACATGTGAGCTGATTGTTACAGCTGACATGTGCCAGCAACAGCTGCGGGTGGAATCGCGATTCACCTGTGGCTGTTAACTAGTTAAATGTCGCTGTCAATCTCTGACAGCGGCATTTAACTCGCGCTTCCGGGAAGCACGTCCTAGGCCCAGCCCATCGGTTACCCCGTCACGTGTTTGCTGGTCACCAATGGGTGGGCATGACAACACAGAGTCTGCAGCAGACCCCTGTGGTTGTCATGTCTCAATTGCTATGAGCGCCACCCAGTGGTCGGCGCTCATAGCAAGTGAGAATTTCTGCTGCTTACAGGCGATCTGCTCATTGCCTGTATGCAGTAGAAGCAATCAGACAACCTCTGCTTCTAGTCTCCTATAGAGACTATTGAAGCAAGCAGTAAGTGTAAAAAAAATGTTTTTAAAAATATTAAAAAAAATATAAAAGTTTAAATCACCCCCCTTTCGCCCCATTGAAAATAAAATAATTAAAAAAAAAAACCACATACACATATTTGGTATCGCCACGTTCAGAATCGCCTGATCTATCAATATAAAAATAATTAATATGCAAACGGCGTAACAAGAAAAAAATTCTAAACGCCAGAATTACGTTTTTTTGGTTGCCGCAACATTGCAATAAAATGCAATAACGGGCGATCAAAACATTGGATGTACCCCAAAAACGTCAGCCCGGAGCACAAAAAATAAGCCCTCACCCTGCCCCAGATCCCAAATAATGGAGACGTTACGGGTCTCGGAAAATGGCGCTATTTTTTTTTTTTTTTTAGCAAACTTTGGATTTTTTTTTCACCACTTAAAAAGAACCTTTACATGTTTGGTGTCTACGAACTCGTAATGACCTGGAGAATAATAATGGCAGGTCAGTTCTAAAAATCAGTGAACGTGGTAAGAAAAGGACCCAAAAAAACAACTGTGGAATTGCATTTTTTTTGCAATTTCACCGCACTTGGAATTTTTTTCCCGTTTTCCAACACATGATATGGTAAAACCAGTGATGTCGTTCAAAAGTACAGCTCGTCCCGCAAAAAATAAGCCTGCACATGGCCATATTGAACGAAAAATAAAAAAGTTCTCGCTCTGGGAAGAAGGGGAGCAAAAAATGAAAATGCAAAAACAGAAAAACCCAAGGTCGTTAAGGGGTTAAAATACTGTGTCCAATTTTGGGCTCCAGTGTATTAGAAGGACATACATAGCTGAACTAGAGATTGTGTAGAGAATAGTGACCAAGGTAATACAGCAGACATAATTGTTGGTTTTCCTGCATCCAGGGCAAAAAATTAGTTTGTCACCCCATCTTACACATTGCTTAAGCGGTTTGAGTAGTTGTCATGTGACAGCTCATATGTGATTTCCATACTTAAAGTCATATGCCTACTAGCTGCTTTTCCTAATTTTCTCTATGCAGAATGAAAAACTATAGCCCCTGATTCATTGAATGAAACAACAAAAGAATCTCTTTGGCACATGACTGTAGTTATGAAAATTGCATATGAGTAGTCATGTGATGACTACTGGAATCCTGACAGTGAGTATATTACAAACTATTTGGATTTGGCATGCTACAGTGCTTAATTTTATAATTAATGCCCCTAAAATAAATACAAATGTAATTATCTTCAACTTATCAAACAGCACAATACTTTATTAACAAAGCCATGTTGTCATGCGTCTGGGTTCAAACCCTTGAGCCTGTGCTTTGTGGTTGACTTCTCTGTCTGTGAAGCCACATATATCTTTTCTTCAGGTGTTTAGTTTCTCTTATCCTTGCTTCAGTCTTTTTAGGGTAACAGTTGTTTTCATTTACTCATTTGTCTGCCCTATCACCTTTCTAGTGCAGCTTTATATATTTTGTCCCTGCCAGTATTTCCTGCTGATGATCATCTCATTTGGATGTCCAGCCATACTGATGTAGTTTAAGCCAGTCAGTGAAAGACCAGCTAGGGTTTATCTCTCTGCTGTTTATGGTATTTGCCCTCCCCTATCTTCTGCTTCTTTTTAGGAATTAGATGGCATATACTCTAACAGTACGTACTTAATCCTTTATGTTGTATTTTGTGGCTTGTTTTACTAACTCTGGGATCTCTTTTTATTTCAGCATACTCTCCCTTCTGTAGGTAATTTGCATTCTGCTCTGCCCTCCAGTTCTTTAGGAGGAACATGAAGCACTCAACGGCCTTTCAGGCAGCATAGGACTGAGTTGCCATCATCTAATCTTAGGTTGGCGCTATCACAGCTCACACAGGAACCACTAGGGACTGCAGGGTCAGGATCTCTAGTATGTACAGGAACTGGCAGGGTCAGTTGTAGTTTTTAGTGTTACCTATTTTTCCTGAGCAATTTGTTACACTATCATAACACATATGCCACGTTATCTGACAAGTTACGGATTGCTACATGTGTGCAAGATCCGAACCAATAACAGTACATGAATAAATCACCAGATGCACTAACAATACAGAAATGCATCACCAGAAGCACCATTAGTTCATTAATACATCATCAGAAACACTGTCAGTACAGAAATACATCACCAAAACCACCAACAGTTCAGGAATACATCACAAGAGCCATTATCAATATATGACTACATTATCACAAGCACAATCAGTAAAGGAACACAGCACCAGAACCACCATCAGTACAGTGGCACAGCACCAGAAGCACCAACATTATAAAAATGCAGCATCACAACTATCATCAGTTCAGGAATACATTACCAGAACCATCATCAGTACATGAATACTAAGCACAATAGACATAAGTGTGATCCTGACACCTTTGAGCTCATCTCTAGACAATCTAGGAAGAGGGCAGTACAGCAGAGGTGACAGTGCTATGAGAGGAGGCAAGGATTTCTAATGTGACACAGCCAAACTCAGCTGTACTGTCCCTCCCCCATACTAACTACCAAGACCTTATCTGAGAGGAGTTAGTCACTTGTGCTCTGCTCCCAACACTTTTCTAATCATGCAAGATGTTAGACTGGGAGATCAGGACTGTATCATTACATCTTACATACTGAGAAACCTGCTCTAAGATATTATAGGGGTGTGCTCGTCTTTCTCCAGAGTGTTGCACCCTGATTATTATTAGTCAGCATCATACAAGGTAAAGAAGTACATGCCCCCAGTGAAAACTATCCACTTGGATTTAACAAAAGTAAACTCATTAGGTGCCAAATACTTTGATTGCCTATATCTGTGCAACAGAAATGCAAAATTACAAAAAAATGTGTTATTCCACTCTACAGCCACTATTGCATCGTATGTCCAGTTCAACATAAATATCTGCTGAAAAGTCCACTTTAGTCATAATTACAGATGAAGATTCTTTACTGTATGCGCAGTGGGATTATGAAATTCTCTCCCTCCGCATGTTGTAACTATTGATTCACTAAACAAGTTCAAGGAAGCCCTGGATGCCATTCTTTAAAAATGTGCTAGTATAAGTTTATGGGTGCTAGATTTTGTGATGGGATGGGGTTTTCCTTCTTCAAAATGTTAGGTTATAAACTGAACTTCATGGATTTGTGTTTTCTTTCAACCTTAAAAGTATGAATATGAGGTGGCTTTAGTGTGTGTTCTAGTTATAACTCTTGGTTACATACCACTGTGAAACATTATCCCCTTCAACATGTTTTCACATACTTTTCACACTGAATAGGTTATCATCTTTGAATAAAACATAATATTATGAAAAGTAAAACAGCCCCCAAAAGTGAAGAAAGAAATTACATTCTTCATGTCCAAATAATACCACAATACAATAAGTGACTCCTACTGCAATAAAGTGAATATATAGGGTCATGGCCGAAAGTGTTGGCACCCTTGAAATTGTTCCAGAAATGAAGTATTTCTCCCAGAAAATTATTGCATTTACACATGTTTTGTTATACACATTTTTATTTTCTTTGTGTGTATTGGAGAAACACAAAAAAACTGAGAAAAAAGACAAATTGCACATAATTTCACACAAAACCCCAAAATAGGCCAGACAAAATTGTTGCCACCTTTCCAAAATTGTGGGTAAACAACTTTGTTTCATGCACGTGATGCTTGTTCAAACTCACCTGTGGCAAGTAACATGTGTGGGCAATATGAAAATCACACCTGATACCAGATAAAAAGGGGAGAAGTTGACTCAATCTTTGAATTGTGTGTCTGTGTGTGCCACACTAAGCATAGAGAACAAGAAGAGAAGAGAACTAACTGAGGACTTGAGAACCAAAATTGTTGAAAAATATCAACAATCACAAGGTTCTAAGTCCATCTCCAGAGATCTTGGTGTTCCATTTTTCACAGTATGCAACATAATCAAGAAGTTTACAACCCATGGCACTGTAGCTAACCTTCCTGGACATAGACAGCAGAGAAAAATTGATGAAATGTTGCAAGGTAGGATAGTCCAAATGGTGGATAAGCAGCCACAATACAGTTACAAATAAATTTAAGCTGTCCTGCAAGCTAATGGTGCGTCCGTGTCAGTGCGAACTATTCATTGACATGAATGACATGAAACGCTATGGCAGGAGACCCAAGAGGACCCCACTGCTGACACAGAGATATAAAATAAAAGCTAGACTGCAGTTTGCCAAAATGTATGTGAGTAAGCAAAAATCCTTCTGGGAAAGTGTGTTGTAGACAGATGAGAAGAAGATAGAGCTTTTTCTCAAAGCACATCATTCTACTGTTTACTGAAAAAAGAATGAAGCCTACAAAGAAAAGAACACAGTACCTACAGTCAAATATGGTGGAGGTTCAAAGATGTTTTGGGGTTGTTTTGTTACTTCTGGCACTGGGTGCCTTGTCTGTGTGCAAGGTATTATGAAATTTGAAGATTACCAAAGGATTTTACGGCGCAATGTAATGCCCAGTGTCATAAAGCTGGGTTTGCGTCCTAGGTCACGGGTCTTCCACCAGGACAATGACCCCAAACATACTTCAAGAAGCACCCAGAAATGCATGGAAACAAAGCGCTGGAGAGTTCTGGAGTGGCCAGCAATGAGTCCGGTTTTAAATCCCATTAAACACTTGTGGAGAGATCTTAAAATTTCTGATGGGAGAAGGCACCCTTTAAATGCGAGAGACCTGGAGCAGTTTGCAAAAGAAAAGTCCAAAATTCCAGATGAGCGGTATAAGAAGCTTTTTGATGGTTATAGGAAGCGATTGATTGCAGTTATTTATTCCAAAGGGTGTGCACCTAAATATTAATTTGAGGGTACAAACAATTTTGTCTGGCCCATTTAGGAGGTTTTGTGTGAAATTATGTTCAATTTGCCTTTATCTGTTTTTTTTGTGTTGTTCCAATACACACAAAGGAAATAAACATGTGTATAACAAAACGTGTAATTGCAATAATTTTCTGTGAGAAATACTAAGGATAAGGATGCCAGGGTGTCCTGCCATAGCGTTTCATGTCATTCAAATATCGATGGATAGTTCGCATTGACACTGACGCACTCTTAGCCTGCAGGACAGCTTGAATTTCTTTGGAACCATTCAGACTATCCTGTGTTGCAACATCAGTTACTTGCCACAGGTGAGTTTGAACAAGCATCACATGCTTGAAACAAAGTTGTTTACTCACAATTTTGGGAAGGTGCCAACAATTTTGTCCCGCCCATTTTTGGGGTTTTGTGTGAAATTATGTCCAATTTGTCTTTTTCTCTCCATTTTTTGTGTTGTTCCAATACACACAAAGGAAATAAACATGTATATAACAAAACATATGTAAATGCAATAATTTTCTGAGACAAGTACTTCATTTTCTGGAACAATTTCAAGGGTGCCAACACTTTCAACCTTGACTGTATAAAATGTTTGGAAACTGATGGCCATAATAATTTGGAACAGTGCATTTTGAGCACTTTTTCAGTTTTGAATGAAAAAAATACTATTATCATTGGGAGGTTTGTCCAATAAAATATGATTTATACTCTAATGGTTGATGATTTGAACATTATGCATCGACCATTTGGGAAAATCAGAGAAGCATAGCATTTGCATAATAATTTGGAATGTGTTGTATTAATATACTCACACTACGTTACATAGACACATATTTAATGAAGAAAAATATTCAAGGGAGTGCATTTTTTAAGGGTAACACAGGAAGATGCAGAAATAGAATCAGAGAGATAGGGACAATGTGAAAATCAGAACCAAGCCGGAGGACAGCTCGGTTCAAGTACAGGAGATCAGACAGTGATGTCAGGCAGAGAGTGATCATCAGAAAGGAGCAAAGCTGGTTCAGACAATTGTATATTAATACAATTACTATCAGTCAGCAGGATGGAGAAGCGTCAAGGAACTAATTGGGGTTTAAATGCTATTTCTTTTTTTTTAACACTCTGGGGCCATATATAAATGTAAAGAAAGGGCCAGAAAACTCCTTTAATACATAAGATTAATTATGTTTAAAGAGGTATTCCCATCTCCAAGATCTTATCTCAATATGTAGTAGGTGTTATAATAATAATAATTTTAGCAAAAACCTCCAATTAGAAATGTAGTATAGTTTTTCTGATTAGCCATGTCTCTTTCCTCATGTTCAGGCATTGCAGGACCTTAGATATCCATGGTTACGACCACTAGCGCCAAGCTAACTAACTGTCACTATATCAGTGGTCTTAACCATGGATACCTAAGGTCCTACAATGCCTGCACATGAGGAAAGAGACACAGCGAATCAGAAAAACTATACTATATTTCTGATTGGAGGTATTTGCTAATATTATTTTTATTACACCTACTACATATTGGGATAGGATCTTGGAGATGGGAATACCCCTTTAAGTTGAAAGGGGTGTTCCAGGGAATATGCTTTAAATGCTTCAGACTGCTTTAAAATAATTATATTAATAAGCGAATCTCACGCCTACTAGTAACTTACCCATGGGTGGTCACAGACAGAAGGGGGCCTCTATGATAATGCAACAACAATATATTTTGTTTGCAGTCCAAAGCTCCTCATAATGCACAATTCCATCTGCATTGGCGGGTGGTAATGGGCCACCATTACCTCTTAGGCCCCTGGGCGGCAGCATGAGTTGCAAAATAGTATGTCTGCCCCTGAACTTTTACTAGTCAGTGATTGGCAGAGCAGTCATTTTCTGTCCATTTCCAGTGTTTCAAGGATGAAACTAGGAAGCAAAGAGCAGCTGGGACCAGGTGAATGGGACCTGCGGGAGATCAAGGAAGGTTTTAATCAATTCTGAGGCATCTATTCCCTGAAACATCCCTTTAAAGAGTTATCCCTGAAATCATGATGCGGAAAAATCATGTAAACATATATTTATTAATTTGTGCCAATATAACTAACTAGCTATTGAACCCGTTCTACGCCTGGGTGGCAAACATTTTTATATGGTATATGGTCTCCCATGCTGGTATGTGCTGCCCCCCTCCGTGTATTTGTGCTACCCCCATCCTGTCCCCACAATCCTATCCTGGTATGCATGGCACCCCTCATCCCCATCCTGGTATGCATGGAACCCCTCATCCCTATCCTGTAATGCATGGCACCCCTCATCCCTATCCTGGTATGCATGGCACCCCTCATCCCTAACCTGTAATGCATGGCTCCCATCATCCCTATCCTGGTATGCATGGCACCCTTCACCCCCAATCCTGGAATGCATGGCACCCCTCACCCCCAATCCTAGTATGCATGGCACCCCTCACCCCCAATCCTGGTATGCATGGGACCCCTCACCCCCAATCCTGGTATGCATGGCATCCCTCACCCCCAATCCTGGTATGCATGGCACCCCTCACCCCAATCCTGGTATGCATGGCACCCTTCATCCCCAATCCTGGTATGCATGGCACCCCTCATCCCCAATTCTGGTATGCGTGGCACCCCTCATCCCCAATCCTGGTATGTGTGGTACTCCTCATCCCTATCCTGGTATGCATGGTACCCCATCCCAATCCCTGTCCTGGTATGTATGGTATCCCTCATCCTGGTATACATGGGCCCCTCACCCACATCCTGGTATGCATGGCACCCCTCTCCCCCTTCCTGGTATGCATGGCACTCCTCATCCCTATCCTGGTATGCATGGCACCCCATACCTCATCCTGGTATGCATGGTACCCCTCATCCCTATCCTGGTATGCATGGCCCCTCATCCGAATCCTAGTATGCATGGACCCCCACATCCCTATCCTGGTATGCATGGTACCCCTCATCCGAATCCTGGTATGCATGGCCCCCCCACATCCCTATCCTGGTATGCACGGCACCCCTCATCCCTATCCTGGTATGCATAGCACCCCTCATCCCCAATCCTGGTATCCATAGCACCCCTCATCCCCAATCCTGGTATCCATGGCACCCCTCATCCCCAATCCTGGTATGCATGGCACCCCTCATCCCCAATTCTGGTATGTGTGGCACCCCTCATCCCCAATCCTGGTATGTGTGGTACTCCTCATCCCTATCCTGGTATGCATGGTACCCCATCCCAATCCCTATCCTGGTATGTATGGTATCCCTCATCCTGGTATACATGGGCCCCTCACCCACATCCTGGTATGCATGGCACCCCTCACCCACATCCTGGCATGCATGGCACTCCTCATCCCTATCCTGGTATGCATGGTACCCCTCATCCCTATCCTGGTATGCATGGCCCCTCATCCGAATCCTAGTATGCATGGCCTCCCACATCCCTATCCTGGTATGCATAGCACCCCTCATCCCCAATCCTGGTATCCATAGCACCCCTCATCCCCAATCCTGGTATCAATGGCACCCCTCATCCCCAATCCTGGTATGCATGGCTCCCTCATCCCCAATTCTGGTATGCATGACTTCCGCATCCCCAATCCTGGTATGCATGGCTTCCTCATCCCCAATTCTGGTATGCATGGCTCCCTCATCCCCAATCCTGGTATGTGTGGTACCCGTCATCCTGGTATGCATGGTCCCCTCACCCCCCAAGCCTCTTATGTATGGTCCCCTCACCCCACAATCCTGGTATGCATGGTACCCCTCATCCCCCCAATCCTGGTATGTGTGGCCCCCTCTCCCCCCAATTCTGGTATGTATGGCACTCCTCATCCCTTTCACGCTGCACACACATACCAAAAAATAAACACTTATATTCACCTTTCTTCCCTGTGCTCCAGCGCAGCTGTGACCTGTTCTGCCCGAGGCCAGGGGAGGAGTGCGGCGCCGCAGTACGTGCACATACCGCGCTGTCCGGTGCCATTTTGCTGAAGACACACTGCAAATGTGTCTTCAGTAAAATGGCGCCGGATAGCGCTATGCGCATGGGCCGATTCCGACGCCTCACTCCTGCCCTGGTCTCCGGCGAAGAGAGGCACCGCTGCAACACTCCTCCCGGTCAGGTAAGTATGTAAGTATGGCGCCGGAGATCGCGGTATGCGTTCATTGTCTACGCATACCGTGATCTCCAGCACCATACACTCCTCTTACCTGTAACGGCTCCATGCGCAGGCGTGTCGTGCTTGCGCAGTCTATAAAGGCTTCAGACAGAGAGACAGAGATACGCATCTCCCATTATATTATAGATTTTCAGTCTGCCCTGTTTTGCAAATATCACATTCTAATGATGCCCATCCAGCAACAATTTACCCTCTGGATTAATGAATCAATAAATCTCTTCTCCATCAATGAATCTCTCAATTGATGAATCAATGATTAATGAATTTCACCATTGGATTTATCCTGCTGTAGTTTTACTGCTTCTGGTCCATCTTCCTCAGTGCAGTCTTCCTCAGCTGGTTTCTTTGCACGGCTCTGCTATGCCTCCATAGAGCACACACTCTATACTTCTGTACACTGTATGGTCTTGCATAGTGTCAGACTAGAATGACAAGGGCCCACCAATAACATTGACTCTTACCTATGCTTCTATATATTAATACATTGGATAGTTCATTAAATGAATGATGAGATGTTACATTTGTCTGCACATAATCAATCAAGTGTATTGTGCCAAAAACTGCTCCAACTGGGTGATGGGAGGGGGGGGGGCTACTCATACATAGGGCCAACCAGAATATTCACTTGTTCCCCTGTAGGCCAGTCCAAGCCTGGTCTTGCACACATCTCTACCTGCCCAATTTTTATCTTCTGTCATATACATTAGAGTAGCTGGAAGTGTGTTTTTACATCATTGATCTGTTAGCTGGTTTCCAGTCGAGCTCGGCTGTACTACACAACGATTTACTATTCCTACACAATGTAGCTGTGGATGAACAGCAGAGCTGAGACTAGAACAGTTGTGCTTGATGCCTGTTGCTAACAAATTCTTGATGTAAAGGTGCAAATGCAGATCTGATGCGGTATATGGCAGAGAATTATCTTAACCTCTTAGTGACTGAGCCAATTATAACATACAGTAAATGACCAGGCTCCATTTTTCAAATCTTTATGTGGTAATAACCCAGGGATGCTTCAACATATCCCAATGACTCTGAGACTGTTTTCACTTGACACATTGTACTTTATATTAGTGGTAAATTTAGGTTGATATGTATTGCATTTTTTTATAAACATCAAATTTGATGAAATATTTGGAATATTAGCAGTTTTCAAATTTTATGTCTACACCCATAAACCACATGGTCATACTAAATAAATTAGTAAATAAACAACATTTCCCATATGTCTATTTTATGTCAGCATCATTTTTTAATCCCTTCCCGACATTCACCATATAGGTCAGGAGTGGGTTATGTGAATGAATGAACAAAATCTAAATCTAAATCAAATCTTTGATGTGACCACCTTTCGCCTTCAATGCAACATCAAAGCTTCAATTCTTCTAGGTACACTTGCACACAATTTTTACAGGTTTTGAAGTAACTCATCAGGAAGGTTATTCCAAACATTTTGGAGACATAACCACATATCTACTATGGATGTAGGTTTGTGCAAATCCTTATATCTCTTCATGTAATCCCATAAAGACACGATGATGTCGAGATATGGACTCTGTGGGGGTCATATCATCACTTCAAGGACTCCTTGTTCTTCTTTGCACTGAATATAGTTCTTAATGACATTGTCTGTTTGTTTGGGGTCATTTTCCTGCTGCAGAATAGATTTGGAGTCAATCAAACTCCTCCCTGATGCTATTGCAAGATGGATATTATCCATCTGCCTGTATTTCTTAGCATTGAGGAGCTGAGTTTCCTCAAATACTGTATGCAAGCGTACCTAGAAGAATCAATACTTGATGTTGTTTAGATGGTAAAATATGGTCAAATATTGATTACATTTTATTAATGGAAAAAATGAACAATTAATGCTTCTATTTTAAATGCATTGTTATTTTGAAGCATTTTTTCACACCTTCCTAAAACTTTTGCACAGTATTTTATACAAACACTGTATGTTACATACACTGTAGATTACACACACAAAAACACAGACTTTATGTTATACACATGCTGCATAGTTAACACACATATGTATGTTACACATATACAGTGTATATTACACCCACACAGTATGTTACATATAGGTACATCTCACTAAACTAGAATATCATCAAAAAGTTAATTTATTTCAGTTCTTCAATACAAAAAGTGGAACTCATATATTATATAGACTCATTACAGAGTGATCTATTTCAAGTGTTTATTTCTGTTAATGTTGATGGTTATGGCTTACAGCCAATGAAAACACAAAAGTCATTATCTCAGTAAATTAGAATACTTTCTAACAACAGCTTGAAAAATGTTTTTAAAATCCGAAATGTTGGCCTACTGAAATGTGTGTTCAGTAAATGCACTCAATACTTGGTCGGGGCTCCTTTTGCATCAATTACTGCATCAATGCGGCGTGGCATGGAAGCGATCTGCCTGTGGCACTGCTGAGGTGTTATGGAAGCCCAGGTTGCTTTGATAGCAGCCTTCAGCTCATCTGCATTGTTGGGTCTGGTGTCTCATCTTCCTCTTGACAATACCCCATAGATTCTCTATGAGGTTATGGTCAGGCGAGTTTGCTGGGCAATCAAGCACAGTGATACTGTTGTTTTTAAACCAGGTATTGGTACTTTTGGCAGTGTGGACAGGTGCCAAGTCTTGCTGGAGAATGAAATTTCCATCTCTATAAAGCTTGTCGGCAGAGGAAAGCATGAAGTGCTTTAAAATCTCCTGGTTGACAGCTGCGCTAACTTTGGTGTTGATTAAACACAGTGGACCTACACCAGCAGATGACATGGCTCCCCAAACCATCACTAATTGTGGAAACTTCACAATAGACCTCAAGCAGCTTGGATTGTGTGCCTCTCCACTCTTCCTCCAGACTCTGGGACCTTGATTTCCAAATGAAATTTGGAACTCTGGGACCTTGTGGAGAGTGTCAATGACTGCCTTCTGGACATCTGTCGAGTCAGTAGTCTTCTCCATGATTGTGGAGCCTACTGAAACAGACTAAGAGACCTTTTTAAACGCTTAGGAAGCCTTTGCAGGTGTTTCTTGTTAATTATTTTAATTTAATGAGATAATGACTTTTGTGTTTTCATTGGCTGTAAGCCATAATCATCAACATTAACAGAAATAAACACTTGAAATAGATCACTCTGTTTGTAATGACTCTATATAATATATGAGTTTCACTTTTTGTATTGAAGAACTGAAATAAATTAACTTTTTGATGATATTCTGATTTATTGAGATGGACCTGTATATACACATATTCACAATATGTTGGAAAAACACACCTCATGCTAGACACATAGACACTGTATGTTACACACACACTCCAGTCTACACACATTGTATGTTAAATACGCACCCACACTGAATGTTACACAAACACTGCATGTTATACACACAGCGCTGTCCATACACACACACACACACACACACACACTATGTTACACACACACGCACTGTATGTTACACACACACACATTCTAGTGGACATACCAAGCTCTCTCTCCTCCTCTTTAGTTCCTCCAGACTCTTCGCTTCTCTTTAGTTTCTCCAGACTCTCTGCTTCTCTTTAGTTCCTCCATACTGCTGCAAGGTGCAAGGTCTTTCTTCACGTGACCATGATGTCACCAAAGATTCTTTTATACTTGCAGCCTCAGAAACTGCCCTATTAATGCCGGACTGGAATTATCAGTGCTGTTTTTGATATGTAAAAGGTGACCACAGAGAGCCAACCCACTGAACCTGAAGTTATGCAGGGTCTCGCCGGGGGTCACGTTTGAGATGGGGTCTTGGGCAATTGCCCAATTTCCCCCTTATTGTTGTCCCTGATACTGTCAGTTGCTTAAAATAATCTAAGTATGAGGCCACATCACTCGGACACAGTTGACTTATGGTATATTAGACTTAGTGACTATTGTGGTGTCAATAATCCTGGCAGGAGGAATAGAACTGCTTACTATGCTATTCTTCTTATGAAATTTGAGGCTCTGGTGAATCTTTGAACAGAACGGAGACTAACAACTAGTGACATGGCCATTTTCCTAGTGTCTGTCCTGGTTGTGTAACATCCTGACGATACTTTATTCTTCTTCTCTATAGTATGTGATGTCACACATGATAACCATTTTAGCTTTACCGTTCCCTGCAGTGAGAGCCCTGTTTCAGGAGGGATGGTGTTTCACATGCTGGGCAGCAGATATTAAGTGTGCAGTGAATTTATTATCAAATCTGTGTTATTCCTGAAAATAGTGAGTAATTACAGCACACTGTATAATAGAGGCGCTTACAAGCTGCTGCATATACAAACAATGTGTGTGAGAGGGCTGAGAAATCATAGGAACTGTGTTGTTCCTATTTGGCAATGCTGACAAAAGCAAAGCAAAATGAAAACAAAAGTGCTACACAGAGAAAAAACAGATACCTCTGAGCCCTGATGGGCGTTCAGACAGATTTAGATATGTTTCTATATTTTGTATAAGTTTGGAAAAACCCTATTAATTCTTTAAACCTCCCACTATCAATATCTATTTATCTATAGAATTGCCTGATAAAGAGAAATAATGGCAAAGCCGCAGGTTGCCACTAGTGGTAATAAAACCATAACAAGAAGACAGAAGATTAAATGTAAGCTCCTGGGACTCCAGAGCAAAATTTGTAACAGGAACACCACCCACGTACAGTGTACTGTACTATTTAAAAGTACGGCGTTACCTTATGTGGCTGAGGGGAGGCTTGGGTTAAAGTGCTAGCTCTGCACCAAGAAATATTTTATACGGTAATAATCTTGTTAAAGTAAAAAAGAAAATGTAAATATCTCACATTTCAGGCTAAAATCAATAATTTCATTGCATTGCATGTCATGTCACAGTGATTATTAGTTAACCTTAAAAACCTAAGATTTGTGGCTAAACTGTTTCCTCTTACACTACTATGAGTATTGAAGATAGTCTAGTCCTGTATGCAAAACATAACTGAACACAGAAATCTTCAGTTACGTCTTCCTTTCTTGGACCCCGCCTCAAGAGCTGCTATAGCTGTGAACAAGTCAGTTGCAAAAAAATCATTTAATTTCCTGTCCTTCCTATTTTTTTTCCGCTCTTACTATGTGACAAGATGACAAATCTGTCTGAACCACAACTGAATGACAGAGCTGGTAAGCATTGGCTGGTACTTTTCTAACTGATATAACTGATTTTGATAACTGTTGTACTATATTATCTCTACTTTCTTGCATTTAATTTTCTTTTTGTGTTATCTGTGGCTTCATCATCTGCTGAGATGCCATTAGCTACAAAAATGTTCAGAATAATAGGACTTTTCTTCAAGCTTCGTAGCTCGGATATGTCTCCAATGCATATGTGTGTAATACAGATGTGTATGTTCTGTAATAGCCTAGCAGTCTGTACTCATAAATGTATAATTAATAGGGAAATTACATATACTTATAACTCTTTAGGACCTTGTTACCACATCCCCCACCTTGCTGGTTTCTTCAGGTTCATGCATTAATGTATACAACCTCCTAAGGTGTCTGCATTACAAACCTATTACTGCATACTTGTGTAATACAGATGTGTATGTTCTGTAAAAGCCTAGCAGTCTGTAGTCATAAATGTATAATTAATAGGGAAATTACATATACTTCTACTCTTTAGGACCTTGTTACTACATCCCCACCTTGCTGGTTCATGCATTACTGTATATAACCCCCCAAGGTGTCTGCATTACAAACCTATTACTGCATTTGCTTACGTGTGAAGATGTGTCTACAGGCTGTAAGATGTCTGTAGTTATTTTTGGTCATTTTAATCTACATGTAACGTATGTCGAGATGCATTATTGACATGCCACATTAACATTGCCCAGCTAGACATATTAATTATCGATAAGTCACTTTAAAATGTCTGTACACGGTTGGCAATCACACATTTATAGCCCTTCGTTGTAGAAACTGCGACATTCGAAACAAGAATACCGCTTTATGAAATATTTACATAGAATTTATGTAGTGAAATGAAAAGTATAAATGATGTATTAGTATGAGCGATAATATAAGGATTGCTCTTTCTATCTATCTGAGATCAATCAATCATTATTTTTCAATAAACATATACCGCAGATTTCCCGAACTTTAGGGTTAATAATCATGAAAACTTATAAAACAGTTCTCATTTGCACTGTTGCTTCACTTTGAACCTTAGGAGAAACAAAATGATCTGGTAATAATTTCTGTAATTTCCGAATCAGGTGAGCAACTGACCAAAAGCATAAATGAGAGGACACAGATAAATCATATTTTATTATTTGACCAGTATCAGTAAGAAGTCACTTTGAAATCGTTTTTTTTTCACATTTTTTGTACTTTTTTTAAGTGAGTACTGCACTTAAAGAGGTTGTCCGGCAATCATTTTTGTTTCTCCTTAGGCTTATACAGTCATATGAAAAAGTTTGGGCACCCCTATTAATTTTAAGCTTAATATTTTATAAAAATTGGTGTTTTTGCAACAGCTATTTCAGTTTGATATATGTAATAACTGTTGGACACAGTAATGTTTCTGCCTTGAAATGAGGTTTATTGTACTAACAGAAAATGTGCAATCTGCATTCAAACAAAATTTGACAGGTGCATAAGTATGGGCACCTCACCAGAAAAGTGACATTAATATTTAGTAGATCCTCCTTTTGCAAAAATAACAGCCTTTAGTCGCTTCCTGTAGCTTATACTGAGTTCCTGGATCCTGGATGAAGGTATTTTTGACCATTCTTCTTTACAAAACAATTCCAGTTAAGTTTGATGGTCGCCGAGCATGGACAGCCCTCTTCAAATGATCCCACAGATGTTCAATGATATTCAGGTCTGGGGACTGGGATGGCCATTCCAGAACATTGTAATTGTTCCTCTGCATGAATGCCTGAGTAGATTTGGAGCGGTGTTTTGGATCATTGTCTTGCTGAAAGATCCATCCCCTGCGTAACTTCAACTTTAGCACTGATTCTTGAACATTATTGTCAAGAATCTGCTGATACTGAGTGGAATCCATGCGTCCCTCAACTTTAACAAGATTCCCGGTGCCGGCATTGGCCAAACAGCCCCAAAGCATGATGGAACCTCCACCAAATTTTACTGTGGGTAGCAAGTGTTTTTCTTGGAATGCTGTGTTTTTTTGCCGCCATGCATAACACCTTTTTGTATGACCAAACAACTCAATCTTGGTTTCATCAGTCCACAGGACCTTCTTCCAAAAAGAAATTGGCTTCTCCAAATGTGCTTTTGCATACCTCAGCCGACTCTGTTTGTGGCGTGCTTGCAGAAACGGCTTCTTTCGCATCACTCTCCCATACAGCTTCTCCTTGTGCAAAGTGCGTTGTATAGTTGAACGATGCACAGTGACACCATCTGCAGCAAGTTGATGCTGCAGCTCTCTGGAGGTGGTCTGAGGATTGTCCTTGACTGATCTCACCATTCTTCTTCTCTGCCTTTCTGATGTTTTTCTTGGCCTGCCACTTTTGGCCTTAACAAGAACTGTCCCTGTGTTCTTCCATTTCCTTACTATGTTCCTCACAGTGGAAACTGACAGGTTAAATCTCTGAGACAGCTTTTTGTATCCTTCCCCTGAACAACTATGTTGAATAATCTTTGTTTTCAGATCATTTGACAGTTGTTTGGAGGAGCCCATGATGCCACTCTTCAGAGGAGATTCAAACAGGAGAACAACTTGCAAATGGTCACTTTAAGTAGCTTTTCTCATGATTGCATACACCTGGCTATGAAGTTCAAAGCTCAATGAGATTATAAAAGCAAAAAAAGTGCTTTAGTAAGTCAGTAAAAAGTAGGTAGTAGTATTTAAAACAAGAAACTGATAAGGGTGCCCATACTTATGCACCTGTCAAATTTTGTTAGAATGCAGATTGCACATTTTCTGTTAGTATAATAAACCTCATTTCAAGGCAGAAACATTACTGTGTCCAACAGTTATTACATATATCAAACTGAAATAGCTGTTGCAAAAACACCAATTTTTTATAAAACATTAAGCCTAAGATTAATAGGGGTGTCCAAACTTTTTCATATGACTGTAGATGTTTAAAATAACAAACACAGCATTACCTACCCATCCCGGGTCCATCAATGCTCTACGGCCACTGCTCCATTCTTTGTTTACTTCCTGCAGCTATGAGATCAAAACAACAGAGTATGTAACCACTGCAGCCAATCACTGGGCTCGGTTGCTCGTGCCACCTATTTCGGCATTATTGCTGAACTTAGTGATTGCCTAAAGTCAGAATATTGCTCTATACATTAATAATACATCTGTTCTTTTTGCTCCTTAACATGGAGCCTGTTTTTGAAATGTATATCTACATTATCACATATAAAATATACCTATTTAGACTTTTAAGGAAAATGTGTAGCAGGCACTAGAAACCACCAAACGTTTGGCAGTGCACAACAATAGTTCATTCCATTAGAAAGTGTCGCAACATGCAATATCAACTCACTGCGATCAAAGTAATCGAGGCTTTAAAACTCAAAGAATATAAGCCATGGGCTGCAAGCAAGGTACAGTCATGGCCGAAAGAGTTAGTGCCCTTGAAATTGTTCCAGAAAATGAAGTATTTCTCCCAAAAAATCATTGCAATTACACGTTTCTGTTATACCCATGTTTATTTCCTTTGTGTGTACTGGAACAACGCAAAAAAAAACTGAGGAAAAAAAGGCAAATTGGACAAAAACCCTCAAAATGTACAGCACAAAATTGTTGGCACCCTCAACTTAATACTTAGTGGCACATCCTTTGGAATAAATACTGTAACTGCAATCAATCGCTTCCTATAACCATTAACAAGTTTCTTACATCTCTCAACTGGAATTTTGGACCACTCTTCTATTGCAAACTGTTCCATGTCTCTCATATTTGAAGGGTGCCATCTCCCAACAGCAATTATAAGATCTACCCAGAGGTATTCAATGGGATTTAGATCCGGTCTCATTGCTAGACACTTCTGAACTCTCCAGCGCTTTGATTCTATCCATTTCTGGGTGCTTCTTGAAGCATGCTTGGGGTCATTGCCCTGCTGGAAGACCCATGCCTAAGGCGGCGTGCCCACTATGCGTTATTCAAGCGTTTTTGCCGTGGAATTTCCACAGCGAAAAGGCTTAAAAAACGCTTGGTAATATGTGCCCCATGTTCCCCAATGATAATCCGCATGTGCTGTGCACATGCTGCAGAAATTTCCACTGCGGATTATCATTGCAGAAAAATACGCAGCATGTCCATTAATTTTGCGGACACGCAGCGTAATTGCCGCCATTGACTTGCATTTAATATCCGCATCACTACATGTGCACATAAGGATATTAAGCGATTCAATGTGCGGACGGTACCCAGGTCTGGAGAAGAGCAGACTCTCCTCCAGACCCAGGTACCATAGAACCAGTTAAAAAATGAATTTAAAATAAAAAATAAAGATTATACTTACCTTCCGATGGCCCCCAGGCTCCATAGCGATGCGTCCGTGGTGTTGGGCGGCTCACGATGGTCTAAAAGGACCTTCCATGACGTCATTTAGTCATGGGACAGGTCACGCGACCGCTGACGTCAGCGGTCGCATGACCTGTCACATGACTAAATGACGTCATGAAAGGTCCTTTCACACCACCGCGGGTTGTACAAGAGACCGGACGCAGCGGAGAAAAGACCGGGGGCCATCGGAAGGTAAGTATAATCTTTATTTTTTATTTTTTACCATTCTTATTCTTTTTTTTAACTATTTACTTGGTCACACTATATAAATCCATGCCGGTCGCATGGATTTATATAGTGTGACCAAGTTGTCAAGCACTTTTCCAAGTGATGCTAAAATCGCTTGGAAAAGCGCTTGATAACCCGCATGCGGAAATGCATGCAAAAACGCTTGACAAACTCTTCTACCTGGTGGGAAAAACGCACGTAAAATCCGCATGTGTTTTTCCTGCCAGAGAGAAGCGGAAAAAATATGCAGCATTTCTCCATCGTGGGCACATAGCCTTAGGACGCAAACCCAGCTTTCTGACACTAGGCACTATATTGCAATCCAAAATCCTTTGGTAATCTTCAAATTTCATGATGCCTTGCACACAGTCAAGGCACCCAGTGCTAGAGGCAGCAAAACAATAATATAATATGTAATATAGAATGCGCTAAAAAACGCATTTATTCCACATCACTTATGCTTCTTTATGAAAAAAAGTTACAGCATGGGTCCATAGCGTTGTAGAGGCACCAAATTATGAGCCCGCACAACACATCCATATTATATATTCATGGTGACAACAGTGGAGCAGCAGCCCGGTTCTAGTCACTCTTTTTAAAAGTTTGTTAACTGAAATTACACTCCTTCCTCAGATCCCCATCACTTTAATTCAATCTATGCTGATACTGCTGTAATCACAGAACTTTATTAGCTAGCAAAGTACCTCTGCAGACACACAGACAGTCTAGTTACATCTCTGTCAGCAATGAAAATGGCTACTGAAATTCTACTGAGACGTGTAGCCAGACAGTTCCAAACTACAGGTTGTCAGAGACTACAGAGTGTTTTAGTTTGAAAGAGCTGGAGAGCAACAACTGGGAGACTATATTTCTCTAAACCTTTGGAGGTAGGTATTATTACTATACAGGCAGGTGGTAAGGAGAATTACTGTGAAGGCAGGTGGTAAGGAGCATTACTGTGCAGGTAGGTGGTAGGGAGTATTACTACATAGGCACGAGGTAAGGAGTATTACTGTGCAGGCAGGATGTAAGGAGTATTAGTGTACAGACAGGATGTAAGGAGTATTAGTGTACAGACAGGATGTAAGGAGTATTAGTGTACAGGCAGGAGGTAAGGAGTATTAGTGTACAGGCAGGATGTAAAGAGTATTAGTGTGCAGGCAGGATGTAAGGAGTATTAGTGTACAGACAGGATGTAAGGAGTATTAGTGTACAGGCAGGAGGTAAGGAGTATTAGTGTACAGGCAGGATGTAAAGAGTATTAGTGTGCAGGCAGGATGTAAGGAGTATTAGTGTACAGACAGGATGTAAGGAGTATTAGTGTACAGGCAGGAGGTAAGGAGTATTAGTGTACAGGCAGGATGTAAGGAGTATTACTGTGCAGGCAGGATGTAAGGAGTATTAGTGTACAGGCAGGTAGTAGGAAGTATTACTACACAGGCAGGTGGTAAGGAGTATTACTGTGCAGACAGGTGGTAGGGAGTATTACTACACAGCCACGAGGTAAGGAGTATTACTGTGCAGGCAGGATGTAAGGAGTATTAGTGTACAGGCAGGATGTAAGGAGTATTAGTGTACAGGCAGGAGGTAAGGAGTATTAGTGTACAGGCAGGATGTAAAGAGTATTAGTGTACAGGCAGGATGTAAGGAGTATTAGTGTACAGGCAGGTGGTAAGGAGTATTACTGTGCAGGCAGGTGGTAGGGAGTATTACTGTGCAGGCAGGTGGTAAGGAGTATTACTGAGCAGGCAGGTGTTAGGGAGTATTACTGTGCAGGCAGGTGGTAAGAGTATTACTGTACAGGCAGGTGGTAGGGAGTATTACTGTACAGGCAGGTGGTAGGGAGTATTACTGTGGAGGCAGGTGGTAAGGAGTATTACTGTGTAGGCAGATGGTAAGGAGTATTACTGCGCAGGCAGGTGGTAAGGAGTATTACTGTACAGGCAGGTGGTAGGGAGTATTACTGTGCAGGCAGGTGGTAAGGAGTATTACTGTACAGGCAGGTGGTAAGGAGAATTACTGTGCAGGCAGGTGATTGGGAGTATTACTGTGCAGGCAGATGGTAAGGAGTATTACGAGTATAACTGTGCATGCAGGTGGTAAGGAGTATTACGGTGCAGGCAGGTGGTAAGGAGTATTACTGTGGAGGCAGGTGGTAAGGAGTATTACTGCGCAGGCAGGAGGTAAGGAGTATTACTGTACAGGCAGGTGGTAGGGAGTATTACTGTGATGGCGGGGGGTAAGGAGAATTACTGTGCAGGCAGGTGGTAGGGAGTATTACTGTGCAGGCAGGTGGTGCGGAGTATTACTGTGCAGGCAGGTGGTAGGGAGTATTACTGTGCAGGCAGGGGTTAAGGAGTATTACTGTAGAGGCAGGTGGTAGGGAGTATTACTGAGCAGGCAGAAGGAAAGGAGTATTACTGCGCAGGCAGGAGGTAAGGAGTATTAGGGTGCAGGCAGGTGGTAGGGAGTATTACTGTGCAGGCAGGAGGTAAGGAGTATTACTGTGCTGGCAGGTGGTAGGGAGTATTACTGTGCAGGCAGGTGGTAAGGAGTATTACTGTGCAGGCAGTTGGTAGGGAGTATTACTGTGCAGGCAGGTGGTAAGGAGTATTCTGTGCAGGCAGATGGTAAGGAGTATTACTGTGCAGGCAGTTGGTAGGGAGTAATACTGTGCAGGCAGTTGGTAGGGAGTAATACTGTGCAGGCAGTTAGTAGGGAGTATTACTGTGCAGGCAGGTGGTAAAGAGTATTACTGTGCAAGCAGTTGGTAGGGAGTATTACTGTGCAGGCAGTTGGTAGGGAGTATTACTGTGCAGGCAGGTGGTAAGGAGTATTACTGTGCAAGCAGTTGGTAGGGAGTATTACTGTGCAGGCAGGTGGTAGGGAGTATTACTGTGCAGGCAGGGGTTAAGGAGTATTACTGTACAGGCAGGTGGTAGGGAGTATTACTGAGCAGGCAGAAGGAAAGGAGTATTACTGTGCAGGCAGGAGGTAAGGAGTATTAGTGTGCAGGCAGGTGGTAGGGAGTATTACTGTGCAGGCAGGTGGTAAGGAGTGTTACTGTGCAGGCAGTTGGTAGGGAGTATTACTGTGCAGGCAGGTGGTAAGGAGTTTTCTGTGCAGGCAGGTGGTAAGGAGTATTACTGTGCAGGCAGTTGGTAGGGAGTATTACTGTGCAGGCAGGTGGTAAGGAGTATTTCTGTGCAAGCAGGTGGTAAGGAGTATTACTGTGCAGGCAGTTGTTAGGGAGTATTACTGTGCAGGCAGGTGGTAAGGAGTATTATTGTGCAGGCAGGCGGTAAGGAGTATTACTGTGCAGGCAGGCGGTAGGGAGTATTACTGTGCAGGCAGGTGGTAAGGAGTATTACTGTCAGGCAGGTGGTAGGGAGTATTACTGTGCAGGCAGTAGGTAGGGAGTATTACTGTGCAGGCAGGATGTAAGGAGTATTAGTGTGCAGGCAGGTGGTAGGGAGTATTACTGTGCAGGCAGGTCGTAAGGAGTATTAATGTG
Source organism: Phyllobates terribilis (assembly GCF_046119375.1). Classification (NCBI taxonomy): domain Eukaryota; kingdom Metazoa; phylum Chordata; class Amphibia; order Anura; family Dendrobatidae; genus Phyllobates; species Phyllobates terribilis. The sequence continues at coordinate 781,074,484 of NW_027362762.1, forward strand.
CAGGCAGTTGGTAGGGAGTATTACTGTGCCGGCAGGTGGTAAGGAGTATTACTGTGCACGCAGGTGGTAGGGAGTATTACTGTGCAGGGAGGAGGTAAGGAGTATTACTGTGCAGGCAGGTGGTAGGGAGTATTACTGTGCAGGCAGGAGGTAAACAGTATTACTGTGCAGGCAGGAGGTAAGGAGTATTACTGTGCAGGCAGTAGGTAGGCAGTATTACTGTGCAGGCAGGTGGTAAGGAGTATTACTGTGCAGGCAGGAGGTAAGGAGTATTACTGTGCAGGCAGGTGGTTGGGAGTATCACTGTGCAGGCAGAAGGTAAGGAGTATTAATGTGCAGGCAGAAGGTAAGGAGTATTAGTGTGCAGGCAGGTGGTAGGGAGTATTACTGTGCAGGCAGGAGGTAAGGAGTATTACTGTGCAGGCAGGAAGTAGGCAGTATTACTGTGCAGGCAGGTGGTAAGGAGTATTCTGTGCAGGCAGGTGGTAAGGAGTATTACTGTGCAGGCAGTTGGTAGGGAGTAATACTGTGCAGGCAGTTGGTAGGGAGTATTACTGTGCAGGCAGGTGGTAAGGAGTATTACTGTGCAAGCAGTTGGTAGGGAGTATTACTGTGCAGGCAGTTGGTAGGGAGTATTACTGTGCAGGCAGGTGGTAGGGAGTATTACTGTGCAAGCAGTTGGTAGGGAGTATTACTGTGCAGGCAGGTGGTAAGGAGTATTACTGTGCAGACAGGCGGTAAGGAATATTACTGTGCAGGCAGGCGGTAGGGAGTATTACTGTGCAGGCAGGTGGTAAGGAGTATTACTCTGCAGTCAGGTGGTCGGGAGTATTACTGTGCAGGCAGGAGGTAAGGAGTATTACTGTGGAGGCAGGATGTAAGGAGTATTAGTGTGCAGGCAGGTGGTAGGGAGTATTACTGTGCAGGCAGGTGGTAAGGAGTATTACTGTGCAGGCAGTTGATAGGGAGTATTACTGTGCAGGCAGGTGGTAAGGAGTATTACTGTGCAGGCAGGTGGTAGGGAGTATTACTGTGCAGGGAGGAGGTAAGGAGTATTACTGTGCAGCCAGGTGGTAGGGAGTATTACTGTGCAGGCAGGAGGTAAAGAGTATTACTGTGCAGGCAGGAGGTAAGGAGTATTACTGTGCAGGCAGGGGGTAGGCAGTAATACTGTGCAGTGCAGGCAGGTGGTAAGGAGTATTACTGTGCAGGCAGGAGGTAAGGAGTATTACTGTGCAGGCAGAAGGTAAGGAGTATTACTGTGCAGGCAGAAGGTAAGGAGTATTAGTGTGCAGGCAGGTGGTAGGGAGTATTACTGTGCAGGCAGGAGTTACGGAGTATTACTGTGCAGGCAGGTGGTAGGGAGTATTACTGTGCAGGCAGGTGGTAAGGAGTATTACTGTGCAGGCAGTTGGTAGGGAGTATTACTGTGCAGGCAGGGGGTAAGGAGTATTCTCTGCAGGCAGGTGGTAAGGAGTATTACTGTGCAGGCAGGTGGTAAGGAGAATTCTCTGCAGGCAGGTAGTAAGGAGTATTACTGCGCAGGCAGTTGGTAGGGAGTATTACTGTGCAGGCAGGTGGTAAGGAGTATTACTGTGCAGGCAGGCGGTAGGGAGTATTACTGTGCAGGCAGGTGGTAAGGAGTATTACTGTGCAGGCAGGAGGTAAGGAGTATTACTGTGCAGGCAGGATGTAAGGAGTATTAGTGTGCAGGCAAGTGATAAGGAGTATAACTGTGCAGGCAGGTGGTAAGGAGTATTACTGTGCAGGCAGGTGGTATGGAGTATTACTGTACAGGCAGGTGGTAAGGAGTATTACTGTGCAGGCAGTTGGTAGGGAGTATTACTGTGCAGGCAGGTGGTAGGGAGTATTACTGCGCAGGCAGTTGGTTGGGAGTATTACTGTGCAGGCAGGTGGTAGGGAGTATTACTGTGCAGGCAGGTGGTAAGGAGTATTACTGTGCAGGCAGGTTGTAAGGAGTAATACTGTGCAGGCAGTTGTTAGGGAGTATTACTGTGCAGGCAGTTGGTAAGGAGTATTACTGTGCAGGCAGGTGGTAAGGAGTATTACTGTGCAGGCAGTTGGTAGGGAGTATTACTGTGCAGGCAGGTGGCAGGGCGCATTACTGTGCAGGCAGGTGGTAAGGAGTATTACTGTGCAGGCAGGTGGTAAGGAGTATAACTGCAGGCAGGTGGTAGGCAGTATTACTGTGCAGACAGGTGGCAGGGAGTATTACTGTGCAGGCAGGTGGTAGGGAGTATGTCTGTGCAGGCAGGTGGTAGGGAGTATAACTGTGCAGGCAGGTGTTAAGGAGCATTACTGTGCAGGCAGTTGGTAGGGAGTATTACTGTGCAGGCAGGTGGTAGGGAGTATTACTGTGCAGGCAGGTGGTAAGGAGTATTACTGTGCAGGCAGGTGGTAGGGAATATTACTGTGCAGGCAGGAGGTAAGGAGTATTACTGTGCAGACACGTGGTAAGGAGTATTATTGTGCAGGCAGTTGGTTGGGAGTTTTACTGTTCAGGCAGGTGGTAAGGAGTATTACTGTAAAGGCAGGAGGTAAGGAGTATTACTGTGCAGACAGGTGGTAGGGAGTATTACTGTGCAGGCAGGTGGTAAGGAGTATTGCTGTGCACGCAGGTGGTAGGGAGTATTACTGTGCAGGCAGATGGTAAGGAGAATTACTGTGCAGGCAGTTGATAGGGAGTATTACTGTGCAGGCAGGTGGTAAGGAGTATTACTGTGCAGGTAGGTGGTAAGGAGTATTACTGTGCAGGCAGGTGGTAGGGAGTATTACTGTGCAGGCAATTGGTAGGGAGTATTACTGTCAGGCAGGTGGTAGGGAGTATTACTGTGCAGGCAGCTGGTAGGGAGTATTACTGTGCAGTCAATTGGTAGGGAGTATTACTGTGCAGGCAGTTGGTAGGGAGTATTACTGTGCCGGCAGGTGGTAAGGAGTATTACTGTCCAGGCAGGTGGTAAGGAGTATTAATGTGCAGGCAGGTGGTAGGGAGTATTACTGTGCAGGCAGGTGGTAAGGAGTATGTCTGTGCAGGCAGGTGGTAAGGAGTATGTCTGTGCAGGCAGGTGGTAGGGAGTATTACTGTGCAGACAGGTGGCAGGGAGTATTACTGTGCAGGCAGGTGGTAGGGAGTATGTCTGTGCAGGCAGGTGGTAGGGAGTATAACTGTGCAGGCAGGTGTTAAGGAGCATTACTGTGCAGGCAGTTGGTAGGGAGTATTACTGTGCAGGCAGGTGGTAGGGAGTATTACTGTGCAGGCAGGAGGTAAGGAGTATTACTGTGCAGGCAGGTGGTAAGGAATATTACTGTGCAGGCAGGTGGTAAGGAGTATTACTGTGCAGGCAGGTGGTAGGGAATATTACTGTGCAGGCAGGAGGTAAGGAGTATTACTGTGCAGACACGTGGTAAGGAGTATTATTGTGCAGGCAGTTGGTTGGGAGTTTTACTGTTCAGGCAGGTGGTAAGGAGTATTACTGTACAGGCAGTAGGTAAGGAGTATTACTGTGCAGACAGGTGGTAGGGAGTATTGCTGTGCAGGCAGGTGGTAGGGAGTATTACTGTGCAGGCAGATGGTAAGGAGAATTACTGTGCAGGCAGTTGATAGGGAGTATTACTGTGCAGGCAGGTGGTAAGGAGTATTACTGTGCAGGTAGGTGGTAAGGAGTATTACTCTGCAGGCAGGTGGTAGGGAGTATTACTGTGCAGGCAATTGGTAGGGAGTATTACTGTCAGGCAGGTGGTAGGGAGTATTACTGTGCAGTCAATTGGTAGGGAGTATTACTGTGCAGGCTGATGGTAGGGAGTATTACTGTGCAGGCAGGTGTTAGGCAGTATTACTGTGCAGGCAGTTGGTAGGGAGTATTACTGTGCCGGCAGGTGGTAAGGAGTATTACTGTCCAGGCAGGTGGTAAGGAGTATTAATGTGCAGGCAGGTGGTAGGGAGTATTACTGTGCAGGCAGGTGGTAAGGAGTATGTCTGTGCAGGCAGGTGGTAGGGAGTATTACTGTGCAGACAGGTGGCAGGGAGTATTACTGTGCAGGCAGGTGGTAGGGAGTATGTCTGTGCAGGCAGGTGGTAGGGAGTATAACTGTGCAGGCAGGTGTTAAGGAGCATTACTGTGCAGGCAGTTGGTAGGGAGTATTACTGTTCAGGCAGGTGGTAGGGAGTATTACTGTGCAGGCAGGAGGTATGGAGTATTACTGTGCAGGCAGGTGGTAGGGAATATTACTGTGCAGGCAGGTGGTAAGGAGTATTACTGTGCAGGCAGGTGGTAGGGAATATTACTGTGCAGGCAGGAGGTAAGGAGTATTACTGTGCAGACACGTGGTAAGGAGTATTATTGTGCAGGCAGTTGGTTGGGAGTTTTACTGTTCAGGCAGGTGGTAAGGAGTATTACTGTACAGGCAGTAGGTAAGGAGTATTACTGTGCAGACAGGTGGTAGGGAGTATTACTGTGCAGACAGGTGGTAAGGAGTATTGCTGTGCAGGCAGGTGGTAGGGAGTATTACTGTGCAGGCAGATGGTAAGGAGAATTACTGTGCAGGCAGTTGATAGGGAGTATTACTGTGCAGGCAGGTGGTAAGGAGTATTACTGTGCAGGTAGGTGGTAAGGAGTATTACTGTGCAGGCAGGTGGTAGGGAGTATTACTGTGCAGGCAATTGGTAGGGAGTATTACTGTCAGGCAGGTGGTAGGGAGTATTACTGTGCAGGCAGGTGGTAGGGAGTATTACTGTGCAGTCAATTGGTAGGGAGTATTACTGTGCAGGCTGATGGTAGGGAGTATTACTGTGCAGGCAGGTGTTAGGCAGTATTACTGTGCAAGCAGGTGGTAGGGAGTATTACTGTGCCGGCAGGTGGTAAGGAGTATTACTGTCCAGGCAGGTGGTAAGGAGTATTAATGTGCAGGCAGGTGGTAGGGAGTATTACTGTGCAGGCAGGTGGTAAGGAGTATAACTGCAGGCAGGTGGTAGGCAGTAATACTGTGCAGACAGGTGGCAGGGAGTATTACTGTGCAGGCAGGTGGTAGGGAGTATGTCTGTGCAGGCAGGTGGTAGGGAGTATAACTGTGCAGGCAGGTGTTAAGGAGCATTACTGTGCAGGCAGTTGGTAGGGAGTATTACTGTGCAGGCAGGTGCTGGGAGTATTACTGTGCAGGCAGGTGGTAAGGAGTATTACTGTGCAGGTAGGTGGTAAGGAGTATTACTGTGCAGGCAGGTGGTAGGAAGTATTACTGTGCAGGCAATTGGTAGGGAGTATTACTGTCAGGCAGGTGGTAGGGAGTATTACTGTGCAGGCAGGTGGTAGGGAGTATTACTGTGCAGGCTGATGGTAGGGAGTATTACTGTGCAGGCAGGTGTTAGGGAGTATTACTGTGCAGGCAGGTGGTAGGGAGTATTACTGTGCAGGCAGGTGGTAAGGAGTATTACTGTCCAGGCAGGTGGTAAGGAGTATTAATGTGCAGGCAGGTGGTAGGGAGTATTACTGTGCAGGCAGGTGGTAGGGAGTATTACTGTGCAATCAGGTGGTAGGGAGTATTACTGTGCCGGCAGTTGGTAAGGAGTATTACTGTGCAGGCAGGTGGTAAGGAGTATTGCTGTGCAGGCAGGTAGTAGGGAGTATTACTGTGCAGGCAGTTGGTAGGGAGTATTACTGTGCAGGCAAGTGGTAGGGAGTATTACTGTGCAGGCAGGTGGTAGGGAATATTACTGCGCAGGCAGGTGGTAGGGAGTATTACTGTGCAGGCAGGTGGTAAGGAGTACTGCTGTGCAGGCAGGTAGTAGGGAGTATTACTGTGCAGGGAAGTGGTAGGGAGTATTACTGTGCAGGCAGGTGGTAGGGAGTATTACTGCGCAGGCAGGTGGTAGGGAGTATTACTGTGCAGGCCGGTGATAAGGAGTATTACTGTGCAGGCAGGTGGTAGAGGGTATTACTGTGCAGTCAGGTGGTAGGGAGTATTACTTTGTAGGCAGGTGGTAGGGAGTCTTACTGCGCAGGCAGGTGGTAGGCAGTATTACTGTGCAGGCAGGTGGTCGGGAGTATTACTGCACAGGCAGGTGGTATCGAGTATTACTGTGCAAGCAGGTGTTAAGGAGTATTACTGTGCAATCATGTGGTAGGGAGTATTACTGTGCAGGCAGTTGGTAGGGAGTATTACTGTGCAGGCAGTTGGTAGGGAGTATTACTGTGCAGGCAATTGGCAAGGTGTATTATTGTGCAGGCAGGTCATAAGGAGTATTGCTGTGCAGGCAGATGGTTGGGAGTATTACTGTGCAGGCAGATGGTAAGGAGTATTACTGTGCAGGCAGGTGGTCGGGAGTATTACTGTGCAGGCAGGTGGTAGGGAGTATTACTGTGCAGGCAGGTGGTAGGGAGTATTACAGTCAGGCAGATGTTAAGGAGTATTACTGTGCAGGCAGGTGGTAGGGAGTATTACTGTGCAGGCAGGTGGTAAGGAGTATTCCTGTCCAGGCAGGTGGTAAGGAGTATTCATGTGCAGGTAGGTGGTAGGGAGTATTACTGTGCAGGCAGGTGGTAGGGAGTATTACTGTGCAGGCAAGTGGTAGGGAGTATTACTGTGTAGGCAGGTGGTAGGGAGTATTACTGCGCAGGCAGGTGGTAGGGAGTATTACTGTGCAGGCAGGTGATAAGGAGTATTACTGTGCAGGCAGGTGGTAGAGAGTATTACTGTGCAGGCAGGTGGTAAGGAGTATTACTTTGTAGGCAGGTGGTAGGGAGTCTTACTGTGCAGGCAGGTGGTAGGGTGTATTACTGTGCAGGCAGTTGGAAGGGAGTATTACTGCGCAGGCAGGTGGTTGGGAGTATTACTGTGCAGGCAGGTGTTAAGGAGTATTACTGTGCAATCATCTGGTAGGGAGTATTACTGTGCAGGCAGTTGGTAGGGAGTATTACTGTGCTGGCAGTTGGTAGGGAGTATTACTGTGCAGGCAATTGGTAGGGAGTATTACTGTGCAGGCAGGTGGTATCGAGTATTACTGCGCAGGCAGGTGGTAGGGAGTATTACTGTGCAGGCAGGTGATAAGGAGTATTACTGTGCAGGCAGGTGGTAGGGAGTGTTACTGTGCAGGCAGGAGGTAAGGAGTATTAGTGTGCAGGCAATTGGTAGGGAGCATTACTGTGCAGGCAGGTGGTATCGAGTATTACTGCGCAGGCAGGTGGTAGGGAGTATTACTGTGCAGACAAGTGGTAGGGAGTATTACTGTGCAGGCAGGTGGTAGGGAGTATTACTGTGCAGGCAGTTTTTAGGGAGTATTACTGTGCAGGCAGGTGGTAGGGAGTATTACTGTGCAGACAGTTGGTTGGGAGTATAACTGTGCAGGCAGGGGGTAAGGAGTATTACTGTGCAGGCAGGTGGTAGGGAGTAGTACTGTGCAGGCAGGTGGCAGGGAGTATTACTGTGCAAGCAGGTGGAAAGGAGTATTACTGTGCAGGCAGGCGGTAAGGAGTATTACTGTGCAGGCAGGTGGTAAGGAGTATTACTGTGCAGGCAGGTGGTAGGGAGTGTTACTGTGCAGGCAGGAGGTAAGGAGTATTAGTGTGCAGGCAGTTGGTATGGAGCATTACTGTGCAGACAGGTGGTAAGGAGTATTACTGTGCAGGCAGGTGGTAGGGAGTATTACTGCATGCAGGTGGTAAGGAGTATTACTGTGCAGACAGGTGGTAAGGAGTATTGCGGTGCAGGCAGGTGGTAGGGAGTATTACTGTGCAGGCTGGTGGTAAGGAGTATTGCTGTGCAGGCAGTTGGTAGGGAGTATTAATGTGCAGGCAGGTGGTAAGGAGTATTACTGTGCAGGCAGGTGGTAAGGAGTATTACTGTGCAGGCAGGTGGTAGGGAGTATTACTGTACAGGCAGGTGGTAGGGAGTATTACTGTGCAGGCAGTTGGTAGGGAGTATTACTGTGCAGGCAGGTGGTAAGGAGTATTGCTGTACAGGCAGGTGGTAGGGAGTATTAATGTGCAGGCAGGTGGTAAGGAGTATTACTTTGCAGGCCATTGATAGGGAGTATTACTGTGCAGGCAAGTGGTAAGGAGCATTACTGTGCAGGCACGTGGTAAGGAGTATTACTCTGTAGGCAGGTGGTAGGGAGTATTACTGTGCAGGCAGGCGGTAAGGAGTATTACTGAGCAGGCAAGTGGGGGAGTATTACTGTGCAGACACGTGTTAAGGAGTGTTACTGTGCAGGCAGTTGGTAGGGAGTATTACTGCGCAGGGAGGTGGTAAGGAGTATTACTGTACAGGCAGGATGTAAGGAGTATTACTGTACAGGCAGGTGGTAAGGAGTATTGCTGTGCAGGCAGGTGGTAGGGAGTATTACTGTGCAGGCAGTTGATAGGGAGTATTACTGTGCAGGCAGGTGGTAAGGAGTATTACTGTGCAGGCAGGTGGTAGGGAGTATTACTGTGCAGGCAGGTGGTAGGGAGTATTACTGTCAGGCAGGTGGTAGGGAGTATTACTGTGCAGGCAGGAGGTAGGGAGTATTACTGTGAAGGCAGATGGTAAGGACTATTACTGTGCAGGCAGGTGGTAAGGAGTATTAATGTGCAGGCTGATGGTAGGGAGTATTACTGTGCAGGCAGGTGGCAGGGAGTATTACTGTGCAATCAGGTGGTAGGGAGTATTACTGTGCAGGCAGTTGGTAAGGAGCATTACTGTGCAGGCAGGTGGTAAGGAGTATTGCTGTGCAGGCAGTTAGTAGGGAGTATTACTGTGCAGGCAGGTGGTAGGGAGTATTACTGTGCAATCAGGTGGTAGGGAGTATTACTGTGAAGGCAGTTGGTAAGGAGTATTATTGTGCAGGCAGGTCATAAGGAGTATTGCTGTGCAGGCAGATGGTAGGGAGTATTACTGTGCTGGCAGGTGGTAAGGAGTATTACTGTGCAGGCAGGTGGTAAGGAGTATTACTGTGCAGGCAGGTTGTTGGGAGTATTACTGTGCAGGCAGGTGGTAGGGAGCATTACTGTGCAGGCAGGTCATAGGGAGTATTACAGTCAGGCAGGTGTTAGGGAGTATTACTGTGCAGGTAGGTTGTAGGGAGTATTACTGTGCAGGCAGGTGGTAAGGAGTATTACTGTCCAGGCAGGTGGTAAGGAGTATTAATGTGCAGGCAGGTGGTAGGGAGTATTACTGTGCAGGCAGGTGGTAGGGAGTATTACTGTGCAATCAGGTGGTAGGGAGTATTACTGTGGCGGCAGTTGGTAAGGAGTATTACTGTGCAGGCAGGTGGTAAGGAGTATTGCTGTGCAGGCAGGTAGTAGGGAGTATTACTGTGCAGGCAGTTGGTTGGGAGTATTACTGTGCAGGCAAGTGGTAGGGAGTATTACTCTGCAGGCAGGTGGTAGGGAGTATTACTGCGCAGGCAGGTGGTAGGGAGTATTACTGCGCAGGCAGGTGGTAAGGAGTATTACTGTGCAGGCAGTTGGTAAGGAGTATTATTGTGCAGGCAGGTCATAATGAGTATTGCTGTGCAGGCAGATGGTAGGGAGTATTACTGTGCTGGCAGGTGGTAAGAAGTATTACTGTGCAGGCAGGTGGTAAGGAGTATTACTGTGCAGGCAGGTTGTCGGGAGTATTACTGTGCAAGCAGGTGGTAGGGAGCATTACTGTGCAGGCAGGTCGTAGGGAGTATTACAGTCAGGCAGGTGTTAGGGAGTATTACTGTGCAGGTAGGTTGTAGGGAGTATTACTGTGCATGCAGGTGGTAAGGAGTATTACTGTCCAGGCAGGTGGTAAGGAGTATTAATGTGCAGGCAGGTGGTAGGGAGTATTACCGTGCAATCAGGTGGTAGGGAGTATTACTGTGGCGTCAGTTGGTAAGGAGTATTACTGTGCAGGCAGGTGGTAAGGAGTATTGCTGTGCAGGCAGGTAGTAGGGAGTATTACTGTGCAGGCAGTTGGTTGGGAGTATTACTGTGCAGGCAAGTGGTAGGGAGTATTACTCTGCAGGCAGGTGTTAGGGAGTATTACTGTGCAGGCAGGTGGTAGGGAGTATTACTGCGCAGGCAGGTGGTAGGGAGTATTACTGTGCAAGCAGGTGATAAGGAGTATTACTGTGCAGGCAGGTGATAGAGAGTATTACTGTGCAGGCAGGTGGTAGGGAGTATTACTTTGCAGGCAGGTGGTAGGGAGTCTTACTGCGCAGGCAGGTGGTAGGCAGTATTACTGTGCAGGCAGCTGGTAAGGAGTATTACTGTGCAGGCAGGTGGTAGGGAGTATTACTGTGCAGGCAGGTGTTAAGGAGTATTACTGTGCAATCATGTGGTAGGGAGTATTACTGTGCAGGCAGTTGGTAGGGAGTATTACTGTGCAGGCAATTGGTAGGGAGTATTGCTTTGCAGGCAGGTGGTAGGGAGTATTACTGCGCAGGCAGGTGGTAGGGAGTATTATTGTGCAGGCAGGTGATAAGGAGTATTACTGTGCAGGCAGGTGGTAGGGAGTATTACTGTGTAGGCAGTTGGTAGGAAGTATTACTGTGCAGGCAAGTGGTAGGGAGTGTTTCTGTGCAGGCAGGTGGTAGGGAGTATTACTGTGCAGGCAGGTGACAAGGAGTATTACTGAGCAGGCAGGTGGTAGGGAGTATTACTGTGCAGGCAGGTTGTAGGAAGTATTTGTTTGCAGGCAGGTGGTAGGGAGTATTACTGCGCAGGCAGGTGGTAGGGAGCATTACTGTGCAGGCAGGTGGTAAGGAGTATTACTGTGCAGGCAGGTGGTAGGGATTATTACTGTGCAGGCAGGTGGTAAGGAGTATTACTGTGCAGGCAGGTGGTAGGGAGTATTACTGTGCAGGCAGGAGGTAAGGAGTATTAGTGTGCAGGCATGTGGTATGGAGCATTACTGTGCAGACAGGTGGTAAGGAGTATTACTGTGCAGGCAGGTGGTAGGGAGTATTATTGTGCAGGCAGGTGGTAAGGAGTATTACTGTGCAGGCAGGTGGTAGGGAGTATTACTGTGCAGGCAGTTGGTAAGGAGTATTATTGTGCAGGCAGGTCATAATGAGTATTGCTGTGCAGGCAGATGGTAGGGAGTATTACTGTGCTGGCAGGTGGTAAGAAGTATTACTGTGCAGGCAGGTGGTAAGGAGTATTACTGTGCAGGCAGGTTGTCGGGAGTATTACTGTGCAGGCAGGTGGTAGGGAGCATTACTGTGCAGGCAGGTCGTAGGGAGTATTACAGTCAGGCAGGTGTTAGGGAGTATTACTGTGCAGGTAGGTTGTAGGGAGTATTACTGTGCATGCAGGTGGTAGGGAGTATTACTGCGCAGGCAGGTGGTAAGGAGTATTACTGTGGCGGCAGTTGGTAAGGAGTATTACTGTGCAGGCAGGTGGTAAGGAGTATTGCTGTGCAGGCAGGTAGTAGGGAGTATTACTGTGCAGGCAGTTGGTTGGGAGTATTACTGTGCAGGCAAGTGGTAGGGAGTATTACTCTGCAGGCAGGTGGTAGGGAGTATTACTGCGCAGGCAGGTGGTAGGGAGTATTACTGCGCAGGCAGGTGGTAAGGAGTATTACTGTGCAGGCAGTTGGTAAGGAGTATTATTGTGCAGGCAGGTCATAATGAGTATTGCTGTGCAGGCAGATGGTAGGGAGTATTACTGTGCTGGCAGGTGGTAAGAAGTATTACTGTGCAGGCAGGTGGTAAGGAGTATTACTGTGCAGGCAGGTTGTCGGGAGTATTACTGTGCAGGCAGGTGGTAGGGAGCATTACTGTGCAGGCAGGTCGTAGGGAGTATTACAGTCAGGCAGGTGTTAGGGAGTATTACTGTGCAGGTAGGTTGTAGGGAGTATTACTGTGCATGCAGGTGGTAAGGAGTATTACTGTCCAGGCAGGTGGTAAGGAGTATTAATGTGCAGGCAGGTGGTAGGGAGTATTACTGTGCAATCAGGTGGTAGGGAGTATTACTGTGGCGGCAGTTGGTAAGGAGTATTACTGTGCAGGCAGGTGGTAAGGAGTATTGCTGTGCAGGCAGGTAGTAGGGAGTATTACTGTGCAGGCAGTTGGTTGGGAGTATTACTGTGCAGGCAAGTGGTAGGGAGTATTACTCTGCAGGCAGGTGGTAGGGAGTATTACTGCGCAGGCAGGTGGTAGAGAGTATTACTATGCAAGCAGGTGATAAGGAGTATTACTGTGCAGGCAGGTGATAGAGAGTATTACTGTGCAGGCAGGTGGTAGGGAGTATTACTTTGCAGGCAGGTGGTAGGGAGTCTTACTGCGCAGGCAGGTGGTAGGCAGTATTACTGTGCAGGCAGCTGGTAAGGAGTATTACTGTGCAGGCAGGTGGTAGGGAGTATTACTGTGCAGGCAGGTGTTAAGGAGTATTACTGTGCAATCATGTGGTAGGGAGTATTACTGTGCAGGCAGTTGGTAGGGAGTATTACTGTGCAGGCAATTGGTAGGGAGTATTGCTTTGCAGGCAGGTGGTAGGGAGTATTACTGCGCAGGCAGGTGGTAGGGAGTATTATTGTGCAGGCAGGTGATAAGGAGTATTACTGTGCAGGCAGGTGGTAGGGAGTATTACTGTGTAGGCAGTTGGTAGGAAGTATTACTGTGCAGGCAAGTGGTAGAGAGTGTTTCTGTGCAGGCAGGTGGTAGGGAGTATTACTGTGCAGGCAGGTGACAAGGAGTATTACTGAGCAGGCAGGTGGTAGGGAGTATTACTGTGCAGGCAGGTTGTAGGAAGTATTTGTTTGCAGGCAGGTGGTAGGGAGTATTACTGCGCAGGCAGGTGGTAGGGAGCATTACTGTGCAGGCAGGTGGTAAGGAGTATTACTGTGCAGGCAGGTGGTAGGGATTATTACTGTGCAGGCAGGTGGTAAGGAGTATTACTGTGCAGGCAGGTGGTAGGGAGTATTACTGTGCAGGCAGGAGGTAAGGAGTATTAGTGTGCAGGCAGGTGGTATGGAGCATTACTGTGCAGACAGGTGGTAAGGAGTATTACTGTGCAGGCAGGTGGTAGGGAGTATTATTGTGCAGGCAGGTGGTAAGGAGTATTACTGTGCAGGCAGGTGGTAGGGAGTATTACTGTGCAGGCAGTTGGTAAGGAGTATTATTGTGCAGGCAGGTCATAATGAGTATTGCTGTGCAGGCAGATGGTAGGGAGTATTACTGTGCTGGCAGGTGGTAAGAAGTATTACTGTGCAGGCAGGTGGTAAGGAGTATTACTGTGCAGGCAGGTTGTCGGGAGTATTACTGTGCAGGCAGGTGGTAGGGAGCATTACTGTGCAGGCAGTTCGTAGGGAGTATTACAGTCAGGCAGGTGTTAGGGAGTATTACTGTGCAGGTAGGTTGTAGGGAGTATTACTGTGCATGCAGGTGGTAAGGAGTATTACTGTCCAGGCAGGTGGTAAGGAGTATTAATGTGCAGGCAGGTGGTAGGGAGTATTACTGTGCAATCAGGTGGTAGGGAGTATTACTGTGGCGGCAGTTGGTAAGGAGTATTACTGTGCAGGCAGGTGGTAAGGAGTATTGCTGTGCAGGCAGGTAGTAGGGAGTATTACTGTGCAGGCAGTTGGTTGGGAGTATTACTGTGCAGGCAAGTGGTAGGGAGTATTACTCTGCAGGCAGGTGGTAGGGAGTATTACTGTGCAGGCAGGTGGTAGGGAGTATTACTGCGCAGGCAGGTGGTAGGGAGTATTACTGTGCAAGCAGGTGATAAGGAGTATTACTGTGCAGGCAGGTGATAGAGAGTATTACTGTGCAGGCAGGTGGTAGGGAGTATTACTTTGCAGGCAGGTGGTAGGGAGTCTTACTGCGCAGGCAGGTGGTAGGCAGTATTACTGTGCAGGCAGCTGGTAAGGAGTATTACTGTGCAGGCAGGTGGTAGGGAGTATTACTGTGCAGGCAGGTGTTAAGGAGTATTACTGTGCAATCATGTGGTAGGGAGTATTACTGTGCAGGCAGTTGGTAGGGAGTATTACTGTGCAGGTAATTGGTAGGGAGTATTGCTTTGCAGGCAGGTGGTAGGGAGTATTACTACGCAGGCAGGTGGTAGGGAGTATTACTGTGCAGGCAGGTGATAAGGAGTATTACTGTGCAGGTAGGTGGTAGGGAGTATTACTGTGTAGGCAGGTGGTAGGAAGTATTACTGTGCAGGCAAGTGGTAGGGCGTGTTTCTGTGCAGGCAGGTGGTAGGGAGTATTACTGTGCAGGCAGGTGACAAGGAGTATTACTGAGCAGGCAGGTGGTAGGGAGTATTACTGTGCAGGCAGGTTGTAGGAAGTATTTGTTTGCAGGCAGGTGGTAGGGAGTATTACTGCGCAGGCAGGTGGTAGGGAGCATTACTGTGCAGGCAGGTGGTAAGGAGTATTACTGTGCAGGCAGGTGGTAGGGATTATTACTGTGCAGGCAGGTGGTAAGGAGTATTACTGTGCAGGCAGGTGGTAGGGAGTATTACTGTGCAGGCAGGAGGTAAGGAGTATTAGTGTGCAGGCAGGTGGTATGGAGCATTACTGTGCAGACAGGTGGTAAGGAGTATTACTGTGCAGGCAGGTGGTAGGGAGTATTATTGTGCAGGCAGGTGGTAAGGAGTATTACTGTGCAGGCAGGTGGTAGGGCGTATTACTGTGCAGGCAGGTGGTAATGAGTTTTTTTCTCTGCAGGCAGGAGGTAAGGAGTATTGCTGTGCAGGCAGGTGGTAGGGAGTATTACTGTGCAGGCAGGTGGTAGGGAGTATTAGTGTGCAGGCAGTTGGTTGGGAGTATTACTGTGCAGGCAGGGGGTAAGGAGTATTACTGTGCAGGCAGGTGGTAGGGAGTATTACTGTGCAGGCAGGTGGCAGGGAGTATTACTGTGCAGGCAGGTGGAAAGGAGTATTACTGTGCAGGCAGGTGTTAAGGAGTATTACTGTGCAGCAGGTGGTAGGGAGTATTACTGTGCAGGCAGGTGGCAGGGAGTATTACCGTGCAGGCAGGTGGTAGGGAGTATTATTGTGCAGGCAGGTGGTAGAGAGTATTACTGTGCAGGCAGGTGGTAGGGAGTATTACTTTGTAGGCAGGTGGTAGGGAGTCTTACTGCGCAGGCAGGTGGTAGGCAGTATTACTGTGCAGGCAGGTGGTAGGGAGTATTACTGCGCAGGCAGGTGGTAGGGAGTATTACTGTGCAGGCAGGTGTTAAGGAGTATTACTGTGCAATCATGTGGTAGGGAGTATTACTGTGCAGGCAGTTGGTAGGGAGTATTACTGTGCAGGCAGTTGGTAGGGATTATTACTGTGTAGTGGTAGGGATTATTAATGTGCAGCCAGGTGGTAAGGATTATTACTGTGCAGGCAGTTGGTACGGAGTATTACTGTGCAGGCAGGTGGTAATGAGTTTTTTTCTCTGCAGGCAGGAGGTAAGGAGTATTGCTGTGCAGGCAGGTGGTAGGGAGTATTACTGTGCAGGCAGTTGGTTGGGGGTATTACTGTGCAGGCAGGAGGTAAGGAGTATTACTGTGCAGGCAGGTGGTAGGGAGTATTACTGTGCAGGCAGGTGGCAGGGAGTATTACTGTGCAGGCAGGTGGAAAGGAGTATTACTGTGCAGGCAGGTGTTAAGGAGTATTACTGTGCAGGCAGGTGGTAGGGAGTATTACTGTGCAGGCAGGTGGCAGGGAGTATTACTGCGCAGGCAGGTGGTAGAGAGTATTACTGTGCAGGAAGGTGGTAGGGAGTATTACTTTGTAGGCAGGTGGTAGGGAGTCTTACTGTGCAGGCAGGTGGTAGGCAGCATTACTGTGCAGGCAGGTGGTAGGGAGTATTACTGCGCAGGCAGGTGGTAGGGAGTATTACTGTGCAGGCAGGTGTTAAGGAGTATTACTGTGCAGTCAAGTGGTAGGGAGTATTACTGTGCAGGCAGTTGGTAGGGAGTATTACTGTGCAGGTAGTTGGTAGGGAGTATTACTGTGCAGGCAATTGGTAGGGAGTGTTACTGTGCAGGCAGGTGGTAGGGAGTGTTACTGCGCAGGCAGGTGGTAGGGAGTATTACTGTGCAGGTAGGTGATAAGGAGTATTACTGTGCCGGCAGGTGGTAGGGAGTATTACTGTGTAGGCAGTTGGTAGGGAGTATTACTGTGCAGGGAAGTGGTAGGGAGTGTTACTGTGCAGACAGGTGGTAGGGAGTATTACTGTGCAGGCAGGTGATAAGGATTATTACTGAGCAGGCAGGTGGTAGGGAGTATTACTGTGCAGGCAGGTTGTAGGAAATATTTGTTTGCAGGCAGGTGGTAGGGAGTATTACTGTGCAGGCAGGTGGTAGGGAGTATTACTGTGCAGGCAGGTGGTATGGAGTATTACTGTGCAGGCAGGTGGTAGGGATTATTACTGTGCAGGCAGGTGGTAATGAGTATTACTGTGCAGGCAGTTGGTAGGGAGTATTACTGTGCAGGCAGGTGGTAATGAGTTTTTTTCTCTGCAGGCAGGAGGTAAGGAGTATTGCTGTGCAGGCAGGTGGTAGGGAGTATTACTGTGCAGGCAGGTGGTAGGGAGTATTACTGTGCAGGCAGTTGGTTGGGAGTATTACTGTGCAGGCAGGGGGTAAGGAGTATTACTGTGCAGGCAGGGGGTAAGGAGTATTACTGTGCAGGCAGGTGGTAGGGAGTATTACTGTGCAGGCAGGTGGCAGGGAGTATTACTTTGCAGGCAGGTGTTAAGGAGTATTACTGTGCAGGCAGGTGTTAAGGAGTATTACTGTGCAGGCAGGTGGCAGGGAGTATTACCGTGCAGGCAGGTGGTAGGGAGTATTACTGTGCAGGCAGGTGGTAGGGAGTATTACTGTGCAGGCAGGTGGTAGGGTGTATTACTGTGCAGGCAGGTGGTAAGGTGTATTACTGTGCAGGCAGGCGGTAAGGAGTATTACTGTGCAGGCAGGTGGTAAGGAGTATTACTGTGCAGGCAGGTGGTAGGGAGTATTACTGTGCAGGCAGGAGGTAAGAAGTATTAGTGTGCAGGCAGGTGGTATGGTGCATTACTGTGCAGACAGGTGGTAAGGAGTATTACTGTGCAGGCAGGTGGTAGGGAGTATTATTGTGCAGGCTGGTGGTAAGGAGTATTACTGTGCAGGCAGTTGGTAGGGAGTATTATTGTGCAGGCAGTTGGTAGGGAGTATTACTGTGCAGGCAGGTGGTAAGGAGTATCACTGTGCAGGCTGGTGGTAAGGAGTATTACTGTGCAGGCAGGTGGTAATTAGTATTACTGCACAGGCAGGTTGTAAGGAGTATTACTTCGCAGGCAGGTTGTAAGGAGTATTACTGCTCAGGCAGGTGGTAAGATGTATTACTGCGCGGGCTGGTGGTAAGATGTATTACTGCGCAGGCTTGTGGTAAGGAGTATTGCTGCGCAGGCAGGTCGTATGGTGTATTACTGCACAGGCAATTGGTAAGGAGTATTACTGCGCAGGCAGGTGATAGGGAGTAATTACTGTACAGGCAGGTGGTAAGGAGTATTGCGGTGCAGGCAGGTGGTAGGGAGTATTACTGTGTAGGCAGGTGGTAAGAAGTATTGCTTTGCAGGCAGATGGTAGGGACTATTACACTGCAGGCAGGTGGTAAGAAGTATTGCTGTGCAGGCAGGTGTTAGGATGTATTACTGTGCAGGCAGGTGGTAGGTAGTATTACTGTGCAGGCAGGTGGTAGGGAGTATTACTGTTCCGGTAGGTGTTAAGGAGTATTACTGTGCAGGCAGGTGATAAGGAGGATTATTTCTGTGCAGGCAGGAGGTAAGGAGTATCACTGTGCAGGCAGGTGATAAGGAGTATTTCTGTGCAGGCAGGTGTTATGGAGTATTACTGTGCAGACAGGTGGTAAGGAGGATTATTACTGTGCAGGCAGGTAGTAATGAGTATCACTGTGCAGGCAGGTGGTAAGGAGTATTACTGTGCAGGCAGGTGAAAATGAGTATTACTGTGCATGCAGGTGGTAGGGAGTATTGCTGTTCTGGAGTCACACAGGGTGTGAGAAAGACTTAGTGCAACACAGAGGGAAGAAGAAAAGGGAGCCCAGACACTAGGGAAAGGGGGGAGTGGAGACCTCCCAGTCTTGTCTAGTGTCACCGTGTCTCAACTACCGTCCCTATATTGGCTCTTCACCAATCGCTGCATGCGTGCCTCACCCTGACTTTCCCTGGTGTATGGCTTAAGCTAGGGAAGGGAGGAGATGAGCACTAGTCGATCTTCACTAAACTCTATAGACAACAAGGGTAGACAAACAAGGGGGGTTGTTTAGCTTTAGACGACTCCAGACAAATGCGCACATGGCCTCAAGCTCCAGAGAGGATGAAGTACTGCTCTTGTTAAAGCCTCACAAGTAGTAATGAATATCGCTGGCACCTACCTCTCAGACACTCCAGGTATTTATACACTCAGGCCAGGGAGTTAATTAGCCAGAAGGAGGTAGCCGCTAGGTCCTAAAGACACAAGCCTCTAACAAGATGTCTGTAATGCCAAACGTAGAGATCTCCTGCAACCAACTGCAGGATGACTGTCTGTTACCTCTGACACACCCGTGACAGTACCCCACCCTCTACGAGTGGCCTCAGGACAGGTTTCTCAGGAAAAGAGGTGTGAAATGATCGAACCAATCTGGGAGCGTTCACCTCTGACGCTGAAACCCACATTCTCTCCTCTGGACCATAGCCTTTTCAGTGCACCAAGTATTGTAGAGAATGACGTTGGAGACGAGAATCTACAATCCTCAAAATCTGGAACTCCAGATTACCATCAACCATTACTGGGGGCGGTGGTAGAGGTGAGGGCTCAAGAGGTTCCACATATTTTTTAAGTAAGGACCTATGGAACACGTTGTGGACTTTAAGGGCCTGAGAAAGTTCAAGACGAAACGCTGCTGGGTTAATGACGACGGTTATTTTATAGGGACCAATAAATATAGGTCCCAGCTTCCAAGAAGGAACTTTCAATCTTATATTCCTGGTAGACAACCACACAAAGTCATTCACATTCAGGTCCGGACCTGGCAAGCATTTTCTGTCAGCCATACGTTTATACCTGTCTCCCATGATCTTTAAATTACTCAGCACCCCCTGCCATACCAAGGAGAGCAACAAAGCAAACCGTTCCTCCTCAGGAACTCCTGAAGCTCCCCCCCTACTTAAGGTACCAAACTGTGGGTGATAACCATATGCACCAAAGAACGGTGACCTTCCAGTGGATTCTTGACAATGATTATTAATGGCAAATTCTGCCAGCGGTAGGTAGGATGCCCAATCCTTCTGATTTTCGGAAATGAAACACCTGAGGTAGGTCTTCAAATTCTGATTGACAGTTCGGTCTGTCCATTCGACTGAAGGTGGACGGCAGAGGAAAAAGACAGCTGCACCCCCAGTCAAGAACAGAATTCCTTCCAGAACTTGGAAACAAACTGGGTCCCCCAATCTGACACCACATCGGAGGGAACCCTGTGAAGCTTCACAATCTCATTTATGAACACCTGAGCAAGTGTCTTGGTATTTGGAAGTGCAGGCAATGCGACAAAATGAACCATTTTACTGAACCTATCTACTACCACCAAAACCACCGTTTTGCCTGCAGAAACCGGTAGGTCAGTAATAAAATCCCTGGAAAAGTGTGTCCATGGCCTACTAGGGATAGGTAGCGGAAGAAGAATACCAGACGGACGGGTGTGCGAAACCTACAAGCAGCTACGTGTTCAATTACATCCTGATGCAATCCCGGCCACCAAAAACTACGAGAGAGGAGGTCTGCGGTTGCCTTACCACCTGAATGCCCAGCAAGCACAGAGTTATGATGTTCCTTAATTACTTTGCGGCGCAGACCAGATGGTACAAATAAACTTCCTGAAGGGCCGGAGGCAGGGGCGTCCCCCTGAGCCTCCAACACCTCACCCTCCAGTTCAGGATACAGTGCCGAAATGACTACCCCTTTCTGTAATATTGGGGCAGGGTTCTCAAGGTTACCAACACCAAGGAAGCTCCAGGACAAAGCATCAGCCTTGACATTTTTGACCCCTGGACGAAAAGTGACAACAAAATTGAACCTAGTAAAAAACAGGGACCATCTGGCTTCCCTAGGGTTGAGACATTTAGCTGACTGGAGATATGACAGGTTCTCATGGTCAGTAATAACAGTAATAGGATGGACAGCTCCCTCCAACCAATGTCGCCATTCCTCGAACGCCAATTTGATCGCCAAAAGTTCCCTATTATCCACATCATAATTTCTCTCAGCCGAGGACAATTTTTTAGAAAAGAAGGCGCATTGACACCATTTACCAGGGGACGAACCCTGAGACAACACAGCCCCAACCCCGACATCTGACGCATCAACCTCCACAATAAAGGGTTGAGAAACATTGGGTTGATTGCTCAGCTTTAAACGAGACAAATGCGCACATGGCCTCAAGCTCCAGAGAGGATGAAGTACTGCTCTTGCTAAAGCCTCACAAGTAGTAATGAATATCACCGGCACCTCAATCTCAGACACACCAGGTATTTATACACTCAGGCCAGGGAGTTAATTAGCCAGAGAGAGGTAGCCACTGGGTCCTAGAGACAGCCAGCCTCTAAGAAGATGTCTGTAATGCCAAATGTAGAGATCTCCTGCAACCAACTGCAGGGCGACTGTCTGTCACCTCTGACACACCCGTGACAGCAGGCAGTTGGTAGGGAGTATTACTGTGCAGGCAGGCGGGAATGAGTATTACTGTGCAGGTAGGTGGTAGGATGTATTACTGTGCTGGCAGGTGGTAGGGAATATTAATGGGCAGGCAGATAGTAAGGAGTACTACTGTGCAGGCAGGTGGTAGGATGTATTACTTTACTGGCAGGTGGTAGTGAGTATTACTATGCTAGCAGGTGGTAGGGAGTATTACTGTGCAGGCAGGTGGTAGGATGTATTACTGTGCTGGCAGGTGGTAGGGAATATTAATGTGCAGTCAGGTAGTAAGGAGTATTACTGTGCAGGCAGGTGGTAAGGAGTATTACTGTGCAAGCAGGTGGTCGGTAGTATTACTGTGCAGGTAAAACAGACCAGTAATCCCAGTAGGCTTTTTCTGGACTCTACTAAATCTATTGTTATGGCATATTCTGGTAACATTATGTGAAGGGAATAAATTGTTCAGAAATTAATTTGTAAACTCTCTTTACATATTTTCATAATTGAGGGAAAAAATTAATTCCTCCATTATTGCCCCTCTATTGGTGATTTAAACTTGCAGGGGTATTATGCATGGCGTTGTCTGTGAGCAACATTTGCCACTGTATGATATATTTCTTTTCTACTTCATATATCATAATTGTTGATAAGATAAGAAAATATTTTATCTCTGGGGAATAGTAACCACAAATTACTATGTTAGCACTAGAATTAACATAATATGTCTCAAAATATACTACACTGTTTTCCCCAGTATTCCATTCCTACTACAATATGTAGCAATATGTATAAACTGCAATCACTGTATTACTAAGTTGTTAAAAGCCAATTTTAGGCTTAAAGGGTTATTTCTTTAATGACTAGACAGAAATAATTGTGTATATATCCTACTCAAAGAAAATTGAATAGACTCAAGATATTCAATAAAATATATAGTTTTTTATTAATACATAGAGATAAAATAGAACAGGGGGGAAAATAGGAAATTTAAATGGGAAAGACGTAATCCCAAAAAAGCACGTGAGGAGTGGGTATGTAAAATAAGTGATGGGTTCAATGAATGAATACTATATACATATATGTAGACAAAAATATAGCTGCAACAATGCATAAATATACAAATTATTAAATAAATAAATAGAATAAATAAATACAAGTGGATAGTTTACATATAATCATGCTGCAATATATATGTCATAAAATACCATGTCCTTACATGATAATGTTTTCTCCTTTCTTCTCTCTCTTTTTGAATGTTATATACTATGCTTATTTGATGATATACAGTGGTGTGAAAAAGTGATTCATGATTTCTTATTCTTTTGCCTGTTTGTCACACTTAAATGTTTCAGATCACAAAACAAATTTAAATGTTAGACAAAGATAACACAAGTAACCACAAAATGCAGTTTTTAAATGAAGGTCTGTATTAGTAAGGGAAAAAGAAATCCAAACCTACAGGGCCCTGTGTGAAAAAGTGATTACCACCTAAACCTAATAACTGGTTGGACTGCCCTTAGCCACAAATGCAATCAAGCATTTGTGATAACTGGCAATAAGTCTTTTACAACGCTCTGGAGGAATTTTGGCCACTCATCTTTGAATAATTGTTGTAATTCAGCCACATTGGAGGGTTTCCAAGCATAAACCGCCTTTTTAAGGTCATGCCACAGCATCTCAATTGGATTAAGGTCAGGACTTTGACTAGGCCACTCCAAAGTCTTAATTTAGTTTTTCTTAAGCCATTCAGAGGTGGACTTGCTAGTGTGTTTGAGATCATTATCCTGCTGCATAACCCAAGTGTGCTTCAGCTTGAGGTCACAAACAGATGGCGGACATTCTCCTTCAGGATTTTTTGGTAGACAGCAGAATTCATGGTTCCATTTACCACAGCAAGACTTTCAGGTCTTGCAGCAGCAAAACAGCCCCAGACCATTACACTACCACCACCATATTTTACTGTGGTATGATGTTCCTTTTCTGAAATGCTGTGTTACTTCTACGCCAGATGTAATGGGACATACACCTTCCAAAAAGTTAAACTTTTGTCTCGTCAGTCCACAGAGTATTCCCCCAAAAGTCTTGCCGATCATCAAGATGTTTTCTGGCAAAACTGAGATGAGTCTTTATGTTCTTTTTGCTCATCAGTGGTTTTTGTCTTCAAACTCTGCCATGCATTCCATTTTTGCCCAGTCATGAACACTGACCTTAACCAAGGCAAGTGAGGCCTGCAGTTCTTTGGCTGTTGTTGTGGGGTCTTTTGTGACCTCTTGGATGAGTCGTTGTTGCGCTCTTGGGGTAATACTGGTTGGCCGGCCACTCCTGGGAAGGTTCACCTGTGTTCCATATTTTCACCATTTGTTGATAATGGCTCCCACTGTGGTTCGCTAGAGTTCCAAAGCTTTAGAAATGGATTTATAGCCTTTGCCAGACTGATACATTTCTTTGGATCACAGCATGATGTCTAGCTTTTGAGGATCTTTTTGTCTACTTCACTTTGTCAGGCCTGTCCTATTTAAGTGTTTTCTTGATTGAGAACAGGTGTGGAAATAATCAAGCCTGTGTGTGGCTAGGGAGATTGAAATCCGCTTCCCAAAGATGTGATAAACCACAGTTTCTTTATGTTTTTAGGGTGGGGGGTCAATCACTTTTTCACACAGGGACCTGTAGGTTTGGATTTCTTTTTTCCTTAATAATAAAGACCTTCATTTAAAAACTGCATTTTGTGGTTACTTGTGTTATCTTTGTCTAATATTTAAGTTTGTTTTGTGATCTGAAACATTTAAGTGTGACAAACATGCAAAAGGATAAGAAATCAGGAAGGGGCAAACACTTTTTCACACCACTGTATATACTGCAGCATGATTAAATGTAAACTATCCACTTGGATTTATTTATTCTATTTATTAATAATTTGTATATTTATGCATTGTTACTGCTATATTTTTGTCTACATATATTTATATTGTATTCATTCAAGGAAACCATCACTTATTTTACATACCTACTCCCTACATGCCTTTTTGGGATTAAGTCTTTCCCGTGTAAATTTCCTATTTTCCCCCCTGTTCTATTTTAGCTCTATGTATTAATACGAAACTATATATTTTATTGAATATCTTGAGTCTATTCACTTTTCTTTGAGGAGGATATATTTATGATATAGTGAATATTCAAATATATATACCACATGTTATTTTAGTGCTGTTGATTTAGCAATAATTGTGTACCAGAGGTTAGGCTAAGGAAACATCTGAGCCCAGCTTTGCTAAGTTGTCTCAGTAACTCACCTACAAATGAAAGGGAGTTCTGGAGGCACAACGGCGTAGCTGCTGGTTTTGCAGCCCAAATTTTTACAGACAGCACTTGGACGCAGTTATTCCATGAAATGCTGAAATAAGAATATTTCTTCAAAAGTGTTTTAGAAAACCCACTTTCATATACCTTCAGAAACGTAGACATAGGGGTTATATAATTTACAGCCCCAAACCCACCACTCTCCCCCCACTACAGTAACACTTACAGGCCTGCTAATTGTTTTGCTAAAGCCTATGTCCAACAGTGCTTCTGTAAATGCAAGAGGACAACCTTCATTATGCAGTGGTGTGGCTACCCGACTCCTACTCCCCTGCTTACTGCTGGCAGATTCTGAGCTGGGAGGTGCTAAAGAGCAGGGGACTTGGCAGGAGTTGGGGTACCACACTACCACATGCTGTGATGTGTCAGGGAGCAGAGTGGTAAAGTAATACATTTTGTTCTCTTACTTCATTGGTGCAGTCATTGCACAGTGCTGGGTGTGCCGCTGAGCCTACCGTCTATGTCTGCAGAAGCAGGAGGTATTATTACTGAGGAGGACACAGAGTCTCACTGTCTATAAGGGAACAAAGGGGATTCATACTTTTGAGGCACAAAGAGGATATTATTAATTTTGGGATTCAAAATGGGCACTACCTTGTGGGAAGGCATAAAGGTCAATTTCTACTTTAGGTTCCCAAAGGGAGTTACTACTATGGTGGACATTAAGGGGTATCTTTACTGTGTAGGGGCAGAAAGGGGGGAACCGGTATGATGGGACACAAAGGAGGCATAAATATTCTATGGATGGCAGAGTAGCGGAATTTTTAATTTTTACTATGTAGGGGCACTATAAATTTATGGAGGACAAAAGGGGCACTCTTACTGTGTAGTAGGCAATTCCGATAAGCCTACAACCTGCAGTAACCACCGCTCCACCACATTGCTGCATTACCACCTCTATCCCCACCTACTGTATCCTCACCCATCCCATGTAGATTGTGAGCCCTCGCGGGCAGGATCCTCTCTCCTCCTGTACCAGTTGCTGACTTGTTTTGTTAAGATTATGTAAATGCTTTTGCTATGTATACCCCCTTTTTCACATGTAAACCACCATGGAATAAATGGCGCTATAATAATAATCATAATTAGAACATAAATGTCAACAAGAGAAAATTTAATCTTTATGTGGTGGGCCACTGGGGAGGCACCAGATGGTGCAGAAGGGCCAGCAGGGGTGTGTAGTCTCACTGGCAGCAGATAATGATGTCACGGTAGCTGAAGTGGGTCGCTGGGCCCCTCAACGCTTCCCTCATGTCCACAACAATTTCAAAAGCGGGAGGTAGCACTTGTGGATGGTATAGGACCACCCGGGGGCACTCCTGTAACGGTGGTGTCTGGGTGCAGGTTTTGGAGTGCCCGTGATGTTTGTGCAATCTCAAGCAGCCAAACACGCAGGTGAACTTGTAAACATAACAATTTTACTGAATGAGGTAACAGGGTACAGTCTCTCTTACAGGCAAAGTTCACAGTATATTGTGCATACGGAAGTTATGGTTTTCTCCTCATGAGACAAGCATTGTATTGTCCAGGGCGGCTGGAGCAGAGTGCTCTTAAATGCTATCACAGTCCAGAAAATATTAAACTGATGGAGGGACCTTCACAGATAGGCTCTGTGTGGAAAACACACTAAAGTGTGGATGTACTCACAGTTTTTATCCCACTGTTCCCTCTTGCAGGGGGTAGGTTTAAGCAAAGTCAGTGGCATGGCAGCCACATGGATTTGGTCCTGGCTAGAAGCGATCAGGATAACCAGAGACCAGGAGAGTTCATGTACAGCTTTCTCTCTCCTGACTAGAAGACACTTCACTCTTTTTGTGAAGTAGATTATGTGATGAAAAATGTCCCCTCAGTGTAGACTGGCATTGAAAATGTGAGGAAAAATGTCCCCTCAGCGTAGACTGGCATTGAAAACACTTCTCTGAGAGAATAATGTCTCTCCTCAATCTTCCTGAGGCAGCAGGAACCGCCCACAACTGGTCTGTACCAGAGTTCAGTCAGAGTGAGAGCCTTGAGCTGGGAGACTCCTCCCAGCAGTTGCTATGGCCACCACTTGTTTTTATGAGAATAATCATTACTTCATATACACACATTGGCCAGCAGATGGCAGGAAAGTACAATTTACAATGCAATGTATTATATCCCCTAACTCAGTGCACAAAATGGAACAAATCTAATACAACACTACAACTGTCTCATTTAGCAGCAGTAGAACGGGTACCGGGATGCCACATTTGAGTCACTGGATTTACCCATACCGCTACTGCCTTCACTTTTCTCTGTGTAGTACCGGGATCTAACTATTATTTGGTGCTTGTGTTCTGAATGAGTAGAAGAAAAGAAGCTGCTGCCATATACCTCTGGTGGTGTCTTGCCACAAATGACACAACGATAGAGTTTAAAATAAAATTATTTTTTTGGGGGGAAAAGAAATAGGGAAAGGGAAATTTTGCCCTTAATCTTAGTTAAGACCTAGTATGGCTGAAATCAAGTAAGGCTGCTTAAAGTTATGGGTCGGACATTTATCAGCTTTCATGAAAAGAAGTTACATGGTGTGCGTTGGTTTCTTGGCCATAGTGAAGAGTGGGTACAAGGAGTGAGTCTGATTGAAGGACCTTTTCTGGTCTGCATTACATAGATGATTTGGATGGGTACTGAGGGATAATTAGTGCCAGGTTTCCTTACAGATTACACTATGTTATCAACGTCTTGTCAAGGGACTATTCTAGCAAAAGTGGATAAAAACCCCACATATCTTCCAGACCAGAGCTTTTCTAGCAATGTCAACGCTGTGTCACTTGGCGATCACGTAACATTATGTCATGTGACTGCTGCAGTCAATCAGTGGCTGTCTCACAGAACTGTAGAGGCTGTAGATACATTGCTGGAAATGTGCCAGCCGGAGAGGTTGAGCACGTGTTTTTTATTTTATCTGGGGCACTTTAGCATGTATGATGGGGTTATCCAGTAGTAAACAACCCCACTAATTACATGAAGGTACCCCAAAAACTAACATACACTCGGCTGACCATTTAAAGAACAGCATGAGCATAATGCAAATATCCCCTATAGACTCAGTATATATCCTCTGATGTGCACATGCAACGGACTGAAAAATTGTATGCTCATGCATACCTAGGGTAACTCTTAGCAGGCTTATCCTCCATTGTCACAGAGGTGCACACTGCAGTTAAAGCACCACTCCAGTGTTTTTTTTCTTCATTTCAGCGCTGGAGTGCTGAAACTAATCTAAGTTCCCTGACCGTAGTATTATACTTACCAGCCTCCGCTTTCGGTTCTTCCCAGCGCCGCTCTAGTCCTGCGCCGCCATCTTGTGACTGCAACTTCTGACTGACTGGAAGTTAGAGGTAACGGTTACAAGCACTCAATGTAAGCAGTGTCGGACTGGGTTGGCAAAGGCCCACCAGTAACATTGATTCTTGGGGCCCACTCTTCAGCTAACATGCAACAATAACCTCACCCTAATACACATTTCCTTTTGCTTCCATGTAATATTAAATTGGCTAGCTTGTTTAATGAATGATTAGATTTTACCTTTTCCTGCAAATTGTGAATCAAGTGTAATAGCAATACTCATTAGCTCTCCTTCACGGGAGCAGCCTACCGGAGGATTCTCCTGTTCTCCTGTGGGCCAGTCCGAGCCTGAATGTAAGTCTATGAGAGCCTCGTTCTGACCTCGTTCTGGCTCTCATAGACTTACATTGAGTTGTGACTTACGGATTACCCAGTTAACACTGGAGCAATCTGGCAGGTCACAAACTGCTGGAGACCAATAGGAGCGGGGGGATAAAAGATGAAGACGGTGACTGATAAATCTAATACTAGATGCAGGAAACTTAGATTAGCTGCAACACTCCAGCACTGCAATAAAAAAAACTCTGGAGTGGTGCACTAATCATGAAGCATGGATGCCAGTAACTCTGGAGCTCCTGCTCTCACAGAGAACAATTATGGACAGTTTTGCACCCTATATACAAGTGATGGCCCTTTGTAATGGTGCTGTCACATTTGCCACTCCGCATTGCAACACTTTGTAAAAGTATATAAAATATAAAGGAAAACAGAAAGTTGGGATTCAGAGCTGTTCTCTCTCCTTTGGGCTCCATCTCTAAAACTATCTTCATATCTTCAAACGATTTGTTGTGATACCAACTCTCCAGGGGGTTTCTGTGGAACGAACAGATGCAAACTGTCTGACTGAATGGCTGGTTTGCTGTCTGAAAAGACTGCAAAAAAAAGACACTATTTTCATACAGTCAGATGATGCACACATGTGGCCGTACGCAGCCTTCAAGCACTGATCATCATACGGTTCCGGAGTATTGTAGCCTTGCAGACATTTGGCTTGTCCCTAGCAAAACCTCAACCCTAATGTAGTTGTGCATTTTCCATATTTTGTACCCTCAGGACTGACAACATTTAAAGGGACATTTCATATAAACCATGACAATCCAACTACAGTGTATCTTTTGTTTAAAGTGACGCACGGCCATTTCTTTGCCTGCGGGAGGTTTTTCATAACACTTTTTGTTTAGTACATTACTGATTTCTTTTTTATCCAGACAGTGCTGATACTGTTTCTTCTCACACTGTGCTAAGATTTATTTTATTTTTTATTTTAATGTGGCCATATATTAGTAAGTCAGAAGGTAGAGGTGTAGCCAGAGTGCAGTAATGGCGTTTACAGAAATTATTGCAATCATTGCATTTTGCATTCTTTGTTC
The DNA here is from genome assembly GCF_046119375.1 of Phyllobates terribilis. Lineage (NCBI taxonomy): Eukaryota > Metazoa > Chordata > Amphibia > Anura > Dendrobatidae > Phyllobates > Phyllobates terribilis. Next base: position 781,103,213 of record NW_027362762.1, read on the forward strand.
AAAAGATATGAAAAACCTCATATATGACAAACGTATCCGTAGGACTTACATTGCTAAACAGAGACCAAAATAATGTATTTTTGTTTTTTTTATAAAATCACTATACTTTTTTTTTTGCTGTCTAGGATAATGTAGCCGCCTATCCTATTCCGTACAAAGGTATATAGCAAAAAAAATATAGTATACAGAAGCTGCTTGTTACAATGGGAGCATTATAATAGTAATCTTTATATAGCGCCAACATATTCCACAACAAGTTACAAATTGGTAGCTTACATGAACAGGTAAAATCAGATATTATATAATAATTAATAATTTAAACAAGGTCAGTGGGATCTACTCACAAGAGCTTACAATCTATGAGAAAATATGTTTAGTTTGCAGTTTTTTATCAATACGTTATACTATCAATTGCCCTTACCCACCATGACAGCTGTCTACTCTGCCTACCCCTCATCCCAGCCCTAAAAAGTAACCTGACAAGTAATATGGTGGCAGATCCAGCTGACACTTTCCTATACATGACCACGACATTAAAAGAGCTATCATTCTGTAAGTAAAATGCAAATTATGGTCAAACTTTGGTTGAAGGTTGAAATTGTGATTCATTTTTAAATATTTGGTGGTTTTAGGGGAAATTGTGATTTCAGCTATTATGTTGTGTAAAGAGTTTAAAGGCATATCCCCCAAAATCAAAAGTCCTGTGCATTTTTTTTTAGGATTTATAGTTATTTTTATGCAGTAAATTTTTGTGAAAAGTGCATCAGCTACAACTAATCAACACATGTTGTCAAAAAATGTATATCCCATTACATTATGAAAAGTGGAGTATTTTACCATAATAGCCAATCAGATTCCTCCTTTTTGTCCCAGAGACCCTGTGCGGTGTCATAGCTGAAATCTGATTTGTGAAAATGGGCAGCTACTCCACTTTGTCTTTGCACTGGTTTTGATACATTTTCCTCTTTATTCTCTTGGGGTAATTGATTTGGTAGATGATGCAATTATGATTTCCCAGCTATACATTATAATTGTGTACTGGTTATTTTCACCCCTGCTAGATTCACATACTATGCCACTTGTACGGAAACAGGGGTTGTAAAAAGTTCTGGGAACATTTTTGAAGGGAACCTTGTCAGCAGGTTCTCACATACAGAAGTTGCTCTATTGCTATATTTTGTTGTAGGGAACTGAAGGACCAGTCATAAAAAATCTAGAGTAGAAGCTATATGCAAATCAGGCTGGAAATGCACGAGGGGTGTGTCACTGCACTTGTAAAAAACAGTTTAACGGGTTATCCGGGACTTTATTTTTTTCACATAGGTCTAAGCAATTATTGGCATGTAGTTGCTAACTATCTGCCTGCACTTCTAGTCTGTTTTGCCTTTATTTGCAGTAGGAAATTTTTCATTGCACAATGGATCTCTCTTTTTTATTAGGGGACATGCACCTACTTCCATATGCAAATATGATTGGTTATCTTTAAATGTTTTCCGTCACCTAGTGGAGCCCTTCATTTTAGGTATCTTATAGGACAGGGGTGCACAACTTTTTTAGGTCCAAAGGCCACAGTTTCATACCTAACTAATGCATGGGCCGCACTAAAAATTAAAGGGGTGTTACCTTCTGTGACATTTCTGGCATATCAAAAATATATACCATAAACGTCTGATTGGTACAAATTCTACTTGCGGGACTCTTACCTCTAAAAATCAGCACTCTAAGGGTATGTTCACACTGGGTGAATTTTTTCTTACAAGGATTTAGAAATAGATTCTGTTCCTAAATCCACACCAAAAACGTGTCAAGTACTCTTTGCATAAAATTTCCTAATGATTTCAAACGGGAAAAAGCTCATTAAGTCCACAAAGTACTGTTTTTTTCACGTTATTTTGTACATTTCCCAGTAAAACCAATAAGACGCTTATTCAAAGTGTATTTAAAATATTTTTTATGTGGATTTTCAAAAACTCCCACTTCTAAATCCTTGTAAAAAGCTGTGTAAATAGGCCCTAAAGAGGAAGAGGTCATGAATGCACATGGCTCTCTACAATACAACACATTATGGGTTTTATGCTTACTGACCAGTAATTCAGAACTACCATATATTACAGTGGAGCCACAGACACAGAAGGCCACCTTCTCTCACCTTGTCTAGTTCACATACTACTTTCTGGAGTGCTAAATGGGTTAAGAGACCCCATGTCCTGATGATGAGGCATCCAGAGAGGTCTACACAGGGCACCATTAGTACTTGCCAGTCCCTGCTCCTTAGCCGCGTACCAACTACTCTTGTGTTTGTGGCTGCCCACATATAGCTAACCTAGTAGACAAGCATTTTTCTGTCCATATGGATGGGGGCCTCACAGAATGTCATTGCGGGCCACATGTGGCCCTCAGGCCAAAGGTTGTGCAGCCCGGTTATAGGATAACCTGCTATAGGGGAGGCAGTGATTGAAGTTTCACCCATAAGAGTAGCTCTCCAATCATAACCTACTCTCAATTTTCATTATGTGACCGCTCCTTCCACCTACTCAGACTTATTAGGCTTAGCGGAACCCACAATCTCCATTTCAGAAGGCTGGAAATAAAGGACCAAACTAGTTTAGTTTTTTTCTTAATAAAAACACAAAATCTCATTACAATAGATGATTTGTTTTTGCACCACAACCCTGTCTTGCTGATCCTGTGATTTCACAGCCCTTGACAAATTAAGGTTAATCATTTTTATTTTATTATAAACTCAGAACATAGTCTAATGGCAATTGGACTCTCTACTTTTTCCCTACTATGTAAAAATGTAAGTAAAGCCAGTGTCACGCTTGTTTGTCACTACAGTACAGATGAGAGGTTGCATATGATTTATGTTGGTTAGCCATCCTGCGTATTTTGTAACCAGGGCACAAGACATCCTGTTTGTACTTCAACAAACCTTGCAAAATGATTGTCACACGCGCAGATGCCTCAAGTTCCTGATTACTTTCTACATCTGAATATGTCACGTGCCCTTGACCTCGAATCTTCTGATTTCAATTACTGAAGTGTGAACAGTAATCTAACTCTAACTGTATACCGTACAGGTGTTCATGACAGAAATATACAGTGCCTTCAGCTGATGTGCAAACTGACAATTGCAAGAACAGAATCAAAACAATGCTAAAATAAAGGTAACTACTGAATTGTAATACATGATTCATTGTAATAAATCATAACGTGATATTTTATAGTACGCAGATGTAGCACAAGTACAAAGAAGGTAGCGTTTCTTAAGCTATTTACCAATCCTCCTAACTCCAATTAAAATGTCTAAGGGCATACATCTCAGTGTTAAATATTACATGAAAAAAATGAATTATAAAGTGATTTGTCTGTGTTTACAGGGCATTTGCCAGTTAATGTAGCCCTGTGATTACAGCAGCCTCTACAATTTTTCAATTGGCAATCTCTGTGTTTATTGAGAGGGACGGATCCAAAGTAGGGTACTAAGAGTAGAGGGAACAGTGACAAAAGTAATGTGAGCTAACAGACTTGCAGACAAGGTGGTAATGACTTGGTTGCAGCTTCACTGTATCTGCAGCATTACAAATGATAATAACAACTTCATGTTAATGAATTAGGAAGGAGATGTCTACAGCACAAAAAGCTGAACTTTATGGCTATGTTCCCACTAGGGTCGGACTGGGGTGTCTGGGGCCCACCGGGGGAATTGACCCTAGGGGCCCACCATACAGCTATATGCAAATATCTGTTAGTCGTTATCCCTGTTATAGTGGAATATCAATTGTAAATCACAGGCGGCTCCTCCACATCTACTATGCACCACCATAACTGGGATGTACAATTACGGTAGTTTGCATTAAAGGGCTTCTTTGGTTAAAACAAGTTATCACCGATCCATGGGATCCACAGGATAGGTGATGACTTATTGACCATTTAGGTCCGAACATTGGAAACCACACCGATCGGAAGAATGGAGAAGTTTTATCCGTGACAGGAAACTTATCCCCATTTTAACCCCTTTACAACCCAAGGTGGTTTGCACGTTAATGACCAGGCTAATTTTTCCAATTCTGACCACTGTCACTTTATGAGGTAATTACTCTGGAACGCTTCAACGGATCCCCTTGATTCTGACACTGTTTTTCGTGACATATTGTACTTCATGATTGTGGTAAAATTTCTTCGATATCACTTGCGTTTATTTGTGAAAAAAACGGAAATTTGGCGAAAATTTAGCAATTTTCAAAATTTTAATTTTTATGCCCTTAAATCAGAGAGATATATCACACAAAATAGTTAATAAATAACATTTCCCACATGTCTACTTTACATCAGCACAATTTTGGAACCAAATTTTTTTTTTTATTAGGGAGCTATAAGGGTTAAAATTTGACCAGCGATTTTTCATTTTTCCAACAAAATTTACAAAACCATTTTTTTAGGGACCACATCACATTTGAAGTCACTTTGAGGGGTCTTTATAACAGAAAATACCCAAAAGTGACACCATTCTAAAAACTGCACCCCTCATAGTGCTCAAAACCACATTCAAGAACTTTATTAACCCTTCAGGTGCTTCACAGGAATTTTTGGAATGTGGAAGAAAAAAATGAACATTTAACTTTTTTCACAAAAATGTTACTTTAGACCCAATTTTTTTTATTTTCGCAGGGGTAACAGGAAAAAATTTTGGACCCCAAAATTTGTTGTGCAATTTCTCCTGAGTAAGCAGATACTCCATATGTGGGGGAAAACCACTGCTTGGGCGCACAGCAGGGTTCGGAGGGAAGGAGCGCCATTTGACTTTTTGATTGTAAAATTTGCTTGAATAATTAGCGGATGCCATGTTGCGTTTGAAGAGCCCCTGATGTGCCTAAACAGTGGAAACCACCCACAAGTGACACCATTTTGGAAACTAGACCCCTCAGGGAACTTATCTAGATGGGTGGTGAGCACCTTGAACCCCCAGGTGGTTCACAGAAGTTTATAACATTAAGCCGTAAAAATAAAATTTTCACATTTTTCCCACAAAAATGTTTTTCAGCCCCCACTTTTGCATTTTCATAAGGGTAACAGGAGAAATTGCACCATGCAGATTGTTGTGCAATTTCTCCTGAGTAAGCAGATACCCCATATGTGGAGGAAAACCACTTCTTGGGCGCACGGCAGGGTTCGGAAGGGAAGGAGCGGCAATTGACTTTTTGATTGTAAAATTTGCTTGAATAATTAGTGGACGCCATGTTGCGTTTCGAGAGCCCCTGATGTGCCTAAACAGTGAAAACCACCCACCAGTGACACCATTTTGGAAACTAGTCCCCTCAGGGAACTTATCTAGATGTGTGGTGAGCACCTTGAACCCCTAGGTGCTTCACAGAAATTTATAACATTGAGCCGTAAAAATAAAATTTTCACATTTTTCTCACAAAAATGTTTTTCAGCCTTAAATTTTGCATTTTCATAAGGGTAACAGGAGAAATTGCACCATGCAATTTGTTGTGTAATTTCTCCTGAGTAAGCAGATACCCCATATGTGGTAGAAAACCACTGCTTGGGCATATGTCAGGGTTCGGAAGGGAAGGAGCACCATTTGACTTTTTGAATGTAAAATTTGCTTGAATAATTAGCGGATGTGCCCCTGATGTGCCTAAACAGTGGAAACCCCCCACAAATGACACCATTTTGGAAACTAGACCACTCAGGGAACTTATTTAGATGTGTGGTGAGCACCCTGAACCCCCAAGTCCTTTACAGAAGTTTATAACATGGAATCGTGAAAATAAAAAATTTAAAATTTTTCCATAAAAATTATGTTTTAGTCCCAATTTTTTTATTTTCACAAGGGTAAGATGAGAAAATGGACCCCAAAAACGTTTCTGCAATTTCTCCTGAGTACCCCAATACCCCATATGTGGGGAAAATACAGTGTTTGGGCGCACGGCAGAGTTCAGAAGGGAAGGAGCACTGTGTGACTCTTTGAACGCAAAATTGGCTGGAATCGAGAGCGGACGCCATGTCGTGTTTGGAGAGCCCCTGATGTGCCTAAATAGTGGAAACCCCCCAGAAGTGACCTCATTTTGGAAACTACACCCCTCGAGGATTTTATCAAGGGGTATAGTGAACATTTTGAACCCAGAGGTACGACACAGAATTTGATAACATTAGGTCATCATACTGAATAAGTTGTCATTAGTCTTGAGCGCAAGTGCTCACTACTTGAGTTTGCATCAGGTACTCAGGTATGCACCATGTATCACGGGTGCTCGAGTGACATGCTCGAGTCCCCGCCCGCATGTTTCACGGTTATTAGACACCCAAAAAAAAACATGCAGGGATCGATCGTGCATGGCAGGCAATCAATGTGAGTTTTTTTGCCTGTGAAGCATATGGGGTGGAGACTCGATCACCCGCGATACTCAATGCATACCCGAGCACCCGATGCAAACTCAACTAGCGAGCACTTGCGCTTAACACTAGTTGCCATATCGTCATCTTTTTTTTTTTTTTACTTTTGAAAAAAATCCCAACCCTAACCCTAGCCCAACTCTAACCCTAGCCCAAAGCTAACCCTAGCCCAACCCTAGCCCAACCCTAACCACAACCCTAACCCTAGCACAACCCTAACCCCAACCCCAACCCTAACCCTAGCACAGCCCTAACCCTAACCCGAGATTTTATTTTTTACCCCGTTCCTCGTGCGGTATAAGTGATTAGACCGCTTTATTCTTCGGGTCGGTGCGATTACAGCGATACCAGAATCATATAGGGTTTTTATGATTGACAGCTGTCACACACTAAAAGACAAATTTTTTTGTAAAATCTAGTTTTTGCATCGCCATATTTTGAGAGCTATAATTTTTCCATATTTTGGCCGACAGAGTCATGTGACAGCTTGTTTTTTTGCGGGACTTGATGTTTTTATTGGTGCCATTTTCAGGCACGTGACATTTTTTGATCGCTTTCTATTCCAATTTTTGGGAGGCAGAATAAACAAAAAACAACAATTCAGGAATTGTTTTTTTTTTATTTTTTTTATTTTGTTCCGCGTGTGGTAAAATTGATAAGGTAGCTTTATTCTTCGGGTCAGTACATTTACAGTGGTACCACATTTATATCGTTTTTCTGTGTTTTGGCGCTTTTACATAATGAAAGCAATTTTATAGAAAAAAATATTTTTTTTGCATCGCTTTATTCTGAGAGCTATAACTTTTTTATTTTTCGGCTGATGGAGCTGTATGGCGGCTTGTTTTTTGCGGGACAAGATGATGTTTTCAGCAGTACCATTTTTATTTTTATTCATATTTTTGATCGCGTGTTATTCCATTTTTTGTTTGGCGGTATGATGATAAAGCATTGTTTTTTGCTTCGTTTTTTTTTTTACTGTGTTCACTGAATGGGTTAACTAGTGGGACAATTTTATAAGTCAGGTCGTTACGGATGCGGCGATACCAAATATGTATACTTTTATTTATTTATTTTTTTTCATAATAATATTTATTGATGGGTACATTATATTTTCATTTTTGGTGGATTATTATTATTATTTTTTATATATATATATATATATATATATTTTTTTTTTTTTAATTATTATTATTATTTTTTTTTTCTGACATTTTTTTACTTTGTCCCACTATGGGATTTTCACTTTTTTTATTCTGATCGCCTGCATAGCACAGGAATGGAGCACCATCCCTGTGCTATGCAGGCTGTCAGCGCTGCACAGGGAGAAGATAGTTTGGTCATGTACTGCGCATGACCAAAATATCTCACTGCTGTCTGGTGACCCGGAAGTTGTCATGACAACATCGGGTTGTCATGGCAACATCCGGGAAGCCGCGGCAGACAGCACTGGAGGCTGGAAGAGGAGGTGAGTATTGCGATCACCTCCCCTTGCCACCGCAATGCTGTGATCGACTTTGATCGCAGCATTGCGGGGGTTAATGTGACGGGAGCGGTGCGGCACATAGTACCGGGTGTCAGCTGTGACAATCAGCTGACACCCGGCGGTGATCTGTGTGCGGGCGCGATCGCAAAGACATACTAATATGTATCAGGCTCTTAAAGCCCAGGGCGCAGATACGTATTAATAAGTCTTGGGCTTTAAAGGGGCTAAAATGCAGCCTCAGGTGGGACGTCTTACCGCAGCCTCATTCATTCTCTTGGCGGCTTCCAGAACAAAACAAGAGCAGCGCTCACAGCCACAGAGGGAATGAATGGATCAGTGGTCGAATCGCACATGCAGCTCCAGTTTAATGGGGATAAAAGCTCCAAATTCTGCGGCTCGGGTCCCAGCAGTCAGACCGCCCACCAATCAATACATTATCACTTATCCTGTGGAGAGTTGATTAATTTTTTTCACTGGGGAACCCCTGTAAGTGCATCTCTGCCGCTGTGTTTCAAGTATTTAATTTCTAATCGAAATAAAGAATTTTCTCCTAATTAATATCAGAGAGAACAAATGACTGCCATATACAACACAATCCACTATACCAAGACCAATAATACCACATACAAGGGAGAAATACCGCCACATCATGACCAGATCACATATTACCACCACATAGTGACCGAATAATAGCACATACAAGGAACAAATACTGTCACACCATGAACAGACCACATATTACCACCACATAATGACAGAATAAAACCACATACATGGAATAAATACCGCCACACCATGACCAAATTACATATAACCACATTACCAAATACTGCAATACTGATCATGAATTGAAGCCACAATACTAACAACACTGTTATTACCACCAGTGACATTATACACAAGAGCTCTGTATATACAGTGAAGAGCAAAAGGGTAACAATGTTTTGAACTTCTGACTTTCAGGCTCCATATCTCACCATCCACTACTGATTTCAACGTGAGACTACCATAATTTTATAGACAATTATCTTGGCTATTGTATACATAAATTTGACTTACAACTATTTAACATATGATTAGTTATGTAGATTTTTCTTCCTGTGTTCTACAAAATACAACCTGTTCTCACTTTTCCTAATAGCTCAGTGTGTTATTAGGTTAATTCCCAAGGAAAAGGTCACTGGTTTGAATTGAGGAGCAGTCATGAAGAAGATTTCCCAATAAAAGAGAAACAGCATCATCCAGCTCATCGATAGCTGTTTCTCGGTCAAGAAAATTGCCAAACTGCATCATGTGAGTGTCATGAAAGTTGAAAGAATATGTCCGTCCATTCAAATGCCAAGAAGTGGACGTCGAGGCAAAATATCGGAGTCAACAAGTTGGCTCATCATAAGGTCTATTAGTTCTTGTGTGACAAACACAGCACTAGAGGTGACTCGTATTCTTTGTAATAGTGAGTGTTATGTTCTGCTACCAAAGCTAAGGAAAGAGAGGAGATCTGTCCCTACTATAGGACTCAGCTGAATCCCTACGATGTAACAGGGAACCTGATCCTGCGATCAGACCTGCTAAAGTCCTAATCTAGTCTGTACGGAGACCTATAGATGTGGGGAGGGAATCCCTACAAGTACTAAGGACTGGGAGGAATATGGGACACCTCCTAACAGAAATAGTAGCAGACAGACGAACAAACAAAATAGATAGAACATAGAGGTCCGAAGACCAAGCAAACTAACAGAGCTAGATACAGAGCACAGGCTAGCTAGAAAGTAGATATACAATGAAGTCCAGCAAAGCCAGAAGGGCGGAGCAGGATTAAATAGGCCAACAAGGTCATGTGACCAGCAAAGGAAAAAAAAACTAACAGCAAGGTTCTAACAGTGAGATCACAGACATCCATGCAAGCACCGTGCAACGGTGCAGTCTTGAATAGTGGCTCAAAAAAAAGTGAAGAAGCCTCGACTACAATATTGTCATAAGAATCGTCAGCAAAAAAGTACAAAAAGTGAACAGTAGAAGATTGGAAATGGGTGGTTTGGAGCGATGAGACAAAAGTCAATAGACTAGGCTCTGATGAGTGCAAAAGGGTTTGGAAGAAACAAGAGAAAATGGGGCTAAGGGATGAAGAAATTGAAGGAGCTGTCAAGTTCGTTGGAGGAAACCTGATGATATGGGGTTGTTTCACAGCCAAAAGTGTTGGATACTTGACCTGGATCGATGGTGGTCTCAATGCTAAGCTATATGTGAGTATCCTACAAGACAAATTACTTTGTAAAATCGAGTACTATGTGTAACGGGTCTGGGAGGCGGAACCTCTGAGCTACTATACAAGGGGGCGGTCCTTGTAAGGGAGCGGGTGGCGACCAGGCAGGCAGTCACAGCAGGTGACCGGGACAGTCTCTGGAAGAACGGGCAGGAAGTCACGGCAAGTGACCGGGGCAGTCTCTGGATGAACGGGCAGATGGTCACGGCAAGTGATCGGGGCAGTCTCTGGGTAAAGGGTAGATGGTCATGGCAAGTGACCGGGGCAGTCTCTGGGTAAAGGGTTGGTACGACCTGTGGCGGCTGATGGTAGATGTGAGCTCCCAGGTGAGCAGGCGAGAGTCTCTGGATAAACGGGTGGTCACAGCATGTGACGGCGGAGCCTCCAGGAAGACCCACAGACAGGCGGCAGATGAGCGCTCCCAGGTGAGCGGGCAGAAGTCTCTGGACAGGCGGGTGGTCACAGCACGTGACGGCAGAGCCTCCAGGTAGGCTAGCAGACAGGCAGCAGATGAGCGCTCCCAGGTGAGCGGGCAGGAGTCACTGGACAGGCAGGTGGTCACAGCACGTGACGGCGGAGCCTCCAGGTAGGCTAGCAGGCAGGTAGCAGGTGTGCGCTCCCAGGTGAGCGGGCAAGCTGGTCCATAGACAGACTGACAGGAGTTGGAAGGCAGACCGTCGGACCTCAGGCAAGCAGGCAGGTAGCTGATGTGCGCTCCCAGGTGAGCGGGCAAGCTGGTCCATAGACAGACTGACAGGAGTTGGAAGGCAGACCGTCGGACCTCAGGCAAGCAGGCAGGTAGCTGATGTGCGCTCCCAGGTGAGCGGGCAAGCTGGTCCTTAGACAGACTGACAGGAGTTGTAAGGCAGACCGTCGGACCTCAGGCTAGCAGGCAGGTAGCAGAATATCAGGCAGGAATAAGACAGCAAGCTGGCAGGAATCTGGCAGGTATCTGGCAGGTAACTGGCAACGGGACCTCAGGGCTGAAGCAGAGTAGTGAACAGTGCAACAACATTGCTCGGGCACCTCCATTTTGGAGGAGGTGCCTTATCTATGGTGAAGTCCTCCGGCCATTGGCCGGGAACTCCTTAGGACGGCGCGCGCGGCCCCTTTAAGAGGGAGGGAGAGCGCGCGCGAGCGCCCTAAGCACAGTAGCCGGGAAGGAGCGCGCGCTGCCAGCAGAGCGGGAGGAGGACGCCGGGCACGGAGCAGAGAGGTGAGGGGAACAGCGTCCCTGCCTAGCAGAGGGCAGGGACGCCGGCGCTACAGTACCCCCCCCTTTAGGCCCCCCCTTTTTTAGGCCAGACAGAAATTTAGCAAGGATAAGAGGGGCATGGATGTTCTCCCGGGGCTCCCACGTTCTCTCCTCAGGACCAAACCCCTTCCAATCTACTAGAAAAAAGGTCTTTCCTCTTACCCTTTTGGTGGCAAGAATGTTCTCTACCTCAAACTCGTCCTCAGCAGAAACCGGAGCCGGAGGCGTACCTGTAGACTTGGAAAAAGAGTTAAGTACCACAGGTTTGAGGAGAGATACATGGAAGGAGTTAGGGATCCGTAAGTTGGCCGGGAGTTTCAATTTATAGGCCACCGGGTTGATCTGACTGATGACCTCCAGAGGACCGATGAACCGAGGCCCTAACTTGTAAGAAGGTATCTTGAGTCGGACATATTTAGATGAGAGCCAGACTTTATCTCCAGGACGAAATTGTGGAGGATCCAGGCGTTTTTTGTCAGCGTGTTTCTTCATCCGCTCGGACGACTGAAGGAGTGCGGATCGGGTACTCTGCCAAATGGAGGAAAATTTGCTAACGAGAGATTCCGCAGCCGGGTTGTCCACAGAGGTGGAGACAGGAAAAGGAATCCGAGGATGCTGACCGAAGACTACAAAAAACGGGGATTTGGAGGAGGATTCGCTCTCGTGATTGTTATAAGAGAACTCGGCCCATGGTAGGAGATCCACCCAGTCTGAATGATGGGCATTAACGAAGTGCCGGAGGTAACTGGTCAGGTTCTGATTGATCCGCTCCACTTGACCATTGGACTGTGGGTGGTAAGCGGAAGAGAAGTCCAGGGTGACGTCTAGCAGTTTACAAGTGGCTCTCCAGAAGCGTGAGGTGAACTGTACCCCACGATCCGACACGATGTGGAGGGGCAGGCCATGAAGACGAAAGATGTGACGAATAAAGTCTTTAGCTAGCTTGGGTGCAGACGGGAGGCCTGGCAGGGGAACGAAATGAGCCATCTTGGAGAAGCGGTCAGCGACCACCCAAATGACCGTACAACCGGCAGAGACTGGGAGGTCAGTTATAAAGTCCATTGCTATATGCTGCCAGGGGGCAGCAGGTACAGAAAGCGGAAGGAGGCGACCGGCTGGCAGATGTCTCGGAACCTTGTTGCGGGCGCAGGACACACAGGCAGAAACAAAGTCTATTACGTCCTTGTGCAGGGTAGGCCGCCAGTAGTGCCGGGTAATAAGCTGGAGGGTCTTTTTCTGACCGGCGTGGCTAGCCAGTTTAGACGAGTGACCCCAGTGAAGGATCTTCTCCCGATCAGGTACTGATACGAACGTCTTTCCGGGAGGGAGACGATTTAGACTCACGGGAGCCACCTGCATTTCTCTGGCGGGATCGATGATGTGTTTCGGATCTTCCTCGAGATCAGACACCAGAAAGGATCGAGACAAGGCGTCCGCCTTGACATTTTTGTCAGCCGGGCGAAAATGAAGAACAAAATCGAAGCGAGCAAAAAACAAGGACCACCGGGCTTGGCGCGGGTTAAGTCTCTGGGCATGCTGGAGGTAAGCCAAGTTCTTGTGGTCAGTGTAAATTATTACCGGGTGAAGAGCCCGCTCGAGCAGATAACGCCACTCCTCCAAGGCCAGTTTGATGGCCAATAACTCTCGGTCTCCTATGGAATAATTGCGCTCTGAGGAGGAGAAGAGTTTAGAGAAGAAGCCGCAAGTTACCATCCTCCCGGAAGATGATTTTTGAGTAAGTACCGCTCCGGCTCCAGAGGAGGAGGCGTCAACTTCCAGGAAGAACTGCTTGTTGCCGTCCGGGCGATGCAGCACCGGGGCGGAAGAGAAGGCCTGTTTTAAGGAAAGAAAGGCCTCCTCTGCTTCGGGCGGCCACTCTTTGGGATTAGTACCCTTACGGGTGAGCGCGGAAATTGGGGCAGTCCGGGAAGAGAAGTGTGGTATGAAGAGACGGTAGTAGTTGGCGAAGCCCAGGAACCGCTGAATGGCCTTCAACCCCTCCAGTCGAGGCCATTTCTCGATGGCAGACAGTTTCTCTGGATCCATTCGTAGGCCGGTCTGAGAAATAATGTAGCCCAAAAACGGAAGCGAGGTCTGCTCAAAGAGGCACTTCTCATATTTAGCGAAGAGGTGATTCTGCCTGAGCCTGAGCAGGACCTGACGAACGTCCCTCCGGTGAGTCTGGAGATCCGGAGAGAAGACCAAGATGTCGTCCAGGTACACCACTACGCAGGAGTAGAGAAGGTCCCGGAAGATGTCATTGACCAACTCTTGAAAGACGGCAGGAGCATTACAGAGACCAAAGGGCATTACCAGATATTCATAGTGGCCGTCCCGGGTGTTGAATGCCGTCTTCCATTCATCCCCCTGACGGATACGAACCAGGTTGTACGCCCCACGGAGGTCCAGTTTGGTGAAGATTCTAGCCCCCCTCAGACGATCAAATAACTCCGGAATGAGCGGAAGGGGGTACTTATTCTTCACCGTGATCTGGTTAAGGCCTCTATAGTCTATACAGGGACGGAGAGAGCCGTCCTTCTTTTTGACGAAAAAGAAGCCTGCTCCCGCCGGGGAGGTAGATTTCCGGATGAATCCCCTGGCCAGATTCTCCTCAATATATTCGGACATCGACCGGGTCTCAGCAGCGGATAATGGATAAATACGCCCACGGGGAGGAGTAGTACCGGGTAACAGGTCGATAGGGCAGTCGTATGGTCTATGAGGGGGTAGTGTCTCTGCCTCCTTTTTATTAAAGACATCAGCATAAGACCAATAAGGAATCGGAAGTCCAGGTAGATTAGCTGGGGTAGGAGAAGGACGGACGGGATGGACGGGAACCAGACAGGTCTTATGGCAGTCCTGTCCCCAGCGAAGGACTTCTCCGGTCTGCCAGTCAAGCACGGGTGCATGTCTCTGGAGCCAAGGTAGACCTAGCAAGAGGGCGTGAGAGAGTCCAGGCAGGACATGAAAGGAGATACTCTCAGAATGCAGCATTCCCACCTGCAGAGTAATGGATTCGGTGATGAGTTGGATGGGGCGTGGTAAGAGACCCCCATCCACGGCAGCAACAGACAAGGGTACAGCCAGAGGTTTGGTGGGGATGCGGTATTTCTCTACCAGGGACTGTGAAATAAGATTCCCGGCTGCTCCAGAGTCAAGTTGGGCTAGTTCGAAATAACGGTTCTCCCCGCAGACGATTGAGACTGACAGCAGCAGAGATGGAGAGGATTTATTCTTGTCTAGGTCGACCTCTCTGAGCGAACCTAGACACAGGCGTTTCCCGACCTCTCCGGGCAGGCACGGATCTGGTGCTCCTTACTGCCACAGTAGAAGCAGCTCCCCTCGGCACGGCGTAAGTCCTGACGGGTTTTGACCATCTTGGTCTGGTCGACCTGCATAGGCTCAGGAGAGTGTACCTGGGGAGATACGGAGGAAGTGACGGGTTTCTGAAAAGTAGGAGCTAGACGTGGAAACCTCCTCTCACGGGTGACCTCTTTGGCACACTCCTGGAACCGTAGGTCAATCCGGGTGGCAAGAGTTATTAGGTCATCGAGAGTGGTAGGAATGTCCCGACCGGCAAGTTCATCTTTAATACGGCCGGACAGACCCTCCCAGAAGACGGATACCAGAGCGTCGTTATCCCAGGCCAGCTCCGAGGCAAGGGTACGGAACCGTATGGCATATTGGCCCACGGTGAGACTTCCCTGACGGAGGCGTAGCAGTGATGATGCGGATGAGGTCCTCCGTCCGGGTTCGTCGAAGACTTTCCGGAAAGCCGTGAGAAAGGCAGGCAAGTCGGACACCAGGGGGTCTCCTCTCTCCCATAGAGGATTTAGCCAGGCCAGGGCCTCCCCGGTGGGATGGGACATGATGAAGGCAATTTTGGCCCGGTCGGAGTTAAACTGGTGGGACAGGAGTTCAAAGTGCAGGGTGCACTGATTTATGAAGCCCCGAGCCTGGGCGGAGTCGCCTCCGAAGCGAGGAGGTGCAGAAAGCCGGGGTCCGGGGTAGGATACCATGGTATTAGTGGGCAGCGGAGCTGCCGGATTGCGAGTCATGGCACTGGCGGAGGTTGCTGGCGGAGCAGTCAGAGTGTCCAGGCGAGAATTGACATTCCGCAGGTGACCCAGGATGGACTCCTGTTGGGACCTCTGACGGGACAGTTCATGACACAGGTCCGAGAGCGAGGGAGCTTGGGTGCCACCGGGTTCCATGGCCCGAGCAAACTGTAACGGGTCTGGGAGGCGGAACCTCTGAGCTACTATACAAGGGGGCGGTCCTTGTAAGGGAGCGGGTGGCGACCAGGCAGGCAGTCACAGCAGGTGACCGGGACAGTCTCTGGAAGAACGGGCAGGAAGTCACGGCAAGTGACCGGGGCAGTCTCTGGATGAACGGGCAGATGGTCACGGCAAGTGATCGGGGCAGTCTCTGGGTAAAGGGTAGATGGTCACGGCAAGTGACCGGGGCAGTCTCTGGGTAAAGGGTTGGTACGACCTGTGGCGGCTGATGGTAGATGTGAGCTCCCAGGTGAGCAGGCGAGAGTCTCTGGATAAACGGGTGGTCACAGCATGTGACGGCGGAGCCTCCAGGAAGACCCACAGACAGGCGGCAGATGAGCGCTCCCAGGTGAGCGGGCAGAAGTCTCTGGACAGGCGGGTGGTCACAGCACGTGACGGCAGAGCCTCCAGGTAGGCTAGCAGACAGGCAGCAGATGAGCGCTCCCAGGTGAGCGGACAGGAGTCACTGGACAGGCAGGTGGTCACAGCACGTGACGGCGGAGCCTCCAGGTAGGCTAGCAGGCAGGTAGCAGGTGTGCGCTCCCAGGTGAGCGGGCAAGCTGGTCCATAGACAGACTGACAGGAGTTGGAAGGCAGACCGTCGGACCTCAGGCAAACAGGCAGGTAGCTGATGTGCGCTCCCAGGTGAGCGGGCAAGCTGGTCCTTAGACAGACTGACAGGAGTTGTAAGGCAGACCGTCGGACCTCAGGCTAGCAGGCAGGTAGCAGAATATCAGGCAGGAATAAGACAGCAAGCTGGCAGGAATCTGGCAGGTATCTGGCAGGTAACTTGCAACGGGACCTGAGGGCTGAAGCAGAGTAGTGAACAGTGCAACAAGATTGCTCGGGCACCTCCATTTTGGAGGAGGTGCCTTATATATGGTGAAGTCCTCCGGCCATTAGCCGGGGACTCCTTAGGACGGCGCGCGCGGCCCCTTTAAGAGGGAGGGAGAGCGCGCGCGCCCTAAGCACAGTGGCCGGGAAGGAGCGCGCGCTGCCAGCAGAGCGGGAGGAGGACGCCGGGCACGGAGCAGAGAGGTGAGGGGAACAGCGTCCCTGCCTAGCAGAGGGCAGGGACGCCGGCGCTACACTATGGTTATGACAAGGACGACATAGTGTTCCAGCATGGCAACGACTAAAAGCATACGTCGAGATTGGAGAATAAATAGTTCAATGACAATGAAGTAGAGGTGCTGGACTGGCCCCCACAATTTCCATACCTCAACCCAATTTAACACTTGTGGGTAGAGTTTAAGAAAAACTGCATACATACCCGAGTGAGTCGACCAGTATACGCCAACTTTGGGAACATGTAAAAGAGACCTGGGATCAGATGTCGGTCAAGACATGTTTGCATCTGATCGAGAGCATGCCCTGAAGGATTCAGGCAGTGTTGAAAGCCAAAGGTGGATTTACAAAATACTAACAAAATAATAAAAAATTTGATTTAGATTTTTGGGAGCAAAACAGTAACAATGCAGTGGCATGACAAGAAGCTGTATAACTAATCATATGCTAAATAGTTGCAAGTCAAATTTATGTATGAGATAGCCAAGATGATTGTCTATAAAATGATGGTAGTCTCATTTTCAAAGCAGTAGTGAGATAAGGAGCCTGAAAGTCAAAAGTTCAAAACATTGTTACCCTTTTGCTTATCTCTGTAGTATACAGTGTATAGTGTAAGTGTACAGGTAACACAGTGATCACCAGTGACATTGTGCTCAGGAGTCTGTATATAGTGTCAGTGTACAGGTAATACAGGGATCACCAGTGACATTGCACACAGAAGATCTGTATATACTATATAGTGTATAGTGACTAGCCCAGGGGAATGTACCCGGGCCTTTGCCTGGCCTTGGGGATGTCGCGGTGGTCGGCTCCCGAACCCGTACCCTGGGGTCACTCTTTAAAAGGGAATTGTATACTGGGATAATGGGTTTCCTAATTTTATGAAAGTTCGTGACGCCACCTGTGGCTTCTGGTGAGAATCAGCGCTGCGCAGTCCACTGAGGCCGATGATAAGGCAGCTCGATGGTATAGCTCCCCATAGGTGGAGCTAGGCCTCAGGGCAGTGTACGGAAAGGGGGATGCAGGACAGGCAAGACCCCGCCGGGTCAGAGCAAGAACGGGGACGGACACAGTAATCACTTCAGTACCTTTTACTGCTGGAAATTCAGGCACGTCCCGGAGCACAGTAGGGTAAAGGGTGCATATCAGGATCCTCCCCAATGAGTGGGTGTAGGGCCTCCTGTTTCTTGCCTCTGCATAGTAAGTTTCTGACCTGCCTGGAGCTAGGCCTAACTTTGTCTCTGTCCTGCGCTGGTTGACCATGTGGTAGGGCCGTTTCTTGGAGTACACGCTCCTCAGCTTGTGGGGCCTATGTGTCTCCTGGCTCTGTTACGTATCAGCACTTTAGCGGTCCTGGGACCTGTAGTTCTCCAGGGATTCCGGTTATGCCTTACTGGGTCATAGAGATCCCGGTAAGCTTGGACCCGGTGTCCGGTAGATTCTTCGGGGTGAGCTGATTAAGCTCCTCTGCCCCCTATGTACTAACTCTCCACTCGCCTTCGGCCTACTCGGGCCCTCACTAGGCTATACACACTAACGGCAGCTTGCCGCGCTTCACCGATCTTATGGCGCCGGCACACCTAAAGCTCTAACGGAGCTACAACTGAGTCTGGACTGTGCTCCACTGCAGACTGACCTCTCTCAGGCTTCTCTACTGCAGGACCTCTCTCAACAGACTCAACTGCCTGGCTCCACCTTCCCTATTTATATCCCTAACGGGCTCCCTCTGGTGGTCTGAGGTGGAAGGTGGAGATGTGTGAATGTGTATGAGGGCCTCTTGTGGCGGAATCCATCAATGCACTCTTCCAAGATCTGTGATACCAAGCGCAGCTGGGAGTCACATTCCCCCCTAGTAAAGCTCAGCACTCCCGGGCTGAAGTACATTTTATAAAACAATAGGAAACATGAACAATCTTCCCTTTATGGGAGGCACCAAGCTTAAATGTTACATAACAATATAAACAAATACAAAGTGTCCTCAGAGTTCAAGTCTCTTGTGGTGAGGTTCCCAGACAGGATGTCCATCTCACAGAGTAGAGTACTTGGTGATTTGAGGGACCTGTCCCAAACCCTCAACGTAGGCCCTGGGGTGGCTGCAGGGCATGAAGATCCCGAGTTGGACCTCCAATAGAGCCACTCCAGACAGGTTTTCCTTCTGAGGTCACCTAAAGGAGGCACTCCAAGGAATGCAATTATATACAAAAAGCAGTTTTTGGGCTGCACATAGTCCTCAGCCACGAAGTTCTTAGGTAAACAATAAAGGAATTAATAAGGTAAGGTGTCCATGTCACTTGAATTGTCTATTTGCAAGGCAAAGCACAAATTAATAAAGACATACATATAAGAAAGTACGCAATATAATACAATTTAATACCCCAGTGGTAACTATCTACATTTTCAGAAGTTTAACTATTTTACTGAGTGTATCTGACAGGGGGTTTACTAGTAGGTGCACTACCTCCCAATGTGTCAGTACTAGGTGTGGAGGGGCTACATAACTGTATTGACCTCTCTACTGGACTAGCAAGCATACCATTGGCTGGGCCTTCTTGCTCTGTTCCAACCGGGGATCCTTCTTCCGGGGATTCTGCTTGAGCAGGCTCTTCTACAGCACTTCTTGCTGTGGGTAGAAGGTGATTACAGGGATGACTACTGTTCCTCTTAGTTGAGGCAAATCTGCCGGGAAATCTTCTAAGTCAGTGTGGATCACTGCTTCTTTAGGCTCCTCCGGTTTGGTGAGAGGCACTTCTTCTTGGGGTTTCAGTAAGTCTGGACACAACTTTAGGTGGTCCCTGGACACTGTAGCAGACGTTCTTCCTCCATCTCGACTGATTATGCAGGTCTTCTTGTTATCAAACCTTGACGGTAACACAGTGTAGGGTTCTCTCTCCCACTGGTCATCAAGTTTGTGACTTCGTATTTTCCTTTTCAATACTGTTTCACCAGGTGTGAAGGGTTCTGCAGCCGCGTTTTTGTTGTAGTGCGCCTCCTGCTTTTCTCTCACCCGAGTGAGACTGTCCTCGACACAGGCTTGTGCCCTCCTGTACTGCTCTTGTCTAGTCGTGTCCCAGTCTTTAGTGGTCATGTCAGCTTCAGGCTCGACAACACCAAGCTCCAGATCCATGGGCAGCTTTCCAGGCCTTGCCCGCATGAGATATGCCGGAGTGCAATTGGTGGAACTTACTGGTATATGATTACACAGATCTACTAGGTCAGGTAGTAGGTCTGCCCACTGATTTCTCTCCTCAAGTGGTATGGTCTTTAGCAGGTCGATGATGATGTTGTTCATCTTTTCGCAGAAACCGTTGGTTTGTGGGTGGTATGGTGTAGTTCTTATCTTCTTACACCCGTATAGATGGCAGAACTCCTTGAACAACTCAGCCTCAAAGGCTGGGCCTTGGTCCGTCAGCACCTGTTCAGGATAACCATGGGGTCTACGGAAATACGCTTGGAATGTCTTTGCTGCTGTCTCTGCCGTCAGGTCTTTGACGGGGGCGACCACCAGGAAACGTGAATAGTGATCCACCATGGTCAGAGCATAAGAGTACCCTGACCTGCTGGGGGACAGTTTGACATGGTCCAGGGCCACAATCTCCAGGGGTCGAGTTGTCTTGATGGGTTGCAGGGGTGCCTTCTGGCTGCTGTAGTCTCTTCTTCTGAGGCCACAGGGTCCACAGTCTCGGCACCACCGCTCAATGGAACTGCGCATTCCCACCCAGTAGAATCGACACTTCATCAGGGTCTCTAGCTTTTTCCAGCCAAAGTGCCCCGCCTGATCGTGGTAGGCCTCCAACACCATTTGGATGTCTGTCTTGGGGACCACTATCTGCCATACCATCTCATGGGTTTTCGGATTGACGTACCTCCGGCACAGCTTCTCACGGTAGATAAATAGCCGGCTTCTCTCGTTCCACAGCTGCTTTGCTTGGAGAGACGCTTCCTTCTCCAGGGAGGCACCTTCTTGGGTTATCAGCTCCTTGATGCGACTGACAACTGGGTCACTGTCCTGGGTCTCCTTCCAGCTGTGGTGAGGCAGGGGGTTTAACGTCTTTCCACGCTGCCTCCTGGAGGCTCGTTGCTCGTGGATCATCCCATTCCGGTGAAAGGCAGGTAGCTCAATCTCTTCCAGGTCATCCACTTCTTCTTCTGTGTCTGACTGGTGAGGCATCCTGGACAGGGCATCGGCGTTGGCGTTCTTGCGGCCCGCCCGGTATTTAATCGTGAATTGATAATTTGACAGCCGAGCCATCCATCATTGTTCCAGTGCCCCTAGCTTAGCTGTTTCAAGATGAGTTAAGGGGTTATTGTCAGTATAGGCAGTGAACTTGCTGGAGGCTAGGTAGTGCTTGAAACTTTCTGTGATGGCCCAGACCAAGGCCAGGAACTCTAACTTAAAGCTGCTATAGTTCTCTGGGTTCCTCTCAGTCGGGCGGAGCTTCCTGCTTGCGTATGAGATCACTTTCTCTTGGCCATTCTGCTTCTGACTTAAGACAGCTCCCAATCCTTCATTTCTGGCATCAGTATACAGCAGGAACGGTTGGCTGTAGTCAGGGTAGGCTAGGATCTCATCACCTGTCAGGATCTCCTTCATCTCCTGAAACGACTCGGCTTGCTCCTTACCCCAGTGGAATGGGGGATTTCTGCCTTTGAGGGACTACCCTACTAGGAGGTCTTGCAGAGGAGCTGCTTTCTTAATGTAGTCTTTTACAAACCTCCGGTAGTATCCTACTAGTCCCAAGAACTGACGCACCTCCTTGAGGTTCTTCGGCTCCGGCCACTTCTGGATGGCAGTGACTTTCTCCAGGTCTGGTGCTACTCCCTCCGGACTGACAATGTGCCCCAGGTACTGTACCTTTCTCTTGAGCAGGTGGCACTTTGAGGGCTTCAATTTCATCCCGTACCGGGACAGTGACTCACATACCTCTGCCAGGTGCTTCAAGTGGTCCTCGTACGTCCTGGAGTACACTATTACATCGTCCAGGTAAAGTAACACAGTCTCAAAGTTGCGGTGTCCCAGGCAGCACTCCATCAATCTCTGGAACGTTCCGGGGGCATTGCAGAGTCCATACGGCATACTGTTGAACTCGCAGAGTCCCATCGGGGTAGTGAAGGCCGTCTTTTCCTGATCCTCCTCAGCCACAGCTACTTGCCAGTACCCACTAGTGAGGTCAAGGGTGGAAAAGTAATTTGCAGACTTCAAAGCAGCTAGGGACTCCTCTATGCGTGGTAGAGGGTATGCATCTTTATGTGTAATGCGATTTACTTGATGGTAATCTACACACATTCTCATGCTCCCATCCTTTTTCCTAACTAGCACTAGGGGAGCTGCCCAGGGACTACAACTAACCCTTATTACCCCCGCCTTCCTCATGTCATGCAACATTTCCTTAGCCTTCTGGTAGTGTGCTGGTGGTATAGGCCTGTAACGTTCTTTGATTGGGGGATGGTCGTCTGTGGGGATATGATGTTGAACCCCCTTAATCCTCCCGAAGTCAAGTGGATGTTTACTGAACACCTGCGCGTATTCTTGAACCACCCGGTGAACACCCTGTTTTTGATGGGCAGGAGTGGTGTCTGTCCCAACATGGAGCTGTTGACACCAATCCTCCACCTGGTTTGAAGGGTCATTATCCTCCACTTCATCTGGTGAGGTTAAGGACTCCGCCTTGTGAATGCAGTTGTTATTTACAGCATGTAATTTGGCAACAGTGGCATAACGTGGCAATCTGACCTCATCTTCCCCACAGTTGAGAAGACGGACGGGCACCCTCCCATTGCGTACATCTACCACTCCTCTGGCGGTTAAGAGCGTGGGTCTGTGCTCGGAGCAAAGGGGTTCTACTACCGCCTGGTAGCTCTGTCCTCTAAGACCTATAGCAGCTCGACACCAGATGAGCATTTCACTCATTGGGGGGATGGCAATGGGTATGGGGTCCGTCACCCGCACATTACCGATTTCACCTTCTGTTAACCTTACTTACTGTTGGTACATCAGGACTCGGATCTCCTTCTGCAGTGCCCTCCTTTGTCTTGGTCTGGCAGTGTCAGCTATCTGTTGGAGCAAGAACACAACTTCTCCCAAACAGTTACCAACAATGTTAGTGCCAAGTACCATATACGGATTGGTGTCATTAGGATTAGCCTCTACTACAATTAGCCCCTGGTCCTTCAGCTCCACTCTCCCCACCTTTACAGTCACATTCTTAACCCCGATTAGGTTAAGGGAGAGTCCATTTGAGGCATAAACAGAAAGATTTGGAGCTGGCGGACGTAGGTCGTTCATGGACCAGAACCTCTTGTAGAGGACATCAGGCATTATGGTTACCTGCGATCCTGTGTCCAGCAGAGCGTGCGTCGGGATGCCATCCAGCACAATGGACAGGAAAGGTCTTCCTCTGACGAACCTGTTGTACCAGTCTGATGGGACTGGGGAGTTTACTTCTGGGTGTCGGCCCTCGGCCCCAGGGTTTTCTCGTTTAAAGGACTATTCTTGGTGGTGTGTCCAGTCTTGCAGCAGCGGTAGCAGGTAGGGTCCTTCTGTGGACGGCGCTGGTCACTGATCCTTGTAGAGGGTGGTGTTGGCCTCCACCTCCTTCGCATCCAGGGGACATCCTCAGGGCTATTGGCTAACATGATTTTCCCTCCTTCCTCGGGCTCCGTCCGCAGCTGCAGAGCACTCAGCACAGTGGTCAGGGTTTTGCTCAACTGGCGCACTTCAGAGCGCAGACTGTCCAGCTCTCTAGGGGACATTGCTGGAACCTTGGCTTCAGCAGCCACTGGGGAAAAGTTGGGTGTAGCATGCACTGGGATAGCCCCACCCTGGTAACATTGGATGGCATTTGTTTCCAGGGGCTGCAGTCCTTTTATAGCCCTATCCTTGAGATTGTCAAAGGTGGCATCTGGATGATCCAGGGACCACCAACGTACAGTCCTGCTCTCCTCTGGAGACCTCAGTCCCCGGACAAACTGTTCCTTCAGCATTTTGTTTTTATTTTCTATGCTGGTCGGACTAACCTGTTTCAGAGCCCGCAGGGCCCCTTGTAGACGCCAGGCGTAATCCCGAACATTGTCCTCCGGCTGGGAACATTTATAGAACCTCATCCGGAGGTCCGCCTCAGTATGATCCTCAAAGACAGTCTGTGGTTTTTGGAAGATTGTGGACACTGACTCCTGGTCCGCGGCCGACCATGTTTCCACTTTCCTTTCCGCAGCACCAGTCAGTTGTCCTAATACCACAGCGGCCCTTTGCTTGCCTGTCATAGAGTACAAGATGTCCAAGATACTGCATATCTTCCGTTTGAATCCAGACAGGGTATCTGGTTTGCCGTTGTACTGGGGGAGCCACTTTGCTCCAGGAATGTACGGTAGAGTTATGGGAATGACAGGGGTTACAGGCGCTGTTGGTGGAGCGGCCGCCTCGGCCTGCCCGGCGTCGGGCGCGGGTTGAACATCAGGGACGTTGGCCGGTATGCCGGCATTGTGCTGTTCGTCGGACATTGTGGCGCCCCCCTATCTAACCGTGGCCTACCTTCTAGTTTTACTTCCGGTAGGCCGCAGCTCCGCAGGTGACAGTCGTCTTCGGGACCTTGCTTCGCTTGCGTCCTACGTCAGAGCGTTCAGCGACGCTCCTTACAGGACCTGGCGCTTCCCGGTTTGACGTCGAGGCATGGGGCGTGTCCGGGGCTTCGCGCTCTTTTACAGGTACGCCCCTCAGTTTCCCGCGGTTACGCCCTTCTTCTCGCTTGGCGGCCCAATAATGGCGGCAATCTTCACCACAGTCAAAACACACAGTTTTTAATTAAAGGTGCACAGTACCCGGTGGCAACGGGCATAACACTCCGTCGTTGCAGCGGGCATGCGTGATCCTGTTCGTGACGCCAGGAGAGATGACTAGCCCAGGGGAATGAGGATGACTCGGTACCCGGGCCTTTGCCTGGCCTTGGGGATGTCGCGGTGGTCGGCTCCCGGGCCCGTACCCTGGGGTCAATCTTTAAAAGGGAATTGTATACTGGATAATGGATTTCTTAATTTTATGAGAGTTCGTGACGCCACCTGTGGCTTCTGGTGAGAATCACCAGCACTGCGCAGTCCACTGAGGCCGAAGATAAGGCAACTCGATGGTATAGCTCCCCACAGGTGGAGCTAGGCCTCAGGGCAGTGTACGGAAAGGGGGATGCAGGACAGGTGAGACCCCGCCGGGTCAGAGCAAGAACGGGGACGGACACAGTAGTCACTTCAGTACCTTTTACTGCTGGAAATTCAGGCACGTCCCGGAGCACTGTAGGGTGAAGGGTGCATATCAGGATCCTCCCCAATGAGCGGGTGTAGGGCATCCTGTTTCTTGCCTCTGCGTAGTAAGTTTCTGACCTGCCTGGAGCTAGGCCTAACTTTGTCTCTGTCCTGTGCTGGCTGACCTTGTGGTAGGGCCTTTTCTTGGAGTACACGCTCCTCAGTTTGTGGGGCCTATGTGTCTCCTGGCTCTGTTACGTATCAGCACTTTAGAGATCCTGGGACCTGTAGTTCTCCAGGGATTCCGGTTATGCCTTACTGGGTCATAGAGATCCCGGTAAGCTTGGACCTGGTGTCCGGTAGATTCTTCGGGGTGAGCTGGTTAAGCTCCTCTGCCCCCTATGTACTAACTCTCCACTCGCCTTCGGCCTACTTGGGCCCTCACTAGGCTATACACACTAACGAAACAAACCAGAGAGAAACGAAAAAGGAGCCCATAGTATTGCAAAAATATCAAAATGTATTCATTAATACATAGATGATCGGACAGGGATGTCAGGCTTCAGCGCGGAACAGTCAGGGGGTAGTCAGGGAGTAATAGGTCCGTCTGGGGTCGGCATGTGCGGAACAGGGATCCCCCGACGCGCGTTTCGGTGTTTCCCTTCCCTGGTACGTATACAATGGTGACTCTAGCAAGTCACTCCTAGCTATATTGAGTACATGATAGGGAATTTACATCCAGCACGTATAGGACAGTGTGGGTAGTCTTGCATATATGCTGTACTATAGAACTATGCATCTATAAATTACTCTCTCTGCAAATTCCATAGAGAGGATAGATAACAGTATCTTTTGTATGGCGACTATGTGTATTTGGACATTTTTCATATATATAATTGAACACTTTCTGTGTCCAGAATTGGGTCTGCCGTGTGTAGAGGGTTGTTGCGGTTTTTTATTGCCTCATTCTTTTTCCGCACTGATTCCTGCATCTGTCCGATCATCTATGTATTAATGAACAAATTTTGATATTTTTGCAATACTATGGGCTCCTTTTTCGTTTCTCTCTGGTTTGTTTTGTGAATTTATGGCGATGGAGCCTTATGATGTCCATAATGGGGTAGTATTGAATACAGTAATCACTTAGGTCTATAATATTTGATAAGATATATACTACCTGGTCATGATTAGTATGTAATATACACACTAACGGCAGCTAGCCGCGCTTCACCGAGCTTATGGCGCCGGCACACCTAAAGCTCTAACGGAGCTACAACTG
This sequence comes from Phyllobates terribilis, assembly GCF_046119375.1. Taxonomy (NCBI): domain Eukaryota; kingdom Metazoa; phylum Chordata; class Amphibia; order Anura; family Dendrobatidae; genus Phyllobates; species Phyllobates terribilis. Next base: position 781,129,469 of record NW_027362762.1, read on the forward strand.
AGTCTGGACTGTGCTCCCACTGCAGACTGACCTCTCTCAGGCTTCTCTACTGCAGGACCTCTCTCAACAGCCTCAACTGCCTGGCTCCACCTTCCCTATTTATATCCCTAACGGGCTCCCTCTGGTGGTCTGAGGTGGAGGAATCCATCAATGCACTCTTCCAGGATCTGTGATACCAAGCGCAGCTGGGCGTCACATATAGTGTAAGTGTACATGTAATACACTGACTCACCAGTGACGTCTCTATGTTCCTCATTCTGGCCCCCAAACAGTAATTAAGTCCCCAAGCCTGGCCCCCCATGTCATTTGTCCAGCCTGGCCCCCATGTGTCCAGCTCCCCTCCCCCTTATATCCATCCTGGCCACCCCAATAAGTACTTCTACATCACTTAAAAAATGTAAAAACAAAATATTTGCTGTTCCTTAGTCAATGGATGGTTATACATTTTCCACATCTGCAGGACCATATTTTACAAAAGTAGAAGCAAAACCAGAAGTAGGTGGATGGTGTGCTGGTAGCTGATTTCATACTCTGAAACTGGTGCAGTGTCTTGTTTTGATCATTTTCTGAAAAGTCCCTATATGCTACAGTTTTTTTGTAACAAACTATATAGCACGTGGTGTTTTCTACTCAGTATATAGAAGAAAGAGACCAAGTTCTTGTAGTGCAGACTTCAAATAGTAGGAAATAGTCCAGCACCATATAAATAAAAAATCCTGTGTTGGAAACAAAAAGCTATATGGTAGCTCAGTGAGAACATCCTACACTCTCCTGCTATTCATACAGTATATTAGGATGTTTGATTTTCTGCTAGTTTTGCCATGTGCTTTTATTTTGGATTACAATAAAGTTGCTCAGGGCTTTGAAATGGTCACTGAACTTTCATACAACTTGATCTTATTGTGCAAATAGCCAATCTGCAGATCACTTTGTATAGTTAATCCGTTGTCACAAAAGATCAAACTAAAGGGTTGGCCACTGAGTGTCTTGTTTCTGTATAACTTACTGTTCACTGCCTGTTGTCAAGTGTAATCTGTCTTTAGCAGCAGAAATGAATGCAAGCCATTGGTCATTGAACAAAAAAATTATGAATATTTAACACCAGTTATCTGGCGTAAAGTGCTTAGTGAATTTCTCTCTTAAAGACAAGATCAGATTGAACAGTTAAGACAATCCATGACATCATGACTACACGAGTTAGGACAATACATGACATCATGACTACATGAGTTAGGACAATACATGACATCATGACTGCATGAGTTAGGACAATACATGATATCATGAATACACGAGTTAAGACAATACATGACATCATGAATACATGAGTTAGAACAATACATGACATCATGAATACATGAGTTAGGACAATACATGACATCATGAATACATGAGTTAGGACAATACATGACATCATGAATACATGAGTTAGGACAATACATTATATCATGAATACATGAGTTAGGACAATACATGACATCATGAATACTCGAGTTAAGACAATGCATGACATCATGAATACATGAGTTAGGACAATACATAACATCATGAATACATGAGTTAAGACAATACATGTCATCATGAATACACGAGTTAGGACAATACATGACATCATGAATACATGAGTTAGGACAATACATGACATCATGAATACACAAGTTAGGACAATACATGACATCATGAACACATGAGTTAGGACAATACATGTCATCATGAATACACGAGTTAGGACAATACATGATATCATGAATACATGAGTTAGGACAATACATGTCATCATGAATACACAAGTTTGGACAATACATGACATCATGAATACACGAGTTAGAACAATACATGACATCATGAATACATGAGTTAGGACAATACATGACATCATGAATACATGAGTTAAGACAATACATGATATCATGAATACATGAGTTAGGACAATACATGATATCATGAATACATGAGTTAGGACAATACATGACATCATGAATACACGAGTTAGGACAATACATGACATCATGAATACATGAGTTAGGACAATACATGATATCATGAATATATGAGTTAGGACAATACATGATATCATGAATATACGAGTTAGGACAATACATGACATCATGAACACATGAGTTAGGACAATACATGTTATCATGAATACATGAGTTAGGACAATACATGACATCATGAATACATGAGTTAGAACAATACATGACATCATGAATACATGAGTTAGGACAATACATGATATCATGAATACATGAGTTAGGACAATACATGATATCATGAATACATGAGTTAGGACAATACATGACATCATGAATACACGAGTTAGGACAATACATGACATCATGAATACATGAGTTAGGACAATACATGATATCATGAATATATGAGTTAGGACAATACATGATATCATGAATATACGAGTTAGGACAATACATGACATCATGAACACATGAGTTAGGACAATACATGTTATCATGAATACATGAGTTAGGACAATACATGACATAATGAATACATGAGTTAGAACAATACATGACATCATGAATACATGAGTTAGGACAATACATGACATCATGAACACATGAGTTAGGACAATACATGATATCATGAATATACGAGTTAGGACAATACATGTCATGAATACACGAGTTAGAACAATACATGATGTCATGAATATACGAGTTAGGACAATACATGACATCATGAACACATGAGTTAGGACAATACATGTTATCATGAATACACGAGTTAGGACAATACATGACATCATGAATACACGAGTTAGGACAATACATGACATCATGAATACACGAGTTAGGACAATACATGTCATCATGAATACACGAGTTAGGACAATACATGTCATCATGAATACACAAGTTAGGACAATACATGACATCATGAATACAGGAGTTAGGACAATACATGTCATCATGAATACACGAGTTAGGACAATACATGACATCATGAATACACGAGTTAGGACAATACATGTCATCATGAATACACGAGTTAGGACAATACATGACATCATGAATACACGAGTTAGGACAATACATGACATCATAAATACACGAGTTAGGACAATACATGACATCATGAATACATGAGTTAGGACAATACATGACATCATAAATACACGAGTTAGGACAATACATGACATCATGAATACATGAGTTAGGACAATACATGTCATCATGAATATATGAGTTAGGACAATACATGACATCATGAATACATGAGTTAGGATAATACATGACATCATGAATACATGAGTTAGGACAATACATGATATCATGAATATACGAGTTAGGACAATACATGACATCATGAACACATGAGTTAGGACAATACATAGCATCCTGAATATACGAGTTAGGACAATACATGACATCATGAATACATGAGTTAGGACAATACATAGCATCCTGAATATACGAGTTAGGACAATACATGACATCATGAATACATGAGTTAGGACAATACATAACATCCTGAATATACGAGTTAGGACAATACATGACATCATGAATACATGAGTTAGGACAAAACATGACATCATGAATACACAAGTTAGGACAATACATGATATCATGAATACACGAGTTAGGACAATACATGTCATCATGAATACACGAGTTAGAACAATACATGATATCATGAATATATGAGTTAGGACAATACATGACATCATGAATACATGAGTTAGGACAATACATGACATCATGAATACATGAGTTAGGACAATACATGATATCATGAATATACGAGTTAGGACAATACATGACATCATGAACACATGAGTTAGGACAATACATGATATCATGAATACATGAATTAGGACAATACATGACATCATGAATACACGAGTTAGGACAATACATGACATCATGAATACATGAGTTAGGACAATACATGACATCATGAATACACGAGTTAGAACAATACATGATATCATGAATATACGAGTTAGGACAATACATGATATCATGAATATACGAGTTAGGACAATACATGACATCATGAACACATGAGTTAGGACAATACATGATATCATGAATACATGAATTAGGACAATACATGACATCATGAATACACGAGTTAGGACAATGCATGACATCATGAATACATGAGTTAGGACAATACATGACATCATGAATACACGAGTTAGAACAATACATGATATCATGAATATACGAGTTAGGACAATACATGATATCATGAATACACGAGTTAGAACAATACATGATATCATGAACACATGAGTTAGGACAATACATGATATCATGAATACATGAGTTAGGACAATACATGACATTCTGATTTACTTTGTAATTAATTTTAATTTGATTTAAATCAAGATGCGTTTATGGTTTTATCATTTGGTAGTTAATCTGTGGTTATTGTCTGACGTAATATCACAGTTCCTCTTAAGTACTGGCTTCCTTTCCCTACAGGTAGTGTGCAAATATCTGACACTGGAAGCTAGTAAACATTTTTGTAAACTACACAAAGTAAATTCTATCTTGGCTTTGTACCTCATAGCATCACAGCTTCTGTTTATAACCGAAATTATAAAACTGGATCCGCCATATGGGAAACCAGAACAGCTGATGGACCTCGGTGACATTTAATGTCATTTATTGAGGTTTTATTGAGTCTTCTGTCTTTTTTTAAACAAAAATGGATCATCATGCTGAGCTATTCTTACTGTTAGGAATGATGGATACCTAGACCTGAACCATCAACCCAGACAGAACACACAGTCATCCAGGAGAAATTGTAGTAATTGGATTTTGTACAAAGTCTAATTAATAAATACAGTGTAAAAGAATGATAAAGTCAGAAGAGCCTGGGTATCAAGTAATTCCCTCTAAAAGAGAGCTCAGGTGGTAAAATCCATAATGATGATGTCTGCTTCAGTGTAAGGAGGGTGGATCGTTCACGTAATTGAACATATAAAGTGATTGAATTACTCAAAAGGTTAAAAATGAACCACACAATGTCCCGGTCTAGCTTCATTAGAGTCACAGCCTCCAGACTGAGATGGTGTATTTCCGGGAAGGATTTGCATAGTGGTTAACCCCTTCCCAACCTTGGAAATATTCATTACGTCCTTGATGGAAAGTGCTTCTTGACTTTGCACGTACTGAGTACATCCAGGCGACTTTGCGAGCACTAGGACTGTGCGCGTGAAATTGCTGCCGGGTGTCAGCTGATTCTGACAGCTGACATCCGGCTCTCAGTGCCAGGAGTGGTGCCCACACCACTCCTGGCACTTTAACCCCTTAAATGCTGTGATCGCAGCATATAGCAAGCAAGCAAGTGCATGATCTAACTAACTTGTGTCACTGCAACTGCTATCAGATCAGACTGCTAAATGTGTATATATACAGTATATATACACATTTAGCAGTCTGATAGCAGTTGCACTGACACAAGTTAGTTAGATCATGCACTTGCTTTTGGTCTGTACTGTATATATATATATATATATATATATATATTTTATATATATATATTTTATATATATATATATATATATATATATATATATATATATATATATATATATATATATATATATTATACAGATACATTTGTAATTTTATGTAAAATAAAAAAAAAAATTTACACATGTTTGGTATTGCCACGTCCGGAACGACTTTCACCATAAAACCGCTTTAATAAACACCGTAAAAAAAAATAAAACGGAGCAAAAAACGATGCTTTATCATCATACCACCACACAAAAAGTGAAATAAAACACGATCAAAAAGACGAATGTAAAAAAAATGATATCTCTGAAAACATCTTCTTGTCCCACAAAAAACAAGCCACCATACAGGTTGATCAGCTAAAAAAATAAAAAAAGTTATAGCTCTCAGAATAAAGCGATGCAAAAACTACATATTTTTCTATAAAATAGTTTTGTTGTGTAAAAGCGCCAAAATATAAAAAAACTATATGAATGTAGTATCGTTGTAATCGTAATAAGGGGAGAGAAGAGAATCAATGCACAAAGGATATGCACAACAAATATAATTTGATCCTTTGCATTGATTCTCTTTTCTCCCCTTATTATTAACACACATCCAATGCAGGATTTAGCACCCGTCCCTAACTTACTACTTATATATGTCCTCATGGTAATTTTGTGCACCCTGCAACATTATGATTAACATATCGCTGTAATCGTTCTGACCCGAAGAATAAACCTGCCTTATTAATTTTACCACAATAGGAACGGCATAAAAAAAAAACAATTCCTGAAATGCGTTTTCTCGTTCATTCTGCCTCCCTTCCATGCGCCCAAACAATAATTTTCCCCCAAATATGGGATATCGGCATACTCAGGAGAAATTGCACAACAAATTGTGTGGTGAAATTTCTCCTGTTACCCTTGTGAAAATGCAAAATTTGGAACTCAAAGTAATTTTTGTGGGAAAAATGTGATTTGTTTATTTTCACGTCTCAATGTTGTAAACTTCTGTGAAGCACCTGGGGGTTCAAGGTGTTAACTAGATAAGTTCCCTTAGGGGTCTAGTTTCCAAAATGATGTCACTTGTGTGTGGTTTCCATTGATAGGCACATCAGGGGCTCTCCAAACGCAACATGGTATTTTGCCAATATTATATTATTACATCTAAAACACATTGGGATATCATCTTGGAGATGGGAATATTCCATTAAGTTGAGTCTCTGTAAAGTATTGTCTTGTCTCATGAGTCATTTGTGATATATTAAGTGGGAACTAACCTCAATAATGTATATTCTTAGCTATTCACTGAATTAACACTTCAGAATAAGACAAGCTTTGTTCAGTGCAATATAAAAAAGTTCACAAATTAGTAAATGAAGCCAATATGTTACATTATTCCTAAAGAGACGCAAGACGGTTGCAGATGGAGATAGAAGAACATAAGCAGGGTGCTATCAGACGTTAAATCTACTGGAAACAGACACGTGAATTAGTTATGTCTATTAATACTCACACGCATATGATGTATGTATAGAGAGAAAGTGGTATGCACGGTTACAGTGTTAAAGGCTATGGAAACTATTTATTTTTCATATGCTTCCTAAATGTAAAATGAAAAGGGACCTGTCAGCACATTCCATATGGAAGTAGTGGTGTGGCTTTATAGGCACATGTCCCACAATAAAAATGTAAGCTTTTTGTAGAGATCTGATATATCAGTCATGTGAAATCTAGCATAGAAGCCATATGCACAAAAGGCTGGAAGTGCATTGAGGCGTGTCACTGCACTTGGAAGAAGCCGTTCATATGCATTAACACGCCCCCTTCCTAATTTACATATGTCATCTACAATCGATTGCTCATGACTGACACATAGGATCTCTATAAAAAGGTATAATTTTGGGGGATGCATGCGCCAATGCAGCCATAGCATGGCTTCCATATGTAAAAACTGCTGACAGATTCTCTTTAAGCAACTTTCTTCACTAAAAATGCCAATCCATTGTATGCCTTGCATTCAGAGTCTGTGCCTTAAACGCTTATCTGTGTTCCCCCAAACTACAAATCGGTTAGGGGACCACACTCTGCCCTAAATCCTGAAGACTGGTGGTTAAAGGGGTATTGCTGCTTCAGTAAAAGAAAAAAATCGCATTTATTTCATAATGAAAAGTTATCTGACTTTCCAATTGAATTGATTCAACACACTTTTCAATATCTCAGCAGGCTGTCACTAATCAGAAGCATTCAGTGTTTACTTCATGTGGAGTTACATTTTTCCTGGTCATCAGGGTTGTCAACCACCCAGAAATATCTGGACAGCGTAGAAATAGGGCACTTTTTCCCCTGTTCATAAAAAATGACAACAGATTATTATGACTGTAATCATCATCATTTTACAGTTCATAGTGAATGCAGCTAACCGGGTTGGACTGGCCCACCAGAGAACCTGAGAATCCTCCGATGGGCCCTGGCTTCTCCTTCAGGAGAGTTCATAGTGCAAACCTTGCAGCTGCTATGGGGCTCTTGAGTCGGGGAGAAAGGTGGGCCCTCAGAATCAAGTGCTCTGGTGGGCTCAATGCCCTTCAGTCTGACACTGACAGCTAATGTGTTCTTATCAGAATTATGTGCTGTAATATTAAAAATATATTATGATATATCTATAATATAATCAGGGCAGTGTCCGTCTGTCCGAAGCCTCTATAGACTGCGCAGTCTGGCCCCAGACAGAAGGAACACATCCACATCCCAGACAGGGATGAGGGATGAGGAGTGTGGTGCCGGAGATCGCGGTATGTGTAGGCACTGAATGCATACCGCGATCTCCGGCACCTTAAGCACATACTTGACCGGGAAGAGAGTTGCCGCGGCACCCCTGTTCGGGCTGGAGGCTGGGGGAGGAGTGTGGTGTCGGAATCGATGCATTGGCATCGCACGCTATCTGGCGCCATTTTGGTGAAGACACATTTGCAGTGTGTCTTCAACAAAATGGCGTCGGACAGCGCGATATGCGCACGCGTGTACTCCGGTGCCATTTTGTTGAATACACTCTGCAAATGTGTCTTCACTAAAATGGCACCGGATAGAGCGCTATGCAGGCGCTGATTCCGGCGCCATTTTAGTAAAATAACACACGCGACACGCTGCAGGGGAGTGATGGAAAGGTGAGAAGGCATTTTTTTTATTTAATTAATGGATGGATGGGGGAGCACATAAGTGATGGGGGTACAGGATGGGGGAACATATACTAGGATGGGGGCACAGGATAGGAGAGCACATAATAGGATGGGGGCACAGGACAAGGGAGCATATAACAGGATGGGGGTGCAGGATGGGGAAGCAGATAACAGAATGAGGGCGCAGGATGGGGGTGCACATAACAGGATGGGGCGCAGGATGGGGGAACACATAACAGGATGGGGCGCAGGATGGGGGAGCACATAACAGGATGGGGGCGCAGGATGGGGGAGCACATAACAGGAAGTAGGAGCACATAACAGGATGGGGCGCAGAATAGGGGACCACATAACAGGATGGGGGCGCAGGATGGGGGAGAATATACCAGGATAAAAGAGCACATAATAGGATGGGGGACCAGGATGGGGGAGCACATAACAGGAAGGGGGAGCATATACCAGGATGGGGGAGGATATACCAGGAGGAAGGACCAGGGGGGCAGGATGGGAGAGAATATACCTGGATAAAGGAGCACAGGATGGGGAACCAGGATGAGGGAGCACATAACAGGATTGGGGACCAGGATGGGGGAGCACATAACAGGATGGGGGAGCATATACCAGGATGAGGGAGCACATAACAGAATGGGGGCCCAGGATGGGGGAGCACAAAACAGGTAGGGGGAGCATATACTAGGATGGGGGAGGATATACCAGGAGGAAGGACCAGAATGGGGGCTCAAATACCAGGATGGGGGAGCATATACCAGGATGGGGGACCAGGATGGGGTCGCAAATACCAGGATGGGGGAGCATATACAAAGATAGGGGGACCAGGATGGGGGAGCACATAACAGGAGGAAGGACCAGTATGGGGGCTTAAATACCAGGATGGGGGAGCATATACTAGGATGGGGGCGCAAATACCAGAATGGGGGCACACATAATAGGATGAGGATGGGGGAGCATATACCAGGATGGGGGCGCAAATACCAGGATGGGGGCACACATAATAGGATGAGGATGGGGGAGCATGGACCAGGAGGGGAGCGCAAATACCAGGATTGGGGAGCATGGACCAGGATGGAGGTGCAAATACCAGGATGGGAGAGCATGGACCAGGATGGAAGACCAGGATGAGGGAGCACATAACAGGATGGGGGAGAATATACCAGGATGGGGGAGCATATACCAGGATGGGGGACCATATACCAGGATGAGGGAGCACATAACAGGATGGGGGCCCAGAATGGGGGAGGACAAAACAGGATGGGGGAGCGCATAACAGGATGGGGGGCCAGGATGGGGGAGCACATAACAGGAAGGGGGAGCATATACCAGGATGGGGGAGGATATACCAGGAGGAAGGACAAGGAGGGCCAGGATGGGGGGAGAATATAGCTAGCATCTCTTATAATAATAAAGATGTATTATGTGTCCATATATGTCCATATGTCTATAAAAATATTGTCTGTCCTTGATTTTTTGATAAGTTGTAGAGTAAAAAAGTTGGCTAGTCATGTGATGAACAGATACATGGTTCTTTGTAAGATACAGCTTTGATTACATGTCATATAACTAATGAGACTTACGGCTGTATGTCCATCACATGACCATGCTGAGAACTGTAGAGGAACAGACCATAGGGCAGGGATGTCAAACACAAACACACAGAGGGCCAAAATGAACAATTTGGACTAAGTCACGGGCCAGCCAGTATACAGTATAATGGTCCCCACACAGTCCTCCATATAGAATAATGGCCCCACACAGTCCTCCATATAGAATTATGGACCCGACATAGTCCTTCATACAGAATAATGGGCCCCACATAGCTTTCCATACAGTATAATGGGCCCCACATAGTTCTCCATATGGAATAAAGAACCCCACATAGTCCTCCATACAGTATAATGGGCCCCACATAGCTTTCCATACAGTATAATGGGAGACACATAGTCCTCCATACAGTATAATGGGCCCCACTAAGTCCTCTATTCAGAATAATGACCCCACATAGTGCTCCATACAGTATAATGGCCCAACATAGATTGTTGGTTCTGGTGTCGCGGGCCAAATGTAATCATCCTGCGGGCCAGATTTGGCCCATGGGCCTGAGTTTGAAATGTATGCCATAGGGTGATACCATATTAAAAAACAATAAAATTCATGGGAATGTGCTCACCTGAGCGAGGTGTGTGAGGCACAAATCCTATTGAGATATGATATCAGCTGCTGCTGGCCCGTGGCTGCTGAATGAAATCCTCCAGGATATTTGACCATAGTGGACGAAGCATGGTGTTGGGGATCTGCGCTACCAAATTAAAGATCCTATTACCAAGTATAGATTGTGTGGTATTCCGTTTCGGACTGGTGACTTTCGTTAAAAAAGCGTAAGTGGGAAGAGTTGTTAGTGATATTGTTTTAATGCTGTAAAAATAGAAAAAAAATAAATGATAGCATATTCCTTGGATATGCTGCAAATGTTTCTCGAGAGCCAATCCCTTTAATCTAAAGCACAGCTCTTTCTATGCTTAGGAGCCGTGTGTGCTGTCCTGCAGTGTTCAATGACTGACATTAGCTCCACATGCACAGTCATACAGGGAAGGCTGCCATTGTTAGAAAAATCTGCTAGAACGTATAGTAAATTAGGCCAGCATAAGCAAAAGGATCTGGGTATTTTCCCTCAAGATGCATTATGGGAAAACTTCAAGAGGCTGCAAGAAGTAAAAGAAGCTGACCTTTTTTTCCCTATGTGCTCTTTACCTCCTCCCTAACAAAAAGGACATTTTCAACTTAAACTAGTAAAATAGGCAGAAAGCGTTTATAAGAAATTGTGACTATAGTATGTAGATGGAGATTCATTAAGAGTCATTGAACAAGTAAAGAAATCAGCAGATTGAAGTGGTATGTCTTAGACCACCAAAGGAAATGACACGTGCATGTCTAACCCCAAAAGGTGATCACCTCCAGCAGCTAAAAGTCGCTGTCTGAAGGGTTGGCCTTTGCTGAACGCTATAATCTCTATTGTGTCTGGGCCCTATTATTGTGTCGTAACAAGGGCCCACAAATACGACTGTGTCCATGGCGTGGGCCAGCCCGACCCTGCATACATTTAGGACAAAGGCTTCCAATTGTGTTGGGTAAACTTTATTGAAATTAATGCATTCCTTATGCAATATCCCTTCTCTTCAGCTAGACATCTGCAAAACTACAGAAATAATAATAATAATTTTATTTGTACATATTCTGCAGCACTTTACAACTGAATTAGCCAGCTTGTTTAGCTTTCCAGACATGACATCCCCAAACGTAATATGCCTTTATTGCTTTTTTTCATCTTTTGTTACCTTACCCATGAAAAGCATACCACATGTTTCTTTTTATTATTGCATTGTACGTATTTCTAGAACTTACCAGTGGCTCAAAGGCAATTATGGTGCAGAATGAGATGAAGTGGTAACGATTTCACTAAACAATGGAAAAAGCCATCTCTTCTACACGAGATCATCATTTAGGATAAGTTATTTCCTGTGGTCTTGGTGAGGTCGAATGTTGGGTGATCGATCCTCTCTGTACGATTTCATGTTTTTTATTAGAATAAAATGTATGACTCTTCCGATTAAATTGTTAATATGTATTTGGAATAAGTGCCCTAAGGACCATCCTGTAAGTCCAATAATGGGCTACCGAGATCCTAAGGAAGGCAACCACATTAAAAGCTTACTTTGCAACCAATGAATTTCCACCAAGATCTATTTCTTCTAAGTTGATTCAAAATGAAACTACTTGACCTTATTGATGATATGTCCTGTGTGCAATGAAAACAGTACAGTACAATTAAAATCGGTCAAAAATGGAGGATGAGTGTGGACAGAATTCATCCTACACTAAAAGCCTTTGCAGGACCCTGGTCCAGAAACCACATCAGTTTTCCATGACCACCAGTTGAGGGCCCTGCAACCTGCCGACATCCGGGCTCCTCTTTTGACTAACCGACCTAGCACAACGCTTATGTGTGCATCACACCACAACAATGATGGTGCGCCAGGCTTACTAATCAAAAGATGAGCTAGGAATGCTGGCAGGTAGGAGGCAGGTCGCAGACCTCCCATCTGGTGGTCTTGGAATACTGATGTGGATCAAAGTCCTGTAAATTTATTCGCTCATCCCTACCTCTTATTTATCTCTTTCAAACCCACTTTCTCTGTAACTCATTTCTTAAGAGGTGAAATGTTTTGAGACATTTCCTTAAAAGCATCCAGACTGATAAGATATCTCACATCCTGTGTTGTCTGCATTTGAAACTTGACAATACATATAGTCTGTGATAGTGACTTTTTTTTACATTTATAAAATCACAATTCGCAATTTAAAGGAAATTGACAGCTAATATGGCAAGAACATGTCAGAAATGTCTACACCCTGAAGTTTAATCACGGAAAAAATAAGTGAAAAAATAGACTTTTGACCAAATTAGCTTGGTTCGTCCTATTTTAGAACCACTCCCCTGGTCCCACTTGTAGGCTTTCTTGGTGATGTGATGAAGGGGTATGGCTATATAGCTCAGATCATTAACAAAACCAGCCCCCTTCACCATCTCTGAATCTGGTTTGATGGAGAAGGATATTGGTTTTGCTAATGAAATGAGTCAGAAAGACAGATTTTCAAGATACCACTGAAATTGGATCACCTGAACAGATCTGAACAATAAAGTTAATAAATTATTATTTTTTTATTTTTCTCAAATAGGCAACTCATCTAAACGTCCCCTTTTAACATCTTGCCTGAGTATTGTGCCCCTTCAAGTCTTGATGTTTTTCTCTGCCCCATTAGATTCTGTTATATCTTTATTAACTCAGCAGAAACCGTTTAAGTCCTTATCAAAGATCTTACTCTGCTGGCACATGATGGCAGACAGAATTCGATTTTTTTCATGCTACTGTGTGGCTTCTTCTCTAGTATAGCATCTGATCAGGCCCCTGACAGTAGGACTTCATGACTTCATGTAGTGCCCTGATTCCCAGGATAGGTCAGTATTTATGACTTGTTCATGATTCTGGTAAATCTGTCATTCTACTAATTGTTGGTTTCTCTACTTTGAAAATATAACAAAATGATCGGTAATATCAACTTTTGATGGCAATATCTTTATTGATCCTTACTGTTTTTATTCAATGTGATTTTTAATAAATCAGTTTCAAAACTTATTGCGTTATCAGGTCAACATGAAGACCTCTCTGAAAGGGCTAGAGATGATATGTGGAAAACTTTCCTGAGCTCAATACTTCTATTCAATATTGTAAGCGATCGGTCGAAGGGTCTCCGGACCCTCAATGATCTATAAGTAAAAAGGTTGTTGAATATATAAAAATATGTTAAATGGGTATTCCATCTCTAAAATCCTATCCCAATATGTAGTAGGTGTAATAATAATAATATTAGCAAATATCTCCAATTAGAAATGTAGTATAGTTCTTCTGATTCACTATGTCACTTACCCCTTGTGCAGGGCATTGCAGTAGCTTACGTATCCATGGTTACAACCACTAACAGCTAACTGTCACTATATGAGTGGTCATAGCCAATGATACCTAAACTACTGCAATGCCCTCCACATAGGGTAAGCGACATAGCGAATCAGAAGAACTATACTACATTTATAACTGGAGGTATTTGTCAATATTATTATTACAGCTACTACATATTGGATAGGATCATGGGAATACCCCTTTAACTGTTTACTTTCTCTTTAAATGTTAGATGAGTGGGAGCCCCACAGCTGAAATTTAAAGTCCTCTCAGCTGTATTACTACACCAAATGGAGGAGATAGGGGATTATTTGGGTACAGTAAAGAGGGTGTTCTTTACATGTGTTTCAGAAGGATATCTAAACAATAAAGTTCACAGTGTTTCCAATACCATTTGCAGGTGGCCATACTATGAATGTTGTCATTACCATATTTCTATATTCAAACTTCTGATGCACGTGACAATCACAAGAGTCTTAAAAGGGAACTTTATTTTCTATTTTAAAAGGGTGAACATGTGCTTATTAATCATCATTGTTCCATGTTTTACTATAAATAATTTACTATATTTACCATTGAGGCATGAAAAAAACCCATATCACAATGCATTTCATTGTATAAAGGCCAATCACCCTACTCTCCAAACAAGAATTGCGCCAATTTGTCATCATTTAATAGGACAACCAAAGCCACATACAGCTCCGACAGGATTCTAGACCACATGCCGACATGTTATTGAGATCCTGGACAAGATAAGACAGCAGATCAGACGGTGTCTGTGCCAGACAGACCAGTTCCTGCTTGTTATTATTAGATCTCAGATGAAGCGATCGTACGCCATTCACACCTCGGATCAGAGATTATGTGGCTCTGATAAATTAGTGGTTTGTAAAAATAGCACTTAAGTTTAAATGGACTGAACATAACAGTTAATATGAGGGCTCGTTGCCAGATTTTAATTTGTTTTGTGTGACTGAGATATTCTTGCTGCGGTAGGGAAAGATGGGCAAATTGATTTATAGTTTTGTTGCAAAGATTTTGTATAATTAGTTGTTTTTTTTGTATAATTTTTACAATTTGTAACTTGATTTTTTTTTCTAGAATTTGCAATTTCATTATTGAAATCCCTGCTCATTCTTATTCATTCTTGTGGGTGGTTTTAGTCAGTGATTGACAGCCTTCCTTGTACCAGCGTGCACATAAAGATAACTGTCAGTCACTGAATTTGACCGCCCACTGGACTCCTAAGTGCAGAAAATAATTAAATGGGTTGCCACCTTTCAGAAAATCTTCATCCCTGGCTGCAATTTTGTTAAAAAAAAACCCAAACCTGCTCTTTACTCACCGTCCCCAAGTTCACTGTTGAGTGTCTGGTGCTGCTACCAATCAGTGAGCTCATCGGCTCTAAAGGGGGTGTTTCATCTTCACAAGCAGAGTCACTGAGTTCACTGATTGGCTGTAGATGTGATTTCAGCTCAGCAGCAGCGACATGGACTTCGCGCTAGAACCATGGGT
Organism: Phyllobates terribilis; assembly: GCF_046119375.1. Taxonomy (NCBI): domain Eukaryota; kingdom Metazoa; phylum Chordata; class Amphibia; order Anura; family Dendrobatidae; genus Phyllobates; species Phyllobates terribilis. Next base: position 781,145,167 of record NW_027362762.1, read on the forward strand.
GGTGAATAAAAAAGCGGTTTATTTCATACCAAACTACAGCTAGGGATAAAGGTTTTCTGGAAGGGGACAACCCATTTAAAGCAATTAACTACAAGATATATCGAATCGTATAAACCTAAAAACATGGTGGTATAAATCAACCATAATTCAAAATAGTGATATACAAGGGCACTCCCAATAAAGTACTGTACAACCAACAAAGAGAATGGAATAACTAAGCCCCACAAAGAGTCATAACAACATCATAATGATTAAAGATAAAAAATCAAAGTATAAAAAAGAGGTCAGACAGACCCTCCTAAATAAGACACAAACAGTAAAATAGTAGGTTATAGGTGAGGACTTCATAAAAAACAGGGGGACAACCAGTTAAGTCCACAATAGGGCGCATGAAGAAGAGTAACAATAAATCCAATCACAGTATGAATAGTATGAACTGCAGGCACGGTGAATAAACATGAATATGTGCTGAAATGGCACCACAATAATATAACCCTATTCAGTGTGCCAGGGTCCTACATGTCAAATGATAGTCAGAATTATGCTGACACTGCCTGGAGAGGGAAAAGTTGCACTCCGAAACGGTAGATCATGACTCAATCATATTGATGACAGGACCGGTGTCGTTCTGAATCCCCGACACGCGTTTCGCGTGAGCTGCACAAGCAGAGTCTCTGAGATCACTGATTTCCTGTAGATGTGATTTCAGCTTGGCAGCAGTGACATGGACTTTGCGCTAGAACCATGGATGGTGAATAAAAAAGTGGTTTATTTATAGCAAACTACCGCTGGTGATGAAGGTTTTCTGAAGGGGGACAACCCATTTAAAGCAATTAACTCCAAGATATAGTAAATTTCTACTCATAAACTACATAATCATAGGCTCAGGTCCTCTGTAGCAATTGACTTAGCTCATGACGTTTGCAAATACAAAGGGTTTTGCTTCATAGATTATCAACAGATGTAAAAAAAAATCCTATCTTATTGTAAATCAAACTTATCTTAGCCCTAATGATGGTGCTTCTACTGCTGTCTCACCAGTCACTGGACTCGTAGTGATGTGGAATGAATGTCCTTATGTGTTCCTTAGGCTCTTCTTAGAATATTCTTTATCATGTAAAGCTGTAGAGTAAGTAGTAATTACTGTGCGTTATCTAATGTTAATTTGTAGTCAAGAGAACAAATACCGTGCTTGTTCTAAACCTAACTAGGTTGGTAATGATGGCCACAAGACCAGCTGCATCTTCAAGAAGAAACTTTTCAATTTGAAATTAACTTATATGACGCTCAGTTCTCCTTTTATCCCCCTGTCATGTATTAAAGCTGCTTGGTACAAAAAAGAACTATAACCAGAAGTATATTTTTCTTCTCAAATATTTTTATTAAAGAGATGATGTCAAGGATTAGGTACAAAACTTACTAATTAAAAGTACAGCTGATTTGTTCATGTGGGTTACAAAGTGATGGACGCAATCAAGATACACAAAGCAGAAACGTTGTGCAACAGATTAGAGAAACTAGTACCCAATAACCGTCACGGCCATGTGTTTTTTAGCCCCTGTTCCATCCTGTTCTTGTGTCTTTTGAAAATCCTCGTGGTGTAAACGCCACTGCCTTCCTGAATCTGGTGTTTTTTCTTTTTTGCTCCTGCCTAGAGAATCGCAACTAATCTCCAGCTAAATTACTGATCCTGAGCTTTCTTTACCATGTGAAATATTACCACAAGCGCTAATCACTGTGGGACCCATCGATGATATCAAAAAGGGTGTAAATCCTTTTTTTAGATAAAAATAACAGAAATAGTTACCGTATATAGTTGTGTATAAGCCAACTTTTTCAGTACATTTTTTATTATGAAAAAACCGCCCTCGGCTTATACTCGAGTGAGGGTTCCACTTACCCAGGGCCGGCATCAGCATTTGGCACACCCGGGCAAGTGACAGGACCCCGAGCAGGTGGTGGGGGCACTCACCATTGGGGACACCGGCACGCTATGGGGCCTGTGAGCGGGGGTGTCCGGTGCCAGCGCCCGCTTGCTCAGGGCCCCGTCACAATATTTTACTCTCCCTGTTCCTCTGCAGGTCCTGTCTCTTCCGCGTCTCCTCACTTGTGACATCTCAGGGCAGAGGGTGCGATGATGTATTTTAAAACAGATTCGTTTGTGCATTATGGTTCTACTTATTCACTTGATCGTCTTCCATTCCTCTGATGAACTTGTTGGACATGTGTCTCTTTCTACCATGCTAACTATGGAACTATGAGTGTTGTGTGCAAAGAAAAAATAATAATTCTATCATTGTTTTTCTGTGATTTACATGTTAATTTAAATTTACCGTATTTTTCGGACCATAAGACGCGCTTTTTTCCTCCAAAATTTTGGAGGAAAATGGGGGGTGCGTGTTATAGTCCGAATGTTGGGGGGGGGGTGTATATTTATGTGTGGTGTGGGGGGGAGCGGTATCGGTGGAGGAGCGGGGCACAGGAGGCAGCAGACGCCCGCTGCAGCCTACACTGTCCCTGCTGCTAAAGAAAATGAATATTCACTGCTCCCCACGCCCATGGGGCTTGGGGAGCACTGAATATTCATGCTCCTTAATAGCGGTATACAGTGTAGCCGCGCACGGGCTCCTGCTGCTGCCGGCTATCTCCTGTGCCCGCTGTTAAAGGGCATGAATATTCAACCTCTCTCCACGCACATGGGCGTGGGGAGGGGGTGAATATTCATGCCCTTTAATGAGGGGGCACAGGAGATAGCCGGCAGCAGCAGCCACAGTGCGGCTCTGCTGTATGCCGGCTATGAAGGAGAGTGAAGTCACTGCTCCCCGCGCACACAGACCCGGTGTGGTGAGCAGTGACTGCCGGCAGCTGATCTTGTGAGCCGCGCATGGCAGTGATGTCATGCGTGGCTCACATGAAGAGATCAGTGTGGGCAGACAGGACGCAGCGCTAGAGGAGAGAAGAGAGGTGAGTAGCAGTGTTTATTTTTTTTTAATGTGCAGCATGATGGGGATTAGGGGGACCATGCATACTAGGACAGGGATTAGGGGTGCCATGCATACCAGGACAGGGATTTGGGGTTCCATGCACACCAGGACAGGGATTAGGGTGCCAAGCATACCAGGACAGGGAATAGGGGTGCTATGCATACCAGGACAGGGAATAGGGGTGCCATGCATACCAGGATAGGGATTAGGGGTGCCATGCATACCAGGACAGGGATGAGGGGTGCCATGCATACCAGGATAGGGATGATGGGTGCCATGCATACCAGGACAGGGATTAGGGATGCCATGCATACCAGGACAGGGATGAGGGGTGCCATGCATACCAGGACAGGGATGAGGGGTGCCATGCTTACCAGGACAGGGATGAGGGGTGCCATGCATACCAGGACAGGGATGATGGGTGCCATGCATACCAGGACAGGGATGAAGGGTGCCATGCATACCAGGACAGGGATGAGGGGTGCCATGCATACCAGGACAGGGATGAGGGGTGCCATGCATACCAGGACAGGGATGAGGGGTGCCATGCATACCAGGACAGGGATGAGGGGTGCCATGCATACCAGGACAGGGATGATGGGTTCCATGCATACCAGGATAGGGATTAGGGGTGCCATGCATACCAGGACCTTCTGGGAAAAGCGAAGAGTCTCCCTCAGCTAGAAGATCGTTGGGTACAGCCGGGACCAGCTGCTTGGAAAGCATCGCCAAACCAGGGATTGAAGCTTGAAGAGGACAATTTGCATATTCCAGGTGCCTTCTGGGAAAAGCAAAGAGTCTCCCTCAGCTAGAAGATCGTTGGGTACAGCTGGGACCAGCTGCTTGGAAAGCATCGCCAAACCAGGGATTGAAGCTTGAAGAGGACAATTTGCATATTCCAGGTGCCTTCTGGGAAAAGCGAAGAGTCTCCCTCAGCTAGAAGATCGTTGGGTACAGCCGGGACCAGCTGCTTGGAAAGCATCGCCAAACCGCGCGCCTGACAGCGCAAATTTGTTTAATTTATTTATCCTAGGGTATCACAAGAAAGAAGACAGACAACAAGTCAGCAGGGACAAGGAGCAGCATGGCAGATGTGACAACCTACATGGTGAGCTGCAATATGTGCAACATGTTCACAGATCGACCAGAAGATGAAACCAACTTCACCTGCCAGAAGTGTAGACTACTGGCTCTTTTAGAAGAAAAGGTGCGGGACTGGAAGAAAGAATTGCGACATTAAAACTCATCAAGGAAAATGAAGACTTCCTGGACAGAACAGAAGCGTCATTACTGGTCACGGAAAGTGAAGGAAGCGTCAGAGAACCTCCAGAGGCAGACAAGTGGAGGCAAGTGACCAAAAGAAGCAAGAAGACCATGGAGACACCACCAACCACACAACTGAGAAACAGATTCCAAGGACTTGTGGAGGACGAAGATGGCACACCTAAGGATGAGGCACTACCAGCAAGCAAAAAAGAAAAGAGCACCCAGAAACACCCGGAAGCGACAAGAAAAAGGACAGCCAAGAAGGGAAGAAGAGTGGTGGTGGTGGGAGACTCACTACTGAGAGGAACATAAGCAGCTATCTGCAGACCGGACATAACCGCAAGAGAAGTATGCTGCCTCCCAGGTGCGAAGATCAAGGATGTTACCGATAGGATACCGAAGCTCATCAGTTCCAAGGATGTCCACCCATTTCTTCTGATACATGTTGGCACCAATGACACGGCAAGGAAGGACCTACTGACAATCTGCAAGGACTTTGAAGCATTGGGGAGGAAAGTAAAAGAACTGGATGCGCAGGTAGTTTTTTCTTCTATCCTTCCAGTAGATGGGCATGGCGTCAGGAGATGGAACAGGATCCTTGATGTGAACAACTGGCTGAGACGATGGTGCAGACAACAAGGATTTGGATTCCTGGACCACGGTGTGAATTACCTCTATGACGGACTCCTTGCCAGAGACGGACTACACCTCAACAAACCCAGGAAACACACATTCGCCAGGAGACTCACAACACTCATCAGGAGGGCGTTAAACTAGAAGAAGAGGGGATGGGAAGAAAAACGCCGGACACGAACATGAAACCAGAGAACATACTAATGAAAGATATGAAGTGCGACAAAGAAGGTCCAAGACAAGATACTTGGAAGGGAGGTCAGAAAATTTCTAATACAATCCACAGGGAGAAGATTGGAACAAAACAAAATCGTGTAAACTGCGTGCTAGCAAATGCCAGAAGCCTGACAAACAAGATGGATGAACTGGAAGCAAAAATATCTACAGGTAACTATGACATAGTGGGAATAACTGAGACATGGTTAGATGAAAGCTATGACTGGGCAGTTAACTTACAGGGTTACAGTCTGTTTAAAAGGGATCGAAGAAATCGGAAAGGGGGTGGAGTCTGTCTATATGTAAAGACGTGTCTAAAGCCTACAATACGGGAGGATGTATGGGAGGGAAATGAGGAGGTCGAGTCCTTATGGGTGGAGATACATGGGGCAAAAAACAATAATAAAATTATCATAGGAGTCTGTTATAAACCACCAAATATAGCAGAAGCCACGGAAAGTCTATTAATGAGACAAATAGACGAAGTAGCAAAAAATAACGAGGTGATTATTATGGGCGACTTCAACTACCCCGATATAGACTGGGAAACCGAAAGCTGTAGATCTCAGAAAGGAAACAGGTTTCTGTCAATTATCAAAGACAATTATTTGTCACAACTTGTGCAGGAACCAACTAGAGGGACGGCCCTTTTAGACTTAATATTAACTAACAGGCCAGACAGAATAACTGGGGTGCAGGTCGGGAGGCACCTGGGAAATAGTGACCACAACATTATACAATTCCACATGTGCTTCAGTAGGGTGCCCAGCAAGGGAGTCACAAAAACACTGAACTTCAGGAGGGCAAAGTTTGATCAACTAAGAGATGCCCTTCACCTTATAGACTGGGATAGTATCTTCAGTAATAGGAGCACGGATAGAAAATGGGAAATTTTCAAAACAGTCCTACATAGTCACTGTAGAAGGTACATACCTTATGGGAATAAAAGGGCTAGGAATAGGAGGAAGCCAATGTGGCTAAATAAGGAAGTCAAGAGGGCAATGAAAAACAAAAAAAGGGCTTTCGGTAAACTTAAACAAGAAGGCAGCGCGGAAGCGCTATTATCTTATAGGGAAAAAAACAAAATCTGTAAGAAACAAATAAGAATAGCAAAAGAGGAGACAGAGAGACTAATTGCCAAGGAAAGTAAAACGAATCCCAAACTGTTCTTTAACTATATAAACAGTAAAAGGATTAAAACTGATGGCGTTGGCCCATTGAAAAATAACCTGGGTAAAATCATAGAGGGCGATGAGGGTAAAGCAAACCTACTCAATAGCTTCTTCTCCACTGTTTTCACAAAAGAAAACAATTTATCGAGGAAATGCAGAGTGATAAAGTAAACCCTCGGCTAAATATCACTCACCTAACCCAGGAGGAAGTTCAGAAACGCCTAAATAATATCAAAATAGACAAGTCACCAGGCCCAGATGACATACACCCCCGGGTACTAAAATAATTAAGTAATGTGATAGACAGGCCGCTGTATCTTATATTCAAGCACTCTTTATGGACAGGGACTGTCCCACTAGACTGGCGCCAAGCAAATGTGGTACCAATATTCAAAAAGGGGTCTAAAAGAGACCATGGGAACTATAGACCAGTAAGCTTAACGTCTGTTGTGGGTAAATTGTTTGAAGGATTTCTTAGAGATGCTATTGTAGAATATCTTAATGATAATAACTGTCTAACTCCATATCAACATGGATTCATGAGGGATCGCTCCTGCCCAACAAACCTGATCGCCTTCTATGAGGAGGTGAGCTCACAGCTGGACCGGGGAGAGTCAGTGGATGTTGTATACCTTGACTTCTCCAAAGCGTTTGATACCGTGCCACACAAAAGGTTGGTATATAAAATGAGAATGCTTGGTCTGGGGGATAATGTGTGCAAGTGGGTAAATAGCTGGCTGAGTGATAGAAAGCAGAGGGTGGTTATCAATGGAGTAAGCTCAGGGTGTGTCAGGGTTACTAGCGGGGTGCCTCAAGGGTCTGTCTAGAGCCCTATATTATTTAATATATATATTAATGATCTAGTGGAAGGGTTGCATAGTAAAATAGCAATATTTTCAGATGATACTAAACTTTGTAAAGTAGTTAATACAGATGAGGATAGGGCACAGCTACAGGAGGATTTAGATAAATTGGGGAGTTGGGCCAAAAAATGGCAAATGGGGTTCAATGCCGATAAATGTAAGGTCATGCACATGGGAAAGAAAAACAGCAGTCACCCATACATATTAAATGGGAAACCATTGGGGAAATCTGACATGGAGAAGGACCTGGGCGTCTTGGTTAACTGCAAATTAAATTGGAGTGTCCAGTGTCAGGCAGCAGCTGCAAAGGCAAATAGGGTCATGGCATGCATCAGAAGAGGAATAGGGGCATTTGATGAGAACATTGTTCTTCCTCTGTATAAAGCGCTGGTAAGGCCGTACTTAGAATATTGTGCACAGTTCTGGGCTCCGGTGCTCAGGAAAGACATATTGGAGCTAGAGAGGGTACAAAGGAGGGCGACTAAGGTAATAAAGGGAATGGAGGGACTAGAATACCCAGAGAGGTTGTCAAAATTAGGCCTATTTACGTTGGAAAAGAGAAGGTTTAGGGGAGACCTTATAAGCATGTATAAATACATCAGGGGGCAGTACAGAGATCTCTCCCATGACCTGTTTATACCAAGGATGGTGACAAAGACGAGGGGGCACACTATGCGTCTGGAGGAAAGGAGGTTCCTGCACCAGCATAGAAGGGGATTCTTTACGGTCAGAGCCGTGAGACTCTGGAACTCTCTGGGAGAGGAAGTGGTGATGTCAAACTCACTTAATGAGTTCAAGAGAGGCCTGGACGCCTTTCTTGAGAACAATAAAATTACATTTTATGCTTAGTGATAGTTAATTAATCCAGGGATTTAATCTGACTGCCAGATTGGAGTCGGGAAGTGAATTTTTCCTCAATGATGTAAATTAGCCTATACCGCATGTTTTTTTTTTGCCTTCCCCTGGATCAACGCTGCGGAATAGCTGCAGTGCACAAGAAATAGGCTGAACTGGATGGACGCTTGTCTTTTTTAGGCCTTATAAACTATGTAACTATGTAACTATGTAAGGACAGGGATGAGGGGTACCATGCATACTAGGACAGGTATGAGGGGTGCCATGCATACCAGGATAAGGATGAGGTGTGCCATGCATACCAGGATGGAGGGATGCCAGCCATACCAGGATGGGGATGGGGACCACGTATAAAAGGAAGGGGGCGGCATATATACCAGGATGGGGGATATGGTCAGAATTGGGTGACATTACCCCTATACCAGTGTCAGCAGAAGACCCCCTCCCCCTTAACAGTGCATTATGACCACATTTTTTGCTTAAATTTTTATTTTTTTATTTTCCTCCTCTAAAACCTAGGTGCGTCTTATGGTCCGGTGCGTCTTATAGTCCGAAAATTATGGTACATGTCGTCATAATTATGGGAATACAAAGTATGTACAGATTTTTCATGCTTTAGTATGTTTTAGCAAGTTTTATGGAAAAAAATCACTGAATTCCAAGACCCAATACTATTTTTTTTTACTGTTATGAAAGCTTGTTTTTTGAAAGAACAGATATAGTTTCCAATGGCACCATTTTGGGGTATATATAATTTTTTTGTACATCCTTTTTTACGAGAAGGTGCTTAGTATTGAAATGAATAATAAAGAACCTGCACAATCCCCACTCCATCCCCCATCTGTGTCTGGACTCCAAATGACAAGTTGACGTATGTATTTACATTGCGTAATAGTTGTTTGTTCAGACTTGGTGAGGTTGTGAAAGTCCCCTTGATTTCGAAACCGAAAAATTAGAATTCAGGAGCATCTGTGTGATGTGTCTAATCTCGGCAGATTATGCTGGCTAGGCTACTTTCACACGCCAGTATTTTGGTCAGCATGTTGCGTAAGTATTTGTAACCTACAGAGAAAATGTAAAATGGAAATATTTGAACCTTGTCTGTGTTATTGATCTACATCTAGTTTTGGTTTATAGATACTGCCATGTGAAAGTGGTCGTATACAAATTAGAGTTGTTTTTACATGGTGTAGGGTTCCACTCTCTCTGTTAGGCACTAGGCCTTAGTTAGCGTTCACATAAGTAATGCAGTTTTGGTACAAACAAGTGCAGTTTGTATTGCTTTCCACAGGTTGCACAGCACCAAAAGAAACTCATAAACATAAATCCCTAGCCTTGTTCAGGCGCTATAACTAAACAGAACAGACCCTGGCTACTCATACATGGCTGAGCTAGCCCCAGCTCGGTCAAACAAAACAGCTATTGCCCATAGCAACCACTGATACTTGCGGTTCTCTGCACATAGCCTGTGAATACGCTTCTCAGAGAGGGATTCTGGCTTTTCAGAAATTTTCAGCTCCAAGACACATCCAGTCTGGTGCCCATGTTCTGTGCATTCATGAGGCTAACACATTTGCCTCTGATACATCCAGCAGACAGACTGATTCCTCGGTAACTCCATTCAGAGAGAGACCCCAGCACTTCTCTCTCTCAGCTAAAGCTCACATCTTGGCAGGCCAGCTTCCCTGAATCTACTTCCTGATTCTTAGAGAAACCATGCAGTTGCTTCTAATCAAACACTGCAGAGCTGGGGTTTAACCCTGTCCTTCCCAGCTATACTACAATGGATAGTGCATGTGTGCATGTTTACCCTTAGATTTAAACCATAGTTGAGGTGTATCAACTAAAGATTAGTGAGATTTTACCAATGTTTCTCTCCACTGATATACCAAAATGTCAATCAATATAAATTTCAAAAATTTCAAATCTGGTTTACTGACTCTGCAAACTTCATATCCATCTTGTATGATGATGTTTTGGTGTCTGTCATTTGGTTTTGGCTTATTAAGCTTTTTTTATACACATACACACATTATATATATACAGTGCATTGTGAAAGTATTTGGCCTCCTTGAACTTTTCTACCTTTTGCCACATTTCAGGCTTCAAAAATAAATATATAAAATTATAATTATTTTGGGAAGAATCAGCAACAAGTGGGACATAATTGTGAAGTGGAACGAAATTTATTGGATATTTTAAACTTTTTTAACAAATTAAAAACTGAAAAGTGGGGCGTGCAATATTATTCGGCCCCCTTGAGTTAATACTTTGTAGCGCCACCTTTTGCTGCAATTACAGCTGCAAGTCGCTTGGGGTAGGTCTCTATCAGTTTTGCACATCGAGAGGCTGAAATTCTTGCCCATTCTTCCTTGCAAAACAGCTCGAGCTCAGTGAGGTTGAATGGAGGGCGTTTGTGAACAGCAGTTTTCCGCTCTTTCCACAGATTCTCGATAGGATTCAGGTCTGCACTTTGACTTGGCCATTCTAACACCTGGATATGTTTATTTTTTAACCATTCCATTGAAGATTTTGCTTCATGTTTGGGATCATTGTCTTGTTGGAAGATAAATCTCCATCCCAGTCTCCGGTCTTTTGCAGACTCCAACATGTTTTCTTCCAGAATGGTCCGAGATTTGGCTCCGTCCATCTTCCCATCAATCTTAACCATCTTCCCTTTTATACACATACACACATTATATATATATACAGTGCATTGTGAAAGTATTTGGCCCCCTTGAACTTTTCTACCTTTTGCCACATTTCTGGCTTCAAACATAAAGATATAAATTTCTAATTTTTTTTGTGAAGAATCAACAACAAGTGGGACACAATCGTGAAGTGGAACGAAATTTATTGGATATTTTAAAATATATGTACACGTACATATACAGTATACATAATGGGATAGCATGCACAGTTCCCAGTATTAATAAATGCCATTCAGTCTATTTTTCTGACATTTTGGAAGTTGAAAAATGTGAGCTTATTCTTTTTGCTTTAATGGGGTTGTTGTAGGTGGCAAAAAGTTGTGGCGTCAGTAAGATTGAGGATATATCTCTACATTTTGTCATCCAATGGAACTGCTGTAACAGCAAGATAGTGAGTAGTTCTGGTCTTACATTGCATTCAGACAGCTGTAATAAAACTCCTAAGGCCATGTACGTCCATTTGCACAGAATACGTTTGAGCAACAGCTTCAGACACTGTTCAGTATGTAGTGAGGGGCAGCTGTAACCACGCGCGGCACTGACTGACAGCCAGCCCTGCACTGATGCACTGCTGAGCCGGCTGTCTGTCTGTCAGTGCTTGGCTTGGTTTCAGCCACTGCTCACTATGGACTGAGCAGTGACTGAAGTCGCGTTGGCAGCGCCTCCATGAATAAAAGCCCAAGGTTGTCATTAGGAATAAAGTTAATGTGCAGACAAACGTCAAACAAACTGGATTTTGAGCTGTCCATTAGCAATCGAAAGTTAAAAGCTATGCGGAAAGAATATAGCAAGTGAGTATAATCTTCACAGTTACATAATTATATGACTATAACATTACACGATGCTAAGAGATGATAATTAAATAATGCATATAAATTTTAAAACAGGAATTGATCTACAAGAAGATAGTTTTCATGTATCATGGCTTCTTGTTTTAAGATTTGAAGAGGAAGGAAACTCTCATACAACATTCACATGGTTACTGGAGGTTCATTTGCAGTGAGAAAATTATCCTTAAAAAAATCAGCTGATGTCAGGAAATGTTCTCAAGAAATGCTTCTACTATAAATGTAGCAAGAACATAACTAAGTACCCAAAACTGTAGCTATCTTTCACCTGGGTAAATGTAGAACTCACTGCCCCTTGCCTGTATCTAAATATTATGGCAAAGTGGCTTGTTGGTGCTCCACCATGGGATCTAGCACTCACACACATACCCTGGTGGCACCCCTCTAACTACAACTTTAAAGAAGACCTTTCACCAAATTATTCATGTTGAACTGGACAAGATGAAATAGTGGCAGCAGAGAAGAATAGAATGTTTTTTTTTTTTATTATTATTTCACCACTTTGTTGCAAACATATTAGCAATCAAAGAATTTGGCACCTAGAGTTATTTTTTGTTAAGTCCAAGTGGATTTTATCAGATAGAAACTATTTGATAATGCCAGTAAAAACTAAGTGTTTGAAATGTAATAAAAGACAGCCCTGATCTCTTGCTTTAACCATGTGCATAATTAGAAAGTACTGGAAGTCAAGCACAGATGACTAACATTTTTGAGATAAGGTCACAGCAGTCAGTGTGGGAGGGGATGGGCAGCACAGTTGAGTTTAGCTGTGTCACATTATAAACCCCTCTATCAGCTCTTCTTCTCTCATAGCACTGTCAACTCTTCTGTACTGATCCTCTCCCACACAAAAAGGAGCAACCTGCTCACTTGTCTTGGAGAGTGCACTGGATCAAAATCCACCACAAGCAAGAAATTCAAAAAGCGAAGATCCGGCACATCTAAAATATAAAGCTTTATTTTCCAATAATTAAAAACTTAGCAATGAAAGGATGGCATGTCAAAAAAGACTTGTATGGAAAAAGTCCTTATTAGACCATAAAAGTTGACACTTTCGAGGCAAATGTCTCATAACCTAAAAACACACAATAATAAAGTGATTTAAAACGACTTGCCGGATGTACTCCTCACACGTGTGCTTAATGACATCATCAGATTAGCAAAAGAACATATCGTATATAGATATATATACAGTACAGACCAAAAGTTTGGACACACCTGCTCATTTAAAGATTTTTCTGTATTTTCATGACTTTTAAAATTGTACATTCACACTGAAGGCATCAAAACTATGAATTAACACATGTGGAATTGTATACTTAACAAAAAAGTGTGAAACAACTGAAAATATGTCTTATATTCTAGGTTCTTCAAAGTAGCCACCTTTTGCTTTGATGACTGCTTTGCACACTCTTGGCATTCTCTTGATGAGCTTCAAGAGGTAGTCACCGGAAATGGTTTTCACTTCACAGGTGTGCCCTGTCAGGTTTAACCCTAGAACGCATACCTGGGGCCTCGCAGGCCCGCCCTGTTAATTGTTTTCTATTTTCTGCAAGATTACTTTAGTTAGAATTTTGAAACTCTAGGTATTCCTCAGGTATATAGTTGTTTGTCATTTTTGTTTGAGTTATTCCATGTTATTTGCACACGGGCCTAAAAGACCCCAGGTATGTGAAATTGTAGATTTTTATGGTCATGCGTTCTAGGGTTAATAAGTGGGATTTCTTGCCTTAGAAATGGGGTTGGGACCATCAGTTGTGTTGTGCAGAAGTCAGGTGGATACACAGCTGATAGTCCTACTGAATAGACTGTTAGAATTTAGATTATGGCAAGAAAAAAGCAGCTAAGTAAAGAAAAACGAGTGGCCATCATTACTTTAAGAAATAAAGGTCAGTCAGTCTGAAAAATTGGGCAAACTTTGAATTTGTCCCCAAGTGCAGTTGCAAAAACCATCAAGTGCTACAAAGAAACTGGCTAACATAAGGACAGCCCCAGGAAAGGAAGACCAAGAGTCACCTCTGCTTCTGAGGATAAGTTTATCCAAGCCACCAGCCTCAGAAATCGCAGGTTAACAGCAGCTCAGATTAGAGGCCAGGTCAATGCCACACAGAGTTCTAGCAGCAGACACATCTCTACAACAACTGTTAAGAGGAGACTTTGTGCAGCAGGCCTTCATGGTAAAATAGCTGCTAGGAAACCACTGCTAAGGACAGGCAACAAGCAGAAGAAACTTGTTTGGGCTAAAGAACACAAGGAATGGACATTAGACCAGTGGAAATCTGTGCTTTGGTCTGATGAGTCCAAATTTGAGATCTTTGGTTCCAACCACGGTGTCTTTGTGCGACGCAGAAAAGGTGAACGGATGGACTCTACATGCCTGGTTCCCACCGTGAAGCATGGAGGAGGAGGTGTGATGGTGTGGGGGGGGCTTTGCTGGTGACACTGTTGGGGATTTATTCAAAATTGAAGGCATACTGAACCAGCATGGCTACCACAGCATCTTGCAGCAGCATGCTATTCCATCCGGTTTGCGTTTAGTTGGACCATTATTTATTTTTCAACAGGACAATGACCCCAAACACACCTCCAGGCTGTGTAAGGGCTATTTGACCAAGAGGGAGAGTTATAGGGTGCTACACCAGATGACCTGGCCTCCACAGTCACCAGACCTGAACCCAATCGAGATGGTTCGGGGTGAGCTGGACCGCAGAGTGAAGGCAAAAGGGCCAACAAGTGCTAAGCATCTCTGGGAACTCCTTCAAGATTGTTGGAAGACCATTTCTGGTGACTACCTCTTGAAGCTCATCAAGAGAATGCCAAGAGTGTGCAAAGCAGTCATCAAAGCAAAAGGTGGCTACTTTGAAGAACCTAGAATATAAGACATATTTTCAATTGTTTCACACTTTTTTGTTAAGTATATAATTCCACATTTGTTAATTCATAGTTTTGATGCCTTCAGTGTGAATGTACAATATATATAACCCAAGAAACAATAGAACAGGTATGTAACCTAACATACAGAATTCTCAATAATTAATAATATAGAATTAGATCAGTATGTGTGACGCCTCTTCTCGGAAGCCCTTTTCTTTACCCTGGGAGATGGGGGACTCGGAGTCGGGTCCTATGATGGAGAGATGGGGTGCAGCCGTGGCCCGGACCCGACCCGTGCTCAGGGCCGTTATATTAAAAAGGATGGTGTGGGCTTATCCGGGTTGAGTGGCTGATTTACGACTACGCCACCTGTGGCACCTGGTGAAGGCCACCAGCGCCGCTGCAGTCCGCTGAGGCATGGTGTTATGGCGGCCAAAGTTATTACTACTCCCCACAGGCGGAGCAAGGCCTCAGGGCAGAGAGACAGGATGGAGAGGGTAGTAGTAGAGGAGTACGGGTGCCGCGTCGTGCGGTGTAGCGCAGAATAAACAGTCCGGAGGCCATAGGGGTGAACTTCCAAGACTTTACTCACATTAGAGATGGTAGAAGGAAGGTGACTCCCTGCTCCCCGCGGAGTCCTGAGGTCACCAGGGACGGGGGTCCGACAACCTCCGAGTAAGTCCAGCATTCGATCGGGACCCTACACCAGAGTGTTCCTGAACTACAGACCGAATCCTTTCCTGTATGTGTGTGTGTAGATAGGCCGGGTCTCCCTCTGAGCTCCTCTCAGAAAAAGGGCACGGGTGGCAGCTCCGCTCCTTCCGATACCCGGTGGGATCCCCAGGGCCTACCGGGCTTTCCCAACCAGGACATGAAGTAGCAAGGTCGGGTGTCGGGGGCCGGTACCCCTCTTGCAGCCGGACTTCCTCTGAATCTATCAGGTGGTGAGGACAGGTGGCGTACACCGCTCCATCTGCATCCTCCCCGGGATCCATTTGCTGTGGAGCTACACTCCTAAGCTCCAGGCCTTCTTGGTCATGGTCTTTGACCGGGTTGAGACATTCCTCGTCTGCAACCTGCCCCTCGTCCCAAGGCCGGGGTACGAGGGCTGTGTCCCCATCCGATGCAGGTCCACACAGGATCCGCGTTCGGGTGGGAGACCACTGTACCTCTCAGTAATTGACAGCACAAAGACCCATCAAAAGACCGTGAACCAAAATGGCTGTGTATTAAATATGAAATTTAAAGTGTCACTAAATTGTGAGTCCTCCACCCTCACCCACTAACTGGTTCCCCTCACTCTTGGTTCCCCAGTCTCCTTGTAGCCAGGAGGACAGCACCTAGTGCGTTCTAGCTCCCTCTGGTGGAGAAATGTGGTGTTGGATGCAAAGGTTGGGTCCCGACCATCACACTGTTCTTACCTCAGAGGAGGAACACTACACTCCATTAAAGAAGTGCAGCATCCCTGTGGCGGTCGAACCCTCAGGGGCGCCACATATGTTTATTTAACCTCTGTGGATAAGACATATCCAACATCAGTATACAATACACCTCTCTGTTAAGAAGAGTTCATATTCTGTCTCCACCCCGAGGTAAGGGATTATCTCTTTCTAAGCCAAATAATTCAAGTCCACTCAGAATACCTTCATGCATCAAAACATCAAAAAGTTAATTTATTTCAGTTCTCCAATACAAAAAGTGAAACTTGTATATTATATAGAGTCATTACAAACAGAGTGATCTATTTCAAGTGTTTATTTCTGTTAATGTTGATGATTATGGCTTGCAGCCAATGAAAACACAAAAGTCATTATCTCAGTAAATTAGAATACTTTATAACAACAGCTTGAAAAATGTTTTTAAAATCCGATATGTTGGCCTACTGAAATGTATGTTCAGTAAATGCACTCAATACTTGGTTGGGGCTCCTTTTGCATCAATTACTGCATCAATGTGGCGTGGCATGGAGGCAATCAGCCTGTGGCACTGCTGAGGTGTTATGGAAGCCCAGGTTGCTTTGATAACAGCCTTCAGCTCGTCTGCATTGTTGGGTCTGGTGTCTCTCATCTTCTTCTTGACAATACTCCATAGATTCTCTATGGGGCTAAGGTCAGGCGAGTTTGCTGGCCAATCAAGCACAGTGATACTGTTGTTTTTAAACCAGGTATTGGTACTTTTGGCAGTGTGGACAGGTGCCAAGTCCTGCTGGAGAATGAAAATTCCATCTCCAAAAAGCTTGTCGGCAGAGGAAAGCATGAAGTGCTTTAAAATCTCCTGGTTGGGTCTGGTGTCTCATCTTCCTCTTGACAATACCTATGGGGTTAAGGTCAGGCGAGTTTTCTGGCCAATCAAGCACAGAGATACTGTTGCTTTTAAACCAGGTATTGGTACTTTTGGCAGTGTGGGCAGGTGCTCAATAGACTCCCGGCCAGTGGGCGTGGCCTCACTCTATACACTTGTATGGAGACAGGCCACACCCTCTAGTCGGCCACGCCCACTTGCCAGCCACATCATTAGACGGGCGCAGCCTAGCTCAATACAAGTGTATGGAGTGATGCCATGCCCACTGGCACACACAGTGACTGCAGACTTATCAATTTGTACCAGACAACCTTTTTAACCTTCGTGGATAAGACGTATCCAACATCAGTATCCAACATGCTTGCTGTTAAGAAGAGCTTGCCTGCTGTCTCCACCCATAGGTAGGGGATTAACTCTTTCTAAGCCAAAATAATTCAAGTCCACTCAGAATACCTTCATGCATCTGAAAGAAATGTTTTGATATATTGGATGGATTAGTGCATCCAATATATTTAACATTGCATAGTGTGCACCTGACACAATCCACCACAAAGGAACTACTACAATTCAGAAACTGTTTTATCTGATGTTTTCTATTCTGAACCACTGTATCAATTTCATTTGTTTGTATCACATATTTGCAAGAAGCACATTTATCAACATCGCATGTATGGAGACTTATTGATGTAAAAAAACATCCATTGCATAAAATCTCATTTAAATTACAATCCCCATGTGATTTTATTGAAATACAGTACAGACCAAAAGTTTGGACACACCTTCTCATTTAAAGATTTTTCTGTATTTTCATGACTATGAAAATTGTACATTCACACTAAAGGCATCAAAATTATGAATTAACACATGTGGAATTATATACTTAACAAAAAAGTGTGAATCAACTGAAAATATGCCTTATATTCTAGGTTCTTCAAAGTAGCCACCTTTTGCTTTGATGACTGCTTTGCACACTCTTGGCATTCTCTTGATGAGCTTCAAGAGGTAGTCACCGGAAATGGTCTTCCAACAATCTTGAAGGAGTTCCCAGAGATGCTTAGCACTTGTTGGCCCTTTTGCCTTCACTCTGCGGTCCAGCTCACCCCAAACCATCTCGATTGGGTTCAGGTCTGGTGACTGTGGAGTCCAGGTCATCTGGCGTAGCACCCCATCACT
Organism: Phyllobates terribilis; assembly: GCF_046119375.1. NCBI lineage: Eukaryota > Metazoa > Chordata > Amphibia > Anura > Dendrobatidae > Phyllobates > Phyllobates terribilis. The sequence continues at coordinate 781,163,063 of NW_027362762.1, forward strand.
CTCCTTCTTGGTCAAATAGCCCTTACACAGCCTGGAGGTGTGTTTGGGGTCATTGTCCTGTTGAAAAATAAATGATGGTCCAACTAAACGCAAACCGGATGGAATAGCATGCCGCTGAAAGACGCTGTGGTAGCCATGCTGGTTCAGTATGCCTTCAATTTTGAATAAATCCCCAACAGTGTCACCAGCAAAGCACCGCCACACCATCACACCTCCTCCTCCATGCTTCACGGTGGGAACCAGGCATGTAGAGTCCATCCGTTCACCTTTTCTGCATCGCACAAAGACACGGTGGTTGGAACCAAAGATCTCAAATTTGGACTCATCAAACCAAAGCACAGATTTCCACTGGTCTAATGTCCATTCCTTGTGTTTTTTTAGCCCAAACAAGTCTCTTCTGCTTGTTGCCTGTCCTTAGCAGTGGTTTCCTAGCAGCTATTTTACCATGAAGGCCTGCTGCACAAAGTCTCCTCTTAACAGTTGTTGAAGAGATGTGTCTGCTGCTAGAACTCTGTGTGGCATTGACCTGGTATCTAATCTGAGCTGCTTTTTACCTGCGATTTCTGAGGCTGGTGACTTGGATAAACTTATCCTCAGAAGCAGAGGTGACTCTTGGTCTTCCTTTCCTGGGGCGGTCCTCATGTGAGACAGTTTCTTTGTAGCGCTTGATGGTTTTTGCAACTGCACTTGGGGACACTTTCAAAGTTTGCCCAATTTTTCAGACTGACTGACCTTCATTTCTTAAAATAATGATGGCCACTCGTTTTTCTTTACTTAGCTGCATTTTCTTTCCATAATACAAATTCTAACAGTCTATTCAGTAGGACTATCAGCTGTGTATCCACCAGACTTCTGCACAACACAACTGATGGTCCCAACCCCATTTATAAGGCAAGAAATCCCACTTATTAAATCTGACAGGGCACACCTGTGAAGTGAAGACCATTTCCGGTGACTACCTCTTAAAGCTCATCAAGAGAATGCAAAGCGGTCATCAAAGCAAAAGGTGGCTACTTTGAAGAACGTAGAATATAACACATATTTTCAGTTGTTTCACACTTTTTTGTTAAGTATATAATTCCACATGTGTTAATTCATAGTTTTGATGCCTTCAGTGTGAATGCACAATTTTCATAGTCAGGAAAATACAGAAAAATCTTTAAATGAGAAGGTGTGTCCAAACTTTTGGTCTGTACTGTACATGCCATCCTTTCACTGTAATGTTTTTAATTATTGGAATATTAGAAAGTAAAGCTTGGTACTTTTTAGATGTGCTGGATCTTCGCTTTTTGGATTTCTTGCCCTCCCACACAGCCTGTTTGGAGATGACAGTTCAAAGGTGTCAGTAATCAGATTTATGCTTGTTTTGCTCAGTGTGCAGTGAGAGCAGAGCAGCCTGTCATTACATCTCCTGTGTGCTGCTACCTGCTTATGATTGGTCAACATCATACAGAAAGAAGTACACGCCCCCAGTGAAAACTCTCTGGCGACGCCCTCTTGGACTTAACAAATATTAATTTGGTGCCAAATACTTTAATTGCTAATATCTCTGCAATAAAAATGCAAAATAAAAAAACAAACAATAATGTTTATTCTGCTCTGCTGCCACCATTACATCATGTGTCCAGTTCAACATGAAAAATTTTGTTAAAGGTCCTCTTTAACCCCTTAATGACGGGAGCATTTTCCATTTTTGTGTTTTTGTTTATTGCTCCCCTTGTTCCCAGAGCCAGAACTTTTTTATAATATGGCCATGTGAAGGCTTATTTTTTTGCGGGACGAGTTGTACTTTTGAACGACATCACTGGTTTTACCATATCATGTACTGGAAAATGGGAAAAAAATTCCAAGTGCGGTGAAATTGCAAAAAAAGTGCAATACCACAGTTGTTTTTTTTTTTTTTGTCTTTTTTTACCGCGTTCACTGAATGCTAAATCTGACCTGCCATTATCATTGTCCAGGTCATTACGAGTTCGTAGACACCAAACATGTATAGGTTCTTTTTTATTTAAGTGGTGAAAAAAAAATCCAGTTTGCTAAAAATAGGAAAAAAAGTCGCCATTTTCCAAGACCCGTAGCGTCTTCATTTTTCGGGATCTGGGGCGGGGTGAGAGATTATTTTTTGAATGCCGAGCTGACGTTTTTATTGATACCATTTTGGGGTAGATCCGATGTTTTGATCGCCTGTTATTGCATTTTATTGCAATGCTGCGGTAACCAAAAAAACGTAATTCTGGCATTTAGAATTTTTTTATTGCTACGCCGTTTGCCGATCGGATTAATTCTTGTTTTATATTGATAGATCAGGTGATTCTGAACACGGCGATACCAAATATGTGTATGTGTGTTTTTTTTGTTGTTGTTTTATTTTGAATGGGGCATTTTTTTTATTTTTTTAATATTTTTTTAAACAATTTCCTTACACTTTCTTCTTGCTTCAATAGTCTCCATAGGAGACTAGAAGCTGCAGTTGTCTGATCATTTTTGTTACACACAGGCGATGAGCAGATCACCTCTATGTAGCAGAAATGCTTACTTGCTATGAGCGCCAACCACTGGGCAGCGCTCATACATCATGACAACCACAGTGGTCTGCTGCAGGCCCCGGGTTGTCATGCCAACCCATCGGTGACCCGCGATCACGTGACAGGGTCACCGATGGGCGGAGTCAGTGACGCGCGAGTTAAATGCTGCTGTCAGAGATTGACAGTGGCATTTAACTTGTTAACAGCTGTGAGTGGATCACGATTCCAGCCGCGGCTGTTGCAGGCACAAGAAAGATATATAAATCAGCTGACATGTGTCCAGTTCAGTGCGTTGAACCGGGGGTACCGACGTGATGCATACTAATACGCACCACGTCATTAAGGGGTTAAAGAGAATCTGTCAGTAGGATCACATCTATTAATCCATGTTTTTGGGCATGTAGGTCATAGAAAGTTGAATAAAAAGACACCATGATATCTGCAATCCAATGTCATATTCCAGAGTAATTAATATTTTTTGTAATATGTAAATGAACTCTTAAGATCTATGGGCCGGACACAGCACTCACAGACTCGGCTTCCAGAGCTTATTTTAAATTAAAGGGGTGTTACAAGTGTGAGACATGTAATGGCTGACAGTCTCCTCTCCTGATCTGCATGTCTCACATGGGTAACGCCACCTTTCATTTAAAATAAACTCTGAATGCAGATTCTCAGGGAGATCTGTGTCCTGCCCATAGATTTTAGCAGCTAATTTACATATTAGGAAAAACATGGATTTCTTGGAAATAAGACACTGGATTGCTTATATCAATAGATTATTTTATTCAACTTTCTATAACCTACATGCCCATATAGATGGCTCAGGGGAGGTTGATCCTACTAAGAGGTACCCTTTAAAGGGAATAGGTAATAAAAAATAACCTATTGTTTAGTCCTGGTATTTTTTTTCTATTTTTGGCAATGATTTTTTTTCATTTGACAAAAAAATAGAATTCTTGTAATTTACTGGCCACTGTTTTTTTTTTTAAGACTTTAACTTCCTGTTGTTTCAGAAATTTCACATATACATAACCACAATTAACAGACTCTAACCCTATTTTTTGTATTGAACCATCAAATGAGCCCTTGCAAGGGTCATGGTAAAGAGAGGGCGAACAGGGTCACATTGCCTATTGTGATTGGTGGATCCTATATTATTGTCATTGTAATCCAGCTTCTGATGATAAAGAGTCTGCTGCAGAGCAGTAAGAGTATAAAATAGCATCCGTGGCCAGTGCGAAAATTGCACGATTACTACGGTAATTGTGTTTTTAAAACAGATTAAGATATGAAAAAAATTGCCAATTAAAAAAAATACAAAAATACAAAAACCTAATTCATTCATTTTTTGATGACATGTTCCATTTTAAGTAACTACTACATTACTACGAGGGTATCCTGACATCATATTCAGGGTCACAGAAAACTTTGATTTCCCTCACTTCATGCTCTATATTTCTCACTGTCAGTGGCATTCGCTAAGAAGAAGGGACTCCATATCACTATATGATACGCTGTTCTTCCATGACAGAAGGTTCCCCACTTAATTTATCAGTTCCTTCTTTGCATTTAATGCAGGTCGTCTGGAGAGGAGAGTCCTTTAGGTGTTTTTGATGCCTAATTGTAAAAGTGATGGGTCTAATCTGGATGGGGTCCCCATAGAAGTGAGGTTGTCTACCTTCTATGTACATCTTTGCTCACGGAGGTTATGCCAAAGTACAGGATGTCACTGGTCACTATGCAATGTAAGAAGTCATCATTTGGATATGGCATGAATCCTCCTTTGAATTGAGTTACTTTTTTAGTTGTGCACTATAAAACAACCAAAAAGCACCAAAGTATAAAATAATCATATTTGCCTAAGAGATGTTTTTATTTTATCATTAGTATCTTGGATATACGAGATCTTGTTCCTCGCTGTTAGGTTTGCTCATGTTCGCTGTCACCATTAGAGGATGTCGGCCGTATGCCGCAGAGAATCACTATCTTACTTATGAAACTTGTTTGGCAGTTAAAGCATTGGCTAACATGTTGCAGTTACTACTACAGGAAATGTCTCAATTCTGCTTTGTTGACCACAATTTTCTCCAAGTTGGTGAATATTATCCCTACCTATTATTATTATTATTATTATTATTATTATTAATCCTGGTGTTGTGATAGCCAAGATTCACATTTAAATGCTGTATGGCTCCTAACAAAAGCCTATATATGCAAAAACCCTATTGAAAAGGGGAATGGTGATGCTCAATTTGTAATTTACTCATGCATTTCTAGGAAGAATAACTAATAAATAAAATCCCCTACATTTTATGATGTTTCAGTATTGTATTTTATTAAAAAAATGCTATACAAGTACTCTAGATACAAAAACAGACAGGAGAGCAGACACATCCTCTCTAAGGAGTAAGGGTTGATAATCAGAAATAGTTAGGTGTTATCAGAAGTACCCAAATGCTAAAATCATAGGAAGTGGACCGGTATGTTGTTTTGTTTCTTCGTATTATTCAAGTATTCTTTTAATTTTTGTTTTAAATGTTTCCAGTGAATTAGTGTTCGTTATAAAGGTGTCATAAGTTTAGCAATATAACGAAACCAGCAAGCCTTTCATGTGTTTCCGACAGTATTTCTGAATGCTTTGCAGGTGCTTTCGAAATCAAGAAGCTAAGATTGCTTCTTGGTTGCTTTTGACTGTGTAATGAAGACTTTCCTATGGTGTGAATCTGGGGTAGAGAAAAATGTTGTGGTTCTCCCACAAAACAGGAGATGGTTTCATCTGAACCAGCCACTTTCCATTGTTTCGTCTATTTTGTACTCGAAGTGACATCTTGTACTATTGCATATTAGGAAAGAGAAGCTGCAGAGGCCTTCATGTACCACTTTGTAGATTTTGGACTGTCGATCGCATTTTTCTCTTGGGTATAAGCACTGGCCGTAATGTCAGCCAGTCACTTTCTCATTGAGAACACAGGAACACTAGGCCGAAAGATCGTTCTTGTGAATGGGAGAGTCAGCTGAGATGGCTGTCAGCTGAACAATCGGCCGAAGCATCTTTCAGACGATAGCCGGCTAATGTGTATGGCTGTCTTTATTCTCACTTGATTTAAAATTATACAGATACTTATCTTATATTCCATTTTTTTGCAGGAGTATTTGTCAAAAGCAAGGAAAAACCATCATAAACAGGAGCCATGATGAATTTGTACAGTTTACCAAATGAATCCCATCCAGACAATGAGACATTAGATATGCTTACAAACAAAGCAATCTGGGTGGCTTTACCACTGGTGTATTCGTTTGTAACTTTAGTAAGTATTCCTGGAAATTTAATTTCACTTTGGATTTTGGTATTTCACTCTAAACCCATCACATCCTCAGTAATCCTTATGATCAACTTGAGCATTACAGACCTTGCCCTCGCCATGCTTCTTCCATTCCAAATACACTACCATACCAACAAGAACGACTGGATTTTTGGAAAGGAACTTTGCAATGTGGTGACAATTATGTTTTATGTTAATATGTATGGTACAATATTAACAATCATGTTAATCAGCGTGGAGCGGTACTTAGGCATTGTCCACCCAATGAAATCAGGTATATGGAGGAAAAGAAGGTACGCAATTGGAGCAATTCTTCTAATTTGGCTGGTGTTGCTAGCTGCATTATACCCTATGGAGTCGACGGATCTAATGTATGAAGTGAAAGATCTAAATATCAGAACATGTTTTGATATCCTCAAATGGAACATGTTGCCAAACCTCATGATTTGGGCAGTATTCATCATTGGACTTTTCCTTTTCTTTTTTTTAATACCATTTATAATTACAGTGGTCTGTTATGCCCGTATCATTAGGAAGCTGATTCAGACATCCAAAAGGCATGGAACTGGTTATGAAAGAAGATCTATCAACCTTGCTATATTTGTCCTTATAGTGTTCATCACCTGTTTTGCACCAAACAATTTGATCCTTCTGGTGCACACAATTGTTCGTCTGTTCTATGGCAAGAGCTATTACTATGCTTACAAACTGACTCTTACATTGAGTTGTTTAAGCAGTTGTGTGGACCCATTTCTCTATTATTTTGCTTCTAAAGATTTTCGTATGAAAGCATTGGAGTTGTTGAATTGCAGATCAAGAGGCATTAACCAGTGTGTAATAAGACGGGACAGCGTGTTCTCTGCTCTGACTTTTTCCACTGGACAGTGTGAAACCTTACAAAACGGGAACAACCACAGATATGACAACAACCAAGTGAGCGACATGTAGACGTTTGGCACACCTATTGTATACGAGCTGAGGGCACTGAATGATATTTTTCTATCTGCATCTAAGAAGTATTACAATTAATCAGCATTTGAACTAAAGACATGGGACTACAAAGAAAGCACTTTTAATTCAAGATATGGTTTTATGATGACATTCAAACATTGAGAGCTTTATCAGATATTACAATGTTGGTATTGAAAATATTGTACAAAATTTTTCAATTTTCAAGTTTTGGTAAATTATTTTATAAATGCTTAAAAAATATCTAACCAGACATATGTGCTTTAGACAATAAAGTACTTGTGTCATGACTTCAATAGAACAAGTCATGACAGATAATGCCATTAATCTGCAGATATGGGCTAATCTGCATATTAATAGCATTAGAATGGTACCCGCCTGCCTTACTGAAAGTACGGCTCCTGGGGGAAATTTTACTTTTTTCCTCCTGGGAGCTGCTGTCTTTCAGTCATGCAGGTGTATTGGGAGGCTACAGTGATCGCTCAGTACACAATGATCGTGGCTGTAAGCAAACCCTGGCACTTTGACTGACAATCGACTCTGCAGTGCATCAGTGCAGTGCTATCAGCCAGTTAGTGCTCGGGCGTGCTTACAGCCACCGCTCATTGTGTAGTGAGACTGTAGCCGCTCCAGGCACGCCTACATGACTGAAATATGGCGGCTCCCAGGAGTAATAAAGTGCATATTCTCCCAAAAACTGTGCTTTCAACAAGGCGGCCGAGAAGCATTGTACTGCTGTTAACCTGCAGATTAAAAGGGGTTGTCCACTGCTATAACAACTTCTTATTCCTCATATTTGGCCCCATTAAAATAAAAACACTTATACTCACCTCCAGTGCGGATGCAGTTCCAGCGATGTCGGCACTCGCGATCCCGGGACTCACGTGAGGTTGTTACGTCACACGAGCCATGTTCCCAATCAGCAATGATGTCACTATCCCCGCCTTCAGACTTATTGAACATCAACAGGAAGTCAGGGCTGCGGCTGCTCTCTGACTTCCTCTTAAAGGGGTTGTCCGATCTAAATTGATAAGTCTGCAGTTACTCTTTGTGACTGCAGACTTATGAATCCCCCAGGGCATGCACTGTGCACTACAAGGATTCGCTGGTTTCTGAGCCAGGACAGTGATGCCACCTCTGATTGGGTGCAGGGCTCATGTGACATAACAACCTCACCTGAGTCCCAGGACCGTGAGTGCCGACATTGCTGGAACTGCAGCGGCACTGGAGGAGAGTATAGAAGTTTTTATTTTAAAGGAACCAAACATGGAGAATGAGAAGAGGTTGTTCAAGTAGTGGACAACCCCTTTAACCACATACTTTTAAGTTAATAGTGTTATCCAATGTGACAGATTCCCTATAAAGAGGACCATTCATTAATTTTGTTTTTATCTAAACTGAGTACCTCTTCCAATTGTCTCTGCATCACTGACTCTGGAGCAGTTTTCCTTTTTTTTCCTGGACCCTCCTGTCCAAAGTTATGCCCCCTGGTAATGAAACTTTTCCCTTTAACCAACTGGATGTATGCCACAAAACTTCCGACATAGATGATAAAAAGCAAATGCCCATAAAGAAAAATTTCCAGAATGAATGGAACAGCTGCAATTAGAGGAGGTACTCAGTTTAAATTTAGTGAAAGCTCCTTTTTACGTGTAGTCCGCTATTTTACTGGCTTTTGAATACTACATAGAATCAACATAACAATGTCATTTGGATTGATGAATACAAGAAATACCGCAGTCATACAAACTGTATGTGTATATTGCTACATTTTTGTTATGGGCCAATTGTAATTACAATTTTAGTTCAATCTTTATATCTGTATTGGATTTAGGCAATTTCATTCATTTTACAAGTAAAAGTACGGTAATACATGTATATAAACTATTGTAAATAAAATCTATATAAGCAAACCTGGTGTGCTGGTTTTCCTAATTTGCTTGCAAAGTAGTAGTAGTCTAGTTAATAATTACTCAGCGACTTGATTAAAGATGGACATATTTTTGCACCATTGACAAAAAAAGTGTATTTTTATACATATATGGGCTAATGAGAACATAAATGAGAACAAAAAAGACATACAGAATGAATGAACTTTTATTTGATACAATTTTGGCCTAACCAAAGCCAGTGTGACTACTAGGCCTCTGCAACGTTATGACATTGTAATAGTGGGGAAGGACGTAGTCTTCCTTTTGGCACTGAAGTAGTTAAAGGGAGTGTTCCCGTAGTTAAACCTCTCAGGACTGTTGGTAGGCCAAGCTAAGAGGTTAGCATCAGTGGTCCAGTCAGTAGAGAAGAGGGGGAACTTAGTGCCCTGACCAAGCCTTGAGTGTTATAGAGCTTGGCTCTGGCATAATTCCTTGTGGGCTGCAGTACTTGTAATCAGCCACAAGATGCCACTGTCCTGGGTGCAGATGTCAAGTTGAGTCTGCTAGCAGTGTTACAGACAGTGATGGGGTTAATGCTGTGTGATGACAGTCCACAGAGGGTGTGCACTTTAGGAAAATCCCTGCTTAGTTTCCAGAAGCAGGAAGTGATGATCAGTAAGAGATAGGACAGTGTACTGTATGGGCAGCCTGACTATATGTGGCTGCTAGGGTAGACAGGAGCTCCATACCCTCAGACAGTGGGATCAATAGTGCAAAAGTCTCCCTGCGCAAGAGTCCCATTAGCCGGCCGGAGAAACTCAACAGAGGTAGTGAGGACCCGGGGCACTTCTAGTCTGCAGGAAGCAGAGGATGATAAATAGGACTCCAGGCTAAGACGTGGGGGAGATATCGGATCCAGAACACTGCTGGTATTGCAGAAGAGTCTCTTGGGCTAGAGATTAGAGTCACAGAGATGCTTCACAGAAAGAGGGAACCAGGGCTGAAGATGTTGCCAGCGCCTGTGAGGGAGATAATAGCCTGTCGGGCCATATCCATTATATCTGCCTGTAAATACTGTACATATTCCTCTTCCCCAAGTAAAGTCCAAGTTATGGTTGAGAACCTCGTGTCCTCTGAATTTATTGCTGCCCTGGTCCCAGAAGAGAAATGCCTGGAGACAGCCGCGATCGGATGGTTTGAAATAAGTGGAGAGCACCACATACACAGCCACACTTCAGAGGGAGGACACGAATTGTCTGTTGGGTGCCAGAGCGAGAGGGGGCTACAGCTCGCCCACGACAACCTCGCTGGGGCACCTTACAACATCACATGAGATCTAGTTCTCAAACAACACCATGACTTCCATTGTATCGCAGTCTCACAGCACCGCAGTAATCACAAGAGGTGCCCAGGATGCTGCCATTAGAGTATGGGCCGTGGAAGTTTCTACTGAGCTGATCCAGAAGCCACAAAGTTCCAGTGTGGACACTGGACCAGGGTAATGCTAATCTTATTGAGCAAGTTTAAAGTAAACACATGTCAGTTAAAGGGTTTGTCCATGGAAAGCAAGTTATCAATTACCTATAGGATAGATGACATCTTATTGATCGGTGGGGGTCCAACCACTGAAACCCTCACCAATCAGCAGAACGGGCACTTTTATATCCATAAGAATGAAGTTGCTGTGCACATATTCTACCGCCACTCAACTTATTCCCTAAGAGGGTGCCAAGCACTGTGCTCATTTTTTTTTGCAGTAGTATAGAGACTGAATGGTGCGGCGGTCAGGGCATCTGGCCTGCTGCTCTGCTTTGTAACAGTGGTAAAAGTGACCAATTGGGGATAAATATTCCCATACTGCTGATCCATGAGAGTCCCAGCTGTCGGACTCCCACTGATCAGTAAGTTATCACCTATATTATAGATAGTTAATAACTGCTTTTCACTGAACAATCTCTTTAAGGGGAATCTGTCAGCAGGATTTTACTATGCTATCTGAGAGCAGAATGAAGAGATTGAGAGCCTTATTCCTGCGATATATTACTTAATGAACTACTTGTTCCAGTTTTGCTAGAGTCCTTGATTTCTTTGTTGTAGATGTAGAAGTGGTCAGAAAGCTGATCTCTGTATAACATCCTTGATTGGCAGCTTCCTGTGTACACTGTGCATTGTGAGCAAGCTGCCAATCTGTGGTAGGGCGAGGTTACACACAAACATTGACTAGGAGGCACAAGACTCCTAGTCCTGTAGTGATAATCTCCTTCTGATAAAACACTGATTGCATTGAAGCTACAACATATAACCTAATAACTAACAAATCGCTGTAACCAGGCTTCTTGCCCTATATTATGCTGCTCTCAGATTAAATATCAAAAACGTGCTGACCAATTCCCTTTAATGTTGTCACCATCTTAAGTGTAAAAAAGTACCACACTTTACAGTAACAAACTTCCAGTGTAAACCCTTTACCTCTGAAGCCTGTTTACACCTTCCTGACCAGACCAAAGTTTTCCAATTTGTCATGTGTTGTAATACCTCTGTATTGCTTCTACATATTTCAGTGATTCTGAGAATGTTTATTTTTGTGACACATTTTACTTTATGTTCATGGAAAATTTAGGTCATTATAATTTGCGTTTAGTTATGAAAATATCTAAAATTTGACAAAAATCTGTAAAAATTTGCAATTTTTGAAGTTTGAATTTTTTATAGTTTGAATTTTAACCTTAAAACAGATAGTCGTGCCACACAAAATAGTTAATAAATAACATTTACCACATGTCTACATCAACACATCAGCATCATTTCTTAAATAACTTTTTTGTTGTGATGTTAGAAGGGTTAAAAGTTTAACAGCGATTTTAAATTTTTTCAGTAAAACTTTACAAAACCTGTATTTTCAGTGACGACATCACAAACCAGACCCCATCTTAAAAACAACACCCTTCACAGTGTTCAAAACCACATTCAGTAGGGTTGGTGGCTCTTCGGTGTGTCACAGAAATCAATGCAATTTTTTTCTCTTTGGACACACAACACAGCTCAAAATGAATGGGGATTTGAAATTTGGAGTACAAATTTGGCTAGTATAGATTGTGCACACCATGTCACATTTGCAGAGGCCCTAAGATGCCAAAACAGCAGAATCATGTATGGGCATGATAACCATTTTGAACCCACAGGTGCTTCACAGAATTGTATTATATTGGGCAGAAAAAAATAAATTTTACATTTTATTGTCAAGGAAAATGTTGTTTTAAGCCCCAAATTTCTCATTTTCACAAGGGTAACACAAGAAAATTCACAATAGATTATGCTTAGTAAGTCAATACTCAACATGTGGTCGGAAACTACTGTTTGGACACCTGTCGGGGCTGGAAGGGAGGGAGCAGCATTTGACTTTTTTGAGCGCAAATTTTCTTAGAACAGATTGTGGACACCATGCTTGCATTTAGGGAGCCACCAAGTTGCCAAAAAAGCAGAAACTCCCCACAAGTGACTCCAATTTAGAAGCTGCAAGAAATAAATCTAAGGGTGTGATGAGCATTTTGAACTCAAGGGTGATATGCAGAATTTGATAACACTGGGCCATGAAAATTAAATATTACATTTTTTCCACAAAAATGTTGATTTAGGCCATCAATTATTAACCAAATGGGATAACCCCATATAAATATCCCTCTCTATTAGGCTATAAAATTTAACTTTTATTCCGAATGCAATTAAAAAGCATTCTGCGAAAGCAATACTCGAGTGGTTTAAAGGGAAACATGTAAATGTTTTGGAGTGGCCTATTGAGAGCCCAGACATTAATCTCATTGAGAATCTGTTGTCAGACTTGAAGATTGGAAACCCTCTAACTTGAGGGAGCTGGAGCAGTTATGCCTTGAGGAATGGGCAAAAACTCCAGTGGCAAGATGTGGAAATCTCATGGAGACTTTTCAAAGCAACTTGCAATTGTAATTACTGCAAAAGGAGGCTCTACAAAGTACTGACTTTAGGGGGGTGAACAGCTATGCACACTGAAGTTTTCAGTTATTTTATCCTATTTGTTGTTTGCTTCACAATAAAAAGAAAACCAAATGTTCACAGTTGTAGGCATGTTCTTTACATGAAGTGATGCAAACCCTCAAAAAAACAATGAAATTCCAGGTTGGCATGGCAGGGCATGGGAAGGAAGGAATGCTATCTGACTTTTGTAGTGCAGATTTTCCTAGAATAGTTTGCAGTGTCCATTTGCAGAGCCCCCAAATGCCAAAGGATGAGAAATACCCTCAAGTGACTCCATTTTGTAGATTCCATGTCTCTTGGAATTCATCCATGGGTGTTTTTCAGAAACAAGCACGCATTGCATATTGCAAAGTGAAAATTGCAAATCTAGATTGTGCATCTGGAGACACTCTAAGTGGACTCTCCACGTTACAGTAGGCTCACCGTGGGGCTTTGAGGGGATGGGAACATTTGGATTTGGGAGAGCAGGTTTTGCTGGATTTATTTTGGGGGGTACCATGTTGCTTTTCCAGAGCCTTTGTGCTACCAGTAACATGTAAATCCCTTATATATCCATTAACAGATGATGGAACTGAGTGGTGGCTTGTTTTAGTGGGTTGAGCTGAAGTTTTTTATTGGTAGCATTTTGACTCACTTTGAAGGCTTGATTCACGTTAAACCAGTGCTTTACACTAGCACTTACAACGGTTTCCATCTAAATCTCTGAAAAATGTGATTCAGATGACGCCGCTGACAGATCCATTCACTAATGGGGCAGGCGGAGTTACTCTGAACTGTCTGGTCTACATTCAGCGGTGTTCATCTTTTCAAAGTGCATAAAACTGTGGTCAACCACGCTTTAGTGCATGCCTAAAAAGTTGGGACACTATAGGATCATAGGTCAGTGTCCAAAGTGACTCCATCTACGTCATTTTAGTGAATTTTCCGTCAGCAGTTTTGTCTGAATCACATTTTTCAGAGATTTAGGCAGAAACTCCGATGTAATTGGTCAGCGTAGAGCGCAGGATAATTGTGAACTAAGCCTTATTGTGATCTTTGGAAGGCAGCATGAGCAAAATAACAGCAGTTCAAGAATTGCTTTATTTTTTACGCCACTCCTCGTGTGGTAAAAGTGTTGATGAAAGATGGTAAAAGATGACTTTAATCTTCAGGTCAGCACAATTACAGCAATACCAGATTTATAAAAGATTTTATGTTTTGCTACTAAAATATGCTCCCCCCCCCCAAAATTTTTTTTTTTGTTTGCATCGCCTTATTTTGAGAGCTATAATTTTTCTATTTTTCTGACAACAGAGTCATGTATGTAGAGTTATTTTTTGTGGGAGTTGACATTTTTATTTTTGCCATTTTGGGGTATGAAACATTTTTAAATTGTTTTCTATTCAGAATTTTGGGAGGCAAAATAAACAAAAACAGCAATTGAGGAATTATTTCTAACATCCTTCGCCGTATGGTAAAAGTGATAAGACGGCTTTATTCTTCAGTTCAGAGTGATAACAGCGATACCAGATTTATAAAGGCTTTTGTATGTGTTTAATAGTTTTTGTAGCACTAAATTCTGAGAGCTATAACTTTTTTAAGTTTCTACTGACAGCTGATTGTTGACTCTTTTTTTGGGGGATGAGATGTTGGTTTCAGTGATACCATTTTCATTTACATAACTGACTTTTTAATCAGTGTTTATTCCACTTTTCGTTTGGCAGTATAATGAAAAAAAACGTAATTTAGACATTTTTTTCCACGATGTTTACTTACTATAGGGTATTAAATAGTGTGACAGTTTTGTAGATCAAGTTGTTCTGGACACCCCCCTGCCTGTTAAAGCAGGAGTTTAGTTATTAGTTAAGTCAAGCTCCCAGTGGTGATTGTATGAGCAAAGGTCCTATGCCAGCACAATCACATAGATGTATTGGTACGTCCATTTGTGGGAAGGGGTTGAACAGTTCCATGGTAAAATACAGTATGACCAGAAGGTAATTACATATTACCAACTGATAGATATTGGAAGCCACATGCTTCTCTCATGCCAGCGGGAAATGTTAGCGGCAGCACAAGTGGCACAAGTGGTGTCATGGCATTACTGGACCTTGGTACTAGGGTCAAAACCAGATGACTGGTAGTTGACACTAGTGTAAGAGCCATATTATTTATTGATATCTGTAACTGACTATTTCACTATCTAACATACAGTGTTGCTATATCTGAAAGGGACTCTCAAACTATTATTTAAGATACAAAAAATTTGTGACCTCTAACATTAACCCATTCACTACATTTGAGGTACTTGGAAGTCAAAAGTAGTGTCCTTGCCTTTGATGTGGGCTTGCACGCCGAGCCCGCATCTTTCCCAGCACTTGATAGCTGATTAGATCATTCATCAAATGCCTCTAACAAATAAAGCAATTAAAAAATACTCATATTTGCAATCGCTGCTTTCAGTAATGTTAGATCTATCAAAATATAAAATAAAATAATCTGATCGGTAAATGACATAATGAGAAAAAAAAATCAAAACGCCAGAATTCCGGTTTTAGGCTTCTGCAACATTGCAATAAAATGCAATAAGAGGTGATCAAAACATTGTATCTACCCAGAAAATGGTATAATTAAAAATGTCAGCTCAGTGCGCAAAAAATAAGCCCTAACACAGCCCCATATCCCAAAAACTGAAAACATTATGGGTCTCGGAATATGACGACAAAAGCAAAATTGTTTAAATTGTTTGTTTTTTTTAACAAATTTCCGATTTTTTTTTTCACCACCTAAATGAGAAAAAAACTATACATGTTTGGTATCTACATACTCATACTGACCTGGAGAATCATATTGCCAGGTCACTTTCACCATATAATGAACATGGATAACAAAAATATTTAAACACGGGTTATAATGTAACAAAATAGGTAAAAAGCCATGTGGGGTGAATACTTTCGCAAGCCACTGTAGGTCATAAGAAGTTGCATAAAATAATACAGCCATATCTGCAATTTGATATTTTATTCCAGACATAGTCGCTTTTTTATATGTAAATTAGCTTTTCAGAGCTATGAGCAGGACATTGATCTGGCATGAGAATCTGCTTCCAGGGATTATTTTAAATAAAAAGTGTGTGTTTCCAGTTTGAGACATGTAACTAACACAGAATACTAGAACTGAACTTTGTCTTCTCATAATCACATTTTCTGTAGCCCTTACATCTCTGCTCTATTGCAACCCTGTCTGTCTGTGAGATGGAAGATGAGAAGAACCTGCAGATGTGTCAGGTATAATCACACACAGCTCTGCAGTGAGAGGAAGCTGCAGATGTGTCAGGTATAATCACACACAGCTCTGCAGTGAGATCAGGAGAGCAGAGAGCGGCCATTACATCACACTGGTAACTCCCCTTCATGTAAAATAATCTCGGGAGGCAGATTCTCATGCAGATCAGTGTCTGGCAGATAGTCCTGAACAGCTTATTTACATGTAAGAAAATCGTGGATTTCTCTGTGTTAAGATATCAGATCGCAGGTATCAAGGTGTCATTTTGTTCAGCTTCTTATGACCTGAGTGCCCATATAGACGGCTTAGGAGGGTTGATCCTACTGACAAATTCCCTTTATTAGTATTGATGTACTATTAATATGTGTGGTTTGTGGTGGTCAAAAACCTTGGTAACCAAGCCATAAGTGGCACCTCCTTTTGCAAATATAGCTGATGCAGTGTGCCCACACAGGATACACATCAAACCACAGGCTTTAGCAATATCATAAGCAATGACAATTATGATTAAAAAAAATATATTATGCTAGCACACTATAACTTAATCCATGCTTAGAAGAGAGGAAAGGAAAATAACTGAAATATGAAGCTGCATTTACACTGTTGTAATGAGTAAAGGTGGGCAAATCAATTCTATTATTGTCACGCAATTGTTGTTTTGTTATCCCGAGGCTAAGGGCTCTTCCCTAACTTATAGTGCCCTAGCTATCCCTGCTCCCTGGATTACTTCTAATGGTGAAAATGCCAGGGCCACATGTTTTCTCCTGGAGAAGCCCTAATCTGTCCCCTTCCCCACCCAGGGCAGTGGGGAGTAGTTGTGTATAAATATACAAAAATAGACTAACAAGGGAAGACACACAGGGATAAATTAAAATACCAATCATACAAAAATGTACTCACAAACAACAGAGTGGAACACCAGGAAGTAAAAGGAAGGAAAACCAAAAAGGAGAGGATGAGGATAAGCACACAGACTAATCACCAAGCAAAAATCTTTAGAATGGCACTCCAAACGCCTCCTCAAACAAACACCTCCAACTCCAGAACCAGGCAATATAAAACTAACATTGGCAATCCCTGAATACCAGAGGCGAGTATATATAGCTAAGGGGAGTGGCTACCACTGAACAGCTGAGACCATCAAAGCAGGGAAGCTTCAGGAGCTCTCAACCGAATAGATTAACCCCTGCACTGCTAGCTTAAACCTGCACCATTTAATATAGTGGTGAAGTGCTTCTAATCAGTGCAGGAGTACGTGAAATCAGTCTTATGGCCCCTCTATGTCGTGATAAATCCCTAACAGTACCTCCCTTCTAAGAGGGACCTCCGGAACATCAGGACTGGGTCTATCAGGGTGTGTCGCGTGAAAGGACTGGATCAACCTGACTGCATGGACGTCAGATGCTGGTACCCACATGCTCTCTTCAGGACAGTAACCCAGTGTACCAGGTACTGAAGAGACCGATGAACCAAACGAGAATCAACAATATCAGCAATCTGAAATTCCAAATTCCCATCAACAATAACCGGAGATGGAGGTGGTGGTGATGGTTCAGAGGTCGCAATATGTTTATTGAGTGGAGACTGGTATTTAGTATGAATAGTAAAAGTAGGTGGCAAGGCGAGGCAGAATGCAACAAGGTTGACGATGGCCACAATCTTAAAATGACCAATGAACCTGGGACCCAGTTTTTCCAAGAAGGGACCTTTAACTTAATGTTCCTCGAGGACAACCACATCAATTCACCACATAGGTCTGACCCACCAAACATCTCCGATCAGCCATACACTTATATTTGGACCTCCCTTTCTTCAAATTATTAAGAACCCTTTGCCACACAGAAGTAATAGATGACAAAAAACGTTCCTCTTCAGTAAAACATGAAGAACGATTACTATTAAAAGAGTGAGCTGAGGATGAAACCTGTAGGCCCCGAAGAACGGGGACTTACCAGTAGACTCATGACAATGGTTATTCACCACAAATTCAGCTTGAGGTAAGTAAGTAACCCAATCCTCCTGATTCTCAGACACAAAAAACCTAAGCTAAGTCTCGAGATTCTGATTAACATGTTCAGTTTGCCCATTAGACTGTGGATGAAAGGCTGAGGAAAATGACAGATAGATCCCAAAATGAGTGCCAAACGCTTTCCAAAATTTGGAAATAAATCCCCCCCCCAGTCAGAAGCAATATCAGTAGGAATCTCATGTAACTTTATGATATCTTTGATGAAAATTGCGTCAAGGTCTTGGCGCAGGGTAAGGCGGATAGCGCAATGAAATGAGACATCTTACTGAACCTGTCCACCACCACAAAATAACTGTATTATCTGCAGATATGGGTAGATCAGTGATGAAAAATACTGATAAATGAGTCTAAGGTCTACTGGGTAGGAGAGACCCAGACAGATGAGGGGTCTTAGAATGCGCACACACACTACAGACGGACACATATGCCCAAACCTGATGCACCAACAACCACCAAAAATACAGTATAAGGTGGCTTTACTACCTGGGTGTCCGGCCAAAACCGAATCATGATGTTCACTTAACTTTGAGACGAAGATTCACAGGTACGAGCAGTTTACCTAATGAACCGGCAGTCGAGACTCTACAACCTCCTTCTCAAGATCAGAACCTATAAAAACCAATAACTACTCCTTTTTGTAGCATAGGAACTAGTTCACAATTTTCTCCACCCCCAGGAAAACAACGGGATAAGGCAACCGCCTTAATGTTCTTATTCTCCAGCCTATAAGTTACAAAAAAGTTTAACTTCGTGAAGAACAAAGACCATCTTGCCTGTCTAGGTGTCAGAAGTTTAGCAGATTCTAAATATAAAAGATTTTTATGCTCAGTGATTACCATGACCGGATGAACGGCCCCCTCCAGAATATGTCACCACTCTTCAAAAGCCAACTTAATTGCCAAGAGTTCCCTGTTACCAATATCATAGATTTTCTCAGCAGACGACAATTTCTTAGAAACTTCCACAATAAATGGAAGTCAGGCTGTATAAGAATCGGCGCAGATGCAAAACATTTCTACCGAAAAGTTTTTGATGAACTTAGGGTAGCAGTTGGCAAAACCCAAAAACCTTTGTAACGCCTTTAAGTCCTCAGGATGATCCCAATCCTGTACTGCCTGGACTTTCGCTGGATCCATGCGAAAACCAGTGGATGATAAGAAATAATACAGGAAAGGGATCTCCTGAACCGAGAACAAACATTTCTCTGGTTTGACAAATAATTTATTGTCTCTGAGTATCTGTAATACCTGCCTGACATGTATCTGATGTGACTCAAGGTCAGGCGAATAAATCAACATGTCATCAAGATAGATCACAATAAATCAAGCTGTCAAATGACTATAAATGAAATTAACAAAGTGCTGGAAGATGTTTGGAGCAATAGTCAACCCAAATGGCATCACTAGGTTTTCATAGTGACCATCAGGTGTATTTAAGGCTTCCGTAACACGAATGAGATTATATGCCCCCTGAGATACAGTTTAGAAATTTGGTTCCTACTATCTAATTAAAGAGGTTCAGGATGAGAGGGAGAGGATATGTATCCCAGACCATGATCCGATTAAGTTTGCGAAAATAGAGGCAAGGGCTTAGCCCACCGCCTTTTTTCTTGACAAAGAAAATCCCGGCTGCAACAGGAGATGAAGACAGTCTGATATGGCCCTTTGCCAGACTTTCAGCAATATTGTCCTTCATGGCCTGCCTCTCTGGACCAGAGATGTTATATAATGTGCTTTTTGACAGCTTGGCCTCGGGAATAAGATTAACGGTACAATCATAAGGACTATGGGGAGGAAGTTCTTGACACCCCTGTTCTGAAAACAAATCCCGGAAGTCAGAGAGGTATTCAGGTAGAGATTGGGTACCCACCCTGGCTAGCCGGGTGCCCAAGCAGTGTCCTTGGCAATATTGACTCCACTTTACCACCTCCCAAGTCTGCCAGTCTACCACAGGATTGTGTAGCATAAGCCAAGGTAGTCCAAGAATCACAGGAGAGGGCAAGTCCTCTAACACATAAGTCAAATATCTACGAGTGCATGGCCCCTACCTGTTGATGTAACATACGAACGACCTGAGTAAAATACCCCTGACTCTAGGGTGCAGAGTCAATGGTGATTATAGGTATTGGTCTAGACAGTTTGTGTGGTTTGAGGCACTGGATCTTGATGAACCTCATGTCGATCAAATTAATCCCTGCCCCACTGTCCAGAAAGTCTGAAATATTCACCTTACTTTTGTCCAGATAGATCTCGTTTTATAAAAAAAATTGTGACCTACACATAGAGGAATCATGTACACCCGGATTGCCAACCTCCTTGCAACCCAGGCTCCTTCGTTTTCCGGTGGCTGTTAAAGGTTTGAAATGGATGGATAAGCACCCACAAAATTACCTTTCCGGCCACAGAAGAAACACACTCCCCCTTTACACCGAAATACAGTTGGACCAACAGAGCGAGTCACCATTCCCAACTGCATGGTTTCCTCAGTTGAATCAGACCTATGTTCCCTTGACCCCGAGCCCCCCCCCGCAAAATGGAGTGTCTATTTATGTCTCTGGTGAAGACAGCGGTTCACACAGATTTACAGAGAAATGGCTGCCTCAAGAGAATCCAGAGTCTCATACAGGGCAAAGGCATTATTTACCCTTACCGTTAACCCTTGACTGAACTGGCTACGGAACACAGGCTCATTCCACTTAGAATCTGTGGACCACCTCCGAAACCTCCGAAACTCCGAGCAATACTCCTCCGCTGGTTGATCTCCCTGCTGAAGCCGACATAGCGTAGACTCGGCCAGGGAAACGCAGTCGGGGTCATTGTATATGTGACCCAGCACCTGAAAAAATTCCTTAATTGACCGCAGCGAGTGAGAGTCTGCTGGGAGAGAAAATGCCGAGGCTTAGGGGTAAGCCTGAAGGAGCGAAATTACGATCTCCACCCATTGCTCCTCGGTTCCTGAGGAGTGAGGACTAGTGTTGAGCCACCCCCGTAGTGTTCGAGTTCGGTTCGGTTCGTCGAACACCCGTGTGTTCGCCGAACTGTTCGTCGAACTGTTCGTCGAACACCTTCGAACACCGTTAAAACCAATGGCAGGCAAACAAAAACGCATAGAAACACATAGAAAACACCTTCAAAGGTGTCCAAAAGCTGACAAACTGCTCAGAAGACATAACTAACACATGGAAAAGTGACAAGTACATATAGTCATGCGAAAATAAAAGAGGTGGAGGAGTAAAAGGAGGGGGAGACACAGATATAGGCATGTCATGCCCTTCTAAAATCCAAAAAGTGAGAAGCCGACACGGCCAGTCCGTTCCTGCCCGTGCCACCTCCGTGTCGCCGGGTTTGTGCCAGAGCCGCGGTGGACCCTGATAGCCAGCCCCCCTCTCCTAATACTGGTGCCTGTCCGCTGGTGGGTCGAGCCCCCCGTGGTGGGGGGGGAGTAACATCTGCAGAAGAAAGACCATCTTCCAGCCAAACTAACATGTCGACTTCTTTTCGTGGACAATGTGATACGATCCCTTTGTTACGGACACGCCCATCGCTACAAATTCCAGATGAGGCACAAAAACAGCAGGTGCTTCAGCGGATATCAAGTGCTCCTTCAAGTGGGCTCTCCTCCACCTCAACTTCAACATCACAAATACTCCAGTCCTCAGAGGTGTCACCCCAATCGCACTTGCTTCCTCACAGCTCCCAAGTCTCCAGCTGCCCGTCTGAGTATGGGGTAACACAGATGGTTGAGTCTGCACAGCTGTTTACTCATACTATAGCCTGGGAAACGGAGGTCTGCTCCAGAGCTTCTGTTAATCCAGACGAGGAAATGATCTGCACTGATGCCCAGAATCTTTATAAGTCGGATCCAGGACCAGATGAAGAAGGTTCTGAGCATAATGTAGACCCTCGTTCCCAAACTGTAACTCCTGTTGGTGGAGACAATGATGAAGACGATGATGAGACTCAAATACCTGATTGGAGCGACAACTTGACTTTTCGGTCAGGGCAGGAAGAGGTTGGCTTTGAGGACAACGGGTGTGATAACACACAGGGTGATGATGACAAGGTTGGAGATCCCACTTACTGTCAACCCACAGTCAGCCAGTCGATGAGGTCACCCGGGCCTTTGCCTGGCCTTTGGGATGTCGCGGTGGTCGGCTCCCTGGCCCGTACCCTGGGGTCACTCTTTAAAAGGGTGGATAATTGTTAATTTTATAAGAGTTTGTGACACCACCTGTGGTATCTGGTGAGAAGCACCAGCCCTGCAGCAGTCCACTGAGGCCCGTGATAAGGCAGCTCGATGGTATAGCTCCCCACAGGTGGAGCTAGGTCTCAGGGCAGCGTATGCAGGGGGAATGCAGGACAGGCGAGACCCAGCTGGGTCAGAGCAAGAACGGAAACGGACACGGTAGTCACTTCAGTACCTTTTACTGGAGGAAATTCAGGCACATCCTGGAGCACTGTAGGGTGAAGGGTGCATATCAGGATCCTCCCCAATGAGCGGGTGTAGGGCCTCCTGTTTCTTGCCTCTGCGCAGTAAGTTTCTGACCTGCCTGGAGCTAGGCCTAACTTTGTCTCTGTCCTGCGCTGGCTGACCTTGTGGTAGGGCCTTCTCTTGAAGTTCACGCTCCCAGTATGCGGGGCCTAAGCGTCTCCTGGCTCTGTTACGTATCAGCACCTTAGCGATCCTGGGACTTGTAGTTCTCCAGGGATTCCGGTTATGCCTTACTGGGTCATAGAGATCCCGGTAAGCTCGGATCCGGTGTCCGGTAAATGCTTCGGGGTGAGCTGGTTAAGCTCCTCTGCCCCTTATGTACTAACTCGCCACTCGCCTTCGGCCTACTCGGGCCCTCAATAGGCTATACACACTAACGGCAGCTTGCCACGCTTCACCGATCTTATGACGCCGGCACACCTTAAGCTCTATCTGGGCTCCCTGAATCTAGCTAGCAGGAGCCTCGTGCTCCACTGCTGAACTATTAACTGAGTTCTCTAGACTAGACTGAGCTACACTGCAGACTGACCTCTCTTAGGCTTCTCTACTGCAGGAACTCTTCAGAGGAACTGAACTGCCTAGCTCCACCTTCCCTATTTATATCCCTAACGGGCTCCCTCTGCTGGTCTGAGGTGGAAGGTGGAGATGTGTGAATGTTTATGGGGGCCTCTTGTGGAGGATTCCATCAATACACTCTTCTAGGATCTGTGATACCAAGCGCAGCGGGGCGTCACAGATGCTATTGACGACGAGGTTAGGTTGCGCCTTCCTGGACAGAGACGGAGTACTGGAAGCACGTCAACAACTGCATCCTCAACCACAACTCCGCCTCTGACCACAAGTCGTAGTGGCTCTTCAGGTCGTATGGGCTCTAAGCCTTGCATAGCCTGGGCATTTATTCAGATCGATAAGGATGACCCAACTCGTGTTATCTGTAATATTTGTCACCAAAAGCTAAGTAGAGGCCAAAAAATCCATAGTTTGAGTACTTCATGCATGTACCGTCACATGGATATGAAGCATAAGTTGCAGTGGGAAGCTCACTGTGCTACAATGCGGCCTAGCAGGCTGGGCCAACCACCGTCTGCCCCATCTTGTGCATCCGCGGCCTCTTCATCCTCTGTGACTGGGGGGACAGCAGTCACACATGTTTTTGGACGCAGACCTGCCACCTCTTTACCTGCAACAGCCAGTGTGATTGGCAGGTCGTCAGTTCATTGGGAAGTGGAAACACCTGCTGGTGTTGAGAGCTCTCTGACATCGAGAGCACCACCTTTGGATCAAGGCAACCTAACATGTCCGCCTGCATCTTCCTCACAGACCGGCAGTTTGCCAGGGACACCCTACTCAACCCCGTCAAAGCACAACAGCCAGCCCTCGGTCCCTCAGATGTGGACAAGTAAAAGACCATTTCCTCCTAGGACAAGGGGCTGCTGTCCAAGTCTTGCCGTCCCCGCGAGTTGTACGTCAATCCTCTTTATCTAGAAGTTCCTCCACTGCTTCTGCCTCCTCAACCTCCTCTCGGTCCTCCACCTGCACCCAAAGCCTGTCTGGTAATGCCACCTGCTTTCTAACTGCGCACCTCCTTACTATGCTGGCAGCAGGGCTCAACGGCATCAGTGTTTACTTTGAAATGTCTGGGAAATGTGAGTCACACAGCTGAGGACTTGTGGTCAGCTCTGGAGACCCAGTTTCATGAATGGTTGTCTCCACTGGACCTGCAACCAGAGAAGGCCGTGTGCGACAATGCTGCAAACCTGGGTGCGGCCCTTCGCCGGGGCAATGTTACACACGTGCCTTGTATGGCTCACGTGTTGAACCTGGTTGTCCATAAATTTTTAGCCCACTATCCCGGACTAGATGGCCTTCTGCAGAGGGCACGGTCGCTGTGTGCTCACTTCCGCCGTTCGCATCCCGCAGCTCAACGACTTACATCTCTACAGAAGTCGTTGGGCCTGCCAGTTCACCGGCTGAAATGCGATGTGCCGACACGGTGGAATTCAACTCTGCACATGTTGCAGCGACTGTGGCAGCACCGACAAGCCCTGGTGCAATAGTTTCTGACGTATAGCCTGGGCCAACGAGATCCAGAGGTGGGGCAAATCACACAGCAGGAGTGGTCTCAGATCAGGGACCTATGAAGTTGACGCGCCCCCTGGGCCGTGGGGTACCCGGAGCCGGGCCGGTAGACGCTGGGGGTTGTAGTCACTGTGGCGGTGACCCGGTCCGTGACCCAGGGCGGTCAATCCAACGGTAATTTGTATATATGGATTTTATAATGTCCGACTACGCCACCTGTGGAGTGCGGCCAAAGGGGCCGCCGCTGCGGAACAGTCCTCTGAAGCTGGTGGTTTTGCTGCAATGGTATTATTACTCACCACAGGAAGAGTGTATCTTCAGGGCAGTGTGGGTGGATGATGGTGGTTGTAGTGCAGGGAGTCAGTAATGAACACAGAGTCCGTGTGATGCAGTCCCAAGATCTTTACTCACAGTTGTTGCAGTCCAGATTACAGGTACCAGAGCTATCTCACCCGTCGTGCTGTGCGTACTCAGTGAGGGGCTCAGTCCACCCCCAGATAGCTCCGGAGTACTTAGCAGGACCCCCTTCTGTGTGTCCTTTCTCTGGCCTTCTCCCTGCACCTCACACCCAGTGACACTTCTATCCGGTATCCTCGGGCCTTGGCGGGCGACTTGTGTTCCGTCCCCTGGGTCCTATGTGGCTACCTTCTTAGTGAGACTGGTGTGGACTTTTGCCTGCAGTACATGAAATGCTGCAGCCTCCGGTTTCTAGTTGAGCCTTGCTGTTTCTCCTCTAGTTGAGGGACCGGTTCCCCTTATCTGGCCTGACCCCTCTACCTCCTGGTAGCAGCGGGAGTACAGGTGGCCTTCTGCACGGCCCATAGCCCTAGGGTCCCTTCGGTTCCTGGAGCTTTCCTGCTCCCACTCCTCTCTTCTCTCCTTCAGTCCTGGGCCTCCCAGGCTAGGCCCGCCTCCATGCCGAGCCTCTGCTCCTGTCACTTTTCCTCCTCTGACTGGCTTGCTCTTTCTAAGATGGCTTCCTATTTATACTCTCCCTGTCATGTGCTCCCCTAAGCTGCTCCCCTAAGCACCCACTACATAGGATCCTCCCACCAGCTAGGGACCTGGGACTGTGCTCTCCCTTAGGAGCAATCTCGCCCTAACCCCACTGCGGGTATGTGTTGGATGCAGGTGTTAGGGTCCCGAGCCATACGCCTTCCTTACCTGAGGGTGAGATACCACACCTCTGGGTGAGATGCAGTAACTCTGTGGTGACTGCACCCTCAGGGGCGCCACACACCTTTCTGCACAGTTTTGAAATGGCGACGAAGATGTTTAGTGCTGACGACGATGCCATTATCAGCATAACTATTCCGGTGATTTACATGCTGGAGCACACATTAAACAGAATTCAGAGTCAGGTGGTCGGACAAGAGGAGGTGAAGGAAGTAGAGGAGGAGTCGTATGCGGAAGGGATAACATCTCCAAGGTCCAGACGGTTGACAGCACCAAGGAGGCAGGCATGGGAGGGTGGGGGAGAGGGATTAAACAGGGCGCATGGTAGCAGCCAAACTGTTGAGGAAGGTGCAGGAGCCGAGGAAGAAGTGGAGGATGAACTGGCGATGGGCATGGAAGACTCATCAGATGAGGGAGACCTTGATCACATTTCTGTTGTGCGAGGTTGGGGGGAGAGGGCAGAGGAAAGAAGCATGATTCTTACCTCGCTACCAACACAACAAGGACTTGGTCCTCCTGGATGCGCAAGACACATGAGTGCCTTCTTGCTGCACTACCTGCAACATGACCCTCAGATTGCAGAATTCGAAGTAATCTCGACTACTGGGTTGCCACACTCTTAGATCCCCGGTACAAAAGTAAATTTGCCGAAATAATTCCTGCCATAAAAAGGGATTGACGCATGCAAGAGTATCTGCAGACGCTGTTGCAGAATCTTACATGTGCTTTTCCACAAAACACCAGTGGTGCACGAAGTGAATCTCACAGTTCTAACTTGCCAACCGCGGGACTGTCGAGTCTTCATCACTCAAACCGTAACAGTAACACAGTATCTGCTGGTAACAGCAATTTTGTGAAATCGTTTCACCACTTTTTTAGACCATCCTTTGCAAGGCCACAGGAGACAAGAAGTCTGACACATAGTCAATGCCTAGAGAGGATGGTGCAGGAGTATCTCCAAGTGAACATCGAAGCCATGACTGTGTCACTGGACCCTTGCTCATTTTGGTATTCCAATCTGGAAAAATGGCCGGAGCTCGCCACTCACGCCTTGGAGATCTTGTCATGCCCTGCAGCCAGTATTCTCTCTGAACGTGTGTTCAGCGCTGCTGATGGTGTGCTGACAGATAAGCGCACGCGGCTGTCCACTGAGAATGTAGACAGACTCACGTTCATAAAGATGAACAAATCATGGATTCGCAAGGACTTTTCTAATCCTGTGTTATCCTTGGGAGGCTAAAAGCTTGAGGATTTGGTAATATCACCTCACCAACCGTTTTAAGCAACTGTGGGGCAATTGATGCCACTTAACCCTAGAACGCATGACCATAAAAATCTACACTTTCATATACCTGGGGCCTTTTAGGCCCGTGTGCAAATAACATTGAATAACTCAAACTCAAATGACAAACAACTATATACATGAAGAATACCTAGAGTTTCAAAATTCTAACTAAAGTAATCTTGCAGAAAATAGAAAACAATTAACAGGGCGGGACTGCGAGGCCCCAGGTATGCGTTCTAGGGTTAAGTGGTGTCTGTGCCACAATTTTGGGAAAAAATGGAAACTCTTTTTGGAGTCCCCTTGCTGTGTCTTACGTGACGTTGGCATCGTCAATTCCAGGTGGGTTGGGTCGCTCCCCCCCCCCTTTTAACTGTAAGAAACTACATAAACTATGGCTTGGGGTAACACAGATGATTGAGTCTGAAGAGCTGTTTACTCAGAGGTCTGCTCCAAATCTTCAGTGTCTGCTAGTCAGCGTAGAATTTTTAACTGCATCTAGCCTAGGCAATACTTTGGGCGTAGTAGCCCAGCTGCGAAGCAAGCTGCACCGCCTGTGTATCTAATAAGAATTTTTAAATGCATCTAGCCTAGGCAGACTGTGGGGACCCCCAACCAAACCCAGACGCTCAGCCCCCCTACCGCCCCCCTTTCCTTGACAATACAATAATGTAACTCTTACAACTGGATGGGTGAGGATCGGTCACAGCTTTATTAACTCTTTATACTCATTCCATTAGAAAGACATTTTATTTCTAAAATAATTCAGCTTGTTGCAGCATGCCCTGGGTCTCCACTCCGGCAACTTGGCCAACAAGTGTAACTCTCCAACATGTCCTTTCTATTTCCAGGCCACGGAGGATCCTGCGTACTCGTATGCAGGACTCTGACCCCCACCCATCACTCTTAACGCTTGTTCCACTCCGTCCTGGAGTCCTGACAGGAATATGTCCAGTCCAATAT
This sequence comes from Phyllobates terribilis, assembly GCF_046119375.1. Classification (NCBI taxonomy): domain Eukaryota; kingdom Metazoa; phylum Chordata; class Amphibia; order Anura; family Dendrobatidae; genus Phyllobates; species Phyllobates terribilis. The sequence goes on from NW_027362762.1 coordinate 781,191,046, forward strand.
CCATTAAGTGAACACCGTCGGGCCGTATGAGGCCTGCTTTATCTCCTTCCAGTTGTCGGTGTCGTACCACTACACCGCCTCTGTCTCTTCTAAATTTTGCCATCCGAATATTTATTACCCGCCTTGTCCGTTCGATGGCCGTGATGTCTCGCGCACCTTGCCATACCGCTATCGGCACAATCTCTGACCATACTATAGCTAGTTTTGTGAAAAATTCTCTGAAGCGCTCAGTGTCTAGTTTCATTATTGCCATTAGTTATGCGCTCTTGTGATGACCTAGGTTGTTTCCCCCGGCCTGTATAACTAAGATGACCAGACATCTTGCCTCTCTCCCTACCTTGATTACCTCCATTAGTACCTGTGGCCATAGCTGGCCTCTAATACCTCTCCAGTTGAAATATGTGTTATGAAACTCTAATTTCCTCCCGCCTGGGCGGACTTTCGCCCTTTAATCTGCCCAATATATATACGAGTGGCCTATCACCCACACTGTTGGCTTAGCGTCACCTGTAAAAGAAACAAACCATGTTAGGATAACAAGTCCGGTCTTATGTATCTTGCCAAACACGTGGATCACCATCTCTCTATCCTCTGAACTTCCGTTTCTGACAGTCCTGCTCTTGCTGCTTCTGTGGCCACGCCTATGCGGAATGAGTGTGTCCCGTAATCTTTGGGGTGGTTCCCTGCCGATGTTATGCATTTATTAAATATAGCTTGGAACTGGTATCTTGATAATGGCGTCCCATCAATGTGTGATAGGAACAAATTACTTTGTGATCTGATGGTTAGATATGGTTTTACTATTGTTACCCGACTCAGTGTACCGTTTGTGGGTTGTAGAAGTACCCAAGTGCCCCTGCCCGCTGGAACCATTTTCGATTTGTGTATGCGTAGACGTATTGCATTATTGCCTATGACTACGTCCTGGTGTAATAAGCCTCCACTGGTGCTAATTTTGGATTGAGGGACTAATTCGCTTATGCATAGCGCCCCGAAGAAGGCGATCACAAATGCAGTAGACAGTAGTGTTGCTTCAAATTGTGAGTGTCATGTTAATGGTGTTAGGGATATGATGTGAGAAATCAGTTTTAGTGACACGGGACGGGACGTCTACACTCCTGACTTGGCTGACCCCTTTTCCACCCTTTTATGGATTGTCTGATGATGAATCTTTGTCACATCTCCCCAATTCAGTAGTTGGAAGTGAAATGCTACTCCGGTCAGACACCGCTGCGCTGACGCCCCTGATATGCCCCTCATCATTAGCTGGTGGAGAAATTCTATGGTGACTTGTGATCTGGCTTGTTCACATTGGTCAACCCGTCTGCCTGCTACTAGTCGTGTCCACTCTTCCCATGCCTTACCGTATGCTTGCCACGTCGACGGGGCAACTGACGCTCTGATTAATGGCATCAACTATTCGCCACTAGATCCCATAGGGAAGGTGGGCAACTGTTGTCCCGATGGGTGGGCATTGTGGAAGAGCTCTGTGAAAATCTGCCAATTGAATTGTTATAAAGCGTTAGCAGCAGCTTTAGACCCCTCAGCATAGTGGCTAGCGCGGACCCATACATTGTGTTTTAGGCACAGGAATGCTAGCCTGGGTAGTAGGCCTAGCACTGGGAGAGACGATGATGCCATCTTATTAATGCAGTGCGCTAAGCTGGTGTTTTTTGTTATGAAGCGTATATTTTTGTAAGCCAGGAGCGCGCCCCATATTTCTATTGCTACCACTATTGGGAAGAAAAATTATTTTCAGGGCTAGATGCAGCGAAAAATTATTATTAATTGAAAAGCTGGTGGAGCTTGGTATAGATGGTCTAATACAATGAGACCGACACACTGCTAGAAGGCCAAATATTTTTTCAGAGTTAGATGCAGAAAAAAATTATATTCAGTTTGCAACCTGATGGAGGTCAGTATAGATGGACTAATAGAACAAGTCCCACACACTGCTAGAAGGCCAAATATTTTTTCAGAGGTAGATGCAGACAAAAAATTATTTTGAATTTGCAACCTGATGGAGGTCAGTATAGATGACTAATAGAACAAGTCCCACACACTGCTAGAAGGCCAAATATTTTTTCAGTGCTAGATGCAGAAAAAAATTATATTCAGTTTGCAACCTTATGGAGGTCAGTATAGATGGACTAATAGAACAAGTCCCACACACAGCTAGAAGCCCAAATATTTTTTCAGAGGTAGATGCAGAAAAAAATTATATTCAGTTTGCAACCTGATGGAGGTCTGTATAGATGGATTAATAGAACAAGTCCCACACACAGCTAGAAGCCCAATATTTTTTCAGAGGTAGATGCAGAAAAAAATATATTCAGTTTGCAACCTGATGGAGGTCTGTATAGATGGATTAATAGAACAAGTCCCACATACAGCTAGAAGCCCAATATTTTTTCAGAGGTAGATGCAGAAAAAAATATATTCAGTTTGCAACCTGATGGAGGTCTGTATAGATGGATTAATAGAACAAGTCCCACACACAGCTAGAAGCCCAATATTTTTTCAGAGGTAGATGCAGAAAAAAATATATTCAGTTTGCAACCTGATGGAGGTCAGTATAGATGGACTAATAGAACAAGTCCCACACACTGCTAGAAGGCCAAACATTTTTTCAGAGCTAGATGCAGAAAAATATTATATTCAATTTGCAACCTGATGGAGGTCAGTATAGATGGACTAATAGAACAAGTCCCACACACAGCTAGAAGGCCAAATATTTTTTCAGAGGTAGATGCAGAAAAAAATTATATTCAGTTTGCAACCTTATGGAGGTCAGTATAGATGGACTAATAGAACAAGTCCCACACACAGCTAGAAGCCCAAATATTTTTTCAGAGGTATATGCAGAAAAAAATTATATTCAGTTTGCAACCTGATGGAGGTCTGTATAGATGGATTAATAGAACAAGTCCCACACACAGCTAGAAGCCCAATATTTTTTCAGAGGTAGATGCAGAAAAAAATATATTCAGTTTGCAACCTGATGGAGGTCTGTATAGATGGATTAATAGAACAAGTCCCACACACAGCTAGAAGCCCAATATTTTTTCAGAGGTAGATGCAGAAAAAAATATATTCAGTTTGCAACCTGATGGAGGTCTGTATAGATGGATTAATAGAACAAGTCCCACACACAGCTAGAAGCCCAATATTTTTTTCAGAGGTAGATGCAGAAAAAATATATTCAGTTTGCAACCTGATGGAGATCTGTATAGATGGATTAATAGAACAAGTCCCACACACAGCTAGAAGCCCAATATTTTTTCAGAGGTAGATGCAGAAAAAAATATATTCAGTTTGCAACCTGATGGAGGTCTGTATAGATGGATTAATAGAACAAGTCCCACACACAGCTAGAAGCCCAATATTTTTTCAGAGGTAGATGCAGAAAAAAATATATTCAGTTTGCAACCTGATGGAGGTCTGTATAGATGGATTAATATAACAATTCCCACACACAGCTAGAAGCCCAATATTTTTTCAGAGGTAGATGCAGAAAAAAATATATTCAGTTTGCAACCTGATGGAGGTCTGTATAGATGGATTAATAGAACAAGTCCCACACACAGCTAGAAGCCCAATATTTTTTCAGAGCTAGATGCAGAAAAAAATTATATTCAATTTGCAACCTGATGGAGGTCAGTATAGATGGACTAATAGAATGATGCTATGCCCAAAAGATTTTACTTCACTAGGTGCAGTAAAAAAATTGGTATTCTATACACAGGTGGTATATCTTGCAACACAGATAGGCTACTCCACTGACTAACACACTCTGCAATAGGCCAAAAAGGATTAGCTTTGCTAGATTCAGCCAAATGCTGTGAAAAAACTTGCACAGCACTGGCACAGACCTGCCTGGCAAAAACTGATAGGAACTGATGTAACCTAGTCCTGAAAAGGACTCCAATTACAATTAGTCTTTACTCCCACAATCTATCTATTTAAGAGCACAGACCTGCCTGATAAAAGTCGTAGGAAATGCTGTAACCTAGTCCTTAAAAGGACTGCAATCACAACTATTCCCTACTCCCAAGCTATCTGTATATTTGTGCGAAAATTGGCTTGAAATTAACAAGGTATAGCGCACACAGCAACAGCGGTGCCGTCTAACACACAGCTGCAGCAGTGAGAAAATGGTGGCGACGGGGAAAATGGCTTGGTCTTATAGGGCAAGGACATGTGACATACACAGCCAATGACACATGCCCTTGCTTGTGTGAAAAAAAGCACTTCGCTCCGTGTGTGCGCTGCTGATAGGCTGACAGATTGCACCTCCCCACTGCAAATGCGGGAAAGAGAAAAAAAAATGGAGATCTTCATTGTTCCTGCAGAGATCCATCCCCTGCCCCTCCCCCCACCCTGCTGTACACTCAAACTGCGTATTAACATTAATTTTCATCATTACTGAGAAAAAATCCAGTTATGATTTTGGTGCACGAACAGTTATCGAACATAACCTCGAACAGCCGAATTTTTCTCAAATTGTTCGTGTTCGCTGAACGGCTCGAACACCGCCCAAAACAGCTCGAATTTGAGATTGGCGAACAGTTCGAGTAGAACAATGCTCATCTCTAGTGAGGACGCAATTTAAAGTAAAGCTTACAGATCTCCCTGAAAAAAACAAACTTGTCTCGCCCCCCAGAGAAACTGTAAGGCAAAGCAATCTTGGGCTCCACCAGGGATTGCTTGGGAGTAGCGGACCCCAAACCAGATGGGTTAGGGTGCTGTGAAACAACAGAGCATAGATCTGCCACCTCCAGGCTGAGTTGCCGCAGCTGCCCGAAATCAAAAAATGGTACAGCCAGTGTTAGTGTCATGCAACTGTTGTTTTGTTATCCTGAAGCTAAGGGCTATCCCTGTTTCCTGGATTACTTCTAATGGTGAAGAAACCGGGGCCACGTGCCTTGCTGAGCTTATGAAGAAGCCCTAATCTGTTATCTTCCCCACCCAAAGCAGTGGGGAGTAGTTGTGTATAAGTAATAATAAGACTATTATTATTATACATGAGAGAATCCTAAAAAATCTATTGTGAAAAATACAAATCACTCTGCTGAAAAATTGCAAATAAGAATCTCTAAACAGATAACCAGCAGCAGCGGTGAGACACTGTGCCACTTGCCCTAATGATAACATAGCCATCAGTGAACCCTCATTAGATGCTGAGATGTTGCTTCACTCAATGTTACTACTGCAGCAGATGAGCTTTGCATAGTTTTGTTGTGCCCTATTAGGGGACATGAAGTATGGGTGTCAGTGCTGTGAGGCACTCATATAAGGGCAACAAATTGACCTTTTATTAGATCATAAATCAGGCAGCTGTGGTGGATATAGGGAAAGAACAGGCCAATAATCCTAACCATTTTTAACACTGAGGCCATGGTCCATCACGTTTTGTTAGTCTTTGCTGTGTACCACTCTTAAGAAATAAATGAGATTTTTTATACATTTTATAGATTGTTACATATTAGTTCAGTGATACTTGTGCCGCAGACAGGAAAAATGGTACTGGCAGCATGATTTCATCACAATAACTGGTCTACTTTCTGGTGCGGTCATAGAATTATATGAATCTATCAAGTTCTAAGTGATATTAATTTATTTTACTAACTTATATAGTGCCATCATATTCTGCAGCGTTTTACAGACATCAGCATAACTGTTTTCAATTAGGCTCACAATCTAAGTCCCCTATCAGTCTTTGAGGAGTGGGAGAAAACCGGAGTACCCAAAGGAAACCCACGAAAACACGGGGAGAACATACATACTCCTTGCAGATGTTGTCCATGGTGGGATTTGATCCCAGCGCTGCAAAGCAACAATGCTTTTTTTATTTTTAAAATCTTCCCCAATAGTTTATTTTCATCATGATAATCTGCTATTTACTAAGGTCAACACCTGAATTGGTGTATTTGCTACATAAGATTTAACCAGGCCAATTTGAACTTGAATCCAAGAAATCACCGCTGCAACTAATCAACACTTGTAAAAGAACAGTCCTTTATTTTAATTGTAGAAAAAATACTTGCAGTGAGAAGAAACAGATAATATTACCAGCCAATCAGGAAGAATTTTTCAAGGCTACCCACTGGGCAGGGCTGCATTTACACGTGCTGCAGCTGTAGGATCAAGTTTGATTACACTCCATATTCAATGTTGGTTGATCATATTGGGGGCAGTTGTAATTTAAAAGTTTACAATTTTAAATTTTAATACCCTAAAACTATCAAATTCTTGATTACTTACTACTCCTGTTGCTTAAGCACTGCCTTTATACTGCTCCCTATTTGCTGACATGGCTGCAGGGGTGACATCAGGACTTCAGCACATGACTGCTCACAGCCAATCACTGGGCTCAATGTTCTCAGTGTCCCGTCCACATAGGCATCACTGCTGAGTAGAAAGGTGATCCAGCTCAACGAATAAACTAATCTTCAAATTTATTAACACAGTGTTAAATCATCTTCACATGATTCTGCAGTCCACATAGTCTACAAATGCATGTGAAGCTGTTTTAACAATGTGTTAATAAAATTGACAATTTTTTTTTATTCATTGAGCTGAATCACCTTTCTACTCAGCAGTGATGTCTAGGTGGACAGGACACTGCAACCATTTCAACAAACACCAGGGTAGCCTAGATTCATCAGTGGAGTGGCAGGGTGGCAATGATGATTTTGATATTTTTATTAATATTTTTCATTACATTACAAGGCTATGAATCTATGAATACAGCAGCACTTATTTGAACAAATTATTATTTTTTTTGCTTTATCCCTTATGTCAGCTAGGCAGTAACTTATGCATGTTGGGCTTGTTTCCATTTATTCGGCCACCTGCTATGGTAAAGTTAAGGCCAAATGGATGTGTGAACGAATCATTGTGGCATATTAGTTTTAGAGCCACAGTGATTTATATGTACATGTAGCCCTGTGAAAGATTAACTCGTTGGTACCTTTATATTTTCAATTCATTGCCTGAATCTTGAGAAATCAATGTTTTTAGCAAATGAGCCTTTAAAGGGAATCTGTCAGCAGGTTTTTGCTATGTGATCAGACAACAGCATGATGTAGTGGTTAAAACACTGAATTCAGCGATGTGTCACTTATCAGGCTGTGTACTGTTGTTTACTTACAATGAAGGTTTTATCCCTTGGAGATAATCACTGCTGGACTATAGCAGTGGTGAGCCCTGGTCAGACCACGCCCCCTCCTCTGATAAGCAGCTCACTGTCAATAGACAATGTACATAGAGAGCTGTGGTGTGGGCTGGGTTAGTTTTCTGAGTTCTGCAACATGCTATATCTAAAAACTCTGATTGTGGCACAACTGCTGCACCAAGTAAAGTAAGTGATGCATTGTTGGAATCAGGCTCACTTGCCCTTTATTATGCTACTCTCAGATTAAATAGCAAAAACCTGCTAACAGATTCCTGGTAAGAAGAATGCACTTAACGTAATTCTTCCTTATTGGGATAACATTATTGGCACCTCCTTATCCCTGTTGATAGATAACTAATGTACATCTGATGCCAGGCTATGGCCATGAAATCGCATGCCTGCGCAGGTCACCCGTCTTCTCACTAACTTGCCCTCTTGAGAAGCATTTGTGAAATGCACATCTGGTTTGTCCCTGGGTGGGTGACGAGATGTACAGTCATGGACAAAAGTGATAGCACCCTTGAAATTGTTCCAGAAAATGAAGAATGTCTACAAGAATATTATTTTAATTAAACAGGTTTTGTTATACACATGTTTATTTCCTTTCTGTCTATTGGACCAACACAAAAAACAGTGAGAGAAAAAAAGGCAAATTGGACATAATTTCACACAAAAGCCCAAAAATGGGCCAGACAAAAAGTTGTTGGCACCTTTCCAAAATTGTGGGTAAACAACTTTGTTTCAAGCATGTGATGCTCATTCAAACTAACCTGTAGCAAGTAACAGGTGTGGGCAATATGAAACCACACCTGAAACCAGATAAAAATGGGAGAGGTTGACTCAATCTTTCCATTATGTGTCTGTGTGTGCCACACTAAGTGTGGAGAACAGAAGGAAGAGAACTGTATGATGACTTGAAAAATATCAACAATATTAAAGTTACAGGTCCATCTACAGAGATCTTGATGTTCCTTTGTCCATGGTGAGCAACATATTCAAGAAGTTTACAACCCATGGCATTTTGCTAATTTCCCTGGACTAGGACGACAGAGAAAAATTCATGAAAGGTTGCAATGCAGGATAGTCCAGATGGTGGATATGCAGTCCCAATCAAGTTCCAAAGAAATTCAAGCTGTCCTGCAGGCTTAGAGTGCATCAGTGTCAGTGCAAGCTCTCCATCAACATTTCAATGAAATGAAACGCTATGGCAGGAGACCCAGGAGGACCCTACTGCTGACATAGAGACATAAAAATGCTAGGCTGCTGTTTACCAAAATGTACGTGAGTAAGCCAAAATCCTTCTGGGAAAGCATCTTGTGGACAGATGAGACCAAGATAGAGCTATTTTGTAAAGCCCATCATTCTACTGTTTACCAAAGACAGAACGAGGCCTACAAAAAAAAGTACACAGTACCTACAGTCAAATATGGTGGAGGTTCAAAGATGTTTTTGGTTGTTATGCTGTCTCTGGCACTGGGTGCCTTGACTGTGCACAAGGCATCATGAAATCTGAAGATTACCAAAGGTTTTGGGGCACAATGTGCCCCGTGTCAGAAAGCTGAGCTTGCATACTAGATCATGGGTCTTCCAGCAGGACAATGACACCAAACATACTTCAAGAAGCACAGAGAAATTGATGGAAACTAAGATCTGGAGAGTTCTGAAGTGGCTAGCAATGAGTCCAGATCTAAATCCAGTTGAACACCTGTGGAAAGATCTTAAAATTGCTGTGGGGAGAAGACACCTTTCACATATGAAAGACCTGGAGCAGTTTGCAATAGAAGAGTGGTCCAATATTCCAGTTGAGAGATGTAAGAAGCTTGTTGATGGTTATAGGAAGCGATTGGTTACAGTTATTCATTCAAATGCGTGTTCAATCAAATATTAAGTTGAAGCTGTCAACAATTTTGTCCGGCCCATTTTTGGGGTTTTGTGTGAAATTATGTCCAATTTGCCTTTTCTTCTCTGTTTTTTTGTGTTGTTCCCATTCACATAAAATAAATAAACGTGTGTATAACAAAACATGTAATTGCAATAATTTTCTGAGACAAATACTTCATTTTCTGGGACAATTTCAAGGGTGCCAACACTTTTGGCCATGACTGTATCTCTTGCCTATTTAGCTCTCTGATTTCTGGGCATTTCTTCCTTTCTGGGATCTTGTGGTATCCATCTTTGAATTTTATTACACAAAGAACTGACCTTATTGTATGATCTCTTGATGTCTGTTACCTATTATATTTATCTATCTGAAACTTTGCCATTTGACTTTAGTTCTATTACTCACCCACGTGCATTTTTTTATGTCTTAAGGAATTTTTTTATCTCTAATTTTATACATATCTTGAATAAAATTTGGTTTTATATTTTGCATAAACTTCTGTTCCGCATCCTTTTTTATGGGTTTTGTGTCCTAGCCACATTAAGCCTATTTGATTCTTCCTCTAACCTATTACACTGAAAACGTCAACATTTTTTATGTTGGAGATATAATTTTAACCACATGACTAGAATTTCCTCATTTCAGTAAGGGTTCTCACGTAGTCGGTATATTGTAAAGCTGTATTTCGGTTACAAAGTCTGTAGTAATTCTAAACCCTATTACAGTTTCATCTTTATACATTATTTATACTGGATACAAGTATACAAACTATTGTCAATAATTTTAAAAATAAATGTGCTTCTGCCGTGTCTCTATAATAGCCTATTTTTCCCCCCATTAAAAATAAAGATCTTAAGAAAAACAAAACGTGTTATCGCTGCACCCATTAAAGTCTGATATATCAAAATAGAAAACTAATTAACCTGGGTGTGACGATACAGCCTATAATCTTAATAAGCCAGACGATTCGATTAGTTAAGCCAAGAGAAATACACTATTGTGTTCATGTTGACTTATAATTGTATGTGTATTTATGTGGCTGGTCAAGAATGTCATACTATTTGTATAAAACTGAATGTTAACTTATCTTCGTTTGGAAACAATGAATGTTTGCTAATTATGTTAATTAACCATTGTGGATCTCGTAGCTTATTGATTCACAAGACAAGGGGGCAAACTAAGCAAATTTTTTAAATGCTCAAACAATGAGACAAGAGGCTGCCCTTTCCCCCCTTGACCTGTGGATGTGTACTTAAAAAGGAGATATGCATCAGACTTGAGACAGAAATTGGAAAGAGACTTGGGACAGAGAATCAAGGAGAAGCAAGAGGACACTCAGACTCTCTTCACACCGTCAGTTGGGTAATATGGCTTTACCCAAAAAGACACAGATTTGTATTCTACATGATTCTAGCCTAACGGTATATAGCCCTAACTGTAAAGATACGGATCTTCTCCATTATCCATCCGAGAGCCCATGGATATATTTAGGGAGACCAGGTTGGGACGATGAAGTCACCTGGCCCCATGGATATGTTGTTTGGGGTTGCCAGGAGGGGCCCACCGGTTGCCTGGAACTCATAGAGACATTCGGAGAAGCCAGATTGGGACCCGCCGGTTATTTGGCCCCATGGAAACTCTCGGAGAGGCCAGGGTGGGACCCTCAAATCTCCTGGCCTTGTACCTCGATGGACTGCCAGCTTCCAAAGCTTGCCACTACCTTCTCTCTGTGGGGGCCCATCAGAAGCGGGGGGCCACTGGTTAAGGTATTTGATCCAGGAAGTCCCAAAGTCCAGGTGGGCTAGTGAAAGGGTGAGACTGTGTAATGTTGTACCATCTTGGGTATTTTGCTGGGACTGTTCCATGTGTTTATTGTCCACTTTGTGGGTCAATAAAGTATTGCCACGCTGTTTTGCCCTCACCCTGTGTTGTCTGAGTAGTGTTACGCCCATGGAAGACCTCGGGTCTCTACATATTACTGAGCTATGGCGTTCCTTAAGCCAGAAGTCTTATTCCAGTCATGCACTTCTTAATGAATAAGGAATGTCTGACTCCAACACACCCCCTCATCAAGACTGGTGAGAAAAACTGACGGTCTTGATGAATTGGGGTCTATGTGTTCAAATGCACATACCAAATGTAAATGAAAAAAAACAAATAAAGGAAATGGTGGTTTTGTAGGTGAAGCCTGATTAAAGGTTAGATTAAGTTGTTACATGCTCACAGACATTCACTTATGTAGAAGTGAGAAAGACCAGCAGGCAGGTAAAACAGCCACATATGCAACTGAAAATAACACCTTACAGTAGCGTTAGAAAAGTGGCTGATGCTATTTGGTATAGCTGTTACACATATTTCTGTTACAATTACTAAGAGTTTACAATGTTTATAAATATATTTCTATCACCGTTTATTCAGAAATTAAACTTCTCTTTCCTTTATCTAGAAGAACTGCCATGGCACTTTTGTCGGATATCCCGGGGGTAGGGGCTCCTTCCCTATCCCTAAATCTACGGGCGCCCTAGCTATCCCTGCTCCCTGAATTACTTCTAATGGTGAAGATCCCGGGGCCACGTGCCTTGCTGAGCTCCTAAATCGGCCCTTATCTATCCCCTTCCCCACCCATGGAAGTGAGGAGTTGTAGTGTATAAGAATACACAAAACGGACCAACAAGGGAAGACGTACAGGGATAAATGAAAGTACCAATCATACAAATATGCACTCAAAAACAACAGAGTGGAACACCGGGAAGTAAAGGAAGGAAAAACCAAATAGGATAGGATGAGGATATGCATACAGACAAATCACCAAGCAACAATGTTTAGAACACTCCAAACACCCCCTTAAACAACCAACACCTACTACTCTAGAGCCAGGCAGTATGAAACTAACACTGGCAATCCCTGATTGCCAGAGGCAAGTATATACATAGCAGAGGATAGTGGCCAACACTGAACAGCTGAGACCATCAAAGCAGGAAAGCTCCAGATACTCTCAACTGAACAGATTAATCCCTTCACTACTAGCAGAAACCTGCACTGTTTAATATGATGGTGAAGTGCTTCTAATCAGTGCAGGAGAACGTAAAATCAGACACTGCAGTCTTCTGGCCTCTCTCTGTCACGGTAAACACCTGACAACAACTGTTTGACAGATTTAATACATGTGAAGAATGCTGGAAAAACAGGCATTCCTCACATGTATAAAATCTGTCAAACAGTCGCAAATCATGTTCACGGAGCGACGAAAACATAAAGCCCGAGCACGCTATAAATACTCGGTGCTCGGCCGAGTATACTCGGCGAAAGGGTTAACAAAACATACTCGCTCATCACTAGTCACAAATCATGCACATACTCGCTCATCACTACTTGGGTCAAACATTTGGGATATCCTTCCACAAGCTTCTCACAATAGTTAGTCAGAATTTTGGCCCATTCCTCCTGACAAAACTGGTGTAACTGGTCTTGGTTTGTACGTTGCCTTGCTCGCACCTGCCTTTTTAGCTCTGCCCATAAATTTTCAATAGGCAAAGCAAATCAGACATTTCTTCCATTTTCATTCTGTTGCAGTGTGTCGATCAAGCTGTTCACACTAGGTGTCTCTGAAGGATAGTATTAGCAAATTAAAGGCCTGCTATTTAAAACCGTGGTTCTCTGTCACACATAACACCTATAAGAGTGTTCCAAAATCTGACATTTCTTCCATTTTCATTCTGTTGCAGTGTGTCGGTCAAGCTATTCACACCAGGTATTTGTGAAGGATAGTATTAGCAAATTACTGGCCTGCTATTTAAAACCGTGGTTTTCTGTCAGACATAACACCTATAAGAGTGTTTCAAATCAGACATTTCTTCCATTTTCATTCCATTGCAGTGTGTCGGTCAAGCTATTCACACTAGGTGTCTGTGAAGGATAGTATTAGTAAATTACAGGCCTGCTATTTAAAACCGTGGTTCTCAGTCAGACATAACACCTATAAGAGTGTTCCAAAATCTGACATTTCTTCCATTTTCATTCTGTTGTAGGGTGTCGGTCAAGTATTCACACTGGGTGTCTCTGAAGGATAGTATTAGCAAATTAAATGCCTGCTATTTAAAACCGTGGTTCTCTGTCAGACATAACACCTATAAGAGTGTTCCAAAATCTGACATTTCTTCCATTTTCATTCCGTTGCAGTGTGTCGGTCAAGCTATTCACACTAGGTGTCTGTGAAAGATAGCATTAGCAAATTACAGGCCTGCTATTTAAAATTGTGGTTCTCTGTCAGACGTATCACATATAACTGCGTTCCAAAATCAGCCATTTCTTGTGAACGTGGAAAATATTGTCCTCCATTAAAAATGAGCAAGGTGTGTAGCAAGGGACTGGGAAGTGGACGTGATGGTGATGGTGCATGCAGAGATCGAGGACGTGGCTGTGGGCAAACTGAAATTGTGCCACAACAAACACCCACATCTTGTCATTCGACCTTCCTGTCCCAATTAATAAGGGAGCGCAGAACACCACTATTGAACACAGAGCAGTGTCAAAAGGTTATTGGTTGGACAGCAGATAATGCTTCCAGTCACTTAGCCACCACATCACCACCCTGTCTTCGTCACAATCAAGTCTCAGTAGCTGTGAGTCTGGACCGCATTCTCCTCACCTTGATCCTCCTTCCTCCCACCATGCCGAGTGCCAGAGACAACTGATCCCACACTTGGACACTCAGAAGAGCTGTTAACTTTTCCATTTGTAGATTTGGGCCTCTCGCCCGACCAGGTTCAAGTGAGTTAAGAGGAGAACGCGTGTAGCGATGTCCAAATATTGGAGCAGCCACGGTCACACGAAGGTGACGGTGGGAAAGTGCAATTACTGTCGCAAGAGGTGGATGATGATGATGATGATGATGAGACACAATTGCCAGAAATTCAGGAGGAGGACCAGGGTGCGGAAGTGGATGATATAGTATCTGACCCAACCTGGCAGGGGAACATACAGAGCGAGGACAGCAGCACACAGGGGGAGGGAGGAGTAGCACCACAACAGGCAGGACGAAGCAGTGTGGTGGCCGCAGATACAAGGCGGGAAAGCATTCCTCATAACGCCAACACGACGGAAGGTGCCAGTACAACTGTTAGGTCTTCCCGAGTCTGGTTATTTTTTAAAGACTCTGCAGATAATCCCAAAAAGGGCATTTGCACCACCTGCCAGGCCAGCATCAGCAGGGGTAGCAAAACTAGCAGCCTGACTACCACCAGCATGATCAAGCACATGGCACCAAAGCACCCGACTAAGTGGGCCGAACCCTAGGGTCCAGCAACAGTGTCTGTGGGTGACACCACTGCTTGTTCCGCTGTTGTGCATGCACGCCAATCCCCTGTCCATGGCGCATGCCAAGATGTCTCTCGCCCTGCACCTGTCGTTGCACACTCTCAACTAGCACCATCAGCAAGCACTATTTCTTCCGGTGTGCCATCCCCGCATTACACGAGCACGTGTCCCACAACATTAGACATGCCCTCAACAACGCAGTTACTAAGAAAGTCCACCTAACCACGGACACGTGGACAAGTGCTTGTGGGCAGGGACGGTACATCTCGCTGACGACACACTGGGTTTATATAGTGGAAGCCGGGACCCAGTGTCGGACCATGGGACGGAACAAGGCCCTAGGGGGCCCTGGGTCAATCAGGGTTGCCCCCACATTCTACAGCTCCTGCACCTCTTCCTCCTCTTCAGCCTCCATCTCCGAAATGAGAGAGGAGAAGGAAACTTGATTGACATGACCTTCACTTCAACAGAAAGTCCAGTTTTATTCAGGTTTATTTCCTTTTTGTATAATGGAAGAACACAAAAAAATAGAGAAAAAAAGGCTAATTTGACATAATTTCATACAAAACCCCCCAAATGGGCAGGACATAATTGTTGGCACCCTCAACTTAATATTTGGTTGCATAACCTTTGGAATAAATAACTGCAATCAATTGCTTCCTATAACCACCACTAAGCTTCTTACAACTGGAATTTTGGACCACTCTTCTTTTGCAAACTGCTCCAATTCTCTCATATTTGAAGGGTGCCTTCTCCTAACAGCAATTTTAAGATCTCTCCACAGGTGTTCAATGTGATTTAGATTCAGACTCATTGCTGGCCACTTCAGAACTCTGCAGTGCTTTGTTTCCATCCATTTCTGGGTGCTTCCTGAAGGAAGTTTGGGGTCAATGTCCTGCTGGAAGACCTAGGAGACAAACCTAGCTTTCTGACACTGGGCACTACATAGTGACCCAAAATCCTTTGATATTCTTCAGATTTCATGATACCTTGCACACAGTCAAAGCAACCAGTGCTAGAGGCAGCAAAACAACCCCAAAATATCTTAGAACCTCCACCGTATTTAACTGTAGGTACTGTGCTCTTTTCTTTATAGGCCTCATTCTCTTTTCAGTAAGCAGTATAATGATATGCTTTACCAAACAGCTCTATCTTGGTCTCATATGTCCACAAGATGCTTTCCCAGAAGGATTTTTGGCTTATGTACATTTTAGCAAACAGCAGTCTAGCTTCTTTATGTCTCTGTGTCAGCAGTGGTGTCCTCATGGGTCTCCTGATATAGTATTTCATTTTATTCAAATGTCGAGGGATAATTTGCGCTGACACTGATGCACCCTGAACCTGCAGGACAGCTTGAATTTGTTTGGAACTTGATTGGGGCGGTTTATCCAGCATCTGGACTATCCCGCATTACAATCTTTCATCATTTTTTCTCTGCTGTGGGAGATTAGCTACAGTACCATGAGTTGTAAACTTCTTGATTATGTTGTGCACCATGGACAAAGAAACATTAAGATCTCTGTGGATAGACTTGTAATGCTGAGATTGTTGATATTTTTCAACAATTTTGGTTCTCAAGTCCTCAGACAGTTCTCTACTCTTTTCTGTTCTCTGTGCTTAGAGTGGCACACAGACACACAATGCAAAGATTGAGCAAACTTCTCTCCTTTATATCTGGTTTCAGCTGTGATTTTCATATTGCCCACACCTGTTACTTGCCACAGATGAGTTTGAACGAGCATAACATGCTTGAAACAAAATTATTTACCCTCAATTTTGGAAAGGTGCCAACAATTTTGGGGTTTTGTGTGAAATTATGTCCAATTTGCCTTTTTTTCCTCAGTTTTTTTGTGTTGTTCCAACAGACACAAAGGAAATTAACATGTATAACAAATCATGTGTAATTTTCTTGGAGAAATACTTCTTTTTCTGGAACAATTTCAAGGGTGCCAACACTTTCGGCAACCATGACAGTAGATAAGGCACAAGCCTGAGGGGTCACCCTGCACAAGTGATATAATAAATCCCACATGCTGGGATCAGATCATCTATGAATCAGATGATTGTGGGTTGAGCCTTAAGTACAATTGAAAACTGTCACTAAAGGTGAAAAAGCTTTTATGTACACAAGAAAACCTGTAAGGAAGATTCACATTGGGTTTGGGAATGGTTAGGGAAGGTGCTACAATGGTTTCAGCCTGAGCGGCTTCATGATGTTGAATCCTCTCAGGCCTTACGTTTGATCTATCACAGCTTGAAGGCAATCAAATATTTTGTTTTTATTTTTTAGTGCCCAATTATTCTTTTCGGTTAATTGTATGCAAAAGCTTTGAATATCTGAAAATCCATAGTTGAAATTGTATGCTAATGAGGTGCAAGTGCAGTGGATGGGCACTGCTTATTGTAGCATCGGTGTCTCTGCTAGGCAGAGACGCCGTCCCTCTCACCTCCCCGCTCCCCGCGCGGCGTCCTCCTGCGCTCCTATTCCTGCTGCGGCCGGCACGCGCAGCTTCCCGGGCACTGTACTTAGGGCACGCACGCGATCCCTCTCTCTTAAAGGGGCCGCGCTTGCCGTCCTAAGGAGTCCCCGGCCAATTGCCGGAGGACCTCCCATATATAAGGCACCTCCTCCAAAATGGAGGTGCCCGAGCAATAGTTGTTGCACAAGTATTCGTACCTCTGCTTCAGCCCTCAGGTCCAGTTGCCAGCCTGACTACTGTTCCAGTCCGCCAGCCTGACTACTCTCCAGCCCGACAGTCTTCCGTTCATCCCGCCAGTCTGTCTATGGGCAAGTCCGCCTCCTTACCAGGAAGCACCTGCCAGTTACCTGCCTGCTACCTGCTGTGCCTGCTAGCCTGCTCACCTGGGGGCACTCGCCTGTTACCACCCTGTTACCTGTTAGCCTACCTGGAGGCTCCTGCCGTCACTAGCCGTGACCACCAGTCTGCTAACCTAGAGACTTCAGCCTGCTCTGCCGTCACGTGCCGTGACCACCTGTCAGCTGACCCAGAGACTTCTGTCTGCTTGCTGTGCCCATCCGCTATACCGGTCAGTCCCAGTCATCTGACCCGTGGGAGCCACCTGCTCTCTTACAAGGTCGTCCCCAGAGTAGCACCTGGTCCCTCTGCTCGGTCTCTCCCTGGTCACGGAGTCGTTAGCCGCAGTACGACCAGGGTTGGTCTGAGTTGATACTTAGTCACGCCCCTCTGGGTCCCTCCTTGCACCACGGCACAGAGGTTCCACCACCCGGACCCGTAACACTTATACTGCTCTTTGGCTTCTCTGCTTTTTCCCCACCCGCTGCCTGCCTCCTGTCTCTGACTGACAGATCACTCATGTTTCAGTGATCTATCATTCAGAAACAGGAGTCAAGCAATTGGAAGGAAATAGGCATAGAAGCAGGAGAGCTGTGTGCAGTGCTTGCCCCACTCCACTTGCACCTCATTAGCATACAGTTTCAACTATGGATTTCTCAAAAAAGCAGAATAGATTTCTGCAAGAAAATAAAGTATTTAATCAGCAATTGAAGCGCCTTTAAATACATGCCATTAGTTTGGGGTATAAAATCATGATGACAGGTTCTCTGTAATATTCGGTGCCTCGGTTATGGCCTACCTCTTCAATAATAATAATAATTTTTATTTCTATAGCGCCAACATATTCCGCAGCACTTTACATTTTAGAGGGGACTTGTACAGACAATAAAAGACATTACAGAATAACAATAATCACATAAATCAACAGATACCAGGAGGAGTGAGGACCCTGCTTGCAAGCTTACAATCTATGAGGAAATAGGGGAGACACGAAAAGTGGATGGTAACAATTGCTTGTATTGTACGGTCAACCAACAATGTAATAAATAGAGTAATCACCTAATGCTAAATTGACCAGTCACCAAACAGTATGTGAACAAGTACAGACACAGTAGTCTGCTAAATGATGGGGTGTGTGAACAGAAGATACGAGGGGCCTTATTTGGAAGGAAGTTTTGTATGGGGGAAAAAAAAGGATAGTTAGATAGGTGAGGTGAGGTGATAGGCCAGTCTAAAGAAATGCGTTTTTAGGGCACGCTTAAAATTGTGGGTATTGGAGATTAATCGAAGAGTCCTGGGTAGTGCATTCCAAAGAATTGGTGCAGCATGTGAGAAGTTTTGGAGACGGGAGTGGGAGGTCCAGATTATTGAGGATGTTAATCTTAGGTCATTAGCAGAACGGAGGGCATGGGTAGGGTGGTAGACTGAGACGAGAGAGGAGATGTAGGGCGGTGCTGAAGCATGGAGCACTTTGTGGGTGAGGGTGATGAGTTTATATTGAACTCTGTAGCAGATGGGTAACCAGTGCAATGACTGGCACAGGGAAGAAGCATCGGTGTATCGGTTGGTGAGGAATAGGATCCTGGCTGCTGCATTTAGGACAGATTGGAGAGGGGAAAGTTTAGTAAGAGGGAGACCGATTAGTAGAGAGTTACAGTAGTCCAGAAAAGAATGAATCAGAGCAATAGTAAGAGTTTTTGCAGAGTCAAAGGTAAGAAAAGGTTGAATTCTAGAAATGTTTTTGAGATGTAGATGACATGAGCGGGTGAGTGATTGGATATGGGGAGAGAAGGAAAGATCTGAATCAAGAATAACCCCAAGATAGCGGACTTGTTGCTGAGGACTAATGGTTGAGCCACACACGGAGATGGCAATATTGGGCATAGGTAGATTAATGGAGGGAGGAAACACAAGAAGTTCAGTTTTTGACGAGTTCAGTTTCAGATAGAGGGACGACATGATGTTAGAGACGGCGGATAGACAATCGCGGATAGACAATCACTGATGTTTTGTAATAATTCAGGGGTGAGGTTAGGAGACGATGTGTATAATTGGGTGACATCAGCATAGAGATGGTACTGAAAGCCGAATCTACTAATTGTTTGTCCAATAGGGATGTTATATAAGGAGAAGAGGAGGGGGCCTAGAACCGATCCTTGAGGAACCCCAACAGTAAGGAGAAAAGGGGAGGAAGGGGAACCAGCAAAAGATGCAGTGAAGGAGCGGCCAGAAAGATAGAAGGAGAACCAGGATAGAACAGTGTCCTTGAGCCCGATAAAGTGGAGCTTAGTGAGGAGGAGCTGGTGATCCACAGTGTCAAATGCTGCAGAGAGATCCAGGAGATTCAGCAGGGAGTAGTGACCATTAGATTTAGCTGTTAGTAGATTATTAGGGACTTTAGTGAGTGCAGTTTCAGTGGAGTGTAAAGAGCGATAACCGGATTGTAGAGGGTCAAGAAGAGCGTTATGTGAGAGATAGCGGATTAGACAGGCGTAGACCAAGCGTTCCAGGAGTTTAGACATGAAGGGAAGATTAGACACAGGTCTGTAGTTAGCAGCACAGTTTTGGTCGAGGTGTTTAAATGAAGAGGGAAAGATACCGGATGAGAGAGAGAGATTAAATATTTTATTTAGGTAAGTGGTGACAGCCGGGGAAAGGGACTGAAGGAGATGTGAGGGAATAGGGTCACTGGTGCAATGTATCTGAGGTGGACAGTTTCCTAGTCAAAGAGTGTGCACTTGCAAGCACTGTTATGAAGCTACTTGAGTGTCACTGATTCCCTCCAATGCCGCAAAGGCAAAACTTCCATATGCCTCCATCATCACAGAGCGCACAGTTTGGACCAGCCGCACAACTTCTAAATATCCAAGATTGTATATTTATATTGGGAGCAAGTCTAAAATCTCTAAGAGATAGAAATCGTATTTGTGAGAGACTGTAAATGTAACCAGCAATTCAAAGAGACCAAAAAGACATTTGTGAAGGTTGAAATAAGGGAAGGTAAATGGAGTTTACATAATTATGAGAACAGCAGTGTTTTCAAGCTCATAGAAAATGCTAAAGACTCTTCAATTTGAATCCAGTTTTTCTTGTTATTCCGTTTCCACAACTGTAGAAGTACGGAAACCTACGTCGAAATAACACTTATAAATATAAGGAGCTTACAATCCTCCCAGCCGTTTATCTGTAGAAATTAAAGGGAAGGTGCTGCGATTTTTAATTTTGTATTAATAATTATTGATTATATAATCAATTATTTTTAATACAAAATTAAATGTACCACTTTACTAGCTTTTTATTTATTCATTTTTACATTAGCCACTGGGGGCAGCCATTTTCATTTGGGGGTGTGTAAATGTCTGAGCAAGACAGTTATACACCTCACTTATGGCAGTCCTGGCCATAAGAGACTGCGGTTGCTGTCCGACCACATCTCTAACATTGAGCCCGCTCTTCCTGCCTCTTAGCTGTGACCTGGGCATGCCCTATGGGCTGTCCAGGTCAGAGCAGTGGGAGGAGATTGCGGCCATATATGTGGAGCCTGCAGTGTAAGCTGCAAGCTGCACATTCCCCGGTCATCGCTTGCACTGCTCAGTGCTCAGTGCGTGCGATGTCAGGAGCTCCCGGAGAAAAGACTCTGGGAGCTGAGGTCCGGGGTGAGTATCTGCGGCTGCAGTGGCTGGGAACGTTGATCTCGGTGATCACAGCTCACAGAAGACACAGCGCTGCGTGGGAGCGTGTGCAAGGTGAGTAGAAGCGTTTGTTGTTTTTTTTTGCATTGAATGTATGGGGGCCATATACACAAGATGGGGCCATATACACAAGATGGGGCCATATACCAGGATGGGGGCATATACCAGGATGGGACCATATACCAGGATGGAGGGGCATAAACCAGGATGGAGGGGCATAAACCAGGATGGTGCCAATTACCTGGATGAAGCCATATACCAGAATGGGGGCATATACCTATGTCAAAATCCTTAATGAAATAGTTATTCCTTATGGCCTGGACAATGGGTTCCATGGATAAAATAAAAATTAATGGGAACAATAGACATTTATTTTACTCATTTATATAGTGTAGATTAAATAGAGGAGGCGCTGGTAGGCTGTTCACTTACAGTAGCTGCGAATTTATAGACAGAGAACCACTATGTGTCCGTAAATATGTGTAGATAAACAGTTTTGTTTTAAATTCGTGCTTAGAAAGTAGTGAGACGGACTCAGGATCTGAGGTGAAAGAAGGTTATTCTTTATTTAGGATTATAAAATGTTTTTGGTTCTTGGTTAAAAATATTTCTCTTATAAAATACACCATTTAAAAATCACAGTTTACAATTTACAATATAAAAAAAATTATATATAGAGGTTATGCTCTTGGTTGTTCGTAGGAAGTGGTCATTTGTTTGCTCAGAGGTGGAGGACCTGTAGAGAAAAGATTAGGTTATTTAGGTCTGACTTGGAGGGTACTTGTCTATGGTAATGAGAAAGTTGCTTTTTAAGTACCTGGTGTGGTGATTCAATGGGTCATTGATTGTAGACGGAGTACCGTATCCACGGGCTCCTGTAGTAGGCTCTGTAGTATAAATGTAGAGATTACTATCTCAAGTGATAGTGCTTATTTAGGGGTTCTGGTAAGTAGTATCTAGTAGATTAAGTACCTGTATGGGTTGGTAGTAGGTGTTTTAATGCGGTCCAAGCCTGAGGTTGCTTGGTTGGTGATGGACGAGATTTAGAGAGCTTGCTGCTCGAGTAGATGTTCCATTTTAGAGGGTTATACAATATATGTTAGAAGAGGTGAGGAACTAGGTACTTAGGTTTAAGGAGGAGAAGGAAAGGGGGGTACTATTACCTGTTGGGGTGCTTGGGTAGAGAATTAGTTAGGTTGTTCTCTTAGAGAATATGTTGTCTTAATTTGCAGGAGCATCCAGGATGTCCTGGAAGGTCTTCAGGTGCACCTGCTATTCCAAAGTACAGGATATGTCCTTAGGTCAGGTCGTTAATTGTCGTGGTCAAGAGGGGGGCTAGTGATATTTTCTTTACGGTAGTGGTACCTGAGAGTAACCTAGAGGGTATTTGTGGCACAGGTTTTTGTGCTATAGGTGCCTGAAAAAGAGATTCTTCCGGTGCCTGAAAAAGGCTCCGTGGGTAGTGAGGGAGATCGTAGATTCTGGCAGTGATGTCTGGCAAGAGAGGGTCAGAGGTGCTGGTAGCGGAGCTCAGAGCGTTCTGGCAGCGGTACCTGGTATCGCGGTGCAGAGTCCGGATGATGGTCACCGCTCTAGGTAATTATAGTTAATTCTGGGTGAGTGATCTGGCTGCGGTGCCTGGTGGGAGGCAGCACAGCGCTCGGTTGTACTCACAGTTTGTAGTGGTGGCAAGTGCGTCCTGCTGAGGGCCACAGCCCCAGGGTTTACTCACAGCCTGGGAGGCGAGCGGGTTTCTCCAGGGGCCGGAGCGAGAGCGGAGTCCCGGCCGGTGACTGCCACTGTCTCGCATAGTTCCGGGTAGGGGGAGGTTCGCGCTTCCTGCAGAAAGCGCGCGAGGACCTGTGTGACATGGTAGCACGTGACACACGTGGTACGGAGGCCTGTTTGCATCTACTGAGCTGGAATAGGACAATTTCCAACGCGTTTCAACAGCAACTGCTGTCTTCTTCAGGGATAGTCCTATCCGGCTGCATAGTGTCCTTATATACCCGGTGGTGATATGGTGCTTGTAGTCCACCAGTCAGTCATTAAACGCAAATAGCTCAATTTCGCTGTTTAGTCCCTTTGGTCTTAGAGTATTTAATTTTAATAAAATCTCCCGATCTCCAGTGTGTTTGTACAGTCTGGATGCCTGTCACTTGGATCCCATGAGTGGATCCATTGTGTTTCTCCAGAAAATGCTTGGAGAGTGGATGGCCTGTGTATTTATTTTTGATATTCCGTAGATGTTCATTAATCCTGATGTTCATGGGTCGTTTGGTTCTTCCCACGTACATCTTTTTGCATGGGCATGTCAAGCCGTAAATAACTCCTGTGGTGGTGCATGTTGTGAAGTCCGTAATGGGGTGTGTTTCTTCGTAATGGCTAACGCTGTTTTGTTTGCGTGTTATTGTCGTTCTGCACATTTTGCATTTTTTTGCATGGGAAGAACCCCTTGATTCTCTGATGGAATGGGGTGTGTGGGCTAGTTGTCTCATAAATTTTTTGATGCCTATATACGCTTGGAATTTGTCTAATTTGGAGTTGTCTTTTTCTTTTATTTATTATAAATCGGACTGCCTGTTTGGAAAATTCCAAATGCGACTCAGGTACAAACCCCCTAAACCCTTCCCAACAGGAAACCCAAACTCCAGTTAACACCCAGAACAGGTTCATACCCCTAAGAACCATTACTGAAACATCCGAAAATCAACCTACCACACCATCTCCAACAAGGAGAAACCCTACCCCACCTAGGAAACCCCCCCCCAACCGCCACAAACTCCCCCTGAACCCACCACCTCACGCCCTTCAGTACGGAAACGCACTAGCAATGTGGATTTTTTTCAGAGGGCCACAAGAAAAAACGCCAAAGAGGCAATAGAGGAGGGAAACTCGCCCAAAAGAAAAGGAATAAACCGAAAGAAATAACCAACAACCGATCCCTCTTTAATCTAAGCCGGCACAATCTAGCACATAGCGAAACCGCTCTACTAAACAAAGGCCTTAAATACGCCCCATCCACCAAATTAGACAAATTCCAAGCGTATATAGGCATCAAAAAATTTATGAGACAACTAGCCCTAAAAAAATATTACACTAAAAAGGAGGGTGAAATGCAAATATGTGAGACAGAAAACTCACCCAAATTCCCACATACCTCCCTAAAAAATAAATCTCACTTCCACCCCATTCAAGAGTATTCAGATGCCTTTAATACCTTTGAGAAAAACGTGACAGACGATATCCGACGACTCAACGACAAAAAATGTCAGAAATTTAAAAACAACCTTACCAAACCCGAAATAAGTGCTATGAAACATCTACAACAAAACAAAGATATTGTCATTCGGCCAGCAGACAAAAGGGGTGGAATAGTGATCTTAGACCGAGAGTACTACCACAAAGAATCATTGCGACTCCTAAGTGACTCTCGAACTTATCAAATCATCCCATCCAATCCAACCAAAACCTACCAAAACGAACTAAAGGCCTTAACAAAAAAGGGACTAAACGCAGGATTTCTCAATAAGAATGAGTATGAATATATCAATATCCAGTATCCCAGATTAGCTGTATTTTATCATCTGCCCAAAATACATAAAGATCAAAAAAAACAAACAGGAAGACCAATTATCTCCGGAATACAATGCCTCACAGCTAACCTCTCAAGACTAGTGGATCACCACCTGCAAGACCTAGTACCAACCCTACCTTCTCATTTGAAAGACAGCAAACATGCAATCGAGATACTAAATGAAATCCCATGGCAAAAACACTATATCCTGGGCACCATGGATA
Organism: Phyllobates terribilis; assembly: GCF_046119375.1. Classification (NCBI taxonomy): domain Eukaryota; kingdom Metazoa; phylum Chordata; class Amphibia; order Anura; family Dendrobatidae; genus Phyllobates; species Phyllobates terribilis. The sequence continues at coordinate 781,215,730 of NW_027362762.1, forward strand.
TAACCTCCCTATATACCAACATCCAACACAAGAAAGGATGTGAGGCCTCCCGCCACTTCCTTCAACAAAAGATGTCCCCAGAACAAAGCACGTTCATTATAGAATGTATGCATTTCATTCTTACACACAACTACTTCCTATACGACGGGGACTACTATTCCCAGCAATGGGGTACCGCCATGGGAACCAGGTTCGCACCTAGTTATGCCAATCTATACATGGGGGAGTGAGAATCTATTTCCATCCACCCAGGGGGCACTCTACAAGCGAACCTGGTCCTATGGCGCAGATTCATAGATGATATCCTCTTTATTTGGTCAGGTGACCAACCCTCCCTAGAAAAATTCCTACAGCAAATAAACACCAATAACTTCTTTCTACAATTCACATCCACTACCAGCACTACCACAATCAACTTCCTAGACCTCAATATCTACATTGAGGACAGTCACATCCGAACCCATATTGTAAACCCACTATTGTAAACCCACTGATGCTAATGGATACATCCCAATGGACAGTTGCCATCTTCCAAAATGGCTTCTCAAGGTCCCAACCAGCCAATACCTACGACTGCATAGAAATTGCTCAAAGTACCACGACTTTGAGGAAGAAGCCAACCAACTTACCAAAAAAATTTTGGAAAAAGGTTACAATGCATAATTTCTGAGTGACACAGTGAACAAAATAGCAACCATACCACGATAAAATCTCCTAAATGTAGCCACTACTACCAAACCCAAACAGAATAAATGCAATATAAATATCCCCATCATTACCCCATACTGTTCAAACACCTATCTTTTCAAAAGAATTCTAGAGAAACATTGGAACATACTAAAAGACGATAAAATAATTGGGGACCAGATGACTAATAGACCAAACTTTATATTTAAAAAGGCCCGAAACTTGGGGTCAATCATAGCACCCACTACAAAAAAACACCAATTAAATAACCAGCCACACACCCCATTCCATCAGAGAATCAAGGGGTTCTTCCCATGCAAAAAATGCAAAATGTGTAGAACGACAGTAACACGCAAACAAAACAGCGTTAGCCATTACAAAGAAACACACCCCATCACGGACTTCATAACATGCACCATCACAGGAGTTATTTACGGCTTGACATGCCCATGCAAAAAGATGTACGTGGGAAGAACCAAACGACCCATGAACATCAGGATTAATGAACATCTACGGAATATCAAAAATAAATACACAGACCATCCACTCTTCAAGCATTTTCTGGAGAAACACAATGGATACACTCATGGGATCCAAGTGACATGCATCCAGACTGTACAAATGTAGCGCCCCGAGGGTTCGGCCGCTACAGGGGTATTGCACCTCAGACCAGAGGTGTGATATTCCACTCCCAGGTAAGGATGGAGTATGGACCAGGGCTCAGTTAGCTGCATACAGCACACACACCCCATTTCCGAGGGACAGCTCAACGGTGCTCCCACTAGACAGAAGTGCAGGCACGACCGACTATGTCCCTGTCTGGAGTGGGGAGGGGGGTGGAACGCCCAGTGCTGTAGGGGCAGATAGGGGTTGGTTCTTGAGCGTAGGAAGGAGCTCATTGGTTGCTGGTCACCTGGGCTCATGGTCAGAGGGAGGTATAAAAGGTGGGCACCATCTTAGTTCTAAGTCAGTTCAGCCAGAGGAGAAGACAGGGAGTAGAGGCTCTGTAGGAGCTCTACTCCAGGAGGGCCTAGTGAGAGGCCGAGGAGGAGGTGAAGGGGAGCTGGGATTTTGGCTCATCTCAGCTCCAAGAGAACGGAACAGAAAGGAACAGAGAAAGAGAAGGAGAGACAGAGAAACAGAAGGGCTCAGGAACAAGAAGGTGGAAGGGACCCTAAGAACCCACGAGAATCCAGGGTGAAGGATCAGGCAGATTAAGGGTACCGGATCCCAAGTTGGTGGAGGAGAAACTACCCTCAGCCAAAGACCGGTCATCGTGATCATTTATTGGTGCGATACCTCATCAAACCTGCTAGGAAGGCACCATATAGGACAGCGGAGGACGGGGCCCACATTTAACCGCACAAGTCCGCGGCAGCTGGACAAAAGTGGGTCACTGGTGAGGCAGGTCAGAGAAAGGATTAAAGGGGGTCCTGTGCCATGCTCCTGAACTGCCTGGGAGTTGACCGAGCCCCACACCTGGTGGACGCAGCACGGCTTGGGCGGTCACTACGTGTACAGAAGTGACCCGGAGTACCTGAACTGTGAGTAAAAGACATTGGACTACAGTACACTGTCTGTGTGCTCTTTCGTTCCTCCAGCACTATCAGCACGGGGACTCTCACCACCATCACTCCCACCATCCACTACACTGCCCTGGGGCCGCACTCTTCCCGTGGGGAGTCACACCATCCCAGCTGCATTCATCATCGGCCCCAGCGGACTGCCTTGCAGCGGCGGTTCCTAATAACCGCAATCCACGGGTGGCGTAGTCGGACATTATCTGAAGTGCGTAACAGACTACCATTGGTCTGACCACCCTAAGCCGCGGAACCGGGCCGCCACCACTACCCCCATCATTCCCCTATCGCCCGGATCCGCGTGCCCCACGGCCCAGGGGGCGAGTCACAAACACACTGGAGATCGGGAGATTTTATTAAAACCATGTCAAAAACAGAAAGCCAGTGGATTTTTAAATTAAGCACTCTAAGACCAAAGGGACTAAGCAGCGAAATTGAGCTATTTGCGTTTAATGACTGACTGGTGGATTACAAGCACCATATCACCACAGGGTATATAAGGACACTATGCAGCCGGATAGGACTATCCCTGAAGAAGACAGCAGTTGCTGTTGAAATGCGTTGGAAATTGTCCTATTCCAGCTCAGTAGATGCAAACAGGCCTCCGTACCACGTGTGTCACGTGCTACCACGTCACACAGGTCCTCGAGCGCTTTCTGCAGGGAGCGCGAACCTCCCCCTACCCGGAACTACGCGAGACAGCGGCAGTCACCGGCCGGGACTCCGCTCTCGCTCCGGCCCCTGGAGAAACCCGCTCGCCTACCAGACTGTGAGTAAACCCTGGGGCTATGGCCCTCAGCAGGACGCACTTGCCACCGCTACAAATTGTGAGTACAACAGAGCGCTGTGCTGCCTCCCACCAGGCACCGCAGCCAGATCACTCACCCACAATTAACTATACTTACCTAGAACGGTGACCATCATCCGGACTTTGCACCGCAATACCAGGTACCGCTGCCAGAAAGCTCTGAGCTCCGCTACCAGCACCCCTGACCTTCTCTTACCAGATATCACTGCCAGAATTTATGATCTCCCTCACTACCCACGGAGCCTTTTTCAGGCACCGGAAGAATCTCAAGACCCTATAGCACAAAAACCTGTGCCACAAATACCCTCTACCAGGTTACTCTCAGGTACCACTACCGTAAAGAAAATATCACTAGCCCCCCTCTTGACCACGACAATTAACGACCTGACCTAAGGACATATCCTGTACTTTGGAATAGCAGGTACACCTGAAGACCTTCCAGGACATCCTGGATGCTCCTGCAAATTAAAATAACATATTCTCTAAGAGAACAACCTAACTAATTCTCTACTCAAGCACCCCAACAGGTAATAGTACCCCCCTTTCCTTCTCCTCCTTAAACCTAAGTTCCTCACCTCTTCTAACATATATTGTATAACCCTCTAAAATGGAACATCTACTCGAGCAGCAAGCACTCTAAAGCTCGTCCATCACCAACCAAGCAACCTCAGGCTTGGACCGCATTAAAACACCTACTACCAACCCATACAGGTACTTAATCTACTAGATACTACTTACCAGAACCCCTAAATAAGCACTATCACTTGAGATATTAATCTCTACATTTATACTACAGAGCCTACTACAGGAGCCCGTGGATAAGGCACTCCGTCTACAATCAATGACCCATTGAATCACCACACCAGGTACTTTAAAAGCAACTTTCTCATTACCATAGACAAGTACCCTCCGAATCAGACCTAAAAAACCTAATCTTTTCTCTACAGATCCTCCACCTCTGAGCAAACAAACGACCACTTCCTACGAACAACCAAGAGCATAACCTCTATATATATATTTTTTTATATTGTAAATTGTAAACTGTGATTTTTAAACGGTGCATTTTATAAGAGAAATATTTTTAACCAAGAACCAAAAACATTTTATAATCCTAAATAAAGAATAACCTTCTTTCACCTCAGATCCTGAGTCCGTCTCACTACTGTCTAAGCGCGAATTTAAAACAAAACTTTTCATTTACAGTTAGGTCCATATATATTTGGACAGAGACAACATTTTTCTAATTTTGGTTCTAGACATTACCACAATGAATTTTAAACAAAACAATTCAGATGCAGTTGAAGTTCAGACTTTCAGCTTTCATTTGAGGGTATTCACATTAAAATTGGATGAAGGGTTTAGGAGTTTCAGCTCCTTAACATGTGCCACCCTGTTTTTAAAGGGACCAAAAGTAATTGGACAATTGACTCCAAGGCTATTTCATGGACAGGTGTGGGCAATCCCTTCATTATGTCATTCTCAATTAAGCAGATAAAAGGCCTGGAGTTGATTTGAGGTGTGGTGCTTGCATTTGGAAGGTTTTTCTGTGAAGTAAACATGCGGTCAAAGGAGCTCTCCATGCAGGTGAAACAAGCCATCATTAAGCTGCAAAAACAGAAAAAACCCATCCGAGAAATTGCTACAATATTAGGAGTGGCAAAATCTACAGTTTGGTACATCCTGAGAAAGAAAGAAAGAACTGGTGAACTCATCAATGCAAAAAGACCTGGGCGCCCACGGAAGACAACAGTGGTGGATGATCGGAGAATAATCTCCATGGTGAAGAGAAACCCCTTCACAACAGCCAACCAAGTGAACAACACTCTCCAGGAGGTAGGCGTATCAATATCCAAATCTACCATAAAGAGAAGACCGCATGAAAGTAAATACAAAGGGTTCACTGCACGGTGCAAGCCACTCATAAGCATCAAGAATAAAAAGGCTAGACTGGACTTTGCTAAAAGACATCTAAAAAACCAGCACAGTTCTGGAAGAACATTCTTTGGACAGATGAAACCAAGATCAACCTCTACCAGATTGATGGAAAGAGAAAAGTATGGCGAAGGCGTGGTACAGATCATGATCCAAAGCATACCACATCATCTGTAAAATACGGCAGAGGCAGTGTGATGGCTTGGGCATGCATGGCTGTCAGTGGCACTGGGTCACTAGTGTTTATTGATGATGTGACACAGGACAGAAGCAGCCGAATGAATTCTGATGTATTCAGAGCCATACTGTGTGCTCAGATCCAGCCAAATGCAGCCAAACTGATTGGTCGTCGTTTCATACTACAGATGGACAATGACCCAAAACATAAAGCCAAAGCAACCCAGGAGTTTATTAAAGCAAAGAAGTGGAAGTCAGTCATCTGATCTCAACCCAATTGAGCATGCATTTCACTTTTTAAAGACTAAACTTCAGACAGAAAGGCCCACAAACAAACAGCAACTGAAAACCACCGAAGTGAAGGCCTGGCAGAGCATCAAAAAGGAGGAAACACAGCGTCTGGTGATGTCTATGAGTTCAAGACTTCAGGCAGTCATTGCCAACAAAGGGTTTTCAACCAAGTACTAGAAATTAACATTTTATTTACAATTATTTAATTTGTCCAATTACTTTTGGTCCCTTTAAAAACAGGGTGGCACATGTTAATGTGCTGAAACTCCTAAACCCTTCATCCAATTTTAATGTGGATACCCTCAAATGAAAGCTGAAAGTCTGAACTTCAACTGCATCTGAATTGTTTTGTTTAAAATTCATTGTGGTAATGTCTAGAACCAAAATTAGAAAAATGTTGTCTCTGTCCAAATATATATGGACCTAACTGTATATAGTGCCATTAATTCCCTAGCGCTTTACAGACATTATTGGCACTGTCCCCATTGGGGCTCACAATCTAGATTCCCCATCAATATGTCTTTGGAGTGAAGTAGGAAACCGGACAACGGAGGAAACCCACGCAAACATGAGGAGAACATACAAAGTCCTTGCAGATGTTGTCCTTGGACACCCTTTGTCTGTTGCTATTAGTGATAACAAAGGGGTCTAAGAGAACTCTGTTAATATACACCCTGGCAGAGGGCTCTGAGTATAGTACTTAAATAGCTGAAAGTATATTTCCATCCAACTGCTTCCAATACTGAGAAGGCGCATGACCAATTAGTGCAGTCAAACCTTCTCGGCATCCAGCAAGAGTATTACAGAGGGCAGTTTTTGAGATTCAGTATAATGAAAAATATTTAAAACTCTTCTAGTATTTTGGGGGCTTGACAATCTTTTATTAAACCTACTTTGTCTTTATTAATTCTGGTATGATCTATATTTTAAGATTTTATTAGTGAGAGACGTCAGACTGAAGTTTTGAGGGTTATCAGGAACTTTCCCTGCTTTGGCTAATGTGACTATTAGTGCTGATTGATTTTCTTTGGGAAAGTTCCCATTTTTTATGGCCATCTGATAAACATTATATAAGGATGGGGTTGATGCTGATCTAAAAGCATTGTAATAATTATTAGTCAGGGCATCTGGGCCTTGATGAGAATGTTGGTCTTGCATGAGAAATTTATTTTCATCAACTATGTGAATTTAGATTATCTAATTGTTTTTATTATTATTTTAGGGATTTTAAATTTTTGTACGAAGGTTTTGATTTGTGTTTGTTGCTTTGAAGGGATCATTGTTTAAATTTAAGATGTATAGTGATGAAGAATACAATTCTTTCAATTTTTTAGTGATATCTTTAGGATTAAAAACCTACTTTTGATGGGTGAGATATGCCTGACAGGTATTGCATTCTTGCTTTACTATACTGAGCTTTAAAATGTAATTTGTTAGTGACTCGCCCCCTGGGCCGTGGGGCACGCGGAACCGGGCGATAGGGAGACGTTGGGGGTAGTAGTGGTGGCGGCCCGGTCCCGCGGCTCAGGGTGGTCAGGCCAATGGTAGTCTGCTATGCGCTCCACATAATGTCCGACTACGCCACCCGTGGATTGCGGTTATTAGGAACCGCCGCTGCAAGGCAGTCCGCTGGGGCTGATGATGGGTGCAGCTGAGGTGATGTGACTCCCCACGGGAAGAGTGCAGCCCCAGGGCAGTGTAGTGGATGTTGGGAGTGATGGTAGTGAGAGTCCCAGTGCCGGAGGAGCGAAAAAGCACACAGACAACGTACTGCAGTCCAGCGTCTTTACTCACGGTTAATATCCAAGTCACTTCAGCTGGCAATGACTGCCCGAGCCGTGCTGCATCCACCAGGTGTGGGGCTCGGTCAACTCCCAGGCAGTTCAGGAGCATGACACAGGACCCCCTTTTATCCTTTCTCTGGCCTGCCTCACCAGTGACCCACTTTTGTCCAGCTGCCGCGGACCTGTGCGGTTAAACGTGGGCCCCGTCCTCCGCTGTCCTATATGGTGCCTTCCTAGCAGGTTTGATGAGGTGTCGCACCAATATATGATCACGACGACCGGTCTTTGGCTGAGGGTTGTTTCTCCTCCACCAACTTGGGATCCGGTACCCTTAATCTGCCTGACCCTGCACCCTGGATTCTCGTGGGTTCTTAGGGTCCCTTCCACCTTCTTGTTCCTGAGCCCTTCTGTTTCTCTGTCTCTCCTTCTTTGCAGTTCCTTTCTGCTCCTGTTCCTTTCTCTTGGAGCTGAGATGAGCTAGAATCTCAGCTCCCCTTCACCTCCTCCTCGGCCTCTTCTCTAGGCCCACTTCTCCTTCTCCTCTCAGGCCCCGGCCTCTTCCCTACGCCTGCCTCTGGAGCAGCACTCAGCCTGAGCTGCTGCTCCCTGTCAGCTCTCCTCTCCTCACAGACTGAACGAACCTAGATCTAAGATGGTGCCCACCTTTTATACCTCCTTCTAGCCATGAGCCCAGGTGACCAGCAACCAAAGGGCTCCTACCTACGCTCAGGAACCGCCCCCTATCTGCCCCTACAGCACTGGGTGTTCCACCCCTCCCTCCCCACTCCAGCAGGGACATGGTCGGTCGTGCCTGCACTTCTGTCAAGAGGGAGCACCGTTGAGCTGTCCCTGGGAAATGGGGTGTGTGTGCTGCATGCAGCTAACTGAGCCCTGGTCCATACTCCATCCTTACCCGGGAGTGGAATATCACACCTCAGGTCTGAGGTGCAATACCCCTGTAGCGGCCGAGCCCTCGGGGCGCTACATTCCCCCCTGGTAAAGCACAGCACGTCCTCGGGCTGGAAAAGAGCAAAAACAGGTAATTACAGGACATGCAAACTTTTTTAAAACTTTTCACATTTAGAAACAGACAATACGGTTCAGTTCCCTTTATGGGACATACTTTTCTTTTCACTAGACATTATAGAAAACTTTTTCAATACTTCCGGAACTCTTTTGTATAAAACATTATAGCAAACTTTCACATGACTATTTAGCAGCATATAAAACCTTTTCACATGAAACATTTTTTTAAGTAAAGCACATTCTTGGATCCTGGCGGCGGTGCAACTTGCGACCAGATGTTCTTTCTTTTTAAAGTTGCAACAGTCCATTTTAACTTTGAGGTAGACGTTGCGGTTCTTGTATAAAACCAGTAGGGGGCGCTTTAAGAAGCGCAACTATATACATGGGATTGGCCGTTCCCAGTCCTCGGCCGATGGGGATAGGGGAATGGCTGCTCACAGTCCTCAGCCTGTTAGGGGTAGAGGGATGGCTGCTCACAGTCCTCAGCCTGGCTACTTAGGGGATAGGGGATAACGTTCACACAGTTCTATATCAGTCCCAACGGGGACCACACTTCACTCTGTAACAGTCCCACACAGTTCCTTTGCACCCTTACGGGTAACTACTTACAATGCCACTTGACCGTTCACTGGTAACGGTGTCTTCGTGACGCTCCTTCTTCCTCCTCATACGGATCTTCAGGCCCGTCCGGGCCCTCCTGGTACTCAGCGTCCGAGTAGTGTTGTTCCTCCTCCTCTACTACTCGGCGGACTTGTAGGGCGTACCATCCCTTCACGCCTTGGTGTCGGGTGTAAGACACCACATCCCCTGGAAACAGATCTCGCCCTCGATGACCCTCCGGCAGGTGGCTCTCCACATCTCTCCTCGTCACGAACACATCGCTGATGGTCTCAGGGTCTCGGATGAAACCGCAGCCATGTTCCATGTGAAATTTCACGACAGTCCCGGTGACTCGGGGACCGCGGGCAGCTCGGGGATCTCGTCGGGCCTTCATCTTCTGCTCCGCACTTTGGGCCTGCAGCTTCTCCTGTTTCATGCGCCGCTCCCGCTGCTCCCTCTCGAACACCTCCAGCTGTAGGCGGCAGTACTCCCGTCGACGGGCGGCGTGCGGGGGCGCTAGGCCTTGCGACCGGGCCTGCGGTGGCGGTTGGCTGAGCACGCCCGGGGTCAGAGGGCACGGCGTGGGGCGGGGCTCGCTGGCAGCGTCAACGGCCTGGGGGCTGGTTGATGGCGGTGAGGGCACAGTGTCAACAGCGGGTCCCGGTGCGTGGGGCTCCGCGACGGGGTGCAGGGGCAGGTCGGCGGCCCTAGGATTCGGTGCAGGGGCGTCTCCGTTACCTGCCTCTGCTGTCGCGGCCTCCTCCGCGGCGTCGTCCTCGGCCTCCGCTCGGCCCTCACTGGCTGGTGCGCTGCTTGTTGCTGGCGCCTTCGGCTGCAGGATCACAGCCCGCCGGGCCACTTCCTCCTTCCATCCGGCGATCACTTCTTGCTGCGCCCGGACCATCCTCCGATCCAGTTCTTACAGCGCCGCCCGTGTGTATTCGGGATCCTCCTTGGGGAGATGGGCTAACAGCTCGGTGAGGCTGCATGGTGGTGTTGCTTGCAGCAGGCCCTTTACCAGGGTACCGGCACTGATTTCCCCCTCCATCTCCGGGTGCGGCCTGGCCAGACTGATCCAGACCGCGCCCTGCCCCACAGTTTTCTTCTCTTTCCGCCCCCAGAGGGGGTGGTCCTGGGGCATTCTGCTGACAATCACTTTCAGGGGCAGCCCCCCCCATGTTGATGGACATCTCCACTGCTGCATTCATGGCTGGTGGGGGCGGGCTTCTTCTTTGGCGCCATTCTGGGACCTGGCCCACGATGGGAGGTGGCTTCCTGCTGTCTTTTGGTGCGCCCATTATGGCGTCCGCTCTGCCAGGGCGGGAAAGACGGATGAAGATGGCGGGAAACGGTCCAAGATGGCGTCTGATGGCGGGAATCGGCTCCGGATGGCGGGAAACGACTCCGGACGGCGGGAAACTTCTTTTTAAGGTACATGTGTAATTCTCTTCAGGCACGCAATACCCGTTTGTGGCGGGTTGGTCACGATCCTGCCGACTACGCCAAAGCTGACTCGCCCCCTGGGCCGTGGGGCACGCGGAATGGGGTGATAGGGAGACGTTGGGGGTAGTAGTGGTGGCGGCCCGGTCCCGCGGCTCAGGGTGGTCAGGCCAATGGTAGTCTGCTATGCGCTCCACATAATGTCCGACTACGCCACCCGTGGATTGCGGTTATTAGGAACCGCCGCTGCAAGGCAGTCCGCTGGGGCTGATGATGGGTGCAGCTGAGGTGATGTGACTCCCCACGGGAAGAGTGCAGCCCCAGGGCAGTGTAGTGGATGTTGGGAGTGATGGTAGTGAGAGTCCCAGTACCGGTAGTGCCGGAGGAGCGAAAAAGCACACAGACAACGTACTGCAGTCCAGCGTCTTTACTCACGGTTAATATCCAAGTCACTTCAGCTGGCAATGACTGCCCGAGCCGTGCTGCGTCCACCAGGTGTGGGGCTCGGTCAACTCCCAGGCAGTTCAGGAGCATGGCACAGGACCCCCTTTTATCCTTTCTCTGGCCTGCCTCACCAGTGACCCACTTTTGTCCAGCTGCCGCGGACCTGTGCGGTTAAACGTGGGCCCCGTCCTCCGCTGTCCTATATGGTGCCTTCCTAGCAGGTTTGATGAGGTGTCGCACCAATATATGATCACGACGACCGGTCTTTGGCTGAGGGTTGTTTCTCCTCCACCAACTTGGGATCCGGTACCCTTAATCTGCCTGACCCTGCACCCTGGATTCTCGTGGGTTCTTAGGGTCCCTTCCACCTTCTTGTTCCTGAGCCCTTCTGTTTCTCTGTCTCTCCTTCTTTGCAGTTCCTTTCTGCTCCTGTTCCTTTCTCTTGGAGCTGAGATGAGCTAGAATCTCAGCTCCCCTTCACCTCCTCCTCGGCCTCTTCTCTAGGCCCACTTCTCCTTCTCCTCTCAGGCCCCGGCCTCTTCCCTAGGCCTGCCTCTGGAGCAGCACTCAGCCTGAGCTGCTGCTCCCTGTCAGCTCTCCTCTCCTCACAGACTGAACGAACCTAGATCTAAGATGGTGCCCACCTTTTATACCTCCTTCTAGCCATGAGCCCAGGTGACCAGCAACCAAAGGGCTCCTACCTACGCTCAGGAACCGCCCCCTATCTGCCCCTACAGCACTGGGTGTTCCACCCCTCCCTCCCCACTCCAGCAGGGACATGGTCGGTCGTGCCTGCACTTCTGTCTAGTGGGAGCACCGTTGAGCTGTCCCTGGAAATGGGGTGTGTGTGCTGCATGCAGCTAACTGAGCCCTGGTTCATACTCCATCCTTACCCGGGAGTGGAATATCACACCTCAGGTCTGAGGTGCAATACCCCTGTAGCGGCCGAGCCCTCGGGGCGCTACATTAGCTCTGTTGCTTTGGGAGTACAGTGCTTTTATCTTCCTTAGATTTTTTATTTCGTATTCATACACAAGGTGATTTTTAATTTATGTTTGACTAAATGTAGTTGCTTAGTTATTGTGGATATTTGCCGTCTTTTATTAATAGTTTCTAACTTTATAGTAAAAGGTTTAATTTTTTATTTCTCTCTTTTTGGATTAAAGGTCTCAGTCCAATAAATGTCCCTTTTATGTATGGACAGGCTTTGCGCTAGCTACTCTGATTATCAAGTCCCATGGGAGTGCTGGCCCTCACTGTATAATTCTTGTACAGGCATATGGACCTACACAGGGGCTCTGGGGTGAGTACTTGGAGTAGTTGCTGGCCATTGAAGCAGACTGGCAAGAATGATCAGGTCACCAGGTCAGAACCAGGAAGTAGGACAAGGGCAAAATCATAAATCAGAAGAATCAGTAAATGGGCCGAAGTCAGAACGAGAAAAACACAGGTTGAACAGAAACTAAGCAACGGAAGTGAACCATAGCAAATAAAACTATAACTGGCAAATCCCAGCCAGTAAGCTGGGAGTATTAGAAGGGTGTGGTGCTGTCCGGTTGGCCACAGCAGGGAGCTAATTACTCCACTGGACAGTATACACACCCATACTGCCAGATGGAATGGCGCTAGACAAGTCTCTGTGGCTGAACAAAGCCAGCACTGCCCACATCTTCTGGTGCTGACATTTTCTCCATCACCAGCACTGCCCACAGAATGAATAAGACAGCACCTGCTGACAGAAGCAGATGTCCTTGGAGCAGATTCAGGTGGAGAAGTGACAGGTATTTCCTATCACAAGGACGGGGGATTACTGATTTTGGAGGGGAATAACCATGTAATTTCAAGTATAAACACAACTAAAGCTTTCTTTATCTTGTTAACCATTTTAATTAAAAAAATAATATTCTACACCAAACATTGAAATTACTTTTTATTCAACTCTCCAATTACTTTTGATCATACTGTATAAAAATGGAGACACCATGTAAATGAGACTGCAATACCTAAATGGTCAAAGCAATATTTTTGTTATACATACTGAATTATAGCTAAGAATCTACACTTCAATTATATATCTCTGGCTCAACACATAGTTCAATCATAGTATATGAAAACTGTGTCACCATTGTGTTTTCCTAATATTTCTGAACCCAACGGTATACGTGACTTGAGGTTTTTTTTAAAGAGAGAGAGCTGTTAATTTACCAGTTAATGGGTATTAATTTGACAAGAAAAAATTCATTAGAAAATAGCACATAGATGTTTTTAATGAATGGTATGTCAAAATATGCAGAGAATTTATTGAAACAGTTTTTGTAATAAAAGCCCATCAAGTTATTTTCGAATGTGAAATAAAACACACAATTATCTAATCCTGTATCTGCCTGCATCATTTTAAAGAGGAAATGTCATTATATGGTTATTATTTCAACAAGCTTTGTATAAATCAATAGTACATGTTATTATAGGAAACTTTGTAATACTTTGTATCAGAAAAGTATGCTTCTTTCTCTTATGAGCCACTTCTTTTCCTCCCCGTACTCTGTGACCTTATTATCTACTCTTAAAAACAGCTAAAATTAATTTTGGTCAAAACAAGATGGACTGACAGCTTACTGAAGAATCAAATTACTGACAAAGGTTATGCACCAGATGGTGATGCAACTTCTAGATAGTAATTTATCTTTTCCCTCAGCTGGATTCACAGTCACACACTCAGTTCTCTTGTATAATGACCTCTATGCTGCTTCTGTCCGTGTGCTACAGAAGAACAGGAGGAATCCATCTGTCTGTGCAGCGTATATGAGGTATCATAGTACCGTATTTTCCGGCGTATAAGACGACTTTTTAACCCCTGAAAATCTTCTCAAAAGTCATGAGTCTTCTTATACGCTGTGTGTCATCTTATAGGGCGTATACCCTTATAGTCTGAATGTTGGGGGAGGAGGGGGTATATATATATATGATGTGTGGGATGTAGGGGGAGCGGTAGCCATGGAGGAGCGGGGGCACAGGAGGCAGCAGCTGCCTGCTGCAGTCTACACTGTCCCCGCTGCTAAAGAAAATGAATATTCACGCTCCTTAATAGCGGCACACAGTGTAGCCGCAGCGCGGCTCCTGCTGCTGCCGGAAACGCCTGTGCCCGCTGTTAAAGGGCATGAATATTCAACCTCTCTCCATGCCCATGGGCGTGGGGAGGGGTGAATATTCATGCCCTTTAATAGCGGGCACACTCGATCGCCCGGCAGCAGCAGGAGCCGCGCTGCTGCTACACTGTGTGTCGCTATTAAGGAGCATGAAGTCACTGCTCCCCGCGGACACAGTCCTCGCGTGGGGAGCAGTGACTTCCAGCAGCTGATCTCTCCTTGTGAGCCGCGCATGGTAGTGACGCCATGCGCAGCTCACATGGCGAGATCAGTGCGGGCAGACAGGACGCAGTGCTGGAGGAGAGAAGAAAGGTGAGTAGGAGTGTTTATTTTTTTTGTGTGCAGCATGATGGGGATTAGGGGGACCATGCATACCAAAATAAGGATGAGGGGGCATACATAACAGGATAAAGGTGAGGGGGGCATACATACCAGGATAAAGATGAGGGGGGCATACATACCAGGATAAAGATGAGGGGGCCATACATACCAGAATAAGGATGAGGGGCCATACATACCAGGATAAGGATGAGGGGTGCCATGCATACTAGGATAGGGATTAGGGGTGCCATGCATACCAGGATAGGGATGAGGTGTGCCATGCATACCAGGACAGGGATGAGGGGTGCCATGCATACCAGGACAGGGATGAGGGGTGCCATGCATGCCAGGACGGGTATGAGGGGTGGCATGCATACCAGGACAGGGATGAGGGGTGCCATGCATACCAGGATGGGGATTGCTGTGCCATGCATACCAGGATAGGGATTAGGGATGCCATGCATACCAGGATAGGGATGAAGGGTGCCATGCATACCAGGACAGGGATAAGAGGTGCCATGCATACCAGGATAGGGATGAGGGGTGCCATGCATACCAGTAGAAGGATGAAGGGTGCCATGCATACCAGGATGGAGGGGTTCCATGCATACCAGGATAGGGATGAGGGGTGCCAAGCATACCAGGACAGGGATGAGGGGTGCCATACATACTAGGATAAGGCTGAGGGGGCATACATACCAGGATAAAGATGAGGGGGCCATACATACCAGGATAAGGATGAGGGGCCATAAATACCAGGATAAGGATGAGGGGTGCCATGCATACCAGGATAGGGATGAGGGGTGCCATGCATACCAGGATAGGGATGAGGGGTGCCATGCATACCAGGATAAGGATGAGGGGTGCCATGCATACCAGGATGGTGGGGTTCCATGCATACCAGGATAGGGATGAGGGGTGCCATGCATACCAGTATAGGGATGAGGGGTGCTATGCATATCAGTATAAGGATGGGGGGTGCCATGCATACCAGGATGGAGGGGTTCCATTCATACCAGGATAGGGATGAGGGGTGCCATGCATACCAGTATAGGGATGAGGGGTGCTATGCTTACCAGTATAAGGATGAGGGATGCCAGGCATACCAGGATGGGAGTGGAGGTCACGTATAAAAGGAAGGGGGAGGGGGCATATATACCAGGATGGGGGATATTGTCAGAATTGGGGGACATTACCCTTATATCAGTGTCAGCAGAAGACCCCCTCCCCATTAAAAGTGCTTCGTAAACACATTTTTTGCTTACATTTTTTTCTATTTTCCTCCTCTAAAACCTAGGTGCGTCTTATGGTCCGGTGCGTCTTATAGCCCAAAAAATATGGTATTTATGGTAATTTATAAGCCTTGCCTATCTCTAAGACTATCAGAGCGGTAGCACATCCCTGTGGCCCGCCCTTGTATCCCATAACTGGTACCTCCTTCTCTGCCTCTCTGATCTCGCTCCAGAGGACTGCAGTGACGAGGTGAGGGGGCGCTTCACCGGGAAAGTGTAAGTGAAGCAAGCTGCAGGTGTCTGGGACGCCCGGAGTATGGAAAAAAGAGAAAGAGCGGTGTTGCGCCCAGAAAAACACACCTCTTTCACTTGCCTGGCCCACCCTTGTATTACCTCCTTCTCTGCCTCTCAGATCTCGCTCCTGAGGACTGCAGTGAAGCAGCGCAGGCGCGCATGTGCGAGATCTTGTACACTTCTTATACACCCAGTCGTCTTATACTCCTGAAAATACGGTACTTAGTTTAGCCATTTATTCATTTTAGATGATGAGACAACCTCTTTAATCCAATATGCTAATTAAGTGCTTACTGCTCTACTGGCGTGACTGATCTTTTAAGTGCACTCTTCCTCTTATAGCTTTTGCATGCCTTACCATCACCCTCTCTTTTGGCTGACAGCAAGCACTGTCTGCAGCACTGTTAATCAAGGTAGAGGCAGGTGGCTAGGCATATCTATGCGGTGGTAGGAATTGTGAACTTAAAGAGGACCTTTTGTCAAATTTTTCTTGTTGAACAGGATACACAATTTTTTTTTATTTTGCCACACCTTTGTGAATATATTAGCAATTAAAGTATTTGGTATCTAATAAGTTAACTTTTGTTAAGTCCAAGTTGGTGTTATCGAAGGGGGTGTGTACTTCTTCTCCCTGTATGATGTTGACCAATCATAAACAAGCAGACACAGGAGAAAAACAACAAGCCCCTGCCATAGTTTAATGCAGGTTTCTCAGTGTGGAAGATGAAATCACACTTATTTTTGATGTGCTCAGGGCAATTTGTAACCGTTTTGCAGTGAGGGCAGGCAATCACTACGGCTCACACAGGAGCAGTCAGAAGATACCTCAGTGAAACTCTCTAACATCTCAACAACAGGGAAGAGAAATAAAAAAAAAAAAAAAAAATGTTTTATTCCATTCTGCAAAAACGCTGCAGAAACGCTTAAAAAACGCATGGTAGAAGGCCTGCCATGTTCCCCAATGATAATCCGCATGCGCTGTGCACATGCTGCGGAAATTTCTGCTGCGGATTATCATTGCGGAAAAAAACGCAGCACTACCAATTATTTTGCGGAAGCTCTGCGTTTTCACCGCCATTGACTTGCATTGGAACGCATGGATTCCGCATCACTGTATATGTAGATGCGCATTCCATGCGTTCCAATGTGCAGATGGTACCCGGGTGTGGAGGACAGGAGACTCTCCTCCGGACCCGGGTACCATAGAACCTGTGAAAAAAAGAATAAAATAAAAAATAAATGTTATATTTACCTTCTGACGGCCCCCGCTGAGCTAGTCCTCCCATGCTGGCAGATTGCGGGGGACTGAAGGACCTGCGGTGATGTCATAGTCATGTGACGGGTCACGCGATGCTGACGTCGGCAGGTCCTTCAGTGTAAAGCGATCTGCCGGAAGCCAGGACGGAGCGAAGCAAGACTCCGGGGGCCATCGGAAGAGAAGTATAGATTTATTTTTTTATTTTTAAACATTCTTTTACGGTCACACTATATAAATCCATGCCGTTTGCATGGATTTATATAGTGTGACCAAGTTGTCAAGCACTTTCCAAGTGATGCTAAAATCGCTTGGAAAGCGCTTGTCAACCCGCATGCGGAAATGCATGTGAAGAACGCTTCACATCCGCAAGTCCCTGGCAGGAAAAACGCATGTACAATCCGCATTTCTGCATCGTGGGCACATAGCCTTACATTGTGTGTCCAGTTCAGCCAGAAAAAAATTGGTGAAAAGCTCACTTTAACAGCTTGGTCAAAAGTGCATCTAACACCTACTTAGCATATTGGTTTAAAGATGATTTTCAGCATAGTAGAGGGACAGATTACTAAATGATTTTTATAGTGGCTAAGTCTTCTAGATGGCTACTGTATGTGGTGAGGTTTTTTTTTTTTTTACACAATTCTACAGTGCTGATATTAATGGCAATGGTCTACAGCACCTTGTGCGTACGTCATCATGATGTGTATGTGATAATTACCACATCCTTATTAGTGCCAAAAACAACATAGTGCACAAAACTGAACTTCCTGACACCTGCTGCCATTCTTGAAATTTAAGGAACTTTAGCATTACTTTGGCAGTAAAATCTAAACTGTCAGATTCAATAATTTACTTTACTCAAGTGTTGTAATTCTTAAGAAATACCAGAATTTGTCACAATTCTTCATTTAGATTTGTGATGTAGTGAACGCCGCCACTTGCCATGAATTTAACGAGTGGCCACTTTGTCGGAGACGGGTGCAATTGATTTGAGAATGAAAAAAGTCGCATAATTTTAGCACAGTCATTGGTTGTGCCCAAATGATGCTACTTTTCAAAGCTTTTTATACCAAAGTACTGGTGTAAAAGCTTTGATATATCAGGTCTATTGGATAGTTACCAGTTATTACCATTTCTTCAATTCATACAAAGCTGTATAGATAAGTTGAGCTGAAGTAAATTCTGGGAAAATAGTTGCTTTTTAGGGTATTCACAGCATTTTTTCAGAGGGATTCATAAAATGGATTAAAGGGAAAATGTCATGTAAAAATAACGCTATTAACCTGCAGATATGGGATTAGTCTGCAGATTAAAAGCGTTCTGACACTGTGCGGTGCTGGCACTGAGAGTCCCACTGCCAGGAGGAAATTAACTTTATTCCCCCTCAGCAGCATTCGGCTTCCAGTCATATGGGTGGCACCGGCCTTGTTTCAGTGACGGCTCTGTGCATAGAGAGCTTCGGCTGTAACCGCACCCCCGGCATTGACTGACAGCAGGCTCATCATTAGAGCCCCGGCTTTTCCATTTATCTGAAAATACACACTTCCGTTAAAATTCGAGGTTTTTGTTGTGTAAAAAAATCATACCAAAAATAATAATTTCAGAACTTTTTCCACATTTAATGTCACCCATAATCTGTACAATTCAATTGAAAAATAAACTAAAATCTTTTTGGGTGGAAAAATAAATAAAAAAAAAGAACTAAAATAATATGGATGAATAAACGGTCTCCCTCTTACTAAACTCTCCCCTCTCCACTATGTCCTGAATGCAGCAGTCAGGATCATATTCCTCACCAACCGCTACACCGATGCCTCTTCCCTGTGCCAGTCATTGCACTGGTTACCCATCCGCTATAGAGTTCAATATAAACTCATCATCCTTACCCTCAAAGTGCTCCATGCATGAGCACCGCCCTACATCTCCTCCCTCATCTCAGTTTACCACCCTACCCGTGCCCTCCGTTCTGCTAATGACCTAAGATTAACATCCTCAATAATCCAAACCTCCTACTCCCGTCTCCAAAACTTCTCACGTGCTGCACCAATTCTTTGGAACGCACTATCCAGGACTCTTCGTTTAATCCCCAATACCCACAGTTTTAAGCGTGCCCTAAAAAAGCATTTCTTTAGACTGGCCTATCACCTCACCTATCTATTTTTTTTCCATACACTTCCTTCCAAATCAGGACCCTAGTATCATCTGTTCACACATTTCCATGTACTTAATAGACTTCTGTGTCTGTACTTGTTCACATACTGGTTGGTGACTGGTTCATTTAGCACTATGTGATTACCCTATTTATTACATTGTTGGTTGACCGTACAATAAAATCAATTGTTACCATCTACCTTTCGTGTCTCCCCCATTTCCTCATAGATTGTAAGCTTGCGAGCAGGGTCCTCGCTCCTCCTGGTATCTGTTGATTTATGTGATTATTGTTGTTCTGTAATGTATTTTATTGTCTGCACAAGTTCCCTCTAAAATGTAAAGTGCTGTGGAATATGTTGGCGCTATAGAAATAAAAAATTATTATTATTAAATTATTATTATTTGCACACCCTTAAACTAATACTTTGCTTAAGTACCCTTTGGATTTTTGACAGCGTTCAGTCTTTTTGGGTAGAAGTCTATCAGCATGGTACATCTAGAGTTGGCACTCTCTGCCCACCCATCCTTGAAGTAGAACTCCAAATCTGTCAGATCACATGAGAGCATGTCCTGTATTCAGACCTCTTCAGGTCACCTACAGATTTTCAATTGGATTCAGATCTGACTCTGGCTGGGCCATTCCAAAACTTTGATCTTCTTCTGGCAAAGCCATTCTTTTGTTGATTTGGATGAGTGCTTAGGATCATTGTCGTACAGAAAGGTGAAATTAATCTTCAGCTTTTTACTAGAGGCCTGAAGATTTTGTTTCAGACTTGACTAATATTTGGAACTGTTCATAATTATAATAATGATAATAATATAAAATTCCCTCCATATTGACTAAAACCACAGTTCCAGCCGCTGATAAACAGCCTCAAAGCATAATGCTGCCTCCACCATGCTTCACTGTGCCAATAGTGTTCTTTTGGTGATGCGGACTGTTGTCTTTATGACAAACATGCCTTTTGAAATTATGGTCAAAAAGTTCAACATTGGTCTCATCAGATCATAATACTTTGGCAGACTTAATGTAGGTTTTGGCAGCCTTCTGAACATATTGTCTTCCTGTCAGTTCATCAATTTTTGAGGGATATCCATTTCTAGCTAATGTCACCCATGTGCCAAATTTAAGCCACTTCTTGATGATTGTTTTCACAGATTTCCATTGTATGTCTAATGCCTTCAAATTTTTTTGTACCCTTCCCCTGAAAACCTTCAACATCTGTACTGTGCTGTAAGCTGCTTACACACCATGGCTTTTGCTGTAAAATGTTAGGAAATCCTACAAGAACAGCAAAACTTTACATGGAGTTAATCAGAATCACTGTAAATGATGGCAGCTGTGTACTGACTACTATTCAACATGAGTTTAAATGGGATTGGCCAATTCCAAACACAATTACATCCCAATTACAAGAGGGTATCCGCACTTATGCAATCACATTATTTTAGCTTTGATGTTTTGATTTCCCCTCTCGAAATAATTTCAGTTTGTTTCTCAGTGGATTTGTAGTTTATGGGTGACATTAAAGGAGGAAAAGTTCCAAAATGTTTCTTCTTGGTGTGATTCTTTCACATGACAAAAACCTGGCATTATAACAGGAATACAGACCTTTTATGGTCACTGTATATGAATCCCATTTATGGAAGTTTTTAACATTGTGTTACATTGCTTCCGTAACTCTTAGTGCAGCCCGTTGTTTTAAAAATCCCACCCTCCCGTGGACAGCACAGGTAGATATTTGTATTGAAACATTCAGCACAACTTGTGTTTTATTCATTTGGCGTTTTCAGTCGAGTGGGTGGTCCTACTCAGGGATGGACAGTTTTCTGTATACAAATATGCATTAATTAGGACAGAATGAGCAGAAATTTAAATTAATGAAATATAGGCTATACAGGGTCTGTTCCCCCATAACTTTATATCAATCTTCTTAGCTCCTTCTGATCTTCAACACGGTGCCTTCAGATTGGACTGCATTTTCAATATGACAGCTTAGCTTTAAGCTTTCATTAAAGAGAACCTGTCAGCACAATTTAGCAATGTAAAGAAAAGTCTTGGCCATAATAGTATGATAGCTTTTGGTGAAACAATCCGCTATGAGGTTCTTGATTAATCTGCATTTGAAGTTTTCTTCTAATGTGATTTCTATGCACAAGGATGGGACTGTGGGTAGGATGTTCTCCCCCCTGGTCCGGCCCCTCCAGCTACCTCCAGTGTTTCTATGACAGCTCGCTCATTTTCAGTGACATTACACCTGTTGGAAAACGATGCACGGCAGACCTGTTGCTGATTGGCTTCAGTCTTTACTATTCTATTAGAGCAGATATCCACTCTGACAGAATATTGATGAGCTGAACTGCAGCCGATCAGAGCCCGCTGATAGTTTGCAGCGGTCATTGGGCACTACAATGTCACGTGACCTGCTGGTAATAAGAACATCAAAGGAACAGTACCACGGTGGGAAGTGAGTATAGATACTTTTAATTTTTTATGGTGTCCTAAATGATTAAGCAAGGGTTGTCCAATAGTGGATTATCTATTTAAACCTGCTCTGAATTGTTCTTTTATTTGAAATCTCAATGAAACTTCCATCCCCACCTATAACCGATTTATTGCTTGACCTAATCTAATAAGAGAGTTATATTAAATAGTGACAAAAATGACCACACCTTCTATTCGGTTTCACCCATGAAATGTCACAATTTATATTGTTGCTTTTGCAACCTTCCCCTAAAAAAACCCAAAACTTGTATCTCACATCTGTTCTAAAGTGACATCTAGTGGACATTGATAAAGCTTACAGCTCTGCAGTATTACAGTAACCTCAATTATTCAATAATATTGTAATGAAAAATCCACACCTATTAAGTAGATAGAATCATAGAAAACCTGTCACAGAGAATACGCAGTCTGATCAGTCAGCGGCATGTTATACAGCAAGAGAAACAGACTGATATAACATTTGCTGCAGACTGGGCATGAAATGGCAGGAGTACCTCGTATACCTTTTTGCTATGCGGATGACCGCACAAAGCTACACATGGACCCAAACAAGTCCACAATTGGCCCAATAATTTCAAAAGGAGCCCAGCCTTCTAAGCTGAACAATCTTAGACTTTACTACATTGAGCTGGCATTTTTTAAAATTATTTTCAAGAAATCTTAAATCATTACTAGAATGGATAGCATGTGTAGGGTGGTAGACAGAGATGAGGGAAGGGATGTAAGGTGGCACTGTACTGTGGAGAGCATCATGGGTGAGTGTGACAAGTTTTTTTTGTAATAGACTCACCTAGTGAGGTAGATTCTCTAAGCCATAGCTCTAAATGAGTTTCACAAACCAGAAGCAAACAGTTTCAGTGTAGGAAACTGGTATAATCTGGTAGGAAAGTACTGTTACATAAATACAGTCTGGGAGCTTTTGCTAGGGAAATGTTTAAGCAGGAGTAACAGAGAAGTAAATGCAGTCTGGTATCCTCAAGCAGGGCAATAATTAACATAAAGAATACAAAAAGTATAGGCAAACTGGATAATTACTTGAAGAGATGTGTTACCTTGATGGCAAAGGCCAGGTGTGAACAGATGCAAAAGGTAGGTAACTTGCTGACAAGTTAATGTGGACAACACTTAGGTAAACTTAACTAAGCTTGGAAATATCTCTGGCTGTAGCACTGAAGTCAGGAGAAGATGAGATGAAAAACATGTGGTTGGAACTGGACTAACTGAAGTCGCAGCAAACTCCTGATAAACCTGATGCACCTGAAACAATGAAACTTAATACCTAAGCACCTGGCCTCTACCAAATCTGGCCTTAAAAGGCATAGGTTGTTGATGTCAGGGGAGTTTTCTAAGTTAACTGAAAAACACAGAGTGGACTGCTGCAAAGGAAGGCAGCTATAATAGAAAGAAGCCAGGCCCGGCACTTGTGGTGTGACAGGTGAGTAACAGTAACTTCTTTTTTCAGTCATTTCCATAAAAGTATGCAATATAAGAAAGAAAAATTCTTGCCTTGAAATCTCCCTAGCAAGATTGGAGCATTCGTATCTTTTTTAGGAACCTATCATCTTTCTTTGTGCTTGTAACCGTTCCAGTCTTTCAAGTAGAAGAGGTTTCCACAAATCTTATTACAGTCCAGAATTTAATTTATATCATACACCATGTCAGTATCAGAAATAGAAACAGGAGTTGTCTTGACAGTAGAAAATAATTTATTGAGGACCAGAGGACATATTAAAGAGATAGGAAAAGCATTTGGAATTTTTTAACAAAGGAGGTAACTTTGTATGGAAAGTGACCAAATTGATTTGCCGAATAATCTGGAATGGACCAGTAAACTTGGGAATCAGTTTCTTACAATGAGTCATTTAATGGATATTTTTGGTGGAAAGCTTTATCCCCAAGAGAAAGGTTGGGAACAAGTCGACAGTGGCTATCAGCACACTTCTTAACTTTGACAGCTGCTACTGCCAAGATGGATTGCATCTCAGTCCAGATATCATTAATGTCTTGAGAGATACTGATTATAGCAGGAAGTTTACTTTTTGATGTGATTGGCACAGGAAGACAAAGCTCTGAACCTTACATTGTGACAAAGGGAGATTTTCCTGATGACTCAGAAACTGAATTATTAGGAAATTTGTAAGTAAGAACATCTGATCAGATATTTTGATAAGAGTCAAAAAAAGTTTGTAGGTATTGCTCCATAGATTTATTCTCTCAGTTTAGCCTTTATTTTGAGGGTGAAAAGCAGAGGCGAAGTCAAAGGAGATTTTTAGATCCTTGCCCATCACCCTCCAAAGTCTGGAACCAAACACAGTAAGACCTTATATAAGATGGAAGACTGTGAAACTGGAAAAAATATTTATTTGAAGAACACATGGACTAGCTGTGGAGCAAATGCAAGTCTTGATAAAGGAACAAAATAAGACATCTTTTAGAAACTGTCCACCACGACCAAGATTGTATTAAATCCTTGCGCCTTGGGAAGATTTGTAGCGAGATCCTTAAAAGTCTAAGCTTTGGTAGCATAAAAATAGCCTGAAAAGGACCTTAGAGGCACTTGACATGAGGGATTGAACTGTGCATACCAATGATAAGATGCCATAAATTCTTTGAAGTCTTGTTTCCTTTCAGGCCACCAGTAGAAACGGGAAAGTAGTTCAGCTTGTTTTACACTTGGGTGATTGGAGAGAAGAATGGGACCAAGATAAAACTTTCCGGGAAAATGCTTTAGAGACAAAACAATGTACTTCTAGACAAAGGAACATCAAGATCTCTGGAGATGGAGTTGTAACCTTGAGATTGTTGATATTGTTCAACAATTTTGGTTCTCAAGTCCTCAGACAGTTCTTTTCTCTTCTTGCTTAGTGTGGAACACACAGTGCAAAGATTGAGTCAACTTCTCTCCTTTTTATCTTTTTTCAGGTATGATTTTTATATTGCCCACACCTGTTACTTGCCACAGGTGAGTTTGAATGAGCATCACATGTTTGAAACAAAGTTGTTTCCTCACAATGTTGGAAAGGTACCAATAATTCTATTCCTGCCAATTTTTGGATTTTTGTGTGAAATTATGTCCAATTTGCCTTTTTCCTCAGTTTGTTTGTGTTGTTCCAATACACACAATAGGGAAATAAACATGTGTATAACAAAACATGTGTAACTGCGATAATTTTCTGCAAGAAATGTCATTTTCTGGAACAATTTCAAGGGTGCCAACACTTTCGACCATGACTATATATATGTATATGTATATATATATACATATATAATTATGTATATGACTGTATGTATATATAAAGTATATATATATATATATATATATATATATATATATATATATATAAATACATATGCAGTGGTGTGTAAAAGTGTTTGCCCCCTCCCTGATTTCCTATTCTTTTGCATGTTTGTCACATTTAAATGTTTCAGATCACAAAACAAATTTAAATATTAGACAAAAATAACACAAGTAAACAGAAAATGCAGTTTTTAAATGAAGGTCTTGATTATTAAGGGAAAAAGAAATCCAAACCTACAGGGACCCTAAACCTAATAACTGGTTGGGCCACCCTTAGCAGCAACAACTGCAATCAGGCGTTTGCGATAACTGGCAATGAGTCTTTTACAACGCCCTGGAGGAATTTTGGCCCACTCATCTTTGCAAAATTGTTGTAATTCAGCCACATTGGAGGGTTTCAGAGCATGAACCGCCTTTTTAAGGTTATGCCACAGCATCTCAATCGTATTAAGTTCAGGACTTTGACTAGGCCACTCCAAAGTCTTCATTTTGTTTTTCTTAAGCCATTCAGAGGTGGACTTGCTGGTGTGTTTTGGATCATTGTCCTGCTGCATAACCCAAGTGCTCTTCAGCTTGAGGTCAAGGACAGATGACTGGACATTCTCCTTCAGGATTTTTTGGTAGACAGCAGAATTCATGGTTCCATTTACCACAGCAAGTCTTCCAGATCCTGAAGGAGCAAAACAGGCCCAGACCATCACACTACCACCACCATATTTTACTGTTGCTATGATGTTCCTTTTCTGAAATGCTGTCTTACTTCTACACTAAATGTAATGGGACATACACCTTGCAAAAAGTTAAACTTTTGTCTCGTCACTCCACAGAGTATTCTCCCGAAAGTCTTGGCGATTATCAACATGTTTTCTGGCAAAACTGAGATGAGCCTTTATGTTTTTTTTGCTCATCAGTGGTTTTCGTCTTGGAACTCTAACATGCATGCTATTTTTGTCCAGTCTCATTCTTATGGTAGAGTCATAAACACTGACCTTAATTGAGGCTAGTGAGGCCTTTAGTTCTTTGGATGTTGTTGTGGGGTCTTTTGTGACCTCTTGGATGAGTCGTCGCTGCGCTCTTGGGATAATTTTGGTCGTCAGGCCACTCCTGGGAAGGTTCCCCACTGTTCCATGTTTTCGCCATTTGTTGACAATGGCTCTCACTGTGGTTTGCTGGAGACTCAAAGCTTTAGAAATGGCCTTACAACCTTTTCCAGACTGATCGATCTCAATTACTGTGTTTCTCATTTGTTCCTGAATTTCTTTGGAATGCAGCATGAGGTCTAGCTTTTGCTGACCTGTTGGTCTACTTCACTTTGTCAGGCAGGTGCAATTTAAGTGATTTCTTGATTAACAGGTATGGCAGTTATCAGGTCTGTGTGTGGCTACGGAAATTGAACTCAGCTTCCCAAAAATGTGATAAGCCAAAGTTAATTTAAGTTTTGGGGGGGGGCAATCAATTTTTCGCAAAGATTTGGATTTCTTTTTTCCTTAACCCCTTTTAACCCCGAAAGCTGTTTGCACGTTAATGACCAAGCCAATTTTTACAATTCTGACCAGTGTCACTTTATGAGGTAATAACTCTGGAACACTTCAACGGATCTCACTGATTCTCAGAATGTTTTTTGTGACATATTGTACTTCATGATAGTGGTAAAATTTATTTGATATGCTTGGCGTTTATTTGTGAAAAAATCGGAATATTGGCAAACCTTTTGAAAATTTTGCAATTTTCAAACTTTGAATTTTCATGCCCTTAAATCAGAGAGATATGTCACACAAAATAGTTAATAAATAACATTTCCCACATATCTACTTTACATCAGCATAATTTTGGAACCAAAATTTTTTTTTCTTAGGAAGTTATAAGGGTTAAAAGTTGACCAGCGATTTCTCATTCTTCCAACAAAATTTACAAAACCATTATTTTTAGGGACCACGTCACATTTGAAGTCACTTTGAGGGGTCTATATGACAGAAAATACCCCAAAATGATACCATTCTAAAAACTGCGCCCCTCAAGGTGCTCAAAACCACATTGAAGAAGTTTATTAACCCTTCAGGTGCTTCACAGCAATTAATGGAATGGTAAAGGAAAAAATGAACGTTTAACTTTTTTTTAGACCCAAATTTTTTTATTTTCGCAAGGGTAAAAGGAAAAAATCTACCAAAATTTTTTGTGCAGCTTCTCCTGAGCACGCTGATACCCCATATGTGGGGGAAACCACTGTTTGGGCGCACGGCAGGGCTCGGAAGGGAAGGAGAGCCATGTGACTTTTTAAATGTAAAATTTGTTTGAATAATTAGCGGACGCCATGTCGCATTTGGAGAGCCCCTGATGTGCCTAAACAGGGGAGACCCCTGCAATTGACACCATTTTGGAAACAAGACCCCTCAGGGAACTTATCTAGATGTGGGGTGAGCACCTTGAACCCCCAGGTGCTTCACAGAAATTTAAAACATTGAACCATAAAAATAACATTTTCACATTTTTTTCACAAAAATGTTTTTCAGCCCCAAATTTTGCATTTTCATAAGGGTAACAGGAGAAATTGCACCAAACCATTTGTTGTGCCATTTCTCCTGAGTAAGCTGATACCCCATATGTGGGGGAAACCACTGTTTGGGCGCACGGCAGGGCTCGGAAAGGGAAGGAGCACCATTTGACCTTTTGAATGTAAAATTTGCTTGAATAATTAGCAGACGCCATGTTGCATTTGGGGAGTCCCTGATGTACCTAAACAGTGGAAACCCCCCACAAGTGTCACCATTTTGGAAACTAGACCCCACAGGGAACATATCTAGATGTGTGATGAGCTGTCACGGGTGTGTCAGAGGTGACAGACAGTCGCCCTGCAGTGGTTTGCAGGAGATCTCCACGTTTGGCACTGCAGACAGCTGCCTAGATAGGAGGCTGTGTTTAGGACCCAGCGACTACCTCCCTTTAGTCTGGGTGTATATATACCTGGTGTGTCTAGGTGGGCATCGCCGGTTATACTCATTTCTACTTGGAACTTGGCTGAAGCAGCATCGCGTCCTTTCTGAAGTCTTGAGGCCGTGTGCCCTGTTGGAGTTCTTCTAAAGCTGAATTGTTGTTCCCCTGTGTTGTCTTCCCCTTTTGTCTTTAGAGTGCTAGTGGAGGTTGACTAGTGCTCACCTCCTTCCTACCCCAGCTATAGCCTTACGCCAGGGATAGTAGGGCGAGGCACGTGATCGGCGACAGCTGCGCAGGCTGTATAGGGACGTTAGGGGGAGACAAGGTGATGCTAGTCCAGATTAGGAGGTCACCTCTTCCCCCTTTCCCTAGTGTCTGGCCTCCCTTTCCCCTCTGTGTTGCACTCATACTCCACAAATATGATCTTTTAGTCCCAATTTTTTTAGTTTCACAAGGGTAACAGGACAAATTTGACCCCAAAAGTTGTTGTGCAATTTCTCTTGAGTATGCTGATACCCCATATGTGGGAAACAACTGTTGTTTGGGCGCATGTCAAGGCTCATAAGGGAGGGAGTGACATTTTGAAATGTAGACTTTGATGGAATGGTCTGCGGGCATTATGTTGCATTTGCAGAGCCCCTGATTTGCCTAAACAGTGGAAATGGCCAACAAGTGCCCCCATTTTGCAAACTAGACCCCCCAGTAAATTTTTCTAGATGTGTGTTGAGCACCTTGAATCCCCAGGTGCTTCACAGAAAATTATAACATTAACATAGTAACATAGTTTTTAAGGTTGAAGGAAGACTAAGTCCATCTAGTTCAACCCATAGCCTAACTTGTTGATCCAGAGGAAGGCAAAAAAAAAACATGTGGCAAACACTAAGCTCCACATTGGGGACAAAAAAATTCCTTCCTGACGCCATACGACAATCAGACTAGTTCCCTGGATCAACGCCCTATCAAGGAATCTAGTATATATAACCTGTAATATTACATTTTTCAAGAAAGGCATCCATGCCCTTCTTAAATTTTAGTAGTGAATCACTCATTACAACATCATATGGCAGAGAGTTCCATAGTCTCACTGCTCTTACAGTAAAGAATCCGCGTCTGTGATTATAATTAAACCTTTTTTCCTCCAGACGTAGAAGATGCCCCCTTGTCCCAGTCTCAGGCCTCAGGGTAAAAAGATCAGTAAAAAGGTCTTCATACTGTCCCCTCATATACTTTTACATGGTAATAAGATCACCCCTAAGTCTTCGTTTTTCCAAAGTAAATAACCCCAAGTGTAATAACCTGTGTTGCTATTGCAGACCCCCCAGTCCTCTAATAACCTTGATCGCTCTTCTCTGCACCCGCTCTAGTTCAGCTATGTCTTTCTTATACACCGGAGACCAGAACTGTACACAGTATTCTAAGTGTGGTCGCACTAGTGACTTGTATAGAGGTAAAATTATGTTCTCCTCATGAGCATCTATGCCTCTTTTAATGCATCCCATTATTTTATTTGCCTTCGCAGCAGCGGCCTGACACTGGCCTCCAAACGTGAACTTGTCGTCCACCAATACACCCAGGTCTTTTTCAGTGACATTTTTCCCAGTGTTTTACAATTAAGCATATAATTACACATTTTATTTCCTCTGCCCTAGTGCATTACCTTACATTTATCCCCATTAAAGCTCATTTGCCATTTATTAGCCCAAGCTTCTAGCTTACATAGATCCTCCTGTAATATAAAATTGTCCTCCTCTGTATTGATTACCCTGCAGAGTTTAGTGTCATCTGCAAATATTGAAATACTACTCTGTATGCCCCCTACAAGGTCATTAATAAATATGTTAAAAAGAAGCGGGCCCAATACTGACCCCTTTGGAACTCCACTGTTAATTGAGACCCAGTCTGAGTGTGTTCCATTAATAACCACCCTTTGTTTCCTATCACTGAGCCAGTTCTTAACCCACATACATATATTTTCCCCAATCCCCATTGTTTTCATTTTATGTATCAACCTTTTGTGTGGAACCGTATCAAAAGCTTTTGAAAAGTCCATATAAACAACATCCACTGCATTTCCTTGGTCCAGTCCGGAACTTGCCTCCTCATATAAACTTATCAGATTAGTTTGACAGGAACGGTCCCTCGTAAACCCATGTTGATATTGGGTCATGAGCAGGGGTGGATTAAGAGTAGCAAGGGCCCCGGGCAGTTTAGAAGACGCGGGCCCCCCCCTTCCCCCCCCCACACACACCTGATGTATCACATGTCACATGATCCCCTGTGATAGATCATGTGATAGTTCACGTGAAATTAATTTGGCACAATATTAATATATTAATTATAATAATTATTTTTAGGCTGTGTGCCCACTATGCCTTTTTCCGCAGCGTCAATTCTGCTGCAGAAACGCTTAAAAAACGCTTGGTAGAAGGTCTGCAATGTTCCCCAATGATAATTCTCGCTCTGTCCTGCCTTTGCTCACCGCTCCAGGCGGTCTCGCTCTGCTCTTGCTCTGCCTTTGCTCGCCGCTCCAGGTGGTCTCGCTCTGCTCTGCCTTTGCTCACCGCTCCAGGCGGTCTCGCTCTGCCTTTGCTCACCGCTCCAGGCGGTCTCGCTCTGCTCTGCCTTTGCTCACCGCTCCAAGCGGTCTCGCTCTGCCCTGCCTTTGCTCACCGCTCCAGGCGGTCTCGCTCTGCTCTTGCTCACCGCTCTGGCAGCCTCGCCCTGCTCTGCTCTTGTTCACCGCTCCGGCGATCTCGCTCTGCTCTGCTTGTCTACCGCATCTGCGGTTCTGTTCCTGAGTCCCAGTCTGTCCTGGACCTTATCCAGTCTGTGCTCCAACCTGCCAGTGCCTCCCTGTCGGCACTCCAGCCGTGCTTGCCAGTACCCCCTGCCTGCATACCAGTCGTGCTTACCAGTGCCCGCCTGTCTGCATACCAGCCGTGCCTGCCTATACCCACCAGTCTGTGTGCCAGCCTAACCTGCCTGTTCCTGTATTCTCCGGTGTGGGTCAACAGCCGTGTCCGGGCTCTGACCTGGAGTAGCACCTGGTCCCTCTGCTCGGTTCCTAGCTGGTGCACAGGCGTCGTTAGCCGTCGTGCGACCTTGGTCGGATCGGGTAGATACTTAGTTACGCCCCTCCAGGCACTCTCCGGTTCATGGTCCAGTGGGATCACTAAACACGCACACGCCAGTCAGTCCGGGCGTGTGCATAACATAGCTTGATAGGAATATCCGGATATTAATAAAAATAGGGAATATATTTCCCCCCCCCCACCCTAGGCATGTCTGCCTCAGCACAGAAGGACTCAGTGTCCCATGATTCAATGCACCCAGTAGTGAGTCACTATTGACAACGCAGATATATATGTATATAACACTATCAAGCTAGACACTTATGTTGAGGGGTTATATCCTTCCCCCAACAATGTGCTGAGCACTAACCAATGTCTTTTTTTCACCTTGAGTATTGATATACGGGGTCCAAGCTGGACAAATGTAGTCACATCTACTTTCATCAATATCTACCATATATTCTATCCACGTATTGATGGACTAGAGGATGGGTTGTAGGACATTTCATGACAGGGTAGATTGTCATATTTTAGTTTGTCCTCCAGTGTAATCACATCATACAACAATAATAAGTCTAGTATTGAGTACATGATTCGTGCTGCGCACATACTTTTCCTCTTGTATGTAGTACCATTTTTACCCAATGTTTAATAAAGGTATTTTAACTACCGCATGGACCGCATGTTCGGGTTGTTCTCCTTTTTTTATACGTAAGTTGTGTAGATTGCATCAGGTTGGCGTACCTAACTTGTGTAGAGTGCATCAGGTTGGCATGTGAGTTGTTTAGAGTGCATCAGGTTGGCATATGTGAGCTGTGTAGAGTGCATCAAGTTGGCATACGTAAGTTGTGCATACTGCTTCAAGTTGGCATACATAAGTTGTGCATAGTGCTTCAAGTTGGCATACATAAGTTGTGTAGAGTGCATCAAGTTGGCTTACGTGAGTTGTGTAGAGTGCATAAGGTTGGCATACGTGAGTTGTGTAGAGTGCATCAAGTTGGCATATGTGAATTGTGTAGATTGCATCAGGTTGGCATATGTGAATTGTGCAGAGTGCATCAGGTTGGCATATGTGAAATATGTAGAGTGCATCAGGTTGGCATATGTGAATTGTGTAGAGTGAAACAGGTTGGCATATGTGAATTGTGCAGAGTGCATCAGGTTAGCATATGTGAATTGTGTAGAGTGCATCAGGTTGGCATACATTAGTTGTGTAGAGTGCATCAGGATGGCATTAGTGATGAGCGAGCACTAAAATGCTCGGGTACTCATTGCTCGGGTCGAGCAAATTGGAATACTCGGGAACAGTGCTCAAATGACATGGGAACAGCATGGGGATGACCCCTGGAAGCATTTCTGACTCCCAGGTCACTTCTGTCAACAACGTTGTCAGAGTATTAGGCTGTGTTCACACGATGCGTATTTCATGCGTTTCCGCGGCGTTTTTGCAGTTGCGTAAACGCCGCGGAAACGCATGAAAAACGCATGGTAGAAGGGAAGCAATGTTCCCCAATGGAAATCCGCATGTGCTGTGCCCATGATGCGGATTTTTCCGCAGCGTTAACGCTGCGGTCAAAAATCCGCAGCATGTCAATTAATTTTGCGGAAACGCGGCGATTTCGTCGCCATTGACTTGCATTAGAACGCGCCAATTCCGCAAGACGGTACCCGGGTGTGGAGGAGAGGAGAGTCTCATCCACACCCAGGTACCATTAAAAAACCTGTAAAAGAAGAATAAAATAAAAAATAAATGTATTCTTACCTTCTGTCGGCCCGCGCAGCGCTCCCGCTTGGTTCCCGGCACTTGCAGTGAGTTGTAGGACCTGCGGTGACGTCAGAGTCATGTGACGGGTCACGTGACGCTGACGTCGGCAGGTCTTTCAATTCAAAGTTGCCGGCGAGGGAGAACAGATTGAGCAGGACAGCGCGGGCCATCGGAGGTAAGTATATACACTCTCTCGGTTCACACTGTATAAATCCATGCTGTTTGCATGGATTTATATAGTGTGACCTAGTTATCAAGCACTTTCCAGGTGATGCTAACATCGCCTGGAAAGCGCTTGTGAATCTGCATGCGGAAACGCATGTGAATCTGCATGTGGATCCGCATGTATTCTGCAGGAAAAACGCATGCACAATCTGCATGCGTTTTTTCTGCCAGGGAGATGCAGAAATGATGCAGAAATTTTCTGCTTCATTTCTGCATCGTGTGCACATAGCCTTACGCCACTTTTACGGACTCACAATAAAACATACAAAAACGAAACCAAAATGGATTTTCCAGGGAAATCTGTTAAGGAACATCCTTTCCAGGGTAATGACTTGTATATAAGGCACAACTAACCAAAACCAAAAATACTCCTCCAGACCTTGGGCTATGTTCACACGTAGCGTTTTTGATGCGTTTCTGCACTTTTGCATTGCTTTCAACAAAGACAAATGCATTCACTGGGAAATGTCATTTTAACATTTTACAACCTTATCTGGCCATGTGGTGTGTGACACATCATCAGACACATGCATACAGTGCAGAAAAGACATGGGAACAGCATGGGAAAGACCTCTGGAAGCATTTCTGACTCCCAGGTCACTGCCTAAAAGTGTGCCCATTATAAGTGATCCTTGGCGCATGCGAAGATGCCTCCCGCCATGCACCTGTCGTTGCAGACTTGCAACAATCACCATCCACGTCCTTGTCCCAGTGCAGCGTTCAGTTGTCCCTACCCCATTCCTTGGAATGCAGGCGCAAGTATGCAGCCAGCCACCCACCCTCCCACAGGCAGCAATACTATACTGCCAAATTTTTGACAGCTGCTTGCACTTGAAATGTTGCCTTTTAGGCTCGTGGAGACGGAAGCTGTCCACAATCTTATGGCAGCGGTGACCGGGTATCCATACTCGGTCCCCAGCCGCCGCTATTTTTCCCGGTATCGTCTCCGCCTTCCACAAGCATGGGTCCCACAACATTACCTGTGCCCTCCCCAGTGCACTTACTGGGAAGGACCGCCTAACCACAAACACGTGGACAGGTGAATGTGGCCAGGGACGGTACGGAGCCAGTCCACAGCTTTTTTTGCTGAGTTGTATTTAGCTTGGTGAAAGGACTGGCATAGATTGAAACTGTATCTACTCTGGGTGTAATTTCTCCCAGGAAGTCCTCTAATGCAGCTTGTTGCAAAAGCAATGGCAGCCCGTCCAACATCAACTCGCACTTGTCGGTGGTGCTTTGACACACACACATCTTTCTTTGCGCATTTAATTTCATGACTACAGAGCTGGGCAATGGCCTGATCTGCAATGCGGTTTGAGAAATAACATGCATAAGCACGACCGATCCGCATTAAAAAAGCAGCCATAGAGTGTCCGGGAACCTTCCCCCACACTTTTCTTAGCCAGGACTGCTTCTCGGCAGGGTTGGACGGTCCCACCAGAGAATCCTCTGGTGTGCCTTCGCTTCTACCTCAGGAGAGTTCATGATAGTGCTAACTTTGCAGCTGCTATAGGGCTCTTGAACGGGGGAGAAAGGTGAGCCCTCAGAATCAAATCCTCTGGTGGGCACAATGTTTTTCAATCTGAAACAGCTTCTCAGTGGAAGTTGTATTTCACCACAGCCATATTCTTTAGCTCGGTGAAAGGACTGGCATAGACGGAAACCGTATCTACTCCGGCTGTCATTTCTCCGTCACCAAGTTCTGCCCATTGTCACACACGACCATGCCTGGCTGTATGATCAGCGGTGAGAGCCACAGATCAGGCTGCTGTGTTACAGCTTTCAAGAACTCTGCAGCGCTGGGCGGTTTGTCACCTAAGCATTAAGCATGTTATCTTCAGCACAGCCTGTTGCCGCTTGGCCAAGGCAGTGCTGCAGTGCTGTCAGCTTGTGACTGATGTGGTCATTTCGGAGATGGAGGAGGAGGTGCAGGAGCTGAACAATGTGATTACATTGAGGTTAAATTGGTGACGCTGTTTTTTATACTAAAGAAAGATCCTATTGTTTTGTGATTTTTTACGTTATTTTTTAAGACAAATGCATTCACCGGGAAATGTCATTTTAACATTTTACAATCTTATCTGGCAATTTGGTGTGTGACACATCATCAGATACATCCTGTTTTATTTATGATGTAGGGACTCTGAAAGACATAAAGCCTATTTTTAAAGGGCCATCAGACGGTCCTTACTATTCTTAAAAGGCCAGCAGACGGCCCTCGCTATTGTTAGAGAGCCATCAGCCGGCTACGCTTTGTTGTTCCCATTATTAACAAGTGGGTCTCCTATACTGTTATTGCTTATCCAGTGACTGCAAGGGCTGCAAAAAATTTGGAAGCAACCCAATACCCCTTTAAAGAGACATAGAGAAGGGTCTCAGTAAAAAAAATGTTCCCATTATGAAGGAGCGGGTCTCCTATAGTGGTAATGCCAATGCTGTGACTGCAAGGGCTGCCAAATTTTGGGAAAAACCCCACTAAGAATGTAAAGACACATAGAGGAGGTGCCACAGTAACAAGTGCGACATGTTCCCATTACAAAGGAGAGGGTCTGCTATACAGCTATAGGGTATGCTGTGAGTCCAAAGGTTGACCAATTTTAAGAAAAGCCCCACTAAGAATTTAAAGACACATAGAGCAGGGCCATAGTAACGACAAATTCCCATTAGAAAGGAGAGTCTGCTATACAGTTACAGGGTATGCAGTGAGTCCAACGACTGACCAATTTTTTGAAAAACCACACTAAGAATTTAAAGACACATAGAGCAGGGCCACAGTAACAAGTATGACATGTTCCCATTAGAAAGGAGAGGGTCTGCTATACAGTTATAGGGTATGCAGTGAGTCCAACGGCTGACCAATTTTAGGAAAAACCCCACTAAGAATTTAAAGACACATAGAGCAGGGCCACAGTAACAAGTACGACATGTTCCCATTAGAAAGGAGAGGGTCTGCTATACAGTTATAGGGTATGCAGTGAGTACAACAGCTGACCAATTTTAGGAAAAACCCCACTAAGAATTTCAAGACACATAGAGCAGGGCCACAGTAACAACAAATTCCCATTAGAAAGGAGAGAGTCTGCTATACAGTTATAGGGTATGCAGTGAGTCCAACGGCTGACCAATTTTAGGAAAAACCCCACTAAGAATTTCAAGACACATAGAGCAGGGCCACAGTAACAACAAATTCCCATTAGAAAGGAGAGAGTCTGCTATACAGTTATAAGGTATGCAGTGAGTCCAACGGCTGACCAATTTTAGGAAAAACCCCACTAAGAATTTAAACACACATAGAGCAGGGCCACAATAACGACAAATTCCCATTAGAAAGGATAGAGTCTGCTATACAGTTATAGGGTATGCAGTGAGTCCAACGACTGACCAATTTTAAGAAAAACCCCACTAAGAATTTCAAGACACATAGAGCAGGGCCACAGTAAAGACAAATTCCATTAGAAAGGAGAGAGTCTGCTATACAGTTATAGTGTATGCAGTGAGTCCAACGGCTGACCAATTTTAGGAAAAACCCCACTAAGAATTTAAAGACACATAGAGCAGGGCCACAATAACAAGTACGACATGTTCCCATTAGAAAGGAGAGGGTCTGCTATACAGTTATAGGGTATGCAGTGAGTCCAACGGCTGACCAATTTTAGGAAAAACCCTACTAAGAATTTAAAGACACATAGAGCAGGGCCATAGTAACAACAAATTCCCATTAGAAAGGAGAGAGTCTGCTATAAAGTTATAGGGTATGCAGTGAGTCCAACGGCTAACCAATTTTAGGAAAAACCCCACCAAAAATTTAAAGACACATAGAGCAGGGCCACAGTAACGACAAATTCTCATTAGAAAGGAGAGGGTCTCCCATAGTGTTGGCCTATGCAGTGAATGCAAGGGCTGCCAAAAATTGGGGGGCACTCCAATGCCCCTTGGAAGAGACTTAGAGGGCCTCATAAAAAAATGTTCCCATTATAAAGGAGCGGGTCTCCTATACTTGGAATGCCCATGCACTAAGTGTATGGGCTGACAAACATTTACCCCTGGGGTGTATACATGAACATACTGTATAATTTTTTGTTTTTACGGGCATCATAACCACTCTTTAAAAAAATTATGTGGGTGTTGCCTCACGGACCACGGTCACCCTGGTGATATGGTGGTGGAGGATGAGGATGAGGAGATGAAGGAGGACAAGGGCAAATAGCCAAAATCAGGAAGCGTATACCCATGGGTGGGTGTGAAGAGGTGCATGGGAATACACCCCCCCCAAAAAAGACACTGTATTTGAGTTTATGTTACACTGCTATCATTTTGTGGTGTTGAGAAGTCTGGCCCAATCCAGGCCTTGTTCATTTTTATAAGAGTCAGCCTGTCAGCATTTTCAGTTGACAGGCGGATGCGCTTATCAGTTATAATTCCACCAGCGGCACTAAAAACCCACTCTGATAAAACGCTAGCGGCAGGGCACCCCAGAACCTCCAAGGCATAGAGAGCCAGTTCATTCCAAGCATCCAGCTTGGATACCCAAAAATTAAAGGGCACAGAGGAATCATGGAGGACGTTGGTACTGTCGGCAAGGTACTCTCTCAGCATCTTCCCAAACTTTTTACTCCTGGTGATAGTACCCCGCAATTCAGGGCCTGTGCGATGGGAGGGTCTGAGAAAACAGTCCCAGAACTTTGACAGTGTTCCCCTGCCTCTGCTGGATTGCATTTGTGTCTCTCTCGCCTGTACTCCTTGGTTGTCCAACGAACTGTGACCTCTGCCGCCAGTGTTTTCAGATGGGAATTTTTTTAATAGTTCCGCAACAAGGGCCTTCTGGTACTGCCCCATTTTTGTACACCTCTCCGCCTCAGGAATAAGAGATAAAAAGTTCTCCTTGTAGCGTGGGTCTAGAAATGTCACCAACCAGTAATGACTGTCACCCAAAATTTTGAGAACGCGAGGGTCATAGGAAATGCAGAGTAGCATAAACTCAGCCATGTGTGCCAGACTGCTAACAGGCAAGACTTCCATGTCCTCACCAATAAACAAATTAATCATCAACACGTGAGTGCCGGGATTTGCTTTTCCTAGAAACACTGTTTTCCACGTGCACCACCCCAGCTTTACAGAGTGCCGACTAGATTCTTTTGATACTCACCAAGAGGATGACTGACCATGCTCTCCTCCTCCTCCTCTCTGTCTTCTGGCCATCCACGCTGAACAGACAGTATGACAGTTGTGCAGGTAGTACCGTCTATAGAGCATGAAACTAGCTCCTGTTCTTCCTCCTCCT
This sequence comes from Phyllobates terribilis, assembly GCF_046119375.1. Classification (NCBI taxonomy): domain Eukaryota; kingdom Metazoa; phylum Chordata; class Amphibia; order Anura; family Dendrobatidae; genus Phyllobates; species Phyllobates terribilis. Next base: position 781,253,975 of record NW_027362762.1, read on the forward strand.
CTTTGTCACCCAATCCACGTTGGGATGAGATGAGGCTGGGCTGTGTGTAATCACCCTGTATGGTTGCTTGCTCCATCTCATCGTGCTCCGCCTGCAATGCATCCTCTTTGATTGCGAGCAGAGAGCGTTTCAGAAGACAGAGAAGCGGGATGGTGATGCTAATTATGGCGTCATCGCCGCTCAACATCTTGGTGGAGTCCTCAAAGTTTTGGAGGATATGTCTGACATCCATGTCCACTCCCGAGGTCTTATGTGTGGAGTCTGAACTGAATACCGATGGCCTTGTTGATGCTGGTACTCAACTGCCCTCTTCTGCTCACAAATCCTTCCCAACATCTGCAGTGTAGAGTTCCAACGCGTGGGGACATCACATACCAGTCTGTGAGCTGGAAGCTGCAAATGCTGCTGAAACACGGCAAGGGCGGCGGAACCTGTAGGTGACTTTCTAAAATGGGCACACAAGCGGCGTACTTTAACAAGCAGATCAGGCAGCTCCGGGTAGGATTTGAGAAACCGCTGAACCACGAGGTTAAGCACATGGGCCAGGCATGGTACGTGTGTGAGCTCGCCTCGCCTCAGAGCTGCCACCAGGTTCCGGCCATTGTCACACACGACCATGCCTGGCTGTAGGCTCAGCGGTGTGAGCCACAGATCTGCCTGCTCTTTCAGAGCTGTCCACAACTCTTCAGCATTGTGCAGTTTGTCACCTAAGCATATTAGCTTCAGCAAAGCCTGTTGCCTTTGGGCCAAGGCAGTGCTGCAGTGCTTCCAGCTTGTGACTGATGTGGTCAATTCGGAGATGGAGGCTGAAGAGGAGGAGGCTGAGGTGCAGGAGCTGTAGACTGTGGGGGAAACACTGATTGACCTCGGGCCCGCAATCCTCGGCATCGGGAGGACGTGTTCCGTCCCAAGGTCCGACTGGGTCCCGGCTTCCACTATGTTAACCCAGTGCGTCGTCAGAGAGATGTACCGTCCCTGCCTACAAGCACTTGTCCACATGTCCGTGGTTAGGTGGACTTTCCCAGTAACTGCGTTGTTGAGGGCACGGCTAATGTTTTGGGACACGTGCTTGAGTAATGCGGGGATGGTACACCGGGAGAAATAGTGGCGGCTGGGGACCGAGTACCGAGTGACGGCCGCCGCCATCAGGTTGCGGAATGCTTCCGTCTCCACGATCCTAAAAGGCAACATTTCGAGCGCAAGCAGTCGTGAAATGTGGGAATTTAGTAGTGTGGCCTGTGGGGCGTTGGCTGCGTATTTGCGCTTACGTTACAAGGACTGGGGTATGGACAATTGAATGCTGCGCTGGGACAGGGACATGCTTCCTGATGCTGGTACTTGGGAGTGTGCAACGACAGGTGCAGGGCAGGAGGCATGTTTGCATGCACCATGGACAGGGGATTGGCTTGCATGCACAACAGCGGAAGAAGCAATGATGCCACCCGCAGACACGGTTCCTGGACCCTGGCGTTCGGCCCACAAAGTCGGGTGCTTTGCTGCCATGTGCCTGATGATACTGGTGGTGGTCAGGCTGGTCATTTTGCCACCCATGCTGATGCTGGCCTGGCAGGTGGTGCAAATGGCCTTTTTGGGGTTATCGGCAGAGTCTTTAAAAAACAACCATACTTGGGAAGACCTAACAGTTGTACTGACAACTTCCTTCGTGTTGGTGTTACGGGGAATGGTTGCCTGCCTTCTTTCTGCGGCCACCACACTGCTTCTTCCTGCCTGTTGGGGTGCTCTGCCTCCCTCCCCCTGTGTGCTGCTGTCCTCGCTCAGCATGTCCTCCTGCCAGGTTGGATCAGTTACTATATCATCCACCACCTCGTCTTCCACTTCTGCACACTACCTCCTCCTGACTTTCTGGAAATTGTGTCTCATCATCGTCCACCTCTTGGGACACTTTCCCACCGTCCCCTTCGTGTGACCGTGGCTGCTCAAATATTTGGGCATCGCTATATGCGATCTCCTCTTGCCCCGCTTCAAGTGGACAGGGCGAGAGGCCCGAATCTATAAATGGGAAAGTAAACAGCTCTTCGGAGTGTCCTACTGTGGGATCATTTGTCTCTGGGCACTCGGCATGGTGGGAGGAAGGAGTTTCAGGGTGAGCAATATGCGGTCCAGACTTACAGCTACTGAGACTTGACCGTGTGGAAGAGAAGGTGGTGGTGGTGGCTAAGAGACTGGAAGCATTTTCTGCTATCCGACCAATAACCTTTTGACACTGCTTTGTGTTCAATAGTGGTGTTCTGCGGTCCCCTATTAATTGGGACTGGGAGGTCGAGCGAGAAGATGTGGGTGTTTGTTGTGGCACAATTTCAGCTTGCCCACGGCCTCGGCCTCTACATGCACCATCATCACCATCACACCCAGTTCCCCGTCTCTTGCCATGTGCCTTGGCCATTTTAAATAAAGGACAATATCTTCTACGCTCACAACAAATGACTGAATTTGGAGCGAACTTATATGTGATCCGTGTGACGGACAAACCACAGTTTTAAATACCTGACCTGTAGGTAACTATTTTGAACAGCAAACTGGTGTCAATTGCTTCACTGACACACTGCAACAAATTTTTAATGAAGATCCGAAATGGCAGTATTTTCTGAAAACGTATATGTGATCCGTGTGACGGAGAAAACACGGTTTTAAATACCTGCCCTGTAGGTAACTATTTTGAACAGCAATCTAGTGTCAATTGCTTCACTGACATACTGCAACAAATTTTTAATGGGGGCCAGAAATGGCAATATTTTCTGAAAAAGTATATGTGATCTGTGTGATGGAGAAAACACTGTTTGAATACCTGGCCTGTAGGTAACTATTTTGAACAGCAATCTGGTGTCAATTGCTTCACTGACACACTGCAACAAATTTTTAATGGAGGCCAGAAATGGCAGTATTTTCTGAAAACGTATATGTGATCCGTGTGACGGAGAAAACAGTTTTATATAGCTGGATTTTTAGCGCTGTAATATGGAAAGGACCTGGCTGTATTCTGCAGTGCCAACAAGCGAATTGCGCAGAAAAACTGTGTTCTCTGGATTGCTTTTTAAGAAAATAATGAGGATTATGATCCAAAAAAAATATTCCTGGCCCCTGAGACCTGGGCCTTTGTCTAGAAATATCTAACAGCAGCAGAAGGCAGAACTGGAATGGAGCCTCTTCTGCTATGTGCACTGCAGTCTGCTATATACCCTGACTGCCTGCCTATATACACTGCCTGCCTGATATCTCTGCAGATGGATTAGTCCTCAGAAGGACTGTTTTTTGAGATGGATATGTATCTCTAATATAGTCTGTGCACCTACACTAACTAGAAACAAGCAAATCTCTCCCTAGCTCAGCAGCATCTCTCTCTACACTGCCTGATTCCGGAGTGACTGTGACGAGCATGGCGGCGCCAGGTCTGATATAGACCTGATGACGCTGTGCGGCCAGCCAATCACTGTAATGCCACAACCAACATGGCTACGGCATTACAGTGAGTGGCAGGCAATCCCTGCATGTTCATTGGCTCTCTAAAGAGCGCCAAAGATGCAGGGAGGAGACCCGAGCTCCCGCCGAGCAACCCCAGAAATACTTGGCGAGCGCCGAGCATGACGAGCAGTAAGATGCTCGGGCGAGCACCGAGCAGTAGCGAACATGCTCGCTCATCATTAGTTGGCATCTATGAATTGTGTAGAGTGCATCAGGTTGGCATACATTAGTTGTGTACAGTGCATCAGGTTGGCATATATGAATTGTGTAGAATGCATCAGGTTGGCTTTATATGAGTTGTATTGAGTGCATCAGGTTGGCATATATGAATTGTGTAGAGTGCATCAAGTTGGCATATATGAATTGTGTAGAGTGCATCAGGTTGGCTTTATATGAGTTGTGTTGAGTACATCAGGTTGGCATATATGAGTTGTGTAGATTGCATCAGTTTGGCATATATGAATTGTGTAGAGTGCATCAGGTTGGCATACATTAGTTGTGTACAGTGCATCAGGTTGGCATATATGAATTGTGTAGAGTGCTTCAGGTTGGCGTATATGAGTTGTGTAGAGTGCATCAGGTTCGCTTTATACGAGTTGTGTAGAGTGCATTAGGTTGGCATATATGAGTTGTGTAGAGTGCATCAGGTTGGCATATATGAGTTGTGTAGAGTGCATCAGGTTGGCATACGTAAGTTGTGTTAGTCAGAAATGAATTTAGTAGTCCATGGATGCGTGGTACAGTTTGAAGCATTCTTTTATACACAGGCCAGGTTTGTTGGGGCAGGTGTCTCACTGATAAGTGCTGTCTTTTCTTATCCCCCTTCTGTAACATACTCGGCACTTTTTTTGCGACTTTCCTGTCTGAAGTTTGAGGGACCTCACCTGGGAAATTTTGGCCTGGTACAATACGGGCCTTCAGTTCCATATGCACTGGGACCCGCTCCTTTTTGAATTCCAAATATTAGGGTCTTGTTCACTACCTCCTGGAACTATTGGAAGGTCCCTGTATTGCTTACACATCGTGATAGTAAAAAAGCGTTATACAAAGCCATCTGTATGATGTGCGCGACCAGCTTCTTGTACCACACTTTAGCTTTCCGCATGGCACTGTAGGGCTGGAGGACTTGATCAGAGAGATCAACTCCCCTATATTTTTATTGTACCCCAGGACACAGTCTGGTTTGTGGACCTGTGTAGAGGTACTTCATACAGTGGTGGGGGTGCTGCCATCACCATGTATGGTGGTCAAGAAAAGGACATCCCTTTTGTCCTTTCTGAGCAGCTGCCCAATTAGTGTCCTACGGAGTCCTCTCTCATTTTTGCACACAGTTCTGCAGTCTGTGGTAGCTCTGGCAGAGAGGGACTTGAAGAGTGGGATGCTTGTATAAAAGTTATCCACGTAGGGGTAACGTTTCTCCTTGTGGAGAGTGACATACCGGCTCTGGCACGACAAGGTAAGGAGGATTATTCACCGTTTAATGCTACTCTGGGAAATTTAATATGTAAATTGCCTCTTCAGAGAAAAAGAGGGCTTTCTCACCGTCGACTGAGCCTTCCTATTGTTTGTAACGTACAGAGTGTCGTCTGAGCCTTCCTATTGGCTTGTAATGTATAGAGCGTCGTCTGAGCCTTTCTATTGACTTGTAATGTATAGAGCGTCGTCTGAGCCTTCTTATTGACTTGTAACGTACAGAGCGTCGTCTGATCCTTCCTATTGGCTTGTAATGTATAGAGAATCGTCTGAGCCTTCCTATTGTCTTGTAACGTATAGAGCATCGTCTGAGCCTTCCTATTGACTTGTAATGTATAGAGCGTCGTCTGAGCTTTCCTATTGACTTGTAAGGTATAGAGCGTCGTCTGAGCCTTCCTATTGACTTGTAACGTATAGAGCGTCGTCTGAGCCTTCCTATTGGCTTGTAACGTATAGAGCGTCATCTGAGCCTTCCTATTGACTTGTAACGTATAGAGCGTCGTCTGAGCCTTCCTATTGACTTGTAACGTACAGAGCGTCGTCTGAGCCTTCCTATTGTTTTGTAACGTATAGAGCGTCGTCTGAGCCTTCCTATTGTCTTGTAATGTATAGAGCATCGTCTGAGCCTTCCTATTGGCTTGTAATGTACAGAGCGTCGTCTGATCCTTCCTATTGACTTGTAACATACAAAGCTGTGTTACAGCTTTCAAGAACTCTGCAGCGCTGGGCGGTTTGTCACCTAAGCATTAAGCATGTTATCTTCAGCACAGCCTGTTGCCGCTTGGCCAAGGCAGTGCTGCAGTGCTGTCAGCTTGTGACTGATGTGGTCATTTCGGAGATGGAGGAGGAGGTGCAGGAGCTGAACAATGTGATTACATTGAGGTTAAATTGGTGACGTTGTTTTTTATACTAAAGAAAGATCCTATTGTTTTGTGATTTTTTACGTTATTTTTTAAGACAAATGCATTCACCGGGAAATGTCATTTTAACATTTTACAATCTTATCTGGCAATTTGGTGTGTGACACATCATCAGATACATCCTGTTTTATTTATGATGTAGGGACTCTGAAAGACATAAAGCCTATTTTTAAAGGGCCATCAGACGGTCCTTACTATTCTTAAAAGGCCAGCAGACGGCCCTCGCTATTGTTAGAGAGCCATCAGCCGGCTACGCTTTGTTGTTCCCATTATTAACAAGTGGGTCTCCTATACTGTTATTGCTTATCCAGTGACTGCAAGGGCTGCAAAAAATTTGGAAGCAACCCAATACCCCTTTGAAGAGACATAGAGAAGGGTCTCAGTAAAAAAAATGTTCCCATTATGAAGGAGCGGGTCTCCTATAGTGGTAATGCCAATGCTGTGACTGCAAGGGCTGCCAAATTTTGGGAAAAACCCCACTAAGAATGTAAAGACACATAGAGGAGGTGCCACAGTAACAAGTGCGACATGTTCCCATTACAAAGGAGAGGGTCTGCTATACAGCTATAGGGTATGCTGTGAGTCCAACGGTTGACCAATTTTAAGAAAAGCCCCACTAAGAATTTAAAGACACATAGAGCAGGGCCATAGTAACGACAAATTCCCATTAGAAAGGACAGTCTGCTATACAGTTATAGGGTATGCAGTGAGTCCAACGGCTGACCAATTTTAGGAAAAACCCCACTAAGAATTTAAAGACACATAGAGCAGGGCCACAGTAACAAGTACGACATGTTCCCATTAGAAAGGAGAGGGTCTGCTATACAGTTATAGGGTATGCAGTGAGTACAACAGCTGACCAATTTTAGGAAAAACCCCACTAAGAATTTCAAGACACATAGAGCAGGGCCACAGTAACAACAAATTCCCATTAGAAAGGAGAGAGTCTGCTATACAGTTATAGGGTATGCAGTGAGTCCAACGGCTGACCAATTTTAGGAAAAACCCCACTAAGAATTTCAAGACACATAGAGCAGGGCCACAGTAACAACAAATTCCCATTAGAAAGGAGAGAGTCTGCTATACAGTTATAAGGTATGCAGTGAGTCCAACGGCTGACCAGTTTTAGGAAAAACCCCACTAAGAATTTAAACACACATAGAGCAGGGCCACAATAACGACAAATTCCCATTAGAAAGGATAGAGTCTGCTATACAGTTATAGGGTATGCAGTGAGTCCAACGACTGACCAATTTTAAGAAAAACCCCACTAAGAATTTCAAGACACATAGAGCAGGGCCACAGTAAAGACAAATTCCATTAGAAAGGAGAGACTCTGCTATACAGTTATAGTGTATGCAGTGAGTCCAACGGCTGACCAATTTTAGGAAAAACCCCACTAAGAATTTAAAGACACATAGAGCAGGGCCACAATAACAAGTACGACATGTTCCCATTAGAAAGGAGAGGGTCTGCTACACAGTTATAGGGTATGCAGTGAGTCCAACGGCTGACCAATTTTAGGAAAAACCCCACTAAGAATTTCAAGACACATAGAGCAGGGCCACAGTAACAACAAATTCCCATTAGAAAGGAGAGAGTCTGCTATACAGTTATAGGGTATGCAGTGAGTCCAACGGCTGACCAATTTTAGGAAAAACCCCACTAAGAATTTCAAGACACATAGAGCAGGGCCACAGTAACAACAAATTCCCATTAGAAAGGAGAGAGTCTGCTATACAGTTATAAGGTATGCAGTGAGTCCAACGGCTGACCAATTTTAGGAAAAACCCCACTAAGAATTTAAACACACATAGAGCAGGGCCACAATAACGACAAATTCCCATTAGAAAGGATAGAGTCTGCTATACAGTTATAGGGTATGCAGTGAGTCCAACGACTGACCAATTTTAAGAAAAACCCCACTAAGAATTTCAAGACACATAGAGCAGGGCCACAGTAAAGACAAATTCCATTAGAAAGGAGAGAGTCTGCTATACAGTTATAGTGTATGCAGTGAGTCCAACGGCTGACCAATTTTAGGAAAAACCCCACTAAGAATTTAAAGACACATAGAGCAGGGCCACAATAACAAGTACGACATGTTCCCATTAGAAAGGAGAGGGTCTGCTATACAGTTATAGGGTATGCAGTGAGTCCAACGGCTGACCAATTTTAGGAAAAACCCTACTAAGAATTTAAAGACACATAGAGCAGGGCCATAGTAACAACAAATTCCCATTAGAAAGGAGAGAGTCTGCTATAAAGTTATAGGGTATGCAGTGAGTCCAACGACTAACCAATTTTAGGAAAAACCCCACCAAAAATTTAAAGACACATAGAGCAGGGCCACAGTAACGACAAATTCTCATTAGAAAGGAGAGGGTCTCCCATAGTGTTGGCCTATGCAGTGAATGCAAGGGCTGCCAAAAATTGGGGGGCACTCCAATGCCCCTTGGAAGAGACTTAGAGGGCCTCATAAAAAAATGTTCCCATTATAAAGGAGCGGGTCTCCTATACTTGGAATGCCCATGCACTAAGTGTATGGGCTGACAAACATTTACCCCTGGGGTGTATACATGAACATACTGTATAATTTTTTGTTTTTACGGGCATCATAACCACTCTTTAAAAAAATTATGTGGGTGTTGCCTCACGGACCACGGTCACCCTGGTGATATGGTGGTGGAGGATGAGGATGAGGAGATGAAGGAGGACAAGGGCAAATAGCCAAAATCAGGAAGCGTATACCCATGGGTGGGTGTGAAGAGGTGCATGGGAATACACCCCCCCCAAAAAAGACACTGTATTTGAGTTTATGTTACACTGCTATCATTTTGTGGTGTTGAGAAGTCTGGCCCAATCCAGGCCTTGTTCATTTTTATAAGAGTCAGCCTGTCAGCATTTTCAGTTGACAGGCGGATGCGCTTATCAGTTATAATTCCACCAGCGGCACTAAAAACCCACTCTGATAAAACGCTAGCGGCAGGGCACCCCAGAACCTCCAAGGCATAGAGAGCCAGTTCATTCCAAGCATCCAGCTTGGATACCCAAAAATTAAAGGGCACAGAGGAATCATGGAGGACGTTGGTACTGTCGGCAAGGTACTCTCTCAGCATCTTCCCAAACTTTTTACTCCTGGTGATAGTACCCCGCAATTCAGGGCCTGTGCGATGGGAGGGTCTGAGAAAACAGTCCCAGAACTTTGACAGTGTTCCCCTGCCTCTGCTGGATTGCATTTGTGTCTCTCTCGCCTGTACTCCTTGGTTGTCCAACGAACTGTGACCTCTGCCGCCAGTGTTTTCAGATGGGAATTTTTTTAATAGTTCCGCAACAAGGGCCTTCTGGTACTGCCCCATTTTTGTACACCTCTCCGCCTCAGGAATAAGAGATAAAAAGTTCTCCTTGTAGCGTGGGTCTAGAAATGTCACCAACCAGTAATGACTGTCACCCAAAATTTTGAGAACGCGAGGGTCATAGGAAATGCAGAGTAGCATAAACTCAGCCATGTGTGCCAGACTGCTAACAGGCAAGACTTCCATGTCCTCACCAATAAACAAATTAATCATCAACACGTGAGTGCCGGGATTTGCTTTTCCTAGAAACACTGTTTTCCACGTGCACCACCCCAGCTTTACAGAGTGCCGACTAGATTCTTTTGATACTCACCAAGAGGATGACTGACCATGCTCTCCTCCTCCTCCTCTCTGTCTTCTGGCCATCCACGCTGAACAGACAGTATGACAGTTGTGCAGGTAGTACCGTCTATAGAGCATGAAACTAGCTCCTGTTCTTCCTCCTCCTCTTTGTCACCCAATCCACGTTGGGATGAGATGAGGCTGGGCTGTGTGTAATCACCCTGTATGGTTGCTTGCTCCATCTCATCGTGCTCCGCCTGCAATGCATCCTCTTTGATTGCGAGCAGAGAGCGTTTCAGAAGACAGAGAAGCGGGATGGTGATGCTAATTATGGCGTCATCGCCGCTCAACATCTTGGTGGAGTCCTCAAAGTTTTGGAGGATATGTCTGACATCCATGTCCACTCCCGAGGTCTTATGTGTGGAGTCTGAACTGAATACCGACGGCCTTGTTGATGCTGGTACTCAATTGCCCTCTTCTGCTCACAAATCCTTCCCAACATCTGCAGTGTAGAGTTCCAACGCGTGGGGACATCACATACCAGTCTGTGAGCTGGAAGCTGCAAATGCTGCTGAAACACGGCAAGGGCGGCGGAACCTGTAGGTGACTTTCTAAAATGGGCACACAAGCGGCGTACTTTAACAAGCAGATCAGGCAGCTCCGGGTAGGATTTGAGAAACCGCTGAACCACGAGGTTAAGCACATGGGCCAGGCATGGTACGTGTGTGAGCTCGCCTCGCCTCAGAGCTGCCACCAGGTTCCGGCCATTGTCACACACGACCATGCCTGGCTGTAGGCTCAGCGGTGTGAGCCACAGATCTGCCTGCTCTTTCAGAGCTGTCCACAACTCTTCAGCATTGTGCAGTTTGTCACCTAAGCATATTAGCTTCAGCAAAGCCTGTTGCCTTTGGGCCAAGGCAGTGCTGCAGTGCTTCCAGCTTGTGACTGATGTGGTCAATTCGGAGATGGAGGCTGAAGAGGAGGAGGCTGAGGTGCAGGAGCTGTAGACTGTGGGGGAAACACTGATTGACCTCGGGCCCGCAATCCTCGGCATCGGGAGGACGTGTTCCGTCCCAAGGTCCGACTGGGTCCCGGCTTCCACTATGTTAACCCAGTGCGTCGTCAGAGAGATGTACCGTCCCTGCCTACAAGCACTTGTCCACATGTCCGTGGTTAGGTGGACTTTCCCAGTAACTGCGTTGTTGAGGGCACGGCTAATGTTTTGGGACACGTGCTTGAGTAATGCGGGGATGGTACACCGGGAGAAATAGTGGCGGCTGGGGACCGAGTACCGAGTGACGGCCGCCGCCATCAGGTTGCGGAATGCTTCCGTCTCCACGATCCTAAAAGGCAACATTTCGAGCGCAAGCAGTCGTGAAATGTGGGAATTTAGTAGTGTGGCCTGTGGGGCGTTGGCTGCGTATTTGCGCTTACGTTACAAGGACTGGGGTATGGACAATTGAATGCTGCGCTGGGACAGGGACATGCTTCCTGATGCTGGTACTTGGGAGTGTGCAACGACAGGTGCAGGGCAGGAGGCATGTTTGCATGCACCATGGACAGGGGATTGGCTTGCATGCACAACAGCGGAAGAAGCAATGATGCCACCCGCAGACACGGTTCCTGGACCCTGGGGTTCGGCCCACAAAGTCGGGTGCTTTGCTGCCATGTGCCTGATGATACTGGTGGTGGTCAGGCTGGTCATTTTGCCACCCACGCTGATGCTGGCCTGGCAGGTGGTGCAAATGGCCTTTTTGGGGTTATCGGCAGAGTCTTTAAAAAACAACCATACTTGGGAAGACCTAACAGTTGTACTGACAACTTCCTTCGTGTTGGTGTTACGGGGAATGGTTGCCTGCCTTCTTTCTGCGGCCACCACACTGCTTCTTCCTGCCTGTTGGGGTGCTCTGCCTCCCTCCCCCTGTGTGCTGCTGTCCTCGCTCAGCATGTCCTCCTGCCAGGTTGGATCAGTTACTATATCATCCACCACCTCGTCTTCCACTTCTGCACACTACCTCCTCCTGACTTTCTGGAAATTGTGTCTCATCATCGTCCACCTCTTGGGACACTTTCCCACCGTCCCCTTCGTGTGACCGTGGCTGCTCAAATATTTGGGCATCGCTATATGCGATCTCCTCTTGCCCCGCTTCAAGTGGACAGGGCGAGAGGCCCGAATCTATAAATGGGAAAGTAAACAGCTCTTCGGAGTGTCCTACTGTGGGATCATTTGTCTCTGGGCACTCGGCATGGTGGGAGGAAGGAGTTTCAGGGTGAGCAATATGCGGTCCAGACTTACAGCTACTGAGACTTGACCGTGTGGAAGAGAAGGTGGTGGTGGTGGCTAAGAGACTGGAAGCATTTTCTGCTATCCGACCAATAACCTTTTGACACTGCTTTGTGTTCAATAGTGGTGTTCTGCGGTCCCCTATTAATTGGGACTGGGAGGTCGAGCGAGAAGATGTGGGTGTTTGTTGTGGCACAATTTCAGCTTGCCCACGGCCTCGGCCTCTACATGCACCATCATCACCATCACACCCAGTTCCCCGTCTCTTGCCATGTGCCTTGGCCATTTTAAATAAAGGACAATATCTTCTACGCTCACAACAAATGACTGAATTTGGAGCGAACTTATATGTGATCCGTGTGACGGACAAACCACAGTTTTAAATACCTGACCTGTAGGTAACTATTTTGAACAGCAAACTGGTGTCAATTGCTTCACTGACACACTGCAACAAATTTTTAATGAAGATCCGAAATGGCAGTATTTTCTGAAAACGTATATGTGATCCGTGTGACGGAGAAAACACGGTTTTAAATACCTGCCCTGTAGGTAACTATTTTGAACAGCAATCTAGTGTCAATTGCTTCACTGACATACTGCAACAAATTTTTAATGGGGGCCAGAAATGGCAATATTTTCTGAAAAAGTATATGTGATCTGTGTGATGGAGAAAACACTGTTTGAATACCTGGCCTGTAGGTAACTATTTTGAACAGCAATCTGGTGTCAATTGCTTCACTGACACACTGCAACAAATTTTTAATGGAGGCCAGAAATGGCAGTATTTTCTGAAAACGTATATGTGATCCGTGTGACGGAGAAAACAGTTTTATATAGCTGGATTTTTAGCGCTGTAATATGGAAAGGACCTGGCTGTATTCTGCAGTGCCAACAAGCGAATTGCGCAGAAAAACTGTGTTCTCTGGATTGCTTTTTAAGAAAATAATGAGGATTATGATCCAAAAAAAATATTCCTGGCCCCTGAGACCTGGGCCTTTGTCTAGAAATATCTAACAGCAGCAGAAGGCAGAACTGGAATGGAGCCTCTTCTGCTATGTGCACTGCAGTCTGCTATATACCCTGACTGCCTGCCTATATACACTGCCTGCCTGATATCTCTGCAGATGGATTAGTCCTCAGAAGGACTGTTTTTTGAGATGGATATGTATCTCTAATATAGTCTGTACACCTACACTAACTAGAAACAAGCAAATCTCTCCCTAGCTCAGCAGCATCTCTCTCTACACTGCCTGATTCCGGAGTGACTGTGACGAGCATGGCGGCGCCAGGTCTGATATAGACCTGATGACGCTGTGCGGCCAGCCAATCACTGTAATGCCACAACCAACATGGCTACGGCATTACAGTGAGTGGCAGGCAATCCCTGCATGTTCATTGGCTCTCTAAAGAGCGCCAAAGATGCAGGGAGGAGACCCGAGCTCCCGCCGAGCAACCCCAGAAATACTTGGCGAGCGCCGAGCATGACGAGCAGTAAGATGCTCGGGCGAGCACCGAGCAGTAGCGAACATGCTCGCTCATCATTAGTTGGCATCTATGAATTGTGTAGAGTGCATCAGGTTGGCATACATTAGTTGTGTACAGTGCATCAGGTTGGCATATATGAATTGTGTAGAATGCATCAGGTTGGCTTTATATGAGTTGTATTGAGTGCATCAGGTTGGCATATATGAATTGTGTAGAGTGCATCAAGTTGGCATATATGAATTGTGTAGAGTGCATCAGGTTGGCTTTATATGAGTTGTGTTGAGTACATCAGGTTGGCATATATGAGTTGTGTAGATTGCATCAGTTTGGCATATATGAATTGTGTAGAGTGCATCAGGTTGGCATACATTAGTTGTGTACAGTGCATCAGGTTGGCATATATGAATTGTGTAGAGTGCTTCAGGTTGGCGTATATGAGTTGTGTAGAGTGCATCAGGTTCGCTTTATACGAGTTGTGTAGAGTGCATTAGGTTGGCATATATGAGTTGTGTAGAGTGCATCAGGTTGGCATATATGAGTTGTGTAGAGTGCATCAGGTTGGCATACGTAAGTTGTGTTAGTCAGAAATGAATTTAGTAGTCCATGGATGCGTGGTACAGTTTGAAGCATTCTTTTATACACAGGCCAGGTTTGTTGGGGCAGGTGTCTCACTGATAAGTGCTGTCTTTTCTTATCCCCCTTCTGTAACATACTCGGCACTTTTTTTGCGACTTTCCTGTCTGAAGTTTGAGGGACCTCACCTGGGAAATTTTGGCCTGGTACAATACGGGCCTTCAGTTCCATATGCACTGGGACCCGCTCCTTTTTGAATTCCAAATATTAGGGTCTTGTTCACTACCTCCTGGAACTATTGGAAGGTCCCTGTATTGCTTACACATCGTGATAGTAAAAAAGCGTTATACAAAGCCATCTGTATGATGTGCGCGACCAGCTTCTTGTACCACACTTTAGCTTTCCGCATGGCACTGTAGGGCTGGAGGACTTGATCAGAGAGATCAACTCCCCTATATTTTTATTGTACCCCAGGACACAGTCTGGTTTGTGGACCTGTGTAGAGGTACTTCATACAGTGGTGGGGGTGCTGCCATCACCATGTATGGTGGTCAAGAAAAGGACATCCCTTTTGTCCTTTCTGAGCAGCTGCCCAATTAGTGTCCTACGGAGTCCTCTCTCATTTTTGCACACAGTTCTGCAGTCTGTGGTAGCTCTGGCAGAGAGGGACTTGAAGAGTGGGATGCTTGTATAAAAGTTATCCACGTAGGGGTAACGTTTCTCCTTGTGGAGAGTGACATACCGGCTCTGGCACGACAAGGTAAGGAGGATTATTCACCGTTTAATGCTACTCTGGGAAATTTAATATGTAAATTGCCTCTTCAGAGAAAAAGAGGGCTTTCTCACCGTCGACTGAGCCTTCCTATTGTTTGTAACGTACAGAGTGTCGTCTGAGCCTTCCTATTGGCTTGTAATGTATAGAGCGTCGTCTGAGCCTTTCTATTGACTTGTAATGTATAGAGCGTCGTCTGAGCCTTCCTATTGACTTGTAACGTACAGAGCGTCGTCTGATCCTTCCTATTGGCTTGTAATGTATAGAGAATCGTCTGAGCCTTCCTATTGTCTTGTAACGTATAGAGCATCGTCTGAGCCTTCCTATTGACTTGTAATGTATAGAGCGTCGTCTGAGCTTTCCTATTGACTTGTAAGGTATAGAGCGTCGTCTGAGCCTTCCTATTGACTTGTAACGTATAGAGCGTCGTCTGAGCCTTCCTATTGGCTTGTAACGTATAGAGCGTCATCTGAGCCTTCCTATTGACTTGTAACGTATAGAGCGTCGTCTGAGCCTTCCTATTGACTTGTAACGTACAGAGCGTCGTCTGAGCCTTCCTATTGTTTTGTAACGTATAGAGCGTCGTCTGAGCCTTCCTATTGTCTTGTAATGTATAGAGCATCGTCTGAGCCTTCCTATTGGCTTGTAATGTACAGAGCGTCGTCTGATCCTTCCTATTGACTTGTAACATACAAAGCTGTGTTACAGCTTTCAAGAACTCTGCAGCGCTGGGCGGTTTGTCACCTAAGCATTAAGCATGTTATCTTCAGCACAGCCTGTTGCCGCTTGGCCAAGGCAGTGCTGCAGTGCTGTCAGCTTGTGACTGATGTGGTCATTTCGGAGATGGAGGAGGAGGTGCAGGAGCTGAACAATGTGATTACATTGAGGTTAAATTGGTGACGTTGTTTTTTATACTAAAGAAAGATCCTATTGTTTTGTGATTTTTTACGTTATTTTTTAAGACAAATGCATTCACCGGGAAATGTCATTTTAACATTTTACAATCTTATCTGGCAATTTGGTGTGTGACACATCATCAGATACATCCTGTTTTATTTATGATGTAGGGACTCTGAAAGACATAAAGCCTATTTTTAAAGGGCCATCAGACGGTCCTTACTATTCTTAAAAGGCCAGCAGACGGCCCTCGCTATTGTTAGAGAGCCATCAGCCGGCTACGCTTTGTTGTTCCCATTATTAACAAGTGGGTCTCCTATACTGTTATTGCTTATCCAGTGACTGCAAGGGCTGCAAAAAATTTGGAAGCAACCCAATACCCCTTTGAAGAGACATAGAGAAGGGTCTCAGTAAAAAAAATGTTCCCATTATGAAGGAGCGGGTCTCCTATAGTGGTAATGCCAATGCTGTGACTGCAAGGGCTGCCAAATTTTGGGAAAAACCCCACTAAGAATGTAAAGACACATAGAGGAGGTGCCACAGTAACAAGTGCGACATGTTCCCATTACAAAGGAGAGGGTCTGCTATACAGCTATAGGGTATGCTGTGAGTCCAACGGTTGACCAATTTTAAGAAAAGCCCCACTAAGAATTTAAAGACACATAGAGCAGGGCCATAGTAACGACAAATTCCCATTAGAAAGGACAGTCTGCTATACAGTTATAGGGTATGCAGTGAGTCCAACGACTGACCAATTTTTTGAAAAACCACACTAAGAATTTAAAGACACATAGAGCAGGGCCACAGTAACAAGTATGACATGTTCCCATTAGAAAGGAGAGGGTCTGCTATACAGTTATAGGGTATGCAGTGAGTCCAACGGCTGACCAATTTTAGGAAAAACCCCACTAAGAATTTAAAGACACATAGAGCAGGGCCACAGTAACAAGTACGACATGTTCCCATTAGAAAGGAGAGGGTCTGCTATACAGTTATAGGGTATGCAGTGAGTACAACAGCTGACCAATTTTAGGAAAAACCCCACTAAGAATTTCAAGACACATAGAGCAGGGCCACAGTAACAACAAATTCCCATTAGAAAGGAGAGAGTCTGCTATACAGTTATAGGGTATGCAGTGAGTCCAACGGCTGACCAATTTTAGGAAAAACCCCACTAAGAATTTCAAGACACATAGAGCAGGGCCACAGTAACAACAAATTCCCATTAGAAAGGAGAGAGTCTGCTATACAGTTATAAGGTATGCAGTGAGTCCAACGGCTGACCAGTTTTAGGAAAAACCCCACTAAGAATTTAAACACACATAGAGCAGGGCCACAATAACGACAAATTCCCATTAGAAAGGATAGAGTCTGCTATACAGTTATAGGGTATGCAGTGAGTCCAACGACTGACCAATTTTAAGAAAAACCCCACTAAGAATTTCAAGACACATAGAGCAGGGCCACAGTAAAGACAAATTCCATTAGAAAGGAGAGACTCTGCTATACAGTTATAGTGTATGCAGTGAGTCCAACGGCTGACCAATTTTAGGAAAAACCCCACTAAGAATTTAAAGACACATAGAGCAGGGCCACAATAACAAGTACGACATGTTCCCATTAGAAAGGAGAGGGTCTGCTACACAGTTATAGGGTATGCAGTGAGTCCAACGGCTGACCAATTTTAGGAAAAACCCCACTAAGAATTTCAAGACACATAGAGCAGGGCCACAGTAACAACAAATTCCCATTAGAAAGGAGAGAGTCTGCTATACAGTTATAGGGTATGCAGTGAGTCCAACGGCTGACCAATTTTAGGAAAAACCCCACTAAGAATTTCAAGACACATAGAGCAGGGCCACAGTAACAACAAATTCCCATTAGAAAGGAGAGAGTCTGCTATACAGTTATAAGGTATGCAGTGAGTCCAACGGCTGACCAATTTTAGGAAAAACCCCACTAAGAATTTAAACACACATAGAGCAGGGCCACAATAACGACAAATTCCCATTAGAAAGGATAGAGTCTGCTATACAGTTATAGGGTATGCAGTGAGTCCAACGACTGACCAATTTTAAGAAAAACCCCACTAAGAATTTCAAGACACATAGAGCAGGGCCACAGTAAAGACAAATTCCATTAGAAAGGAGAGAGTCTGCTATACAGTTATAGTGTATGCAGTGAGTCCAACGGCTGACCAATTTTAGGAAAAACCCCACTAAGAATTTAAAGACACATAGAGCAGGGCCACAATAACAAGTACGACATGTTCCCATTAGAAAGGAGAGGGTCTGCTACACAGTTATAGGGTATGCAGTGAGTCCAACGGCTGACCAATTTTAGGAAAAACCCTACTAAGAATTTAAAGACACATAGAGCAGGGCCATAGTAACAACAAATTCCCATTAGAAAGGAGAGAGTCTGCTATACAGTTATAGGGTATGCAGTGAGTCCAACGGCTAACCAATTTTAGGAAAAACCCCACCAAAAATTTAAAGACACATAGAGCAGGGCCACAGTAACGACAAATTCTCATTAGAAAGGAGAGGGTCTCCCATAGTGTTGGCCTATGCAGTGAATGCAAGGGCTGCCAAAAATTGGGGGGCACTCCAATGCCCCTTGGAAGAGACTTAGAGGGCCTCATAAAAAAATGTTCCCATTATAAAGGAGCGGGTCTCCTATACTTGGAATGCCCATGCACTAAGTGTATGGGCTGAAAAACATTTACCCCTGGGGTGTATACATGAACATACTGTATAATTTTTTGTTTTTACGGGCATCATAACCACTCTTTAAAAAAATTATGTGGGTGTTGCCTCACGGACCACGGTCACCCTGGTGATATGGTGGTGGAGGATGAGGAGATGAAGGAGGACAAGGGCAAATAGCCAAAATCAGGAAGCGTATACCCATGGGTGGGTGTGAAGAGGTGCATGGGAATACACCCCCCCCAAAAAAGACACTGTATTTGAGTTTATGTTACACTGCTATCATTTTGTGGTGTTGAGAAGTCTGGCCCAATCCAGGCCTTGTTCATTTTTATAAGAGTCAGCCTGTCAGCATTTTCAGTTGACAGGCGGATGCGCTTATCAGTTATAATTCCACCAGCGGCACTAAAAACCCACTCTGATAAAACGCTAGCGGCAGGGCACCCCAGAACCTCCAAGGCATAGAGAGCCAGTTCATTCCAAGCATCCAGCTTGGATACCCAAAAATTAAAAGGCACAGAGGAATCATGGAGGACGTTGGTACTGTCAGCAAGGTACTCTCTCAGCATCTTCCCAAACTTTTTACTCCTGGTGATAGTACCCCGCAATTCAGGGCCTGTGCGATGGGAGGGTCTGAGAAAACAGTCCCAGAACTTTGACAGTGTTCCCCTGCCTCTGCTGGATTGCATTTGTGTCTCTCTCGCCTGTACTCCTTGGTTGTCCAACGAACTGTGACCTCTGCCGCCAGTGTTTTCAGATGGGAATTTTTTTAATAGTTCCGCAAAAAGGGCCTTCTGGTACTGCCCCATTTTTGTACACCTCTCCGCCTCAGGAATAAGAGATAAAAAGTTCTCCTTGTAGCGTGGGTCTAGAAATGTCACCAACCAGTAATGACTGTCACCCAAAATTTTGAGAACGCGAGGGTCATAGGAAATGCAGAGTAGCATAAACTCAGCCATGTGTGCCAGACTGCTAACAGGCAAGACTTCCATGTCCTCACCAATAAACAAATTAATCATCAACACGTGAGTGCCGAGATTTGCTTTTCCTAGAAACACTGTTTTCCACGTGCACCACCCCAGCTTTACGGAGTGCCGACTAGATTCTTTTGATACTCACCAAGAGGATGACTGACCATGCTCTCCTCCTCTCTGTCTTCTGGCCATCCACGCTGAACAGACAGTATGACAGTTGTGCAGGTAGTACCGTCTATAGAGCATGAAACTAGCTCCTGTTCTTCCTCCTCCTCTTTGTCACCCAATCCACGTTGGGATGAGATGAGGCTGGGCTGTGTGTAATCACCCTGTATGGTTGCTTGCTCCATCTCATCGTGCTCCGCCTGCAATGCATCCTCTTTGATTGCGAGCAGAGAGCGTTTCAGAAGACAGAGAAGCGGGATGGTGATGCTAATTATGGCGTCATCGCCGCTCAACATCTTGGTGGAGTCCTCAAAGTTTTGGAGGATATGTCTGACATCCATGTCCACTCCCGAGGTCTTATGTGTGGAGTCTGAACTGAATACCGACGGTCTTGTTGATGCTGGTACTCAACTGCCCTCTTCTGCTCACAAATCCTTCCCAACATCTGCAGTGTAGAGTTCCAACGCGTGGGGACATCACATACCAGTCTGTGAGCTGGAAGCTGCAAATGCTGCTGAAACACGGCAAGGGCGGCGGAACCTGTAGGTGACTTTCTAAAATGGGCACACAAGCGGCGTACTTTAACAAGCAGATCAGGCAGCTCCGGGTAGGATTTGAGAAACCGCTGAACCACGAGGTTAAGCACATGGGCCAGGCATGGTACGTGTGTGAGCTCGCCTCGCCTCAGAGCTGCCACCAGGTTCCGGCCATTGTCACACACGACCATGCCTGGCTGTAGGCTCAGCGGTGTGAGCCACAGATCTGCCTGCTCTTTCAGAGCTGTCCACAACTCTTCAGCATTGTGCAGTTTGTCACCTAAGCATATTAGCTTCAGCAAAGCCTGTTGCCTTTGGGCCAAGTCAGTGCTGCAGTGCTTCCAGCTTGTGACTGATGTGGTCAATTCGGAGATGGAGGCTGAAGAGGAGGAGGCTGAGGTGCAGGAGCTGTAGACTGTGGGGGAAACACTGATTGACCTCGGGCCCGCAATCCTCGGCATCGGGAGGACGTGTTCCGTCCCAAGGTCCGACTGGGTCCCGACTTCCACTATGTTAACCCAGTGCGTCGTCAGAGAGATGTACCGTCCCTGCCTACAAGCACTTGTCCACATGTCCGTGGTTAGGTGGACTTTCCCAGTAACTGCGTTGTTGAGGGCACGGCTAATGTTTTGGGACACGTGCTTGAGTAATGCGGGGATGGTACACTGGGAGAAATAGTGGCGGCTGGGGACCGAGTACCGAGTGACGGCCGCCGCCATCAGGTTGCGGAATGCTTCCGTCTCCACGATCCTAAAAGGCAACATTTCGAGCGCAAGCAGTCGTGAAATGTGGGAATTTAGTAGTGTGGCCTGTGGGGCGTTGGCTGCGTATTTGCGCTTACGTTACAAGGACTGGGGTATGGACAATTGAATGCTGCGCTGGGACAGGGACATGCTTCCTGATGCTGGTACTTGGGAGTGTGCAACGACAGGTGCAGGGCAGGAGGCATGTTTGCATGCACCATGGACAGGGGATTGGCTTGCATGCACAACAGCGGAAGAAGCAATGATGCCACCCGCAGACACGGTTCCTGGACCCTGGCGTTCGGCCCACAAAGTCGGGTGCTTTGCTGCCATGTGCCTGATGATACTGGTGGTGGTCAGGCTGGTCATTTTGCCACCCATGCTGATGCTGGCCTGGCAGGTGGTGCAAATGGCCTTTTTGGGGTTATCGGCAGAGTCTTTAAAAAACAACCATACTTGGGAAGACCTAACAGTTGTACTGACAACTTCCTTCGTGTTGGTGTTACGGGGAATGGTTGCCTGCCTTCTTTCTGCGGCCACCACACTGCTTCTTCCTGCCTGTTGGGGTGATCTGCCTCCCTCCCCCTGTGTGCTGCTGTCCTCGCTCAGCATGTCCTCCTGCCAGGTTGGATCAGTTACTATATCATCCACCACCTCGTCTTCCACTTCTGCACACTACCTCCTCCTGACTTTCTGGAAATTGTGTCTCATCATCGTCCACCTCTTGGGACACTTTCCCACCGTCCCCTTCGTGTGACCGTGGCTGCTCAAATATTTGGGCATCGCTATATGCGATCTCCTCTTGCCCCGCTTCAAGTGGACAGGGCGAGAGGCCCGAATCTATAAATGGGAAAGTAAACAGCTCTTCGGAGTGTCCTACTGTGGGATCATTTGTCTCTGGGCACTCGGCATGGTGGGAGGAAGGAGTTTCAGGGTGAGGAATATGCGGTCCAGACTTACAGCTACTGAGACTTGACCGTGTGGAAGAGAAGGTGGTGGTGGTGGCTAAGAGACTGGAAGCATTTTCTGCTATCCGACCAATAACCTTTTGACACTGCTTTGTGTTCAATAGTGGTGTTCTGCGGTCCCCTATTAATTGGGACTGGGAGGTCGAGCGAGAAGATGTGGGTGTTTGTTGTGGCACAATTTCAGCTTGCCCACGGCCTCGGCCTCTACATGCACTATCATCACCATCACACCCAGTTCCCCGTCCCTTGCCATGTGCCTTGGCCATTTTAAATAAAGGACAATATCTTCTACGCTCACAACAAATGACTGAATTTGGAGCGAACTTATATGTGATCCGTGTGACGGACAAACCACAGTTTTAAATACCTGACCTGTAGGTAACTATTTTGAACAGCAAACTGGTGTCAATTGCTTCACTGACACACTGCAACAAATTTTTAATGAAGATCCGAAATGGCAGTATTTTCTGAAAACATATATGTGATCCGTGTGACGGAGAAAGCACGGTTTTAAATACCTGCCCTGTAGGTAACTATTTTGAACAGCAATCTAGTGTCAATTGCTTCACTGACATACTGCAACAAATTTTTAATGGGGGCCAGAAATGGCAATATTTTCTGAAAAAGTATATGTGATCTGTGTGATGGAGAAAACACTGTTTGAATACCTGGCCTGTAGGTAACTATTTTGAACAGCAATCTGGTGTCAATTGCTTCACTGACACACTGCAACAAATTTTTAATGGAGGCCAGAAATGGCAGTATTTTCTGAAAACGTATATGTGATCCGTGTGACGGAGAAAACAGTTTTATATAGCTGGATTTTTAGCGCTGTAATATGGAAAGGACCTGGCTGTATTCTGCAGTGCCAACAAGCGAATTGCGCAGAAAAACTGTGTTCTCTGGATTGCTTTTTAAGAAAATAATGAGGATTATGATCCAAAAAAAATATTCCTGGCCCCTGAGACCTGGGCCTTTGTCTAGAAATATCTAACAGCAGCAGAAGGCAGAACTGGAATGGAGCCTCTTCTGCTATGTGCACTGCAGTCTGCTATATACAGTGCTGGCCAAACGTATTGGCACTCCTGCAATTCTGTCAGATAATACTCAGTTTCTTCCTGAAAATGATTGCAATCACAAATTCTTTGGTATTATTCTCTTCATTTAATTTGCTTGCAAGGAAAAAACACAAAAGAGAATGAAGCAAAAATCAAATCATTGATCATTTCACACAAAATTCCAAAAAAGGGCCAGACAAAAGTATTGGCACCCTCAGCCTAATACTTGGTTGCACAACCTTTTGCCAAAATAACTGCGAACAACCGCTTCCGGTAACCATCAATGAGTTTCTTACAATGTTCTGCTGGAATTGTAGACCATTCTTCTTTGGCAAACTGCTCCAGGTCCCTGATATTTGAAGGGTGCCTTCTCCAAACTGCCATTTTGAGATCTCTCCACAGGTGTTCTATGGGATTCAGGTCTGGACTCATTTCTGGCCACCTTAGAAGTCTCCAGTGCTTTCTCTCAAACCATTTTATAGTGCTTTTGGAAGTGTGTTTTGGGTCATTGTCCTGCTGGAAGACCCATGACCTCTGAGGGAGACCCAGCTTTCTCACACTGGGCCCTACATTATGCTGCAAAATTTGTTGGTAGTCTTCAGACTTCATAATGCCATGCACATGGTCAAGCAGTCCAGTGCCAGAGGCAGCAAAGCAACCCCAAAACATCAGGGAACCTCCGCCATGTTTGACTGTAGGGACCGTGTTATTTTCTTTGAATGCCTCTTTTTTTTTCCTGTACACTCTATGTTGATGCTTTTTCCCAAAAAGCTCTACTTTTGTCTCATCTGACCAGAGAACATTCTTCCAAAACGTTTTAGGCTTTCTCAGGTAAGTTTTGGCAAACTCCAGCCTGGCTTTTTTATGTCTCGGGGTAAGAAGTGGGGTCTTCCTGGGTATCCTACAATACAGTCCCTTTTCATTCAGACGTCAACGGATAGTACGGGTTGACACTGTTGTACCCTCGGACTGCAGGGCAGCTTGAACTTGTTTGGATGTTAGTCGAGGTTCTTTATCCACAATCCGCACAATCTTGCGTTGAAATCTCTCGTCAATTTTTCTTTTACGTCTACATCTAGGGAGGTTAGTCACAGTGCCATGGGCTTTAAACTTCTTGATGACACAGCGCACGGAAGACACAGGAACATTCAGGTCTTTGGAGATGGACTTGTAGCCTTGAGATTGCTCATGCTTCCTCACAATTTGGTTTCTCAAGTCCTCAGACAGTTCTTTGGTCTTCTTTCTTTTCTCCATGCTCAATGTGGTATACACAAGGACACAGGACAGAGGTTGAGTCAACTTTAATCCATGTTGACTGGCTGCAAGTGTGATTTAGTTATTGCCAACACCTGTTAGGTGCCACAGGTAAGTTACAGGTGCTGTTAATTACACGAATTAGAGAAGCATCACATGATTTTTCAAACAATGCCAATACTTTTGTCCACCCCCTTTTTTAGGTTTGGTGTGGAATTATATCCAATTTGGCTTTAGGACAATTCTTTTTGTGTTTTTTCATTGAAGACAAATTAAATGAAGAGAATAATACCAAAGAATTTGTGATTGCAATCATTTTCAGGAAGAAACTGAGTATTATCTGACAGAATTGCAGGGGTGCCAATACTTTTGGCCAGCACTGTACCCTGACTGCCTGCCTATATACACTGCCTGCCTAATATCTCTGCAGATGGATTAGTCCTCAGAAGGACTGTTTTTTGAGATGGATATGTATCTCTAATATAGTCTGTACACCTACACTAACTAGAAACAAGCAAATCTCTCCCTAGCTCAGCAGCATCTCTCTCTACACTGCCTGATTCCGGAGTGACTGTGACGAGCATGGCGGCGCCAGGTCTGATATAGACCTGATGACGCTGTGCGGCCAGCCAATCACTGTAATGCCACAACCAACATGGCTACGGCATTACAGTGAGTGGCAGGCAATCCCTGCATGTTCATTGGCTCTCTAAAGAGCGCCAAAGATGCAGGGAGGAGACCCGAGCTCCCGCCGAGCAACCCCAGAAAT
This sequence comes from Phyllobates terribilis, assembly GCF_046119375.1. Classification (NCBI taxonomy): domain Eukaryota; kingdom Metazoa; phylum Chordata; class Amphibia; order Anura; family Dendrobatidae; genus Phyllobates; species Phyllobates terribilis. Next base: position 781,278,672 of record NW_027362762.1, read on the forward strand.
ACTTGGCGAGCGCCGAGCATGACGAGCAGTAGCGAACATGCTCGCTCATCATTAGTTGGCATCTATGAATTGTGTAGAGTGCATCAGGTTGGCATACATTAGTTGTGTACAGTGCATCAGGTTGGCATATATGAATTGTGTAGAATGCATCAGGTTGGCTTTATATGAGTTGTATTGAGTGCATCAGGTTGGCATATATGAATTGTCTAGAGTGCATCAAGTTGGCATATATGAATTGTGTAGAGTGCATCAGGTTGGCTTTATATGAGTTGTGTTGAGTACATCAGGTTGGCATATATGAGTTGTGTAGATTGCATCAGTTTGGCATATATGAATTGTGTAGAGTGCATCAGGTTGGCATACATTAGTTGTGTACAGTGCATCAGGTTGGCATATATGAATTGTGTAGAGTGCTTCAGGTTGGCGTATATGAGTTGTGTAGAGTGCATCAGGTTCGCTTTATACGAGTTGTGTAGAGTGCATTAGGTTGGCATATATGAGTTGTGTAGAGTGCATCAGGTTGGCATATATGAGTTGTGTAGAGTGCATCAGGTTGGCATACGTAAGTTGTGTTAGTCAGAAATGAATTTAGTAGTCCATGGATGCGTGGTACAGTTTGAAGCATTCTTTTATACACAGGCCAGGTTTGTTGGGGCAGGTGTCGCACTGATAAGTGCTGTCTTTTCTTATCCCCCTTCTGTAACATACTCGGCACTTTTTTTGCGACTTTCCTGTCTGAAGTTTGAGGGACCTCACCTGGGAAATTTTGGCCTGGTACAATACGGGCCTTCAGTTCCATATGCACTGGGACCCGCTCCTTTTTGAATTCCAAATATTAGGGTCTTGTTCACTACCTCCTGGAACTATTGGAAGGTCCCTGTATTGCTTACACATCGTGATAGTAAAAAAGCGTTATACAAAGCCATCTGTATGATGTGCGCGACCAGCTTCTTGTACCACACTTTAGCTTTCCGCATGGCACTGTAGGGCTGGAGGACTTGATCAGAGAGATCAACTCCCCTATATTTTTATTGTTTGTACCCCAGGACACAGTCTGGTTTGTGGACCTGTGTAGAGGTACTTCATACAGTGGTGGGGGTGCTGCCATCACCATGTATGGTGGTCAAGAAAAGGACATCCCTTTTGTCCTTTCTGAGCAGCTGCCCAATTAGTGTCCTACGGAGTCCTCTCTCATTTTTGCACACAGTTCTGCAGTCTGTGGTAGCTCTGGCAGAGAGGGACTTGAAGAGTGGGATGCTTGTATAAAAGTTATCCACGTAGGGGTAACGTTTCTCCTTGTGGAGAGTGACATACCGGCTCTGGCACGACAAGGTAAGGAGGATTATTCACCGTTTAATGCTACTCTGGGAAATTTAATATGTAAATTGCCTCTTCAGAGAAAAAGAGGGCTTTCTCACCGTCGACTGAGCCTTCCTATTGTTTGTAACGTACAGAGTGTCGTCTGAGCCTTCCTATTGGCTTGTAATGTATAGAGCGTCGTCTGAGCCTTTCTATTGACTTGTAATGTATAGAGCGTCGTCTGAGCCTTCCTATTGACTTGTAACGTACAGAGCGTCGTCTGAGCCTTCCTATTGGCTTGTAATGTATAGAGAATCGTCTGAGCCTTCCTATTGTCTTGTAACGTATAGAGCATCGTCTGAGCCTTCCTATTGACTTGTAATGTATAGAGCGTCGTCTGAGCTTTCCTATTGACTTGTAAGGTATAGAGCGTCGTCTGAGCCTTCCTATTGACTTGTAACGTATAGAGCGTCGTCTGAGCCTTCCTATTGGCTTGTAACGTATAGAGCGTCATCTGAGCCTTCCTATTGACTTGTAACGTATAGAGCGTCGTCTGAGCCTTCCTATTGACTTGTAACGTACAGAGCGTCGTCTGAGCCTTCCTATTGTTTTGTAACGTATAGAGCGTCGTCTGAGCCTTCCTATTGTCTTGTAATGTATAGAGCATCGTCTGAGCCTTCCTATTGGCTTGTAATGTACAGAGCGTCGTCTGATCCTTCCTATTGACTTGTAACATACAAAGCGTAGTCTGAGCCTTCATATTGTCTTGTAATGTATAGAGCGCCGTCTAAGCCTTCCTTTTTGCTTGTAATGTATAGAGTGTCGTCTGAGCCTTCCTATTGGCTTGTAATGTATAGAGAGTCGTCTGAGCCTTCCTATTGGCTTGTAATGTATAGAGAGTCGTCTGAGCCTTCTTATTGACTTGTAAGGTATGGAGCATCGTCTGAGCAGAAAACGCCTGAAGAAAGGACAGCTCACTCCTTTAGCAGCTTGTTATTAAAAAGGCGCTGAAAAGCCTGAACACAAAGAGCAAGCTGTGGTCACATAGAAACGCAGATGGTACTTAGGCTGCGTGCCCACTATGCGTTTTTCAAGCGTTTTTGATCCGTGCCTCATGGTCCCCAATGAAAATCTGCATGTTCTGTGCCCACGCTGCGGAACTTTCCTTGCGGAGAAATCCGCAGCATGTCCATTATTTGTGTGTTTCTGCATGCGGATTTGAGGTCACAATGCACTTGAAAAACACAAGTCAAATCCGCATGTAAAAACGCGTGTAAAATCTGCAAGCGTTTTTGACTGCCAGGAACATGCAGAAACGCTGCGGAAATTTTCGGCTTCATTTCTGCATCGTGGGCACATAGCCTCTGGGCATTTTCTGAGAGCCTCCTCGGGGGTTTCAGGGAGGACTCCTGAAAAAGCCATAAAGTGTGCGCATATTCATATAGGTGAGCGAGGGGGCCTCTATTTTATCAGTGTGCCCCCTGGTGGTGCGGTTGTGTAAGCACACATTAACAACTACATGTGTACGGAAGAAAGGAGCTGTCTCCATAGCCGCCCAGCATACAGGGTGCGCACAGGACGAGCTCGATTTCCCCTCACGTCGCACATGACTGACAGCTTCCCAGCTCACGCCACTCACACACATAGAGCCTTCTCTAATTTGAGTGTCCCGCTCCTCCGTGCGCTGCGAGTCTTCCGTGAGCGGTCACGTGGTACACGGCCATCGCTGTCACATGACTGATGTGACGTCATTAAGGTCCTTGTACTGAACGGTCGGCGGCCGGTACTGCCCGGAACAGCTGTAAGGATCGTGCGCCAGGTATATCGTGTTGTATCGCGACAGTAGTGCAGCTCACTGCATGTGCTCATTGCTGCGACACCCAGTCGTGTATAGTGCAATATATGCCCAATGTGGACAGCACAGTAGGAGTACCAGCACTGCGTATAGATACATTACTGTCTGAAATCCCATAGAAGTAAGTAGACACGTGCAGCCATGTGGTGGATTCCCACTGCTGCCTGTGGAGTGACGTGTGCCAGTGATGGAGCTCTGGGGGGCTGTCATGTTACCAGCGCTGGTGCATTAAGCAGAGCAGCTTATACCTGTGGACTGAGGCTGGTAATAAGGTGCAGTCTGCAGATGGAGCAGAGCGGCGGTTTGTCAGGTGCGATGATATTTTACGCCGTTTGCTCGGTCGGTGCGATCCAGGCAATTAAACACAGACCATAAATGAGGGAGAGAAAAGAGTAGAACCGGCACATCCCACCTGGACATATACAAGAAAACCGGTAAAACTCAGACACCTCAGGAGAACCTGACGCGTTTCAGCTGCGGAGCGCACCCTTAGGCTGTGCGCCCACGTAGCGTTTTGCAAACGTATATGCTGCGGAATTTCCGCAGCGTAAACGCTTGAAAAACGCATGTAGATCCGCACCCCATGGTCCCCAATGGCATTCCGCAATGTCAATGCCCATGCTGCGGATTTTTCCGCAGCGTATATGCTGCAGTCAAAAATCCGCAGCATGTTCATTAATTTTGCGGAAGCGCTGCGGAATCAATGTGCGGATGGTACCCAGGTCTGGAGGAGAGGAGACTCTCCTCCAGACCTGGGTACCAAAGAACCTGTAAAAAAAAGAATAAAATAAAGTTTATACTTATCTTCTGATGTTTTCCCTCCGTCGCGCTGTTGTCTGAAGGACCTGCCACGTCATTGAGTCATGTGACCCACCACATGACTCAATGACGTCACCGCAGGTCCTGCACACAACAGCGTGAGCCGCTCAAGACTCCGGACGGGGCAGAGAATGCATCAGAAGGTGAGTATAAAGTTTATTTTTTTATTTTTTACCATTCTGAACAAGTTGTCAAGCACTTTTCCAAGTGATGCTTGGAGAAGTGCTTGATAACCCGCATGCGGAAATGCATGCAAAGACGCCTCACAAACGCTTCTACCTGGCGGGAAAACCGCATGTAATATCCGCATGCGATTTTCCCGCCAGGGAGAAGCGTAAAAAATATGCTTCAGGTCCGCAACGTGGGCACATAGCCTTAGGCTATGTTCACACACGTTTTTTTTCTGCTGCTAACTTTTCTCTGGCAGAAAAACAGCTGCGTAAAAAAGACATGCGTATTTGCTTCGTATTTTTGACCACTCATTACTTCCCATGGGTAAAAAACGCAGCAAATACGCAGGTGCATTTTCTGCTGCAGAAACGCTGAAAGAAGTGACACGCTTTATTTTCCAAATACGCAAGCAAGGCATAAAATACGCAAAAAGCAACGCGTGAACAGAGAATTCTGGTCTCTCATACACTTTGCTGGTACTGCTGGGCGCAGCTGAAAATTAGCATAAAAATCTGCTGCAAAATATGCAGCAAAACACAACAAGTGTGAACATAGCCTTAGGCTGTGTGCCCACGATGCGTTTTTTGGTGCGGATTTGCAGCGCGGAAACGCTCCAGAAACGCATTGCATACCTTATCCCATGACTTCCTATGACATTCTGCAAGTTCTGTGCACATGGTCAGGATTTTTTCTGCGCGGATTTTACTCACAGAAAAAATACGGACATAAAGAATTCTTGTGCGTTTCTGCATGCGTATTTGCCTATACAATGCATTGGAAAAACGCATGGCAAATACGCTTGCAAAAACGCATTAAAAACGTATCAAAAACGCATTTGAAAAAAATGCATGCGTTTTCTGCCAAGTAGATGCTGAAATGCTCAGGAAAATTTCTGCTTCATTTCTGCATTGTGGGCACTAAGCCTTAGCCATAGGATATCAGAGGTAACACATAAATGCTGCTATATATCTTACAGAACAATGTCCATTGACTAGGTGATTAATTAACCAATACTGAGGCAAAGTGTCAGGTGTTCGCATACACATAATGTGAGTACATGGTGTTGTAAGCTAATATGGATGACATAGATATGTTAAAATGGAAACTAAAAAACCCCCAAAACTACCGCGGGGAAACAAAGAACCACCTAACATCAGCCCAAAAACCACACAACTGGATGCTAAAGAAAAACAAACACCCTGCCACGCTCCAAAAATGAGCTAAAGAAGCCAACGATCTTGAAAAATAGAAAGGGTGCATTGTATTAAACGGAAATATGGATCCTAGCTGACTGAATCACAACCAACAAGGAGAGCAGAGAGGCTCAAAGAGGCACATAACACCACACACAAAACTGCCTATCACGCCGGAGACACCAAGGAACAACATGTCCCAACAATCCCAAAAAATCTACAATTGCGGACACGGCCAACAGTGCAACACAAATGCCAACCGTCCATCAATATGGATACGGTGAACATGTATGGTATTTGGGTTGCATTGCTCTCCATGTTCACCATATCTGTATTGATGGGTGTTTTTCTGGGACTGCTGGGACATGTTGTTCTTTAGTGTTTCCATCGCAGAGTCGGTGTATTTGGATGTAGTATCATGTCCTCCAAAAAACAACCACACTTTATTCCTGGTTGTTTTTCTGCTAGTTAGCCTAATCTATACCCCTGATTTTAATACAATGTAGTTTTTTATTCTAATATCACTAGTTTTTCTAGTTCATTCCTTGAGTGTAATATGGTGTTTGGCATTTGTGTGGCAGTGTTGGCCGTGTCCGCAATTGTAGATGTTTTTTTGGGGATTGTTGGAACATGTTGTTCCTTGATGTCTCCGGCGTAATATCGGCAGTTTCATGTGTGGTGTTATGTGCCTCTTTGAGCCTCTCTGCTCTCCTTGTTGGTTGTGATTCAGTCAGCTAGGATCCATATTTCTGATGTTAATACAATGTACCCTTTCTATTTTCAAGATCGTTGGCTTCTTTAGCTCATTTTTGAGTGTGGCTAAAAACACCAATCACTACATACAAACCGACCGGTTAATCCCATCGTTCTGTGCCCATAGAATATCGTGTTCTCGGCAGCACGTCACCTGTTTACACTGGAGCGTGCTGCCGACAACATTGGTTTTAAACCAGTTGATGCTCATCACCGCCGACATGTTTTGCTTGGTCGCCCTGTGGTTGACGGCCTGGTTGGACTAGTCGGGAATAGGTTGCACCACTCATCACATGCTGCCACCCTGGCGCACTTCAGAGGGGTTTGTACTTTTGGGGCAAGGGAGATCTGTGATTTTTGCAGTGATGCAGGATTAAAAATATAGGCAGATTTTATAAAAAGTACACCAATCAGCCTGGTAAGTGACACATTGCTGGAATCTGGGTCTCTGCCCCTATATTATGCTGCTGCTCTCAGATTAGGTAGCAAAAATCTGCTGCCAGATTCCCTTTAAGGCTAAGTTCCTACTTTTATTTTTTGGAACAGACAAATTAAATAATGTGATAAACTGATCCTTTTTCATTACTGATTCAAATAGAAGCTGAGACCCCAGGGATTATTATGGGATCCTGGGGTTATATGTGCGTATTTAGAATGGAGGAATACGTTTTGTATCATACAGAACCCCCTGTGTTCTAAAAGCTGATGCAAAACGGAATCCAGACGGCCCCCGTAATGATCAGTGAGGTCCCTCTGCTTTCTGTTACCAGTGATGGAGGAACCCCTCTGAGCTTCTTAGTAGGAGCAGATTCTATTCTGGTTAAACGTACAACCAAATATAAATGCATATAATGTGACTTTTTCCCTGTGGTAGTCCGGCTGCCCCGGCGTAGACATCGCTGCTTTCTGATAGGGCTTTTCTATGTTGGTCTTTTCCATTCCCCCTCTGTGACTTAATGGATTATTGTCTGGTGACTTCTTGTGCCAAGTTATCTATTACTTAACCGGCTGCTGGGTAAATTGGTGTATTTGCCAAGTGAGTTCAAGTGTCAGTGAATGTTTCCATGCAGATGGCTGCCTATGGCAGTGGTTAATATGTCTGTGTTTGGATTGCGGTTGCATTAGACTTTTTCAGTCCTTTTTTTTCTGGCCAGGCATCAGATTCTCCAAAAAAGACCTGATCAAAGTCTAATCTAGATTGCTAAACTATAGAGCGGTTGTGTCACCAACCTGCATTTATCTGCTCGCCCCAGGAAATTAAAGGACCAGACCCGCTGTAGTTTGCAGGCGGCTTCAGGGCTTTTTTCTATGGGCTGAAAATGGATTGACGGTAATACATTTTGTTTTGAGTTGGATTCATATCCTTTGTACTTCCAATTATATCTGTAAAGCGGGAATCGATCAGCATCTTGGTTGGATACTTTCTGCATCAATGCATCGTTGGTCTGTAAGGAATAATTTCCATCATTGATGTTTTTCACATCCACAAGATTTGGTTATTTGCGACATTATATATTACGTCGTTTTTTTGTTGTTTCGGATCATTTTGTATTAATTCCATGTTTGATTCTTTTATTTAGGAGTAAAGTTCTCCGTATACAGAAGAAAAATGCTGTTGAATCCATTCATTTCTAAACTGGCCGGGAAGAGGGTTGTGCTAGCCAGCGCATCTCCTCGGAGGCAAGAAATACTTTCCAACGTGGTAAGAATTGGGCATACATGTATACATCCGACGAATGACCTTGCACACAGTAAGCCTGTACCTATTTTTTTTTTATAGGAAGTCATTAGAAATTAAGTTTAGCATTGTAATACTTCTCATACACATGGCCGTGATCCTGCCTTAGGCCCTATATATTTGGTGCTAAAGACGCAATTAACTCCCATTATTGGAGATCAGGGAAGCTAAGTGCGTGAGATGTTTTATTCCTGTGAACAAACAAATACTTTTTGGCTTCAGGGGTCCCAGCGATCGGACCCCCAGCAATCAGTATATTATGCTCTGTCTTGTGAATAGAGAATAGTTTTTGTGAATTAAACATTACGAACGCTGATGATTAAAGACCTCAACGATCCTTTCCCAATATATAGTAGATGTAACAAAAATATTACCAAATACCTCTAATTGGAATGTAGTATTGTTCTTCTGTTTCGCCATGTCGCTTACCCCTTGTGCAGGTCATTGCAGTAGCATTGGTATCCTTGGTTATGACCACTAGCTGCTAACTAACTCACTATATGAGTGGTCATAACCATGGACGTCTAGGCTCTCAGATTAGGTGGCAAAAACCTTGGTGACAGATTACCTATAAAATAATCCTTCTAAGTCACTTAGCAAAGATGTTTTGTGCTTTCTATAAGCCATGATTATAAAGAAAGCTGATCTAGCAGCTGCTATGGTGTCAGGGTGGTCATCTGACAGGTGACAGCGGACTAGGTCACCTAGTAATCCCGGCCAACTGCGATAAGAGAGCGTGGAAAATTGAATGCGGATTACCAAGAGACCAAAGAAAGGAGAAAAGCCACAGGTTATGCCAAAATTCAGAGTACCTTATCCTGAACTTCCTTGCTGCTGAAGGTGGTCAGGAATTGGGGTCTCAGCCTAAGGCCGGAGTAACATGAGCGGATAGCACAGCCCAGTTCTTTGCGATAAAACATCGCATAGCACTCGGCCTAATGTTAACCTATGGGGCAGCTCACATCTGAGATTATTTTCTCATTCCAAATGAGAAGACAATCACAGCATGCTGCAAGTGCATCCGAGAATCTGACCGCACTCACCTATACAAGTCTATTGGTGCTTGTGAAACATCGGACTGCACTATGATGTCATTTGAGTTCAGTGCGATTACCACGGACGCCGGCAATGGAGGAGATGGAGAAATTATTTTCTCCGTCTCCTCCGCACCTGTGCTGCAATTTTCTCATGCCAGGGAATCAGAGCACTGACCCTCGGCTCACACTCACAGCAGAGTTTGAGCCAAGTGTCATTAGCATATTGCATCTAATGCTATACACTAATGTGACTCTGGCCTAAGTGTTGATCGCTGACATCCGGCCACCACTGACATCCGGCTCGGTTTTCAGGCTGGACTGCCTTGTTTATCGCATCCACATGTCTCCATTCTCGCTATCTCTACAATTGCTCCTGTGATTCTTGTGTCTGTACTTCCTGGCAGATCTCCGGAAAGATTGATTCAATTCCTATAAAACATTTTTCTCTTTCTCGGTTTTGTTATTCGTGCTTTTCCAATTACAGCTGTCTTCAGGCGTCATCCTTGTAATCTTATTCTCTCTGTTTTGCTGTGTTTATCTCATTCTGCACATTTAGCTCTATCAACACTTCATCTTGATATCTCTCAATCATCTGTAATTGGTTTTCTTTGAATACTTGGGGGGAAAAAAATACTCAAACTTTTTTTTTTTTTTATGCTAACTCTTAACTTCAGAAATTGAGATTGTTCTTCAGATATTATCTGTGATTTACCATATATTATTATATAAGTGATATTATCAGTAGTAGCACTCATTACCTACACTAACGTCTGCTGTCAGGAATCGGACATGTTCCCAAGGGACATGACATGTGGCTAGAGGGGACTGGCAGTGGCTTAGTCCTCTCTCAACATTGGTGAACAATGGGTGTGTTATTTGTGAGCATTTGTCAAAGGGTTGTCCACTACTACATAATATAGGACCCCGTGAAAAATCTAAAGCTTTTATACTACCCTCACATAGTGATGCCAGTGCTGCTGTGCCCAGTGGGTGACGAGACACTGTTGTGTCACATGACTGCTGCAGTGAATTAGTGGCTGCTGATAGGCTCTGAAGAAAGCGTGACGGCTGCTGATTGGATGCAGTGGTCATGTGACACAATGTCATGTCACCCACCGGAAACAGCAGCACCAGCACCGCTGTGGGAGGTGACTATACTATTTTTATTTTCTCTGTGGCCCAGTATTGATTATGCAGGGTTTGTGCAGTCGTGGGAAAACCTCTCTTAGTGTATTGTTTAGTCTTTTGTCCATTCACATACAGATTCTATGAAGGTGTGTGATCATACATGGCAAGATGTTCCATTTTCATTCAGACAGGATATCTGACATCTGATGAAATGTTTCACAATAGTGTTCAAAAATCATTCAGTTCCGTAAGCAAAAAGGTTTAGGAGGATAAATGGAGTATTATATGAATGCAAGATCAGACTACACTTTGTACGTTTGTAGTCTGTAACCACGGAGATCTGCAAGCCGGCATAGGAGCTGCAGACACAGTTCAAAATAATTTGCAAAGTGGCTTCTTTATTATTTTAGATGCATTCGTGCAGTAAAAAAAAAAAAGTTGGGCGTATAAAAGAACAAAAGTGCTTCCATTTATCGGTGTATTTTAGATTGGATCTATTTATGATCATTTTGTTCCATAGGCTTGATACGTTGTTCCTGAAAGCTCAAGAGTCTGTCCTGCTCCGGAGTGATATTTAGGACTAGTTTTCTGCAAGATGTGCTGCAAAAATATGGCCCAAAATTATACCATTTCCAAACTAGTGAGGTTTCAAATGGTCAGATTATTATATAGACGTTAAAATGCCACGTACAATACCGCAGCTTGTGGCTCAATGGAAACCTATTTCACTGCACAAGCTGCCGCTTTGAATCCTGGCATTGTTTTCTAGGAAATATATCTATGTGCACTTGCTTCGCCCTACTTGCATGTGCAGGAAAATACTTTTGTTATCATAAGTTTATTTTATAAGTGTTTTTCAGTTTCTTATCTGTATCACTAATGCCCTGATGTGATGTTTTGGTTGTTTTTGTTTTGTTGTTTTTTTACATTTGTGTCATTTTTTTTCAATTTAATATATTTTTTGCACATGATATAAATATTGGCCCCAAAATATACCAATTCTTACTTTTAGACAAAAGCCATAAATATGTATGCACATAAATCAAGAACATATCTCAAACAAAGATCGTGAGTCTAATTTTTAGACTGTGCAAACTTTAGATATTATTCATAAATCTGCCACATTGCTGTAAGGGTTCCCATAGCCTGACTCTTTTTACCAGAAGGATGTTCACATGGGATCTCCAGGTGCCAATTACACAGCAAGATATTAGTGATGAGCACAAGTGCTCGTTACTAGAGTTTGCTTAGGGTACTCAGGTATGCACCGAGTGTCGCGGGAGCTCGAGTGACATGTTCGAGTCCCTGTGGCCGCATGTTTCGTGGCTGTTAGACAGTCATATAACATGCAGGGATTGCCTGACAAACATGGGCAATCCCCGCATGTTTTGTAGCTGTATAACAGCCTCTAAACATGCGACCACAGGGACTCAAACATGTCACTCGAGCTCCCGCGACACTTGGTGCATACCGGAGTACCCTAAGCAAACTCCAGTAACGAACACTTGTGCTTATCACTAGTAGATATCATTTGAATGTGGAGTCCAGATAAGTTACATACAGCGGCATTTCAGAGAAAAACCTACCTAAAAGCCGCTGGGGACCGAGCCGTGTTGGAGACTAGTCGGACAGGCGGGCCCCAGGTGGTTTCCTTGTCCAATGCCAATGACTGACAAGTCTCTACCTGTGTGTGTGTATAGGGAGAGGCCTATTACTCCAGGGCAGCGGACGGGGAGTAGCTTGATGAATCAGTTCCCATGTGTTTACTTTTTCTGCTGAATATTCCCCATTAAATGTCCTGAAAAAAGCAACTTGCTTCTAATTTTAGAGTTTAGCTATCTCCCACTGTGATTGGTGCTGGATGTGAGTGCTGTGACTCAAGGATGCAGCTGCTGCCCCCTCTCAAGCATCAGCACGGCTCTATCCCCATATGCTGTGTTTGCACTCCTTGCTATGTACTGCCTGTGTGATCTGCCTTCCCTGAAGACTTGGATGCTTTCCTCCCTCTTGTTAGCCTTAGCACTTTGAGAAGGGAGGGTGGGAACAAACACCATCCAGGAGCAGTGTGGTGTCAGAAACAGTGCAAAGATGCCCATGTCCTTTTAAGTATGACCCCGAAGCTTAAATGGTTAGACATAACGCATGTGTTCAAAATTTGTGTTTACATTTTTTTTTTTTTTATTGCAGGGCCTTCGTTTTGAAGTGGTTCCATCTTGGTTCAAAGAGACCCTTGATAAGTCCTTGTTTTCTGCTCCATATGAATATGCGGTTGAAACCGCTAAACAAAAGGCCTTGGAAGTGGCCAGGAGAATGCACGTGGTTAGTCCGAACCACAATTGGAATCTTAAAGTGTATTTTCACATGACCTGTATAATGGTGATAATGACCAAGGAATTTTATTGAATCCAGTGTAAAGGAAAAATGGAGGAGTTGCTCAATATAACCAATCAGGATATGGAAAATATAACTGTTTTATATGTGCGGTCAGAGAGCCATTCTGCCTAAATACCCCACATAGACTACAATGGAGATGCTCTTGGCAGCTTAAGTTAGGTGTTTGCCATATTTAACCCTTTCGCAACCCTGGGATTTTCCGTTTTTGCATTTTCGTTTTTTGCTCCCCTTGTTCCCAGAGCCATAGCGTTTTTATTTTTTGGTCAATATGGCCGTGTGAGGGATTATTTTTTGCGGGATGAGTTGTACTTTTGAACGATATTACTGGTTTTACCATATCGTGTACGGGAAAAAGATTCCAAGTGCGGTGAAATTGCAAAAAAAAGTGCAATACCACAGATGTTTTTTTTTAATTTTTATTATCACATTCACTGAATGCTAAAACTGACCTGCCATTATTATTCTCAAGGTCATTACGAGTTCGTAGACACTAAACATGTACAGGTTCTTTTTCATTTCAGTGGTGAAAAAAAATTCCAAAATTTGCTAAAAAAAAAAAAAAATGGCGCCACTTTCCAAGACCCGTAGCGTCTTCATTTTTCGGGATCTGGGGCCGGGTGAGGGCTTATTTTTTGCGCACCGAGCTGAAGTTTTTGATACCATTTTGGGGTAGATTCGATGGTTTGATCGCCCTGTATTGCATTTTATTGCAAATTTTGCGGCGACCAAAAAACGGAATTCTGGCGTTTAGAATTTTTTTTCGTTACGCCATTTACTGATCGGATTAATTCTTTTTTTATATTGATAGATCAAGCGATTCTGAACGCGGCAATATCAAATGTGGTTTTTTTTTTTTAATTGTTTTATTTTGAATGGGGCGATTTAAACTTTTATATTTTTTTAATATTTTTAAAACCATTTTTTTTTCACTTTTTGCTTGCTTCTATAGTCTCCATAGGAGACTAGAAGCAGCAACTGTCTGATCGCCTCTCCTACATAGAGGTGATCAGCCGATCACCTCTATGTAGCAAAAATGCTCCTGTGCTATGAGCGCCGACCACTAGGTGGCGCTCATAGCGATCAGCTCATGACAACCACTGGAGTCTGCTGCAGACCCAGGGTTGTCATGCCCACCCAGGGTTGTCATGCCCACCCATCGGTGACGCGCAATCACGTGACGGGGTCACCGATGGGCGGGGTAAGTGATGCGCTTCCAGCGCGGCGATGTTAAATGCCGCTGTCAGAGATTGACAGCGGCATTTAACATGTTAACAGCCGCGGGTGGATCGTGATTCCACCCGTGGCTGTTGCTAGCACATGTCAGCTGTAAGAATCAGCTGACGTGCCCGATCCAGTGTGGGCTCAGCGCCGGAGCTCGAGCTGAACCGAGGGTTACAGCCTGGTGCGTACTAATACGTCCCAGGCTGTAAAGAGGTTAAAGGGGTTTTCCCATGAACGAAAGTTCATTTTAATCACTAGATCTTGGAGTAATAATAAGTTCCTCAATTGGATGTGTTTTAAATAAAATGTTCCTGTGCTGAGATAATCTTATAAATGTTCCCCTGTGTAATGGCTGTGTTTGACCCTGTACGGAACACGGTCTGATCATACCACATCTCCAGGGCGGGGGAGGAGGCAAGAGTATACAGACATTACAGCACAGGATCACTTCTGATTCTTTCTGTGAGGTAAAACATTTCCGTGTCTGTTTTTAAACAATGTTTTACTTCAAAAAATAATCAGATGCAAGCCCCTGCTGTAATATCTGTATACTCTTTTTTGCTTCCTCCCCTGGCCAGGAGATGTGGTATGGTCAGACCGTGTTCCATACACGGTCAGACACAGCCATTACACAGGGGAACATTTATAAGATTATCTCAGCACAAGAACATTTTATTTAAATACACTGCTCAAAAAAATAAAGGGAACACTGAAATAACACATCCTAGATCTGAATGAATGAAATATTCCCATTGAATACTTTGTTCTGTACAAAGCTGAATGTGCTGACAACAAAATCACACAAAAATCATAAATGGAAATCAAATTTATTAACAATGGAGGCCTGGATTTGGAGTTACCCCCAAAATGAAAGTGAAAAAACACACTACAGGCTGATCCAAGTTTGATGTAATGTCCTTAAAACAAGTCAAAATGAGGATAAGTATTGTGTGGCCTCCACGTGCCTGTATGACCTCCCTACAACGCCTGGACATGCTCCTGATGAGGTTGTGGATGGTCTCCTGTGGGATCTCCTCCCAGACCTGGACTAAATCCTCCGCCAACTCCTGGACAGTCTGTGGTGCAACGTGACGTTGGTGGATGGAGCAAGACATGATGTCCCAGATGTGCTCAATCGGGTTCCGGTCTGGGAACGGGCGGGCCAGTCCATAGCTTCAATGCCTTCATCTTGCAGGAACTGCTGACACACTCCAGCCACATGAGGTCTGGCATTGTCCTGCATTAGGAGGAACCCAGAGCCAACCGCACCAGCATATGGTCTCACAAGGGGTCTGAGGATCTCATCTCGGTACCTAATGACAGTCAGGCTACCTCTGGCGAGAACATGAAAGGCTGTGCGGCCCTCAAAAGAAATTCCACCCCACACCATTACTGACCCACTACCAAACCGGTCATGCTGAAGGATGTTGCAGGCAACAGATCGCTCTCCACGGCGTCTCCAGACTCTGTCACATCTGTCACATGTGCTCAGTGTGAACCTGCTTTCATCTGTGAAGTGCACAAGGCGCCAGTGGCGACTTTGCCAATCCTGGTGTTCTGTGGCAAATGAAAAGTGTCCTGCAGGGTGTTGGGCTGTGAGCACAACCCCCATCTGTGGATGTCGGGCCGTCATACCACCCTCCTAGAGTCGGTTTCTAACCGTTTGTGCAGACACATGCACATTTGTGGCCTGCTGGAGGTCATTTTGCAGGGCTCTGACAGTGCTCCTCCTGTTCCTCCTTGCACAAAGGCGGAGGTAGCGGTCCTGCTGCTGGGTTGTTGCCCTCCTACAGCCCCCTCCACGTCTCCTGGTGTACTGGCCTGTCTGCTGGTAGCGCCTCCAGCCTCTGGACACTACGCTGACAGACACAGCAAACCTTCTTGCCACAGCTCACATTGATGTGCCATCCTGGATGAGCTGCACTACCTGAGCGACTTCTGTGGGTTGTAGAGTCCGTCTCATGCTACCACGAGTGTGAAAGCACAACCAACATTCAAAAGTGACCAAAGCATCAGCCAGAAAGCATTGGTACTGAGATGTGGTCTGTGGTCCCCACCTGTAGAACCACTCCTTTATTGAGGGTGTCTTGATAATTGCCAATAATTTCCACCTATTATCTATTCCATTTGCACAACAGCATGTGAAATTGATTGTCAATCAGTGTTGCTTCCTAAGTGGACTGTTTGATTTCACAGAAGTTTGATTTACTTGAAGTTATATTCTGTTGTTTAAGTGTTCCCTTTATTTTTTTGAGCAGTGTACATTCAATTGTGGAACTTATTATTACTCCAAGATCTACTGATTAAAGTTAACTTTTGTTCATGGGAAAACCCCTTTAAGCTCTGCATTTGGCAAGACCACATGAACTGCCCCTCCCCCATAATGTCTGTGTAATGGCAAATCTCTGACATTGATACTATTTGAAATAAAAAATGCTCTTATATTGTTCCTTTCGATACAGTTAATTTAAAGGTATTGCAGGCAACCTTGCAAAAAAGTGAATTATATTTTTAAGAACAATATTTCTTTCTTTAAACTGTGAGAATTGAGCAGAAGTTACTTTAAGACTTTTTGCTTTTGTCCTTAGAAGCACTTGAAAACTCCTGATATAGTCATTGGAGCAGACACAATAGTGGTAAGTGTGGCAAAAGTGAGTGTAAACTATGTGCACATTAATTGTCTTGTAAATTTTCCCTTATAGATATTCCACATTCAGCCACTGGCGTAACTAGAGATCTATGTGACCCAGTGCAAAATTTTCAACCTGGGCCTTCACCAGCAAGTTGATTTGACATACAGACCCCTGTAATAATGTCCTCCATCTTGCAGTAACACCTCCGTACAAGACTTTATTTGTAATCATGTCGCCCATACTAGTTTCATCCTATAACAATGTCCCCCCATCCCGTAATAATGTCCCTAATTCTGGTCCCCCCATCCTGCAATAATTTCCACCATACTGGACCCTTTTTGTAATAATGTTCCTCATCCTGGCCTCCATCTGTAATAATGTCTCCATCATATAATAATGTCCACCATCCTCTTCTCCAACACCTAAAAAAAAAAAAAAAAACTCCTCTCACCTTCACTCACTCCCACGTAGCGCAGGGTGGCGGGCGACACATGGCAGTGAAGTTACACACCACCCGCAAAGGTGACTCCAACATCGACTGCCGGCCTCTGACTGGTGGCATGTATAGTGATTGTAGTGCAAGTAGTCGGTAGTTCTCTGCACCGCAATACATTTCAGCCGACGATGCACATTCAGCTGAAAACTGCTGGCGTCGGCTCGGGTCCCGAGACTCCACGCTCGTGGTCGCTCCCTTTGCAGCCGTGATTGTTGAGCACCTGGATTCAATTATGAGGGTTAATATTTAAAACAGCTCTTGTCAGAGGACGCCCCAAAGACAGCTCTGGTCATAGGATGACCCAAGGACAGCTTCAGGGTGACCCATAACTGCCTGTGCACCACGGTGTGATAAACTGTATGAGCACGGGTGATCTCATGGCTAAATAGATGACAAAGAACGATATCATCTCTGGTTAATAGCTGACAACTTTCATTATTGTGTAAGACGACTTCAGCAAAGAGAGATAAATAACACATTACCTTAATGTTAAGAGGGCTTACCTCAAAGCAGTATGTAATAACCTTGTTGGCCTGGACCGGTGAGGGTAGTCTTTGACCTCCCAGTCAGAATATAGCCAGTGATGCCTCATAGTCAGGGTATCGCTAATAATATTTCATAGATCCAAGAGTGTGACACTTTTCCCATATTTAAAGGTGTTATCCAGGGCTATATTTTTTATTTACTACAAGTCTAAGCACTAACAGGCAGATAGCTGCTGACTACCTGTCTGTTCTGCCCTGCGCCTAGCTCTGCGCCTGTCACAGATCGCTCCAGCCGGCGATCCTGAGTATTACACTGACGTCACGTCGACAGAGCAGCGGCTTCTCTTCCACTTTGCTCTGTTGACTGGTTGTGACGGCCGATGTCATGCTTGTTGACAGCTGGCTCTCCTCTGCCTAACTGGGGGAAGTCGGCTGTCAGTCAGCATGACTGGCACATCACAACAGAGCAGACCGTAGGAGGAAGAGCTGTTCTGTTGACGTGGAGCAGCTGAATCGCCAGCCGGATAGAGCAGACAGGTAGTACCTGCCTGTCAGTTTTTTAGCTCATACTAAAAAAATAATATAGTGCTGGATAACACCTTTAACAGCGCAGCATTGGTCTACTTGATTACTTTGAAAGGTAGCACTAGCCCCAACCACCACGGCCACTAAATGATGCAGAGAGGATCTCGTGGCCATAACACACGCTATGAACTGTACACGGACCAGGACCACCTTTAGTGTCTCAGGTATTAATGGCTATACATTGACTGGGAGGTCCCAAGACTTTTCTCACCGGTCCCGGCCAACAAGCTTATTAGTGTCTGGCTTCAATTTCCGATACGTTTTGCGTTCTTTTAACCTTCTGGATTAAAGGTTTTGTTTCCCTGTATTTTTCTCTCATTGCTGCAGTCATGGTCTTGTGCAGTATATGGACCGGGCCCAGGACTTGGGCTTTGGGCCTTCCCTTCTGTACTTCTCAGCTGACTTACTGGTCCTCTGTATGGAAAGGGATCACAAAAGTCAGTCATACATAGGATTAAACAGGCTTTTATGCAGCGGCTATGTCGAGTATGTTGACTTACTACATATGAATTAAAGCCTTAATTCACATCCGCACTTATTGC
Source organism: Phyllobates terribilis (assembly GCF_046119375.1). Lineage (NCBI taxonomy): Eukaryota > Metazoa > Chordata > Amphibia > Anura > Dendrobatidae > Phyllobates > Phyllobates terribilis. Next base: position 781,297,021 of record NW_027362762.1, read on the forward strand.
AGAGTGTGGCGGTCTTTTGTGCCTCCCTCATCCCCACATCTGTGGGCTCACCCATTGTATTATTGTGATAATTGGATTACATCACAGCTCTTGCCATTGTTCTCAATCTCAATGCCGTTCTGTGTTCTGCATGCATACGTGGCGTCTTATAATGGCATTGTGCTCTTTTTTTTTTTCAGACTCTGGAAGACATAATCCTTGAAAAGCCATTTGACAAACAAGACGCTTACAATATGCTATCAAGGTTGGAGACTTTTCTAGTAAATAGCTGATTTAACTTTGCGTTTTGTAATAAAATGCATGATAATCGCTCACATGTCACGCCGACGACAAATACGCAAATGCTTAACCCGCACTTTGTAAATCTATTGTACGTCCTCTGAATGATGAAGCAAAGGTAACAATAACAATTCTTTCTCCAATTCCTTACAGGCTGAGTGGTAAAGAACATAGCGTCTTCACAGGAGTTGTAATCGTGCATTGCCGAAGTAGAGAAGGTATTTTGGGGGCTTTGTGCGCGATTTCCGTTAATCTTTTAAGCAGTCATGTATTTTATAGGCAGAATGTGCCAGGATTTTCACTTTTGGATTCTGTTCAGAGCATACTTAGAATTGTGCCATAGCCTCCACAACCGGTCTGTAAAGATTGTGATAAGGGTGTACAGCAAATAAGCTGTATTCATTCTGTAATGGAATATTATACACTCTCATACTTATGGGAATTGACAACCCATTTTGTTCGTAAATGGTCTAAAATAGCAAAAGGTATTTACCAAACCAATCTCTAGACTCTCCAATTCCAACACTTCAGTGGTCCCTCACTTGTCTTGGTTTTCCTGGCTTCAGGGATACAGAGACCTGTAGAGGGTCCAGGGAAGCCTTGTAGTGAAAACGGCAGGGGTAAGGTAAATATTGAGGAGCATTTTCACTGCAACACAATCGTGAACGAAGCAATAATTTGTTGACTAGCTTTATCAGCTGGTCAAGAACTTAAAGTAGTTTCTCACGACATTCTGGGTGAATTTTTGCCCTGCTCTCCTTTACAATGATACTTCAGTTTATTGAGGTTTGTTGGCATTTGGTTTTGAAGAACCCTTTTAACCCCTTTACCCCCGAGGGTGGTTTGCACTTTAATGACCAGGCCAATTTTTACAATTCTGACCACTGTCACTTTATGAGGTAATTACTCTGGAACGCTTCAACGGATCCCCCTGATTCTGAGATTGTTTTTTCGTGACATATTGTACTTCATGATTGTGGTAAAATTTCTTCGATATCACTTGCGTTTATTTGTGAAAAAAATGGAAATTTGGTGAAAATTTTGCAATTTTCAAAATTTGAATTTTTATGCCCTTAAATCAGAGAGATATGTTACACAAAATAGTTAATAAATAACATTTCCCACATGTCTACTTTACATCAGCACAATTTTGGAACCAAAATTTTTTTTTTGTTAGGGAGTTATAAGGGTTAAAAGTTGACCAGCGATTTCTCATTTTTCCAACAAAATTTTACAAAACCATTTTTTTAGGGACCACATCACATTTGAATTCACTTTGAGAGGTCTTTATGACAGAAAATACCCAAAAGTGACACCATTCTAAAAACTGCACCCCTCAAGGTGCTCAAAACCACATTAAAGAACTTTATTAACCCTTCAGCTGCTTCACAGGAATTTTTTGAATGTGGAAGAAAAAAATGAACATTTAACTTTTTTCACAAAAATGTTACTTTAGACCAAATTTTTTTTATTTTCACAGGGGTAACAAGAAAAAATGGACCCCAAAATTTGTTGTGCAATTTCCCCTGGGCACGCATATACCCCATATGTGGGGAAAAACCACTGTTTGGGCGCACGGCAGGGCTCGGAAGGGAAGGAGCGCCATTTGACTTTTTGATTGTAAAATTTGCTTGAATAATTAGCGGACGCCATGTTGCGTTTGGAGAGCCCCTGATGTGCCTAAACAGTGGAAACCCCCCACAAGTGACCCCATTTTGGAAACTAGACCCCCCAAGGCACCTATCTAGATGCATAGTGAGAACATGGAACCCCTAGGTGCTTCACAAATTGATTCGTAAAAATGAAAAAAACAAAACTTTTTCATTTTTACGAATCAATTTGTGAAGCACCTGGGGGTTCCAAGTGCTCACTATGCATCTAGATAGGTGCCTTGGGGGGTCTAGTTTCCAAAATGGGGTCACTTGTGGGGGAGCTCCAATGTTTAGGCACACAGGGGCTCTCCAAACGCAACATGGCGTCCGCTAACAATTTGAGCCGATTTTCCATTCAATTTGTTAGCGGACACCATGTCGCGTTTGGAGAGCCCCTGATGTGCCTAAACAGTGGAGCTCCCCCACAAGTGACCCCATTTTGGAAACTATACCCCTCCAGGATTTTATTAAGGGGTATAGTGAACATTTTGAACCCAGAGGTACACACAGAATTTGTTTACATTAGGTCATCATATTGAATAAGTTGTCATTAGTCTTGAGCGCAAGTGCTCCCTACTTGAGTTTGCATCGGGTACTCAGGTATGCACCATGTACTGCGTGTGCTCGAGTGACATGCTCGAGTCCCTGCCCCGCATGTTTCACGGTTATTAGACACCCAAAAAAAAACATGCGGGGATCGCTCGTGCATGGCAGGCAATCCCCGCATAGTTTTTTTGGCCGCGAAGCATATGGGGCGGAGACTCGAGCATGTCACTCAAATACCCACGATACTCAATGCATACCAGAGCACCCGATGCAAACTCAAGTAGTGAGCACTTGCGCTCAACACTAGTCGCCATATCGTCATCTTTTTTTCTTACTTTTGGGAAAAAATCCCAACCCCATCACAACCCCAACCCCAGCCCTAACCCTAGCACAAACCTAACCCGAGAGTTTATTTTTTACGCCGTTCCTCATGTGGTAAAATTGATAAGGTAGCTTTATTCTTCGGGTCAGTACGTTTACAGCGGTACCACATTTATATCGTTTTTCTATGTTTTGCACTTTTACATAATAAAAGCAATTTTATAGAAAAAATTATTTTTTAGCATCGCTTTATTCTGAGAGCTATAACTTTTTTATTTTTCGGCTGATGGAGCTGTATGGCGGCTTGTTTTTTGTGGGACGAGATGACGTTTTCAGCAGTGCCATTTTTATTTATATTCGTCTTTTTGATCGCGTGTTATTCCATTTTTTGTTTGGCGGTATGGTGATAAAGCATTGTTTTTTGCTTCGTTTTTTATTTTTACCGTGTTCACTGAAGGGGTTAACTAGTGGGACAGTTTTATAGGTCAGGTCGTTCCGGACGCGGCGATACCAAATATGTGTACTTTTATTGTTTTTTTTGATAATAATATTTATTGATGGGTACATTATATTTTTATTTTTGGTGGATTATTTTTTAATTTTTTTTTATATTTTTACAATTTTTTTTTTTTTCCCTTTATGACACTTTTTACACTTTTTTTTTACTTTGTCCCACTATGGGACTTTCACTTTTTTTTCTCTGATCGGCTGCATGGCACAGGAATGCAGCACCATCCCTGTGCCATGCAGGCTGTCAGCGCTGGACAGGGAGAAGATAGTTTGGAGATGCACTGCGCATGTCCAAAAAATCTTCCTGCTGTCTGGTGACCCGAATGTTGTCATGACAACATCGGGTCGTCATGGCAACATCCTGGAAGCCGCGGCAGACATCTCTGGAGGCCGGAAGAGGAGGTGAGTATCGGCGATCACCTCCCCTTGCCACCGCAATGCTGCGATCGACTTCGATCGCAGCATTGCGGGGGTTAATGTGCCAGGAGCGGTGCGGGACCGCTCCCTGCACATAGCCCTGGGTGTCAGCTGTGACAATCAGCTGACACCCGGCGGCGATCGCGCCCGCACAGCCTGTGTGCGGGCGAAATCGCCAGGGCGTACTAATACGTATCAGGTCCATAAGGCTCAGGGCACAGATACGTACTAATACACCCTAGGTCGTAAAGGGGTTAAAGGGAACCTGACAGCGGATTTATGCTGTCAAATCCACGGGCTGCGTATATCAGGCAGTGGCTGTATGATCTCCGCCTTTTACGTTTGTCTCTGAAACACCGCAGCATTTCAGAGTCAAACGTACTTAAAAAGCTATCAGGGACCAAGCTGCGTAGTAGACTTGTAAGACATGTGGGCCCCCGGTGGCTTCTCCCTATCCACTGCCAAGAAGTGATAGGTCTCGCCCTCTGTGCTTGAATGAGAAGAGACCTGTCACTCAAGGGGAGGGAGCCAGGAGAAGCCCCCGTTGACCTTCCTTGGTTCCCGGTGGCTTCCAGAGTACAGGTGCATCTCACTAAATTAGAATATCATCAAAAAGTTAATTTATTTCAGTTCTTCAATACAAAAAGTGAAACTACTGTATTATATAGAGTCATTACAAACAGTGATCTATTTCAAGTGTTTATTTCTGCTAATGTTGTTGATTATGGCTTACAGCCAATGCAAACACAAAAGTCATTATCTCACTAAATTAAAATAATTAACAAAAAACACCTGCAAAGGCTTCCTAAGCGTTTAAAAAGGTCTCTTAGTCTGTTTCCGTAGGCTCCACAATCATGGGAAAGACTGCTGACTTGACGGATGTCCAGAAGGCAGTCATTGACACTCAACAAGGTCCCAGAGTTCCAAATTTCATTTGGAAATCAAGGTCCCAGAGTCTGGAGGAAGAGCGGAGAGGCACACAATCCAAGCTGCTTGAGGTCTAGTGTGAAGTTTCCACAATCAGTGATGGTTTGAGGAGCCAAGTCATCTGCTGGTGTAGGTCCACTGTGTTTTATCAAGACCAAAGTCAGTGCAGCCGTCTACCAGGAAATTTTAGAGCGCTTCATGGTTCCCCCCTGCGACAAGCTTTTTGGAGATGGAAATTTCATTCTCCAGCAGGACTTGGCACCTGTCCACACTGCCAAAAGTACCAATACCTGGTTTAAAAACCACAGTATCACTGTGCTTGATTGGCCAGGAAACTCGCCTTACCTTAACCCCATAGGATATTGTCAAGAGGAAGATGAGACACCAGACCCAACAATGCAGACGAGCTGAAGGCTTCTATCAAAGCAACCTGGGCTTCCATAACACCTCGTCAGTGCCACAGGCTGATCGCCTCCATGTCATTCCACATTGATGCAGTAATTGATGCAAAAGGAGCCCCGACCAAGTATTGAGTGCATTTACTGAACATGCATTTCAGTAGGCCAACTTTCGGATTTTAAAATCATTTTACAAGCTGGTGTTGTAAAGTATTCTAATTTACTGAGATAATGACTTTTGTGTTTTCATTGGCTATAAGCCACAATCATCAACATTAACAGAAATAAACACTTGAAATAGATCACTCTGTTTGTAATGACTCTGTATAATATATGAGTTTCACTTTTTGTATTGAAGAACTGAAATAAATTAACTTTTTGATGATATTCTAATTTAGTGAGATGCACCTGTATGTTTTTCTATGAAACGCCACAGCGTTTCGAAGTCAAACATACCTGCTGAAATCCTAAATTCAGTGTCTGATATATGTGATGTCAGTCGGACTGCATGGCAGTATGTAACAGCTGACCGGTTCCCTTTCAGATCCCATCACAGCATTTCAATTGGGTTGAGGTCGGGACTTTGCTTGGACCACTACAACACCTTGATACTTTTCATTTCCAGCCATTCCGATGCAGATTTGCTTGAGTGCCTGGGATCAATGTCCTGTTTCCAGCTTTTGGATAGATGTCCTATCGTTAGACTTGAGGAGTTCATGGGCACTTTGTAGTCATTCAGTCGACCAAGTCCTGTGACTGCAAAACAAAGCCCAAATCATGACCCCCTCCACCACTTAACTCCACCCCTCCATCATTACCTGTATGATAGACTCCTTGCTAGAGATGGGTTGCATCTTTCGAAAACTGGAAAACACATATTTGGTAGACGCCTTGCTACACTCATCAGGAGAGCTTTAAACTAGAGCAATATGGGATGGGAAATATACGGCCAGGAAAAAGTATACAGTTAATGAATTCTGTTGAGAACCGTGCTATTAGAAGTGGAAATAAAGAACAAAGACAACAAATTCTGAATGAAAGTAAAAACGCAAGAGAACCTGACTACAAACTAAAATGTGTGTATACAAACGCAAAGAGCTTGGGAAACAAACAAGGAGAATTGGAGCTGCTAACACAGGAATAGAGATACAATGTCATAGGCATCACTGAAACGTGGTGGGATAATACACATAATTGGAATACAAACCTTGAAGGCTAACATTTATTTATAAGAAACAGGCTTGACAAGAGGGAAGGGGGTGTTGCATTGTATGTTAGGAAAGCGTATATATCTTCAGAGATCCAAGCTTCAGGGAATGGTAGCTCTGTAGAAACTGTTTGGGTAGGAATACAAAGAGAGAAGAACAGAAAGGACACTATTGTAGTATCTATAATATAACGCTGCAAGCGTCCCTCTGTCTGAAGCCTTTATAGACTGCGCATGCACAACGCGCAGTCTAGCTCCAGACAGAAGAACACATGGAACTGTTACAGGTAAGAGGAGTGTGTATGGCGCCGGAGATCTCTGTGTGCGTAGGCACTGAACGCATACTGCGATCTCCGGCGCCATACTTACATACTTACCTGACCGGGAGGAGCGTTGCCGCGGCGCCTCTCTTCTCGCCGGAGACCGGGGCAGGAGTGAAGATGTTGAAGTCGGCGCATGCGCATAGTGCTATCCGGCGCCATTTTATTGAAGACACATTTGCAGTGTGTCTTCAACAAAATGGCGGCGAGCAGAACGGTATGGGCGCGCGTGTACTCCGGCAGAACAGGACACCGCAGCGCTGGAGCACAGGGAAGAAAGAGTATAAGTGTTTATTTTTTTGTGTGTGTGTGTACAGCGTGACAGGGATGAGGGGTGCCATACGTACCAGGATTGGTGGGTGAGGGGGCCACACATACCAGGATTTGGGGGATGAGGGGTACCATACATACCAGGATTGGGGGTGAGGGGGGCCATGCATACCAGGATTGGGGGGTGAGGGGGGCCACGCATACCAGGATTGGGGGGTGAGGGGGGCCACGCATACCAGGATTGGGGTGTGAGGGGGGCCACCCATACCAGGATTGGGGTGTGAGGGGGGCCACGCATACCAGGATTGGGGGGTGAGGGGGGCCACGCATACCAGGATTGGGGGGTGAGGGGGGCCACGCATACCAGGATTGGGGGGTGAGGGGAGGCCACGCATACCAGGATTGGAGGGTGAGGGGGGCCACGCATACCAGGATTGGGGGGTGAGGGAGGCCACGCATACCTGGATAGGGATGAGGGCAGCACATAACAGGATGGAGGAACAGGATTGGGGAGCACAAATACCAGGATGGGGGCAGCACATACCAGCATTAGAGACCATATTCCAATAAAAATGCTCGCCACCCGGGCGTAGAACGGGCTCAATAGCTAGTTTACTATAGGCCGATAAGACAGACTGAAGATATGGATGAACTCTTTTTCCATCAGCTGTCTTTGTTCTCAAAAAAGTACGACAGTGATCATGGGAGATTTCAGCTATAAAGGTATTTGTTGGGAATCTCTCTCAGGCAAAAGTAATAAGTCCAGAAAATTCTTATCTTCCTTATCCCTGTGTTTCCACTTTGTGAAATAATAACCCCTATGCTCACCTCCGGTGTCAGTGCCGTTCCAACGGTGTAGTCACTAGCTCCTGGGGATCACGTGACATTGTGTTACACGATCCCTGCAGCCAATCACCCTTACCTTACTCTCCCTGCCTTTGACGAATCACATACATCCAGAGGAGGTGAGAGAGCAGCAGGCAGTGAGTATAAGTGTTATTATTTTGCAAGGGGATTGAGAAGGGCTTGTCCGAATAGTGGACAACGCCTTTTAAGAGGGTTTTTTTTTTAATAGAAATTACTTGGATGTGTTGCTGGATTGTGATATACATAGCTAATCTTTACATACATGCGACATGGTGATTAACAGTGCCCACTATTTTCTTAGGGTGCTTTCACATTGTGTTTAGGCTCCCGATCAGTGGCCCCATCTGGGCTTCTGTCCGAACTCCCCGCAAAAAGGGATTAAGGTGTATGCACCGGCAGCGCCATAGACTACAATGGCGCCATAGACTATAGTGGTGCCAGTAGAGCAAACAAGCGCTCTGTCATGCATCATTTTCGGGCGTGCACGCCTACTGAAGGCAGACACTCAGACTGCAGCTGGATGTCCACCTCCAGTAGGTGTACACACCCGAAAATGATGCACGTCAGAGCTCACGTTCACACTGCCAGCACCATTATAGTCTCAGGCCCCGTATGCGCATATGTCCGAATCCTGTTTTGCAGGGGCTTTGTACATAATCCCCGAAGGGGCCACTGAACGGGTACCTGAACGAAATGTGAAAGCACCCTTACTGTTTAACCCCTTAAGCCCCGAGGGTGGTTTGCACGTTAATGACCAGGCCAATTTTTACAATTCTGACCACTGTCACTTTATGAGGTAATTACTCTGGAACGCTTCAACGGATCCCCCTGATTCTGAGATTGTTTTTTCGTGACATATTGTACTTCATGATTGTGGTAAAATTTCTTCGATATCACTTGCGTTTATTTGTGAAAAAAATGGAAATTTGGCGAAAATTTTGAAAATTTTGCAATTTTCAAAATTTGAATTTTTATGTCCTTAAATCAGAGAGATATGTCACACAAAAGAGTTAATAAATAACATTTCCAACATGTCTACTTTACATCAGCACAATTTTGGAACCAAATTTTTTTTTTGTTAGGGAGCTATAAGGGTTAAAAGTTGACCAGCGATTTCTCATTTTTCCAACAAAATTTACAAAACCATTTTTTTAGGGACCACATCACATTTGAAGTCACTTTGAGGGGTCTTTATGACAGAAAATACCCAAAAGTGACACCATTCTAAAAACTGCACCCCTCAAGGTGCTCAAAACCACATTCAAGAACTTTATTAACCCTTCAGGTGCTTCACAGGAATTTTTTGAATGTGGAAGAAAAAAATGAACATTTAACTTTTTTCACAAAAATGTTACTTTAGACCAAATTTTTTTTATTTTCACAGAGGTAACAAGAAAAAATGGACCCCAAAATTTGTTGTGCAATTTCCCCTGGGCACGCAGATACCCAATATGTGGGGAAAAAACACTGTTTGGGCGCACGGCAGGGCTCGGAAGGGAAGGAGCGCCATTTGACTTTTTGATTGTAAAATTTGCTTGAATAATTAGCGGACGCCATGTTGTGTTTGGAGAGCCCCTGTGTGCCCAAACATTGGAGCTCCCCCACAAGTGACCCCATTTTGGAAACTAGACCCCCCAAGGCACCTATCTAGATGCATAGTGAGCACTTGGAACCCCCAGGTGTTTCACAAATTGATTCATAAATATGAAAAAGTGTTTTTTTTTTTCACTTTTTCATTTTTACGAATCAATTTGTGAAGCACCTGGGGGTTCCAAGTGCTCACTATGCATCTAGATAGGTGCCTTGGGGGGTCTAGTTTCCAAAATGGGGTCACTTGTGGGTGAGCTCCAATGTTTGTGCACGCAGTAGCTCTCCAAACGCAACATGGCGTCCGCTAACAATTTGAGCCGATTTTCCATTCAATTTGTTAGCGGACACCATGTCGCGTTTGGAGAGCCCGTGATGTGCCTAAACAGTGGAGCTCCCCCACAAGTGACCCCATTTTGGAAACTATACCCCTCAAGGATTTTATTAAGGTGTATAGTGAACATTTTGAACCCAGAGGTACGACACAGAATTTGTTTACATTAGGTCATCATATTGAATAAGTTGTCATTAGTCTTGAGCGCAAGTGCTCCCTACTTGAGTTTGCATCGGGTACTCAGGTATGCACCATGTACAGCGTGTGCTCGAGTGACATGCTCGAGTCCCTGCTCCGCATGTTTCACGGTTATTAGACACCCAAAAAAAACCATGCGGGGATCGCTCGTGCATGGCAGGCAATCCCCGTAAAGTTTTTTTGGCCGCGAAGCATATGGGGCAGAGACTCGAGCATGTCACTCAAATACCCACGATACTCAATGCATACCAGAGCACCCGATGCAAACTCAAGTAGCGAGCACTTGCGCTCAACACTAGTCGCCATATCGTCATCTTTTTTCTTACTTTTGAAAAAAATCCCAACCCCATCACAACCCTAACCACAACCCTAACCCCAACCCCAGCCCTAACCGTAGCACAACCCTAACCGTAGCACAACCCTAACCGTAGCACAACCCTAACCGTAGCACAACCCTAACCGTAGCACAACCCTAACCGTAGCACAACCCTAACCGTAGCACAACCCTAACCGTAGCACAACCCTAACCGTAGCACAACCCTAACCCTAGCACAACCCTAACCCTAGCACAACCCTAACCCTAGCACAACCCTAACCCTAGCACAACCCTAACCCTAGCACAACCCTAACCCCAAACCCAGCCCTAACCCTAGCCCAATCCTAACCCAAGAGTTTATTTTTGACGCCGTTCCTCGTGCGGTATAAGTGATTAGACGACATTATTCTTCGGGTCGGTGTGATTACAGCAATACTAGAATCATATGGGGTTTTTATGACTGACAGCTGTCACACACAAAAAGACGTATTTTTTGTAAAATCTAGTTTTTGCATTGCCATATTTTGAGAGCTATAATTTTTCCAGATTTTGGCAGACAGTCATGTGACGGCTTGTTTTTTGCGGGATGAGTTGACGTTGTTATTGGTGCCATTTTCAGGCACGTGACATTTTTTGATCGCTTTCTATTCCGATTTTTGGGAGGCAGAATAAACAAAAACCAACAATTCAGGAATTGTTTTTTTTTTTTTTTTTTATTCTGTTCCGCTTGTGGTAAAATTGATAAGGTAGCTTTATTCTTCGGGTCAGTACGTTTACAGCGGTACCACATTTATATCGTTTTTCTATGTTTTGCACTTTTACATAATAAAAGCAATTTTATAGAAAAAAATATTTTTTAGCATAGCTTTATTCTGAGAGCTATAACTTTTTTATTTTTCGGCTGATGGAGCTGTATGTCAGCTTGTTTTTTGCGGGACGAGATGACGTTTTCAGCGGTATCATTTTTATTTACATTCGTCTTTTTGATCGCGTGTTATTCCATTTTTTATTTGGCAGTATGGTGATAAAGCATTGTTTTTTGCTTCGTTTTTTTTTTTTTTACCGTGTTCACTGAAGGGGTTAACTAGTGGGACAGTTTTATAGGTCAGGTTGTTCCGGACGCGGCGATACCAAATATGTGTACTTTTATTGTTTTTTTTGTTTTTTTTTATAATAATATTTATTGATGGGTACATTATATTTTTATTTTTGGTGGATTATTTTTTTTTTTTTTCACTTACTGACAGTTTTTATACTTTATTACTTTGTCCCACCATGGGACTTTCACTTTTTTTTCTCTGGTCGCCTGCATGGCACAGGAATGCAGCACCATCCCTGTGTCATACAGGCTATCAGCGCTGCACAGTGAGAAGATTGTTTGGAGATGCACTGCGCATGTCCAAACAATCTTCCTGCTGTCTGGTGACCCGGATGTTGTCATGACGACATCGGGTCGTCATGGCAACACCCGGGAAGCCTTTGCAGACAGCGCTGGAGGCCGGAAGAGGAGGTGAGTATCTGCGATCACCTCCCCTTGCCCCCGCAATGCTGCGATCGGCTGCGATCGACTTCGATCGCAGCATCGCAGGGGTTAGTGTGCTGGGAGCGGTGCAGGACCGCTCCCTGCACATGGTCACAGCTGACACCCGGTACTATCAGCTGACACCTGGCGGCGATCGCGCCCGTACAGCCCGGCGGCGATGACGTACTAATACGGGTCTGGCTCTTAAGTCCCAGGGCACAGACGCGTATTAGTACGTCAGATGTTATTAAGGGGTTAAGCACGACATGTTACAAGACGCTCTGATAACTGTACTGTGATGGTACAAGCACTTGTGTGACCATCACAAGATCAGGGCTAATTTATATGTACTGGAAGCTACAGCTTTATGGTTTCCATTGAATAGCAGTGAGCTGTGTTATTGAAATAACAATATGGTGTTCTCAGCACTCAGGTAAATGGTGCTCGAGTAAGGGTTTCAACCCGTTATTACTATATTCCAATATAGAATATAGAAATATGGAATATAGTAATAACTGTGTTATTGAAAGCCTTGAAAAACTGGGAAATTGTCTCACTTTTCTTTAAACAGTGAATAGGCCTCATTTGCGGAAATTCTTAATATATTGTTACACTTTTTCCACTATTGTGAAAACAAAGAAAAATGTTCCAGTGTCAAAGATCCTCTAAAAACTTGACGTTTATTAGTAAAATTAAGGAATGTATACAGTACTGAAAGTCACAATCACCAAGAGGGTATTAGTAATGCAAACGCGTTTCAGACGCAATGGTTAAAGACGCATGGTCTGAAACGCGTTTGCAATACTAATACCATCTCGGTGATTGTGACTTCCAGTCCTGTATACATTTTTTTATTTTACTAATAACCAAGTTTTTAGAGGCTCTTTGGACGCTGGAACATTTTTCTTTGTTTTCACAATATTCTGCGGCACTGCTGGTTCTCAGCCTCAGATCTTCAAGTGGGTGAGCTGATTTATTTACCTCTCTTACTTTTTCCCCTATAGTATAATAATTAACTTTTTGTATGCTGGTAATGCAATACCCCTTGTAATGGTCCCACACACAAATTGATGAATTACAATATTAATTCTGGCATGATTACACTATGAAGGCTATAAAGCAGCCATTTTAGTACCCTAGTTTAGTTTTAATTACCGTAACCGTACCTCCGAACGATGCAATCACTTATCTCTTAATGCATGCCTGGTGTATTTTTACTAATTGGTGCATATTTTTAATTAGTCCCAGTGATCACAAAGTAGATCACATATTAACAAGATTGGCCTCGGTGTGCCAGAGCTGCTGAGTCTTGTTAGATCCAGATTAGTGCTAAATTTGACAGTAAGCCTGCCTTTTTTTCTTTTGCAGTTTTTAACACTTAAAGGACTGGTCCATTGTTGGTTTTTAGTACAAAGCATTTTTTTCTTGTTTTTTCATCGTCACATTTTAGGAACCATAATAATTTTGTTGTAGCTATATGAGGGCTTTGTTTTAGAGGGGCAAGTTGTATTTGTCAGTGGCACCATTTTGCTATGTGTGTATATATAACAAATTACTGTATTTTTCGGTCTATAAGACGCACCTAGATTTTAGAAGAGGAAAATAGAAAAAAAAATGTAAGCAAAAAATATGGTCATGATGCACTGTTAAGGGGGAGGGGGTCTGCTGCTGACACTGTTATAGGGGTAATGTCCCCTAATTCTGTTAATATTCCCCATCCTGGGATATATGGTCCCCCTCTTCCTATTATACGTGGCCCCCATCCCGGTATGCATGGCACCCCTGATCTCCATCCCGGTATGCATGGCACACCTGATCTCCATCCCGGTATGCATGGCACCCCTGATCTCCATCCCGGTATGCATGGCACCCCTGATCTCCATCCCGGTATGCATGGCACCCCTGATCTCCATCCCGGTATCCATGGCACCCCTGATCCCTATCCTGGTATGCATGGCACCTCTGATCCCTATCCCGGTATGCATGGCACCCCTGATCTCCATCCCGGTATGCATGGCACCCCTGATCTCCATCCCGGTATGCATGGCACCCCTGATCTCCATCCCGGTATGCATGGCACCCCTGATCTCCATCCCGGTATGCATGGCACCCCTGATCTCCATCCCGGTATGCATGGCACCCCTGATCTCCATCCCGGTATGCATGGCACCCCTGATCTCCATCCCGGTATGCATGGCACCCCTGATCTCCATCCCGGTATGCATGGCACCCCTGATCTCCATCCCGGTATGCATGGCACCCCTGATCTCCATCCCGGTATGCATGGCACCCCTGATCTCCATCCCGGTATGCATGGCACCCCTGATCTCCATCCCGGTATGCATGGCACCCCTGATCTCCATCCCGGTATGCATGGCACCCCTGATCTCCATCCCGGTATGCATGGCACCCCTGATCTCCATCCCGGTATGCATGGCACCCCTGATCTCCATCCCGGTATGCATGGCACCCCTGATCTCCATCCCGGTATGCATGGCACCCCTGATCTCCATCCCGGTATGCATGGCACCCCTGATCTCCATCCCGGTATGCATGGCACCCCTGATCTCCATCCCGGTATGCATGGCACCCCTGATCTCCATCCCGGTATGCATGGCACCCCTGATCTCCATCCCGGTATGCATGGCACCCCTGATCTCCATCCCGGTATGCATGGCACGCCTGATCTCCATCCCGGTATGCATGGCACCCCTGATCTCCATCCCGGTATGCATGGCACCTCTGATCCCTATCCTGGTATGCATGGCACCCCTGATCTCCATCCCGGTATGCATGGCACCCCTGATCTCCATCCCGGTATGCATGGCACGCCTGATCTCCATCCCGGTATGCATGGCACCCCTGATCTTTATCCCGGTATGCATGGCACCCCTGATCCCCATCCTGGTATGCATGGCACCCCTGATCCCCATCCTGGTATGCATGGCACCCCTGATCCCTATCCTGGTATGCATGGCACCCCTGATCCCCATCCTGGTATGCATGGCACCCCTGATCCCCATCCTGGTATGCATGGCACCCCTGATCCCTATCCTGGTATGCATGGCACCCCTGATCCCCATCCTGGTATGCATGGCCTCCCTAATCCTCATCACGCTGCACACAAAAAAAATAAACACCTTAAAGCCTTAATAGCGGGCACACAGTGTAACCGCAGCGTGGCACCTGCTGGGCAATCGCATGTGCCCGCTATTTAAAGAGAATGAATATATGCATGTTATATGCACACACACACACCACATTCGGACTATAAGATGCACCCCCCACTGCCCTCCAAATTTTTGGAGTAAAAAAGTGCCTTATAGTCCGAAAAATACGGTACCTAACTTTTATTAACTCTTTGTGGGAAGAAATAGAAAAAAAACTGCAATTTTGCTGTGTTACCGGTAACTTTATTCTGTGAGACAGCACGATTTATGGCGATACCAAGTTTTTCTACAACAAATAGTGTTTGAAATATAATTCTGTCCTTGTGTTGCCAGATTCTGAGTGCCATATGTTTTTGCGATTTTTCATCAATGTCGCTGTATGAGGTTTTTTTTTTTGACAAGGTGTAGTTTTCAGTGATACCAGATTCTGGTGAATATGACTTTTTGATCACTTCTTAGCTCACAGATGTGCTCTGTGAGGGCCTGCTTTTGCTGTACTTTTTATTGGTACCAATTTTTAGTTGTTTTTTTTTTTTTTTGCTTTTTCACGTTCGTGACGTTTAAACTGTGTGAGATAAATAATGAATGATGGTATAGTACATGTAGTGAACACAGTGATGCCAAATGTCTGTCCTTTCTTTATAAGGAATGTTTACCTTTTTTTTTTCCAGAACAAACTTTTTTTCTTTTTCTGGGAAACCTGGATTTTGAGAAGGGTATCTTTCCTTATTTTATTTTTGAGCACTAAAAACTTTTTTTTTTCTACAATATTTATTAGTCTTTCAAGGGAACATGAACATACAGTCCCATGATTACATAGGATGAGTGGATCGGGCTAAACTCAGGTTTGCCTATTCTCACGTTTTTTTCTTCGGAAATTTTGATTTGTAGAGAAGTTATTCTTGCCAATTTTATATCCCCTGTTATACTCTGGGGTCTCTCCAGACCCCAGATCACAATAAACGTAATATGTAAAAAAATAATCATTCTACTCTCCTCTCTTGCCTTTCTGCTACTCTCCACCACCCGTCCATTCCCCAATGCATCTTCTGATCCCCCGCTGCTGGCGATGGAATCTTCGATCCCCTCTGTGTCCGGGTCGTCCTCGGAGGGTTCTGCGTAGGAGGTCAATGGGGTCGTAATGTAATCTGTGTGGGTCCAAACAGTTGGAACCATAGCGATCAGCAAATTACCACCTATCTATGTGGATAGATGATAACTTACTAAGATGGGAATAATTCTGGCAGATATACTGAGACACCTAATAAAGTCATGTTAGATCAGTATATATATTTATAGAGGAGTTTTGTATTGCCTGGACATGTGATGTTCTCATATTTGTTTCAGACAACCATTTGGAAACTGATATTATTGATTTTTATGAAGAAACAAAAGTTAAGTTTGCCGAGCTGTCAGAGGAGCTCTTGTGGGAATATATTGACAGCGGAGAACCAATGTAAGTCTGACTGTGCTGTAGAGAAGATGCAGAATGTGACCCAGTAAAGATCATGGACAATAAATGGTGTATAAGGCTGGGGCTACACAGCGGCTCCTGGAGTACGACCAAGGTTTGCTCGATGCCGCTTCTATATTGCAGCACAATACATGTGTACTGGAGGGTACTAAGACTGCTACAAGTAAAGTGCAAAAAAATGCGACAAGGTTGGACTTCTTGCAACTTACTTGTCTCAATACCCTCTGGATCGCAATGCTATCCCATTCACTTGTATTGCACTGCACTGTGGCAGCGGCACCAAACAAAGTTGCCGCATAGCCCCAGCCTTAATCTGGCGGTTGAATAAATTATACTAGCTGCAAAAATGTTATAAGAAACAGGGAACAAAACAGACTCCACCGCTCCAGCGACGATGTGCTGGTGGTTCTACTGGTCTATTTCCCTTGAGCTGTAGGGAGTACATGCCCTTTCACCACTGCAGCAAATCAGTGACCTCAGTGGTAGTGTGGCCCACATGCTGATAACTGCGAATACATTTAGCCTTGTGCCACAACAGCACGTCATTGCTCAATGACAGTGAATAGAGACCGGCATGGACTTCATCCTATGGAATGTAACAAGGGCATAATGTTGTGGTTTGTTTTTTATGCTTTAAATCTGCAGTTATTATAATTTCTTCAGTTTTTGGTCAACCCCTTTTTAACTTTTTGTTGTTGCAAAAGAACCTGTCAGCAGGGCAGAATGTTATCTGCTGAATACCAAATTGTCCAATTGATCTGTTAATAGATCTTCATCTTCATAGCGGTCCAAATTCTAATGTATTAGTAATATACAGTGGACTTGCGGGGGGAGGGGGGATGTGTGTATAATATGTGTATGTTTGTATATTTTAGTTATAATGATGTACAGTGCCAAATGCCATGGACCTATGTATGTGTATATAATTATAGTGAGGGCACATTTAACACAATATGTAGTATCCTACACTACCCTCAAGAATGTTCTCTATTGAAAACCCTATCTCTAGGGGATTTTGGGTGTTAATATTAGAAAAATGTTATGGCCAGAGGTGTACAGCAAGTTCACCATGCCCCATGGATCCTAAGTTTTAAGATCCCCTTCAAAGGTAATCTGAAGACAGCAGGAGATAGAGGCTAAAACACAGAATTCAGGGCTGTGTCACTTGTCAAAGTGCGTGCTGTAGTTTACTAATTGTGAAAGATTTTTCACTAAGAGGTTAATATTGCCAGACTAGTCCAGCAACGCCCCCTCCTGTGATAAGCACCTCACTGTCTATGGACTTTGTACACAGAAAGCCTGGTGTGGGCGGGGCTAGCTTCCTTAGCTCTGCTTCATTCTAAATCTAAAAGTTCTGATTATGTGAGAACGGCTGCACCCAGTAAACTAAGTGATACATGGTTGGATTTAGCTTCACTTTACCTACATCAGGCTGCCCTCAGATGAGGTAGCAAAAACCTGCTGACAGATTCCCTTTAAGCTTGAATGTTTGCTGGCAAGTGGGGCTTTTCACAAGGATTATATTCTCCAATTGGATTCTGGATCAGATCGGCACAAATCTTTTTGCACAACTCAAATAATATAGAAATTTTTTTTTAGACGGGGTGTGATTGCAAAATGTATATGAAAATGGTCAAAAGCTTCAATGTTTGAGCAGAAACATTACTATATTGTACTTTTCCTAATGCAGGGACAAAGCTGGTGGCTACGGCATTCAGTCTCTTGGAGGAATGCTGGTAGAAAGCGTGCATGGGGACTTCCTAAATGTAGTTGGATTTCCCTTGAATCACTTTTGCAAAAAATTGGCTGAGCTCTATTACCCACCACCAAGAGGTGCCGTACACAGAGTGAAGCACGACTCCATTCCTTATGTAGAGAGTTTTGAGAACCTCAGTGATGTTGAAAAAGATTGCACTGTTGCCAACAAGACCTGCGAAACAAAAAAGGGAGGACAAGATCGGGTGTGTAAAGCTAACAGTCCGGGAGCCCCAGTGTCCTGTGCTTCAGGCCTTCACAATGGAATTGAAGAAAGGCCTAAACACTGTGCCCAGAAACTGTCGAAAATCACTGAGCTCCTCGATGGCTTCAAAGCATCCAAGGTAATGGGATTTTTCAATGCTGGGAGCTAGTTTATCCTGGCAGCAAGAATAGAATAGCAAGGCCGTGCCCTGTAGACGGACTCTGGCCGGGAGTATGAATAACGCATATGTTCCCGCAGGGCCCGGCTCGGATACCGGCGAATCCTTGCAGCGCACAGTGTGTGTGCTGGGGGGATTCATAAGTCACAAAGTGACTGCAGACTTATCAGTTTAGACTGGACAACCCCTTTAATTTGTAAAGTCATGTAAATTCAAGGTTAAAGGAAACATTCTGTAATATGTTGATGGAGTTATCTATATCTTAGCTCCTGTAATGACACATCTATGTAACGCCTGCTCTAAAGGTCCTTACAATGTACATGTGTCTCTGTAGTTGATTATTGAATATATTTTCAGCAGGATTGTAACATTTTACTTTGCATTATATCCTGTAGCAAAAATGTATTTTTACCACCTAATCGGCAGCCTAAACCTTGTGCCGGTGCGGAGCGGAGATAAATGGCGAGCGCTCTGATCTCCACTACTTGTCTTCTGTTTACAGACATTGTTTGCTGCATCTAAGCTGAAGGTCTTTGATAAGTTGAAAGATAAAGGTGCGCTGAAGGCCATGGAAATTGCGGATAAGATTAATGCTTCCGTACATGGAACTGAAAGGCTCCTTGATGCTTGTGTTGCCCTTGGCCTGCTGGAGAAAACTCATCAAGGTGAATCTTAGTGGTAATTTATTTCTATGTAATGTTGTAGTCTGCAAGACCTTAAAATGAGAGCGAGAAATCTATCAGGATATGGTAGCAATCCTGGGCGATATTGGTTTTCACAAGGGAAACTAATGTTGCTAAACTTCAGACTAGTTTCTGAGCTTACACTTTAATTTTGGATGGCTGTTTCCTAACATACTAGGCAATGATGTTAAAGGGAACCTGTCGTGTTAAAAATGGTGTCTGATCGACAGGCAGGATGTTATAGAGCAGGAATTGCTGATCAGATCCCTGGTATGTGCATGTATGAGTCCAGTGGGCGGTCCTATTCAGTGATTGACAGTCTTCCCTATATGACACTGCATGCAGAGCTTGCTGTCAATCACTAATAGGTCTGCCCCATTGGACTCATAGCTATACAATCGCCAGGGATTTCAATGAATAAATAATCTATATTGAAACCTTTTCAACAAACCTATATATCATTCTGCTCAGCTTCTCCTCTCCTTCTCTGCCAACTTTTCCCCAGCTCAGACTGCATGTACAGCATTCCCTTTAAATCTGTATCCTAATGTATGCCATTATAGGTTTTCACACTATACTGGCCATAGGTGGCGATACACGTTATGCTCTGTTCACATCAGTGTTTTTAATTCCATTATCATAATCCATGTCATCTTAACCTATAATGTGTATACTCACCCACAACAAAAGAAGGATCAGGCTGTTTGATTTCAACATGCCCAATCATTTTGTTCTTAATGGAGGTCAGCCGCCACTAGAGATGTCTGACAGTCGCCTAGTCCACTCTTTCTATTAAAACCACATGCACACTTGGCATATTACTAGGGTTTGCTATTATTGCCCTTGCTGTCATTCAAGTTGTGAGGACCCACACCAATCTATAGAAATAATGGGCTCCAGTGCTACATAACGTTCAGTAATCCTGAGCAGGGAGGAGCGGGGCACAGGAGGCTGGAGCCGCCTGCTGCAGCCTACACTGTGCCCACTACTAAAGAAAATGAATATTCACTGCTCCCCACGCCAATGGGCGTGGGGAGCAGTGAATATTCATTTTCCTTAATTGCGCGCACACTGTACCCGCAGCGCGGCTCCTGGTAAATATGGCACCCCTCGTCCCTCTTCCTGGTATGTATGGCACCGCTTGCCCCTCTTCCTGGTATGTATGGCACCCTTCATCCCTCATCCTGGTATGTATGGTCCTCCTCATCCCTCTTCCTGGTATGCTTGGCACCCTTCATCCTGGTATGCTTGGCACCCCCTGATCCCCATCACGCTGCACATAAAGATAAAGAATTATGCTCACCTCTCTCCTCCAGTGCTTCGTCCCGCTCTGCTGCCGACAGGGATCTCACTGTGTGAGCCGCGCATGGCGTTACTGCCTTGCGCTACTGCCTTGCGCCCTCACTCTGTGAGATGCTGTGCTGAAATAGTCACTGCTCCACATGCCGGGACTGTGCGCGTGGGGAGCAGTGACCATTCACTCAACCTTAATAGCGCACACACAGTACCTGCAGCACGACTCCTGCTGCTGCTCTGCGGTCTGTGTGCCCGCTATTAAAGACCATGAATGTTCACTACAATCCATTCCCATGGGTTGTAGTAAATATTCATGGTCTTTAATAGCAGGCACACAGACCGCCGGCTTCAGCAGGAGCCTCCCTGGGATACAGTGTGCACGCTATTAAGGTGAGTGAATGGTCACTGCTCCCCACGCACACAGTCCTGGCGTGGGGATCAGTAACTATTCCGGCACAGCATCTCACAGGGTGAGGGCGCATGGCAGTAATGCCATGTGCAGCTCACACAGTGAGATCCCTGTCGCCAGCAGAGTGGGACGCAGTGCTGGAGGAGAGAGGAGGTGAGTA
Source organism: Phyllobates terribilis (assembly GCF_046119375.1). Lineage (NCBI taxonomy): Eukaryota > Metazoa > Chordata > Amphibia > Anura > Dendrobatidae > Phyllobates > Phyllobates terribilis. The sequence continues at coordinate 781,318,022 of NW_027362762.1, forward strand.
TAATTCTTTATTTTTTGTGTGCAGTGTGATGGGGATCTGGGGGTGGCAAGCATACCAGGAAGAGGGATGAGGGGGGCCATACATACCAGGATGAGGGATGAAGGGTGCCATACATACCAGGATGAGGGATGAAGGGGGCCATGCATACCAGGACGGGGGATGAGGGGTGCCATGCATATCAGGATGGGGATGAGGGCCACGTATAACAGGAAGGAGGGGGCTATATATACCCGAATGGGGGATATTAACAGAATTGGGGGACATTACCCCTATAGCTATGTCAGCAGCAGACCCGTCCCCCTTAACAGGGCATCATGACCACATTTTTTGCTTAGGTTTTAGAGGGGGAAAATAGAAAAAAAATTTAAGTGCGTCTGATGATCCGGTGGGTCTTATAGTCCGAAAAATACGGCAGTTAACTGATGCAAAAAATATTGATCAATTATGTCATTTTGTTAATTAGGCTGTGTTATATCTCTCCTTTTTGGGGATTTTATACATTATCATTCCATTTTATTTAATTGATTGTACATTGGCATTTTTTTTCTTTTACATAGGTTTCTATTTTTAATACAGATTTTATGCGCACCATAATGATACCAATAAAGACCTCAGCTCGCCTAACAAATAAGAGCCCTAACATAGTTCCATTGATTGAAAAATAAAAAAGGTTAAGTCTCAGAAAATGGTGACACAAAGAAATTATTTTTTTACAAATTTTTGAATGCTTTCACCACTTAAAGGGAGGCCATCATCAGAAATTACCTTGTTTACTTCAAGTTTTTGTGTTGCATGTTTTTTTTTTTTTTCATATCTCAATCTTAAAAAATAAGATCGTAATCTTGCAATTTTCACATTGGCCACTAGGACTTTTTTTTTAGACTCCTACTTCCTGTCCTTTCAGGGAGCGTTTTCAGCAAGACTGCTTATTATCAGAGGCATGAATACATTGACGGGTAATGCCTCTATACTTAATGAATCTGATCCACCAATCGCAATAGGCGATGTCTGCTTCCCCAAATCCTTCGCGATGACATTTTGCTCAGGCTCATTAGATACTTCGGTACAAAAGATAGGGTCAGGGTCTGACCCTTGTGGCTATGCACATGTGTTGTTTCCTGAAACAGGAAGTTAAAGTATAAAATAGCCCCAGAGGCCAGTGTGAAAATTGCAAGATTTCTATTTTTATTTTTAATATGATTGTGATGTATGAAAAGAATATATATTGGCAACATTTTTTAACAAATACATTTATAAAAAAAAAAAAGCAGGTTAAATTAATAGTTCGTGTTTTGATGATGGCTTTCCTTAGAACTGCTGCTGACGCTGATCACTGCTAGTCAGTGATTGTGTAACCGAAAGGTGTCAGTCTCATATCTTACAATGGCTATAGACATATAAATATTAGTAAATTGCGTTAGGTTGTTAATCAAAGGGTAATAATAACAGCTGTTAGAATATTTTCTCACTTTGCTCGGAAGTGAATTCCTTTAATAAGGAGGTTAGCATGGTGGTAGCAGAGCGGCTAGGACTGTCTGCCTCTTTATGACATTACATTGTTACCAATGTATTTAAATAATTTTCAGGGACGCCTCGCTGCTGTGTAGGTGTTTTTAAGGATGTTATGAATAAATGTTGTCTAAAAGGGACCTTGATGGAAAAATAGCTTTCGTATCCTTCTTACTGATTTGCTGTACAATGTGCATGTATGCATCTACAGGATTTGTATTCTTTAACCTGTTACTTAATGAAGACGTTTGAGCAATGACGATATACAATTCAGTTCAGTAATTCGGCACCAAATAGAAGGGCCCCAATCTGTAATGGGGCACAAATCTGAATTAAAGAGTACCAATCATCAAATTGAACCCCCTTTCATTATTTTATTAGATCAGTGGTGGGAAAAATAAATCCTTTTCTACGAGTAATTAAAAATCATTAGGGAAGTGATTTGCATACCATGCGACTTATAGCTGCATCGTATGTAAATTGCTGACTTTTTGTTGAAAGTCACAGCCGGACCTGAATCCACAGTACAGAACGTGAACCATGTTACATAGGGTGAAAAAGACCTAGGTCCATCAAGTTCAACCTTCCTCCACCAGTTATACATTTTGTCATTAAATTATCTATAACCCAAAATGTTATGTACTGAGTAAATCATCCAGCCCTTTTTTAAAGCTGTTATAGTGTCTGCCATTACTACCTCTTGTGGTCGGCTTTCCACAGTCTGTCTGCTCTGACTGTAAAGAACCCTTTCCTATTTAGATGATAAAATCGCCTTTCTTCCACCCGTAATGAGTCCTTAGTATGGTCTTTGGAATGAATACAGGTGCATCTTACTAAATTAGAATATCATCAAAAAGTTAATTTATTTCAGTTCTTCAATACAAAAAGTGAAACTCGTATATTATATAGAGTCATTACAAACAGAGTGATCTATTTCAAGTGTTTATTTCTGTTAATGTTGATGATTATGGCTTACAGCCAATGAAAACACAAAAGTCATTATCTCAGCAAATTAAAATAATTAACAAAAAACACCTGCAAAGGCTTCCTAAGCATTTAAAAAGGTCCCTTAGTCTGTTTCAGCAGACTCCACAATCATGGGGAAGACTGCTGACTTGACAGATGTCCAGAAGGCAGACACACTCCACAAGGTCCCAGAGTTCCAATTTTCATTTGGAAATCAAGGTCCCAGAGTCTAGAGGGAGAGTGGAGAGGCCACAATCCAAGCTGCTTGAGGTCTAGTGTGAAGTTTCCACAATCAGTGATGGTTTGGGGAGCTATGTCATCTGCTGGTGTAGGTCCACTGTGTTTTATCAAGACCAAAGTCAGTGCAGCCGTCTACCAGGAAATTTTAGAGCACTTCATGCTTCCCTCTGCCGACAAGCTTTTTGGAGATGTAAATTTCATTCTCCAGCAGGACTTGGCACCTGTCCACACTGCCAAAAGTACCAATTTCACTTTTTGTATTGAAGAACTGAAATAAATTAACTTTTTGATGATATTCTAATTTAGTGAGATGCACCTGTAAGTCATGTGCTAGACCTTGCACTGACCACATATATTTATACATGTAAATAAGATCCCCTCTGATGCGTCGTTTTTCTAAGCTAAACAAGCTCAACTTTCCCCACATCTCATCATATGGGAGGCCTCCATCCCTTGTGATAATCTAGTTGCCCGCCTTTGAATTGACTCTAACTTCTTAATATCCTTTTTAAAATGTGGATCTCGCTGCCTAGAGCAGAGAGATCCTGTTCAGTGCTGTGAAATGAAGGAGGATCTCAGCACTACTGTGAGGGTCATAGTCTCCCTTTATTAGCACAGGTGTTGCTGCTGCGCTTCGGTCTGTATGACCGCCAGTCTTGTAAACGCTGCTCTATAATCGGCGTGAAATTACGCCATTTACAGCAGTGACTGTCATGCAGAGTGACTAAAAGACAAAATCTGAGTTTTCCATGGTGAATTCCTGGTGATAAGAAACAGGGAAGAGTAGATGGATTCTGCTCACCTGGTGGAGTTGTGCAGATCAGGCACAACTCTGATGAGAGTGAAATAGTATTCCTCGTATAGATGGCCGCTCCACCCATTGAATTAAAACAATTGCGAAAAATAAGAAAAAACATTTTGTGGACACTGTCACGATGAAGGCAAGGAAAAGAAAGTGTAGAAAAATCAATATATCATTTTTTTTACTCAGTAATTTTTCAGTGAAGCACAGCAGCAGTGACACCTTTCCTAATAAAAGGAAGCTATGGCCCTCATAGTAGCAGAATGATGTTCCTTCATTCCCCCCACATTGATCTCTCCAGTAATCCAGCGCAGAGAGCAGTGTGCTGAGTTTGGTGCATAGAGGAGCGCAGCAGTTCTTGGTCCTTATTCCTGCACATTAGAAGCGTGCGTAGTGCAGAAGGATCACTGAGAAGCCGTGCAATTCACAGGATTATAGCGAGCTCCTTAAAGAAAATCTGTCAGCAGGTTTTTGCTGTGTAAGCGGAAGACAGCATGCTGTAGGGGTTAAAGCACAGATTTCAGCGACGCCTCTTGTATAAAGCTCAATGGCTTTGTTAGCTAGAAATGATTGTTTTAGCACCAGGAGCTTATACTTAGGCTATGTGCACACTAAGCGATTTTAATGCGTTTTTGCGGCGTATTTTCACTGCGAAAACACATTAAAATCGCTTGTAATAGGTCTGCCATTTACTGCAATGCAAATCCGCATGTGCTGTGCACATCATGCTGAAATTTCCGCTGCGAATTCGCATTGCGGTAAAACCTGCAGCAAGACCAATTTAAGTGCAATTTCGCTGCGAAATCGCCGCCATTGACTTGCATTGGATCACATAAGATCCGCATGACTACGAATGCGCGGATGGTACCCGGGTCTGGAGAAGAGGAGACTCTCCTCCAGACCCGGGTACCATAGTACTTGTAAGTAAAAAAAAGAATTAAAATAAAAAATAACCTTATACTCACCTTCTGATGGCCCCCACTCTGCTCCCGGCATCGCTGCTGGCTCCGTGGCGGGTACCGGTAATGTAAAAGGACTTTCCATGACGTGAGCGGTCATGTGACAGGTCACGTGACCCCTGACGTCATGGAAGGTCCTTTTACATTACCGGTACCAGTCACGGAGCCAGCAGCGAGGCCGGTTGCAGACCGAGGCCGCCGGAAAGGTGAGTATAAGGTTATTTTTTATTTTTTACATTCTAATTCTTTTTTTTTTTTTTAAACATTATGTTGGTGACACAATATAAATTCCTTCCGGTTGCATGGATTTATATTGTGTGACCAACTTTCAAGCACTTTTCCAAGTGATGCTAAAATCGCTTGGAAAAGCGCTTGACAAAAGTATGCTAAATCGCATGCTAAAAACACTTGACAACGCTTGTCCCTGGCAGAAAAAACGCATGTAAAATCCGCATGCTTTTTTTCTGCCAAAGAGATGCAGAAACACTCAGGAAAAATCCGGAGCATTTCTGCCTCATGGGCACATAGTCTTACTCTGACTCAGCAGTGTGTGCCTCCAGGTCCGACACACCCCCTCCTCTGATGAGCACTTCACTGACAATGTACATACATTGGCTGGTGTGGGCGGAGTTAGCTTTCTCAGCTCTGCTTCATTCTAAATCTAAAAACTCTGTTTCTGTCAGAACTGCTGCACCCAGTAATCTAATTGACACATCGTTGGATTCAGCTTCTCTTTACCTACATCAGGCTGCTCTCAGATGAAGTAGCAAAAACCTGCTGACAGATTCCCTTTGAGAAAAAAAAAAAGATCTAAAAATAAA